>NC_140651.1:24576706-25863837 GCF_978046115.1 Saccoglossus kowalevskii | reverse complement strand
CGCGTCAGACTGAGTGAGAAGAGTGGGCGATCGCTATTACATTGTGCATTTGCCATTTGAGGGCGCCAATTTAGCTGCTACAACCTCGGAAAGGCGTGTTCTGAATTTACTGTAATTTCTGGTAGGTAATCTTACTATTTTTCCTGTTTGCTTTTGTACGTGATTTGTGAACAGTCAGTATTTTGTCTTTGTTGTCTGTTTTGTTGTGTGTGTAAACGGCAAAAATGTGATTTAGATTCTAGGGTTTAAGGCGACTCTGTTTGCAACCTCATTATCATATCTATTCTGCTGAACTCATCCTTAACATGCGCCTGTCATTAACGCATTGTTGGCTCACTATAACAAGGTTGCCACTGAACCTCGATTTGCGATTTCACGATTTGCATCAATAATAGCAAGAAATGAAATTGCGATCAAATAATATAAGAATGTTATTTAATTTAACTAATTTATATTGCAATCTCATATGTGTGTTTTCACCATAACAGTTCGACATTTTGTGTAGATTGTGCATAGTGAAGTAATTATAAAACAAAAAAATCAATAAATAAAATCCGTTAGAGCTAAAATAATTATCTTGGATTATTTTACCTTTCGAATTAACTACATTTTTTCAGCTTTCCCTCCAAAAATGAAAGTTGCCATTTTGGTCTGATATTGTCAAACATTTACTAGCGTTTGTCAGCTTTGAACAAAGTTTGAACAAAACAAGTGCATGAATGGGCACCTGAATGAATGATGTTGGGACCTCTGGTCAGCGTCATGGCAACCTGTCATTTCAAGCTAAAATCAGGTCGGCATTTATTCATTCCTGATTTGAATGCATGGATGACAGTGGTGTACGAGGTTTGACTTAGTCTGTAACAGCGAGGTTTCTCTATGATTTCTGTTTCATACTGATTGCACAAATAACAGTATGATAGACCAAAGACACTAGAAAATACAGGGACATGCAACTTCTGTTGTTTGTTTTGTTTTTTTGTTTGTTTTTTTTTTGTTTGTTTTTTGTTATAAGGTATCTTGGGTTCCGGTTTAATGCTTGGTTAATCATGCATTTTCTAGTGTCTTTGGATAGACGCACAACAAAGCAGATACTTTAAACGCATTAATTTCGCTATTCTCGCTGATAAGTAAAATTCGCTAAATTAAATCTACGTGATTATATAGAATAACAATAGAACTCATTGTTTCTTTGCCAAATTTGTGAACTTAAAACTCAGTTAAATTGCTCAAGACACCAACATAGTGAAATTAATTGTCAATGAAAATAATGGTTTTACAGTATTACCCTAAGAGATAGATGGCTTTAATCAGAATTTTAGTTAAGTATGTTTTGAGTAGCCTAATTTATGTAAAAAACTGTGCTGATTTCAAAAAAGCACTCTTATTGACCATACTCAGGACAAAATTGCAATTTAGACCACATTTTGGTCAAAAAATGGTCATTTTTAGTCAAAATTTGAATTTTTTTTCATATTAGGGTATTTTTTGCATGTGGTGATGTGTATATATGTTTAAAATGTAAGGAATATCAAACTATAAGTTATATCGATAACATAGTTGGCTATCCATTTGTATTTGTTTTGACAAATTTGGATCGATAATAATTTTTTTTCAAACAACGGTTATTTTCAACCGTTATGGTGAAGGAAAAATACATTTATGCTTGAAGGGCACTGACCCATCTAATATATATGATGCATTCAAAATGTGTATTGAAGAAGTGACACAACATGGTGATATATTGTCCAGTTTCAGTCAAAATGAGTCTTTTGTGTTTGAACGTTATTGTTTGGCCAATTTTCCCGCACGTGGGACTTTTTATATATGTATATGTAACACTTAATGATTGAAATAATTATTTCGGCAAATGATGTACAGAACATAAATAACAAATACACAGTATGTTGTATTTCTAATATATGTATTAATGAAAACATTTGCACCAAGCATTAGCAATTAAATCGGAGATAATAATTCTCCAAGATCGGTATACAATTTTAACCAACATATCATGCATAAAGATTACCCAATACTTTGCATTCTCTAATTAAATATAGATTCAAAATAAAACAAAAAAGATGATTTATGATCTATGTACACACTGTTATATCACTGTATATAATGTTCATCACAAGTGGGTTTGACATCTTATATCAACAGCTCTGAAGACATCGTTCAACTATATCATTTTCAAGCTGAAAGAAACAACGAAAACAAAATTATTTGCTACTACCATATAACCAGCACCTGTGATTTGTGGTATATTTCACTGGTTTGAGATTAAAGGAAAAGATTAGTCATAAATGTTGCTATATTTTTGAAACTTACCACAACTCATTCATCTGCATCATCATCATCATCCTCATCATCACTGTCCTCATCACTTTCGGAATCGACAATACTGTCATTGTCATCATCATTGTCATCCTGATCTTCATCTGGAATATCTTCTGGTTCAATGATCTGGGAAAGCATAGAAGGCATCTGATTGTCAGTAAACCAGACAGGTAGAAAAACGCCATTTACATCTTTCCATCCATGATCAGTGGGTTTGATGTTCTCCAGTGGATTCTGTACATGTGCATGCTTCCAAAGATATGCCACATAGTTACACCGTGCCAATTTCTGAACCAGAACATCTTTGCAGGGTGGAAGCATGATGGCATCTATTCCCTTTATCTTCTGCAATGGACTTTCTTGATTGGTTGGTCTGTATTTCTGTAAGAAGATTTTTAGTCTGGCCTCATTGACGGATGTTAATGCCCCTTGACCATAGAGTGAACATACATACTGCTCTACAAGATTTTCATCATCAGCAAAAGTGATGTTTTCTCCAAGTATGCTTAGTCCTTCAAGATAAAGCGTATTCTTCACAGCTTTCTTCAATGGGTTTACTTTTCCCTTCCTGAAGAAGGATGATGTGTAGTCACATCCTGTCAGAGCATGGTAACCGGGCAATGATTTGCAAACTACTGGTCCGATGTGGTTTGCCAGTGCTGTAATATTTACATATCTTCTAGTATTATTACTTGAATGTCCAAGATCCATCCACATATTGGCATCCACTTGTCTGGCATGATACAGCAGGTTTACCATGATATCAGTGTCTGTAGCACGGACAACAACATTCTGTCTTGGTATTGCTCTAGACAGCATGCTGAGATGGTATATCAGGCGGGTATCAGCTTCCACATGTGAACATATGTATTCAGGTAGTTCGATTTGATGAACACTTCTCATTGGAGTGACTGTATACTGAAGGCACTGCACCTCGTGTGCAACAACAATCGACTTTTCCTTTATGATAGGTACATATTTGTCGTCCTTCCATTCCTCTATGAAAAACTTGATGAGTGCCGTTTTAAATTTTGAAGATTTCAATGCATATCTGAAGTCTTTGGGGCATAACTGATCTGCACCAGTGATGTTGAATGATCCATCATTTGCTCCTCTTGCCTGTTGCTCAGCATTCTTTATACTTTTGACATAACTGTCACATACAAAGTGAATTGCACTTGCTTGTACACTACATAATATCTTCAGTACCAACTCTGCTAGCTTTCCAAAACTGAGAGGCAGATCAGATGGTAGTGACTGAATTATAAACATAGCATCATAGAGAACTGTGTCAACTGTTGTTGGTTGTGCATGTGCAATCATATCTTCGAGATATTTGGAGAGCTTATACTTTGGTGTCTTCTTTACTGTGCCATAAATACTGGCCAATGATAGAGGAACTGGTGTAAGTGGAAAAGGAAACACCATTTCAAGCTCAATCTTTCTGGTACACGCAAGATAGACTAATCTGCCCAGCAAATCTCTTGTTGTCTTCAGCTCAATGACCTTTTCATCTTTACATTGTATTTTACTCTTTTTGGCAGCACTGGCAAAGTTTCTCACTTTTCTTCTTTGCAGTGGTCTTTCAAACCTAGCAGGATCCGTCAGGCATTCCTGTAGAAACTCATCTTTCCACTTCTTCCCCAAAACAAACATACTTAGCATATCAGCTTTGACTTTATCTGGCATTTCTTTACCATTTGCCAAACAATACAAATTTATGTTTCTGATCAAAGAGCCGGCAAACGGATTCATAGTTGTCTCAATCATGTTTGAAATACTTTCAAAATCCTTTTGAAATTTACTCACTTCAGATTTTCTTGTTTCATGACTGGGATTAACATGTTTCTTTATTGCTGCTTTTTCAAAGAGATGTCCAACTATAGTACTTCTTGCTGATCTAGTAATCGTCCAGCGTCTAGTTGCTCCTTGACTTTGATGGAAAGCAGTGATTCCAGTTTGTCTTGATGCTGCATCGGCATTGATTGTGCTCTCTAGTGCTTGGTCCACTGGTTGTCTTGCAAATGAATTAGTTGACAGCCTCACAGATAGACCACCTCTTTCAAGTTGTTGTCTAATACCAGGATGGGTGGTATCCATGTTCAAAAGTTTCAGATAGTACAAACACATGTAGCGTGCATAATTATGGCGACTTGCAGCAAAGAAAATGTCAATCATTTTCCCAAGCATAAAGATAAAAAGATCAACATCATTTGTTCGTACAGCCCTACTGAACAACATGAAGATATTAACCATGTCAATATAATTTCTCCAAAACTGGGCATTCACACCATGTTTACCAGTCCTGGTATCATCACAGAATCTTGCATAGGTCATCATGAATTCTTTGTACTCATCTGTGTCCTCTAAATCTTTCATCTTTTCAGGCGATGGTGATGATTGGACCATCTTTAGAGCTTCAACCAACTGCCCATAATTATCATTTGCTTTCTCAAGCGCCAAGAACAAATCTAGATATTTGCTCTGCATAGCAGTTGCGAGAAGTACATGCACTCTTCTAGTCTGATTATAATGTTTTCCACATTGAAATGCATTTAGAGATCCTTTTGTGAGGGCACCACTTTCCATTAATATATGGGCTGCACCCGACCCATCAATGATGTATCCCATTGCTGACATATACCGGAACATGATATGGAATGCACCAAAACAGACAAATACATTGTCAAACTTAGGTCTCATAGTGTCCTGCAATTGGCAAGCTGGCTTGGCTATTGCTAGATCATAGGTTGTTGCAATGTAATCTTCCTCACACTCTTCAGCAAGGGTAACATTCCTTTTCATAGTTTCATTCACAACATCATGCCTTGTAGGAGGGGCTCCGATGTTTGCCAAATAGCCTATTTTCTGAACAGGAAGATCATCATTAGTTATTGTGGAGTTCCAGTCAGACCACATTGGTACTTGTTTGTTTGTTTTACAAGATATTGTCCATGCAACATCTCTGGCAACACACGCATTGTAATTTACAGGCTTGTCCAATGTTTGTATACCAAAATTGAAATGTGATATCTTAAGCTTTTTTCTAACTGGTTCAAGCTCAGTATTTGGTATTTCGAGACTTCTCTTGTTTTGTTTCTTCATAACAGTAGAAGGAGATGATACTGGTGATGATGATGCTGATGATGAGTTTATGATTGAGGCTGTCATGGTTGCCATTGATGTAGTTGGTGATGGTGACAACATAACAGGAACTTCGTTCTGGATACAGATACCTTGTGATACCTTGTCATGATACATTGATTCATCATAGTTGTCCCATGCTGATATTGTACTTAGTCCTTTACATGCTTTTAGGCCATCAGGAAGAATACGATTTGTCTCAATAATTTGAGCTGCAATATCAGTCTCGTATTCTTCTGCATTATGATATCCTATACAGTGGCCAAAGTGATTAACAATTTCTTGTACTTTTCTGGAACCTGTGATACTTTTTAAACCCATGCCAAGTAGTATGTGTTTAGCTGGCTTCACTGTTCCATTAGTTGTTTTAAAAATATCATCTTCAGCTGATGATTCAACATATCGCTCCACTCTCTGACTGGCCTCATCTTTGAGCCAGTGTACATAATCCTATAAAACTCTAGTAGTTCATGAGGTATATTTGTACACTGGCCAGTATATATTGCTTCTACTGTAATTGGATTTGTGAGTTTGTTCTTACGCAGCTGTTGATTTTTTTCTCTGAGGAACAAAGCTACATTCTTTATTTCATTGTCCATTGCATCTCTAGTCATGGAAAGATAGATTCCCTGTTTTTTACTTTCCTGGTCAATCTGAAGCTTGCTTTCATAGAATTCCTTGATTTTGGACAACAGGTGGTATGGATCTGGATTAGATTCATCCAACCCTTCGTTTTCGAGAAATTCAATATAGGTTTTATTGACATCAACCAATTTCTTTGAGGATTCCTTCAAAAAAAGTTCGGAGTTTATATATGAAAGTAATTTTAGGAAAGCTGTTTCTCGTCTATGTGTATATGTTGTAGCTTCCTCTTTTTCTTGCGTCTTTGTTTCCTTTGAAATATACCTTGCTCTACATGCATTGTGGTATTTGACTTCCTTAGCTATGAAGTCTATCTGTTCATATTCTCGAAGGAAGTGTTTGTCTTTCAATTGCCTTGCTGCATTTATAATGCTATCTTGTCCTTCTGTTGTCTCACATGATGATAATGTTTCAAAACCACTGCGGAAATGTTTGCGTTCTGGACCATTGCAGAAAATACACTTATTCTCCAGCACTCCAGTGGTGGAAGTAGTAGCGACTGTTGATTTCTCCACCATGGATCTTGTTTCAACAATATCTTTATCAGAATAAGTTGTTTTCCTTTCCTTTGAATGTATCTGATAAGCTGTAAATTTGCTGTAACAACAACCATGAAAACCGTAATGAGGTAATTGTTCACCTTCAAAATTTATGGAGTCACATATAACAAGGTATTTTGATCTTCTTTGATATTGCTTTCTGGCTAGGGCTACCTCTCCTGCTGTTTCCCATGTCTGCTTAGTAAATGGAGTAACTTCTTCACCATGTTCTTTCTCACCACTCACATGCAGCACACATTGTAAAGCAATCTCCATCTTATATAGAAAAATAAATTATTCATTACTAGCTGTAGATTAATTATGTTTATGACATTTATGACATTTCCCTTTAAAAGTATGTAAATAAGAAATCTAAATTTGTTCCAAATCTTTGTTCTGCCAAATATTTTGCCGATCTCTATATAATATTTTATACATTACAAGAATCTCCATATGCGTTGAAATAGAATTTGGTCAATATTTGTCCAAAAATTGCGCTTTTGTTCAATTTTTGTAGGAAAATATCCAAGTGATGACCAACATCTTCATTCTTAATAATCAATGCAACTTCTAAAATATGTTTCCTTACATTTTAAACATACATACACATCATCAGACCCCCCATATGTCAAAAAAAAAAAATGACTAAAAATGACAATTTTTTTACCAAAATGTGGTCCAAATTGCAATTTTGTCTTACGTAGGGTCAATAAGAGTGCTTTTTTTGAAATCAGCACAATATTTTACATAAAATAGGCTTCTCAAACCATACTTACCTAAAATTCTGATTAAAGCCACCTATCTCTTGAAGTATATCCACATACAGATAGGCAGCTAGACAAGCTGCCATTTGTGACCTTGACTACACCTAGCAGCACTGCCTAAACACATAAAAACCACATAAACCACATAAAATGTGTCCACAGCATTGTCTGTCGGTGGTCCGGTCGTACATAACTCTATTTTTAGCATAGCATCACGTACGCACATTTGTTTCTCGCGCCGTTGTACTAGGTAGACAAGGTAGACACTATAAATATAACACAAATTTGATAGATTGTTTACTAATTGTATTTATTAGTGGCGACTTTGTAACCATTTCACACATTAGGCGATTGTGCCAACGCCTGTTGCACGTGGCTTATCACATTTTACTCTGCCACGCCTTAGAGATATATGATAGAGTTTGTAACACTATGTAGGAGAAAGAAGCGCTTTGTGGACAGCCCATACTGTCCCAGGATACCGTCAACGTATACGTGTGATAACGCAACTCTTTTGAAATGAAGTCACAAATTAGCCGTCTACGGCCATATCTCGTCATTGAGAACAACGGCTTGCCACCAACTTAATAACCAATTTTCAAACCCGTGTTTAAAGATACATATTACCTATTTGTTTAATTATACTTTATCCACAGGCATTAGAGAGAATAAAATCCCTCTTTAATGATTCACCGGTTTTTAGTTTCGCTATTTTTGCTTAAATTAAATCTACGTGAACTTGTAGAATAACAATAGAATTTATTGTTTTTCTACCAAGTTTGTGAAATCAAACCTCAGTTAAATTGCTCAAGATACCAACATAGTGAAATTAATTGTCAATGAAAATACTGGTTTTACAGTACCCACATACAGATAGGCAGCTAGACAAGCTGCCATTTGTGACTGTGCCTGCGCCAAGCTGCACTACATCAACCAAACACTGGTCAACCAAAAAAAACATTCTTCGAGGTTGAAAGACCTCATAAAATTTAATAGTGGTAACAGCATATAGACGCCGCATTATCAGCCGGTGGTCGGGTCGTACATAACTATTTTTACCATAGCGACATCACGTACGCACATTTGTTCCACACGCCCTATTTATTAGAATCAAATACTTCATGTCTTGTAGACACTGTGATTATAACGTAAATTTGATAGATTGTTTACTAATTGTATTTACTAGTGGCGACTTTGCAAGGCTGTAACCTTTTCACACATTACGTTATCGTGCCAACGCTTGTAGCGAATGGCTGATTCTATTTTTTACTCTGCCACGCCTTAGAGATTTATGATAGAGTTTGTAACACTTTATAGGAGAAAGAAGGAGAGAAGTGAGCAGCGATTGGTTACCTCAGGTGACCGTTTGGATGAATAAAGCTGGACTATCTGTTATGAACTAATGTATAATCCTTTGGGGGTAGAATCTGGTATCAACACGTGTACGTGTTATCAGTTAAGTGAGTAAAGTTCCCTGAACACAACGCCAATGGAGGACATATCTGCCAATCTTAACTGCATAGTATGCTTACCAAATTTCGTCTTCGTGATCATAGTCTCAAAATTAAAATAGGTCGTCATAAAAAATCTCCTTAAACAACAGGGTTTGTGACATGTGTAACAAGAGTGTAATTGAGAAAGAAATGCACTTTCTGATGGAATGCAACCATTTTAATGAGTTGCGTATCAGTCTGTTCAAAAAAGCTAAGGATATGATCCCAGCATTTGAAAACAAATCTACAGAGAAAATAATCATGGACTTGAAAACATTATTATACCAGTTTGTAACTAAAAACTTTGAAGTAGGATTTTACAAAACAGTTAATACTTGCTGTCATTAATATTAACTTTTACTTTCTTTTTCTTCTTCTTCTTTTTTCAATATGTCAGTAATATTATATTATTTAGTAATTTAGTGATTGTATGTTGTTATTTAGCATATTGTTTTCTATTTCTTGCTTGTATCTCGTGGCCATTTTCTCCCCTCCCCCCACCGGGTTTGTGTAAAAGTCAATAAATAAATAAATTATGAAAACGCAGTGATTAAAACAAAGCCTACTCTACAATTGTAAATAGAGATGTTTGGTTTATAAAACTGATATTTGACATAAATTGGACCAGAATTTATTATAATAAGTAAAACCGACTCATATGCTATGTAAATAAGATAGAGGTTTGTCAAATCGTAACATCGTAATCGTAATATAAAATACGAGCAGGTAAATTTGAGTTAGGAACATTTTAGATATGAACATTTAAGGAATTAGAAATTAAATTTAAATTGTGAGAATATGCATCCAAATCAAGAAAGAATGAACGTTGAGCTTTCTCACTAAGTAGGTTTTAATATGAACCTTTGTAAATAAATCCCCTATGCACATTGACGTGTTCCGGAATACTGTAAATCAAGTTTTAAAATGAAATATTTAAGTTGGGTGTAGTGTAGGTGGTAACATTCATTCCTCCTTCGACTTGCATGACAACTAAAACTCAAACACGAAAATGCAATTTTATATTACTATACTTTCTGCTTGTTATTAATATTCAATCCCCTATCCCCTATCTCAAGTGCTTGAGATATGGCAGTTATGCTTATTAAAAAGGTCACATGACCATATATGATCATCTTTGATTTCAGTCTGATCACATGTCGCTTCTCTTCACTATAGCACTGTTTGCATGTCCCTATCTACAACAGTGATTGAGATACTACAGTTATGTATAATAGTGATGTCACATGTCACATATATGGTCATCCAATATATGTAACACATCTGTTGTCCAATGTCTTCATTATGGTACTGGATACATGTTCCTATCTACAACAGTGCTTGGGGTATGACAGTTATGCATAGTAATGAGGTCATATGACCATAAATAGTCATCCGATGAATGTATCATATATGTTGTTCAATTCCTTCATGATAAAAGTGTTTGCAAGTTCCTCTATACAAGGTTGCCTTAATTATTACAGTTATGCTTATTACATGACCATATATGGTCGTCTGCTATTTCAGTCATATCGCTTCTCCCTTCCTTTTACTATAGCACTGGTTGCATGTTCCTATCTGCAACAGTGCTTGAGATATGACAGCTATGCATATTGATGAGATAAGGTTACTATATATGGTCATCAGATATATTTATCATATATGTTGTCCAATTCCTTCATTATAACTCTGGTTGCAAGTTCCTATGTACAAGAGTGTCTGAGATATTACAGTTACGCATATTAATAAGGTCACATGATATTATATGTTCGTCTGCTATTTCACCATAGTAGTACCACTTCTAATCTCCCTTTACTATAGCACTGGTTGCCTATCCCAATCTGCCTAAGTACCTATATTACAGTCATGCATATTAATGAGGTCACATGACCATATATGGTCGTCTGGTATTTCTGTCATGTAACTTGTCCCTTCCCTTTACTAAAACACTGGTTGCATGTTCCTATCTGCAACAGTGCATGAAATATTACAGTTATGCATATTAATGATGTCACATGACCATATATGGTAATCTGCTATTTCAGTCATATCACACGTTACTTCCTCTCAATATAGCGCTGGCTGCAAAAATAACAAATTCCGAGCACTATTTGTCTACATAAGTGTATCGCCAATCACAATATAGAGATCATACTATGGACCCTTCCCCCTTTTCCCATGATTTGTTGAAGAGTAAAAGAAGAAATAAGAAAAAATCAATGCGATTTTGGAAATAAATAATATGTCAGTTGCTCTTTCAAAGTTATTAAGGGGTAGCGGATTAGTCAAATATTATGCAAATGAATAATGGTCTATACAAAGCCTCGTATAATATTAATATTAATATTTTTATTTTTATTTTCATGGCCATGGTTACAACGATAATGATGAGCATCAGTTTTGTTTTTCTTCTACTAGAAAATGAGTCAAGGTGAATGCACTTTATTTTGCTTTTACATGGTTCAGAATGTCAACATCCGCGGTGTTTTGCGGTCGAGGGAAGTTGGTAATGACTGTTGCCTTTTGTATGGACCGTTGCTATGCATATAGCCGTTGCTCAATATAGAGGCTATCGGCTGGAGGTATGTATGAAGGGTGAAAAACTCAAAGGCGGATGCAAAGTGAAAAGAGCGTAGGTTGAGCGCGGACCCATAAACCATGGAGGTTGATTATGTTAATACAATAGCGTGCGGATGGTGGAAAAATTCCATGACCTTTAAAATAGTCGGTCAATAAATTTAACACAGGAGCTGACTGATTTGCATTTTTAAAAGAAGGCTATGACTGACAAGAAAAATAGCTGGGCGAAGGCACAAACTACAAGTAATTGACATAAAAGTAAACAAGCCATGCATGGCACAGTCCCCGCTAGTTATCGAATTTAAGAAATATAGTTTTGTTTATAGTAATATAGCTGGAATATAACCATGTCAGGAATATGACTATGATGATTGTTTAACATTAAAATGATTGACATTGGTATTTGATTGTCAAGTACTTGTCCATATTGAGAAATAGTGCTCTGAGACAGCATTAATTAAAACAAAATCAGCCATTTTGAAGACATGTATATATCTATAACATGATGTATAATGAATATATAAAATTTGAACATAATCAGTCAAAGCATGTCAGAGATATGGCTCTAGAAGCACATTCATTAAAACAAAATGACCGCCAGTCAGCCATTATGAATTCGAACCTAAAAAAGAAAATGACGTGCATCAGGAACCTGTAATGTCTAATGTGTGTACCAAGTTTGAACGAAATCCATCAATAAATGCCAGAAATGCTTGATATTTGATGATTTTCAGCACAAAAATGGCCACCATTCGGCCATTTTGAATAGGATCGTCAAACCAATATATCTGTATATCTATGACATGGTGTATGATAAATACTTGAAATTTGAACATAATCAGTCAAAGCAAGTCAGAGATATGGCACAAGAACCACATTCAATAAAACACAATGTCCACCAGTCGGCCATTTGAATCTTATCTGAAAAACAAAATAATTTGCATCAAGGTCTCTTAATGTCTAATGTATATACCAAGTTTGAACAAAATCCATCTGTAAACAGCCGAGAAATGCTCGATTTTGATTATTTTTCAGTACAAAAATGGCCACTATTCGGCCATCATGTATGATCATGTATGATGTATAATATGTATAATATGATGTATGACGTATGTGAGAAGTTTGATTGTGATTGGTCCAGGCATGTCTAAGATACAGGTGCGGACGCACGCACGCATGCACGGACGCACAAGGGTCAAAACATAAGTCCCCGTTTTCAGACTGCGCTGTGACTGACTGGTTTCCAGAATTATCGGTCAAAACACAGACTACAAGCCGATGATGAAATTAAAATAATTGAAAGCTTGGCTATAACTGGTAAGAAAAATAGCTGGGCGAAAACTACAAGTAATTTACATAAAAGTAAATAAATAAAGGCAGGCACTGTTGTGCGTTTCTGTCGCTCACTACAGTGACAGACAGCTAATTTTAAACTTAATTGTGGTGGGTCATATTATTTTGAAAGTCGCACGCTTGGGTCGGAATGTACGCCAAATGGCCAGGCAAAAAAAAAAAGAAAAAACTACTACGAGTTGAGAGAAGACGGTCATTTTATTTAACTATATATATTTAGGTTGTTTTACTACTACTATAGACGGCCAAAATTCGTAAGTAGTACATGTGGTAACGATTGGTATTTCTTCACACACGCCTTGATATGAATTGATGGTTTTGGGTTGTCAAGGTGTCAGGGTCGTGAATTGTCAGGGCGAGATGTCTTTTTTCATTTCAACGAGACGTCGTTACCTGCATGGTACAACGTCTTTCGCAGAGTCATAATCAGCGCGCCTATATATGATATTTATATATGTTCAACTCCAATTATACTTTGGACTAGGGGACTGCTTCGAAAAATCCTAACAATGGCTTTGTCCTGGGGTTGAAGCTGTGAACTAAGGTATAATATGTCGGATCGATTGAGATCCATGATTAGAATAGTGTGCTATCTAAAGTGGTGTGGTACATTTACTAACCACTCTACCGGTAATTAACACCCATTTTTTCTTGTATAAGGACTAGCAGGAATAATTACCAGGTTGTCCCACTTGCTACTGTCTCTGAAAAAAATCGGCGAATAAAACCTCCACTGGAATAATAGATCCTGAAATTTAAGGTTGAGATGCAGTTTACCTGACAGGTATTTTAATTAGTTAATTAGGAAACCAAGATGACCTCCCTTGTCGACAAAACTATATATTTTCGGAAAGCTTATTGTATGAATTTTAAATTTGTGTTAGTATTTTTTTTCTGTGGACACTGTAGTTTGAAATATGCACAAAAACGTGCTTTTTTGGTCAAAAGTGATTTAAAAAAAATTAGCTTCTAAACCATGCTTCTGTTTCCTGTCAAAATTGGTATATAGGTACATCCGTTTACTATGGAGAAAGTGCCGTCTTGAAAACTGTCTACCAGTTCTCAATTTTGCGGGGCGGCAGCTCAAATTTTACTACTTCAAGTTTATGCATAAATTAACACCCAGGCTAGTTGTCTGTACGATTGGTGTAACAATGTTCAACCAAAAACAATTCCCAGACGGCGTTTTGAAGATAAACACATTGTCAATCATTTGTGAAAATTTCAAAACAAAAGGTCAAAGCGTCTAGGAGTTTTGTGCACTCAAAAGAAGCTGAGATAATTGCTAATTTGCATAACAATTCATTCAGTAAGAAGTTTGCTAATGCTCATAATTAAAATAGCTGTAACAGTTCCAAATTTAAATGTATTATCGTTTTGTTAAAAGTTAAATATAGTGCATAATATGGAGATCCCGTCATTTCTTTTTTTCACCATGTTTCTTTTTTATTATTTATGTACAGCCTTGCTAAATCCTGCTAAGCATTCAAAAGAGGGAATGTTTGCACCTGTTATCTATATTTTAAAATCGTTTTTTGAGTATGTTCCACTATTCACAATTCTACAAAATTTTAACAGTCTATAGCCAAGATTGTTTGGATAATAAAAAGCAAACAAAAATCACTCCCAAGAACCCACGAACCTGCATCTCTACCTTAATTAAACGAAACAAAAATGCTCACTGTGAACGGTATTTTTAATAAAATACGATACAATGTAATTTACCGTCCAAGTTGAATGGCTGAAATCATTTTGTTTTTAATATAAAAAAAACACGGCAAAGGCGTTGGAAATTGGAACTCAGACGATATCAGTTTCCGGCGATAGCCTGACTGTATTATAATTCTGATAAATAATTCATAAAGTCGCTGTAATTGGAACTAACTTTTCTAGCTCGAGTCTTGAAGTCAAACCAGAGCGGTCATAGCACTGCGTTGTAACGCTAAGCAGCAACCTATTTTCTTTATTCACGCTCTTGTAGCCGCGAAGTTGTCGCCTGAGGGTTTGACTTTTTAAATAGGTATACCAGTATAATAGTAGTCGTAAACCTTTGTTTGGGTTCCGTCCGTGCGTCCGTCATCATTTGTCAGAGACGCCTGGACAGATTTTCTTCAAAGCTGGTACAAATACAAGTCATAATGGGAGACATGTGATCGTCGATTTATTTTTGATTCAGTTTACCTTTGACCGGCTAACGATCGGTGCCCCCCCCCCCCCCAAATCAACAGTTGGACATGTCATCAACTATTTCTCGGACTTGCATCGACCGATTCCATTCAAACTTGGCATTGATATCAGTCATGGTGAGTTACTGCTGCACGTTAATTTTTTTTTCGTGATTCGATTTAAAATGGCAGACTTTGTTGTTGTTTTCAGTTATCTTTCGTTTTAATCGAACTTTAGCCGAATGGCGGTCATTTTTGTCAAAAACGAATAAAATCACAAAAAATTCAAACATGACATCAACCGTTTCTTGGACATGCGTTGACCGATTTCATTCAAACTTGGCATTACTCAATGATAAATAAATGGTGTTTGGTGACATCATTTTCATTACCTCGTACTTGGACAGTCATCTGTCAGACGCATACTGGGAGAAAATATCCATTTCGTACGGCACAGGGTAAATAGTGCACATGACATGTGCGATATTTTAATGTCTGTTTTGCATGACGTTTTGGGGTACATCGACTGGCGTGGTGGCCTGGCTTTTGCCAGCGATCGTGACGACATGATTGAATAGTAACGCCTTTGTTTCGCCAGCATGCGTAAACAAGATTCAATTCGACTACACGTATCATACTGGGAAAGTGAAAGTTTTGGAATTTCTATGACAATTTGTGACTCGTGATTTATTCCCATTCTGCCAATTGAAATCAAATCTTGTATTGCGTGCATGTGGGCGCCATTTTGAGGAACAGATCCATCTATATTTATTGTTTGCATGCGTTCCTTTTTACCAGTAAACTACAGTCCTCAGCAAACCTTATCCAATTTCATGACGTTATTGTGTTTGTTTTTTCTTGAATACAAAATGAAATTGAATATTTGTAATTTTTTTGATTTGATGAACACTTTTGCAGGTTTCTAGTTCAGAGGTTTTTCTCCTGTGCTGTTCCACTCGCCTCAATATTTTTCCAGGGGCCGAAACCAGCAATATCAAACTAAAATATAGAGCTGCACCCTTTACTCCTAAATACCTTTTTTTTTGCTGTATTAGTACTGTACTCCCCTCGCCAACCATTCTTTGAGTGGATGGTGGGCATCCTGCCATACGTAAGGTGCCATTGAATATATACGTATACACTGAACGTTGAGAACTTACTAAATGAAATTACCATATAGAGATATACCAAATACCATTTCTATAGAATACTACTAGCTGTTACTATAGTAAACTGCCCTGAACTGTGATCAAATGTCTTCAATAAGTAGACTGCAGGGTATTTCCAGTTACTGAATGCAGATCATCTTTATCATAAGCACCTACAAAAATAGTTTGATTTCTGCTGTGAAACAAAACTTTCGATTATTTTAACAATTTCTGCTTTTACTCTATTAACCAAACTTTGAAAATAAAACCTAGTTACATTTAGTTGGTGTGGATTATGCAGTTTTATTTGTATGATGTGAGAATGATTATGTTGCGAGGTGTTGATATCGAAATAAAACCCATTCCTATGCCCAAATGTGAAAGATTACAGACCGGTAAGGTGATCATTGTCAAGTAGCTTTGTAGTAATGTATTTTCGGATAATGGTGGCTGCTAATTTGAACAGTGTAATTATTAAAAACAAATTCTCAATATTGGTCAATTTTATCTTCCAAACAGTTGGTATCAGTCTGTATCATTTCTGATGCGCGACTGATGCAAATTTGATGAAATTGTTTTTGTGTATCTGTTAGTCGACTTAATTAGCTGAATGGCTGTGTTATGTCTGGCACCGTTTAGGCCATGTGAAGTTTTGGACGGAACTTGGCTCAGTGATTTGGAACTTATTACGAGATAACCGTCGCTATTCGGACTACTATTTCTGACAGTTGGTATTAATACTGTTTTGTAATTGGTTAGAGTTTTGAAAATGAATAAAGTTGTTTTAGTTGGTCTTGGCGAGTACACGAGGACAGACGCAGTCCAGTCCTGGAGAGTCTTGGGGCGAGCCTTGAGGCAGTCCAGTCTTGGGCTAGTTTTTGGTCAGCCTTGCGATAGTCTTGGGGACTTTTCCCCAGGGTGCTGTGTCTTATAGAGTGCTCCACAGACCGACTAAGACGAGAGTTGAAACGTATTTCGTTGTGCGTGTCTTATTTGAATGTAAAGTATAAGTGACTTTCCCGACCCCGTACCTCAAGGGGACGCGCTATAGAGGCCAAACGAGATTCCCCCTGTCACGTGTGCAGAACCCCAGAGGAGAAGAATTTACCCCTGATACAAATCAGTTTTGCAAGTTAATAAAAAATGGCTGACCTTTGACTGTCACGTGCATCTTCTGTCCGTCATTTCTTGTGCATGCATGGACATGATACATTTGAATTTCGCTTTGTTTTATTTTGTTGACCTTCATCTGACAGCCATTAATTGTCCCGAAAATCAACATTTGGACATATCATTAGCAGTTTCAGTTTCGTGACCAATTTCATTAAAACTTAGCCTTTTGCAGTAATATGCTAAATACTATTTAAACATGAGCTTACTTTGCTTTTCATTGTTTGAGAAAGTCACTAAAAATATGACGGGGACTATTTCATTGACAATTGTTGTTGATGAAAACACTCCAAACCTGGATCAGAATATGAGAACGCATAAATATTATATTTTTAAACTATCTAATTTTAAAAACGCGTTTGTTTATAGCCTTTTACAAGTTGTCATATCAAGATCGACATTGTGTTGACTTTTTGACCTATATACACTGAATGCAAATTAGGTCTCACACCTTTCCGGGGGCAATGCATTTATAACAACAAACACAAACAGTATGGCGATTACAAACTTCGTTTGTTTAAACAGTTGCTCACAGATATATTGTAAATATAATAATCAACGAACATATTTTCAAAACATGGCTGAAAGTGCGAACGAGGTGTCTTGGGATTATACACCATGACACTCAGGTACCCAAATACACGTTTTCACGTCCCACATAGATACATCACAACACGGGTCTGAACAATTATGATCACAGTAACTAAAACAACATACATACTTCACTCTCAACAATGACGGCATTTTATACTAGTGTAGATTCATTAGTTCAATAATCCCAATAACCAATTTTATTTTATTTGGAGCAATGACATTTTATTTTTTGAGTGTTCTTCACTTACTACACGCGTTTGACGCATATTGTAGTCATGGCAACCACGAACAACATAAAATTTAAGTTGCGGTGACCTAAATTTACGTCTTCCCGTCTAAAAAGAGACACTGCGTTGTAAGTGGTCCAGATGCCTCGCGTTTTTTTTACATACACTGGCATTGCACTACAAAACGAAGCTCAGAAATACTTGCTATGTGCGCACACACAAGAAAGGCCGGTATATAATAAGTTGTATCAGAGTTTATTCCAACACTGCGTGAGTTCGGCGACGGCTCACACGTGGCGACGGCTATTACTCGTTGTAAAGAAACGCCTGGATTGTACTGTTTTACGGCTTATTGTCGGCGTCAGTTCCGAAAATGTCATCGCCACGTCTTTGTTTTTGACCGGCTATTTTTCAAGTCAATAATGGCCTGCTTTTAATCATTTTTAATTTGGTCATCGGCCTGTAGTCTGCGTTTTTAATCGTTAATCTTGTTTATTATTTGCAAGTCAGTCCTTTGATTTGTTTTACACCATCCGCACTCTATTGTATTAGTGCCTCCTACCTCCATGGTTTGTGGACCCACGCTCTATTGTTTTATCGTCCGCCCTGGGCCTCTTTCTAAAATTGCCATCCACGCTTTGCATCCGCTTTTGTGTTTTTCACGCCTCTTACATACCTTTTGGCTGGGTATAATTACCCGTCGATGCATGAAATTATTTGGAGAGGTATTCATGTGGTATCATCTGGAAGTCATGTAATAAATGTATTACAGCACGTGTCATGAAGTCCAACGATATAGTTACGTTTTTTAGTTATAGTTACGTTTTAGCTTTGATCACCCATGTAAATAAAGAATTGTCGGTGTCGCAGATATATTCGTTTTTTCGAAGTCTAAAGACGGGATTATTTCTTTTGCGTAGTGCGTAGAAATAACCATTATATCACATGTGTCAATGCAGAGCCACTATCCCAGCATGCTATGCGAAAGTCCTACTGGAGCTATCGATCAACGGCGTGCACAGGAATAGAACGAGTGTTAAATGTACCTAAAGCTGACGAACTGAGCCGTTATGAAATTGACGAAATCCTTGCTATTTTGCCACCTCTGGAAGGGAAGAATGTGGTCGACCTTGGTGCGGGAATAGGGTATGTATTTTATTCTAGCAGCGGTAGATACAGCTCATATGGGTGTGACTAATTAAATTACAATTTTAAGTATTATTGCAACGTGCTTAGCTGCGTCCTCCCGCGACCAAAAACATAGTACAGTATTTCATCCATTTATAATGAACAAATTTGCATATATACAATTTCACATCCAAATAGATGTCATGATTAGGGAATTCGCAAATGGAACAACTGGCTGATATAATTGTCGACTATGGAAGTTGGTTAAGTCAACGAGGCGCCTATAAATATGAGAGTTATGTTCCGACATCGGGGGCAATTAATCTGACATTATGGCGTGTTAAATACCTTGTGTGATTGGCTATATGTGTGGAAGCTACGCCTCAAGCTCTGTAATTGGTTAAAAATTGGAAAGTGAATAAAGCCGATCTCAGAGTTGTGGCAGGCTCACAAGACAGGCAGTCTGAACGCGGTCTTGAGAGAGTTCCGACGTGGCGCTGAGATGAGAGGTTGAAACGATTCGATTCTCTGTGTGTCTTTGTTCGATAGAAAAGCAGAGAATTCCCCGAACTTGGTACCTCTGACGTGAAGGTTTAATAACACTCAATTTAATCCCTCACATAGACATAAAGAACTAAATACATCCTCCCTCATGAGGTGATTTTCCGAGAAAACTATTATACGACTGATTTACATCGATACATTTTCAAATCAGACACCCGGAACTGTACAAGTAGCTTTTTGGGCACTACTGGTTATTGGTCCAATCGTGACAAAAATCATTAGTTTGATCATGGAGGTATATGGTTTGATGTTCTTTTCCCACGATTTATATCTCCAAACCACACGTAACTCCGATGGCAGCCATTTTCTTAAGTTGGAACGATGATAAAATGACGTCACTGCGGAAAGTACTCCCGATAACTTGTTGGGTAAAACTAACTACTCGTCGTCGTCTACTTCAGATGCGTTTTGGCAATATCATCACTTTATGTGTATTTGTAACATATATATGAGTAATATGCACAACGCCAATTTGAAATAATTCGCATCGGTATTTCTCATGTTATAGATGAAATCATTTTCTTAATTTCTGACAACAGATTCTATGATGTCATACTTTACCTACAATCCTTTGCTTGAGAATCAAGATGGCTGACTACATAATACTGACGAAAATTTGAATATCTAGAGAATGAAAAGTGATATAAAATAACTGTAAATTGCATTCTCCTACATTTGTGGGGCTTTTGCTTGGGGGGCATTATGTTGTTTGGCTTAATGTTTTCTTTAATACATGTTATTCGATGAATGTTAAAATAATACATGTTAAATATCTTGCATTAATAATCGTTGCGCATTTCATAAAGTTACAATATTTGCAGTTACAATATGTTGAAAGGACCTGTTGCGTCATCGGCATCGTTTTATTATTGTAGAGAGTTGAATATTAGCCAGAATTTGAAAAGGGGACTTGGGTTTAAAATAATATATCAACTTTCTACGCTATCTTGAACAATCACCTTACCATCATGACAACATCGGTTGCTCATATATTAGAATATTTCAGATACATGCAAAAATTAATTGAGTTATTCGTTTCTGCAGACGGTATACTGCACCACTTGCCAGTGCAGCAAATCATGTGACAGCGGTGGAATTGGTGGAAGAGTACACGGAAGCAAACAGAGCTTCGAATGGACACATTGGAAATATTGACTTCATTACTTCCGATGTGGTTCATCTAAACCTAAACACTGACTGGTGAGAAGTGTTTAATGTTATAATTTTTGTTTAGTTGCTGAGGTAACTATTACTATGCCTATTTATCGAATAAAACCCCAGAGTAAATAAAGTCTTTGTGCGTCATGTACAGTGTCAATACCCCCTTCCTATAAATCGCGTTCTCTAGTGCTGTTTTGACGAATGGGGAAAGGGAAAGCCGTTCACACGGCTTATCATACCACATTCCTTGTTCAGCATATATCGAATAGACGTTACTCCTTCATCGAGAAGACTTGTGGCTTTCTCGCCCTCAACGAGATCTCTGCGTCAATTTACGTTTAAGGTCTATGTGAAATTTCTCATAAATTACTTCGCTCGTATTACTGTCTGTCTATCTTCCTGTAGTTGTGATTTAGTTTTTTCCAACTATTTGCTTCAATATCTGGATGACGACGAAACAAGAAAATTTGCAACGAATGCTTTGAAGTGGATAAAACCTGGTGGATGGATGTTTTTTCGTGAGGTCACAATAGAAAGTAAGGGTTGGAACGTGTCAAGTCTTTGATTATTCAACTTAAATTCCAATAAACAAACCCAAATTCAGTATTCATTGAAATAATTTAAATTTACATGCATTGATAATAAATTTTTCAAACATTTTACATTTGTTTATAGATATGACACGGAACCCCGAGTTATTATCTGTTCCTAATGTATATCGATCATACTCTATATACATACGAATGATCACTGATTTGAGATTACCTATACCACACACCGATGATGAATACCGATTCTCCTTGGTCGAACTGAAGAGTCTGCAATGCATTAAACATGTAAGGATTAGTTAATGCATACACATATATTGTTATTTACATAATTAATTAAATTATAGATGAATGTGCTTTCAAGGAAAATTACAAAGCATTACGAGTAACAAGCCACGTACGTACATTAAAGTTAGGCAAACAAACGAGCTTTTATTGGTAGTCTCGTAAAATTTATTTCATATACATTCAGAATGCCAAATGATCCTATTGATTAAAAGTATTATATGTATGCTATTAAAACTAGTATTTGTGTGCTTTGAATGAATTATCTCGACGATGCCAAATGGAATCCTCGTCTTGTATCCCTCGCACATGGTTACGAAAGCTACAGACTTCTACTTTGGCTATCACATACTAGTCACATACTTTTCCCGTGGTATAGAAGAAAATACCTTTTCACTGCCTCCTCACATGTTTTTCACTTATTGTTTATTCAACAGTTATTCGGAAAAGATGACCACTTCTGCTTTCTTTTCAAAAAAGTGCGTCAGCCAAGAAACGTGAATCTTGCTTAAGCGAGTGTCTTGGTGTTGATAAATGCAGGTAGGTGATAGTTTTACTGTTGGTGTGTATTAATTTATACACGTGGTATTTACTAAGTGTATCACGTGATATCGTACTTGTGGTTTATTGAATAATTGGTTCAAAATTACCTATAATGCTGTATGAAATACTGGGTTATGTAATAATGAATAAAGCCTAACTGAAGTACGTTGACATTAACTGTGAATCTTTATTCTGAAAAATGGCATTGGATATATAAAATATAGAGTACAATGTTTGTATCTTGGCGTTTACCATGGTGCCTAGACTGTCGACAGTCCTTGGGCTTAATTTGTTAGTATACTAAATCAGCAAACGCCGAAGCCGTTTGCCAAAAATGCCGCAGGCATTTCAGCGAAGGCCAGAGACCTGTTAACGCCTGTAAACGACATCACGCGACATTACGTTCTGTTCCACCGGTTCTAAACAGAGAATGATTGACAGCTCATGTTCAGTACCTATGAAAAACCACGTATGTCGCGTGAGGGCGTTTACAAGCGTTAACAGTCCTCATGCCTCCCTTCACTGAAATGCCTGTGACATTTATTGTTAACGCCTTCGGCGTTTGCCGATTTAGTATATTAACAAATTAGAACTGTCGACAGTCTACATGGTGCCACAGTTAGCGATAATGCAAGTTACGTTATCTGTCACATCTGTCGTCCGTAGATGAGCTTTTTGTAACGCCAGCCTCGTTACTTCACAATTACGCTCAGAATCGAATAGACCTAGCTCGAGCCATTCCATTAGAGCGCGTCCGTTCCATTAGAGAGCGTTCCATTAGAGAGCGGTCACGTGACGTGTGATCACCTGACAAGTGCTGGATACACGCTCTAACGAAAAATACCGTTATGTTTAGAGAATTTACGAACCGTTACGAAAGAGTTTGCTCGTTCGAAGACCGTTTTTGTAAAAGCGACAGCCTTGGTCGATACACTGTTCATTTACACAATCTTTCCTGGCACCATACGCACTCACACTGTTAGCGGCGGAGTGAAACGCGCCCATGTCATGCCATTAACCGATTACTGACGTCTATGTATTTCATGTCTTTGGCATGAAAGCTATAAAATATATAAAATACAATGCCTTGCTATCGTTTGAACAATTCAAATATTTAATTAGTCTAGCGTTTTTTTTTCCCATTCCATTGGAGACGAGTCGCTCTTCATTTCATTACAGGACGGTATGACCCAAACCACCCTCTAACGTCGCTCTATTTACTTGAATTGATATGGGAGCTATTAAATATATTTAATACAATATATTCAAACAGTTTTGAACATTTCAGTTATTTAATTGGCCAAGCGATCGTGTCATTCCATTACAGACGAGTCGCTCTTCATTCCATTACAGGACGGTATGACCAAAACCACCCTCTAACGTCGCTCTATTTACTTGAATTGATATGGGAGCTATTAAATATATTTAATACAATATATTCAAACAGTTTTGAACATTTCAGTTATTTAATTGGCCAAGCGATCGTGTCATTCCATTACAGACGAGTCGCTCTTCATTCCATTACAGGACGATATGACCAAAACCACCCTCTAACGTAGCTTTATTTACTTGAATTGATATGGGAACTATTAAATGTATTTAATACAATATATTCAAACAGTTTTGAACATTTTAATTATTTAATTGGCCAAGCGATCGTATCATTCCATTACAGACGAGTCGCTCTTCGTTCCATTACAGGACGGTATGACCCAAACCACCCTCTAACGTCGCTCTATTTACTTGAATTTATATGGGAGCTATTAAATATATTTAATACAATATATTCTAACAGTTTTGAATGTTTCAATTATTTAATTGGCCAAGCGATATTGTCATTCCATTACAGACGAGTCGCTCTTCATTCCATTAGAGGACGGTTTGACCCAAACCACCCTTTAACCTCGCTCTATTTACTCGATTTGATATGGGAGCAATTAAATATATTTAATACAATATATTCAAACAGTTTTCAACATTTCAGTTATTTAATTGCCCAAGCGATCGTGTCATTCCATTACAGACGAGTCGCTCCTCATTCCATTACAGGACGGTATGACCAAAACCACCCTCTAACGTCGCTCTATTTACTTGAATTGATATGGGAGCTATTAAATATATTTAATACAATATATTCAAACAGTTTTGAACATTTCAATTATTTAAGTGGCCAAGCGATCGTGTCATTCCATTACAGACGAGTCGCTCTTCATTCCATTACAGGACGGTATGACCCAAACCACCCTCTAACGTCGCTCTATTTACTTGAATTGACATGGGAGCTATTAAATATATTTAATACAATATATTCAAACAGTTTTGAACATTTTAATTATTTAATTGGCCAAGCGATCGTGTCATTCCATTACAGACGAGTCGCTCTTCGTTCCATTACAGGACGGTATGACCCAAACCACCCTCTAACGTCGCTCTATTTACTTGAATTTATATGGGAGCTATTAAATATATTTAATACAATATATTCTAACAGTTTTGAATGTTTCAATTATTTAATTGGCCAAGCGATATTGTCATTCCATTACAGACGAGTCGCTCTTCATTCCATTACAGGACGGTTTGACCCAAACCACCCTTTAACCTCGCTCTATTTACTCGATTTGATATGGGAGCAATTAAATATATTTAATACAATATATTCAAACAGTTTTGAACATTTCAATTATTTAATTTGCCAAGCGATCGTGTCATTCCATTACAGACGAGTCGCTCTTCATTCCATTACAGGATGGTATGACCAAAACCACGCTCTAACGTCGCTCTATTTACTTGAATTGACATGGGAGCTATTAAATATATTTAATACAATATATTCAAACAGTTTTGAACATTTCAATTATTTAATTTGCCAAGCGATCGTGTCATTCCATTACAGACGAGTCGCTCTTCATTCCATTACAGGACGGTATGACCCAAACCACTCTCTAACGTCGCTCTATTTACTTGAATTGATATGGGAGCTATTAAATATATTTAATACAATATATTCAAACAGTTTTCAGCATTTCAGTTATTTAATTGGCCAAGCGATCGTGTCATTCCATTACAGACGAGTCGCTCTTCATTCCATTACAGGACGGTATGACCAAAACCACCCTCTAACGTCGCTCTATTTACTTGAATTGATATGGGAGCTATTAAATATATTTAATACAATATATTCAAACAGTTTTGAACATTTCAATTATTTAATTTGCCAAGCGATCGTGTCATTCCATTACAGACGAGTCGCTCTTCATTCCATTACAGGACGGTATGACCCAAACCACTCTCTAACGTCGCTCTATTTACTTGAATTGATATGGGAGCTATTAAATATATTTAATACAATATATTCAAACAGTTTTCAGCATTTCAGTTATTTAATTGGCCAAGCGATCGTGTCATTCCATTACAGACGAGTCGCTCTTCATTCCATTACAGGACGGTATGACCAAAACCACCCTCTAACGTCGCTCTATTTACTTGAATTGATATGGGAGCTATTAAATATATTTAATACAATATATTCAAACAGTTTTGAACATTTCAATTATTTAATTTGCCAAGCGATCGTGTCATTCCATTACAGACGAGTCGCTCTTCATTCCATTACAGGACGGTATGACCAAAACCACCCTCTAACGTCGCTCTATTTACTTGAATTGACATGGGAGCTATTAAATATAATTATTAAAATATATTCAAACAGTTTTGAACATTTCAATATTTAATTGGCCAATCGATCGTGTCATTCCATTACAGACGAGTCGCTCTTCGTTCCATTACAGGACGGTATGACCCAAACCACCCTCTAACGTCGCTCTATTTACTTGAATTGATATGGGAGCTATTAAATATATTTAATACAATACATTCTAACAGTTTTCAACATTTCAGTTATTTAATTGCCCAAGCGATCGTGTCATTCCATTACAGACGAGTCGCTCCTCATTCCATTACAGGACGGTATGACCAAAACCACCCTCTAACGTCGCTCTATTTACTTGAATTGATATGGGAGCCATTAAATATATTTAATACAATATATTCAAACAGTTTTGAACATTTCAATTATTTAATTGGCCAAGCAAAATTGTCATTCCATTACAGACGAGTCGCTCTTCATTCCATTACAGGACGGTATGACCAAAACCACCCATAACGTCATCCTATTGATTTGAAATGTGAGCTATAATATATATTTAATATAATGTATTCAAACAGTTTCCAACATTTCAATAATTTGATTAGCCATATTCACGTATTATGTGCTCATCCCGTTACCTATAGTTATTCCACAAACCATCGATTTAAATTGATAAGTATAAACAGAATATGGTAAACACATTGTTAATGCTTGAAGTAAACATGCCCATTTATCAGATAAAAAACATGTTATTTAATGAAGTCATGAAACACACAACGTCATAGTAATATTTCCTTTAATTCAAAGTTAGTTAAAGCGGGGGTCGTCACCTGCGCACGCCGGAATTGAGTCCAAAGCGAGGATCATAACACACTCTAAACACGCTAGATAACTGATTTCCGGAGGGTGTAAAAAGTTAATGCCTACTTAGGGTAGTTTGCTACCACTAAAAATACTCAGAAATCCAGCTAGAGGGATTGGGTTACTGTAATGGTAAAGATTCTGAAATAAAAATATAGGGTCACCGAACTTTTCTAAGAAAGGGCATCAAATATTGATGAAAAATGCATGTTAGAATATTTTTTTTTTGTTTTTTTTGTTAGAATAGTTTACAATGTTGGAATGTTATAAGATGGCGGCTCTTTAGACACATTTAGTAGATAACTATATAGCATGTTATTATATAGTGGTTAGGTAGCGAGAAATTTACTTCAAATGTGACTTAACGCAGCACTCTTAAATTACTCTTAGTTGGCTTTATTTACTTCGAGGGCCAGTTATATAGTAGATATGATTTGTGCATGATATGTACTTTGAAGTCAAGCCAAACAATATAATGCTCCCTAAAGAAAGACCTCTTCAACTGTAGCAAGCAAGTTACAGTTTTTTATATCACTTTTCATTCTCTATATATTCAACTTTTCATCACTATTATGTAGTCCGTCATATTGATTCTCCAGCAAAAAACTGTGGGTAAAGTGTGACATCATATCCACTGTTTTAAAAAATTGAGAAAATGTATTAATTTATAACGTGAAAAATACTGAAGCGAATTTGTTCAAATTGTCAGTGTGCATATTACTCACGTGTATAATTGTAGTAATGGAAATTAGAATGTTACAAATAAACATAAAGTGAAGATATTGCCAAAAACGTGAAAACAATAACAATCATTATTTTAATCATTAAAAGTAGAATGACATTGTTTTGTTCCTTTTTGTTGCCAACAGGTTATATATCACCAGTATAATCTATTCACATTGATAAATTGTATACAATATAAGGACATTTGAGCATTTGGTAGAAAAACACACAAATGAATACTGGTATTTACATTTCCGTCCTGACAACTTTTTTATATGCTTGTTTGGCGCCGGTACATGCATTCTACCACGTTCTACACTTTCAGCCAATTTGAAGTTCGAAGTTATAGATGAAATCATTTGTCAATTTCTGACAACAGAGAATATGATGTCATACTTTACCCATAATACTTTGCTGAAGAATCAAGATGGTGTACTACATAAATTATTAAAAAGTTAAATATCTAGAGAATGAACAGTGATATGAAAAAACTGTAAATTGTATGTTCTTATGTTGTCAGACTTTTCTTTTAATATATAACATTCACATTATTTGTGTATTTAGCTTGCTATTGGATTTGATGTGTGAATGCATCTTTAACTACATCTTCCTACAGGAACTTATTCAAGCAAAATATATTTCCCTATGTTTGACCGCATACATCGGTGTTGATGTGGTGGAATGAATTATATATCGTTGTTTCCTAAATTATTAAAAGTTGATGGTAATAAAGCTATATACTCATATACACTAAACACATATAAATATAAATCATGACAGCAACTTCAACTGTCATAAACGAAAACCACTATGTGTATAACTCCCAGATATTCTGAATAAAATATAATTACACGTTCATCTTTTCAATACGCGTAACTATGAGTCCCAAAACCCATGCGTGTTCAATCTTGTGTTAAACCGTTCTAAACTGTCAGAGATGCACAATTCGAAAAGTGATCAACAGTAATGAAGTTAGTAATTCTACCAAAGATACGATACAACAGAGTAAGGAAAATTGTTGTACCATACATATATAGTTCCAGAGTTTCAACTTTTACTCATGCTTGTTAAGTGGTTCTTGAGATACATATGGAGCAACTACTAATTGCTTATTAATATACGTAATTAAATTACTGACTTACATTAATAATTAATTAGTTCCACATGGCATTTATTGACCAAAATTTCTTTGACAACCACCTAATAAATTTCGAATTAACTGTTAACAGAACTTCCAGTTACGGAAAACATAACACATTAAACAAAATAAAAAATCTATGTCACCCGTAACTCGAAGTTACAATGCCTGTGTGGCACCAGTAGTTACTAAATTATAATAATGGTCAGCATTATATAATTAAATTGAATACTCTTCCTTAATAATGCATGTAATACAAATACATTGATGAAACCTATATATTGTTTTACTATCATACCTGTACATGTTCATGTTACTGATACATCTCTAATAATCAGAAGATACATGCACTGTAATTTACATATCAAGTATAGTTCTCTGCATCATATATCTCATATTGCTGTCATCTCATTTTTACAGGCGACTTGTGTGGCATCCAAATAATAACACATGGTAGTTTTGTATTTTCATGACTCGTTCATACAGGATCGCATTGAATACTTCGAGAAAGGGTAACACTATCGAGTATAGTATTTGCAACAAAGAAATAGCTATTGCATTGCATAATCTAGTGTTGGTGTTTCATGTTCCCATACACGATCTTGCAATTCTGTTGCAGGTAATATTTCTGTTTATAAGCTTGTGTAGCCTAGTGTGTTGCTATGATAGGTTCGAGCACATGAACATTGCTATGTTATGACATTAAATAGCATTCTTAAATGTGTTTTATGACGAACTTTCTTTAATTATAAAATAACAGCCAAATATGTCAAAGAGCATACATGGACAACACTTAGGTATTGTGCTATGTTGTGTATTTCCGGTGTTAATTACAGTTTATACATTAAGATGTGGCTCTCAATAGTATGAGATGGATATATACATAGTACAGATGATAAGTATCAACTGCCGATACATTATACATGTACATCTATTTAGCTTTACATTCATCACTGCTTGTAGCGTAATGATTTAATATTTCTTTACATGAGAAGTTGAGATATGCTGATGCTGGATCACATCTCCTTCATGACTTATCTCTTCATGGGTGTACCTACATCCAATAATAAAAATTTTGTGGCTATGTGTATAATATTGGAAGAATTTTCGATGAATCTACTGCGGAATATGTATAAATTACCTATCTTTAATTCACAAAAACTGATGCCCATATATGGTCCTTTAGGTTAGGTTAAGTTAAAGTTTGCAAACATAGCATGTCAACACAAAACGCTACTACCACCACAACTGAAAAAGAGAACATTTTCACTTGCAAGCTCTTGTGATGAAACATGTATTTAAGTATGGTACACCGGCACTACATATTATACTTCACTGTTGAATGTGTGATGAAATTACTAAGTCTTACTAATACTTGATGAGCGGTGCGTGTTCCAATATAGTATTTCATTTCATATAGCTATTCATGTGAGAGTATCCTGTACCAAAAATACATGACTGTATAAAGTAAAATGACTACCATGTATTATATGTGAATGTCACATAGAAGATTGTTACAACAAGATCAGCTAGCTGTGCACTAGCATGTATTTAGTTTTTATTGTTTGAACCAGTATATTTTGTTATTATAATATGTTATTGATTGCTTATTATATATTTATGCTAATAGTCATGATTTCTACAAAGAACATGCCTGTGACTGTGAAATGCCAAACCACACATTTACCGTTTTGTGTTTGTGTTCCACTGAAATAGACAATTATTGATTTTTTTGGTTGAAAATGATTATTCGTATCTGAGTAAATTTGAGATATTTCTCTTGTTGTAGCCATGCCCACCGATCCTGAAACAGTCGACTGTTTTCGGCTTTCCGACTCTAGCCGAATTAAAAGTGCTCCATCAAACGCCAAAATATGAGAGGAAGCCATGCTCTTGTACTATAATTTTATAATACTGCGTCATTTAACAATAATATTAACGATATATATTTTTCGGTCAGCGTTTTTTAAAACGTTATATTTTTGGCGTAATGGTGTGCGAATTTACGCGTTTTCAAACGATCCAAAGTTGTAACATCAGTATACGAAAACCTTAAAATCAATGAGAAAAAGTTGGGATGGACATTCTCTTTATACCGTCATACCATAAACCCCCACGCGAAACAATTGCCCCCATTTATAAAAGAACAACTTGGACAAATGTTTTGGGATTTTGGATAACATTTTGAAGAGACCATATAGTCTGGAAGCTAAGGCCAAGAATTTGGAGTTTAACTGCACCCCACGTCAAACATTGTGGAAACAGACTTTTCTTATGCAAGATGTTCTGACTTTTTCAAAAATGTTTGTTTCCAGAACAGAAATGTCCTGAAAAGCTGTGTAGCTATGGCTACATGAAAATATCATGAAATCGTTAAAAGATCTATATTTTCAATACATATGAAAATACGGAAGTAAGGTTGGTACCAAAATGTTGATCGTGGATTGGCCCAATCATTTAAGACATCATATATGCTAATTAGGTAATTTGCATATTCAGAAATTACCAACAAACCTGTTTTTTCAACGAAAATTGTATATATTGCGTGTTTTGTTTTTTCAGGAACATATAGTCTTCACAACACTATTTTTGCTCAATATTATTCTGAAGGTTATCATTTTATTTTCTATAATTATAACATGTTATAAATAAGACAATACAACTATGAACATGGTAATCAGATTTGAAAAAAATAATTTATTTATACAAATTATTTGCATACAGAACTAAGCACAATTATGCGAAATGAACAAGCTTTATAGCAAACTATTCACCATATCATGTGTCTTGGTTTTACATGAAAACAGTAATGATAACTCTGAAGAAAGTGTGCATCTGCACTGCAGCAAATTGTGCAAATACTTCAAATTTATGTTCTGTTACTTTACAAAACTAGTTTTGGGAAATCATACAAAACCTTCTAAAATTAATACATGTCCAATGTTTTCAAGGTGTTTTAAATCATCATTAGTCATAATCACTGTCTGCATCTGCCCTGAAATAGGTGAAGCTCTCGTGACCTTGCAAAAAACACCAATTTGCAGAAAAATTAATGTTCTGCCTTGATGATTAAATTTCGCCCCGTAACTTTAAGTTTACGTTTAAAGCTTCTGTTTCGATAGCGTTTCAAAAATGTATGCTTCAGCAGACTCTGATGATTCAGCTTTGATCAGTCGACATTTCACAAACTCTTTACAAAGTTGATCACCATTCTGTTGAGTAGTAGAAACTTCTCTGTTTTATCTTCTGCTGCTACCCCTGTTGAAATTGAAGTTAACTTCTTTGATTTAGAAAATGGATTCAACATGCTGGCAAGGACCTTGACTACACGTCTCACATCTTTCTCATCTTTTTTTTTATCCGGGAGGGTCCTGCCTCTTTGTAGAGCCACTTGCATTCATCTGACATACCAGCATATCTTCTGATGTTTTCAGTTATCTATGAGCGGTCATCTGTTATTTCAATCCATCTCCCAACTGCATCTTGATTTCTGCTTTTTCCAAGAATTCCTCCTGGTATTTTGCTCCTCTTGTTTATTGTTTTCTCAATAGATCCTCTGGAATCTTCGCAAATGGATTTTACTTTGATAGTTGAAAACCAAACTGACCATTTAGTTAGTATTCCCCACACCTCGCATAATGGTCTACAATCACTTTCAGCTTAGACTGTAATCATATGAATGGCATTTGGATCCCTGGTAACAAACATGATTTGATTTTATTATTTACCAGGGATGCAACTGTCATAATCGTGATCACACTCTAAGCTGAAAGTGACAATAGAATGTTTCTGAACCATTTTGCGTAAGGAACAACTGTTTATGAAATGTTTAGTATCAATGAGACAAGGGTACATAATTAAGTGTTAGTAAGTTGTAAGTCATGAAAACAAGATCCCATGAAAACATTGTCTCGTATTTTGACATGTAAAAGAACTGAATGATTTGGCGATTATCAACCCTGTTGGACATTAAATATCAAAATCTATGGTTTGAATATTTCACTGAAATATATACCTTGTTTGGTTAAAGAAACAACTTCTCCCAAAGCGGAAATTGTATCAATCGCATTGTTGTTAAAGCGTCCCGGGTTCTTTCGCATGCTCATTGAAATACGTTCCAAATATCGCAGTGTACAAGACGAGATTTCCGTGGGATCTTAGCTTCATGACTACACACAATCCTATGGATTTCGATAACCCCTAGTTAACTATTTCCGATAGGATAAATGCTTGTACATGGTTAACTTAATTGCAATGCTATTTAAGTAATATGCAAATTAGCTAATATGCAAATTAGCTTATATGATGTCATAAATAATTGGGCAAATAGTGTTGTGAAGACTGTATCTTCCTGAAAAACCAATCACGCAATATATATAATTTTCTTTAAAAAGACAGTGTTGTTGCAAATGAGCTAATTAGCATATATGATGTCATAAATAATTGGGCCAATCCACGATCTACATTTTGGTACCAACTTTACTTTTATATCTTCATATGTATTGAAAATATAGATCTTTTAAGGATTTCATAATATTTTCAGGTTGCCATAACAACATGTCAATTTTCACCACTTTTAGGGCATTTTCCGCCCTGGAAACAGGCATTTTTGAAAATGTCAGATCATTTTGCGTAAGAAAAGTCTGTTTCCACAATGTTTGACGTGGGGTACAGTTAAAACCGTTTTTAGAAGGCTTTTGAGAAGTAGCTTCCAGACTAATATAGTTCGTGTTATGTAAGAGGTAGCAATGACGTGACGCGAAAACCGGTGCGTCAACAGTAAATCACGCAGAATTCACACGCAATTGTTTTTAATTATGCTGTCTAAAATTTTCTGAATTGTTTTGTGATTGGTGTTGATTTCACACTTCTGTTATCTTTTCTTGCAATTTGATCTGCGTAATAAGTGGACTGTCAATATTTTGCGTCCACATATTCTTTAATGTGATGTCGTAATTATGACAATCGCGATAACTCAAGTCGACATAGACATGGCGACCGTTGAGAGTTGTACGGCAATAGTAGTCGGCACTTCAATCGACTTCATCGACCACAATGCAATTGACTGTGATTGTACAGTACACGGCTGATCGCGGCGACCAGACGCGTCAGAAAGGATATATTTTGTATCTAACTCAACCCTGTACGATAAACTTATAACGATAATATGTGGTCTATATGGTCCACTCATCCTCGCGAAACAAATACCTGAGTAGCAATTCAGTCAAAGACAAGAAAATTGAATAAGAAATGCGTCTTACATATATTAACGGCAATGTACGCTGACCAGCAAGTTATCATTCATATGTCAAAAAGGATATTTGAGTACTAGTATGCAAATGAGGAGTTAATGAAGAGCCTCGTTTTAAAATACATTAAAATAACATTTTAAACCTACATTTGAAACCCATTTTTTCACTTTGAAATTTATATTATACTTAATAACGTAAAAAATACTGATATTGATGCACCAATAAATGATTTTGGCCAAAAAATAGCAGGCATTTCACAAGCACTTTAATGTTATTATATGCATATATTATAGCCATTCAAATTATAAAAATCACGCAGGAATTAAACATACCAATGATATAGATTCTTCTCTTATCTGACAAATACTAGACTAATTTTTGAACTAAACACAATTCTAATGGAGAAATTAATAGTATAATACTAAGGCGGTTATCTTGGAGTTATGCAAATAAGGAATGTTAAAATGATCACATGATTCGCTCAAGAGACATTCTAGTACCTTTTAACAAGAATGTCGCTTTTTAAATCACGAACAAATATTAATTGGAGGTGTTGATAAGCCGTGTTATGGTATCGTGATGACCATTTCGGATTTATGAAAAATAAGAAAAAAATACCCAAGGATGATGTCATGCCACCATACCGATTCATCACGTCTATCGTCCCGGGAAACAAAATGCATCAAAATATTTTGTATTGACTCCAAATACAGGTCCAGCTCAAAAAACCATTTGCCTGCCGGGCGATATATGTCATTGAATAAATTAGACGACCACCGAAGATGACGTAATTCAACGCCTAATGAGATGGATTTAACGTCGCTATAATCAGGAAATAGTTTTATGTATATGATGTTTAGACATCATTCATTCAGTTAGCAACTGAATAGCAACTGAATCAGCAATAGCCTTTGTGCGTACTTCAAACAATGAAAATCGTTTGGCGAATAAATAATTGAAATTTACTACATATATTCTTCATCTCCTATGTAAAATAAAATAAATACAGTGACGTAGAGAGTGGTTTCTGCCATAGTGGGCTCTAAATAATGAGGAGAGACTTGTCTATAATGGAATGAGAAGATCACTTGGCCAATTAAATAATTGAAACATTCAAAACTGTTTGAATAAATTGTATTAATTATATTTAATAGCTCCCATGTCAATTCAAGTAAATAGAGCGATGTTAGAGGGTGGTTTGGGTCATACCGTCCTGTAATGGAATGAAGAGCGACTCGTCTGTAATGGAATGACACGATCGCATGGCAAATTAAATAATTGAAATGTTCAAAACTGCTTGAATATATTTTAATAATTATATTTAATAGCTCCCATGTCAATTTAAGTAAATAGAGCGACGTTAGAGGGTGGTTTTGGTCATACCGTCCTGTAATGAAATGAAGAGCGACTCGTCTGTAATGGAATGACACGATCGCTTGGCAAATTAAATAATTGAAATGTTCAAAACTGTTTGAATATATTGTATTAAATATATTTAATTGCTCCCATATCAAATCGAGTAAATAGAGCGAGGTTAAAGAGTGGTTTGGGTCAAACCGTCCTGTAATGGAATGAAGAGCGACTCGTCTGTAATGGAATGACACGATCGCTTGGCAAATTAAATAATTGAAATGTTCAAAACTGTTTGAATATATTTTATGAATTATATTTAATAGCTCCCATATCAATGCAAGTAAATAGAGCGAGGTTAAAGAGTGGTTTGGGTCATACCGTCCTGTAATGGAATGAAGAGCGACTTGTCTCTAATGGAATGACACGATAGCTTGGCCAATTAAATAATTGAAATGTTCAAAACTGTTTGAATATATTGTATTAATTATATTTAATAGCTCCCATGTCAAATCAAGTAAATAGAGCGAGTTTAGAGGGTGGTTTGGGTTATACCGCTCTGTAATGGAATGAAGAGCGACTTGTCTCTAATGGAATGACACGATCGCTTGGCCAATTAAATAATTGAAATGTTCAAAACTGTTTGAATATATTTTAATAATTATATTTAATAGCTCCCATATCAATTCAAGTAAATAGAGCGACGTTAGAGAGTGGTTTGGGTTATACCGCTCTGTAATGGAATGAAGAGCGACTTGTCTCTAATGGAATGACACGATCGCTTGGCCAATTAAATAATTGAAATGTTCAAAACTGTTTGAATATATTTTAATAATTATATTTAATAGCTCCCATATCAATTCAAGTAAATAGAGCGACGTTTGAGGGTGGTTTGGGTCATACCGTCCTGTAATGGAATGAAGAGCGACTCGTCTGTAATGGAATGAAACGATCGCTTGGCAAATTAAATAATTGAAATGTTCAAAACTGTTTGAATATATTTTAATAATTATATTTAATAGCTCCCATGCCAATTCAAGTAAATAAAGCGACGTTAGAGGGTGGTTTTGGTCATACCGTCCTGTAATGGAATGAAGAGCGACTCGTCTGTAATGGAATGACACGATCGCTTGGCAAATTAAATAATTGAAATGTTCAAAACTGTTTGAATATATTGTATTAAGTATATTTAATTGCTCCCATATCAAATCGAGTTAGCAGAGCGAGGTTAAAGGGTGGTTTGGGTCAAACCGTCCTGTAATGGAATGAAGAGCGACTCGTCTGTAATGGAATGACAATATCGCTTGGCCAATTAAATAATTGAAATGTTCAAAACTGTTTGAATATATTGTATTAAGTATATTTAATTGCTCCCATATCAAATCGAGTTAGCAGAGCGAGGTTAAAGGGTGGTTTGGGTCAAACCGTCCTGTAATGGAATGAAGAGCGACTCGTCTGTAATGGAATGACAATATCGCTTGGCCAATTAAATAATTGAAATGTTCAAAACTGTTTGAATATATTGTATTAAATATATTTAATGGCTCCCATATCAATTCAAGTAAATAGAGCGACGTTAGAGGGTGGTTTGGGTCATACCGTCCTGTAATGGAATGAAGAGCGACTCGTCTGTAATGGAATGACACGATCGCTTGGCAAATTAAATAATTGAAATGTTCAAAACTGTTTGAATATATTTTATGAATTATATTTAATAGCTCCCATATCAATGCAAGTAAATAGAGCGAGGTTAAAGAGTGGTTTGGGTCATACCGTCCTGTAATGGAATGAAGAGCGACTTGTCTCTAATGGAATGACACGATAGCTTGGCCAATTAAATAATTGAAATGTTCAAAACTGTTTGAATATATTGTATTAATTATATTTAATAGCTCCCATGTCAAATCAAGTAAATAGAGCGAGTTTAGAGGGTGGTTTGGGTTATACCGCTCTGTAATGGAATGAAGAGCGACTTGTCTCTAATGGAATGACACGATCGCTTGGCCAATTAAATAATTGAAATGTTCAAAACTGTTTGAATATATTTTAATAATTATATTTAATAGCTCCCATATCAATTCAAGTAAATAGAGCGACGTTTGAGGGTGGTTTGGGTCATACCGTCCTGTAATGGAATGAAGAGCGACTCGTCTGTAATGGAATGACACGATCGCTTGGCAAATTAAATAATTGAAATGTTCAAAACTGTTTGAATATATTTTAATAATTATATTTAATAGCTCCCATATCAATTCAAGTAAATAGAGCGACGTTTGAGGGTGGTTTGGGTCATACCGTCCTGTAATGGAATGAAGAGCGACTCGTCTGTAATGGAATGACACGATCGCTCGGCAAATTAAATAATTGAAATGTTCAAAACTGTTTGAATATATTTTAATAATTATATTTAATAGCTCCCATATCAATTCAAGTAAATAGAGCGACGTTTGAGGGTGGTTTGGGTCATACCGTCCTGTAATGGAATGAAGAGCGACTCGTCTGTAATGGAATGACACGATCGCTTGGCCAATTAAATAATTGAAATGTTCAAAACTGTTTGAATATATTTTATGAATTATATTTAATAGCTCCCATATCAATGCAAGTAAATAGAGCGAGGTTAAAGAGTGGTTTGGGTCATACCGTCCTGTAATGGAATGAAGAGCGACTTGTCTCTAATGGAATGAAACGATCGCTTGGCAAATTAAATAATTGAAATGTTCAAAACTGTTTGAATATATTTTAATAATTATATTTAATAGCTCCCATATCAATTCAAGTAAATAGAGCGACGTTAGAGAGTGGTTTGGGTTATACCGCTCTGTAATGGAATGAAGAGCGACTTGTCTCTAATGGAATGACACGATCGCTTGGCCAATTAAATAATTGAAATGTTCAAAACTGTTTGAATATATTTTAATAATTATATTTAATAGCTCCCATATCAATTCAAGTAAATAGAGCGACGTTTGAGGGTGGTTTGGGTCATACCGTCCTGTAATGGAATGAAGAGCGACTCGTCTGTAATGGAATGAAACGATCGCTTGGCAAATTAAATAATTGAAATGTTCAAAACTGTTTGAATATATTTTAATAATTATATTTAATAGCTCCCATGCCAATTCAAGTAAATAAAGCGACGTTAGAGGGTGGTTTTGGTCATACCGTCCTGTAATGGAATGAAGAGCGACTCGTCTGTAATGGAATGACACGATCGCTTGGCAAATTAAATAATTGAAATGTTCAAAACTGTTTGAATATATTGTATTAAGTATATTTAATTGCTCCCATATCAAATCGAGTTAGCAGAGCGAGGTTAAAGGGTGGTTTGGGTCAAACCGTCCTGTAATGGAATGAAGAGCGACTCGTCTGTAATGGAATGACAATATCGCTTGGCCAATTAAATAATTGAAATGTTCAAAACTGTTTGAATATATTGTATTAATTATATTTAATTGCTCCCATATCAAATCGAGTTAGCAGAGCGAGGTTAAAGGGTGGTTTGGGTCAAACCGTCCTGTAATGGAATGAAGAGCGACTCGTCTGTAATGGAATGACAATATCGCTTGGCCAATTAAATAATTGAAATGTTCAAAACTGTTTGAATATATTGTATTAAATATATTTAATGGCTCCCATATCAATTCAAGTAAATAGAGCGACGTTAGAGGGTGGTTTGGGTCATACCGTCCTGTAATGGAATGAAGAGCGACTCGTCTGTAATGGAATGACACGATCGCTTGGCCAATTAAATAACTGAAATGTTCAAAACTGTTTGAATATATTGTATTAAATATATTTAATAGCTCCCATATCAATTCAAGTAAATAGAGCGACGTTAGAGAGTGGTTTGGGTTATACCGCTCTGTAATGGAATGAAGAGCGACTTGTCTCTAATGGAATGACACGATCGCTTGGCCAATTAAATAATTGAAATGTTCAAAACTGTTTGAATATATTTTAATAATTATATTTAATAGCTCCCATATCAATTCAAGTAAATAGAGCGACGTTTGAGGGTGGTTTGGGTCATACCGTCCTGTAATGGAATGAAGAGCGACTCGTCTGTAATGGAATGAAACGATCGTTTGGCAAATTAAATAATTGAAATGTTCAAAACTGTTTGAATATATTTTAATAATTATATTTAATAGCTCCCATGCCAATTCAAGTAAATAAAGCGACGTTAGAGGGTGGTTTTGGTCATACCGTCCTGTAATGGAATGAAGAGCGACTCGTCTGTAATGGAATGACACGATCGCTTGGCAAATTAAATAATTGAAATGTTCAAAACTGTTTGAATATATTGTATTAAGTATATTTAATTGCTCCCATATCAAATCGAGTTAGCAGAGCGAGGTTAAAGGGTGGTTTGGGTCAAACCGTCCTGTAATGGAATGAAGAGCGACTCGTCTGTAATGGAATGACAATATCGCTTGGCCAATTAAATAATTGAAATGTTCAAAACTGTTTGAATATATTGTATTAAATATATTTAATGGCTCCCATATCAATTCATGTAAATAGAGCGACGTTAGAGGGTGGTTTGGGTCATACCGTCCTGTAATGGAATGAAGAGCGACTCGTCTGTAATGGAATGACACGATCGCTTGGCCAATTAAATAACTGAAATGTTCAAAACTGTTTGAATATATTGTATTAAATATATTTAATGGCTCCCATATCAATTCAAGTAAATAGAGCGACGTTAGAGGGTGGTTTGGGTCATACCGTCCTGTAATGGAATGAAGAGCGACTCGTTCGTAATGGAATGACGCGATCGCTTGGCCAATTAAATAACTGAAATGTTCAAACCTGTTTGAATATATTGTATTAAATATATTTAATGGCTCCCATATCAATTCAAGTAAATAGTGCGACGTTAGAAAGTGGTTTGGGTCATACCGTCCTGTAATGAAATGAAGAGCGACTCGTCTCCAATGGAATGAACAAAAAAAACGCTAGTTTAATTAAATATTTGAAATGTTCAAACGATAGCAAGGCATTGTATTTTATATATTTTATAGCTTTCATGCAAAAGACATGAAATACATAGACGTCAGTAATCGGTTAATGGCATGACATGGGCGCGTTTCACTCCGCCGCTAACAGTGTGAGTGCGTATGGTGCCTGGAAAGATTGTGTAAATGAACAGTGTATCGACCAAGGCTGTCGCTTTTACAAAAACGGTCTTCGAACGAGCAAACTCTTTCGTAACGGTTCGTAAATTCGCTAAACCTAACGGTATTTTCCGTTAGAGCGTGTATCCACCACTTATCAGGTGATCACACGTCACGTGACCGCTCTCTAATGGAACGCTCTGTAATGGAACGGACGCGCTCTAATGGAATGGCTCGAGCTAGGTCTCTCTCCTCAGAATAGCTAAATACGCAATAAACGAATTAAATATTTTGGTATGTTATTGTTCCATCAAAAAACAAATATCATTGTTTTATCTGATGAATTAAAACTATTAAAAGCATTAGAATGAATTGTGAATGCCTACACAGCTCCCGTGGAGAAATCGACAGGAATATATAAAATGGAGAAAGTCTGACTACCTATTCAGCTGTTTTTCAAGATCTTTGAATCAATGGTTTTACCCATACTGACATATGGCTCTGAAATATGCAGTACGTCAATCTGTAATGTACCAGTATACAATTTTGCAATAAATCTTCAAATAACTCTGTCCTTCATAAATAGGAGACAGATACCGTACCCTATGTTTATTATACAGCTAAACAGCGTGTCTTATAACGGGCTTTATAAATTGAAGAACCAAGTGATTAGTTAAAACGTACATGATTACTGGAGTGGAAAATGTGTTGTCTAGCATGCAATAGAAAAGAGTTCATGAATAATTTTTTTATAAGGTTTCCATATTACTTACATCTATTATTACTTATAGGATTGGTAGTGGCATACAGGATGATCAGATACATTGTTTACGTACAATTCGAAAACGCGCAGCGCGACTACCGCCGCCCTTCAAGGTAGAATCCTACTCTACCCTAAGTTGGTCATAAATCGCATGACAATGTTCATTGTTTTGTTTTATAAAATCACGGAGTTATTGTCTCATAGCACCGTGAAATAGCATTTATGTGTGTGTTACAGTGACATATTTTGAGAAACTTGTTTTAATATTTTTTCAAACATGCTAATTGTTAAAGCAAAACTGCATTTATTGACACTTGTTATAACCCGATTAATTTAATTTATTGGGATAACAAAAAGTACACCAGCCTACAATTTTAGTTATGAAATATCTCTGCTATGGAAGTCTTGTACCTCCCGCATCTTTCTTATAGTCTTTCAAAGCTCAGAAATTTGATGAAAACAAATGATACCAAAACTCTAGATTGACCTATTGTGTGTTCCATGCCACGAAAGTTAGAAACGGGATTTCAGAATTCGAACGAGCACCTATATGTATTATGTTTAATTGTACAGCCTTTATGGGCAGCTATTTTTAGATCAGCTAATAAAGACCCACATATGATTGGTTAGGCCTTTTTTACTTACAAAATGGGGAAGGCTATACATTCGTCGCGTGCCTGATAGTGTGAATATTCATGTCGTGTACATTACATTGGAATGTTAACTTAGGGTGTTAAGAAAATAAAAAAAAATAAGAAAAGTTAACACATGCATGCAATTTTCCTGTCTATTGTAAACTAAACAAGAGTGTGTGTATTATAAGAGAAGATAAAGTTTTCATCCTATGTGTCGTACTCATTTATTTTTACCAATAGCTTTTGAATCGCTTTGCTGCTATCGGCTTTCAAAGTACGTGTAGTTGATGCAATATGTTGAACGTTTACGTTTGTTTATAATTTATCGAGTTATAGCCTAGCTACCGTATTTACAGCAACTTATGCATGCCCAATTAGAAATGTATTCGTATTTAGTTCATAGCAATCACCATTCTACGCCAGAAACATTTCATTTTTTTCTCTTTTTTATTTCAGATTGCCTAGAGGGAAATTGCCGTTTTTAAAGACTAATTTAAAGAAAAAATATGCAGTGACGTCACAAGTGTATCTATTGCTAATTTTTTCGAGAGACAACTTAATCATTGTAACACGCTGATCTAATAAGTTTTCATATTAAAAGAAATGCTATTTCATGTTTCTACTAGGTGTTTTGTTTTCAAAATAAATGGCTGGCCACTAAAATACAAATGTACGGTGAATCTCAGGGACCGTTGTGTGGCCCACTTCCCAGTGTACTGTTATTCATGTTTGTACACAGGTTATATTGTATACATCTAGAAGGCAGTATATGTAGGCATGTATATCAAATATCCGTTGCCGTGATTTAAATCGCAAACAAAAACATTGTGACCTTTGGGTGCCAATTACGATCAAGCTAACCTCATTCGATTTCAATTACAATATTTCCACGATTCGCAGTTCACCCAGATATCACCTGAGCCCCACTCCCTTCGGGCTAGTACTAGTAGAGGTACTGCACAACTTAGCGCAGTTGATCTGTAATCGGACGGAAGAAATGTCATTTCCTGATGTTCATTGTCAAGAAAAAAAAGTTTATCAATTTTTAAGTAAGTATATTAAGTCATGCGTTACTGCAAGGTATTGGACCCTAAATTATATTCATATTGCTGGTCATCGCGATAAATAGGTAAAATAATCATAAAAGCTCAAACATGACAATTTTAGGATTAACAAAAAACATCTGTGCGCCTCGAATTTAGACAAAATTACTTTAAACATTCTTTTTCACGTGGCTTTACAATTTTTACCTTGCTCGTATCATCAAAGATGAAAGGGAAAGGTATATTAAGGGGAAAATGTTTGTCGTCGTTAATAATTGTTAATGTGTGCACAATAACCTTACTAATTCTATTTCAAACTTTATCAAACTTTATCAAACTTGGCCATCTAGTTCATCAGTATAAGATCTTCCCTTAGTAGGAACGACAGATGTCCAGGGTGAAAAAGTAGTAGTCAAAATCTGATAAAACATTTGGACTGTTTCTACTTGAATGATCAATGGTTCATTCATTCAAATGTCACTGATCCCAGTGGGAATATGCATTGCTGTATGTGTTCGATGGAGTAAATCTTGTAATGTATCTCCCAAATCCCATGGAAATACTAGACCGGGTTTCAATGCCAACTCATGGAGAGAGTTGTTGCACAGTCTGATACACATTTGCAAACCTACCAATACAATCTTAAATACTAACTAAAAAAATCACTTCCAAAACAAAGATTGCAGTGTTTGAAGATGTATATTATCAGGAGGCAACAGTACTGTTGACTTCTCTCTCCGCTGGATACCAACTGACTATTTGAGTTGATTTGCATACAAAGCAGAGCTTGTATCATGATAGTTATTTCTAGAGGGCGTTTTTTACTTTTCAAATACAGTAGTCACACAATGAATATAATAAGGCAGTTCATATTTGTCTCGGTAAATCATTAATTTTTGACAGACACCTGTATAAAATACTTGGGCAAAGGCCAGCTGAGATTGTCTGTTATGTTTTACAAATCTATTCACGTCTAAATGCAGCACTTTTTCTGAAACAAGGCATTTGTTTTTATACTAAAATATCTGAATTACTTTAAATAAATCTTGAAATTATGTCCCTTAAAATAATTAAACAAAGTAGGCATCAATGTTTTTGTAAGTTATTTACATCAATCAAGGACATTCGGTATACAGCTTTTCGCTTCAAATCTAAACCTTGTTTGCATTCAAAATAAATTATAACAATATAAATATGCATATTAAATTGAAACACTTTGATAAAGGAAATAATATTATACAACAAAGGACAAGGTCACCAGGTTCAACTATGTCATTTATTTGATTTACAACCTTTTTCAGTTCAATATTTAATACCGAAACGAAATCAGGTGATATATAATTGCAGCCCTAGTGCACAAGTAACATACTTTTTCGAGGAAGTCATGAGTCGCATACCATGCAATTGGCATCTAGTTTGATGAAAACTGTAGCACCGGATAACTTACTAGTCACTTTGTTAGCTGCAGGCAATTGGAAATGTTCACGTTTCACAGCTGTTTAAATCACGTGGATCTAGGCAAACTCTTAGGCTTTTGTCTTCCTTTTCTACTATTACCATTTCATCAAGCCGAATGTGGTGTTCTCCTTCAACACAACATTTGAATAAATCACTATATTCACTCAAAATATTACTACTGTCTATAGTCATCACTCTTTGTATTAAATTAAGACTTTGACAGGCATTATGTCCTAGGGTAGATTTTGACACTACATCTGCTACAACAAATTCAAGTCTTTTCTCTGTATTGTTGTGTTTGCAAGTTAATGTTGTCTCACCCAATGCTCTAATCTTGTGACCACCATATGATGTCAAGCGTATATCTGATTTCTTCAACTTTGGTTTTTTATTCGTGGGACTGTATACTCTATCTGGGATGACATTTACTTGGGCACCTGCATCCAATTTAAACTGCATTTTATTTTAGCATAGTGGTTGTCGCATCAAACTCATGATCGGTAGACCCAAGTTCAAATCCTACCCCAGGCTGAACATCAAAAGAGTCGACACCAGGATAGCGATTAAACTCCTATTTGATAGGAAGATGGCCGCACAGCCCTGTCATGTAGTCCCAGACATGAATATGACTTCTGTGATAAATCCACTATGTGTCAGCACCAGCACTTGCAATTTGCACATACAAAAAACAAGTCAAGAGAGACAACAGTGACATTCAATGGTCGGAACTGTCGCCTGGCACCAAAAAAACTGTCTTCGATAGACTTTTGCGCAATGGTTTCTACCTTTACACTTTCTACATGTTTTACCATAAGCCGGACATTTTCTAGTAGCATGTACACGATCATATCGGTGACATTTTAATTTCCTTTCAGTTTCTTGACTTTCGTGTACTTTCTTCTGTCACTTTCTGTTTAGCACTAAACTTTACTGCAGGAGACCTTTATTGCACTGTGTGTACAGCGTTATCCTCGTTCACGGACAAGTCTTGCATATAACTTTTTGACTGCTCAGATGCGCGACAAATGTCAATGGCTCTTGTCAGGTTTAAGTCAGTTTTCCTTAACAACCTTTCCCGCAATGCTGCATTTTCTATACCACACTCAATTCTGCCTTTTATCAAGCTATCAGTCAAGGGGGTAAATTCACATGACTTACTTCGATTACGCAGCTCTGTAACGTAATGGTCGATAGACTCTCCGTGTTGTTCAAACGTGTGCCGTTCTAGGGTTAGAATCTTCTTGGAACACACCAATCTTACCTTTATCTGTGGCGGGAATGTCAAACGTGTTGTATACACCTCGAGGGCCTCTTCCCACGATGACATGAAGTGTTGTACACCTCGAGGGCCTCTTCCCCCGATGACATGAAGTAGTATGCTACCCTACAAATTTTCGTCCTCCTGGTCAGATTTACTGGCTTGCATAAAATGTCGAACCTTTGTTTCCATCTTTACCAATTCCTAATTTCCGAGTTACTATTTTTCTCACGAAATTCGATAGAGGGCGTTTTCAAAGTACCCGGATGACAGTCCGTTCAACGTTCGTGGTGGGGTTACCCCAGACCATTCGTCCCGGTGTTATCGCTATCGCCACACGAGACTCCAGCTTGTCTCCTATACAATTTGACTGCGCACATCCAGAAAGTAGATGTAGCTGTGATTGGTGGAATACTAATGAGTTGAGTGTCAATCAAACGCCCACGCTATCTTTAGTAAACAAAATCACGTGACACGCGCCATTTTAGTTTTGGTTAGTTCATCGGATCGGAGTGGTCGGGCAGGCGATTTCAAGGCAGCACGCTTAACCCTTTCGTTCACAGGTTGGGAGATATTAGAATGACTGACAAATTCACGCCACTGTTTTACATTATTGGCGGATTTTTCTGCGCTATCAATCTTTCTCTTACAAACTAGACATAGATGAGATGACAGAGTCGCTCCTTTCACAACGTCGCACTGGATCAAATTGGAAAGACGATTTCCATAAGTTATCCCTCCTGCTTTTCCTGGCTTGAATAAATTCACACACGACTTAACTGTCCACAAACTCGAAGACTACACGAACACAGTCTACAATAGTCGTCCGCAACAATATGTATGTATTTCTTCGGTGTACTGATGCACGAATGCACCGTGACACGGTGTTTCTCGGGTGTCGCCATCGCTGAGAATGCCGCCGGCGCAATTTTTCACCCAACTCGCGATTCTGTTTTGCAACATTTTATCAATATTCCCTTTGACAAAATCGCCGACAAAAGCACCGCTTTGCTGATCTTTTGTTCTATAATTCTTAATGCAAACACCGACCCTAGTAGTAATTAGTAACGTCGCCTAGTACATATGAACGGTCGTCATTGCAAATCGAACATCCTTTTGAAATTTGGACGTCGGGCAGGCGATTTCAAGGCACCGCACTTAAATATTAGCAACATATTTTTCTGAGCGGTTGTTTATTCTCTTTCAAACGAGACATAAATGTGACGACATAGTCGATCCCTTATCCACCGCTAAGAATGCCGCAATGTTTCGTTCGTTTTGCAACATGCCACAAATCGTCGAAAAAAACACCACTTCGACGGAAGCTTGCGTAATAAGGGGGTTAAAACAAGAAAACAAATGCCATGATTAATACATATCGACCTGTTTTACTTGCGAAAGATAACGGAACATGAACTCGTTTCGTGCGACTTCGGAACCCGAAGGAACACACCAACAACGTTGAATTTACCCGCTATCTTCCAAATATGGTATATTAATTTATTCAGTTGTTTATTTAGAGTGACGTCCGCGGTCGAATGCGATTGGCTATCGATGTCAGTGCAAAGGTCATATGAATATTAAAATTAAGTGGGCGGAAGGAAAATTGTATAGGAGACAAGCTGGAGTCTCGTGTGGCGATAGCGATAACACCGGGACGAATGGTCTGGGGTATGGTGGGGTTGAATTTGAGCGGCGTCTGCTGTAAGCAATATACTAGTAGTTACTGTTGCCTAAGTCTTATTTTTTACAAACGTTTTGCAAGAATTGGTCAAAATGGTTAACTGGTATTGTAATGCTATTCCTGGGGTTCGATTAAAAAGAAAAAAACAGCGAAATATCCTGAGATGAAAGGCGTAACTTTTCATACATTTCTTTCGTCCAAGAAATCATTTCAACGCCAGTGGATTCGAATGCGTAGTCGGGAACCTGAGTGGACGCCAAACTATATTCCCGGGTTTGTTCACGGCATTTTCCATCCTGCGCCAGTATTTTTTTAGTTCAATAACTGGAGACAGCCGTCTTTCAACCGCAGTTATACATCGATTGACAAACGAAGACTGTCATCTTCCCGAGACGAGCGCAAACGAAAACATTTATGATAACTGCATCTGCTGATCGCCTGGTGAATCATATTAATTCAAACTTACACTACACAATTACAAACACCAGAAACTATTTTAGAGTTTGATTTAATAATAAACCATGGCTTGTAAGGATTTTCCTTCATGGACCATTGCCGAATACACTCTGTTATAATGAAAATAAATTCTGTATTCTGCACATGATGAAGCTTTACGGAAATTATGAAGTAAGTAACCATTAATAAGTCGATATTCTTTCAGTCTGGCTGTTGTCCAGTCACTTCGATGCAACAAATATGCGAACATATCAGCTATTTCAAACAAAGGCAAAGTATGAAGGTTTTTTTGCCAAGTTTTTACGTTACGCGGATCTACCAGAGTTATCGTCGACTCACTGTGTTTAACAGTACGACGACGATTGTTTGACTCTTGGCGAACATTTAACTCGTTTGCTAACTCAACAAGTTCAACAAGTTTAGCTTTACGAACATTAATATTGCTGCAAGTTATACCACGATCCAGAAAAAATTGCGGAGTTCTGGAACTTTTTTGCTTTTCCAATCTATTGATTTACGCATGTAAGAATACAGAACTTCAATAAAAACAACCCCACTCAGGCGCGTCATCCGGGTATTTTGATGCGCCCTCTAGCGGAATTTCGTAGAAAACTAACAACTCGAAAATTAGGAATTCTCTGCCAAATTTCCTTCTAGAATTAGCGGCTCGGGAGGCTTGAACTTTTCCATATTGTTGTGATAAATAGGGTTTATTCTGACACCATGTTTATGAAACTACTTTATTTATAACAACACGACAAGAAGCAAGCACAATTGCGCATGCGCGAAATACAGTAATCCGGGTGTTTGTTTTAACATGAATATTCATATTAGGAAATATAAATGCTTAACATGCATTACTATGACAGAATCAATGCGCAGGCATGTAATTGGGTTTTCAAATTGCATTGTGCATGGCGCATTAATAAACTCACTACATATTGCTATATTCGGACAATGACTACTGCCTTGACGACAGAATACAGGCTTGTTAAACAACGACACTACCAATATGAATATGATTTGTTTTCGACATACAGGAAACCGTATATATGAACTGCCAATACTGAGTACAGACCGATTACTTGATCTGAGCTGTGGATCCGGTGAGCTCACTGAAGCGTTGGCAAAGGAGTCAAATGTGAAGCATGCCACTTATGAGGAAGTGTTTTAGTTCTTATATTAAATATTTATTTATAAATGAGTGTCTTGGGAAGTGTTATAATGATAATTTGATTGTTAGCAGCATCCACGGTGGTGTTTAATTGGTCAGCAAACGACCGACTGTAAAAAAATGCCACTCTAAAAACGCCGGGGATCTAGGATAGCAAGAGTCAAGTGAGGCGTTGTTCCAACAAGTGCAGTGGTGCCTTAAACATGTACGTTCAAAGAAAAGTCACATTCAGCTAGAGTTGACGGAATCTCAGAAGCTTAAAAAAATAAAGTGAAAATACATTGTATAATGATACAACTACTATACAGAAAAGATCTCTTTAAAGTCTATAGAGAGTTCAATTGACTTGAGGGGTTCAATTGTGAATTATTGCCGGATAGTGATGCTCTCGGTGAAATCGTTTCTTTAGTGGGAATATCCTAGGTATAGTGATCACAGATATAATTTAGATACATATTAGGAACAATTATTTATGAAAAATTTATGTTTGAAAATATTACTGTGAGTATTGTTGCCGCAATGACAGCTGAAGTCTATGCTAAAGGCTAAGAAAAAAAATTCTATTTAAAACTCTGTTTTCCTGGAATTAACTGTTCCCCATGTAGATTTGAATAGCTAATGTAAACAATAAACTATTTTGTATAGCACGCACTCGTAGATACTGTAAATGTACACACGACTGTCAGGCACATGTCGACATGTTATGTGACTGACACTTCCCTAAATAAAAACTAAACCATTTCTTATGAACTAAGTGGAAACTGTTAATAAGCTGACACAGTGTTAATGCTGACTATGAATTTTGCATCAATACACAAGACTTTGTTCAGTGCTTCCTTATTAGTGAATAAATAAACATTTTTAGTATTAGTTAGCCGTATTTACGTTGCATTCTGTCAAATTCAGTAGAATCGCTTATTATTGCTAAATGCTTTTTTTTTCCGAAGAATTTCATCAAAAGATCTAATATAAAGATTAACAAACCCTGCCCTATTACTCTGTACAACAGAATGTGAATACCCAGATAATTTACGAAACACAAAGTGAGTGTGCTCTCCTAATAGAGTTAAAACTACAAAGTGTAAAATTAGAACACAAAAATGCACAATAAGGAATATCACAAAATACAGAAAATATATGACATTTAAGAGCTAAGGACGCAAATTTAAAATCGCGAATAATCGCGTTGCCTCTCGCACAGAAGAGACGAGATTTGGCCTGAATGTCAACATTGGCATTTAGATCACTAGTGATTAAGTGTCCTAGATATTTATATACAGTGACGTAATCAAGTAGTCTACCACTTAAATAAATTGACACATTTTTTCTTATTAAAAAAGATAGAGCTAAGTTTGCCATACTGTTATCACGAGGATATTCTTCTCCTCTGGGTTCTCCACACGTGCCAGGGGGAATATCGTCTCGTCTCTCTATCGCGTCCCTTTGAGGTACGGGATCGGGAAAGTCACTTAAACTCTACAGTCAAATAGACGCACACAACAAAATACGTTTCAACTCTCGTCTTTAGTCTGTCAGTCGAGCACTCTATAAGACACAGCTCCCTGGGGAAAAGTCCCCAAGACTATCTCAAGGCTGACCCAAGACTCTCCCAAGACTGCCCCAAGACTGCGTTTGTCCTGGTGTCCTCGCCAAGATCAACTAAAGTATCTCTTTATTCACTTTCCAGACCTTAACCAATTACAAAGCAGTTAAAAGACTCTAAGGCGTGGCCTTCACACATTTAACCAATCACACTAAGTACTGGACACGTCATAGCTTTTGATTAATCACTATATTACTAACTGCGAATACCAACTGTCAGAAATAGTAGTCCGGATAGCGACGGTTATATCTTAATTAGTTCCAAATCACTGAATCAAGTTCCGTCCAGGACCTCGCATGAGCCTAAACGATGACAGACATAATACAGCCATTCGCTAGTAATCACCTAAATAAGTCGATCAACAGATACGCGCAAACAAATTCATGACACTGTCCGCAAGTATCAAGCAATAAATGTTGACCAGTACTGAATATCGTCAGCGTAAAATAAATGATTAATTCTCTGATTCCCTGTTAAACAACCAAATGAAAAGAAGGATAGTTCATTACTGAGGTTATCAAGATAAACTGTAAAAAAATATACGTAAAGAGATGCCACCCTGTTTCACACCGTTTGTCGAATGAAAAACATCAGAAAAACAATTATTCCATCTAACAACAAATGTTTGGTGCTTGTATCAAAAAATTAAAACTTTTATTAAATAAATCTTAACACGCCTAAGTAATAACTTTTCAAAAAGAATATCATGACGAACATAATCGAATGCTTTTAAGGCATCCATAAACGTAACAAAAACAGGTGTATTCAATCTCTTGTAATATGACAAAACTTTTTTTAAAACGAAAATAGACATGTCCGTACCATGATCTGGTTTAAACCCAAACTGATAATAACTAGTAGAAAGACAATCAATGCATCTTTTTGAGCCAAACTTTCTCTAACAATTGATGGCACAGTTGAATCAGCGTCTGGACGATAATTAGACTGATCACAGATACCGAACCAGGATCTTTTGGAATGGGGACTAAAACAGTAGATCATAACTTGATCAGATACCCAGAGAAGCTCCTGATTTTAACTCTTTTATCATATGCGAAATTTCGTCCGGGAAACTAACATATCTGTAGTAAAATCATAAACGGGAATTTCCACGGGCGCTTGCAACAGGATTTATAGTTAAGGGTAGGGTTGGGTAGGGTTATATACTAATAGAAATAAAGACCGCTATTGTATTTGAAATCAGTGTGACCCTTTGACCCGAACCCTTTCCACCAATGAGCGTTCGATGGGCGGAGCTTGTGAGGGAGTAGTTGTGTTTTTCAAGTCGCGACGCTCGATAGCGCCAGAAATTATCATTTTTTGTGAATTTACTGGCAAATTATTACAAACGTATGACAAAATTGGATAAATACGAGTCTTATAGTCAAGTGGATCGCTTTCTTGGTGAGTGTAGTGTGCGAGTTTATTCATAAACCAGCCGTATTCGTTTGGTGTACAGCGATTCCAAGTGCGGACGTTTCATATCCTGTCTTTATTTCTATTAGTATATAACCCTACCAACCCTACCCTTAACCCGTGGGAATTTCGATATTAAAATCCACACCTGTCTTAGTAAGAATAGACGTGTAATGACATGCCACATATCTGACACAGCAAAGTCACCAGTAAAACCGCACAAATGTCGCACATGCGCAGCGCGGCGACTACCGCTCTTTAAATATTGTATGTATGTGAAAACAAACTGTTTGCGAGCGGTTTATGAGCGGAGACCTGTTAACACTACTCAGTTGAAGGACGTTTATAAACCTAATGTTTTATCGTAACAATGTGATAAACGTTGTCACTGCATTTCATTCCAGCTATAGATATCAATCCATGAATGATAGACATTGCCATGAATGCAAACAAGAACCCAAAGATTGAGTATGTCGCTGCTGATGCTAGAAATGAGAATACAATTGAAAAAAGTTGGAGGCGTTCTTACGACAAAGCGATGTGATATGTTGTAATACACCGAGAATTATGATAGAGTAACATTGACTGAAATATACAATTGCTTAAAACCATGAGGAATAGCTTTTATAAACTTGCCTTTAAAAAATCTCACATGTGGCACAGTGTGACTGGTGCTTCGGAATTTCCAAAATGGAAGAACTTATTTGTGGTACTTTAATTATTCATTATACAATTTAGTTAAGATTACTGATGTTTGAGTAGTATGTGTTAACAATACATCATGGAAATCATAAGCGTTATCAGTATTTGTCCAGTATTTATTTGTTTTACGTTAAATAAGAATGTTTTGATTAATAACACTTAATATATGCAGATTATTCAGTCAGACTAAACTGAGCTAGATCAATGTGCGTCATACCGTTACCGTTACAAATAAAAAGTTTGGAGCAACATCCTAATTAGATGTTTACAAGTATTTGTAGGATTGTGAATATTGCAATAGAAATGTACTGTTCACATGGATTCTGTGATTCATCACAAAGTCCCGACTACATTTGTGCTGCGATTTCTCATCCGCGTGAAAAGTTGAACACTCGAACAGAACCAATCGGGTTGATCCTGGTCAACAATTGACAGTCTAAATAGATATCCGGGAAATACCGAATAACTCTCATCGGCATAGTTTTGGTAAACCCTGAATTGGCTGTTATATATGTAAGTCAAAAATAAGACATAGATCGCGTGATTTGTGAAAGAATTAATAGGATCGACTAAGTTAATTGGCATATTTTCCAATGCACAACACACCACTAAACTACTAGATGTTAGAGTACTACATTATCCATGAAATCGTAGCAATGTATTCATATTCATATGTGTGTAATTTTAGTCTCAAAAATTATAGCTGACCTCAGTTATGTAGAAGAGTGCTTTGAAATAATTAACATAGTGTCATGAATTTGTTTTTGCGTATCTGTTAACCGACTTAATTAGCTGATTATTAGCTGAATTGCTGTGTTATGTCTGTCATCGTTCAGGTCTATTTGAAGTTTTGGACGGAACTTGGTTCAGTGATTTGGAACTAATTACCAGATAACCGTCGCGATTTTGACAGTTTATATTCATAGTTATTAATGTAGTGAACGATTAACCAAAAGATATGACGTATTCAGTACTTAGTGTGATTGGCTTTATGATTGAAGGTTACGCCCTAGAGTCTTTTACTGTTTTGTAATTGGTTAGAGTTTTGAAAATGAATAAAGAGAGTTTGAGTTGGTCTTGGAGAGCACAGCACGATAGAGGCAGTAGAGAGAGAGTGCAGTCCTGGAGAGTTGAGTCGAGTCGAGAGTCCAGTCCAGGGGCGAGCCTTGAGGCAGTCCAGTCTTGGGCGAGTCTTGGTTCAGCCTTGCGAGAGTCTTGGGGATTTTTTCCCCAGGGCGCTGTGTCTTATAGAGTGCTCGATTGACCGACTAAGACGAGAGCTGAAACGTATTTCGTTGTGTGTGCCTTATTTGACTGTAAAGTTAAGGTGACTTTCCCGATCCCGTACCTCAAGGGGACGAGATATAGAGACGAGACGAGATTCCCCCCTGACACGTGTGGAGAACCCCGAGAGAAGAGATTTTCCCCCTGATAATAGCTCGACACATAAAGCATACCTGTATACCCAACCGTAATTTTGAAAAACAGCATGGTCATAACCATTGCCACACAAGCATAATTTTCTCTCAATCACTAAAACAGTCTCTAGTCAAATAGTGCCATCATTAAAAGGTCAGTGGCGACGACCTCAATCAGTGGTCTTATAAAAAAAATGCACATAGCTATAATTCATTTCCAAATTTGTTGGATTTTCTGGTAGAAAAAAATATGTTCAATGCAGTCCACACTGTGTATTGTAAAAGATTTTAAAACATTAGTCTTTCTATTGAGAGTGAAATTCAGATCATTTTAATTAACCCTCGGTCAGTGGCTTTTTAATTTTGATTGATGTGTTTTATTATAAAAGGACATATTCATCTATACACCTGTTAAACTGTATACAATTGTGCGTAATTTGTAGGATTAAAAATGTCCAGTGTATTCTGGCAACTGCAACACCATTGAAGATCTTAGCGATATATTAAATAAGACGTAAGTGAAGTCATAACCACGTTCATCGAGAATCAAATGCTATTTACGCCTCTCAAAGGCTGTCAACCTGATTGTGTTGGTGTTAGAGATGAATATGTGAATTGGGCGGACAGTCATCCACAAGTTGGCAAGGAATGCGATCATGTTAGTATAAAGATAAACGTTATTCTACTCATATGATGTTGGCAACGGAGTTTATAAGAGATTTGATAAATTCATACATGCTTTGCACACAGTGAACTGTCCCCAATTAAATACATAAATGTTTATTTTGTTAATAAAAAAGACATTTTTCAATTGTCGGTTCTTAGTTTAAGACTTGTTTTTTTAGATATATGTCGTACATTCACACATCAAATTAGTTGCATTTCAACTGCGCTACAAGTAGACTATCTTGAAAACACATTTCAATACTTCAAAACACAATACTGATAATGTAAGCTATTGTATATTAATGGAATGAAAAAATTAGCATAAGTGTAATTACAATATGTCCATTTCCTGATTACCATCATCTGTTGACACTGCCTACTCAGCAGCCAGGACCACATCCGATGTACAACTTCACGATCTAAAGTAACCTTCACAACAACTTGACACTTTCAGACGAACTGCTTTAAATGTGAGGAATTATGGACAACTGTGATGTAATTGTTGGCCACTGCACAGACCTAATAATTTTAGGGTAATATCAGTACATATTGATTACTTAATTTGCTGATTGTTTAATTTTTAGCTTTTGGTACTTCAAGTAGTAAGCATTACATTTCAATGAAACTAGTTTTACGAATAAATATTTGTGCATATTATCTACCTAATTTGCATAATTAGTTAATTTCAATGAAACTTGTTACATAGATGCTATAGGACAATGTACAAACCTGATTAGTTTTGGATTAATCAGTTCTTTTGTTTTTGGTTCTCATCACATTTCATTAAAACCTAGTACATAGATGGTGTGTTACATTGCGCAGACCTTATTAGTTTTACACTCAAATCTGTTCATATTAATTACCTGATTTACATAATTAGTTTCAGCTTTTCAATCAATACAGTACAAGTAATTTTGAATTAATGTGTCCCCAATAACTTCAACACACGGAAGTGCTTCCTGGGCTTTATTTGATTTTCCACTTGTTGTGAATATGCTTTCAAATCAGCTTTACAAAAACTAGTCATTATACATATGTATATGACCGATAGTCACATCTGGTTAAAACTAGTGAATGGGAATAATATTTTGTGTTACGTATTATATTATTTCGAATCATGTACACCAGTAAGCATTGATTTGATGTGGAATCTTGATTAATAAGGATTTGCATTTTCATGCATTTGTCAAGTCAAAACATGTAGTTTTTACACGATGAAATGAAACTTGTCTTGTATGAATAAACTTGCAAAAGATACAGGAAGATGTAGTAATGGACATAATTTAAGTGATTCTATTTCTGACATCTGTGTATAATGTGTTTCGGGCAATACATCAGTAATCATGTCTCCCACAATGCAATGTGCAAAACAGAAGTTAACATGCTCTAAATACTAGAAACTTATATACTTGCATATTAATTAATTGAAGAATTATCATTGATTTATTGAGTACAGTAGTGTTATTATACCAAACGATGCAAATGCAAATTACGTCAGACTTGCTTGATGTTATGCAGTTAGAAATGGAAAGTTTCATTCGCATTAACAAGTTTGAACCAAAGTTATTAAATACTTTATTTCAGTTGATCCACCATTCAGTTTATTTACAATTTTATAACAAAAATATCAATATATATTGGGAATATGCCTTCTAAAAAACTTATACCAATGTTTGACACCACATACTGTCTAGATATGTTCAAAAAAATTATTTTTGCAAAATATGGTGTAAATTTTGTGTCCGTACGTGCTTTTTTTCAGTTATTGTGAGAAATAGCTCCCTAGCCAAAACTAGCGCCCTCTGTGTGCAGAAATTACGATTCCAATAAATGCGTTCATGGTTATTCCACACCAGCGTGAATAAATATACTTACATTAATTACTATCAATACAGTATATACATTCAGTATTTGTGAAAGTAAATGTTAGATTTCTGTAGAGAATACAATGAATACATTTACAAAAATGGGTTTTATATTGAATATACTGCGTCGGTATCTGACAAGAATGTCGAGTTCTTGTGTGCATCGACAAACTAGGATTAGATTAAAGGTTGCAATTTGGTGAAGATCGGCCAATCTGGACATCTGTGCCAAAATATGGGTTACTTTAGGAACGTTTCAGTCAAAATATGACTGGAATATAAAATATCATCTCGTTCTTCTGCATAATAGTGAGGTTTTCGTAAAGCTTCATATGTGTAATTCTTGAAATACTTTACCCCAAAAATAATATAAGTTATTAAGCATTGATTCATCCACACACACAAAATCGTTAAATATATCTGACACATAAATCGCAATTTCTCCAAAATTGGCGTTATGCCCGACACGTGTGAGCCTATACTAGTTCTAAGTTGGATTTTACGCCCTCAGTGCAATCTGCACATCTCAAAAACAAAAATGTGGAAAGTGGTATAGTCGGAAAAATTTAATTTGAAGCCTCTGATATATAATATGTGAACTGTAATAAATACAACAGTTGCGGTATTCGCAATTATCATTACCGAACATACCGGTACTTACTACACGCATCGTTAAGGCCGGTATGCGTTATACGGGGTGTTCTATATTCAACCAGGAATCTCAAAAGCGCGATTTCGCCGAATATCAATAGCTTCATTAATGGGACAAAACTTGCGCGCCCACGTTCATGTGTAAAATTTATTTGATACAAACGATACACATTGAAGATGGTTTTCATAATATATATAAAGAACTCAATCAGGGACATGTATCTTCTTATTTAAGAACATTCAACTTCCCGTGCGCATTCGTGGAAGGTAGTAGTTCTCATAGTAAAACAAAAACTGTTACTACTGCAATTTTCAGTTTCACTCGTATCAATAGAATAGTTTCGATAAAATGGAATTATTTGGATTATATTTTAATCCAAAAGTTGGTTCATTGTCAAAGATTTCTGCAATATACCCTGGCATATAAACTATATATTGAATGCAGACTGCAGTAATTTCGGGTATGGTCGTTCGTTGTCCAAATCGTAAGGGCATAGATGAGAATGCTGCGGATATTGGGCCGTTGGTTATCAGAGACTATTATCAGGACTGCAGAAAGGGAGTCAAGTAGGAATGTGGGGTTCAAGAAAATTTAGTATTTAGCTTGTATCAGAAAATGTTTTATATTATGAATAGCTGTGGTGTCTGTCTGGACATAAATAACTCCATCTAGCATTCATTTTATTTTAATGAAACAATGCTTAATATAATGTTAATGATAATTGGTACAGTAAGTGTGAATTGTTATATATCTTATTTATTGTAAGTTATGTTTTCAAAAATTTGACTGTTGTTGCAAAATTCCATCTTTGCATTATTTTATTTTACTTTGCTTACTCTTTGTCTAATGGTAACTTATGCAATAAGACTATATGACTATATGACTTATTATAATGTTTTATTTATTATAATCTACATTTTGGTAAATCTAATTTATGAATGACTTTTGTAACTGTATTGTTAAAGAATGGATGCTTACTTGAGTTACTTCGTTATTTATGGTAACTGATACAATGAGTGGAATTTATTTTGTTTATTGTAATTTACATTTTATTTGTTAATGACATCATTCCGTTAGTGAATCGTTAATATTTTTTACAGACCGGATGATAGTTTAATGTTGTTTATGGTAATTTATACAATAAGTGTGACTTATCCATTTCGAACAGTTACTTCAGTAATTGATACTTATATAAATAGCACAGTTCAAGAAAACAAGATTTGTAAAACAAAGAGATTATGTGTGAGTGGCATGACAATTAATGGGCCGTTTTTAACTGCACGTCCACTTTATGTTTTTGGCTGATGGAACAGAAGACGATGTAAATTAAGTGTTAACGTAGCTTCGCTGTTTCATAAAAGGGATACCATCCCTGTTTTCTAAGGTCTCTGCTAAAACCAGGCACTGTACAATGCAACAGGCCGTATTTTTCGTTTAATGTAAATTGTTCTCGGGGTGTTATCCTTTATCACAGAATTACTGCCAGTATCTTAGTTGTGTTCTACTATATCCTGGCTTATTAAAACATGTGGTAAATTGTAGTTTTGAATGCAATAACAGACAGAGAACTACTTATTCAATGATGTCATCACAGCCTTCCCACTACATTACATGTACAACTGGAAAATATTTTAGTTTAGTTATGCGCAAGATTTAAACAACAGCATTTAACTACCATGGTTACGATTTAGTCATCATTAAATTTGTGCACGGCAGCCAGGATTTCTGTTTGAAATTTTAATCACATCAGAGTGAGAATTCCATAGAATGGAACACATGGTAACACTTGTGTGGGATATTATATGTGAACTTGATTTTTTCGGCCATTAGGCAGTTATTAGAATGAAACAAAACATGATGGATACTTGGTGTACATTAAGTAGACTAAATGAATGCAATCAGTTGATATATGTCAGCTCTTATTTAAATATTCGTCCACACAAACAGCAATCATTTGTACATTTCCATAACCTACAATCTAATTAACATCCAATATATAGGTATAGCTTCCATTTTTTTTATATTTTAATTATTTTCTTTTTCCAGTTATGACCAGTTTTATGGGTTTACTTGCCGTTATTGCCGTTATATAGCCGGCGATTCATTTCATTTAGTTATCGGATTGACGCCTTTTGCAAAATTTGGAAATAGCCAATTCTCCTGCTCACACCAAAAACCAAAAAGAATAATTATTTTGAGGAACGTTTTACATAAAAAAAATATTTAAATTGACCTTAACTTTGGGGAATTATGCTAATTTTGAAATTATTTCAATCATGAAATCGTGAGACTGGTTACGAACCACACCGAGGTTACGACTCTGTTAGCCTCGCTCAACTGGCTCGTAACCAGTCTTGTGATTGTTTTTTTACAAATTCTGAACAGGCCACGCCTCCAACTATGCCGTGCGTTCGGGCAAACCGTTAATTATTCCTAAATTGAGTCAATTTGTGTAGTTTTCTTGATTTATTCTGCAGATATCGGTAAAATATAGGTAAGGCTTTGGCGAAATTTGAAAGAGCAACTAATAATCTTCAACCTGGTATTTTTTTTAGATTTTATTTTTCATTCTTTTTGGCTGTTTTTCCGGGTTAAAAAAATATGAGCTGGCTGGAGCCTTCATCCCTTGTCTATTTCTTACACTAGATACCAGCCAATAAACCCCCCCCCCAGCGCTCATAGGGACTACGTACAGTTTATCATAGTTCCTGGGCTCCCTGTGGCCCAACTTTGAGAAATCACGCCAAAAACATACATCTGTGTAGTTATTGAATGTCCACATTTAGTAACTCGAACTTTAATTAACACGTGATCAAACTAGACTGTTTGCTTTGTTATACGTTTGGGCGTGTTATCGCAAAAGTGGGCATGGCTTCTAAAAATAACTCGATGTTCATAACTCGAACAATCAAGCATCTCTTGCTGAAAATAGAGATGCTGAATTGTTCGAGTCACAGACATCGAGGTACGAACATCAATTTACTAAAACATCGAGGTACAAAAATGACCACCCCCATATTTCAGAAACCACGCCCATTTTTTTTTTTTTTTTGCGAAACCACGCCCAAGTTGTAACTCGATGTTCAATTAACAGTTAACAGAACTTCGAGTTACGGGCAACATACAATTTTTAAACGTCCAACAAAAACAAAAATATAGGTTGCCCGTAACTCGTAATTCTGTTAATTGAACACTGAAAAATGTCCCTAACTCGATCAATTCAGCATCTCCTGAGAATAAGGTTCGACAGATTAGTGCTCGCTAGCTTCACATCTCGGCTTCACATTCACACAAGTACCTGCGTGCCCCTTTCCCGGTGTTCAACTTATTACATATAAACGTCTGTTTTTAACTATTAAAAATAATTATTTTATATACACCTGACTGTATACAACCCCACTGTAGCCGCAACTGTGAATATGTGCCGTCCCGGTTCCGTCGTAGACAACCTGGCTGCATTTTTTGTAAAGTGTTTGTTTCAGAATGATGTAAATTCGGGCAAACAAATGAATAAACAAAAATTAAAATCGCGTATATATAATTGTCGTGGCATTGAAATAATTTCTCAAGGGCTTCAGTTTGTTCAGGCAATACATTTACTTGGAATTTACAACAAATAAACGAAATCACAGCAAAGTAACGTAGCTTAGATGGAAAAGGTCCTTATTGACTGCACGTATGTTGTCCTCGCTGTACTGCCCTCTATGATTACGTCAGTTCTATTTTTAGTGAGGCCAAAAAATAATCATGGAAAAGAGAAAAAAAATAGAACAAAACTTGAAGGAGGAAAACAACAATTTTGCACGGCATGGGTATGCTAATTTATTGTGTTTTAAAGGCGATTTTAATTTGTGTTTATTCATATGTTCGCCCGACTTTACATCATTTTGAAACAAACACTATGAACAAAATGCAGCCAGGAAGTCTACGACGGAACCGGGACGGCACATATTCACAGTGTGTGTGTGTGTGTGCGAGAAAAGGTGTATTGTTTAAACAATGCGGCTGCAGTGGGTTTACATACAGTCAGGTGTATATAAAAGTGATAATAAATATCACACGACAACTATACCTGCCCTGCCATAACTGAATCAGCGCAGCCACGCCCACACCCCCCGTATATCAAATGGTTCAACCCTGAGCTGTGTATGAGTTGATGTTCACGTAAAAATGGGCTTCCCGCGTGGACTTCGCATATCGACCTTTTATAGCCCAGTATTCTGAAACAAAATCTTACCATATGGTAAGTCTGTTTCGCGCGATAATCTACGATTTACGTAGATCCATAATTAAATGCAATCGGTGATACGATTGTGATGACGTGGTGTTATAATAGGGCAAAGGTTACAGTCGAAAAAAAATGGCGGCCGCAGGGCCGAGGGTCCGAAGACAGAGTTCTGTGAGTAAAATGCTCTCTGTAATCGTCGAGAGAAGAAACAGAAATGAACAAGAGGGTGAGTGTCCAACTACTTTACGTCTTCCTCTTTTCTGTATAGTTATTTTTGCTACGTTTCGCCATATTTGATTACGCTTTCCACGAAAATAGGCCGAGTTGTTAGAATAAGGAAGTAGTGCAACCAGCTGGTTGTCACTTCCCTCACCGGCTGCAGGTACGTCAATAAGCTCAGTGTGTCCACGTGATAGCTTTATCGGGTTCGCAATGGTGTCTGTTTAAACACAGTTCCCACGCATTTTTTTTTTACTAGACAGTATTTTATATTAATATATCGATCAGTAATACGATTTTTTTTTCAATCAAAACAAGTCAATCATGATTTTTGTTTACATTATAAATTTTATGTGCAATTGATACACCATATTGCAAGCAAAATATTTCTGATTCCGCAACTCAAAAATGATTTTTGCTTTTTTTGAAATATGTTTTTGCTCGTATACAAGTTCTGACATTCAAGAGGTCTACGAACTGCAGCTATAGTCGGACTATTATGTGTATTATTTACAGCGGGCGCAAGATATTTACATACACCAAACCCCCGCACCTGGTATGTTATTACCGAAGGACGTTGCAACATCCCCAGACACTTTCCACAGTCCCAGAGGGACTGTGAACTTTCCTAGACGATCCAGTGACCATTGTAGACTCAATAAAGTTACATACCCTAGCCGGCTATGTAACTTTATTGAGTCTATAGTTACAGTGACAGTTAATCAAAACAACGGACCAGGGTTTGAGATGGGTTCAACTATTAGAACATGTAAGCGTCCAGTCAAACATTCATCAAACAGTCATGTTTTACTCATTGTTGATATCGGACACTGTATTATTTCTTACATACGTATGCTCCTACGTTTAATAAATTTTATTTTGAACGTGTCGCGAAAATAATAAATCTAGTTGATACAAATATTTAAAAACGCCCCTAACATATAATGAAATTACCTGAATTAAATTTATCCTTGTGAGAACAGTTTACTTTTGAATGCAGTTTCTGATTTTGAACTCATCATTGACTATACAATTATTGCTATTTGTCAAAGCGTTTAGATAAAGACACTGAGATGGAGATTATTTGTCTCTTGCGAATGTTCGCCGAGGAAGTTGGTTTAACGAGAGCAATGGTTCGAGCATTGAGCTTAACGATTCATGGGATTGTGCGGCATTTCTGTTGCATCGGTTGGATACGCTACGAGACGAGTAGCGACCATCGTTGACTGAAGGTTACACACAAAATCGTCGAGTTTATCGAATTTTGTCTGAGATCTGAAGGATATTTGAAACTGGTATACATGTATGGTGACGGTGTGGAAGTGAAACTAAGTAGAAGATTCCAGGGAAAGATTGACTGGGCAATGAGTGTTCTGGCAAACAGGCAATAGGACCAGCCATTATATGAGATATTGAACGAAACACTCACATCGCAAATATTATTAAAGTGTAGGTCAAGGTGACAAAAATTGTGGGCTGTATAGATCATAATAACCATTTCCAACAGTTTTACATCCATGTTAATTTTTTCTCATTATTCTTGTGGTTGTGGGCGACTTTTAAACATGTCTTGAATAAGCCCATGGATGCCGTTCATGGAGATAAGAAACAACGAACAGTAGCTAAGAATTAACATACTAACATACTACATCCGGGCATTTCTGTGACGTTTTAGGCTAGGTTCAGTTGAGGGACAGCCATAGTGAGTTCATTGAGTACTGCAGTTTGTGGTTTATATTTTTGAAGAGCGTTGTCCTTTTCTCGCGTTTTTTTAGTTCATTTGAGCATCCATAGTACAGTACTCATTTCGCCCAACCTCCTGCTCGCTTCCGCTTTCCAATCGCTTTTTTTTTCGCTCGCTTTTGCGACCGCTTGTTGAATTCGACCAGACAATTTCCACTTTATTTTCGAACGCGCAAACCCGGAAATATCGCTCGCATTTAAGATTCGGACAAAAAAAATTCCAAGGTTCACATTGTCCTATAATTGTCTTTCTGGTTTTCATAGATGTTGAACAGCCAACAAAAGTTCAAATACTTTTTGTTTTAACTATTTGTAATTATATGCACGCAATCTGACCCTTTGACCTCGATTTGGCTGGGATTAAATATTTTATTTTAAATAATATTCTGACGTAAAATACAAAATGTGTTTCAACACAAGTACGACATGGTTGTCTGGTGTTTCTTTCCTGATTGTTGAGTCTTCGTAATGTGTTTAAGACTTGTATAAGTATTGTTGTATTCCTCAAGGCGAAGACAAGCTGAAGGACCACGAATTTAAATGGCAGTTCCATGCATGGACTGAGTGAAAGAAAAGCGTTGGTCCTAGTCAGGACAAACATTGACCATAATTCGTGGTGATCATGTCCCATATTTTTGGGGCAAGTATTTAAACAAGTATTATTATTATATATATTTTATTTTATATCGCGAAACTACAACAGTGAAACCGCCGCCTTGAAATCGATGCAACTTCAACTTGCCATTCAGTTTCTTACCTTGAAATAAAAAAAATATATAAATTCGAAAAGCATCGGGGAATATATTAATAACCATTCTTAGAAATCGCTAGCTTTATTTTATTCGGATCCATAACATTCACGAGTTTTTCGACAGATGCTGGCAATTTCCGCGCTAAAAGTGGTTGAAAATGTAGGTGTGGTTCTTTCTATCCTGTATATGGTTCTGTGACTCAGGTCGCGCTCCGATCTGGTGACTTTCAGCCAATCAATGATGTTGTAACCAAGCAAATTTGATGTTAGTTGAAGGGTCGTCGTACCATCCAATCTCCGGCGTCGATTCACATACTTTTTGTGCCGTGACAGGCTTTAAAAATATTCAATGAAAAACATTGTTATATTTGACCATAGTTCAAAAAGAAAAAAAATAGGCTGAGATATATTAGAGTTCACGGCGAATCAGTTTTATTTGCAAGTTTTGAAATAAGGTAAACCAGAGTAGTGTCGATGATTTTCAGTATCGAAGGACTTTCGCGTGTGAATCATGATTTTCGAATTGTTCATCGACTGGTCACCAAATATGTATGACTATAATTAAATTTGACACGTTTTTTTTTTCTGAAGCCCAATAAATTATTCATACATGTCAAGCTCTGTTCGATTTTTTCCGGGCATGTGGCAATTTTATTCGAAAATATTATTTTGTGGGAATAATTTATGACACTGATCGTGACTTAATTTTGAAAATTGAATGTCAAATGTTACCATACCAACCGCCTGTGGACCGAAGTGATTTTGGTATCGTTATTTTTGGAATTAATCATTAATACTCTCGTTTCTCCGCTCTGTCAAAAGGAGTTAGCTATCTTTTTTTTACGTAACCGTCTCATTAAAATAAAATAAAAATATTACATTTAGAACAAGCACCCGAATCACCTAACAGGAGGTTCCAGTGCAGTTGCTTTCTCGAACGATACAAGTTTCGTACAACTATAGATTTGAAGTGTCGTTCGAAATTTAATAATAGTATTTTCATACTTCACTATCAAAACCACCAATTCGACCACTCATGTATCAGTGATCAGTGTTTGGGCGAGCAAACGGTGTTTTCAATGAGCGAGCTAAAAAAATGATTAAAATGCGGTCAATTTCTGGTCGGACAAAACCGCGTGGTCGGAAATTAAGCAGTAAGCAGTCGATATACCACTTTCCAGGAAGTAGCAAAACAGGGGTGCAAAAATACTCCTGCTTTGTCACGGCGGAAAATACAAACATGTTAGATTGTTGATAGTCGATAGAAGGGAATTCTATTTTGTAAAAGCGGAAGGTTGGGCAAAAAGTGTAGTGTAGTGTATTTGCAGATAGCCATCACTCCCTTGAAAGTTGCGCGATGAATTATGACTCTCTTAGTGATTACTTTTCTCTTCATTATACATTGTGTAACCCCCTAAGTTGGACACTAATTAACCTAGCCTTTGACGTCACAGTGCACAAATAAATCCTGCTCGCATTCTCGTCTGACCCAATAGAGGGCGCTTGAAAATTGCCAAGATGGCGGCAACTATATGGAATATTATATGGTATCATAACTCTATCAATTTTTTCTTTTTTTAATTTGTTTTGTCCATTATTTAAATAAGTGTACATAACTGCTGCTATGTGGCCAACAATATTGACAGGATTGACCTTTCCTTTAATATAAATCCATTGACAACATCTCAACAAACTACCAATCAAAGGAATTTACATTTATCATTTGTTGTTAATATTTATTCCTAGTTTTATGTTCGTATTATATTTCTTCCAAGCGTTACACAGCAATAATTTTTGTACCTACAAAGCAATGGAATAGACCAACTATCCCTCCTCCCTCCGGCCACACATCAAATGCATACCACGTCCTGTGTTTTGATTAACTGTGAGTGGGTATGTAACTTTATTGTGTCTACAGCAGTCATTGGAGTGTCTAGAAAAGTGCCTGGGGATGTTGCAAAGTCCCTTGGTAATTGCCTACCGGGTGCGGTAGTTAGGTGTACCGGTATGTAAATATCTTGCACCCGCTGTAATAATAAGGTACTGATCTTTGTGCTTCATTCAAAAGTATATAAAATGAAGGGCACTGTTGTCAACTCATGAAAGAATCATATTACATGTATTTTATTTTTAGTCCCCCTTCGGACGCAGTCCGAAAACGAGGACTTATGTTTTGACCTCCGTGCGTGCGTGCGTCTGTGCGTGTGTCCGGACCTGTATCTTAGAAATGCCTGGACCAATCACAATCAAACTTCACACATACATCATACATGATAGTATACATATGCACGTCAATTTGTTTCACGATCTGATTCTAGATGGCCGAATGGCGGCCATTTTTGTGCTAAAAATCATCAAAAACAAGCATTTCTCAGCCATTAACAGATGGATTTTGTTCAAACTTGGTATATACATTAGACATTATAGGACCTTGATGCAAATAATTTTGTTTTTCAGATAAGATTCAAAATGACTGACTGGCGGCCATTTTGTTTTAATGAATGTGGTTCTCGTGCCATATCTCTGACTTGCTTTCACTGATTATGTTCAAATTTTAAATTTTCATTATACATCATGTCATAGATAGACAGATATATTGGTTTGACGATCCTATTCAAAATGGCCAAATGGTGGCCATTTTTGTGCTAAAAAATCATCAAATATCAAGCATTCATGGATGGATTTCGTTCAAACTTGTTAAATTTACTTTTACTCGGTGGAAATCAACATTTGTTGATCACATCCAATTTATACGATCACTGAATTGCATTGTGCTGCGTTTACGTCTCTGGCAGAACTATCATGAATAATATTATGAGTGAATTTTCCAGAATTGCTAGCTTGTTTTTATGTAGCTATGTTAATGAAGATTTTCAAATTGACCCTGATTCAGATTCCAGATGTCAGATTGATTTTCATGTTGTAGAGACTGAAAGTACTACTCATTGTACTTTTTATAAATTTCATAAAATATGGTTTTCATGAACAATTCAATATTGTAGCCTGCTCTTTAAGTTTTCCAATGCTATATATACATGTACTATGCATGTATCATCGCACAATTTGCCCCCCCCCCCCCCCCCCGGGAATGAATAATAACCTAAATCTGAATCAACTGACAGCTTAAGCATCATTTAAGTTCATATGTATTGTATAAACACCAAGCCATAGCAGAGTGATTTATGCAAGAGTGATTTATGCAGTCCTGAACGACAACATATCAACCAGCTCCATAAAACAGTGTTATCAAATAATAACATTTTAGCACTTGGTCATCTCTGTGCTGTTTCCAAAAAAACACAGAGAAACAACTCTGTATGTTTCTGCATTGAACGCTTATTTATGTTAATTGAACATGTCATCTCAGTGATTTTTTTTTTTAATAATAAGCGTAGTTATTTTTTCGAAAGAAACTGTCAGTCATATTTATTAGAAATCTGCTTCATTAACAGTAAGTGAGAAATTAATGTAACTTGTCACGAAATTAATGTCAAAATTGTACCGTGTCCTGATTTTTATTTTTTGTATTTCTTCTTGTACTGTCACTGTTCAAACACACAGTATAATGATTTTCAACTTGATCTTACAGTAATTTCAGATTAGTTTAGACTGTAATGTTCACTAAATGATGTAATAGATGTATGAATGCCATAGTTTTTCCCATCAAAATGTTGCTTATTATTATGTAAATTATGTATTTTTGTAAAAAAAATTGATAATTTTGAACCAAATGGGTATAATTCCCTACTAGCTGCAAATTGTTATTATTTTTTCAGTTAGGTTACAATACAAAGAAATAATAAACGACCCTAGTAGTCACAGGTCTATTTCCAGAATGAACACCCTTGAAATTGACAATTTGGTATCTATCTGTGATGTATCATGTGAACAAACGTAATAGCTTTGACATCACATTTATATAATGATAATTTCTTTAGTCTTTTCTAAATATACACCTCTGTCCATGTTTATGAAACACCTATCACCAAAATAAATCAAGCCAATGAAAAAACATGTACATTTTTTCTAGCAAAGTTATAGAAAAATATATAAATACAATGTATGACCAAAATTTTACAACAAAACGTTCCCCAGCAGAAATGATGCCGTTCAAAGTGTTGAGAAGACCTACACGCCGTAGTAGTTATTTCCACAGTATTTGCCTTTCCTATAATTAATATTGATTTTTTATTGAAGTTCTCTAATTAGTTTCCCTAGCAGTGAGTCATGATGTATTCACTACTTTATCATACTCACCAGAAATTTTATTTTAATGTATTTTTGAATCACGCTTCAAATAATGTAATACAGTTTCACGTGTTGATATGTCTTAAGCACACAACCAAACAAACAATGTAGATTACTAGTCGTGTTCACGCTACACAAAGTACGGGCTAAGATTTAAGCTTATCTCACATGTTTGCATTTCAACTAGATCCAATTGCGTCCATGCATTGGGAGGGCCAGTCCTTAGCACATGCTAAGGGACGGCATCAGTCACCTTTGTTAAGCTGCTGTTTATGAATGCAAAATTTCTGCTGCTGACATGTCTCTAATTTTGAAGCAACATGCACAGGAAAGCGAGAGAATATGGACTCAACTTATTTGAATGCACAGAAACAGTATACAACGGCAGTATACAGAATGCAGAGTTTTATTCATGCATGTTGTTGACAGCGAATAAAATTTATTTTTTCTACGATTGGAGCTGCTGTACACGCTACTACAGCGACCTGATCAGTGTGAAAGCAGGTATTTTCCTGGAAGAGAAAGTTGCATATATTTGATCACATGTATAATATTCTCACTCAAAGGTCGCCACAGATCAGAATTTACCCGTACTTAGCATTCATTAGCCCATGCTAAGCGTTCACGCACGTTTTCTTAGCACGGGCTAAGGAATTTGAACTCTTAGCCCTTGAATTTTGTGTTATGAGAAGCACATTTCATTTAGTTATTGTCTAATGGCGATCGAAATGTGTTTTTAATGATGCCATCCGTTATGGAGGTTTATTATTCAAAATTTGATTTGGCTGTTAAAAACTAAGCTCAGAAAGTGCTACATGTATATGTTGAATACCAAATTAGTAGTTATGGTATACGCAAGATGTCAGGGTCAGATTTTCTTGTGCAAATATCCTTAAATTATCATACAGTTCAATTTGTCTGTGGTTATTCGCCAAGGGTGTAAGTAAGTGGTTAAATCGCACTTGTAAATTTCTGACGTTTAGGAAACGTCTTTATTACATAGTTAGAATCCAACATTTTCCATTAAAATTTATTCGTCTGTTGTGATTGCTTGTCCCTCTGCAGGATTTAGACTCGTCATTTGGGGATTTATAGGACGAGTCTATTTTACCTGTGTAGCCATCGAGTCTGAGTGAACTCAAAACATTATATACTTTTTTTTTAAGCAAGTACTAGTACTTGAAGACAAATTTGAAAACAGCCATGTGCAGTGTAACATAATTTTAGTTTGTCCCTGAAACAAACAATTCATCTAATTCATCATGATCGGGCACTTGTATCACATAAAAGCCGTTACCTAAATTTGTTACTTAAATTACTTTAATATTAAGTTGCTTGCCATAACCCAGTGGAATTCTAATCTGTTCAATTTGTGTATTGAATCTTAGCACAGTAGTCAGCATGTCTGCCGCGGTGATTTAAAAATTTACTTAAATATCTCTAGATAGTAGTTAAGGTTGATCAATACGCTTTCATGAAATTGCTGCTACTTTAGAAACAGATCGCTTATTGTTGTACAGGGACAAATATTGTGCTCACAGATTACGTTTTTTTTTAAATAAAGGTGTTATTACTTTACCTTGGCTGTGGATTGATACATGGGAAAAAGTGAAAAAAGATCCGTTCAATTATGAATTGTTTACTTGTGATAATAAAACCATATGTCAGGAACTACATTTTTTTTAAATAAAGAAGGGGGTATTCATGAATATGTGGATGTTTTAGTAGTTTGTCTTTTGCTGATACTTGAGTAAATAGAATGTGTTCTCAACCATATTCGTCAAACTGTCTTGATCAAACTACCGTCTGTATTTTAGTGATAAAGCCAGCTGACTTGCGTTCATGTTGCTCCAATGGATAATTAAAAATGACTAGTTCTGCAAAAATGATATCAGCATACACGTACTCTGGTTGATCAGCTTGAAAACATATACATCAATTGTACTCTGAAAACAGGAAGTTCTTCTGGGTGAACCCGAAAAACTTTCTTACAGGCTCAGCTTGTAAGGCAGGATATACTATACTTTGTTTTCCTGGGTGAAAAATTCAATCAACTGCACGAAAAATAAGCAATAATAAGAAGGGTGTAACTGATGTTGTTTCATTGAAACAACAACTTTAGTGATTTCCCTATCATGTCATCATCTGGCAGCCATTTTGAATTTTGAAAAATGATCGATATACATACAATATAACTTTATCATAGTGACAAAATGACTTTTGTGATGTAATTTGGTGACATGAAACCAGTTCAAAGCATCACTATCATTTTTATCTGTCGTCATTCATCAAAGAAGATTATGATTTCGAGAAATGTTACTACATTCCAGACGATAAATGACTTCACAACACAGATGTTGATTTGAATGCACATTGATTTCACACATACACATACTCTCGGGACGAACATCCAGGCATTTTCACCGCCTGGCAAACATCACGGTGAAAACAAAGGCAGAAAACGCTCAGAAAACTGTACTTTAGGATAGTTGTTGACTCTCCTGAACAGTGTAACAAGATTACCCCCAACATGTGCAGCATACACCCAATTTGGTTGCTCAGGATTACTTCAATGTTAAGTTTGTGTTGTTCCTCAACTTGAGCTGTTTTCCCGGCTCTTAAACTGCCGTTCCACAGCAGCTGCCCATAAAAATACATGGTACAATGGTTTGCATCTTAGCAAAGTAGAATGTTCTGTGACATAGCTCCCCACCCGAGAATATACATCATTTTGACATCACAGAAGTACACTGACACTAGAGGGCGCAATTTATAAAAACAGGTGTATTGAAGTTCATAGTTTAAAAGCTCTTTCGGTTACCCAATGTTTATTCTCCTGCAATATCAAGTTTTTGATAATTTGAATTTTTTTGCAGCTGCGGAGTTCGTTGTGATTGAGAGCACTTCTTTCTGGACCCAGTTATTCAAACATCATTTTGTAGAATCAATAGATGAACTACGGGATGATATGTTGTTTTACGTTCGTAAAAGAGAAGAAATAGATAGAGATCAAGTACAGGTAAATATTTCTGCTCTGCTCAGACTGCTGAATTATGGGATTGGTGTCACCTGTGGAACCATTGTCAGAATCGTCGTTTGTGTCAAAGGTGTGTCTAGTCATACTATGTGGTTATTACGAGGATATCGCAAAATATGCACGAAGATAGTACAGCAAGAGTATCGACCTACGCGCAGCAGAGCAAAATTACGACACACTATAACTGTGACAGATGTATAATAATAAGTCATATTTCAATGATCACAATACAATAAATGCAATTTTTGATTTATGATGCGCTTACATCACAGATACACTTCTCTTAGAGCAAGTACAGTGATGCCATTTCATTGAGAACCATTCATTTGATAATTTATGTATTACTTAATAGTCGTTTAATAGTGTCGACACCTGTGAATGAACCATGTTTGCACAGGTTAACAAGATTGAACCCCATTAGGCAAATGTACAGGAACTAATTCACAGTTTACAACTTCTTTCAAGAATTCAGTTGCTGCCGTTTCTTTGTTAGAATGAAAGACCTTCGCTTAAAGCTTTTAGCATAGCAGTTTATAATCATTTAAGGAAATTGTGACCAACTTAAAAGATTAAATGTACCTTGAGTATGAATGCGAGTCCATACCACTAGTGTAAAATGAAAACAAATTGCGGCATGCACAAATCAATCGTCTCAATTTTCATTCACAGAAATTAAAATTATGTATGGTTTTCTTTTTCTTTTGGTTACTATGGTAATAGTATTTCTGCATTACTGAAAATTTAACTTTTTGAAAAAAATAGAATATTGGGTTTCAATTGTGATGATATTTTAATCTCATATTTAATAAAAATTCTTTTTCCATTAATGCATTGGACATATTCTAAGGAGAAACAACATTTTAATTTAGTTCAAACTGATTTCAATGTTTGCATAAGACAGTTGATTTTTATGATGGTGTATGGTCCCCATTAAATGTGCTACATGATACATCTTTCTGTAGTATTGTACAGCTGTATCCTGTATTCAAAAAATTACATTATTGCAGGGGGTTTTCTAGAAAAAAACTGCAAGAGAGAGCACTGCAATTCAGCGGCGCCACCAAGTAGGGGAGATAGGGTTCTCCCTACCAGGGTGTGGGGTTTTTGATAATTCTAAGTTAAAATGGAGCATTCTATGGTTTCCTTGGGGCCAAAATTACTTTCAGACAGGTCTAAGTTGAAGACTGTGGCCACATGGTCATTCAGAATTTTATTGTTGCCAGAGGATCTGTTTCCCAAGGTAAGGGGGCGCATGGCCATGGCATGAGGGTGCTGCGGCCCCATTCCCTTGTATAACGAAAAAATTCCTGTTATTGTATTCACTTCAACCCAATATGACAAGCATATTAAAGATAGTAGCATGATCCTCAGGAACGTAATTATTTATGAGATAATTTGTTTAATGCAACACTGTCATTAGAACCTATACACATTAGTGTATTCTACTATTCTATTACTGCTACCTTATTGTTCTTCCGATTTCTGGTTCATGTTCTGGTGCTCATGGTCATAACGGTACTTTATTACCGACCAAGCATGACATAGAATTTTGACAATTGTTGGCTTGATTGTAAATTTGTGTCTTTTCTAACAGATCTCTTAAAATCTGGCTCCTTATTTTGAAGCATAAGTTTGTATTTGTGTAGTAACCTGTATTGTATTTGTGTATTGTATCTTTGTTTTGTTAAGCATATCAATAAAAAAAAAAAATCTATCAATATATAAACATTTGTTGTGAAGACCTAGACAGTGTTACTTGAAAGTAACTTTAATGATTTTGTCGCTCGCATGTACCGGTATTTGCTACATCAAGTTAGTTTGAGTAAATGATTCACCAAACTTAATACCTAGATAATCTGTGATTATTTGGTGTATAAGCTCCATGTGAGTCCCACACTTTATTCCTTAAAGATTCAATATGAAGAAGAATACATAATGAATATATTAAATCATGAACTAAAAACGATATGCTTGTAGCACATATAGCACATAGTTGAGTATTCATTTGATGAAACAGTGATATTATTTCACACACATAAGTGCTTATTGTTTGTATATTCATTGAATGAATACTGTACATTTACTGCATTTTTTTGGTAAAAAGTGATATTTTCGACTTCTTGTTGAAAACAGCAAGTTTGACCTCTCAGATTTGTTCATAAAAAAAAAGGTTTGTGTTTGTTTTCATCCATATTGTACCGGTATCATTAAAATGAAGAGATAATTTGAAATCTGAGAATATTTTTGTCAATTTGTTTTTTAATCTTATGTTCAGTGTGTAATTACTTTACACAAATAAACTAAAGACCATTTTCTTATCCTTATTAGAAAAAAATCTGTTCTGTTAGTTCAGAAGGGAATTCAGTCTTATAGATAAAGAAAGAATTAATTTTTCATGAAAATTAAACTAGTTAATTTGTTTTATGGTATGGAATGTTTCTTGTAGGATTTGTTGCATACTAAATAATTAATTTTTTTTTAATTTAATTTCTGCTTTTCACTGATGTCTTGCGCAGAATGAAAAGGTAAATGCTTTCTACATGCCAGTCTGCATGCTTATTAACATATTCTTTGCTAGAAATTTTTCCCGCACTTTTTATTAATATACTACTCATTTGTAGTTTTCTAAAATTTGTACTGGTAAGTTGATTTTCTACTCAAATGGTATAACATACATCAAGTTGCTTTCATCTTTGAACATATCAAAATCAAATCAGTTTTCTATCAATTTTGCCCAAAAATGTTAATCAAGGTCATTAGATAATGAAAAACTATGTCCATTTGTTCCAAAATGAAGAAATTTATAAAAATACAAAAAAAATAAACAAAATGTTATACCAAATTTTGGTGGGAAAATTTCTGAAAGTCATACTGTTAGGTTTGTTGTCTGTATACTAAGTGGCAGTCACTGTATATCACTGCACTGCATTAAGTCTGTCTGGCTGAATCTTGAAATGAATATGCACACCACACGATTCTCATACCATTTCAAACTATAACTATGGTTACAAAGAAATCAAAATCTTTGAATCACTGATTCTCAGACCATTTCAAACTATAACTATGGTTACAAAGAAATCAAAATCTTTGAATCACTGATTCTCATACCATTTTAAACTATAACTATGGTTACAAAGAAATCAAAATCTTTGAATCACTGATTCTCAAATATAATTTGTTATTATTTTATTTTGAATTAATAAGAGTAGTCACAGTAGTTTTGAATTGTACACGTATGGTCATATTCCAATTATGCCAATCTGCTGCTGATTTTTTAAGTATTTCAAAACTGACCCCAACTGAAAATTATTTATATTTTTATGCTGGCAAAATTAAGGCTTATATGCTGGCCATTTCGTTGTCTTAGAACGCTATTGTTTTGCTCTCTCTTTTTCTCCTAACTGACTTGGTTACTTCCTGTGTTTAGTTTGAGTCTTTGTTTACTTCCTGATCATGATTTAGTTGGGAGAAAATTCAAAAACAGACAAAATTGTTGTGATGATACACTTAGCTGAATTTCATGTTCACAGCTGTAATGTGATTCTACTGACGTCCAGTTTATTTTCTAATGTTATTTTAGGTCAAGCTTGATGTTTTTCGTAGAGATGCAAAAATTTTACCTAGCCTAGGGGACCCTGATATCGACTGGGAGCAAAGTGTTTACCTCAATCTGATTCTACAGCAGGTGAGTATTACCCATCATGCATCATAATCATTTCATAATGAGTTCAAGGTGTAGTGGGTTTTTTTTTCAAACAATTGCTTGGAAACTCGAATCTTTCTTCGAACGCGTTCATTTAATGTGTACTTGTTATCTCTTTGGTAGTTTGAGTACACTTTAACGTGTGCAATATGTAGAAAACCTGGTAAAGATATCCACGTTATTAAGAAACATTCGCAGAGTGTGTATGCATCTCCGAGCAAAAGACAGATGGACAGCAAAGGAGAAGTAGCGGAAGTCGCTTATCCAAATATTTATTTTATCATTGATAATTTTGATGAGGTGAGTTTGATTTGATATCGACATGGTAACAAGACTGTAACTGTATTTCTAGGATCTTTATTCTTATGCATACTGGTATATGACATTCACTGCAAAAAAATTCAACTTGGATGAGAATGAGAAACCGGCGCTTCTCACATTTCAGCGAAATTAGATAATATTGTCACTGACATCAAGAATTTTGTAATCGCACTGTTCAATTGCGAGAATCCAGATTCTCATTGCTTCATTTATTGGGGAGATGGGGTTAAAATGAATCTTGCCAATAAATTGGTGAGAATTTAGGGATGGGAATTTAGATTCTCTCCATTGAATGATGCAAAAATACACATGTTAGTTAAAATAGCGAAAATAATATGCTGGCTTTAATATATAGTGGCTGTGGCTTTCATGCAGGATTGAGCAAAATCATCTTTCCTGGGTATATTGATTTGAGAATAATAGAATCCTACACCGAAATTTAAAAAAAGTGTTACTTCCAAGAGGTTCCATATTTGGTAATGATATGAATTAGAATAATAATAATAATAACTTTATTGCCTCCGTGTAAAAAGATTTACATAAAATAAGTACGGCAAATTGAGTTTTAAAATAATAACAAGATATATTTAAGAATTGTACAAAAAACAAACCAAAAGAACTTAACTAGTATTTAAATGTTAAATAAATCTTTTTCTTGTGTAAATATAATTGGAAAGTTCTATAATTATGCCAGGATCTTTGCTTGAGAGTATATATGTGAACTGTATATTTTTATTGTTGGATGAAAGTAGTGTCATAATTTGTTGGATGAAATTTTCTCTGTATGTGTTATATTTTGGGCAATTCAATAGAAAATGTTCTTTGTTCTTCATCTTCAATTGAATTTGTGTCACAGGTATTGCATATTCTTTTATTTATAGGTTTCTTAGGAAATGAATATCTAGAATAGAATTGTTCGTTCGTCTAGTATGTCCTTGTCGGCATTCCTATGGGTGTAGCATTCAGAATTTCTGAATCCATGTTGTTATTAACATTGCGTTGACTACACCTTCTCACTTTGTAGTTCTGGCTTGTACAGTGTATGTTACACATCATTCTATTGGTCAGTATTCTGCCAATCTTACTAATACTGCTGTAGTATATAAAATCAGAGAACTTTTTACAAAATCTGTTTCATGTAGGTGCACAACTGTTTCTAATGTAAAAATTTCTAATAATTTCCAAAAATTTCTACAATAAATGTTTGACATTAGAGTAGGAAATAATACATAAAAATTGCGTAGTTGTCTTTTCAATGTGTAAGGCAAAACCTAAAAAAAATTCTACCGCTGGCTTTCTCAGATGGTCTCCTATGCAAGTACTAACCACGACCGATTGATAATTATTTTTTTCTTCAAAAATGAGATATGATATTTCTCTATCCCAACAAGCAGGATTGGATATAAAAACCAATATAACTGACATACCGGTATTTTGAATCATTTTTAAAATTAATTTTGTTATTTTTGTTTCAGGCTTTTGGTGACATGATGATAGAAGAAGGTCAGATGGTTTGTGTGGAGTTAGTGGCACAAGAAAAACTTGGTACATTTCAAGGTGTAATTTTCTTAGGTTCTGTCAGATATGAAGCCCTGAGGAGAGTCTATGAAGGACGGGTAAGTGTGAGAGGAGGAGTCGCATGGTGAGATGGTTCATTCAATTTCACCACCACACTTTCTCACCCAAATTTCTCTGTAATTTTTTCTTATTTTCTTCAATATTTCTGGTGATGTAAAGGATAAAGGGTGTCAGTCTATTGCTGGCTAAACAACAGCATATGTATTTGTGATGTGATTTTCGACTCAGGGCAGGTTTCTTTTTAAGTTTGTACTTTTATGCCTTTACACAATATTCATTCAGCCCAGATAAAAAAATATCTTGTTACATGTATTAGTTTTTTCTTGTGAAAACCTTGTGTGAAAGGTAAAAAAAATTTGTTAGTTATAAAGTTATACTCATCTTGAATGTTCTTAAAACCATGTACAAAGTGCAGAATCCTCAAAGAAATTATTGCAAACATTGAAGCAGACGATCATTGGCAATGAACAGTGGCTATGAAGGCTGTTGGGAAGACGCACAGACAATTTTCAGTCATAGGTTTCACAATTTACAAAAATCTCTCAGCATTGCTAATGATCAATTGATTTTTTAGAGTTTTAGAAAAATATGTCATGTGAGATTTACATGTTGTCCTTCAATTTATTTAATATAGATGCTCAAATATAAGTGATTGTTTATCTCACATTTTAAAAAACAATCAAAAAACTGCTGTTGTTTGATTATCACTTTATTACTGTGTTTCTATTCATAGGCAAGTATGGCTTCCAGAATAGCTCAACGGATGTCCCTAGGAAAGTATACAGGACGAGGACGAATGGAATTCATTCGAATGAAGGGTCCTGAGGGCAAAGGTCATGCCGAGATGGCTGTCAGTCGATACAAGCCAGATGACGGTCATGACAGTTATTACAGTAGTGATGAAAACTTAGACTCACAGGTTGGTACAGTAGTGTAAGAACTTAGACTCACAGGTTGGTACAGTAGTGATGAGAACTTAGACTCACAGGTTGGTACAGTAGTGTAAGAACTTAGACTCACAGGTTGGTACACTAGTGTAAGAACTTAGACTCGCAGGTTGGTACAGTAGTGATGAGAACTTAGACTCACAGGTTGGTACAGTAGTGTAAGAACTTAGACTCACAGGTTGGTATAGTAGTGATGAGAACTTAGACTCACAGGTTGGTACAGTAGTGATGAAAACTTAGACTCACAGGTTGGTACAGTAGTGCAAGAACTTAGACTCACAGGTTGGTACAGTAGTGTAAGAACTTAGACTCACAGGTTGGTACAGTAGTGTAAGAACTTAGACTCACAGGTTGGTACAGTAGTGATGAGAACTTAGACTCACAGGTTGGTACAGTAGTGATGAGAACTTAGACTCACAGGTTGGTACAGTAGTGATGAGAACTTAGATTCACAGGTTGGTACAGTAGTGATGAGAACTTAGATTCACAGGTTGGTACAGTAGTGATGAGAACTTAGATTCACAGGTTGGTACAGTAGTGATAAGAACTTAGACTCACTTGCATGTTTATTCATGTCATATCAAGAGGAGTTAATTTTTTCGTCCTTTCAAGGCACTAAACCTGAATTTTATGTCAGGTACATTGATGATGGATTTGGTGCCATGTCTGGCAGTCGGGATGAGTTATTACAGTTCATTGACTTTGTGAAGAACTTTAATCCCGCCATACAATACACACATGAGATATCAGAAATAACACTACCATTTCTCGATATTTCTACTAAGGTAGATGGTGATCGCATTTCTACATCTATCTACACAAAACCTACTGATTCACATTGTTATTTACAGTATGAATCTTCACATCCTACTAGAATGAAGGACTCCATACCTTACTCGCAGTTACTCCGGGTACGTCGTATTTGCAGCGATGATACTGATTTCCGTAACCAGGCGAGGATTTTATGTGATTATTTCAGAAAACGGGGTTATCCTCGTAATGTCACTGGGAAAGCATTGGCCAAGGTTGTGTCAATGTCAAGAACTGATTGTATTGGTTCTACGGTTTCCCGTGACAATCAGGATCGTGTAATTTTGGCACTTACGTACCATCCTTTAAATGTCAGGATTAAAAACATCATGTACAAACATTTTCACATTTTACAGACCAGTGAGGAGACTAGTTCTACGTTTCCACTAATGCCTACTACTGCCTGGCGCCGTGACACTAATTTAAGGAGGTTATTGGTGCATACGGGTGAAAGGGGAGACCCTGAGAAATATGGTTCTGTCCCGTGTAATCGTCCTAGGTGTAATACTTGTCCTTTTATTACAGACACTAATCGTATATTTGGTCCCAAGGGAGATGTTGAGGTCAAATATCCGTTCAGTTGTATCACTATGAATGTTGTATATTGCATTTCATGTATTAGATGCGGGAAACTTTATATTGGTTCTACAGTTCGTCGACTGGGTGATCGGTTTGCTGAGCATCTACGGCAAACTAGACAGAAAAATCGTTATTATCCGGTTTCACTTCATTTTAATTCTAGTGGACATAATATTACAGATATGTCTATTTCTGGTGTATGTGTTGTCAATGGCAACGAAAATCAGCTCAGGCGTGTCGAGGAGGAAACTATATTCCGCCTTGGAACTAAAGAACCCCATGGTATTAACAAACAGTTCAACTCATTTGTTGAGCTCACTACCTAAGGCGCGTTATTTGTTCTATTGTGGAATTTTTTGTGATTCTAACTTATAGCTCATGCGCGTTCTTACGTTCCTATGTTCTACCTGTACGTTATCACACTTGCTTCTATGCTATCGATAAAGAGCCATTGCTCGAAACGTCTAGCTATTTTTAATAGTTATTTAGGACTACGATTACCAAATATTATCTTCAATATATCATACTTATCAGTCCGAGCAGCGTTTATTTATTTATAAACTACTATTACGATTTTTCTATTTGCTGCTATCTTACTAATGTCATCGGGTAAGAATTTCCATCAACGCCATGCACATCGTTTGTTTGTGGAGAGTACTAGGGGTCTGCCGGAAAATGTAAGAACTGTCGCGGTCAGATTTTGCAAGGCGACTTTTGGGAAGACTAGATGTACCAGCCACATATTTTTCATTGATGCTTGCCTTCGGAAAAAAGTGATTCCTGTTGGATTTAGACTTAACTTCAGAGCGGCAAGTAGCAGTGTATCTAACGCTTTTCTACGACACTGTAATCAACGCCTTAATAGGTGTTCGCGCAGCCTGATGAATTCTACTATTCGGGACAATGTTTTTAAATGTAAGCTTCACCATAAACAGCGTCTCGATTCATTGGATTCATTATATTACCTGTGCCGACCAACCCAGATAAGTGCAATTTTTACGGCTGTTCATTCTCTGAATATGCGTTTATACCATGCTTTGCGGAGACGCAAATTAATGAAATTGAACAGACTCTGTGCTGGTAAGTATGAAGAAAAGGGTGAGTACAGGTTGCCTTTTGCTGAGCGCGAAAATGTTCGCCGGGTGGTCACTATCCCTGAGGACCTCCCTCTTAGTGTATCCGAACGTAGCGTATTGAGTCGGGGACTGAATTTCATTCCGGTTAAATCTAGAGTAAATGAATTTCAGGTGAAACGCGACGCTGACAGTTTTTTTCGCCGACTTAGACTGAAGGAGTACCATGCGCAGGACGCTGATCGCGATCGCGATGAAGCTAGCCAGGACATGGATACTATTCACAACGCTCGTTTATTTGGAGCACCACCATCTGTGTCCTATTGGACACCACCACCTGGTCGTAATGATACTCTGGATCATTATATAAGTGTGTGTAGACGAGAAATACATACTATTAAGTTTAATAATCAGAAATGGCAAAATAGCAATATAACTCGTCAGGAACGTGACGCTCTTAATTCTCTTAAGTCACGACGTGATGAGATTGTTATTAAGCCAGCTGACAAGGGTGGAGCAGTGGTGGTTTGGCGTAGAGATTTGTATCTGGTTGAGGCAGAGAGGCAGTTATCGGATACAGACTCCTACCGGGCACTTGATGTGGATCTCACGAATGAAATACAACGGGAAATAGGTGATGTGGTTAATGGCTATATTGCTAAAGGTGATTTGCCGATAGAGGCCAAAAATCTTATAGTGCGCAGACCACGGACATCAGTCTTTTATCTATTACCTAAGATTCACAAGGTAAACAACCCTGGTAGACCCATTGTCTCAGCATGTAATTGTCCGACTGAGCACATAGCTCGATACTTGGATTCAATGTTGAGACCTATTGTTGCGTCACAGCCTACGTATGTTCAGGATACAAATGATGCACTTAGGAAACTAGAGTTATTTCGTTTCACACCGGATATACCCAGATTTTTGTTTTCTATGGATGTAAAATCCCTTTATACATCTATCCCGCACACTGATGGACTGTTGGCTTTACAGCATTTTCTGAATAAAAGGACAGTTAAGGATCCTCCTACGTTTGTGTTGGTGCGCTTAGCGGAATTAGTTTTGAACGGGAATTGCTTTTCTTTTAATGGTAAACATTATATACAGAAACGAGGTGTGGCTATGGGCAGTTGTTTTGGTCCGAGCTATGCATGTTTATTCATGTCATATCAAGAGGAGTTAATTTTTTCGTCCTTTCAAGGCACTAAACCTGAATTTTATGTCAGGTACATTGATGATGGATTTGGTGCCATGTCTGGCAGTCGGGATGAGTTATTACAGTTCATTGACTTTGTGAAGAACTTTAATCCCGCCATACAATACACACATGAGATATCAGAAATAACACTACCATTTCTCGATATTTCTACTAAGGTAGATGGTGATCGCATTTCTACATCTATCTACACAAAACCTACTGATTCACATTGTTATTTACAGTATGAATCTTCACATCCTACTAGAATGAAGGACTCCATACCTTACTCGCAGTTACTCCGGGTACGTCGTATTTGCAGCGATGATACTGATTTCCGTAACCAGGCGAGGATTTTATGTGATTATTTCAGAAAACGGGGTTATCCTCGTAATGTCACTGGGAAAGCATTGGCCAAGGTTGTGTCAATGTCAAGAACTGATTGTATTGGTTCTACGGTTTCCCGTGACAATCAGGATCGTGTAATTTTGGCACTTACGTACCATCCTTTAAATGTCAGGATTAAAAACATCATGTACAAACATTTTCACATTTTACAGACCAGTGAGGAGACTAGTTCTACGTTTCCACTAATGCCTACTACTGCCTGGCGCCGTGACACTAATTTAAGGAGGTTATTGGTGCATACGGGTGAAAGGGGAGACCCTGAGAAATATGGTTCTGTCCCGTGTAATCGTCCTAGGTGTAATACTTGTCCTTTTATTACAGACACTAATCGTATATTTGGTCCCAAGGGAGATGTTGAGGTCAAATATCCGTTCAGTTGTATCACTATGAATGTTGTATATTGCATTTCATGTATTAGATGCGGGAAACTTTATATTGGTTCTACAGTTCGTCGACTGGGTGATCGGTTTGCTGAGCATCTACGGCAAACTAGACAGAAAAATCGTTATTATCCGGTTTCACTTCATTTTAATTCTAGTGGACATAATATTACAGATATGTCTATTTCTGGTGTATGTGTTGTCAATGGCAACGAAAATCAGCTCAGGCGTGTCGAGGAGGAAACTATATTCCGCCTTGGAACTAAAGAACCCCATGGTATTAACAAACAGTTCAACTCATTTGTTGAGCTCACTACCTAAGGCGCGTTATTTGTTCTATTGTGGAATTTTTTGTGATTCTAACTTATAGCTCATGCGCGTTCTTACGTTCCTATGTTCTACCTGTACGTTATCACACTTGCTTCTATGCTATCGATAAAGAGCCATTGCTCGAAACGTCTAGCTATTTTTAATAGTTATTTAGGACTACGATTACCAAATATTATCTTCAATATATCATACTTATCAGTCCGAGCAGCGTTTATTTATTTATAAACTACTATTACGATTTTTCTATTTGCTGCTATCTTACTAATGTCATCGGGTAAGAATTTCCATCAACGCCATGCACATCGTTTGTTTGTGGAGAGTACTAGGGGTCTGCCGGAAAATGTAAGAACTGTCGCGGTCAGATTTTGCAAGGCGACTTTTGGGAAGACTAGATGTACCAGCCACATATTTTTCATTGATGCTTGCCTTCGGAAAAAAGTGATTCCTGTTGGATTTAGACTTAACTTCAGAGCGGCAAGTAGCAGTGTATCTAACGCTTTTCTACGACACTGTAATCAACGCCTTAATAGGTGTTCGCGCAGCCTGATGAATTCTACTATTCGGGACAATGTTTTTAAATGTAAGCTTCACCATAAACAGCGTCTCGATTCATTGGATTCATTATATTACCTGTGCCGACCAACCCAGATAAGTGCAATTTTTACGGCTGTTCATTCTCTGAATATGCGTTTATACCATGCTTTGCGGAGACGCAAATTAATGAAATTGAACAGACTCTGTGCTGGTAAGTATGAAGAAAAGGGTGAGTACAGGTTGCCTTTTGCTGAGCGCGAAAATGTTCGCCGGGTGGTCACTATCCCTGAGGACCTCCCTCTTAGTGTATCCGAACGTAGCGTATTGAGTCGGGGACTGAATTTCATTCCGGTTAAATCTAGAGTAAATGAATTTCAGGTGAAACGCGACGCTGACAGTTTTTTTCGCCGACTTAGACTGAAGGAGTACCATGCGCAGGACGCTGATCGCGATCGCGATGAAGCTAGCCAGGACATGGATACTATTCACAACGCTCGTTTATTTGGAGCACCACCATCTGTGTCCTATTGGACACCACCACCTGGTCGTAATGATACTCTGGATCATTATATAAGTGTGTGTAGACGAGAAATACATACTATTAAGTTTAATAATCAGAAATGGCAAAATAGCAATATAACTCGTCAGGAACGTGACGCTCTTAATTCTCTTAAGTCACGACGTGATGAGATTGTTATTAAGCCAGCTGACAAGGGTGGAGCAGTGGTGGTTTGGCGTAGAGATTTGTATCTGGTTGAGGCAGAGAGGCAGTTATCGGATACAGACTCCTACCGGGCACTTGATGTGGATCTCACGAATGAAATACAACGGGAAATAGGTGATGTGGTTAATGGCTATATTGCTAAAGGTGATTTGCCGATAGAGGCCAAAAATCTTATAGTGCGCAGACCACGGACATCAGTCTTTTATCTATTACCTAAGATTCACAAGGTAAACAACCCTGGTAGACCCATTGTCTCAGCATGTAATTGTCCGACTGAGCACATAGCTCGATACTTGGATTCAATGTTGAGACCTATTGTTGCGTCACAGCCTACGTATGTTCAGGATACAAATGATGCACTTAGGAAACTAGAGTTATTTCGTTTCACACCGGATATACCCAGATTTTTGTTTTCTATGGATGTAAAATCCCTTTATACATCTATCCCGCACACTGATGGACTGTTGGCTTTACAGCATTTTCTGAATAAAAGGACAGTTAAGGATCCTCCTACGTTTGTGTTGGTGCGCTTAGCGGAATTAGTTTTGAACGGGAATTGCTTTTCTTTTAATGGTAAACATTATATACAGAAACGAGGTGTGGCTATGGGCAGTTGTTTTTGTCCGAGCTATGCATGTTTATTCATGTCATATCAAGAGGAGTTAATTTTTTCGTCCTTTCAAGGCACTAAACCTGAATTTTATGTCAGGTACATTGATGATGGATTTGGTGCCATGTCTGGCAGTCGGGATGAGTTATTACAGTTCATTGACTTTGTGAAGAACTTTAATCCCGCCATACAATACACACATGAGATATCAGAAATAACACTACCATTTCTCGATATTTCTACTAAGGTAGATGGTGATCGCATTTCTACATCTATCTACACAAAACCTACTGATTCACATTGTTATTTACAGTATGAATCTTCACATCCTACTAGAATGAAGGACTCCATACCTTACTCGCAGTTACTCCGGGTACGTCGTATTTGCAGCGATGATACTGATTTCCGTAACCAGGCGAGGATTTTATGTGATTATTTCAGAAAACGGGGTTATCCTCGTAATGTCACTGGGAAAGCATTGGCCAAGGTTGTGTCAATGTCAAGAACTGATTGTATTGGTTCTACGGTTTCCCGTGACAATCAGGATCGTGTAATTTTGGCACTTACGTACCATCCTTAAATGTCAGGATTAAAAACATCATGTACAAACATTTTCACATTTTACAGACCAGTGAGGAGACTAGTTCTACGTTTCCACTAATGCCTACTACTGCCTGGCGCCGTGACACTAATTTAAGGAGGTTATTGGTGCATACGGGTGAAAGGGGAGACCCTGAGAAATATGGTTCTGTCCCGTGTAATCGTCCTAGGTGTAATACTTGTCCTTTTATTACAGACACTAATCGTATATTTGGTCCCAAGGGAGATGTTGAGGTCAAATATCCGTTCAGTTGTATCACTATGAATGTTGTATATTGCATTTCATGTATTAGATGCGGGAAACTTTATATTGGTTCTACAGTTCGTCGACTGGGTGATCGGTTTGCTGAGCATCTACGGCAAACTAGACAGAAAAATCGTTATTATCCGGTTTCACTTCATTTTAATTCTAGTGGACATAATATTACAGATATGTCTATTTCTGGTGTATGTGTTGTCAATGGCAATGAAAATCAGCTCAGGCGTGTCGAGGAGGAAACTATATTCCGCCTTGGAACTAAAGAACCCCATGGTATTAACAAACAGTTCAACTCATTTGTTGAGCTCACTACCTAAGGCGCGTTATTTGTTCTATTGTGGAATTTTTTGTGATTCTAACTTATAGCTCATGCGCGTTCTTAGGTTCCTATGTTCTACCTGTACGTTATCACACTTGCTTCTATGCTATCGATAAAGAGCCATTGCTCGAAACGTCTAGCTATTTTTAATAGTTATTTAGGACTACGATTACCAAATATTATCTTCAATATATCATACTTATCAGTCCGAGCAGCGTTTATTTATTTAGACTCACTTAGGTTGGTACAGTAGTGATGAGAACTTAGACTCACAGGTTGGTACAGTAGTGTAAGAACTTAGACTCACAGGTTGGTACAGTAGTGATGAGAACTTAGATTCACAGGTTGGTACAGTACCGGTAGTGATGAGAACTTAGACTCACAGGTTGGTACAGTAGTGATGAGAACTTAGATTCACAGGTTGGTACAGTAGTGATGAGAACTTAGATTCACAGGTTGGTACAGTAGTGCAAGAACTTAGACTCACAAAATTAATTCCAAGCGAAAATAAAGTATTTTAGAGTATATGATGTATGCAACGATGCACATGTAAAATACTTATTTTTTATATCCTTAGTGTGACTGTGTTGCAAAGATCAATTTATTCTCGTTTTGAAGTACTGATTCTGTGATTTCAATCTAAATCTCAGAGCTTTTTCTGTTATTATTTGACCAGGGTGCATCTCCTCTTCACCGACCACGTGCTATATGTAGTCAGCCAGCATCAGCGTCTTCCAGCCCACCAGAAATCAGGAAATCTTTGTCGTATAATGACAACTTAGCCGGAGTGCAGCAGTATCAATTACCATCCGGCTACTCAAGTGATCAGAGTTCCAGTCCTGAAGATGAAGGGTGGGATGAATTTGAATCTAAAGGTTTGTTTTGTTTAATGAGCTCGCTTGGAGATGATCCTGCCCAAAAATTCTGTATATTCTCATATATTTTGACAATTTGCACTCAGAGATATTTACTGGAGTATTATGCTACATATTTTTGAATTCTGAATACCCACTAAACAGATGTGACTGACAGAAAATGCCAAATCTGTCAAAACAGTGAAATTGAAGATGAGAAACACTTTCTCTTTCAATGTAGTCATTACACAGAATTAAGGAACACATTTTTTAACAAATTTAACATTGTTCCTGATATCTGTTCAGTATTATTGAACTTGGTCAACTTATCTACAGTTGTTTTTTCAAATGAGAGAACAAAGTTTGAATAAATATATTTACCAGCTGTCTCATATCAGAACCATCAAAAAAAAAATATAAATATAAATAATAAATAACATTTTATTATAATATTACCATCTATGCAATGTACTTTATTTTACTTTTGCCTCAACTGAATTTTCGGTTTTTACTTTTTTATTATCATGATTTTATTCTTTATTGTAATTTTATCTCTATCTCAACAGAGATTCAATAACAATAAAGTTATTACTCCCACATGATGAACTAAAAAAAAACAAAGTGTCACCAGAAGTCTGCCTTGTTTTGATTCAATTACTGCGGTTCGGAATAATTCAAAATCGAAGCAAGTGAATTACCCGGTAGCACCTATTGGAATAATGTTAAAAGATCTTAGTACCAGTAATCAAATCAAACAGGAAGCTGAAATAATCCATGGCATGCTGAAAAATATTTTATAATTTTATAATATCTACAAATTGGGACAGATTAGGATTATCGATTATTTTTCATAATATTGCACGTAATTTAACGGCATATGGGACAAAATCTCACGAAAGTCATTGTGACTTCCCGCTGAATGAACACCAGTAAAATTTTCACTGCTACACAATGTCACAGTTTTCATAGTTGATATTATCTCCTGTGTTTTCACCAAGAAAGATTTGCTTTCCTCTGCAGCATCTTGGGTTGGTGATAACTCCCAGACTAGTAATTGGAGAAGTAGACTTGGTCAGTCACTAAATTGGTTGAGGCGGTCACCGCGGAAACCAAGGACCCTGAATCTAAATACATATCTAACCTATGTGACTTTGCCATGGCACAGAATCATTGCAGGTAGGTTTAAAACTAGCTCTAGCTGGATCCTAACCTGGTTTAGGCTAGATCACTAACCAGTTCAAACTGGATTGATTATGGATTGATTCATACACTTTAATAGCTTCGCTGTCGACTTTGTCGAGCGGAGCTTATCATATGAGTGATTGTCCGTCGTCGTCCGTGTCAATGTTTTATTTTTTCGACTTCTTCTTGAAAACTACAAGCCTGAATGCTTTAATACTTGGTGTATATGTACCTTGGGTAGACCTCTCTCAGATTTGTTCATTTCATGATGATATCTTCAATTCTCTAATTTAAGTAAATATTTTTGTCATTTTTGGTAAGAAGTGATATTTTCGACTTCTTGTTAAAAACCGCAAGTCTAATTGCTTTTATATTACATATATAGGTACTACATGTGGACCTCTCTCAGATTTGTTCATTTTGTAATGATATCTTTAAATCTCTAATTTTGGTGAATATTTTTGTCATTTTTAGTAAAAAGTGATATTTTCGACTTCTTGTTGAAAATCACAAGTCCAATTGCTTTGATATTACATATATAGGTACTACATGTGGACCTCCTTCAGATTTGTTAATTTCGTTGTGAAATTTTCAATTATTGAATTTTGATGATTATTTTTGTCATTTTTGGTGAAAAGTGATATTTTTGACTTCTTGTTGAAAACCGCAAGTCCAATTGCTTTTATATTACATATATACGTACTATGTGTGGACTTCTTTCAGATTTGTCCCATTGCTTTTTAGTCCCCGTTCGGACGTAGTCCGAAAACGGGGACTTATGTTTTGCCCTGTGTGCGTCCTTCCGTCCGTGCGTCCGTGCGTCCGTGATCACCTGTATCTCGAACATGCATGGACCGATTAAGTTCAAACTTCACTCATACATCACACATTATATGGGACATATGCACATGCATTTTTTTCATGATCCGATTAACGATAGCCGAATAGCGGCCATTTTAAGGCCGAAAATGCATCAAAATCACACATTTTCACCATTCCGGACCCGGATCTCAGTTATGCATGGACGGATTTTGTTCAAATTTGGTACATACATTAAACATAATAGGACCTTGATGCACGTCATTTTTTTTTTTGGATCGGGTTCGAAATGGCCGACTGGCGGCCATTTTGTTTTAAAGAATTCAGTTCTGGATCCGTATCTGAGACATGCTTGGATTGATCGAGTTCAAACTTCACACACACAAGGTACATCATGTCACAAATATGTATGTGCATTTGTTTCATGATCTCATTAACGATAGCCAAATGGCGGCCGCTTTAAGGCCGAAAATGCATTGAAATCAGACATTTTCACCATTCCGGACCCGGATCTTAGTTATGCATGGACGGATTTCATTCAAATTTGGTACATACATTAAACATAATAGGACCTTGATGCACGTCATTTTTTTTTTCGGATCAAGTTCGAAATAGCCGACTGGCGGCCATTTTGTTTTAAAGAATTCAGTTCTGGATCCGTATCCGAGACATGCTTGGATTGATAGAGTTCAAACTTCACACACACAAGGTACATCATGTCACAAATATGTATGTGCATTTGTTTCATGATCTCATTAACGATAGCCAAATGGCGGCCGCTTTAAGGCCGAAAATGCATTGAAATCGCACATTTTCACCATTCCGGACCCGTATCTCAGTTATGCATGGATGGATTTTGTTCAAATTTGGTACATACATTAAACATAATAGGACCTTGATGCACGTCTTTTTTTTTTTCGTATCAAGTTCGAAATGGCCGACTGGCGGCCATTTTGTTAAATAATTCAGTTCTGGATCCGTATCCAAGACATGTCTGGATTGATCAAGTTCAAACTTCACACACACATGGTACATCATGTCACAAATAGATATGTGCCTTTGTTTCATGATCTGCTTAACAATAGCGAAATGATGGCCATTTTAAGGCCGAAAATGCATCAAAATCACGTATTTTCACAATTCCAGAACCGGATCTCAGTCATGCATGGATGGATTTTGTTCAGATTTAGCACAATGTGTTGTACATATGCAGGTGCATTTCGGTCATGATCTGCTTTGAATGTATATGTCACTCAAATATGAACGGAACGGGGACGTGTCATTGACAATGACTTGTTATATATATATTGTTCATTTTCTAATGATATCTTCAGTTCTTTAATTGTAATGTGCATTGCTAACAGCGGAGCTATCTCAGCCGAGAGGCAGCTTGTTTATATTGTTTTTAAGGACAATAAATTAATTCCAGTTTGAACCAGATCAAAACCAGTGAAGACTGGTTTATTATTGTTATCGTCTAGTTCAGAACAAGATAAAACTATTTTGCAACTAGACTGTTTCATGCTCAATTTACTACGTTCAATTACCCACCATAGACTCCGGTCAGTCAAAATGACTATTTTGAACTGTAGGCATTAATCAGCGATTCTGCCGGTGATGGAGAGATAGAATCCAGGTCAGGGGAAGCCCCATGACCTCAAGATTCTTTTACCCCTTACGTCACGAAGTGGCAGCGCCACAGGTAGCCGTCCATCACTCTGATTTTTTTCTCCGCCTCGAGTGGAGATGAAATCTAGCGAGCTCTGCTGGATCGCCTGCTTTTTTTTTTCCTGTCCGGATTTATAGCTTGGGTTGTTGCCGCTGCACGGCATCCCACATTGTAGCTGGTAGGATAAGTTTTCCTTGTCATTTTTACCCTCGTGTCGTTTTCCCCTTTGTGTGTAGTATTTTTCACAACAAAGAAATTAAAATCCGGCGCCACTACGTAACCAGTCGGTTTTCACACGTTGACCCCCCCCCACTTTCAGCCAGCTAGGGTTCGTCACGCGGTAATGGTACAACGGTAACGAATTCATCCTTGTGTCCGGTCCCCGCTGTGGGTTTTGACTCCTTTCTTACCGACCCACAGGCGTCCCCAGAAGGAACCGACCCTGTCATGAGACGCACAGTCGAACACTCTCCTCTCACATATTTAAAGTGAAAGGAGACGCAGTTCGCTCGCGCCGGATACAGCCGGTACTCTGGGCGGTCCCTCAGAGTCTTCCATCTGTATGACTTGGTGAGCCACGCTTTTGGGGTGAGGCGGAGTATCATTGATCCCAGTGATACGATGTATATACCCCCACCCTTGATCCTAAAGCGACCACCTAAGGTTGCTTCAACGCTTATGGGATCATGGGCGTCGGGATCCAAAGCAACCCCGTCGGCACGTCTCTCCCTGTCCGCCTGAGTGCGGAGTGGGGCGCAGAGCATGCAAACGGTGTTGATGGGTGGCATTGGTCAGCCGCGGAGGATGTAATGCTTAAGGCCCCCTGGTGGGGATAACATTAGGCAACACTTCCCACTGGACCAAACGCTACCCGGTCAGTATGTTTTCGGGATCAGTACGTGCTCCTCGATCGGTTCCACATGGAGACACCATTCAGGATTCTTCTCTCCATCCACCGTTTCGACTGGCTAGCCCCACTGGACTTAAGCGGGCCTACCTGCACATACTGATGCACCCAGCAAGTTGCCATCTCCTTTGAATTGCCCAGCTGGGCCAAGTATTCGAATTTCGGGTGCCCCCCCTCTTGTTCGGGTTGGGCACAGCGCCCTACGTGTTCACCAGAGTGATGAAACAGGTAGTGCTGCTGCTTCACCAGATGTCGGTACACCTCAATCCGTAGCCAGACTTCCGATTACCAACAACCCGGGCAAGGGGTAATAGCCAAATGCGTCAGGCTAACACAGGATTTACTTCACCAGCTGGGCTCGTTAGTAAATCGACCCAATGCGCAGTTGGTGTCCCTGGGCATGGAGTTTTGACACAGAGGTAAGCTTGGCTTATCAAGCATGTTGCTTAGCGCTAAGCAGCCTAGCCGAATGCCTAGTCAGCGTTCCCTCGGTGTCCCTCCGTGAACTAATGCGGATCATCGATATGATGAACTTGGTTCGAAGGGTCGTTCCCCAGGCCGCACTACGCAGCCGCCCGGTATAACGCTTGTTATAACGCCGAGCTCTCCTATGGGAACTAGATAGGCGGGTTTCGATCTCGGAACAAGTGAAGGAAGCCCTGCCCTGGTGGTCGTCACTGGCCAACCTCGGACAGAGGAGCCCCTTGGGCCCACTCGCCGCAGGTATGACTCTGGTAACAGATACCTCCCCCCAGTGTTGGGGAGCGCATCTATTGGGCCAACAAGCCCAAGGATATGGCCCCCGCATTAGTTTTGGGACTACCATATCAACCGACTCGAACTGAGAGCAGTGTACACTACCACGCTTTCTACCCGTAGTTGAGACCACAGAGTCCTGCTCCGCACAGGCTACGCAGCGGTGGTCTTCTTCAAGAAGGAGGGGGGACGCATTCCCCAACGTTGTCAGTCCTAGCGAAGCAAAATCATCCTTTGGTGCCTGGAATACAATGTGGAGCTAACCGCACACCACCTTCCAGGGCTAAGGAACAGTCTGGCGACGCCCTTTCAGGGCGGCTCCGTCGCCAGAACACTGGCTGATACCCCAGTGGATAGCCTCCTGGCTGTTTTGGCCGTGGGACGGTCCAAGGTTGGACCGTTTTGCCACACCTCGGAACGCCAAGCTCCCGAGGAGCCTGGGCCAGGATCGCTTTGCTAGCCCTGTGGACCCACTTAGTTGTGCACGCCTTTCCTCCCTTCCCGCTAGTTCACCAGCCACCGGAGAAAAGCTTCGACAGGTGCACACCCGCATATTATTATGGGTTGCACCCAATTGGCCAAGCAAGGCCTAGTTTCCACTGTTGGAAATGCTAGTCGGAGCGCCAGCAGTGCTTCCGGACTTACCAGACCTGCCGTCCCAACCAGACGGCGCACTACCAACGAGCCCAGCAGGTATCACTTACACGCATGGAGGCTCTCAGTAGACCCGCACATACGAAAGCCTTATCTGAGCAGGCTGTCAACGTCCTGGCCAGGGCGAACAGGGATTCCACCTACGCGACCTATATTTCTAGGCTGCAAGCATACACTGATTGGTGTAGCGGAAGGGAGATTGATCCATACCATCCCTCTATTGGCCAGGTAGCAGGCTCCTTCGTCCAACCGTTTGACGAAGTGGGTTTGTCCTACGCAGCGAGCGTTGGCTACAGGTCGGTCTTGTCTCCCACCACTCAGAACGTACGGGAACAAGACTAGCCGATTGTCCTATTATTAGGAGACTATTTACTGCTTTCCAAACGCCAAGACCCCATACAAGGGAGCCGCCCAACTGGGACTTGTCGCTGTGTGGTCTGCTCTAAGCAGACCGCCCTTTGAGCCTCTCCAATCAGCACCACTCAAATTTTTGACGTGGAAAATAGTCTTCCTTCTGACCCTCACCTCAGGTAGGCATCGGTCAGAGCTAGGCGCCCACTGCCCTTCGCGGACGGTTGTGCCGTTTTATGGACGATCAAGTTGTACTAAAGACACGAATCTGGTTTCTCGCCAAGAACCAAATCCCAGGACACGATCCTCAACCGATCGTCATCCCCCGGCTGGCAAATATTGTCGGTCCAGAGGATCAGGAGGAATTGCTTCTCTGCCCGATCCGAGCGCTGAGTTGCTACGAGAACCATACCAGGTTTTCCAGACGGGGAACCAAACACATGTTTTTGTGTTACGGCCCTGGAAAACAGGATAAGCCGGCTTCCCCGACTTCCATCGCCAGCTGGATTACTGCGACTGTACTGGAGGTCTATAATACACTATCCTCCTCAACACAGACCTTGCAGAGACACTAAGTACGACAGCATGAGGTCCGTGCGATTGCTAACTCACTAGCGTTAGCGTCAGGTGCCCCCCTCAAACACATTCTGAGGGCAGGCTTCTGGAGAACGCATCAACTACTTCCATAAGAGACACCCAATCTATTGAGCAGGGTCTCTTTAGGTTGGGCCCCGTCGTAGCGGGTCAGGCCTTGTTTGCTGACCCAGCCCGAACGACCACAGGGGCCTCTGCGCATAGGCCACTCAGAACGTACGGGAACAAGACTAGCCGATTGTCCTATTATTAGGAGACTATTTACTACCTGTGGCGCTGCCAGGTGGCCTCGGTCACGTGGGTTCGTGACGTAAAGGGTAAAAGAATCTTGAGGTCATGGGGCTTCCCCTGACCTGGATTCTATCTCTCCGTCACCGGCAGAAACGCTGATTAATGCCTACAGTTCAAAATAGTCATTTTGACTGACCGGAGTCTATGGTGTGTATGAACTATGTGAATAGGCGGGTTCCGAGAACCCTCGCCTAATTCTAGGTTAGCGATAAACTGACAGGACCGCAATAAAAAATAAAATTAAGAATGCACATAAACATTTTTCATGACTTTTTACTGAAACCATTCTGTTTTGTACCATTTCTTTAGATATTCTGGAAGTGAGGCAGTTGCCGATAATAACTCATAACCTTGGCCTAGACAGCTAGCAACAGTGGTATCTATGGGGTTAGGTAGTGACGAACAGACATAACAACACATATCAGTACTACATATGCCAGTATTTATCTCTTATTAATAAACGATGTACTGTTACACAGGCTGCAGTCATGGGATTCTAAGATTGTCAATGAGACAGTGTACGGTGCAGAAAGTGAAATGTACACATTCATAACTTTTTTAACTTCAAGGAAATGTTTTCAGGGTATTCCTTGTTTTGTTTTTTTATCATACATGCCAGTAGTTATGTTCAATAGTTTGGAGAGAGGGATGCTCTGGTAAAAAATGTGTACGAATTGAATAATAATAAAAAAGGTGGTAATGGTAAATATTTGGGCCAGAAACTTGCACATTTTGGGGTGAAATAGGCAAGTTTTGAGAAATTAATTGCTGAATGTTTTTCTAGAAAAAAAATTGGTAATTTTTGAATGCTGTCCCGAGTTATATTCAATAAAACATGCTTAAGAGATTCAATTGAAAACATACCCAAGTTTAAATAATTAATTTTTCTCACTGACGTAAGTCTGATATATTCAGCACCAGATGGAGATTAATCAGATTAAAGTGGCATTATATCAAACTTAGATTGATTAATATTTTTAATGAGGTGCTTTGGTGGTAAGATTAGATGTTAGTTTTAAAGGTAAAATTGCTACATGGCTTTATGAGATTTTCAATATTTTAGCTTCCAGGCAAACAGTGCCCTCAACATATTAGTTTGATGTTTATATTGTTTTTATCAAGTTACTGCAAGGGGGTGTATATAAAGTACAATGTAGTATGAAATATTTTATTTAGTTACAGTAATGTTGAAACTGAACTGAAATAAAAACATTTTGACAGCCTCTTGTGCCAATCATCCCTGAAACAATTGAATGAAATATGTTATTTTATTTTATTTTACTCTATTTTATTTTATTTGGTTTTTGTTTCAGACAATTGATTGATACTTTAAGGGTATTTTAGGGGTGGACCATCAGAAACTTTGGGGGTGATGGCAGAAAAACTACACAAAATATTTTTTTTTCTCTTCACTTTAGTGTTAATTTTTTTCAACGATGAATTCACTGTAATTTGTTTATTTCCCCTGCGTGTACTGGTAATAGACATGCAGGATTTATTCCTATGCTAATTTTTTTTTCATTTTTGCCATTGCCCCACCCCTCAAAAATTTGAATGGTCCCCCCTGAGCTGATTATTAAAATCTCACCAGTGCGCTAGCTGATCACATAGAACCAACCAATCATGTCACTTTAAAATTGGCTATTCAATTCAAAACTGTTTTTTTGTGGCTGTGGAGTCATTTATTCTTATCATTTAAATATATTGAAAGGACACGATGTTGTGTGCATTTGCTGAGGCAAACAAAAATGTTTTTTGAGAGTCGCTATATTAAACAGTAGAATGCAGATGTAGTATAAATTTGAACTGATATTCATGTGAATTCGGTGAATGAAATGTACACTTGTTATCATAGAATCAGTAATTTACTGTTCACTGCGCGATATGGCGTAATGCATGAAAGATGCAGATTGAACGTCTGCTGCAAAACTTTGGATTTCTCTTTTTTTATGTTGAAATACCAATCTTTCAGAGAGAAATATGACTTTCAGATACCCATTTACTTCATCAAAATTGACCATTATCGAATGTGTATCTAGGTAACATTACTAAGCGAGGAAGTACTTAAAAAATAGTTTTCCGTTTGTTGAATCCCACACAATCTTTTGATGCCACTACGATGATGCTCTTGCCATAACGTAGAAACCAACAGTAAACGAAAAATGGTTTATTGAGAGATAGAATTTACAAAAGTAACTACTTGGAAAATTATCTGCCAAATTTTAAAGAAAGTTTGTATTTCTGTAGTGGTAAATAATTTTTCAGAATGGGGATTTAGAGTTAGCTTCATTATCAGTGTGTAGCCTAGAAGCAAGTAGACTTTTAATAGTGTAATGGAATGGCTAACTTGAAGTTTAAACTGTGTATTGTGCAATATTTAGAAATTATGTTGTAAATAATTTTAAATGTAAAATATGTCTTCCATTGATGTATAACAAAATTATGCTAGATATTATATTCATGTAAATATGTGATGTTTTGTTTTTTAGTTTAAGAAATTCTTTTTTAACCCTTCTTGTAATATGTTATCTGTACAACATGTAATGTAGTGCATCCAAATTTGGTCATGTACTGTTAAATGTACTGCTGTGGTTTATTATTTTCAAAATTTAAAGATTTCAGAGGAATCACAAGGATGATACATCATCAAAGTTGATTCAGTGTTTTACGAATTCCCAAAACAAAGTTTCATTATGTTGACCTAACTCACAAACATTTGTTTCTCGCATAATTTGTTTTCTTCTCATCAGTTGTACTTATGCCATAGCAAACACTATACTATCAACGATGTATGAATAATTACTAACTATCCCTTGAACTTTGACCTAGACATGCTCTGTTTCAATCTGCAAGGTGGAACTTGATATGTCATCATCCACATGCAGCACTTAACCTGAAATTTTCATTGCCCACAAATGTTAAAAATGTCTTGAACATGGCTTTTAAAGGTCAAACATCCTGGTACTTTGGCTCCCTAAAGGTCAAACATCCTGGTACTTTGGCTCCTTAAAGGTCAAACATCCTGGTACTTTGGCTCCTTAAAAGTCAAACATCCTGGTACTTTGGCTCCTTAAAGGTCAAACATCCTGGTACTTTCTGCGGGTACAGTTTCACTTCCAATGTGAATTTTTAATTTATTTCCCGATAGTCAGGCTAGATAGTTCACACTGAAATTCAAAAAAGAGTTTAACTTGCAAAAATTGAATTACAATATTGAAAATTATCGCAGTTATAAGATAACAGAAATACCTCCAGAAATACCAGGATGTGTGACTTTTAGGCTATTGTACTTCAACCCCCCCCCCCCCAAATAAGGCATGCATTCCCAGAAATAGTCAGTGTTCATGTCAGATTAATTCAAAATATAATGCTGTATTTAAATCATTCATGATTTGATGACTAATTCAGTGATTTCACATGACCCCTTAGGTCGAGAAAAAAAATCCATGTTTCTGATCAGATAAAATTGTGCTTGTCACTTCTTCTTTTAAAATTTCGTTGTCTACTGAAGACATAGAAAATGAAATATCCAAATAAAAATTTTAATGACAATTTGAATTTATATTAACAAAATACTGGCATATAGAAAAACAAAATTATCAAAAAATTTAATCTTTCTTTTTTTCTGGGTCTGAGGATATTTAGGAAAATGTTCACAGCGGTAAAACAACATCACAATTTTTCCAGACTTCCCCACAATTTGTTTCTCCTGACAAAAGCAGTTTACGTTCCTACATGCTTGATACAATCGTGAAGCTGGCCTGGTAAAATCTTAACTATTCCTAAAATTATAGCAACCCACATTCGCATACAAAATATTAACGATTGAAGACGAGATAACTAGCAACCGGAAATCATAAAACTTATAACTGGTATGTACCAGTCATATTGCATGCAATCGTATATGTCATTTATATAACATCAATCCAGATTACTGGTTTTTGTCTTCAGTGGCACAGATACTATTATACCCTCCATTTAAAGAAATACTGATTGAAGTGATTTTAATAACGTCTTCCACTTTCATATATTACAGTGCATTAGATTTTAGATGCAAGTGTTTGTAAATTATCATCATGGTAATTTATTGTGGTTGTATAAAATATCCTTATTTTAGACACAACGTTTGAGTAGGCATCGTGCATGTAAGTTTTAAAGATGTGCATCACCAAAATAAAAGAAATGTACCATTTTTTCTGAACATCTTAGAACAAGAAATGAATCTGTCTTTTTTTTGTGTGTTAGTCAGACAGTTGAAATAGTCTAATTGTTTTGATGAGTAGTATCCTCACATGTAACAGGATAGGAAATATATCATCAGATGTTTTGTTTGTCATATTAATAAAGAACTTAATAAATATTATTTAAATTTTTTTGTTTTGTTCATTCTAATGACCTTAATTTGTTGTGAAGCACAGCGACAAATCTTGGATGAAATCATCAAAATACCATTTCTGACATCAGAGAAAATGTAGAAAAAGTTTATGGTTTTTAAAAAACTTATTATCACAATGTATGTAACTATCTGCATTGAATAGGACACTTTATATCTGACAAGTTTCTTGAAAATGAAATGCATCTTGTAATAACAACCTGCTTTGTGTATGGATTATTATCAATCCGTGCTAACTAATGCTAAAATTTCTGAAAAAACATTAATTTCTAAAATATGTAATTTTAAATAAATTTACACTTTTAGAAATGTTTTTTCCAAGTTTATTGTATGTATTGGTGTGTTTTATGTAATACATACTGTAAAATACTTTAATTTAGCGGGAATTAATTTTTCGCTGAAAAGACTTTTTGGGTGTTTTGTATGGAATTTATTTTCACTGATTTTTGACGAGTTGAATGTAAAGTATAGGCAAAAAGGTATTAATTAATTCCAAGCGAAAACAAAGTATTTTACAGTAGTATTGTACTGAATTGGTGTCTAGAAATACCATGGTTGTTTCAACATCATCTTGTTAGTGTAACATTTGTAGTACAACATTTCAATTTTCTGTGTCAAATTTGTTTCTTGCTTTAATATCTAATAATATTATTATTTTTAGAATGTTTTTAGATGCTTGTACATACATGTACTGTGTCAGATATTTGTAGGAGCACACTTCCTAATATTAGATTATGAAATGTCATCAGTGTCTTTGCTATCATCAAAAAACTGTATGAAGCTATTCATATTGTCCCACTGTTAATCATTCTGTGTGCAATCGGTTTTCAGAGCAAAAAATTAAATGGATCACACCATACTAACAATCTGATATTGACGATTCAAACTTTGTTGGTAATTCCGGCCATTCATTTTATTCATGTTCCAGGAACTATATATTTCATAAAATTCATTTTGACTCTAGTTTGAAAAAAATCCCAGTTAAAATTCTGTGAAATTCTCTACTCATGAAGATCAAATCAATTCAAATATGTTGTTGACAAGAGGCTGAGTTTCATTCTTCATTAGCAACAACACTGATGATAAATCTCATCTGAAGAGTCACTTTATACTATGTAACTGTATCTTATTAAGGTATCTCTTCACACTGTTTAGAGTGTGTTGTAACATCTACAGTAATTGCCGGTGTAGGTATTTACTTGTAATATTGTTGTACTTGTCATAGCCACAGAAAAACTGTCAAAACTAAACACCAGAGAAATGTTAAGGTATATTAAAGCTACTTCATTGAAGAATGGTTACCAAAGGTCTACACAGGGTTCTTTTTAGATGTTTTTTGGGGGCACCACTAAAGTAGAATTTGTGATTTTAAATTAAAATACAATCCTTATAAATATCAGAGGTACATTAATTGGGGTTTGCACTGTGCATAGTATTGTATGGTGATATTATGTCAAGATCCCATTCAAGTCTCATCTCGTAGATAGAGAGACTGATGCTACGACCTTCTGAAATAGGCGGTTTGTAATAATCAATAAAACATGTATTACCACATGCACATCGAAAATGTACAGAAAATATAGTTATCGTAATCCGTCATATCATGAGCAGCTATTTTGATCCACCTGGACATTCTAGTATCCTAGTTACCTCGGGCATGCGCATTCAAATTTTTCTGAGTTGGAACGCTTATGCGAGAGCGAGATTTAAACAGGATCTTGGTATCATGTCACCGTAGTTGCAAACCCCAAGTAATGTATCTCTGTAAATATAGAATTTACAGTTTAATTAAACTGTACATTCAACTTTAATTTAACAGGTTTGGGCATTAGCATTATTGTAAATGGTCAGATATGTAGATTGTATATCAACCTAAATAATATACCAGACACATATTTGTTTATATTGACTAAAATATTCATATTTCAGTTCCGCTTCTAATCACAGTTTAGTGGTGGCCATTTTTTGTTTTTGCACACTAATAATGAGGCACTCCTGATGAAAAGGTAGCCTTAGATTCCAGTCTTGGCGGAAGATTTGATTGTCAAACAAAAATGAGCAAATGACAACCGAAAGAACCTGCAATTGAAAAATTGCTGCAAAATACTAGTACAGCATTGTCAGCAATTGTTTTTCAGTCTACTGTAAGGGGTATTTGTTTGTTGATTATTTCCTCAATCAGATATCTTATGTACATTTATATGCAATTTATTTTTAATGGCATACTGCGAAAGTAAAACTGAACCTTTCCACAATAGACTATGTTAAGTATGCATGTCCATGGAGAAAGGTTCAGTATATACCGGTAATATATAAATTAATGTATTCCTCTGGTGTTCAGCTTAGACAGGTTTCACTTCAAGACTTTGAAACTGAACATTTTCCTCAGATTCTTTGGTGGTCAGTTTAGACAGTTTTCACTGTAAGACCTCTATAAGCAGAACACCTCTGTAAACTGAAAAAATGTTCAGTTTCTTCGGTGTTCAGTTTAGACAAGTTTCACTATGAGACTGTTAAAAGCAGATTACCTTTGTAAACCAAACATTTTCCTCAGATCTTTTGGTGTTCGGTTTAGACTTCACTGTAATGTTCTTCATCTAGTCTCTGTTTGGCTTAGCTACACAATTTCAAAGTTTGAACAATAAAACTATGCTTTCATGTCAATGCCTTTCTTGTACTTTGGAAAAGTATATTTTTATAGACAACACGCTGTACTTTCTGATAAAAAAAATTCTTTCTTTTACTTGTAATGTCAGCTCAGTGTTGGGAAATATTTTACTCAGTAAATAAAGCTAATTAAATAGATGAAATGGTTTGGATTTTTTATTAAACGCATCTTAGCCTCAATACATCCTATGGGCCTCGTTAGTGCACAACTTTGGTGACAGCACCAAATGGTTCAGGGAAATGTTATACTAAAGTCAGGTTGCCCACATGAGACAAATGGTCTGATAGGTTAAGGCAGTATGTTATACGTTACTGTAAAATGACTAATATTCACTTGGTTTAAATTTCACTGATTTAGCATTACCGGCATATACAGTGGGTTTAAATTCACGGTTTCATCATTTAGATAATGTGTTCTATGCTCAATTTTACATAGGTTTTAATTTAGTGCATTTTCTATTTAAACCCAGTGAATAATTAATCCTTTTACAGTATAACAAGAATACATTGTTGTAAGATGTGTTGTGATCGTTCCAACATGGAATTGATAAGCGGATTTGAATAAGATTGATTTTAAATGAAAACAGTTGGGTTTATCCCAATTTTTGTGTATCTGAACAGATTTACTTTTAATTAATTTTACAGTACAATATTTAATTTTTTGAAAAAAAAAGAATGTTTACTCCACATTTATTCGGCAGTTGCCTCACCATTATACATTGGCAGAATTCGGGCAGGGACACGGACTGGAAATAGAAAGGTGTAGGCTATACAAGCCAGATACAATATTGTAGGTTTCAGTAACTCTGAACACCCCAACCTACTTTGTGGGAGACGATTGGATTTTGAGAACAGAGAAATTTGCTACTTCAATGGCCTGATTCACATGTTGCAAGTATCACAATATGGGGTCTGTCTGTCTGTATGATTTCTTTATAATGACAATGCGAATATGTTTATTTAATGGAAGTATTTTATTTAAATGCAATATGATACATTTTGAAATACTTTGCTTCGTTCATAATATGGCAGGGATAATTAATATGAAATTACATTCAATTTGGTATTTTCACAGAAAACAACCCAATGGTACAGTGTGATAGAAATGAAAATTACCGGGTACCACAAAAAACAAACAAAAATTATCAGTAATTTTTCAGTGCACCTACTATCTAATTTAATGGTAATTATTTGCAGAACAAACCTCTCAACATTCTCTTTAAACAAACAGGAATATTTAATATGTATAAATGGAAAATTTGAATTCTTGCTGCACCTGAATCTTACCCCCCCCCCCTCCCTCACATTGCTACGGAAATAAGATAGGTAATCAAGGATTGAAATTTGCATAACGTTGAGAGCTGTAAATGTATAACACAAATACTAATATACTGTTGGAGGGTAGAAATAAAAAGACAATTATTTTTTTTCTATATTTTTGTTAATAAATTTCACTTTTAAGTTATTCCAACTCACTGGTGTATCACATGAATTAGAAGAACTGATTCATATCCTGCAACGGCACCAATTCCTTCACAATACGTCTTTGAATTCTATCGAATATTTATCACTATCAGGATTCAACAAAAATTCATTTGTAATGTTGTAAAGGTAAACAATTACATTCTTTCCCATGATTCCACATACCGGTACAAGTTTAAGTGGTTGCAAATTTGAAACGTCAAGCATTTAAAAGCACATATTGGTAGAATTAAAATGAAGTACAGAAAATATGACATTATCGCCTAAGAATATATTTGTGTGCAAAAACACCAATAATGCTTTTTCTTCCAACGTCTCCGATCACAATTATTGATGAATTGTTGAACTACAGTCCTTGAATTGCAATAAAAAATATTGCATACAATATTCTGTTTTGTTGCAGACCCAGGGGTACTGTAAAATCTGTATTAGAAGCAGCGACTTCTATTAAAATGGTATGATACAACACAGGAGATGCAGCTTCTATTAGAGCATCTACACATATCGATGAGAAATGGAGAATTTTTTGTTTTCAATTGTTCAAAAAGAATGAGTGTGACTACTATTAGGAATGCAGCTTCTAATACAGATTTTACATTCAACTTGTCAAAAATCAGTGAAAATAAATTCCATAGAAAACACTCAAAAAGTCTTCTCAGCAAAAATTAATTCCAGCTAAAACAAAGTATTCTACAGTACTTCATATTTACTGACAAATGCAGAAAATAATGTTTAACTTATTGTATAAAATAAATCACCACATTCATTGCATCAGGTTGTGATAAATATATGTTTCAAGCATCTTAAAATAGAAATTACATATGTACTGTGCATCAACCATTACACTAGGAACGAGGATGGAAAAAAGACCAAGATTTGATGACCTAATCAGACAAGAACATCACTTGAGGTAAAAATCCAATGATTGGTTTGGTCAATTAAGTAAGGATTATATCAGTTGAAAAAAAAATAAAATAGTTAAACGAAAAAAATCACAACATACAAATGAGCATGTTAACAGGGTAATGTAAGTATTACAAAATTCTCTCTATTATAAAAAGAATTTCAATATTCCTCATGACAGTGTTGTCTGCATAATATCCAATTTTTCATCTTGAAAAACAGATCTAATTAAAGCACTGTAGAATTCATTGCTGACTACTAAACTGTTTAGTAGTACTTATTTCAACACTAAATATTATGAGGTTATTACAAGGATACTGCAAAGTATGCACGAAGACAGTACAGTGGGAGTATATGCGACAGCGTACTGTCTGAGTGCATACTTTACAGTATCCACGTAATAACCTTATTATTATACATCTTTTCCTCCCAGGAATACATCATGGGAAAGCCAAAATCAAAAACGTTTAGAACAGATTTAGTGAACTTCTTTGTGTGGGGTTCGGTCAAACCCTGGGGGCAGCCATGTTTGTTCACATGTGTAATCATTCCATATTTGAAATTCGCGTTTCCTAAAATGGTAGGATGCAATACCACAAAATTACGGCAAGCTGTAACTTATGGCGTTACAGTGACAGATGTAATATAATTTTTATATGAGGTTAATGTCATTTATGTGCAACTGCTAAAGCAAAGAAACTGACAGCATCTTGATTGCAATTCTAAAACTGAATGTATTTCATTTTTTCAATTCCATTCAATGAAAACATTGCCATGTAAAATATGCTAGTAGCTACAACCTGTATGTAAATATATAACATTTTAATCTCCAAGTTCATCTATCATTACTTCAGTGTTGACCTGTGCCATGATGTCAGCCTCAATCACGTCCAGATATACATCATACTGCTGATCCAATCCAAGGTAACTGTCACTCATCAAATAAACCGTATAAATAACGCGTCCTGAAATCAAAACCATGATTGATTAGTGTTCATTTGTAGATGCACTCAAAAATGTGAAAAAATAAGTTTTTGATTAACCTTTTCACCACCAGACTTTCTCGCCCAAATACATGTCATGGACACTCACCTGTATTCTCAGGAGTAAAGAATGATAATGGCACAGATGTATTCCCATAAACATGTCATAGATACTCACCTGTATTCTCAGGAGTAAAGAATGATAATGGCACAGATGTATTCCCATATACATGTCATAGATACTCACCTGTATTCTCAGGAGTAAAGAATGATAATGGCACAGATGTATTCCCATATACATGTCATGGATACTCACCTGTATTCTCAGGAGTAAAGAATGATAATGGCACAAATGTATTCCCATATACATGTCATGGATACTCACCTGTATTCTCAGGAGTAAAGAATGATAATGGCACAGATGTATTCCCATATACATGTCATGGATACTCACCTGTATTCTCAGGAGTAAAGAATGATAATGGCACAGATGTATTCCCATATACATGTCATGGATACTCACCTGTATTCTCAGGAGTAAAGAATGATAATGGCACAGATGTATTCCCATATACATGTCATGGATACTCACCTGTATTCTCAGGAGTAAAGAATGATAATGGCACAGATGTATTCCCATATACATGTCATAGATACTCACCTGTATTCTCAGGAGTAAAGAATGATAATGGCACAGATGTATTCCCATATACATGTCATAGATACTCACCTGTATTCTCAGGAGTAAAGAATGATAATGGCACAGATGTATTCCCATATACATGTCATAGATACTCACCTGTATTCTCAGGAGTAAAGAATGATAATGGCACAGATGTATTCCCATATACATGTCATAGATACTCACCTGTATTCTCAGGAGTAAAGAATGATAATGGCACAGATGTATTCCCATATACATGTCATGGATACTCACCTGTATTCTCAGGAGTGAAGAATGATAATGGCACAGATGTATTCCCATATACATGTCATGGATACTCACCTGTATTCTCAGGAGTAAAGAATGATAATGGCACAGATGTATTCCCATATACATGTCATGGATACTCACCTGTATTCTCAGGAGTGAAGAATGATAATGGCACAGATGTATTCCCATATACATGTCATGGATACTCACCTGTATTCTCAGGAGTAAAGAATGATAATGGCACAGATGTATTCCCATATACATGTCATAGATACTCACCTGTATTCTCAGGAGTAAAGAATGATAATGGCACAGATGTATTCCCATATACATGTCATGGATACTCACCTGTATTCTCAGGAGTAAAGAATGATAATGGCACAGATGTATTCCCATATACATGTCATAGATACTCACCTGTATTCTCAGAAGTGAAGAATAATAATGGCACAGATGTATTCCCATATACATGTCATAGATACTCACCTGTATTCTCAGGAGTAAAGAATGATAATGGCACAGATGTATTCCCATATACATGTCATAGATACTCACCTGTATTCTCAGGAGTAAAGAATGATAATGGCACAGATGTATTCCCATATACATGTCATGGATACTCACCTGTATTCTCAGGAGTGAAGAATGATAATGGCACAGATGTATTCCCATATACATGTCATGGATACTCACCTGTATTCTCAGGAGTAAAGAATGATAATGGCACAAATGTATTCCCATATACATGTCATGGATACTCACCTGTATTCTCAGGAGTAAAGAATGATAATGGCACAGATGTATTCCCATATACATGTCATGGATACTCACCTGTATTCTCAGGAGTAAAGAATGATAATGGCACAGATGTATTCCCATATACATGTCATAGATACTCACCTGTATTCTCAGGAGTAAAGAATGATAATGGCACAGATGTATTCCCATATACATGTCATGGATACTCACCTGTATTCTCAGGAGTAAAGAATGATAATGGCACAGATGTATTCCCATATACATGTCATAGATACTCACCTGTATTCTCAGAAGTGAAGAATAATAATGGCACAGATGTATTCCCATATACATGTCATAGATACTCACCTGTATTCTCAGGAGTAAAGAATGATAATGGCACAGATGTATTCCCATATACATGTCATAGATACTCACCTGTATTCTCAGGAGTAAAGAATGATAATGGCACAGATGTATTCCCATATACATGTCATAGATACTCACCTGTATTCTCAGGAGTGAAGAATGATAATGGCACAGATGTATTCCCATATACATGTCATAGATACTCACCTGTATTCTCAGGAGTAAAGAATGATAATGGCACAGATGTATTCCCATATACATGTCATAGATACTCACCTGTATTCTCAGGAGTGAAGAATGATAATGGCACAGATGTATTCCCATATACATGTCATAGATACTCACCTGTATTCTCAGGAGTAAAGAATGACAATGGCACAGATGTATTCCCATATACATGTCCTATTCTCTTCAAAGCCAACAGCTCTTTATTCTCTATATCTCCCAGCACAACCCACCATCCTTCACTCTTAGCTTTAGGAAACCTTGGAGCATGAACTCGCACATCCTTCTAAAAAAACAAAAAAGTAAGACAATGAGCTATGACACACTTGGATGACTGAATGACAGCCATTTTAATGTTAAAAATTCATCAAAATCAAGCATGAAGTAAGTGGGAAATAAACTGGGCTCAGTGAGTTTAATGTAAATGTCTTGAAAAAGAAGAGAATAAAATTAAATTGTCTGGTATAAAAGCACCATTATTTATTATGCTCTTCTAATACTGTGAAGGTCTATGTCTCTAAGTCTAAACAATATATGTGGTTAAACATGTACGTCAAAAATTCTCCATGACACACAATGTGCATGTACTATGCTAGACTAAATTAATTAATCTAATTATATATTGAAAAATTTTCTAATTTCATCCTACTAAACCAAATACCTCACTTGTCTCTTCTCTGTGTACACCTCTGTAAACTGATTAATATTTCATAGTTCAGAGAAGTTTTCACAATGTTTTGAAGATAAATGTCTTATACTAACCCTACTTTCAGCTCTGTTTAGTCTCTTAAGGTCTACATGTAACACGTATTCTTGATCAGCATGCACACATGTGTAATCTTCATCTCTTCGTACTCCACCTGTAACCATAGCAACCAGATTATGTGTAGAAATAGTGTAAATTGTATTGTTAATTTATCAAAAGTGTATTCTTTCGATAAGATTATGCAAATCAGTGTAGTATATGTTTAATATACTACAACGGATGAATAACTTGCTAACTTATACCACAACACATACATCCCATCCATATCTTAACCCACTTCCGGTTATAAATTACAATCAAAGAAAGCTTAGAAAGAACTCCCATGTGCTGAGAGTATTGGAGACACATTAAATATAATTCGAAATTACTTAGCTGAAAACTAATTATGCAAATCAGAAAATTAATATGACCAGATTTGAGTGTAAAACTAATGAGGTCTGCGCAATGTAACAGAAAATCTATGTCTCCAAGTTTAATTGAAATGTGATTAGAACCAAAAAATTATGAATTATTATGCTTATTAGGGAATTAATATGAACAGATTTTTACCCCAAACTAATTAGGTTTGTACATTGTCCTAGAGCATCTTTGTACTAAGTTTCATTGAAATGGAATAATTAGCACCGTGAAAACTCCAAAATTTCGACCCCTCTAAAAATTTGACCGCCTATTTATTTGCCGGGTTTCGGTGTTTTATTCACCTCCAAATTTCCGACTCCACTAAAAATTGCCGACTCATTCTTATTCGAAAATTGCGACCAGTTTTAGTTTTCCCCCAAACGAAAAAAAAAACGATGTGAGCGTTCAAACGGGACCTTCCTCAAAGGCATGAATCCGGGTTTCTGATTGACTGAGAGATTTTTATTTTATTGGTAACGAAAATATATTCTAAATAAACGAAGTTTCAAATAAAAACGAACACAAAAATCTCGGCATGCTGCGTTTCTGAATTGTTGATTATTACTGTACTCAGTAGTGATTATAATAATGTACACAAAATAAATTTGTTGAATGGTTATGAAATACAAATAAAAGTCAACTTAGTTTCATCGTAAGCGAATGATTCCGATCTCGTATAAACGTTTGATGCTGTAGGATATCCGCCATGTTCTCTTAGGTCAAATAGGTCAAATCGCTAATTAACCAATCAAAAAGCTGGATGATGCGAAAACGGCATGATTTTTTTTAAATAAAAAAATTAGTTGTTTTTAAAAAATAAACTGGTCATCTGAAGAATAATTTAACATTGTTCACAGTGATAACAGCTCATTCTCGAAAGGAAGCTTACCCGCTCACGCTAGTCACGATAAAAATCATACACGTGTACTCTTGAATAGACAGACGTCAATGACTACGGTAAAACTTAGACTCTATTTTAGCCGGCAGGATTGATTGAAATGTCCGAAAAATGACGCAAAATACACCTTAAAAGTCCCATTTTATTTTCTTAAATCCCATTATATTTTTTAATCCAAGGGCGAATTTACGGCAGAATTTGGTCCCTCAAATCACCGGTGCTCAAATAAGGGACACGTGAGCTTTGATTCTAACCGGATACATTGCACTGGGTCGGGGAGATCGTTTGCTAAACTTCCATGTATCTTTTGTCCAATGGGTACCTGTACTTCGAACATTCGCAAGTTTTCCTAGGTAGTGCGAGACAGCTTTGTCTTTTGACCTATTAGTTTTGTGCTGACCTCTTCTCCGCGTCTTGATGTTTTGTTTTGCTTGTCATAATACTCACTGATTGATGACTTTGTTTAGATTTTGAGTTACAACTCGGCCACGACCTTTGCTTTTACCGTGAAACATGAGGAAGTTTACGTCAATTGACGGACATTGCATTTTTTAAAAACTAATGAAGCACACTGTCTATCATCCCCATTTTTTTTTGCTGATTTCTATTCTGAAAAATTCGACCGTCCGAAAATGCACCTTAATTTTGACTCTAAAAACACGTCACATTTCTAACACAAATTATTTAAAACCAGTCGAAATTTTGGAGTTTTTACGGTACTTTAGATATCAGTGTGAAAGATTAAAATTGGTTAATTACGCAAATTAGGTAATTAATATGTACAGATTTTAACCCACAATTATTCAGGTCTGTCTATTGTCCTACAGCATCCATGTACATTCATTGATATGTGATGTATAGTACCTGAGATATCAGTGTGAAAGTTGGTTAATTATGCAAATTAGGTGATTAATATGCACAAATATTTACCGGAAACTAATTGGGTTTGCATAATTCTAGATTCATTGAAATATGATGATTAGTACTTTAGATATCAGTAGAAAAGCTGAAAATTAATTATGCAAATTAGGTAATTAATATGCACAATTATTTACCCTAAAACTAATCAGGTCTCTGCATAGTCCTAAAGGATCTATGTACCAAGTTTCATTGAAATGCGATGATTAGTACTTGAGATACATGTGGAAAAGCTGAAAATTAACTAATTATGCAAATTAGGTGATTAATATGCACAAATATTTATCGAAAACAATCAATCTCTGCATAGTCCTTGAGTATGTAAGTACCAAGTTTCATTGAAATGTAATGCTAACTACTTATATCAAATGCTGAAAATTAATTAATTATGCAAATTAGGTAATTAATATGTACTGATATTACCATAAAAACTATCAGGTCTGTGCAGTGTCGTATGACATCTATGTACCAAGTTTCATTGAAATGTGATGATTAGTACTTGAGATATCAGTGGAAAAACCGAAAATTGACTAATCATTATGCAAATTAGGTAATTAGTATCCACGGATTATTACCAAAAACTAATCAAAACCTAGCATTAGTTCAGAGCATCTATGTACCAAGTTTCATCAAAATCCAATGAGTGGTTGTTTAGATATCAGTGGAACAGTCATGGAACCACTAAAAAATAGCTAATTATCATGCAAATTAGGTAATTAATATGCACGGATTTTTACCAAAAATTAATCAAATCTGCGCATATGTTCAGAGCATCTATGTACCAAGTTTCATCAAAATCCAATGAGTGGTTCTTTAGATATCAGTGGAACAGTCATAGAACAGCTAAAAATTAGCTAATTATCATGCAAATTAGGTAATTAACGAGCATGGATTTTTACCAAAACCTAATCAAATCTGCGCATTGGCCCAGAGCATCTATGCACCAAGTTTCATCAAAAACCGATGTATGGTTCTTGAGATAGCAGTGGAACAGTCGGACACACATACACACATACACACATACACACATACACACATACAGACACACTAACTGCAAAGACTCCCATTTTGTGCTTCGCACATGGGAGTCAAAAACAAAATCTGGAAATGTTTTTAAAAAAATTTTTTGTTACTTTTTTATTTTCAAAGCAACTGTCTGTGTTATGAGCTTAATTACGACAATTAGGTTAAGAGTAAGAAGTGGATCGGACTTAAGGTAACAAGTAGATCAGGTTTAGGGTAAAGTGTTTTTAGGATTAAGCACAGTCCCTCTATCCCCGGTCTGGAAACGACTAGCGTTCTTTTGTCTCGAACCGCGGTGCGGGTAAACAAACCGTTCACACGCGGGCCGAGGGAGTCAGGAAGTCAGACAGATTACAATACCGTCAAAATTTACCATCATGCAAAGCGATACCTCATTGTATGACTTCACTTTGACTTCAAATTCGGGCAACCACAACGTAATCAAACATGTAAACAAAATTATCACTATGAAATTTGGGTTTTTTGAACCCTGATATGCATCACAACCAGCCTACCAGCTCATAAACATTCAGTTCCTGCAATGCAAAAATTAATATCGAGAATTATGTTCATTTTTTCGTTTTAATAGAGAAAAAACTTTGCGTGCCAACATGCTGACATCGCTAAACAAATCTTGTCAAAATGGCGTCGTTCATGTTAACGTAGTCGATCGAAAAACCTGTGATATTTCTGATTCTTGGGGGGTTCATAACAGTTCAAGTCAACTATACAACAACTAATGACTTTATTCTATGCAAAAGTATATAACAATGCTTCAATGTTTGTATATAAATGATTTTTTTAGCACAGAATTGAGTACATTGTCACTTCAAAACGTCGCAATTTGCATTTACGATCTAAAAAAGCATCCATAAAAGTCGCTCAATTTAACATTAATAAAATGCAGTATGACAAATAACAAATCAGCCCACCAATTTTTAATGATATGTTTCGATCATAAAATGTCAAAATCGAAGACAAATATTGGTTTCGCGCCGAGAAGTATGGTAAATAAAATAGAGTTCATTTCAATCACTCCAAAATCAAAAACGACAAATATCTGGGTAAAGGTATGAAAATTTTTTGCGAAAATGTGTCGCTGCTGGTGAAATAGATGAATTAAAGAACTACTCGCCGGCTAAAATATGACCTTATACAGATATCCTGATTAAAAAAATTATGTGAAAAAGCACGAATTCTGGAATAAACAACTAAGTTGTAAAAAAATACACATCATTGACGGTGTCAAATCACATACTGATCACGTGACAATGCTTTGCCCACACTCGTAATGCGGTTTTGCCAGGGCAGGAGGCCAATTGACACCTAATACAATGACCGTTTCCAGACCGGGGATAGAGGGACTGTGGATTATCCTGTGTGAGTTTTGGTAGACATGTTTGTTTTATCAAGGGTACACGTGATTGCCATGGTTGGTCACTTACTTGAAAACACTGATGGCAAACGTTTCTTTTCTTGTTGTTCATCACCACCAGCCCACCACCCTGAGATACGTAGCCTAATCTCTATTTGTGGTAGCTTCATCACAACTTGCCATATCTACATCAAAGATGGATAAAGATATTGACTAGTTTTTCTCATAAAAATAATATACTAAATACATCTACAACAATGCAAGACAGAGCGGGGTACATATTGAAAAATATTTCTCAGTCTCAAATTTATTTCATCTTCCCATATGATTGGAAACTATGCAGTATTTTCTGAAAAATGCTTTTGTGGACAGTCAGTTTGAAAAATTATGCAGTTTTAATTTTTTTTATTGAGTTTTTGTTATACATACATTATACATTGAACTTTTATTAAATAATCCTTTCAAACATGTGCATCAAAGGTTGATTTGAATCAACAAAACATTCTCTGAAACAGAAAACGTATCTCTATTCTATCATATGTGGGCACTTTACTAGTATGCAAAAATGTACGAGGCGCAAGTTTTTTTGTTTTTTTTTGGTAGTATTGGGACCAAACCCATAGCCTCTCAGTTTCAAAGCAAATAGGTTTACTACTATACAATAGCGCATAGTGATACATCTTTGTTCACTGCTAAGATTTATTTTTTACTCATCCATCATTTAGAATATGAATGCAAAATCAAATATAGAATTCTGTAGTATTTAGTGGGTGGTCAGTGTTCATTTCATACCTCCTCAATCTCCCAGTCTGACATTTCTCTCTCTAGCATACGCTGCAATACACTTCTTTTACCATTACAGGCTGTCACTAATTCTGGAAGACATTCTATTGGTCCTTGGTAACCATGGGCAACCTTCACAGGTCTGAGAGGTAAAAAAAAAAATAACAAAATATAGAATTTCAGAGTGCAGCTACTCAGGTGACAGAAGTTATTTCCTGCATGCAGTGAGTTATGTGCAATGTGGTGTGGTATGTTTCCAACAACGCAGAAACATTACTCATAATTTTTGGAGAAAGTTAGTCCTGACAATATTCATTAGTTTATTATACACAGTCACTGAGCTATTCTTTTGTGTAGTACTATACAGTATTTTGAGAACATTGTCCTCAACAATTCCATAAAAAATGTTAATAAAAAATTTTTAAAACTAGATTTTTGTGATATTTCAAAAGTATTTTATCATAGGCATTTGTAAATCCAGAAAAGTGCTGTACAGAAGCGATTAACATTAACATCAACAAATTTATAAATAGTTTGGCTCTAAAGAAAGTTTTTGATCACATTTGTATAATTAAATTTCCCATTCACTGAGAGATCAAGCATAATACACGAAAGACAATTCAAACTTCTGCCACAAAACTTGAATGATTTGATTTCAAATTTGGATTTCTCTTTTGAGAGGGATATGATATTTGTTACTTTTTTACGTAGAATTTCTTGCATATCGCAGAAACTCGCGACTTTTTCACCAAAAATAACAAAAATATTCATTAAAATTAGAGAATTGAAGATATCATAACGAAATGAACAAATCTAAGAGAGGCCTACCCAAGGTACATATACACCAAGTATCAAAGCAATAACAATTGTAGATTTCAAGAAGTCAATAAGTAAAAAGATGAGACGAACAAGGGTGGACAATCACTCATATGATAAGCTCCGCTTTACAAAGTCGACAGCGGAGCTAAAAAAACTTACATAATGGCCAACATTCACTGAAATGCAACCATTATTCTATTGATAGGCCAGTGACTACTGAACTTCTTTTTCAATATTCTTAAATTGCTCTTCAGTAAAACTTTTTGCAAAAATTCTGTGTATTTTTATTTATGAGTAGGATTTCACTTTAAAGTGTTAAAAGAGAGGTGATAGTGAGATTACCTGAAGCAGTGTAAATGATGTACTTCAACATGAGGTAGTGACATCAACGTAGAATCATGGAACCATCTTCCTTGTATCACCATCTGTACTAGATGCATTATACGTAGACATGTCACTAACCACCCTTCATCTGCAGCAGTGTCTATCATAGCCTATAAGAGAACAAGGTGACAAACAATTTTAAGTATCTGTAATACCACAGGTTTATTTAAAGGATTCAAACTTGTCACATTATACAGTAAACTGATTGATTTTTAATGCTTGAAATGATCTTAGCACTTTATTGTATTCATGAAAAGAACATTTTGTGAAAATCAGACACTCAATTGTCAGAACAGTCTTTACTTCTACAAAATTCTGTGATTTTCACTGTCACAAGCCTAATTCACAGTATCAGAGGTACATTACTTGGGGTTTGCAACTACAGTGACATGATACTAAGATCCCGTTTCAATCTCGCTCTTGCATAAGCGTTCCAACTCAGAAAAATGCGAATGCGCATGCCCGAGGTAACTAGGATACTGGAATGTCCAGGTGGATCAAAATAGCTGCTCACGATATGACGGATTACGATAACTATATTTTCTGTACATTTTCGATGTATTACATTTTTTCGCTATGAATGTAATACATGTTTTATTACAAACCGCCCATGTCATGTCATAAGGTCGTAGCGTCAGTCTCGCTATCTACGAGAAGAGACTTGAATGGGATCTTGACATGATGTCACCATACAGTACTATGCGCATTGCAAACCCCAAGTAATGTACCTCTGACAGTATACATAACTTTTCAAAAATTTGGATTTGTTTTATTTGTCCAAATTTAACAAAATAATAGAAATACGCACAACTAATGTTAATGTTGTTTCACTCCCTATTTACTATGCCTATCTTGAATACTAATGTCATACACATTGACAATCGCCAAAAACAAGAGGATTTTATGTGTGTGCAATAGAGGGCGCTATCATTCCAAGCATCATCCCTACCTGCAAAATCCTGATGGACTGGTCCAGCACTGACTTGGTATCCGTGGCATAATCAGTAGATGGAAGCTGGAGTCTGGAGAAGTGGGTTTGGAACAATAGATGAGCCTTAGTGTGGGGAGAGTCATAGGAATATGGATTCACTTCTAATGGAACCTTCTCGGCTAACTCTCTGTAAAACAAAACCAACTAAACATCAAATTTTGGCAAAATCTATTTACATAAATTAACATACCTGCTATCAAATCCCATGTCATGTCATGTCATGTCATGTCATGTCATGTCATGTCATGTCATCAATACTAATGTGCAAGCTCATCAAGTTGCCTTAAAATTTTGAACGACAAAATCAATTTTTCCAGGTTTTTTCAAAAACTTAATTTTATAAGACCAATCGATTATCAATGATTATCAAAGAAATTATCGGAAAATGTGAAAAAAGTTAACAAACATTGTACATTTTTAAACTCATAGCGAAATTTGACATGTCATAATATTTCATCAACAAACAACATAACAATGAGTTGGAAAAACCATGGTTACTAACTATAGAAAAACCATGGTTACTAACTATAGAAAAACCATGGTTACTAACTGTAGAAAAACCATGGTTACTAACTGTAGAAAAACCATGGGTACTATGGTAACTTTATAAAAAGAAAAAGATCCATAGTTACATATGACATTGATATCATAGAAAAAACACAGACTGAGTTAACAAGCATGCATTTTCTACCAACCATTAGTGGCAAGGAGTTAACAAGCATGCATGGTCTACCAACCATTAGTTGCATGGAGTTAACAAGCATGCGCATGGTCTACCCACCCATTAGTGGCATAGGGTTAACAAGCATGCATGGTCTACCCACCCATTAGTGGCATGCAGTTAACAAGCATGCATGGTCTACCCACCTATTAGTGGCATGCAGTTAATAAGCATGCATGGTCTACCCACCCATTAGTGGCATGGAGTTAACAAGCATGCATGGTCTACCCACCCATTAGTGGCATGCAGTTAACAAGCATGCATGGTCTACCCTCCCATTAGTGGCATGGGGTTAACAAGCATGCATGGTCTACCCACCCATTAGTGGCATGCAGTTAACAAGCATGCATGGTCTACCAACCCATTAGTGGCATGGAGTTAACAAGCATGCATGGTCTACCCACCTATTAGTGGCATGCAGTTAACAAGCATGCATGGTCTACCCACCCATTAGTGGCATGGAGTTAACAAGCATGCATGGTCTACCCACCCATTAGTAGCATAGAGTTAACAAGCATGCATGGTCTACCCACCCATTAGTGGCATGCAGTTAACAAGCATGCATGGTCTACCCACCTATTAGTGGCATGCAGTTAACAAGCATGCATGGTCTACCCACCCATTAGTGGCATGGGGTTAACAAGCATGCATGGTCTACCCACCCATTAGTGGCATGCAGTTAACAAGCATGCATGGTCTACCCACCTATTAGTGGCATGCAGTTAACAAGCATGCATGGTCTACCCACCCATTAGTGACATGGAGTTAACAAGCATGCATGGTCTACCCACCCATTAGTAGCATAGAGTTAACAAGCATGCATGGTCTACCCACCCATTAGTGGCATGCAGTTAACAAGCATGCATGGTCTACCCACCCATTAGTGGCATGCAGTTAACAAGCATGCATGGTCTACCCACCCATTAGTGGCATGGAGTTAACAAGCATGCATGGTCTACCCACCCATTAGTGGCATCTTCATTATGTCTCACAGGTAACTCATCATACTCATGGGCATCCTGAGCAAAAAACAAAAACATTTACTAGTATGTTATTATATATATATGATATACTGTTGTCATTAACAGAACACTAATACTTAGTATTTTATATAGACCAAAATGACTACCATTAGACTTTCTCGCCCAAATGTTTCTGCACTTTTTCCTTATAATCTTAAAATATTTCTGGAAATGAACCAAAATTTTGGAGCCAACAGAAAAAATTTGAGTCAATTTCAGTTTTTACTAAAAAAATTGAGCTATTTTTGTCCCAATCTTCTGAAGGAAAATGCAGACTATAAATGGAACTATTTTTTGAATTTGTGATGAAAAGAAGGAACTGGTGGTGAAAAGGTTAATAGATCTGTGTTCTTAAAATCAAACATTGAAAGGCTATTAAACGTTGCCTATTTGAGAATTATCTACTATTGACTTGAGAGGCATCTCCAGTTAAGCCAAATCTCACAGCAAACTCACTTTAATACTACCGTTAAAATCCTATTATAAACCGCGGTTTATATTACAATATATCAAATAAAAAATTGGGATCAACAGCTCAAGTTCGGGGTGCGGTTTCTATTACGTACATATTGCAATCACTAAATGGGCATGGTCATATTTTTCCCACATCACTTGCACAAAACAAACAATACACCGTACAATCTTTTGAATATGAGCAAAAATACAATTTAAATGTCAGGGAAGAGTGGTAAGCATCACGTCACAAAAAAAAACTGTTCACATGAAAAAAATACTCAGTATATTTAATGTAATATGCATTTATTGTTTTAATTTTCTTTGTAACAGAAAGTATATTCTGACAGGAGTATCAAATAGAAACAAACATTAATGTATTGCTTAGTAGAAAATGATCATGGTACGGCACTAAAAAAAGTACGGTATCGCAATCCGGCCATGCTTCAGCTCACAAGTGAATAACTTAAGTGTTAATAAGTGTTGAAATTGTTGATTATTACTCAGTAGTGATTATAATAACGCACACAAAAAAACTCATGGGAAAACGACATGACTTTTTTTTTAAATCAAGAAATTAGTTGTTTTCGAAAGATAAACAGAGCATTGAAAAAGAATTTAACAGCTTTTCGGTGATAACAGCTCATTGTCGAAAACTTGCGACACACGGACGTATTCATAAGGAGTACTGACAAAAGTTGTCCAAGAACAAAAGCAGTTTCACTGCGTGTTTGACATCCTAACACTACTGAACAATAAAGAGGTGTGAATATTTTTAGGCACGTTGTCGGAACAAATGAATAGGATTAGGAACAATGTACCAGCTGGTTGAAACAAAGTCAGTCACGGTCTTGTTGAATTGGGGGTGCGGTTAGTAATAAGTATTTTTCATGTTTTCAATTTTTGTTCAACTCCTTAACACTGAAGCCAAAATCGGGGGTGCGGTTACTATTAGGTATGTGGTTTATAATATGATTTTAACGGTAGATTAAAATTACAGTGGCAAACAAAACACAAATTAAAAGTGCGAACAACATAACAAGAGCGTCCCATGATACCGTTGTGCAATCCTGAGAAATCGACAGGTTCTTCTTTAAAACTGGGGAGGGTGTTGCGTGTTGGCTAATTAAGCAGTTAATTAGGTATACCTCAACAGAGTTGCTAAGCAACAAACATTTCTGAAGATGATTCTCATTAATCAAAAAGTTAAACTGTCATGTTACCTCTAACAAGTGAAACAAAGTTCAAATCTTTCATTAATTTATTCAGGTAAAAAACACAGAAAACTTAATCAATAGAAAATACATTGTGAACGTTCATGATTCTAGAATACAATGCACTTACTGTTAAGACTGAAATAAGTTCTGGTATTGAACAATCTGACGTCAGTTTTTCTTTGAACAACCGCACAGATTTGTGATATAAATAGTAATATGATGCAATACGACCTAGAGTTTGGGGTAGGATACCACGATTGTCCTGTAACACAGCAGAAATATAGCATAATAAAAACAAATAAAGTGATGGTTTTCATAGTTTATTTTGTGAGTGTCAATAATGAATCAATCCCTGAAATATATATAACTAAAAGCATTTGATATTTTGAATGGGCAGTGAACACATCACACTTCTTCACTGTCAAAATTACAAAGACCATATTTTTAAATATCACAGCAGCAATGAGCCGAGATAAAAATGAATTCACACTTTGCTATAAGTGTATCTTACCAATTGATTGTAGTGACATAGTGTTATAATATCAATTGCTAAACAGGACTATGACCTTTGACCCTTTCACCACAACATGTACATACCTCATCGATTTCAACACAATACGAGGACTCCAAGTCCACCAGCGCTTTCTCAACGAGATTAGACAAAAATTTATTTATGCTGTCATGTTCAACATCTTCTAATTCGTAGTAACTGAAAGACAATAATATTCAATGCAAGTTGTTGGAGGTTTGTATGCAACTACCCCAGACCATTCGTCCCGGTGTTATCGCTATCGCCACACGAGACTCCAGCTTGTCTCCTATACAATTTTCCTTCCGCCCACTTAATTTTAATATTCACATGACCTTTGCACTGACATCGATAGCCAATCGCATTCGACCGCGGACGTCACTCTAAATAAACAACTGAATAAATTAATATACCATATTTGGAAGATAGCGGGTAAATTCAACGTTGTTGGCGTGTTCCTTCGGGTTCCGAAGTCGCACGAAACGAGTTCATGTTCCGTTATCTTTCGCAAGTAAAACAGGTCGATATGTATTAAACATGGCATTTGTTTTCTTGTTTTAACCCCCTTATTACGCAAGCTTCCGTCGAAGTGGTGTTTTTTTCGACGATTTGTGGCATGTTGCAAAACGAACGAAACATTGCGGCATTCTTAGCGGTGGATAAGGGATCGACTATGTCGTCACATTTATGTCTCGTTTGAAAGAGAATAAACAACCGCTCAGAAAAATATGTTGCTAATATTTAAGTGCGGTGCTTTGAAATCGCCTGCCCGATGTCCAAATTTCAAAAGGATGTTCGATTTGCAATGACGACCGTTCATATGTACTAGGCGACGTTACTAATTACTACTAGGGTTGGTGTTTGCATTAAGAATTATAGAACAAAAGATCAGCAAAGCGGTGCTTTTGTCGGCGATTTTGTCAAAGGGAATATTGATAAAATGTTGCAAAACAGAATCGCGAGTTGGGTGAAAAATTGCGCCGGCGGCATTCTCAGCGATGGCGACACCCGAGAAACACCGTGTCACGGTGCATTCGTGCATCAGTACACCGAAGAAATACATACATATTGTTGCGAACGACTATTGTAGACTGTGTTCGTGTAGTCTTCGAGTTTGTGGACAGTTAAAGTCGTGTGTGAATTTATTCAAGCCAGGAAAAGCAGGAGGGATAACTTATGGAAATCGTCTTTCCAATTTGATCCAGTGCGACGTTGTGAAAGGAGCGACTCTGTCGTCTCATCTATGTCTAGTTTGTAAGAGAAAGATTGATAGCGCAGAAAAATCCGCCAATAATGTAAAACAGTGGCGTGAAATTGTCAGTCATTCTAATATCTCCCAACCTGTGAACGAAAGGGTTAAGCGTGCTGCCTTGAAATCGCCTGCCCGACCACTCCGATCCGATGAACTAACCAAAACTAAAATGGCGCGTATCACGTGACTTTGTTTACTAAAGATAGCGTGGGCGTTTGATTGACACTCAACTCATTAGTATTCCACCAATCACAACTACATCTACTTTCTGGATGTGCGCAGTCAAATTGTATAGGAGACAAGCTGGAGTCTCGTGTGGCGATAGCGATAACACCGGGACGAATGGTCTGGGGTAGTATGCAACTTACATACATATGAATAGTATGACAGAATAATTCAGTTTTCAAGTCTAAACCTTTTTTACAATCAGATCCCTCTTTTCATCACAAATTCACAAAATAGTCCCGTTTATAGTCTGCACTTTCCTTCAGAAGATTAAGACAAAAATAACTACATTTTTTGAGTAAAAATTGAAAATTGACTCAAATTTTGTTTGTTGGCTCCAAAATTAGGGTTCATTTCCAGAAATATTAAAGAATATGAGAAAAAAGTGCTGAAAAATTTGGGCGAGAAAGTCTTTCGGTGAAAAGGGTAATAGCTTATTGACAAATAAAATTACATATGTGCATACATTAGGTTACTAGAGGAAGTCAGCAAGTGACTACAAATAATTCCAGAATATTGCTTTGAAAGCATTTTATTTCCTACCAAAAATTTTGCATAATGTTATGCACATTTGTCTGTATTTTTCTATAATTTTTTTTTGTTGCCAAATAGACATATTTACTCATAAATAAAAACACATTTTCCTGTCCCTGTGTTTTCTATTGTCTTATCTTTATGCCATAATCTTTCCTGCTGCTATTTTTATGTATTTTCCTTAACTTGTCACTTCCAGTCCAAATAAATACAATTTTAAAATGTAAAAAATCATGTCGGTTTTCATCATAAAAGGTGACAAATGTTGATTTAGGATTAAAATGTATAAAAACAATTAAAGATTGCTACCTTGGATTCTGAACTAATCTTCTAAAGAAATAAGTCCATGTAATATAATCCATTGCATCTTGTTTTGATGTGATTGTACCAGCAACTATTTCAGCATTCAAATGATCTGCTAGTACCTCAAGTAAACTAAAAATAGAACATTTATTGAGAAAAGTTACTTTGGTCAATATTTTTATTATTTTCCATGGGAAAAAATACAACATCTGTAGTCCTCGATAAAATGAATTTGAATAGGAAATTATAGCAATGTCTTACATATTGGTTGTGAAACATTTGTGTAAAATACATATATCTATGATTTCCTCACTTGAGAAATATTAGACACAAAGTTTTGTTTTTTTTAAATTTTAGTGAGTTTCTATTGAGGGTGCTTAATTAACACATTAAGAGCAGTATGCTATGCATAATATTTGGAGATAAATTTGTGTAGCCCAAAATGTGTTGACACAATTACACAGACACATGTATCAAAAACAAGAAATGGTGGTTTTTTTCGCTGTTGTCACGACTGGATACAATCTCAGCTTTAATTTAAATATAGAAACATGCAAATTATCATGTACTACCAGAACACTCATTAAGTGTATGGTTTGAATGTGATCTTCAAACATTACAATATGAGAATTATATACCCTTAGTTTGATTCACTCTTGAACTCATTAGGACCTTAGTTTTCAATATCATCACCAAGACAACACTTACTTGGATTCAACAGGGAAAGGCTCATAAAGGAACTTCTTGTAGAAATGTTTCTTGATATCATGGACCAATATGACAGCGGTACCCTGGTCATCAAACTGTGGTCGTCCAGCACGACCCATCATCTGAAGAACATCTACAAAACAAATATTAAATTTACCAAAATTTTATAAGATGAGGTTTGCAAGTACTGTGATATACAACAAAAATCTGACATCATTTGAAAAAAAATTATCACAAAATTTTGAGGGAGATTGAGAAAGAACTGATTAGTTTTAGTCTTTTGGATTTTTTTACTAGTCTCTTTGGTTAATTATTCCAAAACATGTATTACATGAACATGTTTTGCATTTTTGAATAATGCGAATATTAAAAAAAATGTATTTTTTAAATATATTAACTTCACAATACACAATTTTTTTGAAATACAAGTCTGATAAGAGTCTGACCTGTAATAGGGAAATCCATATATCTCTTGTTCTTCCCATCATAGTACTCTGTTCCTTTAACGACAACTAGGTGAGCTGGGAAATTGACACCCCATGCTAGTGTACTGGTAGCTATCAGAATCTGTGGATAGAATGAAGTCATCAACTTTAGAACATTGTGTGTTCACTCAAATCAATCAACATTGCATTTTTAATTTTTAATTTTAAGTCAGACAAGAAAAATCCTGATAAATCTAAAACAGCAGTTGACCAAAAATGCATTAGTACACTTTTTTTTATTTCTTTTCTTGAAAATAAAATAATCCACCTCACCTGTATTTTCTGGTTGACAAACAGTTCCTCTATTGTCTTCCTGTCCCGTTCATGTAAGCCAGCATGGTGGATACCAATACCAAATGCCAAGGTAAGTTTTAGATTATTGTCACGGATACCACCAATCAAATTCTCCATCTATGAAAAAAAAGAAAAATTATTTGTCAAATTTATCATGTCACTGCTACACTCTCCAGCTCTCTCAAAGATAGCCCCTATATGACGATCATCCCTCATTCTAAAATCAGCCACCAAGTTACGTTGTCGTATCTCTCATAGATAACAATCAAGTTATGCCCTCGTACCTCTCAAAGATAACCACTAAGTTATGCCCTTGTACCTCTCAAAGATAGCCACTAAGTTATGCCCTTGTACCTCTCAAAGATAGCCACTAAGTTATGCCCTGATCCCCTCAAAGATAACCACCATGTTATGCCCTGGTCCCTCTCAAAGATAACCACCATGTTATGCCATGATCCCCCTCAAAGATAACCACCATGTTATGCTCTGATCCCCCTCAAAGATAACCACCATGTTATGCCCTGATCCTCCACAAAGATAACCACCATGTTATGCTCTGATCCCCCTCAAAGATAACCACCATGTTATGCTCTGATCCTCCTCAAAGATAACCACCATGTTATGCCCTGATCCTCCACAAAGATAACCACCATGTTATGCTCTGATCCCCCTCAAAGATAACCACCATGTTATGCTCTGATCCTCCTCAAAGATAACCACCATGTTATGCCCTGATCCTCCACAAAGATAACCACCATGTTATGCTCTGATCCCCCTCAAAGATAACCACCAAGTTATGCCCTGATCCCCCTCAAAGATAACCACCAAGTTATGCCCTGATCCCCCTCAAAGATAACCACCATGTTATATTCTGATCCCCATCAAAGATAACCACCAAGTTATGCCCTGATCCCTCTCAAAGATAACCACCAAGTTATGCCATGATCCCCCTCAAAGATAACCACCATGTTATGCTCTGATCCCCCTCAAAGATAACCACCAAGTTATGCCCTGATCCCTCTCAAAGATAACCACCAAGTTATGCCCTGATCCCTCTCAAAGATAACCACCAAGTTATGCCATGATCCCCCTCAAAGATAACCACCATGTTATGCACTGATCCCCCTCAAAGATAACCACCAAGTTATGCCCTGATCCCCCTCAAAGATAACCACCATGTTACGCTCTGATCCCCCTCAAAGATAACCACCAAGTTATGCCCTGATCCCTCTAAAAAATAACCACCAAGTTATGCCCTGATCCCCCTCAAAGATAACCACCATGTTATGCACTGATCCCCCTCAAAGATAACCACCAAGTTATGCCCTGATCCCCCTCAAAGATAAACACCAAGTTATGCCCTGATCCCCCTCAAAGATAACCACGAAGTTATGCACTGATCCCCCTCAAAGATAACCACCATGTTATGCCCTGGTCCCTCTCAAAGATAACCACCTAATTATGCCTTGATCCCCCTCAAAGATAACCACCAAGTTATGCCCTGATCCCTCTCAAAGATAACCACCAAGTTATGCCCTGATCCCTCCCAAAGATAACCACCAAGTTATGCCCTGATCCCTCCCAAAGATAACCACCAAGTTATGCCCTGATCCCTCTCAAAGATAACCACCATGTTATGCCCTGATCCCTCTCAAAGATAACCACGAAGTTATGCACTGATCCCCCTCAAAGATAACCACCAAGTTATGCCCTGGTCCCTCTCAAAGATAACCACCAAATTATGCCTTGATCCCCCTCAAAGATAACCACCAAGTTATGCCCTGATACCTCTCAAAGATAACCACCAAGTTATGCCCTGATCCCCCTCAAAGATAACCACCAAGTTATGCCCTGATCCCCCTCAAAGATAACCACCAAGTTATGCCCTGATCCCCCTCAAAGATAACCACCAAGTTAAGCCCTGATCCCCCTCAAAAATAACCACGAAGTTATGCACTGATCCCCCTCAAAGATAACCACCATGTTATGCCCTGGTCCCTCTCAAAGATAACCACCAAGTTATGCCCTGATCCCTCTCAAAGATAACCACCACGTTATGCCCTGATCCCCCTCAAAGATAACCACCAAGTTATGCCCTGATCCCCCTCAAAGATAACCACCAAGTTATGCCCTGATCCCTCTCAAAGATAACCACCAAATTATGCCTTGATCCCCCTCAAAGATAACCACCAAGTTATGCCCTGATCCCCCTCAAAGATAACCACCAAGTTATGCCCTGATCCCCCTCAAAGATAACCACCAAGTTATGCCCTGATCCCCCTCAAAGATAACCACCAAGTTATGCCCTTGTATCTCTCAAAGATAACCACCATGTTATGCCCTGATCCCCCTCAAAGATAACCACCAAGTTATGCCCTCGTATCTCTCAAAGATAACCACCAAGTTATGCCCTGATCCTCCTCAAAGATAACCACCATGTTATGCCCTGGTCCCCTCAAAGATAACCACCAAGTTATGCCCTGATCCCTCTCTAAGATAGCCACCATGTTATGCCCTGATCCCCCTCAAAGATAACCACCATGTTATGCCCTGATCCCCCTCAAAGATAACCACCAAATTATGCCCTGATCCCTCCCAAAGATAACCACCATGTTATGCCCTGATCCCCCTCAAAGATAACCACCAAGTTATGCCCTGATCCCTCCCAAAGATAACCACCATGTTATGCCCTGATCCCCCTCAAAGATAACCACCAAGTTATGCCCTGGTCCCTCTCAAAGATAGCCACCAAGTTATGCCCTGGTCCCTCTCAAAGATAACCACCATGTTATGCCCTGGTCCCTCTCAAAGATAGCCACCATGTTATGCCCTGATCCCTCCCAAAGATAGCCACCATGTTATGCCCTGATCCCTCTCTAAGATAGCCACCATGTTATGCCCTGATCCCTCTCTAAGATAGCCACCAAGTTATGCTCTGATCCCTCCCAAAGATAACCACCATGGTATGCCCTGATCCCCCTCAAAGATAACCACCAAGTTATGCCCTGGTCCCTCTCAAAGATAGCCACCATGTTATGCCCTAATCCCCCTCAAAGATAACCACCAAGTTATGCCCTGATCCCTCTCTAAGATAGCCACCATGTTATGCCCTGATCCCCCTCAAAGATAACCACCAAGTTATGCCCTGATGCCCCTCAAAGATAACCACCAAGTTATGCCCTGATCCCCCTCAAAGATAACCACCAAGTTATGCCCTGATCCCCCTCAAAGATAACCACCAAGTTATGCCCTGATCCCTCTCTAAGATAGCCACCATGTTATGCCCTGGTCCCTCTCAAAGATAGCCACCAAGTTATGCCCTGATCCCCCTCAAAGATAACCACCATGTTATGCCCTGATCCCCTTCAAAGATAGCCACCAAGTTATGCCCTGATCCCCTTCAAAGATAGCCACCAAGTTATGCCCTGATCCCCCTCAAAGATAACCACCAAGTTATGCCCTGATCCCCTTCAAAGATAACCACCAAGTTATGCCCTGATGCCCCTCAAAGATAACCACCAAGTTATGCCCTGATGCCCCTCAAAGATAACCACCAAGTTATGCCCTGATCCGCCTCAAAGATAACCACCAAGTTATGCCCTGATCCCCCTCAAAGATAACCACCAAGTTATGCCCTGATCCCTCTCTAAGATAGCCACCATGTTATGCCCTGATCCCTCTCAAAGATAACCACCATGTTATGCCCTGGTTCCCTTCAAAGATAACCACCAAGTTATGCCCTGATCCCCCTCAAAGATAACCACCAAGTTATGCCCTGATCCCCCTCAAAGATAACCACCAAGTTATGCCCTGATCCACCTCAAAGATAACCACCAAGTTATGCCCTGATCCCCTTCAAAGATAACCACCAAGTTATGCCCTGGTCCCCTCAAAGATAACCACCATGTTATGCCCTGATTCCCTTCAAAGATAACCACCATGTTATGCCCTGGTCCCCTCAAAGATAACCACCATGTTATGCCCTGATCCCCTTCAAAGATAACCACCAAGTTATGCCCTCGTATCTCCCAAAGATAACCACCATGTTATGCCCTGATTCCCTTCAAAGATAACCACCATGTTATGCCCTGGTCCCCTCAAAGATAACCACCATGTTATGTCCTGATCCCCTTCAAAGATAACCACCAAGTTATGCCCTCGTATCTCCCAAAGATAACCACCATGTTATGCCCTGATCCCCCTCAAAGATAACCACCATGTTATGCCCTGGTCCCCTCAAAGATAACCACCAAGTTATGCCCTGATCCCCTTCAAAGATAACCACCAAGTTATGCCCTGATCCCTCTCAAAGATAACCACCAAGTTATGCCCTGATCCCCCTCAAAGATAACCACCAAGTTATGCCCTGACCCCCTTCAAAGATAACCACCAAGTTATGCCCTGATCCCCTTCAAAGATAACCACCAAGTTATGCCCTGGTCCCCTCAAAGATAACCACCATGTTATGCCCTGATTCCCTTCAAAGATAACCACCATGTTATGCCCTGGTCCCCTCAAAGATAACCACCATGTTATGCCCTGATCCCCTTCAAAGATAACCACCAAGTTATGCCCTCGTATCTCCCAAAGATAACCACCATGTTATGCCCTGATTCCCTTCAAAGATAACCACCATGTTATGCCCTGGTCCCCTCAAAGATAACCACCATGTTATGCCCTGATTCCCTTCAAAGATAACCACCATGTTATGCCCTGGTCCCCTCAAAGATAACCACCATGTTATGCCCTGATCCCCTTCAAAGATAACCACCAAGTTATGCCCTCGTATCTCCCAAAGATAACCACCATGTTATGCCCTGATCCCCCTCAAAGATAACCACCATGTTATGCCCTGGTCCCCTCAAAGATAACCACCAAGTTATGCCCTGATCCCCTTCAAAGATAACCACCAAGTTATGCCCTGATCCCCCTCAAAGATAACCACCAAGTTATGCCCTGATCCCCCTCAAAGATAACCACCAAGTTATGCCCTGACCCCCTTCAAAGATAACCACCAAGTTATGCCCTGATCCCCTTCAAAGATAACCACCAAGTTATGCCCTGGTCCCCTCAAAGATAACCACCATGTTATGCCCTGATTCCCTTCAAAGATAACCACCATGTTATGCCCTGGTCCCCTCAAAGATAACCACCATGTTATGCCCTGATCCCCTTCAAAGATAACCACCAAGTTATGCCCTCGTATCTCCCAAAGATAACCACCATGTTATGCCCTGATTCCCTTCAAAGACAACCACCAAGTTATGCCCTCGTATCTCCCAAAGATAACCACCATGTTATGCCCTGATTCCCTTCAAAGATAACCACCATGTTATGCCCTGGTCCCCTCAAAGATAACCACCATGTTATGCCCTGATCCCCTTCAAAGATAACCACCAAGTTATGCCCTCGTATCTCCCAAAGATAACCACCATGTTATGCCCTGATCCCCCTCAAAGATAACCACCATGTTATGCCCTGGTCCCCTCAAAGATAACCACCAAGTTATGCCCTGATCCCCTTCAAAGATAACCACCAAGTTATGCCCTGATCCCCCTCAAAGATAACCACCAAGTTATGCCCTGATCCCCCTCAAAGATAACCACCAAGTTATGCCCTGATCCCCTTCAAAGATAACCACCAAGTTATGCCCTGATCCCCTTCAAAGATAACCACCAAGTTATGCCCTGGTCCCCTCAAAGATAACCACCATGTTATGCCCTGATTCCCTTCAAAGATAACCACCATGTTATGCCCTGGTCCCCTCAAAGATAACCACCATGTTATGCCCTGATCCCCTTCAAAGATAACCACCAAGTTATGCCCTCGTATCTCCCAAAGATAACCACCATGTTATGCCCTGATTCCCTTCAAAGATAACCACCATGTTATGCCCTGGTCCCCTCAAAGATAACCACCATGTTATGCCCTGATCCCCTTTAAAGATAACCACCAAGTTATGCCCTCGTATCTCCCAAAGATAACCACCATGTTATGCCCTGATCCCCCTCAAAGATAACCACCATGTTATGCCCTGGTCCCCTCAAAGATAACCACCAAGTTATGCCCTGATCCCCTTCAAAGATAACCACCAAGTTATGCCCTGATACCCCTCAAAGATAACCACCATGTTATGCCCTGATCCCTCTCAAAGATAACCACCAAGTTATGCCCTGATCCCTCCCAAAGATAACCACCAAGTTATGCCCTGATCCCTCCCAAAGATAACCACCAAGTTATGCCCTGATCCCCCTCAAAGATAACCACCAAGTTATGCCCTAATCCCTTTCAAAGATAGCCACAAAGTTATGCCCTGATCCCTCTCAAAGATAACCTGCATGGTATGCCTCTATTCCTATCAAAGACAGCCACCATATTATGCCCCAATGCCTTTCCAAGATAGCCAACATATGATTTCCCAATCCTGTCAAAGAAGGCAACCATGTGTCATTCTGCACAACCATTTATACACAGTTTACAACACCATTATGACATTTAGATTTGACAGCTCTAAACACTGAATGTTTTCTCACACGCACAAAGCAAGTTGCCATAGAAACCATATTTAATATTTAAACTACATGACAGAGCTGAGCTGCATTGTGACAGTTTAACATGATAACTAACTGTCGATCAGGACTGTTTGAGAACAAGCACACATGACCTTAAACAATCAGACTCATGCATGGTGCTGTGTGCTGTATAGTCACCTCTCGTTCTGGCATGTGAAGCCACTGTTTTGGATCATCTTCTGCAGCCAGGAATGCAATCAAATCTAAAGCTGTCAGTCTTGTCTGACGTCGAGATGATACAAATATAAGTACTGGTTTCTTTGGTGAATGTGTTGTAATAGCTGAAAACAATATCAGAAATGATATTCAATAAATTGGAGTTAAAAATAATGAATATTCCTTAGTTAATATGAATATTCATGAGTATCTTTCATGAAGTGAGAACAAATACTGAATATTCATTAGTTCATATGAATATTCATGAGTATCTTTCATGAAGTGAGAACAAATAATGAATATTCATTAGATCATATGAATATTCATGAGTATCTTTCATGGAGTGAGAACAAATACTGAATATCCATTAGTTCATATGAATATTCATGAGTATCTTTCATGGAGTGAGAACAAATAATGAATATTCATTAGTTCATATAAATATTCATGCAAACCTTTCCTGGAGTGGAAACAACTAATAAATAATCATTAGATCAAATATGTTTATTATTATTTGAAAATCCAACCTTGGTTTTACTCACCTTGGTATGTTGGTTTGTTCATCGTTGCCATGCGAGGGCAGTAGTGTTTCCCTGGGAAACCAGAGATATGAACTTCCAGTGGAACTGGTCGTACTGAAGGTCTGAAGTTGAATAAACCAACCTATGAAATGAAATGATCAAATTTTTATGGATTAAGTAACAAAAAAACAGGAGGATATAGTGATGGACAACAGTGCGCCACTCTAAGGCGATATGATGCTACACCGAAGCATAGAGATTTGATGGTGCATCATTGACACAAAAGAAAATCATAAAATTTGCAAAATAAAATTGATATTCTACAAACAAAATACCTGTTAACATCAGGAAATCAGGGGCCTCAATATTTGTGTCTGTGCCGCAAATCACCCACAAAGTCACATTCAATTTAAATTTTTTAGTTTAATATATTCCTCTTCAGGAGCCAACAAGCTGACTAAATTTGATTTTGAAGGATTTTATTTCGACTCAGAATCCCCACATTTGTTCTGTTAGAGAGCACACTGTTGTGCAGTAAGATGTCATAGTTTTGAGAGTACAGTGTCAAAAGTGTTTCACTCATCATCAACTACACATTTGGTCATTTTTTCACCAAGATATATATAATTATCTTTTGTCAAGTCATGTATTTAATTTACATATCAATACACCTCGTCATCTAATATCAGTTGCTATGTGCATCTTTGTTGCATGAGACACACATACAATAAGACTGACCTGGTATATACTCAGCCAATCAGCAAGATCTCTGGCGTTGGCTAGTGCAGTGGATAAACCAACCACTCTCAGTGTTTTCTCTGTATGTGATGATATAAAATTAGTTCTCGATACAATAACTTCCAATACAGGTCCTCTGTCATCACCTGAATGAAACAGAATAGAATGTTATATTTTATCTTGTCAATATTTTTGTCCTATAATTTGTTTGATGATTTGGGACAGAATAGACATAATTTCGTATTGCTTACAAATCTTGAAAAAAATATGAAAAAATATGAAAAAAATGATTTTGGTTTGGAATTTCAAGGAAAATGATTTAGCAAAATTCCTGTGTCAAAAATGTTTCACTCATCTAGGTGTCAAAAGTGTTTCACTCATCTTCAAAATGATGTCAGAGTTTTGCCGGGGACATGTGTCAAAAGTGTTTCACTCATCTTCAAAATGATGTCAGAGTTTTGCTGGGGACATTTGTCAAAAGTGTTTCACTCATCTTCAAAATGATGTCAGAGTTTTGCTGGGGACTTGTGTCAAAAGTGTTTCACTCATCTTCAAAATGATGTCAGAGTTTTGCTGGGGACATTTATCAAAAGTGTTTCACTCATCTTCAAAATGATGTCAGAGTTTTGCTGGGGACATCTGTCAAAAGTGTTTCACTCATCTTCAAAATGATGTCAGAGTTTTGCTGGGGACATCTGTCAAAAGTGTTTCACTCATCTTCAAAATGATGTCAGAGTTTTGCTGGGGACATTTGTCAAAAGTGTTTCACTCATCTTCAAAACGATGTCAGAGTTTTGCTGGGGACATCTGTCAAAAGTGTTTCACACATCTTCAAAATGATGTCAGAGTTTTGCTGGGTACATGTGTCAAAAGTGTTTCACTCATCTTCAAAATGATGTCAGAGTTTTGCTGGGGACATGTGTCAAAAGTGTTTCACTCATCTTCAAAATGATGTCAGAGTTTTGCTGGGGACATGTGTCAAAAGTGTTTCACTCATCTTCAAAACGATGTCAGAGTTTTGCTGGGGACATGTGTCAAAAGTGTTTCACACATCTTCAAAATGATGTCAGAGTTTTGCTGGGTACATGTGTCAAAAGTGTTTCACTCATCTTCAAAATGATGTCAGAGTTTTGCTGGGGACATGTGTCAAAAGTGTTTCACTCATCTTCAAAACGATGTCAGAGTTTTGCTGGGGACATGTGTCAAAAGTGTTTCACACATCTTCAAAATGATGTCAGAGTTTTGCTGGGGACATGTGTCAAAAGTGTTTCACTCATCTTCAAAATGATGTCAGAGTTTTGCTGGGGACATGTGTCAAAAGTGTTTCACTCATCTTCAAAACGATGTCAGAGTTTTGCTGGGGACATTTGTCAAAAGTGTTTCACTCATCTTCAAAATGATGTCAGAGTTTTGCTGGGTACATGTGTCAAAAGTGTTTCACTCATCTTCAAAACGATGTCAGAGTTTTGCTGGGTACATGTGTCAAAAGTGTTTCACACATCTTCAAAATGATGTCAGAGTTTTGCTGGGGACATGTGTCAAAAGTGTTTCACTCATCTTCAAAATGATGTCAGAGTTTTGCTGGGGACATGTGTCAAAAGTGTTTCACTCATCTTCAAAACGATGTCAGAGTTTTGCTGGGGACATGTGTCAAAAGTGTTTCACACATCTTCAAAATGATGTCAGAGTTTTGCTGGGTACATGTGTCAAAAGTGTTTCACTCATCTTCAAAATGATGTCAGAGTTTTGCTGGGGACATGTGTCAAAAGTGTTTCACTCATCTTCAAAACGATGTCAGAGTTTTGCTGGGGACATGTGTCAAAAGTGTTTCACACATCTTCAAAATGATGTCAGAGTTTTATTGGGTACATGTGTCAAAAGTGTTTCACTCATCTTCAAAATGATGTCAGAGTTTTGCTGGGGACATGTGTCAAAAGTGTTTCACTCATCTTCAAAACGATGTCAGAGTTTTGCTGGGGACATGTGTCAAAAGTGTTTCACACATCTTCAAAATGATGTCAGAGTTTTGCTGGGGACATGTGTCAAAAGTGTTTCACTCATCTTCAAAATGATGTCAGAGTTTTGCTGGGGACATGTGTCAAAAGTGTTTCACTCATCTTCAAAACGATGTCAGAGTTTTGCTGGGTACATGTGTCAAAAGTGTTTCACTCATCTTCAAAATGATGTCAGAGTTTTGCTGGGGACATGTGTCAAAAGTGTTTCACTCATCTTCAAAACGATGTCAGAGTTTTGCTGGGGACATTTGTCAAAAGTGTTTCACTCATCTTCAAAATGATGTCAGAGTTTTGCTGGGTACATGTGTCAAAAGTGTTTCACTCATCTTCAAAACGATGTCAGAGTTTTGCTGGGGACATGTGTCAAAAGTGTTTCACTCATCTTCAAAATGATGTCAGAGTTTTGCTGGGTACATGTGTCAAAAGTGTTTCACTCATCTTCAAAATGATGTCAGAGTTTTGCTCGGGACATGTGTCAAAAGTGTTTCACTCATCTTCAAAACGATGTCAGAGTTTTGCTGGGGACATTTGTCAAAAGTGTTTCACTCATCTTCAAAATGATGTCATAGTTTTGCTAGGGACATTTGTCAAAAGTGTTTCACTCATCTTCAAAATGATGTAAGAGTTTTGCTGGGGACATGTGTCAAAAGTGTTTCACTCATCTTCAAAATGATGTCAGAGTTTTGCTGGGGACATGTGTCAAAAGTGTTTAACTCATCTTCAAAATGATGTAAGAGTTTTGCTGGGGACATGTGTCAAAAGTGTTTCACTCATCTTCAAAATGATGTAAGAGTTTTGCAGGGGACATTTGTCAAAAGTGTTTCACTCATCTTCAAAATGATGTCAGAGTTTTGCTGGGGACATGTGTCAAAAGTGTTTCACTCATCTTCAAAATGATGTCAGAGTTTTGCTGGGGACATGTGTCAAAAGTGTTTAACTCATCTTCAAAATGATGTAAGAGTTTTGCTGGGGACATGTGTCAAAAGTGTTTCACTCATCTTCAAAATGATGTAAGAGTTTTGCAGGGGACATTTGTCAAAAGTGTTTCACTCATCTTCAAAATGATGTCAGAGTTTTGCTGGGGACATTTGTCAAAAGTGTTTCACTCATCTTCAAAATGATGTCAGAGTTTTCCTGGGTACATGTGTCAAAAGTGTTTCACATCTTCAAAATGATGTCAGAGTTTTGCTGGGGACATGTGTCAAAAGTGTTTCACTCATCTTCAAAATGATGTCAGAGTTTTGCTGGGGACATGTGTCAAAAGTGTTTCACTCATCTTCAAAACGATGTCAGAGTTTTGCTGGGGACATTTGTCAAAAGTGTTTCACTCATCTTCAAAATGATGTCAGAGTTTTGCTGGGGACATGTGTCAAAAGTGTTTCACTCATCTTCAAAATGATGTCAGAGTTTTGCTGGGGACATGTGTCAAAAGTGTTTCACTCATCTTCAAAATGATGTCAGAGTTTTGCTGGGTACATGTGTCAAAAGTGTTTCACTCATCTTCAAAACGATGTCAGACTTTTGCTGGGGACATTTGTCAAAAGTGTTTCACTCATCTTCAAAATGATGTCAGAGTTTTGCTGGGGACTTGTGTCAAAAGTGTTTCACTCATCTTCAAAATGATGTCAGAGTTTTGCTGGGGACATTTGTCAAAAGTGTTTCACTCATCTTTAAAATGATGTCCGAGTTTTGCTGGGGACATTTGTCAAAAGTGTTTCACTCATCTTCAAAATGATGTCAGAGTTATGCTGCGGACATGTGTCAAAAGTGTTTCACTCATCTTCAAAATGATGTCAGAGTTTTGCTGGGGACATTTGTCAAAAGTGTTTCACTCATCTTTAAAATGATGTCCGAGTTTTGCTGGGGACATTTGTCAAAAGTGTTTCACTCATCTTCAAAATGATGTCAGAGTTTTGCTGGGGACATTTGTCAAAAGTGTTTCACTCATCTTCAAAATGATGTCAGAGTTTTGCTGGGGACATCTGTCAAAAGTGTTTCACTCATCTTCAAAATGATGTCAGAGTTTTGCTGGGTACATTTGTCAAAAGTGTTTCACTCATCTTCAAAATGATGTCAGAGTTTTGCTGGGGACATTTGTCAAAAAGTGTTTCACTCATCTTCAAAATGATGTCAGAGTTTTGCTGGGGACATGTGTCAAAAGTGTTTCACTCATCTTCAAAATGATGTCAGAGTTTTGCTGGGGACATTTGTCAAAAGTGTTTCACTCATCTTCAAAATGATGTAAGAGTTTTGCTAGGGACATTTGTCAAAAGTGTTTCACTCATCTTCAAAATGATGTCAGAGTTTTGCTGGGGACATGTGTCAAAAGTGTTTCACTCATCTTCAAAATGATGTCATAGTTTTGCTAGGGACATTTGTCAAAAGTGTTTCACTCATCTTCAAAATGATGTAAGAGTTTTGCTGGGGACATGTGTCAAAAGTGTTTCACTCATCTTCAAAATGATGTCAGAGTTTTGCTGGGGACATCTGTCAAAAGTGTTTCACTCATCTTCAAAATGATGTCAGAGTTTTGCTGGGGACATTTGTCAAAAGTGTTTCACTCATCTTCAAAATGATGTCAGAGTTTTGCTGGGGACATGTGTCAAAAGTGTTTCACTCATCTTCAAATTGATGTCAGAGTTTTGCTGGGGACATTTGTCAAAAGTGTTTCACACATCTTCAAAATGATGTCAGAGTTTTGCTGGGTACATGTGTCAAAAGTGTTTCACTCATCTTCAAAATGATGTCAGAGTTTTGCTGGGGACATTTGTCAAAAGTGTTTCACTCATCTTCAAAATGATGTCAGAGTTTTGCTGGGGACATGTGTCAAAAGTGTTTCACTCATCTTCAAATTGATGTCAGAGTTTTGCTGGGGACATTTGTCAAAAGTGTTTCACACATCTTCAAAATGATGTCAGAGTTTTGCTGGGTACATGTGTCAAAAGTGTTTCACTCATCTTCAAAATGATGTCAGAGTTTTGCTGGGGACATGTGTCAAAAGTGTTTCACTCATCTTCAAAACGATGTCAGAGTTTTGCTGGGGACATGTGTCAAAAGTGTTTCACACATCTTCAAAATGATGTCAGAGTTTTGCTGGGGACATGTGTCAAAAGTGTTTCACTCATCTTCAAAATGATGTCAGAGTTTTGCTGGGGACATGTGTCAAAAGTGTTTCACTCATCTTCAAAACGATGTCAGAGTTTTGCTGGGGACATTTGTCAAAAGTGTTTCACTCATCTTCAAAATGATGTCAGAGTTTTGCTGGGTACATGTGTCAAAAGTGTTTCACTCATCTTCAAAACGATGTCAGAGTTTTGCTGGGGACATGTGTCAAAAGTGTTTCACACATCTTCAAAATGATGTCAGAGTTTTGCTGGGGACATGTGTCAAAAGTGTTTCACTCATCTTCAAAATGATGTCAGAGTTTTGCTGGGGACATGTGTCAAAAGTGTTTCACTCATCTTCAAAACGATGTCAGAGTTTTGCTGGGGACATGTGTCAAAAGTGTTTCACACATCTTCAAAATGATGTCAGAGTTTTGCTGGGTACATGTGTCAAAAGTGTTTCACTCATCTTCAAAATGATGTCAGAGTTTTGCTGGGGACATGTGTCAAAAGTGTTTCACTCATCTTCAAAACGATGTCAGAGTTTTGCTGGGGACATGTGTCAAAAGTGTTTCACACATCTTCAAAATGATGTCAGAGTTTTATTGGGTACATGTGTCAAAAGTGTTTCACTCATCTTCAAAATGATGTCAGAGTTTTGCTGGGGACATGTGTCAAAAGTGTTTCACTCATCTTCAAAACGATGTCAGAGTTTTGCTGGGGACATGTGTCAAAAGTGTTTCACACATCTTCAAAATGATGTCAGAGTTTTGCTGGGGACATGTGTCAAAAGTGTTTCACTCATCTTCAAAATGATGTCAGAGTTTTGCTGGGGACATGTGTCAAAAGTGTTTCACTCATCTTCAAAACGATGTCAGAGTTTTGCTGGGTACATGTGTCAAAAGTGTTTCACTCATCTTCAAAATGATGTCAGAGTTTTGCTGGGGACATGTGTCAAAAGTGTTTCACTCATCTTCAAAACGATGTCAGAGTTTTGCTGGGGACATTTGTCAAAAGTGTTTCACTCATCTTCAAAATGATGTCAGAGTTTTGCTGGGTACATGTGTCAAAAGTGTTTCACTCATCTTCAAAACGATGTCAGAGTTTTGCTGGGGACATGTGTCAAAAGTGTTTCACTCATCTTCAAAATGATGTCAGAGTTTTGCTGGGTACATGTGTCAAAAGTGTTTCACTCATCTTCAAAATGATGTCAGAGTTTTGCTCGGGACATGTGTCAAAAGTGTTTCACTCATCTTCAAAACGATGTCAGAGTTTTGCTGGGGACATTTGTCAAAAGTGTTTCACTCATCTTCAAAATGATGTCATAGTTTTGCTAGGGACATTTGTCAAAAGTGTTTCACTCATCTTCAAAATGATGTAAGAGTTTTGCTGGGGACATGTGTCAAAAGTGTTTCACTCATCTTCAAAATGATGTCAGAGTTTTGCTGGGGACATGTGTCAAAAGTGTTTAACTCATCTTCAAAATGATGTAAGAGTTTTGCTGGGGACATGTGTCAAAAGTGTTTCACTCATCTTCAAAATGATGTAAGAGTTTTGCAGGGGACATTTGTCAAAAGTGTTTCACTCATCTTCAAAATGATGTCAGAGTTTTGCTGGGGACATGTGTCAAAAGTGTTTCACTCATCTTCAAAATGATGTCAGAGTTTTGCTGGGGACATGTGTCAAAAGTGTTTAACTCATCTTCAAAATGATGTAAGAGTTTTGCTGGGGACATGTGTCAAAAGTGTTTCACTCATCTTCAAAATGATGTAAGAGTTTTGCAGGGGACATTTGTCAAAAGTGTTTCACTCATCTTCAAAATGATGTCAGAGTTTTGCTGGGGACATTTGTCAAAAGTGTTTCACTCATCTTCAAAATGATGTCAGAGTTTTCCTGGGTACATGTGTCAAAAGTGTTTCACATCTTCAAAATGATGTCAGAGTTTTGCTGGGGACATGTGTCAAAAGTGTTTCACTCATCTTCAAAATGATGTCAGAGTTTTGCTGGGGACATGTGTCAAAAGTGTTTCACTCATCTTCAAAACGATGTCAGAGTTTTGCTGGGGACATTTGTCAAAAGTGTTTCACTCATCTTCAAAATGATGTCAGAGTTTTGCTGGGGACATGTGTCAAAAGTGTTTCACTCATCTTCAAAATGATGTCAGAGTTTTGCTGGGGACATGTGTCAAAAGTGTTTCACTCATCTTCAAAATGATGTCAGAGTTTTGCTGGGTACATGTGTCAAAAGTGTTTCACTCATCTTCAAAACGATGTCAGACTTTTGCTGGGGACATTTGTCAAAAGTGTTTCACTCATCTTCAAAATGATGTCAGAGTTTTGCTGGGGACTTGTGTCAAAAGTGTTTCACTCATCTTCAAAATGATGTCAGAGTTTTGCTGGGGACATTTGTCAAAAGTGTTTCACTCATCTTTAAAATGATGTCCGAGTTTTGCTGGGGACATTTGTCAAAAGTGTTTCACTCATCTTCAAAATGATGTCAGAGTTATGCTGCGGACATGTGTCAAAAGTGTTTCACTCATCTTCAAAATGATGTCAGAGTTTTGCTGGGGACATTTGTCAAAAGTGTTTCACTCATCTTTAAAATGATGTCCGAGTTTTGCTGGGGACATTTGTCAAAAGTGTTTCACTCATCTTCAAAATGATGTCAGAGTTTTGCTGGGGACATTTGTCAAAAGTGTTTCACTCATCTTCAAAATGATGTCAGAGTTTTGCTGGGGACATCTGTCAAAAGTGTTTCACTCATCTTCAAAATGATGTCAGAGTTTTGCTGGGTACATTTGTCAAAAGTGTTTCACTCATCTTCAAAATGATGTCAGAGTTTTGCTGGGGACATTTGTCAAAAAGTGTTTCACTCATCTTCAAAATGATGTCAGAGTTTTGCTGGGGACATGTGTCAAAAGTGTTTCACTCATCTTCAAAATGATGTCAGAGTTTTGCTGGGGACATTTGTCAAAAGTGTTTCACTCATCTTCAAAATGATGTAAGAGTTTTGCTAGGGACATTTGTCAAAAGTGTTTCACTCATCTTCAAAATGATGTCAGAGTTTTGCTGGGGACATGTGTCAAAAGTGTTTCACTCATCTTCAAAATGATGTCATAGTTTTGCTAGGGACATTTGTCAAAAGTGTTTCACTCATCTTCAAAATGATGTAAGAGTTTTGCTGGGGACATGTGTCAAAAGTGTTTCACTCATCTTCAAAATGATGTCAGAGTTTTGCTGGGGACATCTGTCAAAAGTGTTTCACTCATCTTCAAAATGATGTCAGAGTTTTGCTGGGGACATTTGTCAAAAGTGTTTCACTCATCTTCAAAATGATGTCAGAGTTTTGCTGGGGACATGTGTCAAAAGTGTTTCACTCATCTTCAAATTGATGTCAGAGTTTTGCTGGGGACATTTGTCAAAAGTGTTTCACACATCTTCAAAATGATGTCAGAGTTTTGCTGGGTACATGTGTCAAAAGTGTTTCACTCATCTTCAAAATGATGTCAGAGTTTTGCTGGGGACATTTGTCAAAAGTGTTTCACTCATCTTCAAAATGATGTCAGAGTTTTGCTGGGGACATGTGTCAAAAGTGTTTCACTCATCTTCAAATTGATGTCAGAGTTTTGCTGGGGACATTTGTCAAAAGTGTTTCACACATCTTCAAAATGATGTCAGAGTTTTGCTGGGTACATGTGTCAAAAGTGTTTCACTCATCTTCAAAATGATGTCAGAGTTTTGCTGGGGACATTTGTCAAAAGTGTTTCACTCATCTTCAAAATGATGTCAGAGTTTTGCTGGGGACATTTGTCAAAAGTGTTTCACTCATCTTTAAAATGATGTCCGAGTTTTGCTGGGGACATTTGTCAAAAGTGTTTCACTCATCTTCAAAATGATGTCAGAGTTTTGCTGGGGACATTTGTCAAAAGTGTTTCACTCATCTTCAAAATGATGTCAGAGTTTTGCTGGGGACATCTGTCAAAAGTGTTTCACTCATCTTCAAAATGATGTCAGAGTTTTGCTGGGGACATGTGTCAAAAGTGTTTCACTCATCTTCAAAATGATGTCAGAGTTTTGCTGGGGACATTTGTCAAAAGTGTTTCACTCATCTTCAAAATGATGTAAGAGTTTTGCTAGGGACATTTGTCAAAAGTGTTTCACTCATCTTCAAAATGATGTCAGAGTTTTGCTGGGGACATGTGTCAAAAGTGTTTCACTCATCTTCAAAATGATGTCATAGTTTTGCTAGGGACATTTGTCAAAAGTGTTTCACTCATCTTCAAAATGATGTAAGAGTTTTGCTGGGGACATGTGTCAAAAGTGTTTAACTCATCTTCAAAATGATGTAAGAGTTTTGCTGGGGACATGTGTCAAAAGTGTTTCACTCATCTTCAAAATGATGTAAGAGTTTTGCAGGGGACATTTGTCAAAAGTGTTTCACTCATCTTCAAAATGATGTCAGAGTTTTGCTGGGGACATTTGTCAAAAGTGTTTCACTCATCTTCAAAATGATGTCAGAGTTTTGCTGGGTACATGTGTCAAAAGTGTTTCACATCTTCAAAATGATGTCAGAGTTTTGCTGGGGACATGTGTCAAAAGTGTTTCACTCATCTTCAAAATGATGTCAGAGTTTTGCTGGGGACATTTGTCAAAAGTGTTTCACTCATCTTCAAAATGATGTAAGAGTTTTGCTAGGGACATTTGTTAAAAGTGTTTCACTCATCTTCAAAATGATGTCAGAGTTTTGCTGGGGACATGTGTCAAAAGTGTTTCACTCATCTTCAAAATGATGTCATAGTTTTGCTAGGGACATTTGTCAAAAGTGTTTCACTCATCTTCAAAATGATGTAAGAGTTTTGCTGGGGACAGTTGTCAAAAGTGTTTCACACATCTTCAAAATGATGTCAGAGTTTTGCTGGGGACATGTGTCAAAAGTGTTTCACTCATCTTCAAAATGATGTCATAGTTTTGCTAGGGACATGTGTCAAAAGTGTTTCACTCATCTTTAAAATGATGTCATAGTTTTGCTAGGGACATTTGTCAAAAGTGTTTCACTCATCTTCAAAATGATGTAAGAGTTTTGCTGGGGACATGTGTCAAAAGTGTTTCACTCATCTTCAAAATGATGTCAGAGTTTTGCTGGGGACATGTGTCAAAAGTGTTTCACTCATCTTCAAAATGATGTAAGAGTTTTGCAGGGGACATTTGTCAAAAGTGTTTCACTCATCTTCAAAATGATGTCAGAGTTTTGCTGGGAACATTTGTCAAAAGTGTTTCACTCATCTTCAAAATGATGTCAGAGTTTTGCTGGGTACATGTGTCAAAAGTGTTTCACATCTTCAAAATGATGTCAGAGTTTTGCTGGGGACAGTTGTCAAAAGTGTTTCACACATCTTCAAAATGATGTCAGAGTTTTGCTGGGGACATTGTCAAAAGTGTTTCACTCATCTTCAAAATGATGTCATAGTTTTGCTAGGGACATTTGTCAAAAGTGTTTCACTCATCTTCAAAATGATGTAAGAGTTTTGCTGGGGACATGTGTCAAAAGTGTTTCACTCATCTTCAAAATGATGTCAGAGTTTTGCTGGGGATATCTGTCAAAAGTGTTTCACTCATCTTCAAAATGATGTCAGAGTTTTGCTGGGGACATTTGTCAAAAGTGTTTCACTCATCTTCAAAATGATGTCAGAGTTTTGCTGGGGACATGTGTCAAAAGTGTTTCACTCATCTTCAAATTGATGTCAGAGTTTTGCTGGGGACATGTGTCAAAAGTGTTTCACACATCTTCAAAATGATGTCAGAGTTTTGCTGGGTACATGTGTCAAAAGTGTTTCACTCATCTTCAAAATGATGTCAGAGTTTTGCTGGGGACATTTGTCAAAAGTGTTTCACTCATCTTCAAAATGATGTCAGAGTTTTGCTGGGGACATGTGTCAAAAGTGTTTCACTCATCTTCAAATTGATGTCAGAGTTTTGCTGGGGACATTTGTCAAAAGTGTTTCACACATCTTCAAAATGATGTCAGAGTTTTGCTGGGTACATGTGTCAAAAGTGTTTCATTCATCTTCAAAATGATGTCAGAGTTTTGCTGGGGACATTTGTCAAAAGTGTTTCACTCATCTTCAAAATGATGTCAGAGTTTTGCTGGGGACATTTGTCAAAAGTGTTTTACTCATCTTCAGAATGATGTCAGAGTTTTGCTGGGGACATTTGTCAAAAGTGTTTCACTCATCTTCAAAATGATGTCAGAGTTTTGCTGGGGACATTTGTCAAAAGTGTTTCACTCATCTTCAAAATGATGTCAGAGTTTTGCTGGGGACATTTGTCAAAAGTGTTTCACTCATCTTCAAAATGATGTCAGAGTTTTGCTGGGGACATTTGTCAAAAGTGTTTTACTCATCTTCAGAATGATGTCAGAGTTTTGCTGGGGACATTTGTCAAAAGTGTTTCACTCATCTTCAAAATGATGTCAGAGTTTTGCTGGGGACATGTGTCAAAAGTGTTTCACTCATCTTCAAAATGATGTCAGAGTTTTGCTGGGGACATTTGTCAAAAGTGTTTCACTCATCTTCAAAATGATGTCAGAGTTTCGCTGGGGACATTTGTCAAAAGTGTTTCACTCATCTTCAAAATGATGTCAGAGTTTTGCTGGGGACATTTGTCAAAAGTGTTTTACTCATCTTCAGAATGATGTCAGAGTTTTGCTGGGGACATTTGTCAAAAGTGTTTCACTCATCTTCAAAATGATGTCAGAGTTTTGCTGGGGACATTTGTCAAAAGTGTTTCACTCATCTTCAAAATGATGTCAGAGTTTTGCTGGGGACATTTGTCAAAAGTGTTTCACTCATCTTCAAAATGATGTCAGAGTTTTGCTGGGGACATTTGTCAAAAGTGTTTCACTCATCTTCAAAAATGTAAGTTTCTGGGATATAGTATCATGCTTTGTCACAGTTAAAGAGTTAACGATAAAGTACTATTTATGTTTTGAACAGCATATAATGTGATGTAAAGACCAACCCAAAGAGAAGAGAAACAATAATGATACCGTAAAATACACACACGCAGCATTTCTGATGACAGTTCTGCCTTTCAGTTCAATCTCAATTTCCAGGTGACTCACCTAAGAGATGAATTTCATCTATTACCAGCAATGAGACTTGTTGGACATAATTCCTATTTTGCCAACTACGACTAATACCATCCCACTTCTCAGGTGTTGTTACTATGATATCAGCGGTTGCTATGGCTCGGCTATCAGGAGTTACATCACCTGTCAATTCAATAACCCTAGAAACACAAACAATTATATTTGGCTTCAATCCTGTGAACAACTTTTGTCAAAATTCATTGTTCATCTAAGATCATATGCTTTTTGGTTGACATCAGAGTGAATGCCACCAATATTTGTTAAAAATAAACCAAACATGCATGACAGTAATATTTCAGTGAATTATTGTGACGTTTTTGATTCAATAAATCATATTCCTGTACAACCTTAGACACTAATATACAATCCCGAGTTAAAAATGAGTTATGTGCCGTATGTGTTCAAATTTTTGTAACCAAAACAAAATTTATTTGACAGATTTTCGTAATGATTTAAATCATTATTATATAAATTAGAATGAATAAATCATAACTTACTTTTTACCGAGTCTACTCTCGAGTCTCAATTTCCAGTCATGAACTCTTTCACGAACCAATGCTTTTAAAGGTGCTATATACACACACTGGTAAATAAATAAATAAATAATATTATTGAAAAACTGTGGTCACATAGAGTCACAACACAAATACTCATATTTGGGCTGCAATATTGAATTACATGGCTTTCCAATGATATACATAAATGTTACTTTCCAAAATGGTCACAAAATCCAGGTGAGCTTGTACAAGCGCTGCCATCTTGTAGCAAGCTTGTAGCAACAGTCCGAGTCTGTGCAAGTGATCCTTCTTTTGATCATGAAATATCCCAAATTTTTAAACCATACATTGAATTTGCGTAAAAAGTAAAAACAAGTACTATAAAATCTGTATTAGAAGCTGTGGTTTGTTTAAAATTTTACAATACAACAGAGGGGATGCGGCTTCTATTAGAGCATCTATACATAGGGGAATGTTTGGTTCTCAATTCTTCAAAAAGAATGGGTGCAACTTGTATTAGAGATGCGGCTTCTAATACAGATTTTACAGTAATAGAAGACTAATCTGATTGATAACATGAGAAATCTATAACATTAACTTACCTTGCTTTTAGGATATTGATGGAATACTCTGAACATCGCCAACTCGGCGGCTACGGTCTTTCCCGATCCAGTCGGGGCTCCCAGTAAGACATTGTAATCTGTGTGATACACAGTGTGAAAGATCTGTGTCTGGACTGGATTGAAATGTGTAAATTTATACATGGATTCCATCTGTGGGTCTCCCAGTGCAGTCACTGGCAGGGGCTGCAGGTCGAGTAGCTCTGAAATATAGTCAAACATATTAAAAATCAATAGTTTGAAATGAACGATCTACAACTGGGGGCAGAGGTGAGGAGCTATCTATACTGTATCATCTAAACATTTTCATAATCAGCGTTTAACAAAACATGAAACATTGTGTATTGTACAGCATGAAATACGTTGACTTGGAAACATATTTTCGTATTAGTTGTGATTTCTAGTGACCAAGTGTCATTTAATATATCACTGAAAACGTTTTGATCGGTAGCCGTCCATTAATGAAAATTAGGTTTTTGAGAAATTTTACCATTTCTAGATGATGAATGATGACACAATCAAACACAGTTATTGATTTGAATGGTACTGCTTTAGCCTACACACCAATTCATACAAGCACTTTGGTTCTGTCTCTTATTTGAATGGTGTACTACCCAGACTTAGGCGAGGGTTCTCCGAATCTGCCTATTCACATAGTTCATACCCACCATGGACTCCGGTCAGTCAAAATGACCATTTTGAACTGTAGGCATTAATCAGCGATTCTGCCGGTGATGGAGAGATAGAATCTAGGTCAGGGGAAGCCCCATAACCTCAAGATTCTTTTACCTCTTACATCACGAACCCACGTGACCGAGGCCACATGGCAGCGCCATAATTAGCCGTCAATCACTCTGGTTCTTTTCTCTCCGCCTCGAGGACTTAGACCAACGCGACGGACAGAGTGGGGAGGTTTGGGGGGACCCGGAGTAGGCGGGTTCGAAGAACCCTCGCCTAAATTCACTATGTTCAATTACCCACCATAGACTCCGGTCAGTCAAAATGACTATTTTGAACTGTAGGCAGAGTCAGACACTGATAGGTGGCGTGTTTTTCCGAGCAAACAGAAAAAATGATGAAAGTCTTTTCCCAGTCCGGGATGAAAACAAACTCAACACCCTAGTTAAGACCCAAAAAAGGGTGGTGTTTTACCTTGCCTGTGCTGTCCCCGAAAGCAAAAGGAGGATTTGCTCCACCAGGACTGACAACGATGGGGAAGGCGTCCCCCACTCCTTCTTGAAGGAGACCACCGCTGCGTTGTCTGTGCGGAGCAGGACTCTGTGGTCTCGAACTACGGGTAGAAAGTGTGGTAGTGCTAAGTACACTGCTCTCAGTTCGAGCCGGTTGATATGGTAGTCCCGAAACTAATGCAGGGCCATATCCTTGGGCTTGTTGGTCCAATAGATGCACTCCACAACCCTGGGAGAGGCATCTGTTGCCAGAGTCATACCTGCGGCGAGCGGGTCCAAGGGGCACCCCTGTCCGAGGTTGGCCAGTGACGACCACCAGGGCAGGGCTTCCTTCACTTGGTCTGAGAACGTAACCTGCCTATCTAGTTCCCATATAACAAGCGTTATACCGGGCGGCTGCATAGTGCGGCCTGGGGAACAACCCTTTGAACTGAGGTCATCATTCCGATGATCTGTATTAGTTCCCAGAGGGACACTGAGGGAACGCTGACTAGGCATTCGGCTAGGCTGCTTAGCGCTAAGCAACAAGCTCGATAAGCCAAGCTTACCTCTGTGACAAAACTCCATGCCCAGGGACACCAACTGCGCGTTGGGTCGAGGTGGGACTTGTCGATTTACTAACGAGTCCAACTGGTGAAGTAAATCCTGTGTTAGCCTGACGCAGTTGGCTATTAACCCCTTGCCCGGGTTGTTAGTAACCAGTAGTCTGGGTACGAATTGAGGTGTACCGACATCTGGTGAAGCAGCAGCACTACCTGTTTCATCACTCTGGTGAACACGTGGGGGCGTTTTGGTCTCATCCCACGCTATAGGGTCTGATCCCGAAACCACACCGACCATTACATCCTCCGCGGCTGACCAACGCCGCCCATCAACACCGTTTGAGTGCTCTGCGCCCCACTCCGCAATCAGACGGACAGGGAGAGACGTGCCGATGGGGTTGCTTTGGATCCCGACACCCGTGATCCCATAAGTGTTGAAGCAACCTTAGGTGGTCGCTTTAGGATCAAGGGTGGGGGTATCTACATCGTATCACCGGGATCGATGATACTCCGCCTCACCCCAAAAGCGTGGCTCATCGAGTCATACAGATGGAAGACTCTGAGGGACCGCCCGGAGTACCGGCTGTATCTGACGCGAGCGAACTGCGTCCTCATTCACTTTAAATATGTGAGAGGGAGCGTGTTCGACTGTGCGTCTCATGACAGGGTCGGTTCCTTCTGGGGACGCCCGTGGGTCGGTAAGAAAGGAGTCAAAATCCACAGCGGAGACCGGACACAAGGATGAATTCATTACCGTTGTACTGTTATCGCATGACGAACCCTAGCTGGCTGAAAGTGGGGGGGTCAAAGTGTGCCCTGCCCTGAAAGCCGACTGCGTCTGATCTACCCGGCCAGCCAGGGACGCAATTGCCCCAACAGTCCTTTGACCAAAGCCCTCAACTCGGAGGCAAACCCGGCATCGTGTGAGGAAGCGTCCACAAAGAGACCTGCAACAGGCCCCTTAGGAGGAAAGCCTCCATGGGCACAGCCTCGCTGCAGCCGGTAAAATCGGGTAAAAACACCGCCTGAAAAAACAGACTGTGAGGATGCCCTCCGATCAGCGGGGGAGACCGAGAAAAATATTGGTACCTCAAGCTCCAATCGATTTGTTTACTGGACGCGCGACCTTGCTGTGACGCGGACAGTCTCAGCGACTTTGATGGCTCTGAAAGAAAATCTCAGGCCTCAGAACTCCAGTGAAAAAACACACACCTTCACGCAAAAACTCCGAACCCTGCACGTAGCTACGACAAAGTATCTCGTATGCGGGTTCTATGCTGGTAAATTCTGAATATAACCACTGCACAGTCGACTCGAAACACGAGGAGACCGGAAAGAAAACGGCAGCGAGCCCTGGTGCTGTCATTACATCTATATATTGCTAAATACATTGTAAATAAAAGACGACATGCATGAGGGAAACGAAGTACAGTTGTAAAAGGTGCCGCCATGAAAACCAACATGTGGTTACGTAGTGGCGCCGGGTTATAATTTCTTTGTTGTGGAAAAGCATAACACACAAAGGGGAAAACGACACGAGGGTAAAAAGACAAGAAAAACTTATCCTACCAGCTAGAATGTCGGATGTCGTGGCTGCGGCAACAACCCACGCTAGAAACCCGGACAGGAAAAGCAACAGAGTCAGGCAGTGCTGCTCAGAATCATTCCCTGAGTGTGATTGACGGCTACCTATGGCGCTGCCATGTGGCCTCGGTCACCTGGGATCGTGACGTAAGGGGTAAAAGAATCTTGAGGTCATGGGGCTTCCCCTGACCTAGATTCTATCTCTCCGTCACCGGCAGAATTGCTGATAAATGCCTACAGTTCAAAATAGTCATTTTGACTGACCGGAGTCCATGGTAGGTAATTGAACGTAGTGAATATGCTGTACATGTATTTGAGAATAATCATAATGCCCATTTTTTTGTAGTGTGTTCTAATAAATGTTGTGTGAATACATGCATACAATACAACTAAATTTAGACAGTATGCCATCAACGACTGCTCACGATTACTAACATAATCAATCTTTTTGTAATGTTGTTATTCTCGGGCGTACATTCTGGCATTTTCACTGCCTGGCAACCATCACGGTGAAAACAAAGGCCGAAAACTTTCAGAAAATGGTACTTTGGGATGGTTGTTGAGACTCCCCTGAACAATGTAACAAGATTACCCCCTGCATGTCCAACATATATAAATTTGGTTGTCCAGAATTGCTTCAAAGTTGATTTTGTGCTGTTTTCTCAAAGCTCTTTTGACCGGCTTTTCTACCAGCGTTCCACACCAGCTCAAGCAGAGCCCATAGAAATATATGATACAGTAGTGTGCATCTCATCAACATGGAACGCCTTATGACGTAGCTCCGCCCCCGAAGATATCAGTTATTTCATCATAGTGCCAACCGCCACCTTAACCCATTGTACACCATAATCATTCCCCCGCAATATTTTAACATTTTGCACATTATTCAAGTATTTTTCGAAAATTTCTTTGTTAATTTCGTATCAAATAAACATAATTTTCCATTCCATTTTCAACCATGGATCTTGATCGAAATATTTTTAGGGTTTATTTTGTGAAAGGTGAAGTAAGTTTACTCAAGCATTCAATGGATCAAGGGGTTATTAATATATACAGTACAAGCACAAATATCAGACAGATAACAATATGCTCACCTGTGTGGGGTGGATGTTTTTCTGGTAATATGAGATGTTGAAATGATATAGCACATACGCTTTCAGCTCCTAGCCATCTATCAGATATAGCTCTGACGTAATACTGTGACGGCAGTGGTTCAAATATCGGGATTGTAAATACTAATTCCTGAGGTTCTCTCGCATATACCTAGTAGAGAGAAAAAATACACAAAGATAATGACATAGTCCCTGCCAGTTAATACTTTGACGGCAGTGGTTCAAATATCGGGATTGTAAATACTAATTCCTAAGGTTCTCTGGCATATACCTAGTAGAGAGAATAAAATATGAAGATAATGACATAGCCCCTGCCAGTTAATACTGTGATGGTAGTGGTTCAAATAGCGGTATTGTAAATACTAATTCCTGAGGCTCTCTCACATATACCTTGTAGCATAAAAATAATAAATATGTTTACACAGCCCCTGCCAGTTAATTGTTCCCTATTTAAAAAATCAGGATTATACATTGCCAGTAACAAATTATTATAAAAAAAATGATTTAGTTTTACAAGAAACACATTTTAATGAATTCTGCAAGTCATCACTAATTTTGTAGCAATGAGCATTTGACTGGTCTTTTGGACAACAAATCACAATGATTTCCACACAAAAACAGCATTACTTTTGTAGATCAAGAAATACAAGAATGTAACAGCAACTGATTGCATTTGGAAAAATTGCATCGCTATATTACAATCAAAGACAGTGTACTTGTGCATACTTTGTGAGAATACCACAAATTATACTCAAGGAAATTGTATCGCTGTAGTGATCCCCGGCCGAGGCATACTTTGAGCTATTCTTGTAATAAATTAATATTATACATCTGTCATCTGACGCCATAAGTTACAGCGTGCCGTAATTTTTCGGTATTGCACTGGGTATTTACATCCTACCACATAAGGAAATGCAAATTCTAAATATGGAACCATTATGCGTATAAGTGTCCTCTAATAATAAAAACAAACATGGCAGCCCCCAGGGTTTGACCAGACTCCACAGAAAGAAGTTTGGTCAATCTGTTCTAAACCTTTTGTATTTCGGCATTCACATGATGTATCTCTTTGGGAGAAAAAGATGTATAATAATAAGAATATTATAAGGACAGTACGTGGTCGCATCGGCCTCCGCTGCGCGTCGGTCGATACTCTCGTTGTACTGTCTTCGTGTATACTTTGCAGTATCCTTGTAATAACCTCATACTATTATTTATGTATTTGTAGCCATAATTACCCATTCCAAAATGTGCGAGTGAAAAACATAATATTATGAGTTTTGAGCAAGTACATGCATTTACATTCAATAACAAGATTCTATTTTTGTTATACTCTACATTAATTTCTGCATCCAATGAAAAATAAGAAAAGTTAAATTTGATTATTTTCATAGCTTACCTGCTTCTTGTGAAGTAAAAAATATTCTGAATGATAAATATGATTATTTTCGGGATCTTCCACCCAGACCCACCATGGTTCTGAAGTACCGCCATGTACACGATCATTCCAATTGAATTCAGGGGTCACCGTCAGACGTACTCTTAAAACAGTCCTTGTGATTGGCTGAATTGAGGCTTCCAATGAAAGTGCTGGAAACTGATGAACATTCAGTTTGACCTTTTCACCCATCCGAACGTGATGTATCATGTGACCTGTAGATTGCAATTCAAACAGATTAATCATTTCACTGACAAGGCTGGAGTTACAAGTAGCTTAATATTCAGATTTCATAACTAGATTCTGACACAGAATAAGAAAATAATATACATGGTTGACAATACTAGTCAAAAATTACAATAAAATAGAAAGTAATATAGAGAAAAAAATATCAATTGATACAAATTTGTGACAAGTTATATTTATTGGTATTATTTTAGGTGACATACAGGATATTATTATACATCTGTCACCGTAACGCCGTAAGTTACAGCGTGCCGTAATATTGCAGTATTGTACTGGGTATTTTCATCCTACCATATTACGAAACGCAAATTCCAAATATGGAATGATTGTGTTCTAAACGTTTTGGATTTCGACATTCTAATGATGTATTCCTGGGAGGAAAAGATGTATAATAATAAGGTTATTATGAGGATACTGCAAAGTATGCACTCAGACAGTATGCAGTTGCATCGACGTCTGCTGCTCGTCAGTTGATACTCCTGCTGTACCGTCTTCCTGCATACATTGCAGTATCCTCGTAATATCCTCATATTATGAAAATGTGAAAATCTTTTATGATTAATTCAGAAACAGAAATCTTGTAAATCCATGCACATTGCAACGTAATTCACAAATTTAGCAAATGAAATTTTAACAAAGTTAAACCCCAGTCAACCCCAGTTACCATTCATACATTTTTTTATTTTAACCTACATCATTATTTAGAATTTCTCAAAATTTTGATTAAGAATATCCAAGAGAAAAATCTTAAAAACAGTTTTTAAAAAATCAATAAAAACAGGCAAAATGTTGAGGGTTAACATTTTTGAAATTTAGTACATACTTCTTGTAAACCATGCATAATTCTCCCAAAACACCAAAAAACCTTGAATACATCTTCAATAGTGATTGTTATAACACCGATCAGTCATAACAATTATTTCTTGATAAATACAAACCTGTTTTCATGGAAATGTGTGTATTCACCTATTTTTCACAACAGAATCACAACAACAATTTTCAAACATCAAATTCGTCTTATCTATTCATCATAGTAATATCAGACATTTTATAAACTTACCAATTTCGTCTTTTTTCATTTCCCTTAGTTTATCTATCGTCAGTTTCTTATGTTCCAGCTTGCTATAGATATCATTACTTAATGTTCCAAACTGTCTTAGTGGATTCTCAAAGTCCCATTGTCTCTTATCTACAGTCTTACTTAACTGTAAAGTCAAAGCTGCCATCACTGGCCAACCTTTCCGAATGGCAATGTCAAAGAGAGCTCGAACTATACGACCAGCGTTCTGTAAAAAGTGAACGTGTAGAGAGGTCAAAAGTCAATTGTCCCTTACAAAGCAAGATTGAAGGTCATCAGCTAATAAACTGCTGAATTATCGCCGTGACAACTAAAGTTTGGTATTGATATGCATTCCATGACATACTGGATAAACCTTAGATGCAATGGTCACCAGTCAGCAATGCTGTACAAATTTATGAAAAAAATTTACACCAGCAAATTTTAATATAATCAAAGTGTAAATGAAAAAGCAGTCATCACGTTGGCAGACATTTTATTGATGTACTGCATTTAGTGATTTATAAGCCAAAATGGCCACCAGTCCGCCATATTTGAATGAATCATAAAAGAGATCATCTTGCATATGTATGATATCAGGTATTGCTGTTTGGTGTGTGTGAGAAATTAATCCCAAAGGATACATGGAAAGGTGAGACAAAAATTAAAAGAAGAAACTAAAACTTATAATTCCAAAATTATAAATCTCTACATATTGTTTTAGTAGTTTTATTCTTGGACACACTGGAATGAAGTGGTAGATACTTACCTGTGCCGTAAACGCCATATCAGAAACCAGCGAGAAACTGTCCAGTTTTCCTTTTGATATGTAAGTTTGTAGTAAAATATTGACTTTACCATAACCATTTTCAACACCCCCAGCAGCTCGCATTACACAGTCAAATTCTTCATGTGCTTCTAGTTCCGATAGTTCATCTTCACGAACCTAGACAATGTAGAATTACAATGTCATGAGCAAATTATTTATTTTTTTCGCAAAATTTTATTTATTTATTTAACACTTTATTTAAAGAGGGTAGGCCAATATACAATAAAGTAATTTTCATTGGGCCCTCTGTAGGGACAAAAAAATGTGGGTAACAATTTATGCACGTTTTCTGTCATTTTCAAATTTCAAATTAATTTTAGATAAAATTGACAGAATCTGATTTTGATTACAAAAATTGAACAAAAGTTTAGGGAAACAAATTATAATGGAAAGCAGAAATCAAACAGAACAATTTGGTGGAAGGAGACAAAAATTAACAAAGGTGGTGAAAAGACATGCATACTTTACCTTAATTTGATCAAATTCTTCCGCTTTGGATATCATGGAGAATATCTCCTCTCTAGTCATATATGGTTTAAATAACTCGTTGAATATTTCAATGGTATTGTATTTGATATAGAAGTGACTAGCAGTACGTCCAAGGTCTGTGGCATGTAGATACCCTGTTCGTTCATCAAATCTCACCATCTTAGCTTTATCAAGGGCTCTGGCTGCAGTTGTGATTAGGTTTGTACGGTGCTGTTCTAAAGTGGGATCCTCCTGCAAAATTGATATGCAATGAGAGATTTCCAGAAAAGATGTCATAGCCACTGTTGGTGCAGAAAGCACACAAAGCATTTAGTAATCTATCATTAGCAATCAAATGTGATTGTGAACTGAACATTGTATCTGAAAAACGACCGTTGCAAACTGACCTGTATTTTCTTGTAGTCAATGCCATAAACCAGTGGATTGAGACGCATTCTCACAAAGAAATAAGTATAACTTAACCACTTGACTGCCTCCTCAATGTTTGTCACTGTTCCAAGAGAGATCTGAAAACAGGATACAAGAAAACATGAATTATTTAAAATACAAGTCATTGAAAATGACACAGTCCCCATTAAATTTTTGAAAGTTCTCTTTGTGCTCGTCATATTAAAGCGGAGGGGTTGTCACGAGCGTGTCCTTGAAACTTGAGTTCCAAGTGGCGTATACAACAGATTGTTTATTTACATCAAAACATGTGTTCCGTGTAGTAGTAATATGGCCAAAAATAAAAACAGTTGTTATTCTGCCATCTTTGATCTGATTATGAAACACACTGATACGTATGATGTATGTGAATGAAAATGGTACATAAATTGTGGAAATATAGTAGTAAGGCCAAAAAGTCAGATGGTTGTCAATCGGCCATCCTTGACCAGATTTTGAAACAAATTGTCATGGACATGCATCCTAACATGTATAAAGTAAATGTATGTGCCAAATTTGAATGGCAACTGACAGAGCATGTCCAAGATACCACATAAAAAAAAACAAAAAAAAAAACAAGATCCCTGCCAGTCGACCAGTTTATCAGCTAGTGCAATTGACTCAATGAGGTTCTTTTTATTTATTTATTTATTCATTTGTTTGTTTGTTTATGTGGGAAACTGTTCTGTCAAATAATGACCAGGTTATCACCTAGAATGCACCAGTAGCAGGATATGACATCACTTACCTCTGCATTGAGATTATCAGCGAGTGTACGTGTAAACTGACTTTCAATAGGGTTCTGTCGAGTCATTAGTGATAAATAATGGCTGAGTTTATCGTGAGTGGTGATAATAGTACCCTGTCCATAACTATCAAACTGTGGTCTTCCAGCACGGCCAAATATCTGCATTACGTCCAGGATTCCAAGATCTACAAAAGCACCTTTGTGTGCATCATACAGTTGAGTTCCCTGAAGAAGCAATAAAACATGTTTTAAAGTCAGCTGGTTGTGAACGTTCAACTCAGACAGCTAGTATGTATGAGACGTAAGTCACAAAAGTCTGGCAAATTGAGCGTGTGTGTTCAATATGCTTACTGTGAGTCACACATGAGTGTTGTATCTTGTCTGCCAATATGGCAGCAAATTTATTTTGTGCGTATAATTTAAAAATAGAATAACCCTCCTGACAGTAAATTTTATAAGGAATTGGAATGAATCACGTAGATAAGCCCTTGCCAATCACACCTGAACTAATTTAGAGGGTTTTCATATCTTGTCAATCACACATATACCAATCTAGGGGGTTTTCATACCTTGATAATCAAATATACACTAATCTAGGGGGTTTTCATACCTTGAAAATCACACCTGCATTAATCTAGGGGGTCTTCAAACCTTGCAAATCACACATACACTAATCTAGGGGATTTTCATACCTTGATAATCACAGCATGAGCCGGTAAGTTTACTCCCCAGGCCAGTGTAGCTGTGCAAACTAAAACCTTGATGAGTCCATCAGAGAACAATCGCTCTACGAGATTTCTATCTTGTCGAAGCATACCAGCATGATGAATGGCGAAGCCGTCAGGAAACATCTCTCGGAGTTGCTTATTTGGAGATCTTTGTACCTATCAAAAGTAAAATTAATTCCACTTATTATCAATGAATTTAAGCTTTGTTCCAGTTTTAAAATCTCCTCCTACCCACAGTCCCTCTAGGACTGTGTCCTACCACAGTTGTCACATATTTAAAGTTAATGTATGTTACATCAACTGATATTGTAAAAGCATTAATTTCCACTGGTTTTTAGTTTCACAGATTTGTCAGTGAAATAATATGTTGAAATCTGACATTTTCATGTGGGATTTTAATTTGCCAATTTCACTTATCGGCAAAAATAGTAAAATAATAAATAATTAAGGCATTTACTGTATCACACATACAAACAGTGTGGTGACTGGGACACTTTAAAGTGCTTTTAGCTCATGACTTTTTCTATAATATGATCTGGTTTCCCTTAAAATCTGAATGTTCATTTTGTAGGCATGATGTAACTCAAAGCAAAAACAACAGAGTAAATAAAGTTAGTACCTTGCAGATGTTCTGGGTGATTGACATGTTATTGTGTATGCATTATGTTTACAATATTTTTATTTTGAGTAATAATATTATCCACTATTCAGCAGTACACAATTCTTACAATGCCAGACATTTGTGCAGTGAATGCACTGTTTTTTAATATGATGTATTTCTTAATTTGCAAGCACTTGAATTAATCTTTATTTATTAATCAATATCAGTACCTGTTTCTCGGCGTGTCCATACTGAGAGTTTTGCCGAGCAGCAAATAAACCCGATTCCCCAGAATTCTTTGAGATTTCTCTTAGTTTCATCGCAGTGCGGACTGTTGCATTACGAGCATGAACAAATACCATGACCTAGAAACAGAATATACATAAACTTGCATCAAAATTAATGTATCTACAAGTTTTGAGCGCATATAATAAGTTGTTCGATTAGGCCAGTAGTGATGCAGGCTTGTCCAAAGTTCCAGCATGATGCACAAATGCAGCATGTTTGTACAAATTGACTGCATATTTTCATCACTTCTTATTTTATTAAAGTCAACCATTGACCTGCTAACATTTTTTGTGATAATCAAATAAATACTTTCTGTTATAAAAAAAACATCTCTGAACAAGGACGACAAAATTGTGGATAATTATGATGTATTCATACAAAAATACTATGTGACACAGAAAATCAACAAATGGTCCATATTCACTGTCACGTGACTTACACTTGGTGGATCAATTGAAGTATGAGATAGGAAATTGATCAATTTCCAATACATGTAAATGAAGCCATGTGGCAACAAGGTGCATCTATGATGTAGGTGGCAAAAGAAATGCCATTAACAACTTCATTATTGTTCTGTTGTGTAGTCGCTAACCGATAACTGTTTTTAAGAGATTTTCTATGTTTTAAATGACAAACAACACCACAACGAAATGAAGCTATCAATGAATGCCATTACTTTTGTTTATTTTTGCATCCATTTGTGCGGCAAAAGAGCGCTTCATCTACAGCAGGAAAGGAAGGGGCATAATTAGAGAATAATATAATAATAGACATTTGTAATTTGGAAACATCAAAAGTGGTGTGGAGAAGTAGTTTTATTTTATGACATACAATCTAAAATAAATTGGAATATATTATAATAGCAAATATTTACCTGATGTCCCTTCTCTACCATATCTACCGCTTTGTCGTAACAGACTTGATCAATATCCTGCATCTGCTGCATACGATTCAACGTCTTCACCCCGACAAACGTTGTCCCAAGCGGTACAGGACGGAAACGACCATCAAAGAAGAACAATCCCAAGTACGGACTAACATGTAGAAACTTGGCTACATCTAAGTAATTCGGCAACGTTGCTGACAGACCAACGATGCGTATCATACTCTGTGAGGACTCAACCTATAAATAAAGTATTATTATATAAGATTATACACAACATTTTCAGAATCAATTGAAAATTTTGTTCAAGCAAATAATACAGAAAAGCTTGTTTATATTTTAAATGCTGAGAGCAGACCATTGATAAAAGAATTATTAAATACATAATAACAGCATATACGACAAAAAAACAATATCAATGTTAAAAAAACTCATGGAAATGTAATATTTTAATTTTTATCTTCAAATACCATTAATATTTCTTTACTGTGTCTTTATGATAAGTATAGTTTTAGTTTTTTAGAATAGTTTGTTATACCTTTATTACATTTGTATTCACCTAAATTGAATTTATTTCAATATGGTTGTAATAAAGAATTACTAGTATCTTAATTAAGTATAGCTTGCTAGAGTGAATATGTACCATCACAGCAGTTGTTCTTGTAACTATTATATCTATTGCTCTAGAATATTATTGATGGATAAATCATACATTGATATAGTGATCTAACTATAGTTATGTAATTTATAATATGTCAAAAAGGAAATTCATATTTAATACACAAATTATAAAGTGTAAAATACAACATTTCAATTTGTGTCTTCAGAACCAACAGCCATGTACAATCTTTATTTGTATACAAACTCTCTCCCCAGCTGTCAACAAGCTTGCGCAACTTAATGTAGGGATTCCATTTTAACTTTGGCAGTTCAAGGGTGGAATAACATAAACCTTTACTTCATTCATTCATCTAAACTACGATACAGTTAAACCAAGACCATCACATTCATGAACCAGACAACTATCCACTACACATGTTAAATCTCTCTTCTCACCTGTCTTAAAGTCCTTGCAACTAAACATTCAATAACCGCACCTCTGTCTTCATGCAGTAGATGCACTTCATCTATAATCAATAATTTGACTAACTGCGTCAAAGCCACATCACCAGTACTTTTACGAGTCACCACGTCCCATTTCTCTGGGGTCGTCACTAACATCTGGCAAAAAAAAATTTTACAGAAAAATGAAAAATTAAATTGTTTTATTTATTTTATTAATTTAAATAATACATATTAGTTTTGTATGAAATACAAGATTAGCATTTTTCCAGTTAAATAATATGAACATGATACTCATACACAAAATATTATTTATTTTTCAACACAAGACATTTTTTTGGAGTGATATTATCTCCAACCTAAATTGCATGGCACACTGCTGTACAGCCAGTGTAAAATGCGAGTAAATAAACAACATGCCAACATACACAAACTGTGGGACTTACACAGAAGTCAATAACATTGATATGGAACTGAAGCGCATATATTTGTTTGTAAACATGTCCACATGGACATACCTGTGTTTTCTGTATTTCCGATTTCGTCAGCTGCATGTCACCAGTCAGTTCTTTCACGGCGATACCTAATGGTGCAAGTCTACCACCAAAGTTTCTGACCATCTCAGCAGCTAATGCTTTCATTGGTGCTACGTAGATGATCTGATAATATATAAAACATTAATAAATAACTTGAGTCAAACTTTACAAGGCTATCACGGAGGAAAGATACTCCACATAGCTCCCCTACTCACTCACATATCACTATGTTACAAGTGCCATTTCTTCATAGCCAGACTTACGCTGTACCCTGAAATCATACTTCTATATGATTGTATATACCGGATTCTGCCGTAAATTTGTCCTGGGTTGTTAAACGGCAGTTTGGGTTTAAAAAAAAATAAATTAGAACCAAGAAATCGTCCAGGGCGATTTTTCAGCAGTTTTTTAATGTGTTATTTTAATCTTTCCTGATGCCTAAAAGTTTCACCTTAGTCATTGATGCCTATTCAAGAGTATGATGTTTATTGCAACTAGGGTGAATTGGTATAAGCTTTGTTTCGACAATGAACTGTTATCACTGTAAACAATATTAAATTATTCTTCAAATGCTCAGTTTATCTTTTGAAAACAAGTAATTTTTTTTATTTAAATACAAATCATGCCACTTTCCCATCAAAATCCAAGCCAAAAGATTGTACAACACCATCGGCAAATCTCTTCCATGCTGCGTTCAATAACATTAACATATTTAAATGAGCTATGGTAATTTGAACACGTTGGCATCATCCATCATTTTGATTGGTTAATTAGTGATTTCACCTGTCAGGTATAGGAACATCGTCCCAGGTCAAAACATGGCGGATATTTATATCTACAGCATCGAGCCTTTAAAATGCAACCGGAATCATTTGCTTACAATGAAATAAGTTGAAATTCAACGAATGCATTGTTTGCACGTTATTATAATCATTACTAAGTAATAATCAACAATTGTGAAACGCAGCATAACCGGATTGCGCTACCGCGATCATTTGCTAATGCAGTTGTGTTCGTTTTTATTTGAAACTTCTTTTAGAATATACTTTCGTTACTAATAAAATGAAAAAAATAATAATAGCATTTGACACACAAGGTTCGTTAATGTGATTTTTTTTTAAGAAAGATGCGTTGGATGACACTGTAATGAAAGGGGGTCTACTTTTTAATTCAGCAAGAATTAACTTCTGCAATAGTTTCATTTGGTTTGGGTTTGGGATATTTGATGATCATTTTTTTGAAATTTTAAACCCCAAATAAGGGCCCACCAGCCGTGAAATCGGCCAAGGCAATTTTTCAGATGGGTGAATTTATGGCAGAATCTAGTAGAAGCAATTTTTTTTTTAGTCGATATGATTTAATATTTATTTAAACCCGATAACTTCAGGTATAAAATACCTCTATACATGAAGGTCGAGTGTAAGAAAAGTATTAAATTACATTAGAATAACAGAACAATATTAAAAGATTTGTTTGATTATGATAATATGTTATTTCCCATTCTATTCTAAAGGGGCACATTTTTTCATATTTCAGAAGTCTTGAAAATCATAAAATTTTTGAGAAAAGAACTATTTACCGAAGTACTAAAATACCGGTTTACATGAGTTAATTTATGAGAAAAGACACCTGACAATGCATACATTTTCTCACGAGTCGCCAAGATGCATTAGATGTCACCTGAAAAAAACATCATGACAGCTTTTCAGGCAACTTGTTGTCCATCGCCACAGTTAGTTTCCTCGTGTACCATTATCACTGCAGTGAATCATATGTTTATTGGTACATTGCGTAAAAGGAGTCACAGCGACATTCGCAAAATTTCATCAACGCAAACACACTAAGTTTAGAGTTGACAACTGAAAAGTGCACAGAAATACAGAAATTTCCCTGACATATCTCAGTTGAGTCTAATATTCCTCACCTTGAATTCATCTTTCTTGATCACACCTTGCTGTAAATGTTGTTTGATTTCATGTAGTATTGCCAACATAGCTATATTGGTTTTACCAGCACCAGTCGGCGCCGAGATCAAAAGGTTCTCGTTTGTGAGATATGCTGTTTCAAAGACGACTGACTGGATGCGATTCAAAGATTTCATTCCTTTAAAAGCTAACTGACTAATCTGTGAAATTAAATGAACATTAAATTTAAACATAAAATAATAGATGATATAATTTTAATACATGTTTATACATCGATAGCAATGTTGAGAATCTTAAAAACTGAGGATACAAACATATTAAAAGTATGCCAATAATGAATTAAGCCAAAATTTGCGAAGTTATAGTTGAGTTATCACCAGGGAAATTTGATTACAGTGTTTTGACAACACAGACAACGATGAAAGGACAGATGTTTTCCCATCCATTGTGCATCAGTATGAATTAATCTTCACAAACCTCATCTAAATCACTTATCAATATTTTTTTCTTGCCGATGTGTACCGGAGCAGGTTCAGATGGAGGAATGTTAACTTCTTCGTAAATTTTATTACTCTGCTTTTCAAAACCAATAGGCAGGCTCATCTGAAATAAACCAAGATAGCGAGTCCTCAAATGACGTTATAATATGTACTGAAACTAATCTAAGGGTTACCATATATGTGTTATGAGTGATGAGACAATAAACAGTGTTTTTTTTCATCCTTTGATTGGCAACTTTTGTCACCATTCAAAGAATAAACTAAAATGTAGTTTTCCATATTTCCAAAAATTTATATCAAGTCAAATGGAAATTACTTTTGATCCAAAAGAAATTAGAGATGAATGTAATAAAATACGCAAAATCTTGTGCCAAAATATGGACAGAAAAAACTTCAAAAGATGACAATCGTAAGAAATCATCAAAATAGCGCCCTCTATGAATGAGCTGAGACAATACAATACAAAGCAAACATTCATTGATTTTTAGTTATGTCAGTTTGTCAGTATGTGTATACTTAATATAGGAAATGAGATTAATGATTAATTAAACTGACCTTAGTGCCGCCAATAAACGATGATGAAAGACGTGCTTCTATCATTGAGTCATAAACATTTGGATAGTGCTCTTGTTGTGGTACGTGTACCCGGGGACGAGAGAAGAGTGTTGATTTGCCCGCATCTTGTAAAGACCTTTCTCTGCGAAAAATAGAAAAAAATACAAAGAAATAAAGATAAGCAAATGTGATGATATGATTCTGTGAAACAGAAAGATGTTTGTGCACAGTTCCTCCTTGGTTGTTACTGTAAAATACTTTATTTTCACTTGCAATTAAGTTTCGCTATTTTCGCTGAAGGAATGATTTAGTGAAAATAAAATCCAGCGAATACACCTTTTTTTTGTACATTTTACCTTCAACTCTAAAATCAGTGAAAATAAATGTCATACAAAACAAAATAAATTCCAGCTAAAATAAAGTATTTTACAGTATATTGAATGTTCTTGCGTATATACCGGTAGTGACCCCTTGCCACACTGCAGTATTAAAGTCACGATATTAGCTAAGTCGCGGATAACTTGATGGCTTCCAGTAGCTTTGGAAAAAACAAATTTTACAATTAATTGCTTCATGTATTTGGCTCGCCATTAAAACATCAGTATGAGACAATCAGGGCTGGTGATTTTTAAACAGTGTTGATGTCATCGCCATTTAGCAGTCATTTCCTTAAAAAATACTGGGAAACAGTGTCTGTGGCTGGGCTCAAGGTGTCAACTCATGACTGTACAAGTTTCTCGGCAGGTACTGCTCTAATAAAGCCCTAAAAAACTCATTGCAATGTGAAGAATACATTATTCTGATCTCTGGTTTCCAACTGAGCAGCATGTCTAAGCAAAAGTTATCCAGTCTTTCTATCTATGATAAACCACAACTCTTGATAAGTCTCGTTTATTGTTTGCCTCCCATCACCTTAGCAGGAGGTCACTGTATCTGTGAGATGTGTACTGCATTGATAATCAATATGTTTATTTCCACAATCTATTCACCATGGTATACAAAGATGCCATAGTATCAGTGCATCCTCTAACAGACTGATCTCAAGTCAAAATAATATCCCAATCAAAGAAAGCTTAGAAAGAACTCCCGTGTGCTGAGAGTATTGGAGACACATTAAAAATTAATTCAAAATTACTTGAACTTGATATATTGATGGAAACGCAGAAAACTAATTATGCAAATAAGGTAACTAATATGAACAGATTTAAGTGTAAAACTAATAAGGTCTGCACAATGTACCAAGTTTCATTGAAACGTGATTAGAACCAAAAAATTATTAATTATTATGCTAATTAGAGAATTAATATAAACAGATTTTAACCCAAAATTAATCAGGCTGTCTATTGTCCTAGAGCATTTATGTACCAAGTTTTATTCAAATGTGATGATCAATACTTGAGATATCAGTATTAATTAATTATGTTAATTAGGTGATTAAGAAGCATAAATATTTACCAAAAACTAATATGGTCATTAAAATCCAATGAGTGGTTTTTTAGACAATGCAACAGCCATAAAACAGCAAAAAAATTAACTAATTATGCAAATTGGGTAATTAATATGCACAATTATTTATCCCAAAATTAATCAGGTCTCTGCATAGTCCTAGAAGATCTATGTCGCAAGTCTCATTGTAATGTGATGATTAGTACCTGAGATACATTTGTATCAGGTGAAAATTAACTAATTATGCTAATAAGGTGATTAATATGCACAAATATTTACCCAAAAACTGATTAGGGGTCTGCACAGTCCTCAAGTAACTATGTACCAAGTTTCATTGAAACGTGATCATTACTACTCGAAATATCAAAAGATGAAAATTAATTAATTATGCAAATTAGGTAATTAATATGTACTGATATTACCCTAAAAACTATCAGGTCTGTGCATTGTCATATGACATCTATGTAAGTTTAATTGAAATGTGATGATTAGTACTTGAGATATCAGTGGAATTCAAAGCCGGAAATTGATTAATCATTATGCAAATTAGGTAATTAATATAAACAGGTTTTTACCCAAAACTAATCAAATCTGCGCATTAGTTCAGAGTATCCATGTGCCAAGTTCCATCGAAATCCAATGAGTGGTTCTTCAAATATCAGTGGAACAGTCATGGAACAGCTTAAAATCAGTTAATTATTATGCAAATTAGGTAATTAATATTCATAGATTTTTACCCCAAACTAATCAAATCTGCGCATTAGTTCAGAGTATCCATGTGCCAAGTTTCATCAAAATCCAATGAATGGTTCTTCAGATATCTGTGGAACAGTCATGGAACAGCTAAAAATCAGCTAATTATCATGCAAATTAATATTCATGAATTTTTACCAAAACCTAATCAACTCTGCGCATTATCCCAGAGCATCTATGTACCAAGTTTCACCAAAATTTGATTAGTGGTTTTTGAGATAACGGTGGAACAAAAAAAGTGACATACATACATACATACAGACATACAGACAGGGTAACTGCAAAGACTCCCTTTTGTGCTTCGCACACGGGAGTCAAAAATCAAGACTGTATGTGACTTCTATTTTTATAAAATGTGCAAATTCCTCAACTAAAAGAAAAGTTGTTTTCAAGGTAACTTTTTCAATGTATGATTTTCTATTGAGTCATAACTAATTTAATTATCACAAACAATCTCTGTGATGTATCCTGTTGGCTTAGAAGAGGCACTGTACAATATAAATTAAAGTACCACAAGATTAGTAAGCTGCATGTATAAACAAAGAATAAAAGTTAGGACACGTCTGCTCTTCTAATCAAGCAAATCCTTGGGGGGAACATCCAGGTATTTTCACCGCTTAGCAACCATCACGGTGAAAAACAAAGGCTGATAACTTTCAAAAAATGTACTTTGGAATAGTTGTTGAAACTCTCCTGAACAGTGTAACAAGATAACCCCAGTGTGTGCAACATATATAAATTTGGTTGCTCAGGATTACAAATAATAATGTACTTCAAGGTTGAGTTTGTTCCCTTGACTTTAGCTGTTTTCACCGGCTCTTTGATCAACGTTCCACAACAGCTCACGCAGAGCCCACAGAAATACACAATAGAGCGGCACACGTCTTAGCAACGTAGAATGTTCTGTGACGTAGCTCTGCCCCCAAGGTTATGGTATTTGGATGATGTGCTGTGTTACGTGTCTCTTCCTAAAAGGACAACAACTACATTTTTTGCCAACATTTTCATATTTTTAAATCAATGCAGAGCCAAAATGATCTTTACATTATCAAATGAGAAAATACATGCCAGGTAGACTGTTGACAATTTGTAATGCTTCAATTAAAATTTTTAAAATGCAATTTTAATAAATGATATTATTGAATAAATGGCACAAAGATAATAAAGCAAAGAATGCAATAATTTTGAGAAATTTCAAACACTGATATAACATGTGTGTAAGATAATACTGTAAAATGACTAATTTTCACTGGGTTTAAATTTCACTGATTTACTATTACAGGCATATTCAGTGGGTTTTAAATTCACGGTTTTGTCATTTAGATAATGTGTTCTATGCTAAATTTTACATATTCACTGTGTTTTAATTTAGCGCATTTTTCCAGTCAGGGAAATAAGCTAAATTAAAACCCAGTGAATAATTACCCCCTTTACAGTAGGCTGCAAACACATGGAAAAAACCCAAAATTAATTAACATGTACATCCTAAAAATATGTCTCATGTGTTCGTTTGTTTAACATAAAGATCAATTTGCCATAGTATGACACTTATCCAAAAAACATTATCATTCTATCGTACCTCTGTAATCTAAGCTGCTGTGGGTCAAAATCATCCATAAAATCATTCTCTTCCATTCTAGCATCTTTCCTTGCAAACTTCTTCTCTTCCTTCATATACTGTTTTCTTAGCTGTTTTTCTTTCTCAGTCTATGAACAAGCACAACATTAGGAACTGAAGATTCAACTGGAGCAACTACACTTGTCAGATTTCAAAATCATACCAAGAATATATCTATTTATAGAAAATTGTTCAGCATGTAAAACAGATTTAATGCTGACAATATACGCATAAGATCTATTTCAATGATTTGTTGTGAATAGCAAAATATATTCGCTAGTTTAAATTCACTGGTTTTTGAAGAAAAAAAGTATATTTTATGCATTTTCACTGGGTTTTAATTCAGTGAACTCTGCTATCAGCGACATAATTGATATCCGCTGTGATACAATATATATGTAAGACTAATACATTAAAGCGAGGGAGTCGTCACCTGTGCATGCGTCAGATGGCCATAGCGTGTCATTGTTTACAAACAAGCATCTACCCATGAGCCTTTGCGTTTTTAGCGTGTGTTATTATCGCGGCTTGGAACTCAATTATCGCATGTGCGCAGGTGATGACCCTCTCGCTTTAAGGTTACGCATTTATTCTGATTGTCTTACCTGAATCGTAACCTGACATCCAAAAGTTGGTTTAGATACATCGCCATCACCTGCAAATTTATGTGTAATATTAACAAAATAATAAGGAGATAAACAGACTATTGGTTTTACAGGAATGTATCTAGTTTCAAAAGAATCTCCCAATACCAAGACATTTTACTGACTACAGTAATACATGTATTATGGTTCCATAACAATCATCAAATTATCCATTCAGTGTAACAAGAAAGACAACAGAAAAATAGACCCCTTTCATAAGTCGAGCGCCCTCAAGCACTTCCTGTTTCAGAAGAACTGAAAGAGAGGCCAGTAGGTATAGAAACTCCACTGCCTCCATAGACAGACACAGCAGCTATCCAGGAAGTAATGTTTTAAAGGCAAGAATTTTGAGTTTATTTTTATTTTGACCCAGTGCTAAGCTGAAAGATGACGTCTGTACTAAGGTTTATAAGGTTTTCATGATTGGTTTGTGTGGTTTTTTTTTTTTAAAAGTCGTAAACATTGACTTTAATACATAGAGTACATCTGCAGACCAAATTTGGGGCAATATTATACATTGCTAAATTCAGTATTACCATGGAAACCAAACAACCTGATGGTAATGCTATGATTACATAAACAAACCCCATGACAAAGTGAGCGTAATTCTTTATACATTTCACGGAACATACCTGGTTTGGTTGAATTCTTATTCCCTCCATTCATAGCAGCATTAAGCACTTTGTGACGATTTGACAACAAGGTCTGGATAAATTCAAATCTATCAAACCCCAATAGTTCAAAGAGCTGTAACAAAAGCAAGAACCAATACATACAATTGTTTTCAAGAAGGATTAACTATTTTTTATAAAAATAAATATAAACTAGATTGCAATTTGAAATGACCAATAAATAGCTTTTGACTAATTCAATGCGTTAGCAAATGAATATCAAATAATTCCAAAGTGGTCAGTATGACCTTTGACCTACGGTATGTTCCAGCTTACCAACAATTATTTGGCAATACTACTGTACTACAAAAAAATAATCTGAATCTGAGCTTTACCAAATGAATTGATAGCTTCCAAGATAAGTGTATTTTTATTTTATAAATTTTAACACAAAATGTTCATAATTCCTGTTGTTTCATTGCAACGCTATGACCCCTGTTTGTTCAGAGATAATGCATGACGATGAATCTTGTCGTGACTGGAAAATGGTTTATAGTACGAATTATCAATTTAAATGGCATGCATATAATTAGACAACAAACATACATCATTTTGTAGCTCATCATTGGTTTTAGAAGAACAAAGTTCATCAAAGATTGTCTCACACCAGATCTGTGCGGTCATACCGTCATCCCCACCGTAGTACTTCTCCACTTCCAATCGTAGCCAGTTTCCACTTATTTCATTTGGTTTACGCTTATTGACATGGTTGCTATTGACAACCGGTTCGGCAACAGGTGCCGTATAGGACATAGTGAAGTTGTAGTGTTCTGTGTCAGAGTCGTCAGACTCCTCTTCATCAACTTCAACGTTGAATGAATCAAACGAGAATTTGATATTCTTTCCAAATTCAAAATTCTGCTTTTTCTCTCTGGCATGTAAATTCTCCAGCACCTCCACCGGAATATGCCTGGAGATATCTTGCACTGTGCTACATGCTTGGGAAGCAGCATTGGCCGGGAATGGTCCCAGAGTATTTTTTAGCTCAATAGTTTCTTGGTGGCCAACCTTCTCACATCCTTGTAAAGTTACAAACAGAAACACTGCTGTACTTTCTACTGTCTCTGGTGAGGCATCACCACCAACTGCCGAAGGAAATAAGAAAAAGTGTTAACAATTAACAGAAACAAACACAATGTACTGGTACATTGTGCTTTTGATGACACTGATCTTGTAGTATGATTTGTATATCTCAACAGAGTGAAAGGCCAAATCAAAAAATTCATATCAAAACAGATTGCCTCCATATATGTATGATTGTATGTAAGGGTGCCTCAACAGGGTAGTTGCATCACTAGCATGATGATATGATCTTCATTGGTATTTGTTCTGTTTACTCTTTAGAGCATCAATAAGATTATAAAATGAGATTATAAACAGGGATCATATAAATGATTATAAAATGAGATTATAAACTGAGATCATAATGATAACAAAATGATGTGTCAGCTAAGTGTGATTATGGAGGTATGCCTCCATGGTGTGGACAGGTTGAAATCTGGTGGCGTGTAGTATGGTAGTGTGGTTTTCTTTACATTTGTTTTCCAAGTTGAATTTGGTTAAGGAATAAATATCATAGAGGATAAGTAGAATCTCTCTAATACTTAAATTGAATTGAAACTTTTTGATATTGGTTATTAAGTATGGCTCGAACTGTAACCTCACGCCAACTCACCTGGACCAAGATTTCAAGAAATCAAAATGCAAATGAATGGAGATCATAAATGAAATACTGTATTTTCAACATAAGTGATTTCAACAAGTTTTCCCCAATGTTTCTACTAGTATCACACAAAGTAAAGAACATCATCGATGTCATTTTACGTTACCTATTTCCCTGGCGGTGTGCATTAGTTTCCGTAGTTCCGCTGTAACTTCGTGTTTTTTTTGCAAGCTGTTTTGTTCGATGATAAAACACAAATCATCCCAGCCCATCCCCTCCTTCCGTGATCCTCTGGATTTTCTCGACCTAGGCACGACATGGTCATTTTCTCCTGGTGCGTCGATATTGCCCGAAACCGGGGAGAAAGCTCTGAGAGCACCTGTTAACCTGGGTAGCATCATGTCTGTCACGTTTTCACCGGTGATCCATGATGATTTGGCACGGCATATTGCACCGGCAGCAGAAATCTGGATCCCGGAAGTTTACTATATTTGCTGGTTTGCAGTGATAGAGCTTCTCTTCTCCAGTGAATTCAAAAAGCAGAGATATATATTTGTGCCTTATTTAAGTGTGTGTGTCCAGGGTCTAAAGAGTAAAGTAAAGTGACACGTCGGTAGAAAAAAGTCTCCGAAGTTGATGTGTCCTTTCTCGGAAATGTCACGAAGAACGCCCTCTATTATAGCATTGTTTAAAGTGGGGTCAATTCAGGTCACGAATCAGCTGGACTTCAACAATCTCCGTTCTCAAGGATGGATTAGAATCGCAGTAAAAATTTGAAAAAACGACTTTTTTGTTGATTTATATCCATAATATTCCTTATTAGAGCCACGCAACGCAACTCAAAAACTGCTTGTTCAAAATGTTTAATTCCTGTTTCCGGGTTTCTACTATGAGAAACATTTTATGTCTAATGAGAAGACGGGACGCTAGTCCAATCACCCTCTCCAGAACACTGTGCATTCAGTCTCCTGCCGTGTCTGCATATACCCCAAGGAGAGCAATGTTGTACGTACCTGGCAACGACGAGAGAAAGTTGAAGAAAATACCAACTTTGAAGGCAGACTGTGTGTGTATGGATTGCGAGGATGGGGTGGCCCTCAACAGAAAGGTGGGAAATTAATTTATTTATTTATTTATTTGTTTGTTTGTTTGTTTGTTTGTTTATGTATTTGTTTTTTTATTTATTTATCTGTGGCTGTGACTTTCACTAGCAGTCAGTTTGTTTAGTTTTTTTATTTATACATTTTGTTATTTGTTTTTATTTATTTGTTCATCTATGAAAGTGTTTTTTATGCATTTATTTAATATGATTTTTTGTATATACCATGTGCATTGTTTTTTCTAAGCTATGGTTTTGAAATGGATAGGTTTTATCTGGATACAGCTTGGATCCTGCAGTGTATTCTGATAAATACATGCAACCTTTCTGAACCCAAAATATACTGCTGTATTTCTTTTTCACAATAAATTATTCATATACATGTACATCTGTTCTGTAGGAAGAAGCCAGAAATACAATATGTACAATGTTGGATGAACTAGAATTGCCATCATACATGGATAGAGCAGTGAGGATTAATTCTATAGATAATCCAACGCTGGCTGAAGAAGATCTGAAGGTGATTATGAAAGCTAAGAGATTACCAGCTACCTTGATGGTACCAAAGGTCAATGAACCTCAACAATTACATTGGGTGAGTTTTCTTATAATATACTGTAAAATATGTTGGAAAAGCGACAGGCAATTTCAGCGAATTGTGGTAAAATGTAGTAATAGCGAAATGTTGATTTAGCGAATCTCTCTTGTCTTTGTTGATTTCCTGTTTTCACAGTACTTTTCCGTAGCAGTCCAAAACAAATGTGCAGTTATCACCTCCATAAAAACAAAGAAAAACTGTCAAATGTAATTAGGAAGCGCCCCAGATTTTTATGTACCGAATACTGTATACAAATCCCGAAGCCTTGGCCATTTTGAATTTATAATAAGGTCATTAAGGACATCTTGAATTAGCGAATCAGTTCTCTCGCTAAATTCGCTAAAAAGACATACTCGTGAAAAAGACATGTTTTACAGTAGATAGAGTTTATACAGCTATCCCTGAGGAGCAGTATTGAGGCATTATATTTGATATGTTCTTTCTCACATATGTCCAACATTCAAGGAATCTCCTCTGTCAATTTATTAGTATGTGCTGTCAAATTTTCTGTAACAAAATGTCATAAGATTAAAAGTCCCCAGTGTGGGGCTAGTTTTTTCAATCGAATTACCCTCCAGTGGACCTGTACTATGTTAATTGAGAAACTATTTTCCAACTATGGTCTAACAAATAGCTATTTTAGGCTAGGCTGAATGTGGTCCCTATCGCAGACCTGGTCCAGACCCTATCAGGCCTAAGAAAGTGTATGTGAGCAGCTTGGTCTGATCAAGCCACTTCTGAGATGAAGTCATGGCAACTTACATGAGTGCATCAGAGGCTTTACTTTTGAGAGGAAAAATAACCATTGTTCCCTTTTGAGAATACCTAAGGATTTAGCTTATATGCAGATATATGGGATTAGCTTTAATCCTAATCTGTAAGTGCCCTAAAGTGTAGCCTGAATGCATCAAAGGAATAGAATATTTATTATATTAAATCATAATAATAAATCCCTCTTTTACATTTAAGGTAGCTGAGAAGTTAAAAGAAGTGTTATCAGATAGACAATTATCCCAACCAATGAAATTAGTTATATTTATAGAAAGTGCTATAGCGTTAATACATCTTAGAGAAATTTTACACCATGGGATGGATTTATCGAAAGATGGCCCGTTCATGCTAGATGGTGTGGTTTTTGGATCAGATGACTTCTGTGCTGATATTGGTGAGTTTTTTGTCATCTGCATCAATGTCAGTTCATCAAATGTCCCTAGCAACCAGGTCTGTCTATTGTCCCATGTCTGTGGCACTGCCCTCATGTGTCTCTCTTTGCAGAATCAACTGTTTATGTGTGAGTTTCATTGTCAGAGCAAGTCATCAAATCCACCATTTTCTTCATCCTTATCGTTGAAACCATAACAAGCCATAGGTGTTGACTGACATTCCATTATTGATTCAGAATGCAGTCACTGATTGGTTAATTTCCGTCAGCGTGGAAATCGCCGTAATGTTCTATTTCACTTTTAAAGTTTAACGGTAGTTGTATTCCAGTTTTTAGTCCGTGCTCAACTGTGGGTCAGTTCTACAAGTTTATGTATTTATCAGTTCGTTGAAGAATTTCGTTCGCAAATAAATGCAGTTCATGTTATCAATTGATTTGTGAGAGTTTAAGTTCAAGTTTGGCTGAAATCCTACTGAAGTTGGAATGTGGCCAACCGAACCCAACCACAATCCTTGTTAGCAGCTAGTTGCTATAATAATCCTCTAAATATTTATCTATGACATCATTAATGAAAAAAAACATCTGGTTTTAATTTTACTTTATTCACTGATAAACTAAACAAATTGGAAAGCATAAAATTAGAATGAAACTCATCATTTCACATTGAAATCTGTGAATTTATGACCAACATAGGTGATTTTCCATTCAACCACAGTCACTCTACTAGTAGAGTGACTGTGGTTCAACTGCGAGATTTCATGAGTTGCGTGAAAGATGTGCGCCAAACTTCTGCCACAAAAATCAAACGATTTGGACACAAATTTCTTTATTTCGTAGCTCACATCAAAAGGCCGATCTTTGACAGGAGAATATTGCGTTTGAATACCCTTACTTCATCAAATGTGTACAGTATATTATTAAACATGAAAATATCCCCCAAAATACTTTCACGTTTGTCGAATCCCACGCAATGTTTCTCACCACTACAACGCTATGACCTTTGTTTGTCTTGTTTTTACATTCGATTGCTCTCATAACACGGGATCTCGCAGTGACTTGGAAAATGGTTTATTCACTTTATTATAAAACATAACACTAGTGAAAATTAATGCATTTACAGAACTTGGTGAATTCTTGGCAAATTTTATTATGCATGAGCTGATTTCTAGTGTTCATACTTTGAACAAATAAAACAAAAACAAAAGTTAGCAACTGAACTAACTGAAAGTACCATTCACTAGGTGCTTCTAGATCATCTGATGCATCTGAGTTGATATATGCCAGACAGAAAGTAGTGACAACAGCCAAAGCATACAGACTACAAGCAATAGATTTAGTTCACATTGACTTCAAGGGTAGGTAGACTATAACTTTTTTACCTCTCATTGTATATCAACATCAAAAGTCATAATTGAACATTGTGTCTTCTTTTCCATACTTTTCCATCACGTTTAATTTTACTATGCACAGATTTACCAGAATTTGATATAAAAAAAAATTGAATGAAAATGTTTTTCCCCTGAATTTGTATGTTTTTTTCTTTTTTAATTTTTAGAATAAATTGACATAATTTCCCATTGCCTACAAGTTTTGATCAAGTTTTGAAAAAAAATTATGCATATTTATTATGACGAAAGTTGTCTTTGGCATTCAAGAGATATTGATTTGACAAGGCTTTCACCAAACCACTAAAAGTCTGCAATAAAATAGCATGCTGGGGCTGAAATTTAATCATATACTGATGATGTCCACATTTTATCTGTTTCACATAATAAATCATTATTGAGCAAAATTTTAAATAATGTCTATTGTGTAATAGTATTCAATAAGTGTTGTTTGATTGACTATAATTATCTTTTACTTCCATAGATTCTGAAGGTCTGAAAAGACAGTCACTAGAAGGAGCTAGAATGGGTTACACTGGTAAGTGATCACTTCATTATTCAAACTAAAAGTAATACTGGAATACTTTATTTTCGCTTGGAATTAATTTTCGCTGAAAAAATGATTTAGTGACAATAAAATCCAGTGAATATACCTTTTTTTCTATATTTTACATTCAACTTGTCAAACAACAGTGAAAATAAATTCCATACAAAACACCCAAAAAGTTAATTCCAGCTAAAATAAATTATTTTGCAGTATATATAAATAAATAAAAATACCTGTATATGGAAGTGTGATAATTTAAAGAGGCGATGAGATAACGAACATGATGTGGCGTAACAACATTACCTAAAATCAAATCATTAACCAAATCCTGCAATGATGTGGTAATTCACAAACATACAGCTGGTAATAAGTCCAGGCACTCAACAGATTTATTTCAATTAACATTACAGTATATACAGGAATGTGTGTATCATTTCAGATTTTCTCCCAATCACTTGTACATTTATCGACACAACACTGACTTCAGAAAGTACAGCAGTAAGATCACTAAAAAACTACTATTATATATAACTTACAAAACTAAAGAAAAAAATATGATACACTTATTAAAATTAATGTTTGAAAAAAATATTAAATATTAAAGGCAAATACCAACACACAAAAGTATATGTAAAAAGAAAAACAAATGATTATAATAAAATCTTAACTAGGTACATAGCAATAGAAATGAGTACATTGTACTCTTGTCAATGAGAAAAACGAATGAATATTTAATTATTAAGGAGGCATTGTTGTCTCATCTCAAATGATTTTTTAGAAATTGCGAAAGGGAAATGAACATGTGTTTGTTACTCATCAGAAAAACGAATTTGTATTCATTATTGTTATTTTTAAATTCATTGTGGATGGAAATATATTTATTTTTTTTAAATATTTTTGTGTCAGGCAACAGTTATGGACATTGGGTGTCGCTGTTGTCTCTCCTGACTTTTTCTTTTTTTGTATGTGCATATTCCAAGTGCTAGTGCTGACACATAGTACATTTTTGCCACAGAAGTCATATTTATGTTTGGGACTGCATGACGGGGCTGTGTGGCCATCTCTCTGTCAAATGGCAATTTTAATGTGCTATCCTGGCGTCAACCAGACTCGGTCGAACACAAGCACATGTTCTTGACCGACAATTGTATGGAAGTATTAATTATTTCATTATTAAATTATTTCATCCTGTGTTTTCTGTAATTATTATAGGTAAACAAGTGATTCATCCCAATCAGATTTCCATTGTACAGGAAGCATTTAGTCCTAGTACGGAGAAGATAGAATGGGCACAGGAACTTGTCAAAGCATTTGAGGATCACCAGTCTAGTGGAAAGGTAACACCCTGAGGAAGTGTCTCTTGTCTTATTTCTATGAGCAGGTTGTCTTGGAGATTATTACAAATTAATGAAATTCCTGGTGTTCCATGCTCTGTGAAGTGACCCCAACTTCAAAGTATGAAATAACACTAGATAATTTACATAAAGTGCATAGAAGAATGATATTTCTTTGATAGCGTCATTTAGCATCATATGAAAAGGAACAGACTTTTTGTTTGGTGGAGTGCCACAGTCATGCAGTAAATACAAAGCTACAAGCAACATCATGCCTGATTGGCTACCCAATTCTAACATTCAGACCAATCAGAGAGAAGCTTGTTTATTGACTGAATTTTTTGCTAAATTCAATTTGTATATATGCTTCAACTAAACTGCAGCTACTGCATAACATGTAAACTATAAATGCTACATACATCGTATAGACGTTGCATGGGACCCATGTTGAATATGATGCAGAGCGATGCAGACTGTGTCACTTTACTCTCATCTATGGTAACTTTTTAACCACATTTTTATGTTGTAAATGCATGTATTTCTAGTATATATTTATGAGACACAACACAGTCTCTGAATAGATCAGCAGTAATCTCACAAAGTTACATAACCAGATAACGACAAAAAGGAACATATAATATCATTTTTTTTTTAAATGTAACTTGCTCACTGTTATTATTTTTTAGGGTGCATTTACTTTTCGGGGCAGTATGATTGACATGCCATTACTTCTACAAGCCAAGAATGTACTACGCATGGTGGATGCAGTGAAACAACAGTAAAACGCCTACCAATGTGTGTATTGGCAGCTAGGAATAACTGAAGTTATTGGTTACTGATAGTTGTGATAAATAGAACCGAGATGCCAAGCAAGCTGTTAGTGTCCAAGTTGCTGTAGTTTGACTCAATTTTGGCGAGTTTTAGGTGTTTTTAGCTTTGGTATGTGTGATATGCAAGGGAGGTAATGAGTTTGGTATGTCAGTCTGTATAAGCAAAATCTCAAATACTTTTGAGCAAATTTTGTCTGTGCATATTAAGTAGTTAATTTGCATATTGATTATCTCATTTCAGCCAAATTCTACAGTCATCACAGTGAGGTTAATTGAAGTTTTTTTTATGGTAGGTAACGTTCAGCATCATCAATGAGGTTTGTCAATCAAACCTCATTGATGGTGCTGAACATTGTTTGTATTCAAAGCCAACACATAAGCCACGCTACCAGATATATACAACAGCTAACAAGCCACTCCAACCCAGGGACCGTTCAGATTGCAAAAGATTTGTACACACTACCACCATGTCATATCCATTTACAATTCTGGTTCCCCTATAACTCTAGATATTGTTTTATAAAACAAATATGCATAACTTATTGATGAAAAATATAAGGAGTTTAACTTTGATTTTTTTGCAGCCCCGTCGCAATGTATTATGAAACTCATTTTGTATAGAAGGACAAAGGGCCAATGACCTGTAGAAATTGCACCTGATTCATGTACATAACAAGCTTTCCACCACGAACCACCTACTTAGCTCAATCTGTAGAAATTGAACCTGATTCATGTACATAACAAGCTTTCCACCACAAACCACCTGCTTATCTCAATCTGTAGAAATTGCACCTGATTCATGTACATAACATGCTTTCCACCACGAACCACCTACTTAGCTCAATCTGTAGAAATTGCACCTGATTCATGTACATAACAAGCTTTCCACCACGAAACACCTACTTAGCTCAATCTGTAGAAATTGCACCTGATTCATGTACATAACATGCTTTCCACCACGAACCACCTGCTTAGCTCAATCAGTAGAAAATCCAATTTCATTGGTTCAAATCCAGGGTATTGCTACTTAAAAGAATGTACCATTTTTAAATAGTGAGGGGAATGTTCTACAGTATCGAAGGTTAGCGTACTGTTAGAATAATAGCAACAAGCCAAGAAGTAGTATTACTATAGTTAATGGCCTACCTGTGGTTGAGGTTCACTTTAGTTAATGGCCTACCTGTGGTTGACGTTTACTATAGTTAATGGCCTACCTGTGGTTGACGTTTACTTTAGTTAATGGCCTACCTGTGGTTGACATTCTAGTAAACATCCATGGGCCTAAATAGGTCGTTAACTACCATTAACATCTGATTTGCCATACTTTAATGAGTTTTTAGAAAATTACTACTGTGAGTTTTAAATGTGTTTTTTTGCAACGCCATCACTGGTTGTGTGACAGTGTACATGTGTTATGTAACTCCTATTTTCTGCTCAAAATAAAAATGTACCATTTTTAATGGTGAGGGGAAGTTATAGTCTCTACTTGGACCATGCAAGAACAACCTCATTCTAGAAAACTCTTTTCTAGTAAACAGCATTGTTGAGGACAAAGAAACAAGTACATGTAAACAAACTGTTTCAAATGAAGAATGAGTACTTTCCTAGTAAATGATGACAAAAGATGGTAAAAGATAACTGTCCGATTTCTAAAGTTAGCAGACTGTTAGAACAACAGAAACAAGCCAAAAAATTTACTGGTACAACAACTAGGTGAAAATCTGAGATTGACAGTGTTCGAGAATAACTGTCTACTATCGAAGGCTTAGCAGACTGTTAGAACAACAGAAACAAGCCAAAAGATTTACTGGTACAACAACTAGGTGAAAATCTGAGATTGATAGTTTCCAAGATTAACTGTCCACTATCGAAGGCTTAGCAGACTTTTAGAACAGCAGAAACAAGCCAAAAATTCTACAACAACTAGGTGAAACTATGAGATTAACAGTGTCCGAGAATAACTGTCCACTATCAAAGGCCATGGAGGTATTATTTTACCTCCATGCAAAGGCTTAGCAGACTGTTAGAACAGAAAAAAGCCAAAAATTCTACAACTACTAGGTGAAACTATGAGATTGACAGTGTTCGAGAATAACTGTCTACTATCGAAGGCTTAGCAGACTGTTAGAACAACAGAAAAAAGCCAAAAATTCTACAACTACTAGGTGAAACTATGAGATTGACAGTGTTCGAGAATAACTGTCTACTATCGAAGGCTTAGCAGACTGTTAGAACAACAGAAAAAAGCCAAAAATTCTACAACTACTAGGTGAAACTATGAGATTGACAGTGTTCGAGAATAACTGTCTACTATCGAAGGCTTAGCAGACTGTTAGAACAACAGAAAAAAGCCAAAAATTCTACAACTACTAGGTGAAACTATGAGATTGACAGTGTTCGAGAATAACTGTCTACTATCGAAGGCTTTTATAGCAGACTGTTAGAACAACAGAAAAAGCCAAAAATTCTACAACTACTAGGTGAAACTATGAGATTGACAGTGTTCGAGAATAACTGTCTACTATCGAAGGCTTTTATAGCAGACTGTTAGAACAACAGAAAAAGCCAAAAATTCTACAACTACTAGGTGAAACTATGAGATTGACAGTGTTCGAGAATAACTGTCTACTATCGAAGGCTTAGCAGACTGTTAGAACAACAGAAAAAAGCCAAAAATTCTACAACTAGGTGAAAATCTGAGATTGATAGTTCCAAGAATAACTGTCCACTCTCGATGGTTTACCAGACTTTTAGAACAGAAATAAGCCAAAAATTCTACAACTAGGTGAAAATCTGCGATTAACAGTGTCCGAGAATAACTGTCTACTATCGAAGGTTTAGCAGACTGTTAGAACAAGCCAATAATTCTACAACTATAATAATAACTTTATTGCATCCTTAGAAGTATAAATGTTCTATTGGTTTACAGCAATAAATATATAAGTGATTAAAATAATATCAAAGTATGATAACGTAAAAAATAGAAAAAAAAAAGAGTCAAGGTATTATATCCAAAAAAAGCTCATTTCTTAAAATAAATGATTTATGTAAAAATTCCCCTAAAAGTTTTATTATATTTCTGTCATTACTTTTCATTAAATATGTGAATTTTTGCAGGTTGGTAATGATTTCTTTGGGGAATAAAATATTGGAAATAAAATCATTTATATCTGTTTGATATCGTGGGCAAACTAAAAGAAAGTGTAATTCGTCTTCAACTTCCTGTAATGTGCATTGTTTACAAATTCTATTTTCTAATGGGGTTTTTGGATTGGTATGTCTGCCGTTTTCAATGGCTAGATTGTGACTACTTGTCCTGAATCTAGCCATTGATATTCTTTGATTATTATCCAAAATATTAATGTAATTTTCCAGATTGTAATTCATTTTAAATTTAATGTATGTTCTCAGTTTTGTTTTTTCATTTGGCATATTCTCCCCAGTATGTTATGTATTGTTGTTTAATAGTGCTGCTAATTCTTTTACCACTAGGTGAAAATCTGAGATTGACAGTGTCCGAGAATAACTGTCCACTATCGAAGGTTTAGCAGACTTTTAGAACAGAGAAAAGCCAAAAATTCTACAACTAGGTGAAAATCTGAGATTGACAGTGTCTGAGATTATGTCGATATCTATTGATGTTAACCTGCACATTTTAGTGATGCATGCCTAGATATGTTTTCAGCAGCATACATAGAATGTGTATAGACTCCAACTAGCAATTTGTATTCATTCTTTGCTATACATGTACATGTAGAATAAATACAATTAAAATTGTGTGCATGTATGTGCAATAAACCAATGAAAAGTACTGCTTAAATGACTTAATTTTCACTGGTAGGAATTTTTCACGGTTCGATGATTTTATGGCATTGATGAAAATAAAAATTCTGTAAAGTCACTGACACTCAGTAGCATAAAACCCCAGAAAAATTAATTTTCACCTGCTACAAAATTTATTTGCCGTTTCCATGGACACATGAAACTAAAGCAGTTTACAGCATACAAAAGCATGCCCTCTATTCAGATCTACCATTGAAAAATAACATTAGGTTAAGTTGAAAAATAACCAAGGACAATGATTACCTACTGGTAATACATCAACCAATCTCTTTTTGTCCACGACTGTTGGCCAGAACAGTCCCTTTGATACTTAGACATGTGGTTAGTTATAAGGTACTAACTTACTATGGTACGATACAGTACAACTAGGTGAGTATAGGTAACTTCTAATATAACTTGCTTAGATACTAGGATTTGTAGAGATTAATTGAAGAGACTGTACTAATTACATAACCCATACCAAGCTAAATCATATACCTTTGTATCCAAGTAAGTTTGTACCTCAGAGGTAACCTCTCTAGCACTATTCTTTGCCGAAAAACAGATCAATGGTTACCAACATTTTTGAAAGCTTTGCTGTATCAATTTTGCTTGCAGAATTTTATACTTCTAAATGAATGTACAAGTCAATGATATAGGATATACAATGATACAATGTAGGTCCTGTCGTCACAAGTTATATTGAAGTAATCAAAACGTTGATATCACACATGCATGCACACACAGACAGACACGCATCGCTGTCCACCATTAAAAAGTGATAGCATATTTGCTCTATTAGTAGCCTATGCGTTTACTAGGTAAATTACAAAGGTGTTTTTATGGTAAAAATAAGTAATATTTTAATGATTTAGTATACAGCCAATGTTTTGGTTTATGTGTGCTTCTATTGGGAATGTGCTTCTAATAGAGAAAATATGGTAGCAAACAAAAACTGGATCTGCCAGAACAAACTTGACAAATAATGTGTATTTATTACCTATTACATGTACATGTCTTAAATTGAAAATAAAACAAATTCACAAATTTGAAATAAAGAGTTGGAAACACAACCGCCAATTCAATTGTCCTCACCAGAGTCATTTTCATCACCCTGCGATTTATCATGCAATATAACATATTCGCGGGAACTAAAACCAAACTTAATAACATCCTTTTCTCTTAGTTCCACGTATCGAGAGTGTTCTATTTTATTATTATTCACAAATGTACCATTAGAGGATTCCAAGTCTATAACGTATGGACGTACTTGTCTTACGATTGTTGCATCGTCTCGTTCATACTCAACAAGTCTATACTGCAGTACCGCATGTTGTTTGGAACATGATGGGTGATCGACTGGAATATCAGCGATGTGTCGATCACGTCCAAACAGATATGCACTCTGTCGATGTATATGTAGTAGGGGGAGTGCCTCATCTCCTTTAAATGGATACATTCGCCATCTTCTTTTCGGTTTCCTGGCTTCTGGTGGCTCATTATATTTAATAACCACCCCTTTGTATGTATTAGTATCCTCAGCTAATTTACCCGACAATTCAAAATCAGGTGCATCTTTTGGAACTGCTGCTGACTCCTCCATTTCTTGTGATGACCCTTGCTGGCCGTACTGGTACTGTTCTTCCTCACTACGAAATGGATTTTGTGGTTTTCGTTTTTTATCATCTCTTCTTCTTTGATCGTTTTCTTCTCGTTCTATCTTTACTTTAATGTGGCTGTAATCAACATGCTGCTCTGACCTTCCACGGTCTCTGTGATCTTGATGTCGCTTCCTGTCTCTATACTTTTCTCTGTGGTCTCTGTCTCGTTCCCGGTCATTGTGGCTCCTATCTCTGTCTTCTCTACTTCTGTGTCTTTTAGATTTGTCGCCTGAATCATCGTATCTGTGTTTTGTGTCCTGCCTTTCTCCATATCCACGTCTTTCATCATCGCGGTGCCTATGGCGATCCTGTAAAAAAAAAAAAAAAAAAACGCCATGTGTAGAACATTTTAAACCCATTGCAAAAGCTATATCATAACCACAGTCCCTCCATAGACTTGTGTGTTGTAAGATACATTAGACTCAAGTCTGATTGCAATACGATTACCATTCTACCAACAAATTTGTTTTGCAATATGAAAAACGGCCAATCATCCCCAGGCACATGCTTGTTTTACTAACAAATTAGAAAAACAGACAAGTTCTGTTTTTTGTAGTACCGGGTAAGTAGTCATTACTACTAGGACTATGTTATTTGGGAAAAGAGATTTATGACAGACCGATGTGACTTGTATTTCTTTAGCGACGACTCTATGATAAATGTCAGTCAGGGTCAAAGTTTGACTGTTTTCAGGTATTTTTGTTTTGTTTTATTTTTACAGTCATTGTTTTTTTTCTGGTGATGGCACCTGCAGGTTTTCTACTCCTAGGCTGTTTGATTGCTAATTACACCTTTTATTTGGCTTCAAGTTTGAAGTATTCCCCTAATATCTGGCCTCTGTAACTTAATGCTTTCAAAACAATACGACTACATACATGTACCCTGTGTATGCATCCTACGCACACTGGCACGCAGTCGATCCACAGCAAATTTGGTGATATGTGTACACACACTAGCTAGTTTAGCATAGTGCAAAAACGCAGACGGCACCGAGACAACGTACCTGTGCGATCAATACTCGGGAGATCACTACAATACTATTCCACACCAAACATCAGTCACACATCCAATGGATAAAGATACTATTATAGCCCTCTATGTGTACTTGAGAGTAACAGTAAATGAACAAACAAAAGAATACACTCAGTCACACTTATTTAACTTTTTATTTACTCAACTTTCGCCTACTTACTTTTTTTTAGTTATTCATTATTAACTTTATTACATTTTAAACACCAAATTAGAAATGTAAAATTTTCAACACGGTTGTAATAAAGCTGTTATCTTATCTTATCCAATGGCGATGTACCGGTAAATGTAAATGAATCAAATACAATACTATTTCATGGATTAAAACTGCTTTCTTTCTTAGGTTGTCATATGAGATTGTAAAAACAAAGTTCCAGAAAAACATTTTAAATTATGCAGGGACTGTGAAACTGCTCTGTTCACTGTGGACTTTTCCCCAAGTTTTCTGCCCCATAGTGGCAGCAAATTCACTGATAATGACAACACTACAAAATAATAACAATGGACGACCCGCCAACTCATAATGGACGAACGTTTGAGTTCAAGTGCGTTTGTTTCTTTGCATAATGCATGTACTCCATAACAAACGCTCTACCAATGATGACAATTTGTTTATTTCCTTGAAAATTTTCTTAAATACACACTCATAGAAACAAAACAAAAAAAAAGGACCAAGACCAAGATGAAAGACAATCACCTGATAATGATTGATAATCTCTGCAATCAATACTACCTTCCATGCTACAAGGAAGTGCACTATAGGTTTTTGACCAGATAGTATTACTACCTCTTCCGGAATATACACTACTACTCACCTGTTTATGGTGGGGACTTCGTTCTCTGTGTTTGCCGTTCATTCTGTCCAACTGAATTGTATCCGTTCGGTTAGATAACAATTTAAGACTATCGTTTCTGCAAATTTTTTGCCAATATCAACAGCTACAAACAACAAAAACAACGCCACCACAACGTTTTAGATTACGTTTATTTCGTGAGTGGAAAGACCGAAAGGAAGTCACATAGGCCACCCAGGTAACCAATTATTATCAAATATAATTTTTGTGGATAAAATATAACGTTCCATCTATCTTTTGACCGCTTTTCACTGTAACCCTTCCATTAAAACGTGTATATGAATACATATTGATTGTCCTGTACCCATAACTTTGCGTATTATGCTTAAAAAACTTGAAAATGTAACAATAGTTTTGCCAAAGATAGGTGGTCGAAAAACAAAGGTCAAAGGTAACAAAAATGGCGACCAAGGAAGTTGTGCGCGTTGTCGAAGGAGAGGCGTCAGAATCGGAATCTGAGGAGGAAATCAACACCTCGCACCACCAGCTAGTGGGTCTAGTGGTTGCAGGTGAAGCGTCGGAAACTGACAGTGAGGACGAAGATAGTGTAAAGACGGGGTCAGGACTTCCGCCTTTGAAAGGTACAGTTTTCTTCGTGACGGCGGGGGAGGGGCATTTTTTTGTAAGGAAAAAGACTAGCATGATGTTAAAATATTGTTGCCTCCCTCTAGGTCTGAAAGAAAATTGTATAACAGTATTATTCGCCAAAAATAACCTTGTAGTGGGTGCCCCCAGCAGTATAAACCAACAACATTATCTGGCTGTTCTGAAGGCCATCAAAGCTTTCTACTGAAGCATATACATGGTCTTTTTTAATTTAGCTGCAGTTGTGTATCTCGTGGTTTCACACGTTGTTGTTTTTATCATTGGATGGATGTTGCCAATTGTTGGACATCGTTGATCCATCTTGTAAAATACAAGGCTAGACAATGAATCGAAGTGATCTATGCGAGTACTTTATTAACAGATAACACTGAAGAACACAACGCAAGGAATTGTGGTACAACTCATTAATTATACATGACATCATCTCCTCAGCCAATCAGAAATCACATCTAGTATTATATGACGTGTACAAAGTGAACAAATTAAGTTTATCCTAACACCCCCTCTTAAACTTAAATTGGCTCTAAGTTCAAAACATTCAACTTGGCCTTTGATACTGGTTTAGTAAATACATCAGCTATATTATTACTGGTTTCAACATAAATAAGTTCAACATTATCATTTTGAACTTCAGATCTCAAAAAATGATACTTTATGTCTATGTGCTTTGATCGTTTATGACACACTGGGTTTTTAGCTAAAGCAATGGCACTCTGGTTATCAACAAACAAAACCGGCCTTCCGACTGACTGTCCACCCATGTCAGAAAACAACTGTTTCAAGAACTTTATTTCTTGAACAGCACTGGCCAATGCAATATATTCTGCTTCACAGGTGGATAAGGCAACACACTGCTGTTTACAGCTTTTCCATGAAATGAGTGGCCCGCTTTCACTTAACAAAAACCCATAGCCAGAAATACTTTTTCTGTCATCAGAGCCTGCCCAGTCTGAGTCACAGTATCCAAATAAACTTGGCTCAGAGTCTAAACGACTGTACCTTAGCCCTAAATGCTGTGTTCCCTTTAAGTACCTTAATACATGTTTAGCCATACACAAGTGTTTCTGTAAAGGCTTAGACATAAACTGAGACAACTTGGTAACAATAAATGAAATATCTGGTCTAGTTGCAGTCATCAAATAAATTAAACTGCCAACTATCTCTCGGTAAATTTTATCATTTGATAGTGGAGATGACTGATCATTTATAGCTTTACAAGCTCCCATATCACATGGAGTGGGTTTTGGCTTACAATCACTCATGTCAAATCTGTCTAGCATGTTTTCCACATATTTTGTTTGTTTCATTGTTATAGTGTCCTCACGGCAATCAAATTCAATACCCAGAAACCATGACAAAACACCTAAATCCTTCATTTTAAACTTATGACTGAGTGATTGTTTGATGTTCATTAAAACAGTCTCACTATTTGCTGCTATTATAATGTCATCAACCCAAACAATCATTACCACTTTACAATCACCAATACATTTTGTATACACACAATAATCGACTAAAGATTGCTCAAAATCCTCACTCATCAAAAATGTATGCAACATCTGATTCCACATTCTCCCGCTTTGTTTCAAGCCATAGATAGACTTGTTGAGCTTAAGCACCAAATTTTCATTATTTTCACCTGTTACAATAAAACCCTCTGGTTGTTGCATATAAATAACACAATCAAGCGGGGCATGTAAATATGCTGTTTTTACATCCATCTGATGTATAATAAAATTCTCATACAATGCTAACTGCATTAACATTCGCACTGACGTCATACGTGCTGTTGGGGCAAAAGTCTCATGGTAATCAATGTCCTGCCTTTGGGAAAAACCTCTAGCAACATATCTGGCTTTATGTTTCTCAACACCATCTGGGCTCACCTTCAAATTAAAAACCCATTTACCACCAACTACATTTTGGCCTTTAGGTAAGGTAACCAAATCAAATGTATCATTTTCCTCAAGAGCTGACATTTCCTCTTTCATAGCCTTTTGCCACTTGCATTTGTCAGGCGATTCAATAGCTTCCTGATAAGTGTTTGGTACATTACAGACTCTATAACAATAGCCAACACAATTATTTTCATTGTCATCAGTGACTGTGACATAGTCCTTAAGATACTCTGGCCTTCTATACAATCGTTTTGGTCTAACTCTCACTTCCCCTTCACTTTTCGTGGCATTTTGCTCACATTCAAGCTCACCAGCTTGAGGTTCATTTTTATCATTTATAATATCATTTTTTCTGAGGAGAAAATCGTTATCATGAAGTACATCACTAGTGTTTACATCATGTTCAAACTCGTTTACAAATTTTACACATCTGACCCTTCTGATCTTATTAATTTCCTTGAAATACACCAAATAGGCGGGACTTTCCTTGTCATACCCTACAAATATACCCCTGGTACACCGAGGGTCAAGCTTTGTCTTTACCTGAACATAGGCGTAACACACAGATCCAAACATATTCAAGTTACTCAAGTTGGGTCTTTTCCCTGTTAAACATTGAAATGGAGTCTGATTTGTCCGTGGATTATAACATCTATTACGAGTGTAAGCCGAAGCCATAACTGCATAAGTCCAAAACTGTTTAGGTAGTTTGGACTCAAATAAAATACACCTGCCCATTTCAAACAATGTTCGCCAACTGCGCTCAACAGTGCCATTTTGATGGGGTGAGTATGGAGCTGAAAACTCTTGACTAATTTTATTTTTGATCATTAAGGACCTAAATTTCTCTGAGGTAAATTCAGTACCATTATCACATCTTAACCTCTTAATTACACCATAGGGTGCACTATCAGCCAAAAACCTTTCTGTTGCTGCAACAGTATCGCTCTTACTAACAAGAAAATATACAAAAACAGCACCTGAATAATCATCAGTAAAACAAATAGCATATTTAAAACAATCTCTAGCAATAGGCTCAACTGGCCCCGCTAGGTCACAGTGGACAAACTCCATTGGCTTTGTAGCCCGTTTATCAGCTTCTCTATTGAAGGTTTGAACCATTTTCCCCAAAATACAGGTGTCACAGTTGAAATCTTGTTTATCAGTTATTTTTAACCCATCAACTACACTCTCTAATTTAATAATATCTTTGACATTACAGTGTCCCAAAATTTTGTGCCACTCTTCTAATGTTTTGGAAACAGATGTACAGGAAACTTTGTTTAAAAAATATAATCTACCATCCTTTTCTACATCAAAAATTGTACCATCTCTGGCTTTCATATTGGCACCATTTGGATAAAAATTTACTGATACTCCTTTACTTGTAGCAGCCTGAACAGAAAAAATATCCTGCTTGTAAGATGGTACATATAGAGTATTTTCTAAAATAACATCATGAGCATGACCATTTACATCATATAATACAACACAGGCATTGCCCCTGCCATAAACTACATTATTTGTACGGCTGCCATCAGCCAGCTCTATCACATGGCTTTTCGTGTCAAAATCTCTATCAAAACTCACAAATTTTGCTTTATCATTTACAATGTGTGTAGTTGCCCCACAATCAACCAACAAGCTGTGCTGTTTAGTTACAGAGTTACAAAAATTATCATGACTGAGCGCAAAACAAAATGAGTGTTCATTTTCGTCATTACTGCTTTTGACCGCATCTTTTCGTCTGCACTCTTTTGTCACGTGAGTCGTGGATTTGCAGACGTCGCACCACTTCTTAGGCTTTGCCCAGCAATCTGCTATTTTATGCCCCATCTTGCCACATCGGTAACATTTTGTTCCCGTCTGTGAAGGAAACTGGCGTGCCCGCTCTCTGTTTGAAAAATTTTGGCTTTGCGTGACCTTCATCACACCATCTTGCACGGGTACGTTTTCCTGCTGCTGGCCGCATTTATCGGTCTCCTCGTAGCTCTTTAACGCTACTTTAAAATTTGAAAATGTTTGCTGCTTCTCCCTCTGAGTTATGACGGCAACAAATGTTCTGAATTGCGGGGGGAGTCCCTTCAACATCATGGCGATTAAAAGACTGTCACTGATCACCTCACCTGCAGCCTTGAGTGACGTAGCGGCACTTTCGGCTCTGATTATATAGTCGGTCACATCCTCGCTGTCTTTCATCAACAGTGTCGTCAGCTCATTGTATAAAGCGATAACTCGAGGTTTGCTTTGCCCAACGTAATGTTCGCGTAAAACTTTGAGAGCCTTTCGTCCGTCGTTGTGTGCTTCCCTTATAACTAACGATAAACTCTTATCATCGAGGCACTGCACAAGCTCGGCATACGCATCCTTATTTTTACCCGCTTCTGGTTCTTCGGCGCCATCTTGGGCTGGTGCAATCACTTCATCCAATTTTTGTAGGCGCATATGCCCGAGGAATTTCACCTCCCAAAGTTCATACTTCGATTCATCACCGTCAAACAGCAACCGCGTCCTGGGCCCATAACCTGTTGGACATCGTTGATCCATCTTGTAAAATACAAGGCTAGACAATGAATCGAAGTGATCTATGCGAGTACTTTATTAACAGATAACACTGAAGAACACAACGCAAGGAATTGTGGTACAACTCATTAATTATACATGACATCATCTCCTCAGCCAATCAGAAATCACATCTAGTATTATATGACGTGTACAAAGTGAACAAATTAAGTTTATCCTAACACCAATGATAACAAATACAGAAAAACCAAGACCTAAGAACTACATATAATATTTGTATACACAGTAAAGGACATAAATCTGTGGTCATAATAAATATACAATTTTTCAAATTAAAATGGATGTTAGAACTCAAATTGACCTATCCGCAAATGGTATTGTGACATCAACGTTAGTACTAGTTAATATTAATGAGATAATTCAACATTATATCCAATCAGCAAGGCACACATGAAGACATGTGCATGCATTTTTAGATTGTTTACTCAATGTATCTCCTAACAGATGAACTTTTCTTATGTTTGAAGTTAAGCATGGTTCACCCGGTGATTCATTTTCATTTGGTAGCAGTAGTGGGAGTGAAATAACTGTAGATGATTCAAAACCAAGAAGAAAAGAAATCTCAAAATATGACACGTAAGCAATACTTATTATATATGCTACATTGTACCAATATCTTATTTTAAATTCTTGACTTTTAAATATACCGGTAATTGTTGTAATTTGAGACAATATCATCTAAATTCAAAGATGTGTTTAAATAAATAGTTATATATAATCATACAATATTGATTGATACTACTGTGGTGGTAATCAGGAGTGTATGCTGACGTCAGCTTAAGAAAAAATATCATGGGCTTGTATATATTCATCACATGCATATTTCCACAGTATGACATAGTGAAACGACGGAGTGTTGACTGTAGAACTATTGCTGAAATAACACCAAATACAAGAATAGCATTACACCATAGACCATGTCTATGTTTACACGTGCCTTGTATGCTAATTTTGTTGACATACCTGTGTTATTTACACAAACGTCAAATGTACGTTGTTTGCAATTTCTGCATGTTTGTGATAAGTGCTCCAATTCTTTATTTTTTCAATTTCAACCGATTTTTTGGGGGAACTGAATGAAAAAAGCACAGGAGGTGTCATTAATGTGTCATTAATTGTTACAACAATCCTTAGTTACCAGACCATATATATATACCTGGAAGCCTTGGACAATCTTCAGGCAGCAATTGCAATAAAAGAAGTTTGGCAGTATGTGACGTCCATAGCACCAAGAACCAAATGATTTCCAGACCTTTTCCCGAACTTTCTAGCATTTCCCCCCCCCCCCCAAGAAATTTTGACCCTTAATTCAGGCCACCATCATCGCCAAAGCTCATCAAAGTTTGGAGGATATGGTAATTCCCTGGATAAAATGGGCCTTTCTAAAATGAGCTATTAACTATTAAGAAATTTAAAGACTTTTCAAAGATTTTTTTATTTTTCCTGTAATTTAAAGACAACTCAAAGACTTTCCAGACCTTAAAAAATCCAAAAACTTTCACAGGATTTTCCCAACGCTATGGACCCTGTTTTTGATTTACCCTGTATTACGTAACACTGTTGTGATATGCAAGTTATGCATGTGGTAACTTCAGTTAAAGGATTAGTATTGTACCGGTACTTGTTCTACAGGTAGCACATGTATTTATGTAAATAACAGAAGTTTGTCAAAATAAGTTGTACATGTATTTTAATAATCTAGAATACAACAGATGCAGCTTCAAATGGAGCAAATACAAATGTACTTTACTGTATTGTATTGTACAAATATTGTTATTAATTTGAAAGTATCAAGTATTGGATGCACCTAACTGTAAACTTATTAATTATTTGTTGGTTTTCAATTTCTCTATTTTGTTTAAAAATTAAAATCTGAAAATAAATTTTACATTATGATTTTCTGTAAAATACTTTATTTTCACTTGAAATTTATTTTTGCTATTTGCAATGAAGGGATGGTTCAGTGATAATAAAATTCAGCGTATATACCTATTTTCCTATACTTTACATTCAACTCATCAAAAATCAGTGAAAATAAACTCCATACAGAACACCCAAAAAGTCTTTTCAGCAAAAATTAATTCCAGCTAAAATAAAGTATTTTACAGTAATGTGATATTTCCTGCATTCATTACCGTACACACAGCAACAAATGTTGACTGTAAACTTTCATAGTTTTCAACTATTTAGCATAGTTTAATATGTAGCCAATACAACCTTATATTTGATTCAAATGTAATGTTATTAACTTTTTTTTTCTTGCAGCCTGCTGCATAGAAGACTAAGTAAGTAAAACAATGCTATTGTTATTGTGGATATGAAATAAAACTCACTGAGCATAACAATGAATATTATAGAAAGAATTAACATATTCTATTGAGGGTAGAATGTTGGTAATGAACGTTATAGCAGCAATAGCTGTAACTATCAATGTTATTTTATTTTTAATAAAGCATTTCCTATGTCATTACTGTCAGCTGGTAATGTCTGTCAGTGAAATGTGAACACTGAGAGAATAGTACGGTATTAGTACCATATATACGCACAGTCCCTCCTTGTAGAGGACCTGTGATATACGCTATGTACTGACGTACATTAAATCACTTGCAAGTGAAAAAAGATGGCCGCAGGGATGTGTTTGAATCTCTAGTGGGCGCCATCTATTGAAATCCAACTTGTCAAGCAAACTTTAAAGATTACAGCACAAGATGACAACTTACTGGGGGACCTGGACCAAATTTCAAATATGCTATCATCCTGAGAAACTTTCCACAAAATAGCAACACCTCGACCCTTTCATATCACATTCTATGTGATATTAGTCTTGTTTAGGGTCACTTTGCCCATACATTTGTTTCTAAAATGATATTTTGGTAAGATTTGATTATCTTCATGTGGTTGTGTTTAAATAAAAGAAATGTTCAAAATCACAGCCACATGTATTGTCGTTTTTAGATCCGTAGTGCTACTTTGTGACTGTAGCTGTAGATAGAGTACCGGTACTCACATTGTATTTAAAACTGAAAACATTCTTGAAAGTTTTTGTAGTACATCCTGTGATCACAAGTTTGTTTTTGGAGATGTACACTGTGATGATGTACACTTTTGATTTTTTCAGTCTGCACATGTGTGATTTTTTGATAGCTGTGATGTCACAAATATTCTGGAACATAGTCACCTGGTACATTCATGACAAATACTTCTAATTTTTTAACACCATGATTTTCCAACCAAAATTTTAATACATTATTTTCACATTTTTATGCATTTTTCTTTGTTGCTTTTGGACCCAATAGGCATAATTATACTCTGCAAGCAGGACTTGATCAACATTTTTGGGAAAAAATGTTAAAATTATGTGGAAAATGTTAATAAGAAATATTTTAATGTTTCTAAACAGGAGAGAGAAATGCTGCATTACGCAATCATCTTGAGTCAGCGGTGAATCATACATACCAGTCTGGTACTAGAGACATCAATAATACAACACAGCAACTAGCAAAGTCACAGATGTATATTCAGGTACATTATATGCACCACTATGCAATAGTAAAATGGCATGAATTACTTATCTTATACAGTGGATTGCACAACAGTGTCCAAATTGTACATTGACTGTAGGTTGCTATCCAGCCTGACATGGTATGGTATGAATTACTATGCCAGATGTTTTTGTGTACAGTTCTGTAGTTGTTGTTTGCTGTGAACCAATCCAAAGCCCCCCTTTATGTATTACCATACTAAAATCCCAATTTAGTACCAGGACATACTCGCATTTTTTGCTCAATATTTTTTAGCAGATAAACATTCTGTAGAATGTTTAATTTCACAAGTATTTTATTTGACAATATTGCAAACAGTGTAATTTCATTGTTTCACACGAAATCAACCAAAATCAAAACTGAAAATGACTCCATCTTTATTACTGTAATGCTAATTTGCGTATGTGCTGCTCTTAATAAAAACAATTAACAAAGACACAAACATCAACTACCCAATTTGGCAACATAAAATGATTGCATGTTTTGAATTCCATGATTTTTGCTTTTCCATAAAAATCATAACATAAAAAACATGTGAATGATATAATGGAGACATTTAAATTTCTCCTCGTAATTTAATCTATTTTTTTTTGTAATATTTCATATTTTCTCCACCCTGTAGGACGTATCACATAATCTCCGTGTACTCTCATCCGATCTCCAATCACTGAAAAATAAAGTAGATATTGTTATGAACTGTAATATTTTACCGACCCTCCATGTTCCTGACAACGTAATGCAGAATCACAGACTGAAACAACAATCATATGAACACGTCGATGATGCGACAACTAGAGCATATACAATGGCAATGTGAATCATCGTCATGGAAATACCTGGCATTGTGATTATCCACCGACAACCAGGATCTCTGTCAGATTAGCTTCATGGATTGGATTTCCAAACAATATTAATGCTTGTATGATGATACCATGCAGCTTATTTTTTTGAGCAAAAAATTATTTTTGCTGTTATTTTGTTTTGAAACATACACTCAAATGAACTTAACCTTGTCATGTGCAGTCATGGGAGTTGAAAAGAATACTGAGTTGTAATTATTGTGTATACCCTAATTTATTTTCATGAGATGGATATTTCAATCTGTAACACAATGGAAACCATTGTTCTGTTGTACAAGGTTGATACATGGAATGTAAGGTGGCATATGCAATATTTATTACTTTTCACTCTAAATAAGTTTATGGGCAAAATAGTACTCATACATCTGAACTCATAGTGCTATTCTAAATTCTCTGCATAGTTAATACTGAGTTTAGTTATTTAAAACAAAGAGAGAAACAATTTACAAGTATGAAATAGATAAAAACAAAGGAAATTGAATTTGTGCTGCTTGAGGGCATAATATTACTGATAAATTCTTTTAAGAGCACTGTTATGATCCAAGGTTGGCCTTAATATTTCAGAAACCAGTAAGTTGACTTGACCTAAAGTCAAACCTAAATTCTGAATGTCTTAGCACAGTTATATTTATCATATGTATTGTACAGATATACCAGTATATGTAGATGGTTTATTAGTGGATGCCAATTTACAGTGAATAAATATTATTATGCTTTAATTCAAAAAACAAACATAAATAAATTTATTAATGTACATGTGATAGTGATTATTAATAGATCAATCTCATTAAATGGGATCTTGTAAACTTAGGAGCGAAATTTTCAAATTTTTACCTGTAGGAACAAAAATACTGTAGTTAATTTTTTTCACACACAGGTAATTTTCGTAAAAATCGTAAAAATAACAATTTTTAAGTTGTTTTAAAAATCTGCCAAGACCTTATGAAATATGCAAACAAGGGTTAAGGGTCTTGATGGAGGCTCTAGTTTTTCTTCTGATACAGTGGTACCTCTCAGTTTGGAGAAAATCTCCATCCTTGGGGGTGGAGGGGTGATGTCGAGTGTTGTCTGTGTTTTACCATGTACGACATTTGTGTTGATAAACAGATATTCCCACAAATCATTGCACTCATTTAATGGAAATCACAAGTATGAGGTTTGGCCTGGGCTTGCACTAATTACCGCCTGTGACTCCTTCTATACCTTTAAATCACCTAAAAAACCTAATTAAAGCTTGGTAACGTCTCAGTTTGTACTCGTTGATCTGCACAACAGTCAAAGTCGCCATTTTTGGTTATATGAGACCCATATATCTCGCGCATGTGTGGCTGCCCTTTAAATTCACAAAAGTTAAATTATTACTGTTCTGGTGCAATATCTCTGACAGATTGAACGCATCAATAGTTACAACTTTACCTGCAAAATTAGTGATTGAAGACAGGCTCAAATTTGTCACAATTCTGCCAATTCACAACTGGCTCTAATATGTACTTTTACATTGCATCATAACAAGTGTTTTGCCAGAAAATTAATTTTTTCTGGATCCTTAGAGATGCAATGTTTCTATCAGATAAGTTGTGATAAATAATACTAAAACGAAAAGAAACAAGGTAATCGGAAATTAATTTTACATATTATATGTCAATTACATTTTTTGGTAAAAATGATTCACTGGTATAAAAGTAAAGTTTTCGAAAGTATCAAATTTTTGTTCGTGTGAGGGCGTAGTGCATTCAAGATGGCCACCCACACAAGAAGCATGGATCAAGATGAAATCCGTGTTGTGGGATGGATAAATATGAAAGAATGGGAATACGTATACAAAGCATTGTATTCTAACGATGCACAATTGAAGCAGCGAGCATTGAAGAGAATATCAGCCTGGAAAAATCGGTGAGTGCTGAATAAACTCGTTTTAAAGAAAGCATGTACTGGGGGCTAAACAGTCAGCTGGGGTGAGCATAGCCGCAGTGAGCAGTGCCGGGTACATCCCACAGGCGCTTCAATCCTATCCTCGCCAGGTGAATGTGTCTCAAGATGTGTACAGTTTGAAATTATTCAAATTGAGAAAGTAAAAGTTAAAAAAAAAAAATTAAATTCAATGCAGGTCATAAATTGAAAAGACTACATATTAAAATAAGACTACATGAAAATAAAATGGTATACCACAGTCCCTCTATCCCCGGTCTAGAAACGACTAGCGTTCTTTTGTCTCGAACCGCGGTGCGGGTAAACAAACTGTTCACACCCGGGCTGAGGGAGTCAGGAAGTCAGACAGATTACAGTACCGTCAAAATATTCATTAAAATCGGAATATTTACCGTCATGCAAAGCGATACCTCATTGTATGACTTCACTTTCACTTCAAATTCGGGCAACCACAACATAGACAAACATGTAAACAAAATTATCACTATGAAATTTGGGTTTTTTGAACCCTGATAGGCATCACAACCAGCCCACCAACTCATAAACATCCAGTTCCTGTAATGCAAAGATTAATATCGGGAATTATGTTCATTTTCTCGTTTTAATAGGGAAAAAACTTCGCGTGCCAACATGCTGACATCGCTAAACAAATCTTGTCAAAATGGCGTCGTTCATGTTAACGTAGTCGATCGAAAAACCTGTGATATTTCTGATTCGTGGGTGGGTTCATAACAGTTCAAGTCAACTATACAACAAGTAATGACTTTATTCTATGCAAAAATATGTAACAATGCTTCAATGTTTGTATATAAATGATTTTTTTAACACAGAATTGAGTACATTGTCATTTCGAAACGTCGCCATTTGCATTTACGATATAAAAAGCACCCACAAAAGTCGCTCAATTTAACATTAATAAAATGCGGTGTGACAAATATCAAATCAGCCCATCAATTTTTAATGATATGTTTCGATCATAAAATGTCAAAATCGAAGATTAATATTGGTTTCGCGCCAAGAAGTATGGTAAATAAAATAGAGGTCATTTCAATCACCCCAAAATCAAAAACGACAAACATCTGGGTAAAGGTATGAAAATTTGTTGCGAAAATGTGTTGCTGCTGGTAAAATAGATAAATTAAAGAACTACTCGCCGGCTAAAATATGACCTTATACAGATATCCTGATTAAAAAATTATGTGAAAAAGCACGAATTCTGGAATAAACAACTAAGTTGTAATAAAATACATAACACTGATGATGTCAAAAATAGTGGCCGGCTGCGTTGTGGTCACGTGACAATACTTTGCCCACACCCGCAATGCGCCTTTGCCAGGGAAGGAGGCCAATTCACACCTAATACAATGACCGTTTCCAGACCGGGGATAGAGGGACTGTGGGTATACCCTACCAAAAAAAAGGAAGAAAAAACAAACAAGAATACTTTTGTCAGAAATTTAATACTGAAAGAAAAACATTCTTTAGTAAAATCAAGATTTCATCAGAGATAAAGCTTACTGTATATGTACTAACTATTATTTATATTTATATACTTTATTCATTTCTGGTGACAAGGCAGCTTGTTGGAATCTGAATTCAAGTCTGGTATATGCACAGTTCATTCTAAAGTGACGTGGTCAATGCTGCCTCGTTCAATAAATATATTCACAGACATAAATTGCGTTGTGTAGAGTAACGATCTGGTCTCTGAACGATCGGTTGTTTTCCATTCTGTCTTGCAATGTTTTCTTTAAAGATTATTTTCTGAAGATTAATCGAATATATATCAATTGGGCCGTACTCTGTACTCATTTCGTATACGAAATTGTACGTGATCATCATGTTGTGGTGCTTTGTGCCAAATTTGATCGTGGATCACTATAAAAATAATCATTCTTGCTACGAGCAAAACATATATACTATCAACCAGCACGGCGGCAGCGAATCTCTTTCGCTCATTTATTCAGAATTATGTTATTTAGAAAAATGCTGAATACTACGTCCTCTACACCAGTCAGTTCTTCATGACATGCCCATCGTATTTCATTTCAAGCGATTTTACATTGGAATGAGAATGTCAATCGATCGACCACACACCAGCATTTGGATTTTTCCCGATGAATGCAGTGGGCGAAGGTTGTTGAATAAAAGGTAACATTGAGTGCACATATAATAAAATTGTTGCGAATGGCTTGTGAATGCTGTTTGATTTCAACCACCGTCTGTGTTTTCAGACAGACATGCACTTTATATTCTGTCTGGTTTTGACAACCTCATGCCCCCAGTTACAAAGAAGCTCGTCTGTGTTTTCTTTCCTGTAATTCATTTCATTGTAGTCTGTAACATAAGCAATGCACTAGTAGTGTGTATTTCACCTCGTATGCAAAGTATGCATTTTGAAAACGATGTGGGTGGAGCTTACAGTGCCAGCAAATTCAAAACTCAACGGGTTTGAAACCCATTTTTCTGGAAAAACTAAATGGTCAAATGCACTACTATTTTTATTTATGGTTTCCCTGAACATTCATGGCACCACTCACGTTTCAAAAATAGGAAATGTAATGCAATGAATCACTGTTTCTCGTGTTTTTGTGGAGCTTTTAGTCACCGTTGTTGCTGTGGGTGAGGGCGACTTCATTTGAATAATAAACTCCTTCCGTGCCTGTTTATATATCATGTCGGTCTTTAATATATCTTCCTACACTTATATTATTTTAGATTTGTTACAAAGATGCCTGTTGCCATAGAGTGTACAGCATTGTTGGTGAATGCTATGATACAAAACGATGACTCTGATATTGATAATCTTCGGTACATATACGGCATGGCATTAATCAGGTATGTAGTGAAAATCACCTTGAATTAAAGGGTGGTGGTCGTCTTGCTGAGCATATGCGTCATTTGTGTTTTCCCACAATCCAATGTGCTCTTTTAATGGAGATCACAAGTATGAGGTTTGACCGCGGCAAGACTAATTACCGACGATGACATCTTTGATACTTTCCAATCACCTAAAAAATACCTAATTAAACCTTGATAACGTCTCAGTTTGTACTCGTTGATCTGTGCAACAGTCAAAGCTGCCATCTTTGTTTATATGACCATATATCTCGCGCATGCGTGACGACTACCGCCTATTATGTGTCCTTGGAGCCATCAGGAGTTGAGTTACAGCTTTAGCTGAAATTGTACCATATTACTCTTACCATATATGCTCTCCTGGTGAGTCAACCGTAATAAGAATGCGAATGCTACTGGTGAGTCAACCGTAATAAGAATGCGAATGCTACTGGTGAGTCAACCGTAATAAGAATGCGAATGCTACTGGTGAGTCAACCGTAATAAGAATGCGAATGCTACTGTTGAGTCAACCGTAATAAGAATGCGAATGCTACTGGTGAGTCAACCATAATAAGAATGCGAATGCTACTGTTGAGATTTGACTCCCGATTTATTGTTTGTTCCTATGTACAGCTGTGGTGATGAGTAACTTCCATACTTTTCGTAATACCAGTTAAATGCTTAATGGTGCTCGAATATATTTAAAAAAAAGATCAGGTGTCCAACTAATGAAAGGATAATGGTTAATTGACAGAATATTAACATCATCGCTATATTGTGTACTCATCCATTAGTTGTTGCACTATGAGGTTATCACGGCAATACATCAAATTACGCACATGGCGAAGTATGGCAATCATTGACACCACATAGCATTATTCGATCATTGCAATCTTGCTCTGAGGGTAATCTTTGATTTTCGTGATGACCTTATTATTATTATGTATCTTTTCCTACTACATGTACTAGTAGTAGTTATAATCAGAGATGACGACCAAAATGGCTAAAAAATCTTTGCACTGTTCGAACATTTGCGATACATGCTAGGGTTCCATTACATATTTTAGTGCATCTCCATCTGGACCATCGTCAATAATCTGGAACGCATTCAATGCTGGTGACATAAATTGACCCCAAATAAGGAAAGTTTTAAGTATTCAAACTGTTGCAAATATATTTGCAGTGAATGTAAATACGGCTTTTTAGGAAATGGTAAATTATTTATTTTTGTGCTAGACATTTAATAATATGAGGTTTTTACGAGGATACTGCATACTTTGTGGTATCCTTGTAATAAACTTATTGTACATCTTATGCATCCTCCCAAGAATACATCATGGGAATGCCAAAATCCAAAAAGAGTAGAACACGTATAGCAAATTTCTTTGTGTGGGGTCAGGTCAAACTTCGCTCCAGGGACTGCCATGTTTGTGATTGTTCCATATTTGGAATTTGCATTTCCTAATACGATAGGATGCAAATACAATGTACCCAGTGCAATACTGGTACGCTGTAACTTATGACATTACGGTTACAGATATATAATAATGTTTGTTATTTATTCAGTTGACTGGATTACACAAACAAACAAAAAGTATTGATGTTCACACGTTGTTAATAATATTGATTTTCAGATTTGTGAATATGATAACGGATCAAGCGCAGACCAAGTTTTGTGCCAAGCCAGTACATGTTGTTGCAGAAAAGGTGAGTTGTGAATGGAACCTATTAACAAAGTTGATGTTGTGTTAAGTTTAGGAAACATTTGTATTGGTTGTTAGCAATACATATATAGGTAACAAAAATTAAAAAGTAATACAAATACATCAAAAGAAAAATTATTACAGCAAGTCTCAGAAGTATTGGGGCAGCCAATTTGCAAACTCACTAGCGAATTGGCTAACTGCTTGGGTTTTGACTAAACAGTTGGCTTTCGAATCTCACTGACGCCGACTCGTGGTCGTGTCCACTCTGGGTGAGTCCATATTGCAATGGGGAACATAGAATGCTTTTACGTAGCCTGGTACATGTCTGGATTCCTCTGAATGATTTGCTTTGCGAAGCGCGATAATGTGAAAGTAGTTTCCCTGGTCAGCCTGAGAATGGCCACAGTCAGCTGGCGTACAAGTGATAATATGATAAATGCGATTAATCCATCGATATTTCCTATATGGGGCCATCTTGAACACTGATTGATACTCAATAAAGAGACAAGTTGAGAATCAGTTGCATACAAATTAGGGAGAAAATACATTTTCATATCCAAACGATTCGTTCGGGTAACATTAAACCAACCGCTCATAAAATTCGACTTTATTCATCGTTTTTGCGTGGACAATCTCTTGTACACGAACACCTCATTACACGAATAAAATAGAACACTTTCCCTGGCATATTTGAAAGCGAAATCGCTATCCAACTAAAGTATGACGGCCCCCTACTGTTATATAGATTCACCCAGAGTGGGCGTCCCCACAGGACGGCGCCAGAGAAATTCAAAAGCCAACCGTTCAGTCAAAACCAAAGCAGTTAGTTTTTTGAAAGGTGTCTTTGCCTGGGTTGCCTTTCTTTCTCTATTGCTAAACTGTGGTTACTTTTTCCGACATAATAATTCTTTGTTTGGTATTTAATGTAGTGAGGTAAAGTTCAAAACAATACATGTTTTTGAAATCTGCCATATGTTGTCAATTTTTTTTTTTTTTAGACTTTGTCTCCAGAAATTAGTACGAGATTAACAACGTTGATGATCTGTTGCCTTAGTTACCTACAAATAGCAACCCTCTCACCCATACCAGGTTTTACATTGGTGTAGGATTTCTGGTGTCTAAACATCAAATTCTAGATATTTTATGTTGACAAAAAAAAATTCATGTAGAATTTAGTTTTAGTGTATTCACAGAAAATGGATGATTTTGAAAGCCACCATTTCCATGTATGATGCTTTAGCTATATTGAAATATTCCAAAAAACAATGCACTGCTGTAAACACAACTTGAGAAGTCTTGACTGTCTTGAGACATACTATATTGAATGTAATTGTATGTTTGTTGTTTTTTTGTGGTTTAGATGGGACTTCCTGAATGGTTGGTCAATTTACGCCATGAAGCCACACACACTGAACTACCATCATTACGAGTATTAAAAACTGGCGTTAAATATGCATTGTCATGGTTACGGTGGGAGTACTGGGAGGCCCATTCAGAGGTGACCACAGATGAAATCAGTTCAGGTAAAACCTAGCTTTTCAAAATGACAATGGGACATTTATGTGCAAAGTTACAAGTTCTGTGTAGAATCTCAGAGCATCACATAGTACAGAAAAAATACTTACCGGTATATTGGAAACAGACGTTTACCTATTGGATGATGTTGATCCAATCTGATTAAAATAAGATCCTGGTTGGCTTAATTTTTTTTTAATTTTTTTTTTTATATAAATACTATAATTATTATTTATTTTATTTATTTACTATTATTATTATTTATTTTAATTATTTTTTACGTTACAATTATTTCGCTGCAAGAATGGTTTTGTTCGTGAAAGCCACCGGGATCTGAACAACCCGCATAGGAACTCTCGTTCCAGAACCAGACAATTTACTCAGCCAATCACAGAGCGTCTTACAAAGCGGTTAAACTCATGTTTTGCGCAAGCGTAGAACTCCAGATGAAAAAATGGCTGACCACACATGTACTGCTGCAGAGGTGAAGTTCGAGGTAGGTTTATGCGTGTTTCGATGAATTTCGTAATTGTTCCTGACAAACAATCGTTGTCTCCTTGCATACTTCGCATATTGTCTTGTTTGTAACTGTTGTCCTGCAGTGTAACTTTGCGTTCGATGGCAACTAGTATTTAGCTTCTCGGATGCGTGCCTTGGCATAACTTGCTGTTAGTTGGTTGACACATGTTAACCCGAAGATTTCAAAACACACTCGCATTTATCTGTTTTATGTGTTTTCGTAATGTCATTCAAGTCGGCCAATTTTCGCCTGAGTCACAGCATTTTTAGTATCTTCTACTTTGGTCTACGATATCTATGTATATGAATACATAGTGAACACATTTATTGCAGTATTTGTCATTATTTTGATTTTCGTCAAAAGGTCAAATGGCGGTGTTGGCGCCGACAGTGTTGTTGTGAACGTTTCGTAGTTTTTTGTGTGGATATTGCGTTTGAAAATTTGATATACTCACGCAATTAACGATTGAAGTCATTTAATATTCAACTGGAAGCTGCAATAGCTTGCATATGTTTTGTCGCAATTATTATTGGAGATTATTTAAAGATAGACAGTACTGATGTTATGTCATTAATTATTTAATGCTTTACAAAAATTTGTTCACACTCCTTCCAAGTTTCAAATCCTCAAGCCCCTAAGACAGAGGAAAAATGAATTACCAGTATCTATATTAAAATAAGTGTTGTGTAAACACATATTGAGTATCTTCATTTTTGCTCTTTACAGGGGAAAGCCGACTATTGCTCAAAGTAACAAAGGCAGACGCAAGGAGCAGGAATGTGCACTTAGAGAGTATTTTTCCTATTTAAGAGAACTATGATCCTATTTTCCTGATGTGCACTGACCGCAACAGCATCCAAATTGTTACAGTCACAGATCAAGGACACAGGCTCCATTTCAGACTGTAATAATATAAATGTTTGTCCCAATAAGGCTAATGTTATATATGGTGTTTTGAAAATTGTATGTGATATCCCCTCAACTTTTTACTGGATGGTTGATAAGTTGAGAGAGGAAACTGACCAGTTTCCACGTCTACTGTTTATCACTTGATTATACATCTAGATTATATGATTACTTTGAAGAATATCCTGCCTCAATTTCTTACATTGGGATGTACCACAGCGAAACTGATTCTGTAGTATAAGAGTCTCACTTAAAAGAAATGACGAAAGTGTCACATACAGAGTTGCATATTATTTTTTGTACAACAGCTCTTAGAATGGGTATTAATTGATATGAAAAATTTTCATCATGATATTCATTTGATAATAGAGTTGTATGTACAGGAATTTGGGAGAGATGACAAACCATCTCATTTCGTTATTTTGTATCATACTTAAGAAACACAAATGTATGCAGACGAGTGAAACTTTATGAAGATTTTGCTTCAAGTTTGGAAATAAATCAATTGAAAGAAAGTATTATATCACAGTTGTTGTGATATTTGTGTATCTAAGTGTTCATGTGGACATGGCAAAGATGAGAGTAGTTATATTGAAAGACATCTTATTCATTACTGTGCAGATAGTGATAGTGTTAGCAGTGACAGTATAGAGTCTGATGCAATAATTGAGAATAGCTTATCAAGCACTGGTAAAGAGGACTGAATGTGCCATTGATAATAGCAGTGTGAAGTTGGTATAATCAGATTGGCATTGTATTTGTATTTCATTGTCATCTGATTAAAAACATTTGAAGAAGCATTTTCATAATGTTATTCATTGGTGAACGAGAATTGATCACAATTTACAAGTGTGACATGAGGATCTGTATTTGTTATCCAACAGATTCAAACAAATATCTCTGAATGTGAAAATTCTTATTTTGGGGATATTTTTAATCAAATGTTGATACGATGCCAAGTAGATTTTGACAAACTTCAATAATAAATAACTAATTAAATTTGTAAAACCTTTTTTTACCCATTTTTTCCTCAGTATGAGTCAGACATGTTATTTGTGATTGACTACAGAAATTGTAGTTAAATGCTCTGTCTTGCATATAAATTATTACTTGTAGTACAACATTTTCTTTTATTGGATCTGTCCCCATGCTGGGAATACAAAATGTACATGTACAGAGATATCAGTTATATTATTTTTAATAAATTATTGACAATTGCCAATGTGTCTTAATTGCTGTGAAAACAGTTTTATATTTTGTTCCCTGCACACATTTAGAACTATAAAACCATGTACCTAGGGGGTGATCCTTGTTGACAATACAACTGCATTTTATTTTTTGACCAACAAATTGATTCTAACTGGCTAAAAACAATCATATCAGCTCTGCTGGGCACAGCCAACCATTTTTCAATCCAATAATTTCATCTGTATTCCGGAGAATCTTTTTTCTGGTGTATCCACTGGCAAGGTTTCCAGCTTTATTCAAAAACTCTTTTTTTAAAACCAAAACTACATACGACATAGTAGCTAACAAACAGAAACAATCTGAAACTAAAAGAAACAAAATTAATAATTAGTTCACTTGTATTTACAGCTTCACGTTACGTCATGATAAATTATTCAATTATAGCGGCAAACAGGGATTTCGCTGTAGTTTTCCTATTTTCCACAGTTTTCTTCGTGAAATCGACCAATGAAAAAAACTGCTGTTACTGCCCGACCTGATTTCAGGTCGATAAAATAGAGCAACTCGTATAGGATAGAACTGTAGCTCTCTGATTTCGCGTTAACACCACGACGAACGAAATACCCGACAGCGAAACCAAGCCAGCTACAGAACTGCAGTTAACCTCCGACGCAAAATAACAAAAAGTGATTGATTGAGATCCATCATTACGAATGAATACAAACAAAATTGCTTCAATTTTCACAATATCATGTCATACATACACTGTCAGTTGACTAAAGTTGTCTGTCGTTTTTTTTTTACCAAGAAACGAATCTATAAATACACAATATACTTACCAATAACAACTCCGAAATCTTCACACTGACGAAAAACAAAATGGTGACCATAACAAAAACATTCGCGTAATCTTACACATGTTACAACGAATTTGATTGGCTGCTGTTTTTCTCGTAAATTGTGAGACTGGAACGAGAGTTCCTATGCGAGTTGTTCAGATCCAGGTGGCTTTCACGAACAAAACCATTCTTGCAGCAAAATAATTGTAACGTTAAAAAATAATTAAAATAAATAATAATAATAATTATAGTAAATAATTAAAATTAATAATAATTATATAAAAAAAAAAAAAAATTAAGCCAACCAGGATCTTATTTTAATAAGATTGATGTTGATCATGTGACATGCATATTTATTGTGGATATTCACAACAATTGTATCCAATATCTGTTTAAAATGTATCTTTCTTCCAGTGACTCAGAAAATAAAAATAATATATTGTTTCCCTGTAGATGATATCCGTGATGCTGTCATTGTCTACCAACAGGCCATGTTTCAGGTATACAACGTACACTCAATAAGATTGTAATTTATATTGCAGATAATGCATTCTGGGAATGATGCCATAGACACTGTATTTGTAAACACTGATGGATATTTTCTGGAATTATCCTATTATACCTAATTAAACTTTTGTTATTTTCTGTTTTTAATGTTTAATGGCTATGGTGTAATTTTATTAATGTTTTTATTAAAAGTATATAAACCAGATTCTTTTTCATTTGACAATGTCTGTTATTGTTTCAACCACATAGCTGTTGTAAAACAAAACCAAAACTGAATCTTGTAGTATTTCACCTACAATACATAAATAACACAGGTACAGGAACATCTATGGTCAGGAAAGTTCAGTATGCAAAAAAATGAAATTATTATTGTATGTGTGCTTATGATAGGGTAGTAGTTTTATTTCTGTTTGTTGCTTTGAACATTACATTTGGTACGAAAGTTGGTCAGTCTGATACACTTAGTTTTGTTTGTACAACAGCGAATACAGTCTAGAAAGATGAAGACAAAGTGGAGTGAGAAGGCAGTAAACGATGCGGTCCAAACCATTCAAGATGTGTTGAAAAGTAAACACAGGTATCTGACAAATTAAGTATGTCTGCATTGAACCATTGTGGTAGGAGGGGGGAGTGGTAGGGGGGTGGTAGTTGATGCTTCAGATAAAAATCAAAATGATGCATTGTTGGTAAATTGGTTTGTTCATGATAATTGATATGTTTGATATGCTGTATTAGTTGTGATCTGGTGATTTAGATGGACGAAATTTCACAAAAGTTGCTCATCAGTAGGGTGAAACTAACCGCTCTAACCCCAGCTCATGTCCCCCTGACGGTGGGTGAATAATCCAATGCCAGGCATCTGTGTCTTGCAAATTAAAGTACTTTACAGCAAATTCATGAAGATTTATTCATACAGACAACTAATATGAGATCTTGGTATACTATATTTGAACAAAATCATTTAGGAATTGGTGTTAACTTTTCAAACTCTAATTTCCTTAATCTATGTTGCTTATATATTTACTATAGTTAAGTTAAGTGAGTTATTATTCAGTTGTCCGAATAGTAATTTAACTTCTCCCTGGCTATAGGTCTAGTCTTGTCATTTTCTCTCCATGGTACAGCCCTTTGTTTATCTACCCTTGATTGTACTTGTATGTTTCAGGGTGTGTTTAATAAACACCTTGTTACAGGATGGGTTTTTGGTTCCAACTCCACATCAACTTAAAGTATTAGGAATGACTGCAGATGGTGAGTTCTGGTGTTTATAATTATGTATTTTATTCATATTCAGGGCCCATCTATGCAAATAAGTAATACCAATGTACAATGTATAGATTAGTCTGTAGGCTGAGAGTTGACAACATTTTTATTTAAAGGCCCAGTAACTGAATAATGCAACATCTGTGTCTATACAATAAGGGGATGATTTAATTTTCTCAAATGTTTCCTGTGAGATTTTGTGAATGTTGTTAACCTATTCACCACCAGCTCCCTCTTTTCATCATAAATTTAAAAAAATATTTCTGTTTATCGCTGCGCTCTGCTTCAGAAGGCTAGGACAAATATAGCCAAATTTTTTGAGTGAATATTGACTCAAATCTTGTCTGTTGGCTCCTGTATTAGGGTTTATTTCCAGAAATTTTGAAGAATATAAGAAAAAAGTGCAGAATAATTTTGGCGAGAAAGTCTGATGGTGAAAATGTTAAAAAAAAAATTTTTCTCCGATGATCCCATCCCATGTACCGGTATAACAAATATAAGCTTGGATGAATGCAATGTTGGAATCTGAACACCCTTTGTGTCCCCTCAGACTTGAGCACCTCACCACTGCCAGAGATAGACAACGCCCTCTTACAGTTCTGGACGCCTGTGTTAGAGCTGTTCCATCAATTAGACTACATCCCACTGCTTGTACAGAATCTACTACAGGAATTATGTAAATGTAATAATCAGGAAGCCTTTGCAACAAGATGTCTAGCAGGATGGACGGCGTGCCTTGTGAAAGCTGTAATTAAAACAGGTAGCTGTAATTAATATTGTCTTTACATGGTCATGACCTTGTATGAAGACATTGTACATTAGCTATGAGAATCAGTTATGGCAGGTCAGATCCCGATTCACCGATTTAGAAATCACTTTTGTATCATCAATATATGCAATCATCTATGATACTAATCATGGTTTAATGGTTTAAAATAATGGTTTGACAAATCATTAGCGAGCTGCAGTTGACAAATGTGTTGCTGTTTAATAGCATTCAAATAAAGTGTTGGAGTACGGTAGTTCCGATCACGATCATTTTGAATAACTAAAAATCCTGATTCAGTTTGACCATTATTAAAATTTATCTAGTTATCTCAGACTGGTACTTTATTCAACAGAAACAAATCTGTAATACGATTGAAAACATTTTAGGAAAAAATTATGGTACCCAGTAGTTCATGTTCACAACAATGGCCGACACAATTATATGTAGTGTACTGAAGAGAAATAAAGCGTCACCAACAAAGGAACATATCAACCAAAATCACAAGTATCACACATTTTTGTATTTTGTCATGTAATTTTGTTCCCCATGAGTTGCACAAATTTAAAACTATGCAAATAATTTCCAGTTCTACCATATGACCTTGTATTACATTTGTGTATTAATAATGGTGGATATATGTGTTGTGGACTTCATTCATAACACGCTTACAACAAACGCAGTAACAATACACAGACTGTTAAGAATTCTGCCAACAAGTTTTATATTATGTGTTTGTCAGGTGCCACGACCGGTGACTCGACCTCCCCAGGGTCAATGTACAACATGCAGTGGAGACACTTACTAGACCTGTGCGTAGAGAACCCTGCCAAATATACACTAGCTTTACTACCAAGGTATGATGGAACAACAGTATTTAATAACAAGGAGTTACAAGTTTTATTTTCGTCCACCTACGAAATTGAAATGTAACTTTTTATTTACCAGTCACTACCCTAAAAATGCAATTGAAGTTGGCAAAAATCATTTCTCATTACTTTTCAGTCGGGCCTACCTTACAAAAGCTGATTTTCAAAATGATTGAACTCTGTTAAAACAATCTAAACTAGGGATAAAATAGAATTTTGGTATTTTGAGCTCAGTTGAAAAAAGTTGTCACATTTCAGAAGTTAATCGACTGTCGTCTGGACACACATCATACAACTCATTTTTGTTAAGAAATTCTTGGTACCGGTAATACATGTCGTACTTCTGTGTAAAATATTTCTTATTATAAGATTATGATCTCATTAAACGTCTACTGTTTGTTATTTTATGTTGATTTCAGTATTATTCCTTACGTGCGTCCAGCGATCATGAACAACGCACAAAAACAAATCTCTGAACTGACTGAAATATATTTAAAAACCGAGATTCCGTCTGGGGTGAAAGAGAAAGTAGAAAACAAGATGATTTATACTGTTGAACAGATAACGGAAAGGTTAAACGAAAAAGAATCATGTGAAGAAAAAAATGATACCAGTGGTGAAGAAAAAATGGATGACGAAAAAGCTGCAACACCTGAAAATGTGTTGCCATGGCAACTATGCACAGGTATTTTGTCTTAACTCGTATTATTTCTTGATCTGCTGATCAGTAGTGAAGTGTTCAAGTCTGTTTAACTTAAGGTAGAGATGCAGTTTATTTGGCTTGCTTTTTAATTGAGTAATTAGACAATGAAGATGGTATTATATATCCAACATGTTATATATTTTCTGAAAGCTTATTATACAAACTTTGTAAAACTTGTCTTTATTTTAAATATCCAGAATGCGTTTTTGATTTTGGGTCAAAAATATGCTTTTTTGGACAAAAGTGGTTTAAAAAAAATTAGCTTAAAAACTTCAAGTCCGTTTGTGGGTAAAATTACATCACTGGATACCTTGGTATACTACTAATTCAAATGCGTCCACTCATCTCTCTAACGGCTTTCAAAGTCGCACAGCATGACCTCAAAGTTCACTCTTTTCTATTTTTGCATAATTTATATATCCATGTTAATTGCGGACTTGTTATTTTTGTTCCACTCGCCGTAATAAACTGTCCAGACGCATTTTGAAGGGGGAACACCTTGTCAATAATGTGTGAAAATTTCGAGGCAAATGGTCAAAGCGTCTATCAGCTATTTTAATTTAAAACCCAAGAATTCACCCAAAATAGAAGACGTGAAAAAGGCTAATTTGCATATTTGCGCGTTAAACCGGGAATTACTGCTTTGTTATACTTTGTCATACTTTCTAGACTATTGAAATTGAAAGTTAACGTATAGACATAGACATTTTATGTAAAATCGTTGGACCAGAACAACTGCTCTTGAATATATAAATCAGAAACACGTCATTCATACCAGTGTTTTGATGGGGTCGGTAAAAACACGTGGCAATGCCCAGTAAATATGACGTCATCTCATGAATTATTAAACAGGGGGCGGTCCTAGGAAGGTGACCTTTTATCACGATCAAAACATCATGGTTTCTCTTCGGTGTATTTTCAATAACAAATCTACGAGTATTTCAGAGCCTATGGTTTACCGTGAAGAGTACAAAGTGGGATATTAAATTATTTATCCTTGATCATTTTTATGTAGTATTGAGAACCAACTCCAGGAAGCGAACGCACAATAATGAATAATCGCGTAATCCTAGAATCGAAACGCGAGGCACAGAAGTTTTGTTCATCGTTTCCAATCCCATTTTTCCCACTGCAACATATTTGTTAAAAGAAATATTTGAATTCTGTTCGTTTTTTAAGGAGGCATTTTTTTTATTTTTTCCGATTTTGGCAACGCCTTATTCAGGGATTTTCTAAGACAGTCGCAGACAATCAGCGCACGGATGTACGTACAAAACATGTTGTTGTACTACCGGCGACGGTTGCCTGCAAGAAGAGAGCTCCAGCTCCTAACGTAAAAGTTTTAAAATTTCGACCGGTTTTAAATAATTAGTGTTGGAAATCTGACATGTTTTAAGAGTGCAAAATTAAGGTGCATTTTCGAGCGGTCGAATTTTTCTGAATAGAAATCGGCAAATGAAAAAAATAGGAGTGCTAAACAGTGTGTTCGTTAGTTTAAAAAAAAGGAATGTCCGTCAAATTGATGTAAACTTCCCCATTTTTCACGGAAAAAGCAAAGGTCGTGGCCGAGTTGTACGCTAAACAACTCAAAAATCAAAACAAAATCATCAATCAGTAAGTATTATGACAAGGAAAACAAAACATCAGACGCGGAGAAGCGGTCAGCGCATCAAAAGAGTTGTTACCGTAATGTATCAAGTTACCTCTCTCTGTGATTTATTTTTCATTGAAATTATTTGGTTGTTTTCAATTAATTTTAGCGTACCTCTGCAATTTATTTTAGCATTGTCAGTTGTTTGTTTCATTGAATTAAACGGAGTTCGTCCAGTTGCAAACAAAGCTGTCTCGCACCACCTAGCAAAACTTGCGAATGATCGAAGTACAGGTACCCATTGGACAAAAGATACACAAAAGTTTGTATCTCCCCGACCCAGTGCAATATATCCGGTTAGAATCAAAGCTCACGTGTCCCTTATTTGAGGGACCAGATTCTGCCTTAAAATGGGACTTTTAAGGTGTATTTTGGCGTCATTTTCGGACATTTCAATCATTCCTGATGCCTAAAATAGAGTCTAAGTTTTACCGTAGTCATTGACGCCTATATGAAGAGTATGATGTTTATTGTGACTAGCGTGAATGGGTAAGCTTCGTTTCGACAATGAGCTGTTATCACTGTAAACAATGTTAAATTATTCTTCACATGCTCAGTTTATTTTTTGAGAACAATTATTTAAAAATAAAATCTCTCAGTCAATCAGAAACTCGGATTCATGCCTTCAGGGAAAGTCATTTTTGGACGCTCACATCGATTTTGTTTTTCGTTCGGTGGGCTGATGCCTTCAGTGTAGCTTTTGCCTCTTCCGACATAGAAATCATCTGAATCTTCTTTCTACCTCTCTTTCTTTTCACACCACGCATAATGTAATGATAAAAATTAGGAAAAAACGCTGAGGAAATATAATGTTTGTTTTGCTAGCGAGCGAGAACTGATTTGAGAATAATTGCACATGCGCGTGAATTGAATGAACTATGACCCGTACAATCTCGATTTGCATATTGTCAATCAAAGGTCTGGTTATTTGGTTACTCATGCAAATTAGGCAATTGGACATAAACATTGCCACGTGTGAGTGTTTTTTATTTTTAACCAGAAAATAAACAGCAATTTTAACGGCGTTCCAATAAGAATTCATTGGTCAAATTTTCACAGAATGTTCTTTAGATAAAAATCTATATAAAAAACGAAAAAAACTATTTTTGATTGAAATTCACAAATAAACTGCATCTCTACCTTAAGTGACAAAGATAGGGTTTTATCAGACTTAAATTAATTGAAAGTATTTCAAAAGCATTGTTTGACTGTTATTTTTTTTTGTGTGTTTGAAAAAAATTAATTTGTTCTACTTTTGAATTTTTGCTTTGCTAATTCCTCATTCTGTTTTTTGTCCTCAAGAAAATTGAAAAATGATGATGGTTTTAAATTTTTTTTAATACTATTTTATTTTATTGGATTGACAAAATGTATCATTCTACTTTTTTGTGGTCTCAAATTTGCACACAAAAAATGAGTGAGGTCCAGGTTTCAAACTGCTGCATACTGGTCACTGGTAGCCTAGTGGTTGTCGCATCAGACTCATGACCAGCAGACCCAAGTTCAAATCCTACCTTAGGCTGAACATGGGTGAGTGTGCCACAGACTCAATGGGAAGGCCAATTCCACTGGCCGAGATTCATTCACTATCGAATGTGACTTTGGGGGGAACTGCTGCATGCATTGACAAGAAGCGGAATCTAATCATCACACAATCAGAGACAGAGATATTGCAATCTTTGTTGACAACATAATATATTGTGACTTATTTGAAAATGATTCACCACTGCCTAAAGTTGGTACATTGTGTATTGTTTGACAGATTCCATCACATGGTCACAGTACCCCATGGGAATGGTTCCAGGTCAGCCATTGGATGATCCCCACTACCTACAATTACCTCATGATTTAGATGGTGTACCTACCAGTACTACAGAAAACACTCCTACAATACAAAGGTATGCACACTTTTAAATATAACTTTACTTTATTCCCTTGACAAACCTTTATCAGTATATGTTTTTAGGACATACCCATTCTTGCTCGAGTATTTTTCTTTCCTGTAAGAGTATTTTTACCCTACTGCACTCCCAGCATACTGTGGCAAATTGTTCTGTATTTGAGAACTTTGATTTGAATATTCATGAGTGAACATCCTGGAAGCAACCAACCAATCAGAATGAGTTTTTTAAGAAGAGCTGCTTCTAACAGGTTGATTGATTGGTTCCTTGCAATAGAAGGGAGGCACACTGATTAGTGCATTTGCAAAAACAAACAAGTTGACCATTAGATACACTCAGAGGAAATGGTCGATTAAAAAAAAATTACAAAATAGCTCAAAATTGAGTAAAGGAAAAAAAATATTTTCTAACGTAGACAAAGTGGTTCTAATTCAAGTAAAACTTAATATGATTAATTTGAACGGTATTTCAATAATTCCTATTAATCTATCAGGCAACTTGCTTAGTTCAAATGTTCACCAATTGGTCACTTTTTGTTAATTGTTTATTCGTTTGTTCATTCACATCCTGTGTTTCTCTTTCACAGGACACTGGTTCCCATGGAAACCATAGAAAACTCTACAGATGACTTGATGTATACTGTTAACACCAACAAAACTTGGACTTCTGAAGAAATGAGTGCTATCACACAGAAAATGACTGTTTTCTAGAATTTATTGCTGTCTTTGCAGATTCCAAGCAATACTTACCCTGTTTTTTTACAACATTCAACTATCTGCATTTGATTTGCTATAGCGCCCTCATGCACCAAGGAGGAGAAAGTTTATTTTATTTTGCAAAACCGGTTTTGCACAAATAATTTGAATAAAGATTTACATTTCTTGTATGTCTAAAAATGTTGTCATATATGATGGTTAATTTCATTTTTCATGGATTAAAGATAAGTCTCTCTTTACGATTGCCAGTGAATCTTATGATTTTTTGTCATATTTAATCATAGACAATATTTATGTCTATGATTTAACCAAACAAAATATTGAGATATGATGAAAACTTGTTGCTATGGAAACCAATGTTAAATAGCTCAAAAATTTTAATTTTCATGGAATTTGTTCTGTGTGTAAAATACATTTTTATTCAGGTTTGGTGAACAACATCATAAAATAAATCCATATTGCTAAAGTCAAGGAAATTTGGATTAATGGTAGCCAACTCCCGGGTACATTGACAGAAAAAATGTTCAGTAATTTTTAATGCACATCCTGATTCATAGACTACCAAGAATTAATAATTTGGCGTGATTTGTAGGAGATAAGTATCACGACTACTGAAATACAATTAACCCAAGTTAACCCCCAGGATCATGCAAGGTGCTGATTTTATCCATTGCTCAGCAAGGCAACAAAATTAAATAAACAAGACTGATATCGCACCTACCAAAAGATAATTGACCAATGATGCATCGCCTCGTTTTTATCAGGGTTCTGCGAGGTGTCAATGAACTGGTGCTAACAACATTCGGTGTATTCTTGTGTTGTCTAGTTCACTTTACAAAAATAATTCACTCTTTGAATTTTTTTTTATGCGAATGTTTTATTTTCATGGTGCAGCATCCCTATTGACAGAACAGGAATATTTCAGTTCACATTTATTAATGGTAATTAAAATGTTTTTGATTTAAAGCCGGGGAGTCGTCACCTGCACATGCGTCAGATGGCCATGAGCCTTTGCATATTTAGCGTGTGTTATCATCGCTTGGGACTCAATTCCCGCGCATGCACCGGTGACGACCCTCTCGCTTTAAGTAAGCATAAATAAGTACGAAAAATTGCAAACAGCGGTATTTTTTTTTTAAATAGAAATTGCTGAAGCAGGAGTATCAAACGAGAAAAGACATAATAAACTTGGAAGAAAAGTGCAGCCATTAGCTCATAAAACAACATTGGAAAATAACCCTTGCACATTTATAATAATAATAATAATAATTTATTTACCTAGAAAAATATTTCATACAATACTCAAAATTGTACATGCAGTCTAGGTAAAATGGAATCTGAAATAGCTTAAAAGCTAGTCGAGTCAGATCCCTGACATAACTTAAATTTAATGACTTAAGTTAAGACTGACAGTAGGTTACACCTCAGTATATTTCAAATAAACAAATATGATAATATAATAATATATATATATATATACACATACATTTATAATAAATATTAGTTCTATTCTAAATACTCTGACATTAAATTTTCCCGTATAGTATTTTTGAATGTAAGTTTCTGTTTAGACCTTAAAGATTTCACTGGATATTACCACATATATACTGAATACAAATAATGGAGAAGGGAACTTATCTGGGTTTCCAATAACTTAATGAATTTCTTTTAGATTTCAGTCACACTTCTGCCACCAATATGTAGGACGAAACTCAAACCATGAATTATTCTGGAAAAATGACAATTTATAAACATGTCACCCACAGAAAGGTACTGAAGAAAGGTATTCAGAAAATAAAAGTCAGAATACCAGGTTTTTATTTGATACATGCATGGAGTACTATTTCACTAATATTGAGTCAATGCAAAGCTATTTACAAGATTGTACCTGATTGGCTACCCAACCCCAACACCTAACAGTTGGACCAATCAGAGAGCAGCTTGTTTGTTTTTTTAACTACCGGTATCAAATGTGTGGGCGAGTTCAAAGTGGACACGCATGAGTTTTCATGTAAAAATGTTCCATCAGCCATGTTTTAACATAGGTAAAATGCAAAACGATACATTTTTGGATCAATTTCTCCAGGAAGCCATGAAAAGCATTATTTCCTAAAAAATAATTAGTTTGTATGTATATCAGAATTTCCTAATAATTTATAATCATAAAGTATCTATCTTATAGTTTTCCGATTTTTTTTATCATATATAGCAAAGTTTTGAGATATGCTGAGAACTTTTTACCATAGAAACTAAAATATCACAAAATATAAATTTTTTAGAGGTTTGTCTGTCTTGTGCGAAATAGTTCGGTGAACAGCATAACATAAAGCTATTTTGCTAAAGGAAATGTGATCGTTTTAACAAAGAAAAATTGACAGAAAAAAATGTCAATAAGTTAAATATAACAGAAAAATAAATAAGTTTCACTGCTCATTAATTTGTAATCAATGCACATATGTTGTGATGAAATGTCCTTATTCATCATCACTCAGTGAGATAACATTAAGTAAAACTCATGAAACTGACGAATAAATATTATGAATAATACAGTAGTTAGTATTTCGTAACTATTCACTAGCTAGACTTTTTGAGCAGTAGCTGTTCGTCGGTAGAATATCAAAAAATGTTTAAAATCTATTGGCAGATGTGTCACCTCGCATAATTGGAATGGAATGAAACAAAATGGAATCACTAAAAGATTCTACAAGGGAAATTTATATTCATAATGAGCAGTAATGACCAAAAACTTCATGCTGCTTATGATAAACAAAAACAGTAAGTATGTATGTTTAATTCATTATGAAATTCATGGTAATTATTTCATCATCCATATTTTTGACATTTTCTGTTGACATTTGAGTTGTTTTCTAATTAAATCATTATTATGTATTATGCCAAAAAAGAAAGTTCAAACTTTTGTTATGGTGATAATAAAGTTTTTTATTCTATTCTATTCAGAACACGTGTATACACATACTGAGTAGAACTAAACACAGGGAATGTGTTGAACAGTTTGTTAATTCTTGAACGTGTCATTGAGTCAAAACTCTGGATGCGGAACACGTTTTTGTAAAGTGAGGTTAATATAACACCGTAACTAAGGTAGGAAGTGGAAACGTACAGGTGTGAAAGTGAAACTAATCTAGGGAGTTATTGAATACTGTACACTGTCAGTTAGGTAATCCCCCTCAGATGCTTTTAGAATAGCTTCTCGTTAGGATTGCAGTTTCTTTTATAATTTCCTCTATTCTTGCTAAAACGGGCGCTGAGGCAAGGTTAAATGTACCGGTATAGTCATAATCATAAACATATGCGCAATATAAGTAAATTGAAATTGTTCATAAAATGCGTTCTATTAGGAGAAAAATGAAAGAATCTGTACCATAAATCTTTCACTGAAGAACTCTGCCGTCATTCTGGATTATTCAAATTCCTTTCCTTTGCATAATTATCATAAATAAACAATGATAGCATCTTTGTTGATTTTAGACTTACAGAAGCCTGTCTGAATATTTATTGCTATTAACCGATAAAATATTGTATTTCTAAGGATGCATTAAATAAAGTTGTTATAACAATGCTAGACAATGGTAGCCCAAAGCGTTGATGATGTGTCTCTAAGAAATGCCACTAAATTGCGAAAATTTTATCAGTAATACCCACAGCTTTGTGTCCTTCACTGTATAGTAGTTTTTGTGCTTTGAATTACCAACAATAACGTGTAGCACATGTTTGTTTCAATTGAGAAATGAAACAATATAACTATGGTTGATGAAAGTGAATATAACACTGATGCACACCCTAAATTACCTAATAAACTCGGGGGGGGGGGTGATGCATACTCTCAAACTTCCTGATTTATATCATCACTCACCACATGCCAAACAGTCAAGATATGACGATATTCCTGCTAATGATTAACAGGGAAATTGATTGTTTTATTATTCATATCATGATAGCCCAATGACTCGGACAAAGTCTAAAAAACAACAAAGGTAGAATTACACAATTAACCAGTGTGCTTTGACTTCAATGAAATTCTAATCATTGGAAATGATCTTGGAGAGTTTGTGTCTTAATTTTTCTTCATAAAAGAGAAAATCAGACTGATACGGTGATTGTAATATGCTTAATGTCAAAGTGTGTTTTCACATACGACTGTTAATTGGAACACCTTGCCTATACCATGTGCTTCTGGTTTCCTTGACCCTTATCTCGATGCTTATCTCATCACTTTATTGACTGTTGCTCATAAAAATCAATAAAATAAAATTTCTGACAAAAAAATGTAGAACACCCATAATGATGGTGATTTTTGAGCAAAAACATAAGATATGCCATTTTTGTCTAAAATTTGTATTATTTATATACTATTTATTCTTTATGAAATAATGCTTTGAAACAAATTTTACAAATAGATTTTTAAAAAAAATGAATGGTACTCCAAAAAAAAAAATCCTACTGAGTAAGAAAGGTCAATAGTTATGGACTTGTGTCTAAATCAACTACTGTAAAATTAATATTCGCTGAAAAGACTTTTTGGGTGTTTTAAGTATGAAATTCATTTTCACTGATTTTTGACAAGTTGAATGTAAAATTAAAGAAAAAATGGTATATTCGCTGGATTTTATTTCAACTGAATCATACCTCCACCGAAAATAAATTGCAAGCAAAAATAAGTTATTATACAGTATTATATACTTCCGCTCATTGGCAACCTTTAGTATACGTACATGTACACATATTTTTGAAGGAAATCTCTTCTCAAAGAGGAAGTCACGCATGTAGGTTATTGCACTCTGAAAATATAATTAAGGAAGAATATGTACGTGTCACGACATTAACTCCATTGATTTTTCTCGCCGGAAATTTCAGCTCAACACTGTGCATATTTGTATGATTTTTCTATAATTTGTTTCTCTTTGCTTCAAATAGACATAATTTTCCATTGAACACATACAGGTTTAATTACCAGTGGTAGTATGACATGTTTGAAATAAAACATGCATTCCTGAGGGCAGAGCTACTTCACATAACGAACTATGTTGCTAAGACGTGCACTACGGTACCATGTATTTCTTTGGGCTCCGTGCGCACTGCTGTGGAATGCTGGTTCAAAAGCCGGTGAAAAACAGCTAAAGTCGAGGAAACGGCACAAACTCAACTTGGAAGCAATCATGCACAACCAAATATATACACGTTCACATGTAGGGTTAATCTTGTTACACTGTTCAGGAGAGTCAACAACTATCTTAAAGTACCGTTTTCTGAGAGTTTTTGGCCTTTGTTTTCACCATGTTGCCAGACGATGTCCGCCCCCAGAAATAGCATAATGTTAACCATAATTCATGCAACAGATGTTAAAAATCAAGCAACATGTCAAAATTTGGAATTTGATTCAACAAACTTCACACTGTATTCTCAGCTAAGCCTGTTTTGATAAGCAAAAATTATTATTATTATGGACAACATTTTTCAGCATCTTAAATTTAAGTTTTTCAAGACCATAGAACTATTTTTGAAAAGTCTGAAGATTACGTAAGATTATTTTGAAATTCTTCACATTTTAAGACATGAGGGTTAAGGCTAGAAGTTCCAAGTGCATTGTGGGGGCGAGTTGACCTACTGATCATTTTAACCTTTCTATAGAGACACTGCTCTGTATCTGTTATACACCAATGCCTTTTACAGATATACACATTTTATCGGACTTCCGTAATGGTGTCTGCCAATACGCAGTTCCTGTCTTTTGTGCACTGAACTGTTGATTGATTCAACTATAGAAACATGTCATCTCATTTCTGGCAAGTAGCCACTTATAATTGTACTGATATAAAGCACACAGGGTTACAAAATTACATTGCAGGAGTGAACACTAAAGATTAAGATGTCAATTTTTCTTGCCACCTTGCACAAAATCAACCATCGCTTTCACATAAACTCATGCATAAAATATAACAAGTTCCAAAAATCAAACGTTTTGAACTGAAACAAAATATTTATTTCACAAATAACTAAATACATTTAAAAATCTAAAAATAATGGGATTATAATTGTTTCAATCATAGACCTTAGAAATCTAAGGTCTATGCTTCAATGAAGTCAAAAGAACATTAAAGACTGCTGTGTAGAAATCAATTTTTAAATCTCGAACACAAGTAAAACTACAGTTTGTGGAGAAATCCAAAGTTCTTTTTTAGTAAACTTCTATTCAGCTGAGGGGGCCAGTTTTATGTCTGAACTTTCAGCTACCTAGAGTGTTCACTTGTTCTTACAACCAATTGTTCATGCTGGGCAGTCATGTGTAAATCTTTAACAACCTTAGGGAGTTTGTTTCAAAAACTTGCGTTAAAAACTGTACATGTTATGTATTCTTTACTTTCTACAAGATCAGTGCTTGGCTATTCATTAACACACCTTCAGATACACTGAAATAAAACCTTTATTGAATTAATAAAGAAGGTAGTTAGAACCCTTTCCAATGAGTGTGACTTTAGTACAATATGTTACCAAAGCTGCCCCCTTCCCGTCCACTGAAAATACAGAATTAAATAAGTAGGAATCCACAGGACTGGCAGTAGGATTCTGAGAGTTGAATACATTTTTTTTAGATAACAAGGATATGATAAAACTTTAAATATTTAATCCGTCCAATGAGCGTCTAGCTACTTGGTTAATTAATGCACAATTCAAGCAGACAAAAAACAACACAATTAAAACAATTTACAAAATCTTTATATTTTAAAGAAGGAAATATTTTAAAATCATCATATTTATCAATAAATTTTGCTGCCAATATAGGCTTTACATAATACTAGGTCCATATAGCACCTATCTTTGTACGTCTTAACTCTCGCACAAGTCAATACAAAATGTCTGCTCTTCACTGAATACCAATAGTTACTGGTAACTTAGGTAGACTTCTGGGCAACATGGTCAACTTAGGTAGACTGCTCTCAACAGTTACCCAATTTTTTAACAGTTACTGGATGACTATTATTTTCACCAGTAATCAGTAATTTTTCTAATGTTTATAAGCTCCTTGAATGCCCCATTTTTTCAGCAAAATTTTGGTAATAAATTTTGAAAATTTGCATATCAATTTTGGAGGAAATAAACAAATTATTCTGGTTTATTTTTTCGGCAAACGTTAACTTGGACATTCAACAAGTTAATCACCTTGTATTCAATTGTTGCGTGAAAAGTTAATGCATGACGTACAAAGCGTTGACACTATTGAGGACAACCACAGTTGTCTTAATATAATAGTTTTATAAAGTGTAAAATAATGTGCAATAAATATTATTGCACTTTTAGAAGGCTCCCCATACATTGCATTAGTACCACTTAAGTAAGCACAGAAATCCATAATCTGCATTAGTACCACCTAAGTTACTTTTAGAAAAACTCCTTTGAATATCAACGTCACCAAGTTAGTCTAGCAAAACAAATTCATAACTACACATTTCTGAGGCACAAATTCATCGATTTTAAAAAAAAAACATAATACTAAAGATATGACATTTAATCTTTAAGGCATAAGTTAAAAGCAACATTATTTTGGCGTTGAAGAAATGTTAGCTGTTGCATTGCAACCATAAAGCTAACTACAATTTTCTATCAAATTTTAAGCTGTGGCAGCAGAAATCCTACAAACATGTATTTCAACGTGACTCACATTTCGAACATAAAGAATTAAGTACATGTAAATTATGAAAAACAATTGAAAGAAAGCAATACTAAATGCTGGTTGTACGTGACTAAACAATGCAAAAAATGTTAACCAGCCAGTTAAAGGGCTCTGACTAGAGTTGAACAAAAGCTCTATTAGATACATCACTCTTTATGTCATTCTGGCAAAGTTTACCATTGTCTTATGATCAGAATAATTTATTTAAAAAAAAAAGTTAAAATACATACAAATAATTTCAGTATATAAAATCTGTTGCTAGAATACAAACATGGAGACTCTGATAATCAAAAAATTCAATAGAAATACATTTCACAATGAGTGTTTCACAAGGTGCAATGTACAAGGAGCCCCCCTATCTAGCCATTTATTAATAAACAAATGCTTTGACAGCTATACGATATACCTCAATAAAATGAGATAAATTTATTAAGTTTTCTAAAAGCTCAAGATTTGCTCCACAGCTAACCAAGATGATTTGCTGCACAGAAGTGCAGTGCATTGTGGGAGTTTAGTGCATTGTGTTAAATCCTTTGCCACTGTGGTTAACTGTTTGTTGCTGAACGAAAGTGAATCTCTTTTTTAGAAATTACATCTAATTTTAAAGCAGCAGAAAAAAGAAGAGAGTTGTCCGTTTATATTTACTGCAAGGATGAGAGAATCAAACACACTGGCAATGAAATGCATACATGCACATATAAAACATGTATATCTACTACTGTTGATAAAATGTGTCGTCAAACAAGTTTATAAAAAAAATTAAATCTGATAAAAATTCAACACTGTAAAACCATTAACTCCATTTCCTATATGTTTGAATATACTGGCCAAATCATGACAGGAAGGGAGAAGAGGGAGGGGGAGGGGAAGGGGGGAGGGGTCTAAACTTCTGCTATCATAATTCCGATACAAAAGCAAACTCCTGAGTTTAACAATACCAGATAGTAATTTCTGGTACATCAATTCCAAATAATAATCTGACTTCATTGTACCAGTACCAGATTCAGTTCAATTAAATGGCGGTGATTGTGGTATATGTTGATACGCATCTCAAATGAAGACAGACTACTACTGCCTTTTAAGCTCTGATGCAGCAACATGCAACAGATGACACTCAACTGCAAAGCCTTGGTACTGTAATCACCATACAAAAGGAGTTTGCTAACATACAGATTTTCATTACATAAAACTCTTCTAAGAATTCACCTTGACAAGACTAGTTGAAAACACTGTTTTACATTACAGGTTGAATTCTGACATTATTGCACACTAAACCAAAATCAACGTTCATTCAGTCTGCGCCGATTCTCGCATGCACAGCATATACTTAGATTGACATTTGGCACAGACTGCGAGACAATCGCTTTCCACCGTTACTGATGACATACTACACACTGGAACAAAACCAGTTACAGACAGATAACCCTGGTGGTTCATCACATACATAACAAGTACAGGATAAAACTCTGTACTCGGAACCTGAACCCAGATTTATGATTTGTTTTCTTTTCTTTTTTTTTATATTTAGTTTTTATTTATTATAAAACCGCACAGTTTTTGTGGGTCTCTTTCCTCAGGATGTCTCCGCATAGCCTGTAGAATGTCTTTTTCTTGGAATATTGACGACAGATTGTAGAACACGAAAAGTCTGGCATCACCGGGTGGGAAAGGCGGTCCTGAAGAAAGAACATCTTTTTTAGGAGACTCTGTTTTCCTTGATCTGGAAATCACCTCCTTGGGTGCTCTAACAGTTTTTGGCCCAGGCCAGGGAATTTGTTCACCACCATTACACGTTGGGGGTCCGCTATAAAGTTTATCCGCGGATGACCAGTGAGTCGGTTCCATCTCGGGATAATAGCCTCTGTGTGTACGCAGCATACGTTCATCATCTTGGTATATCTGGGGATCAGATGTGCTGTTTTGACGCATCATATTCGGACGAGGTTCACGTATCTGAGGGATGGCGCCCTCAACGGGAAAGCTTCGCATCCTTGTAACATTAGCATGTCCCTGGTGGTCCATATATTCTGCTGGAGGTTGCCCTTGGCTATGCATCTGAAACACGCAACAATAAAATCATCAGATTTAAGAGCTTATCGAATTTAAATTATCTCAAGGCAAACTACACAATAAGCCTACAGGGAGTCGTATTTTATTGTGGATTACAGCAACTGTGACATTAACACACACAAAAATAAAAATTCCAAAATTCATGACTTGAAAGGTATAGTTATAAAAGTGTTGACCCCCCCAAAATTCCATATGCCAGGCAGCTTGTGTTTATTGTCATACTATTACATCCACTGTCAATATTAAATCCAGTCACATCATAGTAATGTTAATAAAAAAAATTTCTCACCTGCCCATATACATCAGGATGCTGATAACTTTGTTGCCGCGATAACGGAGCATGTTGGTGATACTCTTCTTTAGAGTAACCACGACTACCATAACCATAGTTACCATTATGCATGTAATCACTGTTTGAGTATAACAAATTAAGCGTAAACAAAACAAGTCCTACTATTCAGAAACGGAAATTTTGAGTGACTGAAATTTGTCTCTTTAGAAATTATAGCAGTTTGCGGTATAATACAACTCTAATTCTTACCTGTGATCGCGAAGTTTCATTTGCCTGAATTTATTCATAAGAACTTCATCTTGTCTGTCCATATATCGATGAGGATGTGGCTCTCTGACATATCCTTGTGCTAAATCAACTGTATGTGGCAGTTGCTGTGAATGATACTCTTGCGGTCTAACATAGCCTACTAAGGGAACTGTGTGCGGCTGCTGCGACTGACGATACTGCATGGGTCCTCGTATATAACCACCTTGCGGTTGGTGATAGTTAGCAACTCCCCGACTGAATTCAGAGTACGGTTCATAGTGTTCAACAGGCTTTCGCACATAGCCTTCAGATTCTGGTCTCAGCTCATTTGAGACAGTGCCGCTCACAGGCCGCTTTGGTACGTTTATTTCTTTATACATTTGTGCATATTTCTTCTCTGGTATATTATTTGAGTTCTGAGGGCTGACAACTTTTTTCTGCTCTCCCGGTGCAGACAAAATTCTTCCCGCTGATTCATGGGTACCTCTCGCTCTGAGTTCTCTCCTGGTCTTGGCTTGTTCCTGCAGCCGATCGCTCATACTTTTTTGGTTGTGCGGCCGCTCTGCATGGTAGTATTTGCATTTATTCCCATACGTGCATTTTCTTCCATATGGACAAGGGGCTGGAAGTGACTCCGGCATAGTTGGAGTTTTTCGCAGGAAATTGTCCAAACTTGGACCATGTCTTCCCAGAGGGTCATCTGGGGGCATAAACCTAGAAACAAAATGATAATAAAATAAAATTGTAAAACTTAAACTGATGTCATAGAATTGGTCAATGGCATTAACGGTTTGATAATTTTTCCAGCTCAGAATTCGGTACAAAATTTTAGCAAATAAACATATTTTCAGGTCTTGAAATAAATCTGTTAATTTCACAGAATTCTCTGTGGAAATATTTACAGTTTCTTTACTCTTGGAACTAGCGAAAATCTATCGTTTGTGAAATGAAACCTTTAAAAAAGATATGTTGCAAAACTTGAAAATGAAAATTTCACAAAAAGGCTTCACCATTCCACAAATTTTAAACTAAAATCATGATGTTATAGTGGAAAGTAATAACAAAAAAATGATAACATCTAGTAATATTTAAGTGGGAAAGCGTAGAACCAAGAGCAATGCAAATATTCAACTCGTCAAGCAAGAAGGAAATGAACCTCTATTCCTACTTTGCTGTAATAGTTTCTCTCTCAAATCTCAGAAATATAGAACCACAGAAAAAAAGTATTGCTGCTCAAACATAACAAGAAACTATGGTTTGCAATAAACATAACAAAGAGCCAAATTTACCCAGGCAGATTACTTGGTTTCAAACCTGTCTCCATTACAATTGTTTCTTTGATCACAAAAAGGCAGCATACGCTATTACTTCCTTATATATGTGTAAACGTCAAAATGGCATTGTGCCAACAAGGAAGTAATTCAAAAAGTATTACACAATATACTAAAACCATTGCTGAAGACTTCATGATTGTGGTGTACGTCTACTACCAAAATTCTACAATTGAGTTGTACTCCAAAATTAAAAAAAAAATTCACAAAATAATGCTTTCCTGTTCTTGTTGCTAAATATGGATTCAATTGACAGAATTTGTTACTGTAAATGAATTTGTTTTCATTATTTTCGTTAAAAGGATGAGTCAGTGAAAATTAAATCCAGTGAATTCATATTTTACATTCAACTCATCAAAAATCAGTGAAAATAAATTTTATACAGAACAGTCAAAATGTCTTTTTAGTGAAAATTAGTTCTAGCAAAAATAAAATATTTTACAGTACAAGTTGGTGTAATTGGTTCCACCATCTGAATCTGAATAAATCAAAAATCTTTAGAAGTTAAAATTAAAATTACATAGATATGCAAGCTGTTATCTTAAGCTAAGGGTATTAAATCTATTTACACTGGACAAAAGTACGACACACAAAGTGACCATTGTTTTTTGTGCAAAGGTATCAATCAAACCATTCTAGGGTCATAATTCCACCATCGAAACAGTAATAAATCGCAACGACATAGTAGGTTGACCATATAAGGAACTATTGTGCACCTTATAGGTATTAAAACGTTTTCTTACAGGAGAGAGGTTAGACATGATCCCAATGCCTCGATATTAGCACCCTGCAACTCTATGATCACTGTGCTGCTGCAGCCAGTGCAAGTTTTTGACACTTATTTCTGACACCTCTGATAACAAGTTGTATCAGGTGCAAAGTGGAGTCAACTTCCACACAGGAGAGAGGATATTTTTGTGGAGGGGTAAAAATTAATCTACTTACGTATCATCTACAAATGTGTACATTAATAATCTCTCCTCGATCATTTTTTTCCACTCAGGGTTTTCACTCTGTAGATCTCGAAAGTTATCGTTGGAAACAATGATTGCATCCAACTCCATTGCTGATTTCAAGACATAGCGATCATCGTAGCATACAACACGTCGTCCGTTTATCCGCCGTGATGGGGTCCAAACTAATATATGGTCCTTCTCAAGTTGAGTAAGTATCTCCTGTCCTGAAAAGAGTGATCAATAAAATTTTAACATTGAGTGACACTTTCACGATTTCTGTCATGCTTCCGGTGAACTGGTATGCCGTTCTTGATGCAGACTGAACAGCTTTGGAGAGTTTAGTCTTCTGGCTTACAATTGTTGTACAAATAAAGTTGGAAGGTCAAAACAAAACATTTAGAAATCTGGATTTATAAAGGAAGTGTTAGGACAAGCAATGTTTAGTATTATCGCATATTTTTTGAAATTAAATAACAGACCACATTAAAGTTATTTGACTTCTCGTTGGAAAAAATAAGGGGAATCGTCTGTGAGATGTTGAGAACGTGAATATAAAGACGGTGAAAAATGAAAGAGTAGAACCTGGGACATGAGTATTTGAAGAAATTAAGTTCTGAAACGTATCATGAGCTGTATTAGAAATGCACACACCACAAATATCCAAATAATGGATTACAGAAACTTCAGATAAATTGAATTCTGTATCCATATCACAAATCATCACAAACATAACTTATGATAAGGAATCCCAGTCTTGTCACAAACATAAGGGGTCCCAGTCTTGTCACAAACATAAGGGGTCCCAGTCTTGTCACAAACATAAGGGGTCCCAGTCTTGTCACAAACATAAGGGGTCCCAGTCTTGTCACAAACATAAGGGGTCCCAGTCTTGTCAGAAACATAAGGAGTCCCAGTCTTGTCACAAACATAAAGGGTCCAAGTCTTGTCACAAACACAAGGGGTCCCAGTCTTGTCACAAACACAAGGGGTCCCAGTCTTGTTACAAACATAAGGGGTCCCAGTCTTGTCACAAACATAAGGGGTCCCAGTCTTGTCACAAACATAAGGGGTCCCAGTCTTGTCACAAACATAAGGGGTCCCAGTCTTGTCACAAACATAAGGGGTCCCAGTCTTGTCACAAACATAAGGGGTCCCAGTCTTGTCACAAACATAAGGGGTCCCAGTCTTGTCACAAACATAAGGGGTCCCAGTCTTGTCAGAAACATAAGGAGTCCCAGTCTTGTCACAAACATAAAGGGTCCAAGTCTTGTCACAAACACAAGGGGTCCCAGTCTTGTCACAAACACAAGGGGTCCCAGTCTTGTCACAAACATAAGGGGTCCCAGTCTTGTCACAAACATAAGGGGTCCCAGTCTTGTCACAAACATAAGGGGTCCCAGTCTTGTCACAAACATAAGGGGTCCCAGTCTTGTCACAAACATAAGGGGTCCAAGTCTTGTCACAAACACAAGGGGTCCCAGTCTTGCCACAAACACAAGGGGTCCCAGTCTTGTCACAAACATAGGGGGCCCAGTCTTGTCACAAACATAAGGGAATCCCATATTTTTCACAAAATATCCTTCTCTAATATTAAAATGCACTATCAAGTGTCTTTCACGGAAGTTAACTGATTTGCACCAGTGAACAATTTATTGGTAAATCAGAAACATAATGCCAATGAACAATCCTGTCCTTTGTAGTATTCAACTCATACCTGGATGCCACAAATTTGTCCACCAAAATTTTGAAGCAATATTTAACAATTCTTTATGTATTTTTCTATGATTTCTATAACCAAATAGATAGGTATTAATTACAATTTATTAAATAAATTCAGAAAAATTGGTTTATTCAAAGGTTGATTACCTGTCCTACACCCTGAACTGCCTTGATTGGTTTCTTTTTTTTAGAAAAATTAAAATCATAAATAATTCTTCACTGAAAACATCCCACTAAAAAAAAAAAAACATGCAGCCCTGGACGACCTGTAGTTTCTATTTGACCCAACCAGCGTAGCCTTAACTACATAATAGACCTCTTAAAATACAAGGAAGTTGAATGTTTTATGAGAGTAACAGTTGTCATGCCTACATTAAGATGGTGTAATTTGTTAGGGAACAGGTAGGGGACCTTTTCTGAAAACCCCCTCCCCCCAATGTTAATACACGTTATTTCAACTTTTGCCCAATTTTCAATGACAATGTTAATTCAAAATCAAACAATCATAACTTGCAAGTACTCATTTGGGTTGGTTCAAAAATTTGCTGTCAATATTTTCATAAACAGACAAAAATGAAAACTTGTGTTAAATACTCATCGTCAGATTCAGGAGTGTCATTGTAAATAAATACAAAACAAACAACAACAGCTACATGTACTAACCTGTGATTGGTGTCTCTGGTTTGGATGCTTCTTTCCTCCACTGCGGGACAAATACTTTGATGCAAGTGTGTCCTCGTTTTAAAAACCAGTCCACAACAATGGCAATTCCTTGACATGAGAATACTTCTTTGTTACCATGACTACCAAGATAATAAACATTGAATATGTATTACTATTGATATAACACTGTTTATACCGGAGTAGTAAACAAAAAATAACAATTGGGAAAATTCGTCCTGAGGGTGACGGTATAAAAATTAGAATAAATCATGTCGTAACAGGAACCCCTTTGTTTTTATATATTCCTGAATTCCATTCAAATTCAACACAGACAAGGCATTCATGAAACAATTACCCAACCTTCCTAAAGAATTTACAATTGCCCACTCTAACTGCCCTTCCTTCCATAGACATTTAAACCTGATTAATCTTTCTTATCATGGCCACTTCCATCGTGAGTACCTCTATCATGGCCACTTCTATGAGAATCATTTCTATCATTGTCACTGCTATCCCAGTCACAGTGTTAGAAATTGACTTCATGTATGTTGATGTATTAACACACAGCTATAAAATTTTCACAAGTTCTCAAACTTGTGAAAATTTGAAATATAACTGACCTCATAGCTATAAAATTTCACAAGTTCTCAAACTTGTGAAAATTTGAAATATAACTCACCTCATAGCCACATTGCTTCCATCTATAACAATAGCTCTGAGATTGGAGCTCTCATCCAGCTGTGGATCAATAATAACAGCATCATCAAGAGTTTCAAAGCCGACCGTCGGAGACCCACCATGTGGGATAAATTTATCATCATTATCTATTTTGGCCATTTTGACCAATGCACCAAGTAGGTCATTCTTATCAGCCTCGGGGCCCAGTTGATCAAGCACGGTCAATACTTGTTGCTCAGTATATCCTAGCTTTGTAGCAAAATCCACATTGGCACTGTAATGATCTGATTTCTTCAAACTACTTACAGGAGAGCCGTCAGGATCGGTGGTAACATTCGCGTCTAATTGAAACTGATACCAAGTCTGATCAGAGCAAGTCCGAGAAACTGCTATTTTTGCTTCCCCGTCTGGTAATTTCTGAAGTCTGCTATTGTCTGAAAATCCGCCGTCTGGTTCGTCCTCAGGATCTGTATTGTAATCAGAGTCCTTAGATGTACTGCCAGGGCTTCTACAGTCCTCACTTGAAAGTCTTTGAGCAACGTCTATGATATAAGGTGTATGACTGAACGACTGTGACGAATCACAATAATCTTCTCCCCTTGGATTAGAGAGTTCAGTGTTTTCAATTCCATTTTGTGCATCGTTTATTTCTTTTTCCATAAGAGAGCATGCGGTCATAACATTAATATCAGTGCCTCTCACGGTCGCAGTAAAGTCACCAGAAAATGATATGGCAGCGCGAGATTCATGCTCAATGTAATCTACCCGTTTGCGTAATATAGCGTCAAGTTCTGGGGGATATTTCTCCGTCCGCTTATACTGCGGATCACACAGTGACAGGATATATTCCTAAAATTAAACAAAACAGAATGCATAAGTAAACTGCAAAATATTGAAAAAAGGACAGTTTATGATACAAGTCAAATGATACTAGGCATGACTCAGTGATTTATCCCATGTCAAAAATTACCTAAATTTGATACATTTTAATGCCATATATAACACACATGTTTACTATCTACAAAGAAGAGTGGTGCAGTGATCAGTTGAATCATTTCATATAAAATGGTGAACATCTTTTTTGTTTATTTATTTGTCACGACATAAAGATAGCCGCTAGTGACTAAGATTTATTTTGATTGTTGTACCTGTATCAGCCTTTCATCTAGAAGATTTACTGAAATTGTACATAATGATATTCTCATGACTGACTTTTTGGAAATCATTGGTAAAAAAATGGCTTTCCATGTTATTTTTTGGAATTAAAAGACCATTACCCGGTAAGTCAAGATAGTCAAAATGGCCGCCACTGAGACGTCAGTTTACGTTGGAATTAAAGCAGCTATCAAAATAATAAATATAAAGTAAACACAGCAAAGAATATTATGATCTACACAAATACAATTAAATGTTTCAAGAGCCACGTAGCTATACTATAGTGTATTCACATTTGCCAGCCGACATCAGAGACTCTGATATTAAACCTTAACACACATTCAGGACTTATTTTCAATTTCAGTCAAGGCCTCGATCCTCTTGAAAAAAAAACAATTAAAATGCCAGTTTGTATACATGTCTAAATTTAAAGGGTTGATTCATATGAGGGTTGTCTTATTGTTTTGCGGAGAATCCTGAATGAAAGAAAAAAATCTATAAATGAAAAAAACATCACAAACGTCACCCTGAAAATGGCCTAGCACAAATTAACTGAAAAAAAAAAATCTTCTCTCCCTGCAGTATTAATTAATAGTCAACAGCACTACATACCTCACAGCAAGACATGTTTATGAGTTTGAAAACAGTTCAGAATGTAGGCCATTTGGTGAAAGTGTCTAGTACACATAAATGTTTATGCGGAGTCAGCGACATTTTATATCAAATTCCACACATTGCATTTCTCAGATGTAAATAAATATGACGTAAGGCCAATAGAAAAAAAAGGCTGCTAGCCATGGGAAGGAAAGCTGTTAGACAAATTCCTGTTGGATTATACATACAATGCCTAATTGTTGAATGGTAAAGTCCACCGGAAAAACAAATAAACAGGCTTTTCTACAATATATTTACTGTTTTCAAGGCATCTGGGTGCCATTTTAGCCTAGTTTACATCTGACATAATTTCTAAATAAAACCCAGTTATTTACATTTGAATAGCATGTTGAATTACACATGTCTGGTTAGCTAACCTGATTTGGAAAATGATTCAAAGATTGTGAGTAATACTGGCCCAAAACATGCGTGGTTTGATCTTTTAACCCTTCTTTTACCTCCATTATCAACTTTTGTCACCTTCCACAAGAGAAAATAGTTCCATTAAAAATTTGTATAAAATCTGTTACAACAGAATTTAAAAAAATTATGAGCAATGTCATATTGAATTTTGAGAAAATTAGAGAATAATTGTAAACATTACTATATCATTGAACTAAGATTTGAAGAAAAAAACAATAAATTTGCGGTAAGACAATTACTACTCATAGAAATACTATGCAATCAAATATTTAGTGGGAAAAATGAGTTGAAAAATACAAATGAATGAATGAATGAATGAATGAATGATTGAATGAATGTAAAATATTAATATGATATAGGTGGGTATAATTAAAAAATAAAAAAATAGTCTGAAGATTATTTATGGGGAACGTTATCTTAATCAAATAAATAACTTTTCTGATCATGATATCAATGTTAATATAAAAATACAGGGTGAAGCCACAAACTTATATTTGGAGCATGCCTTAAAAAACAAAAAGCACTCACTTTGAAACTATTGGAGTTGTATTTTGGAATGAGTTCATGCATCCTGGCCAGTTTATTTTAAAATAAAATCATCTTCTCCAAGACAGAGCATTTATAAAGAAAAGAGGCTCGCTGGGCAGAGATATTTTTAGTGTACATATAATGACGTCAATACCATTGAAGGTCATGCCATTCAGGGACACTTATAGGGGATTTCCCTTTCCATATATGGGCAGGCAGCCATATTTGCATGTTGTGTGGAAGTATCAACCTTAGCGACGACAGTATTATGAGCAGTTGTACACATAACAACCACTTTCAAAAGAAAAAGGGTTCAAAAGAGATCAAATTTGTTTTAATTAAGAAATATTCCATTTTATAGAGACAGTAATTAACAGAACAGGCCTGTTTAATGTGGGAGTTGCATCCCCCGGCTGTACACTGTCATGTTCAGTCACGCCTTTGTGCGGTATTAAAAGGCTGATTCATTCCAAACAGACAATTTTTTTTGGGTGGTGCTGATAACTCTACAGTGACTGATTGGATAATTCCATTTATAGGTTACTCCAGGTTGTGTGCACAATGTAAATAGCATGCAATAAAGTGTTCTTTCCAGACTGTGAGGCTGGTCACCTTGTGATTCATAGTGTAAGCACCTGCCACATAAGTATACATACAGAAACATAGTGACAAGCCGGGTATGCACGCAAAACATAAAATGACAGTGTGCTTTTTTACACTTTTATAACAGTGGGAATTCCTCTTCATGGGGAAAAAAAGTATGGTAGATTATTTCTAATAGATTAGAAAATAATTTTTTAATAAAACTATGTTAAATATTGAACAAGTCGGTCAAAGTTCACCAAACTAAAATATATATAAGTTATATTTTTATTTGAGTTAAGCAGATTTAGAATATATATTTTTTACTATTCTTGATCAAAGGAAAAATCAGCGAAATATGATTCTTTTTTTTTTGCCACACATTTTGCATCAGTCAAAAAGATAACAATTGTTTTTCTTATTTTTAAATTGCCATTGAATTATTTTCTAAAATTCTAATAAAATAAAAAGGGGAAAAAATATGTGATGAGCACAGAAACATAAATCATATAAGTAATCTGTCAAAACATATAAGTGATCAGTTTTTGAGAATTCAAACCCAATACTCTCATCAGCTACTGATAGTCACAAAGCGACACAGGAACTTAGTGAACAAGATTAGAAAAATGCATGAGCAATAGACCTTGGTGGTGAACTGAAATAGGGGGTTGCATGGAATTAAAATGTCAACAGAAAATGAAAGATATCCTATACAATGAATGATTGTACCAGCAGTATGTCATTCCATACAGTCAACAACACATTGATGATCTAGGTCAATAGGAACAGCTAGACAATTTAACTTACAGTAAACATCACATACATACAAGTCGGTTTAATAATATGAATACTTCAATTAATATAATATGAGACAAGTCTGAAACAGCTAGACAATTTAAACTTTAAGTGTAGCATTTTGGCTCTGTTAGAATGCCCTTTTTTCTAATATAAGCAAAATAGATAAAAAATCAACAATAAAAATTAATCTCAAGCAAAAATAAAGTATTTTACAGTACCCACTGATGTTTGTAATGACGACCTTTGACCCTTTTTGTTTTTACTTCGACTGTTGACCTAGGGTCATGGGTTCACTTATGTATTTTTCAAGATAAAAAAATCAAAAATAGTGAATTATTTACCGTTATTTCAAAGTCCTGAAATTCCTTACATCTGTGAATTGATCCACACACCCATACCCAATATGCAAATGAAGGTACCTAAAGCTTGGCTTTATATATTTCACCCCTTCTCCTCTCTTTTTTTTTTCTGGTTCCAGCTTAAAATTTTATATTACAGGGTAACCTAACTCTGCAAAGTTTCCAACGTAATTTTTATCATGTGATGTAGATTGCAATGATCCCAAAATACACATTGGGTCTTTCTTTATCTTAACTCCCACACATAACTCTCATGTGATTCCCCGTCACCAGTTTATCAACACTGGGTCAAAGTTCATAGAAGTAGCATTCAGAATGTACAGGAATGTGAACAATCGTTTTTTTGTCAAACTCTAGGTTTTTCGGTCAGAGAAGACTTAATAGAAAGTCCCCCCTTGTAATTATATTCACATAAACACGAGGCAGGCACATTTAGGGCATACTACTAGTATCTAAAAACCTCTCCGTACAACATGGTGGGTTTCTTTACAAAAGTCATCTTTACACACTTCAACTCAGCTGATGTTGAATCACTACTAGATTGTTAATCATTTCGTCTATTTGAGTTTTCAAGCCTACTGTACAAGTCATTTACTGAACATGAATTCAAATTCTCTTATTAAATTAGTTTCGAGAATGTTGGTGGGTTTAGAGCAGACAGGCACAAGTTTTCACGTGAGAACAAGTCTATAGCCATGTACATGCATTAGCACAGAGCAAATTACTGACACTGCTGTATTTTTACAGATAAGTACATACCCCTGTCATTTTATTGTATTATTATCTACAGTTTCAAAAACTCACAAAGAAAGTTTTTTTTTTGTACCCCTATGTATTAACTCTGTAATCGTATAAAGCAATATCATGTTTACTTACATAACTTATGTTTACAAAAAAATTGTTTTCCACATATGACCTAGGTATAGTAATATTAAAGCAGACTATTCACAAAATGTTGAATACTGTAGAATACTTTATTTTCGCTTGGAACTTATTTTCGCTATTTTCGCTGAAGGAATGATTCAGTGAAAATAAAATCCAGCGAATATACTTTTTTTCCTATCTTTCACATTAAAATCAGTGAAAATAAATTCCATACAAAACGCCCAAAAAGCCTTTTCAGCGAAAATTAATTCCAGCGAAAATAAAGTATTCTACAGTAATTTCATCTAACTGTAATGACAGTATTGATCCTAATTACTTGACCTTAATCAGGTTATTTGTGTTCACAAGCCCATTGTACAAAATACATGTACTGTATTCCATCTATTACTAGTAAATGCACAAAATATTTACAATAATGGGTTTTCACTGATCCATCAATGTATGCAACAAGTCATTATGAGAAGCATGTGCTAGTAGAGATAATACACTGCATAGAAGGAAAGAAATCATAAAAACGTAAATTTGACACCAGAAATGATAGAACAAACAGATAATGCACAGCACAATGATTTAATTAAATTGTGGCCAAAGAAAAATTAATTTATGACATTTGCACATGACATTAAAATAAACATTGTACATATGATCAGGCATAATAATCTGTGTTTACTCATTTAGCGTGACAATGCACATGTGAATCACTAGTACTTGATGACACAAGGTAGAACCCACTATAATTTTTGAGAAAGTTGGTCATAGATCTCATGACAATGTTTATTGGTTTATTATGTAATATCATGGAGCTATTGTCCTATGACACAATGAAATAGCATTCTTTTGTACGTTACAGTTATGTTTTTCTGAGAAACTTCAAAAAATCGCTATTTTCAGAATAATTTCATAGAACACAATGTTAAAGAAAAATTATTGTGCCTATTTTTTGATACTTTTTAAAACCTAGATTTTCAAAATAATTCAGAACAAAAAGTAGCTCATCCTTAAAGTGCCTGTGCAATGCCCACCCACACGCTTCCCATTTTAGATCCGTGCCCCACCGAAATGGGCAATTATTGATTTTTTTGCTGGAAATGATTACTCGTATCCAAGTAAATTTGAGATATTTCCCGTGCTGTAGCCACGCCCACCTATCCTGAAACGATCGACTGTTTCCGGATTTCCGACTCTTGCCGAAAGTGCGCCACCAAATGCTAAAATATGAGAGGAAGCAATACCCCTGGGCCGTACTTTTATATCACTGTCATTCAACATACTTTTAAACGATACACATTTTTTGATCGGCGTTTTTTTGTGTTTTTTTCTATTTCATTTTATTTTTGAGACAAACATTTATGATGATTAGACATTGTGTTGTGGGCGGTCAGTAATGCGTATAGTCATAGTGTAAGTATTTACACGTTTCCAATCGTTCCGAAGGTGCGAAATCGGTGGACGAAAGCTGTGAAAATAACGAGAAAAGGTTGGGGTTGACTTTCTCCTTACAGCGTCATATGTAGTGTCCACTTCACCTCAGATTCTTTTTTTTTAAAAACTGTCCTTGTCCATGACAAAACAACTAGGTTTTAACGAGAAACGCCGACAACTTAAACCTGGCGCAATACAAAACGTTTTCGAAAAAATAGATTCCGGACCAACCCATGATCACTGAGGCAGATTTCAGAAGGGAGAGAGGCGTCGAGTAAGTGTTACAAATGATTTTATTTTATTTTTTTGCGATCCTGATTATCGCTTTATAGAGATCACTCGTGTTATGTAAAAGGTAGCAGTAATTTTGATGAATGTCGAATTCACACCTTTGTTGCTTTTACTTGCAGCTTGATCTGCGTAATAATTTATGGAATAAAAATCTGGGCTTGGGCTGTCAATGTATTTTTTTAATATGTCATAATTATGAAAATCACGCTAAATCCACTCTGAATTTGTCTACATGTGAGTCGCTCTCAATTATTTTTGTTATCCAATTAACTGCCGCCATTCACGCACTTGTCCCCGTCATGACTAGATGCGTTCACCCATTACAACAAATTTATTTCCACACGGCAGTCATTTATTTAGTAACTGTGTTTCGTCATTTTTTTTTAATTATTTCTCTATTTTATTGATCACTATAATTTAATGTTTAGAATGTCAAAATATGTTCTCTTTTTATTTTAATTTTGAATGTGTTTTTTTACTCAGACGATCGATGAAATAAAACAGTGTAGTGACGTGCCTAGTAACCTGCTAAATAACAAGACGATTCAGGCGTCAAATTTGATTTTATCCAGTGCCGGAGTCCAGCAACAGTGTACAAACATGTGTCGGTGACTGTGACAACCACGGTGACTAGCTACACCAGACCGGACATATTTCGCATCTGACTCAACCCCATGCAACAAACTTGATACTATGTGTTCATTATGGGTCATTCTTCCTCGACGAACAAGCACATAAGTGAAAATTTAGTCAAAGACGAGAAAACAGCACAAGAAATTTGCCTTATTTTCATGTATCGGCAATGCAAGCTGCCCAGCAACTTCCCCATCTGACGTCACAGGGGGAATTTCTGTATGCAAATGAGAAGCTATTAAGGAGCCCTGTTTTAAAATACACAAAAATAAAGTTGCCGTACACTGAGTTTAAAAAGGCACTTTTTCACTTAAAAAAATAATTTATGCTTAGAAACATAAAAATTAATAATATTTATGTATCAATGGATAATTTTAAGTGTGAAAATAGCAACCATTTCACAGGCACTTTAGCAATGATTTTTCCAGCCTAGGACACCAACCTACAATTTGAGCATACAGTAATATCTCTGCCATAGGAACCTATGGTAAAAGCGTTACAATACTGCCAAATGGCAACTACTAATAATTTTTTTTTTATATCCCCCAAAAAAAACCCAACTTTTTTTAAGCCAAATTCTTGTACTGCCTTTGTGTACAATTTATTGCAAAATGAATAAATTTTAGGTAATTTCATTTATGAGTTTGCTTTCATCGTTAAATAATTTATCTTCCTTAGCTTTTCAAGTTATTAAACCTGTGCATTATCCACATTGATGTTATTTGGTTTCAGAAAAAAAATGTATCCAACTGACGTATTTTTTTATGAGTTGAATAGGTGCTATAAATTATTGTAAATGTCAGGAGTTTTAAAACAGTATTTATGGTTTTATTAAAATCGCTGATGTAGTAAACCAAGCAGTAAACAACATGATATCCCAGGGTTCCTAGTAATATATCAAGAGATGACATCATGCAATTTCTCCCAAATTTAACTGAGTACACTGATTATATTACATTACATCATTTAATATGCTTATTAAACAAGAAATGTGAAATTCCCAATCATTATCTCAAATATCGGATTCTGCAACAATACCATAACGTTCCATGCATTTAATGGTGTGGATTAAGTGGATAAAGAGCCTTGTTCTGCTAGACACGATTTACGAAAATGCAGGGGCTCTGTTAAAACATTGTAAACAGATTTTAATTTATGCGAGAGACAGTTTTTTGCGAATTTTGAAAGTCAATGAAACTGTGACATGACGTGCAATCAAACAGACTTTCGCGAAATTCATTCTCACAAATTTTATTACCGGTAAATCAAATCGCAAAAAATTACACTTTACCAGCACACAATGGTGCATTATTTGAGTACTAGAAAATGATCAAATCAGTTGTTTTTTTTGTCACAGAAAATCAATACTAATTCATATTTGCACTCTTTTAAATATTGTATCACCTGTAACTATCGATCTTTATTCTCTGATTTTTATTTTTTGAGAAAACATTTTGGTTCTGATCACGTAAATATTTCAATGAAATGATAACTACACCTTGCATGTTTTAGGAAGTTAGCCATGTGTTGTGTTTCACTGCCTACTAAATTGTGTAAATAATATTTAAAATATATGGTTATTATGTGGTTATATTTAAACAAAGAAATGTACAAAATCTCAGCTATTATTGCTGAAAAAAAATATTAAGTATTAAGTAAATATTACAAGTTTTTTTTTTTCATACATACAACACAGGTACTATACACATGTACCTCTTTTGTCATGCAAAATATAACGGTAGCCATTATTCAGTGTTAAATGGTTCATTAAGACATTTTCAATGTTAAAGCAAGCTGCAGCTGCTGAATTTCTTAGAACCTTGAGAGTTGTTTCCAGGAACCAGTAAAAAGCCAATAGATCCAGGGTATGCAATCACCAGTACATGTGACTGACGGTGAGAACACAACAGAAGTCAAACGACCTTGTGCCGCCTTTAGTGTGCACAAGGGGGGAGAACTATTGGGGTCAAATTATGCTTTTAAAATCACAAGATTTAAATGAACACTAACACAAAGTCTATAAAATATTTTGATCAGTCTAATTAATTTGTTGAATTAATCAAAGTCACTTTTGTGCCACAGACTCAATGGGAAGGCCAATTCCACTGGCCGAGATTCATTCACTAACGAATGCGACTTTGGGGGAACCTTGGTTAAGGACCGCAGGTGCTTGTGTTCGACCGAGCCTGGTTGACGCCAGGATAGCGCATTAAAATTGCCATTTGACAGAGAGATGGCCACACAGCCCTGTCATGTAGTCCCAAAACATGAATATGACTTCTGTGGCAAATGCACTATGTGTCAGCACTAGCACTTGCAATTTGTACATACAAAAAAAGTCAGGAGAGACAACAGTGACATTCAATGTCTAGAACTGTCGCCTGGCACAAAAATATTTAAAAAAAAAAAAAAAAAAGTCACTTTTTGTCATCATAATATTTTCTATATTTATTTTTAAATTTTGAATTGAGATCCTTAACACATGAAAAGTTATGCCTATCTGATTCAAAATTAACAAAGCAATTGAAGAAAAATAAACAATGTGCTAAGTATAAAAATAACACCAACACCCACCACCCCCGCCCGCCCACCCACACACACACACACACACAGGTTTGCATGCAGGTCATGAGAAATTAATTAAAAGTTGTATTGTTATTCAAAGCTTAGTTTTTCCCCTTTAATAAATACTAAAATTTACACTACATAATTATTTGTCTGAACAAAATAATTGTTCTGTCACCATAAAGTAGTAGTGAGTAAAAAGGGACATGTTATTGTTCAATTCAAAATAAGGTGCCCTACCAGGCTACAAAAAGGGGGTTTCCCAGGTTTGCACTAAGCCTTTGTCTACAGTAACATAATGCGGATGTCCTTGTGGGATGAAAGAGAAATAATGAAACTTGGATAGAACACAAGCGGTTGTCCATCGGTATCAACTTCCATATAAGTTAATAGAAAGTCCGATGATTCCCGAATGATTCAATTCATGGAATAGCTTAAAAGCAGGTTTTCAGAATTTTCAGCATTTTAATCAGTGCAGCCATAACCAGGAACATCAAATTTCAGAAATCATTTCAAATTCCGAGTATGTGCACAAGAAATAAAAAGTGAGGTTTGCAAAATAAAATGTTTTCACTGTAAACCCAAACTGGCATGAGTAAGTCAATCCAGGAAAACAAATTTTGAAAATATTGGAAAAACTAGTTTGCTTTTTTCAAGAAAGGCGACCCAAAAAAATTTTTTTTTTTTTATCAGAACTACTGTAAGTGTCAGATTGGTAAATTAACACACTTCAGTACAAAAAGATTTATATTTTATGAAAAACAACACAAAAAAATGTTTATATTAAAAATATGCATTTCCTTTAATAATTGTGACATTTTCCAAAGAAAGTACTTCAAACCTGTAGAGTAACATCAAGCAACTAGTGAATCATGATCTTTCTAAATTTGATTATAACTAAGTCTATTTTTGGAATTGTTATTCTATTCTAAGTCACGTTTACTTGTGCTACAGTACCATACACAATAAATGTATATAATTATGGTATTGTTAGCAATTGAATAATGCTGACAAAACCAGTTTTTGATGCAAGGCAACGTTTAAATATATACTTAGAAGTGTATCTTGTATTATTTTTTACCATTTTTTCACTCTTACCGAGCTAGTATTTATATTACGTATGCAAGAGTAACGGACCATTTTTAAAAAAAAATAAAAGCAAAGAACAAAATTGATATGTTCAATACATCTTTGAGGTATAAGATTTAATATAACGTTGTTTTCGCACAGAGCTCCTTATAGCACGGGCTAAGATGTCAAAAATGTAAACCTGTGCTAAGAAAAAATGCATAAACGCTTAGCATGAGGTAAGAAATGCTAGATACAGGTTAAATCTGATCTGTTTTTAAGACTCAGCCCAGATCCCTAGCACAGGCTAACAAAGTGTGAGTGAACGCTTAAGCTCGGGCTAAGCGTACAAAACGCCATCCATTTGGAAGATTCATTATTATATTTATAACTATTAATTTCAGTATGCCATTTCCGACATGACAACCAATGCAAGCACATCTAGGAACAATGTTCTCAAGAAAAAAATTTAGAACTGAAGATGAAAATATGTAATTTTTTACTTTCAGAATTTTATTTAGTATTGTTGTATAACCCTGGAAATAACATGTATACAGGGTACCGGGTAATCATAGTTAAAAGGACTGACAATTTGTATATTTTTAACAAGTTTGGGTGTTCCTTAGTTGCTCTAACTGTTGTTTCTTCCCCCATGTGAAATCAATTGAGTCTAGTAGATATGCAAACGTACGAGATTAGCTTAAATCGTAGCCTATACTCCATGTAGCCTGACCACAACTAATATTTGGCTAATTTAGTATAAACCAACATCAACACATACTCTAACTCAAAATGAGAGTTTTTGCAGTTAAGCAGTTCATGTTTTACGCACTCGATTTTTGTAAAAAAAAAAAAAAATAGCATTATTTTATTAGCATACGACGTGGGATTTTACTCAACGTATTACTAGCATTCTACGGCATATACTACGTATACAGGCGATTTCTAATAATTCTTGGAAATACGACATAAAATAAGCCTTTCGCTGTTTCATAAGCATAGGTATGAAAGTGCTAAATCATCGCCATAAACAGCGCGCGAATCGATGCGAAATGTCGCTGAACCCGGAAACGATTTTAAAAAATTAAAACTTGTCAGTTCCGCCACTAAAAACACACATAGCACGGCGATTGAATCCGTATATGAAATTCGACGATTATTTTAACGTCCATATGGCGTCACCGTTATGAGTCGATACAGATTGTACATTGTATAAATCAGTAGGATTTCAGTGTTTGTGGTTTGTAGTGCTCACCTTGGCTTTCGATGTTTGTTCATATTGACCAGTGACTTGGATCCACTGTTTGCCTCCGCCGTCAGCAACAAGATTGGCAAGCACCACACAAACGTCGAATAACGTTTGAACCCGGTCTTTAGCCTTCTCTAGAACACTCTGGTGACTTTGAGGAATCACGAATTCAGTCTTAGTCTCCATTATAACGTCTTTTTTTATCGAAAATCCGGCCGCATAGCTGCACGCAGTCTGCAGCATATCCTGCTCGAGTAAAAATAAAAACTAACTGAATTGGACGAGGTCATTAAATGATAGGTGGCGCCCTATCTAAACAAGTATTTGCATCCTTGATTCGTATTATTCCTGTGTTCGGACCCTGAAACACGCTAAAAAAAGAAGTGACAAATCATATCCTTTATAATTCTTTAAACTATTATTGAAATCTTGTCATTCTGTTGTAACCTTTCAGTGGTACAATAATTCCAAATCTGATTAACATCTGATGTAGGATAGGCTTCAAATATGTTTTATTATTTTTTTAAGGTAGAAGCCTACTCATAAATTAAAATACCCAGACTTTATTAATTTTGCAATAAACTGTACTCCAAGGCAATACAGGGATATTGGCCCCAAAAAAATTGGGGGTCACCAGCCTTTTTCCGGGAAAATGATGGTTGTATTTTAGTGGAAAGTCGCCATTTTGACACTGTTATAACACTTTTACCATAGGTTCCTATGGCAGAGATTATGCAGTGTCTCAAAATCTAGTCTGGTGATATAGGCTGAAACAATCATATATTGTTAATGAGGAGTACTTGTTGTTGTTATGAATTATTTAAAAAAATCTGGGCTTTAAATCTGGGTGTCAAAAAATGCATTTTTTCTTTAACATTGGGTTTTATGGAATTGTTCTAAAAATAGCAATTTTCAAAGAAATTTTTAGGACACGTTTCTCTAAAAGCTTAACTGTAACACACAAAATAATGTTATTTCAATTTATCATGGGACATTAGCTTCATGATTGTACATAATAAACTAATGAACATTGTCATGCGATTTATGACCAATTTAGTGTCAAAAATTATGACTAGGCTTCTACCTTAATTTCCATGTTTATTTTATTATTTTTGTTCATTTATGACTATTTTAACTTGTCGGCATTACGCTTGTTATATATCGCATCTCGATCGCAATATATGAACAACCGAATAACTGCAAACAAAATAGCCACAAATAAACGAAAGGTATCAAAACAAATCAAAAATTAAAAAAACAATAATGATAGTTGGAGCCTATTCCTACATCGGATTTCACACAGAATGAATAAATATCATTATTTTACGCCATTTTTCACCCAGATCCAGATAAATCCAGATTAAAAATATATGGTCACCGAACTACTCTTCGGACAAAATGGCGATTTAGGGTTCCTATGGCGAGAATATGCAGTTATAAGATGTGTAATTATGGTAGTCCCGAAATTCTGACGAATACTATATAAAAAAAAACATGATTGCTATTATTTAATTAATAGGTCGTACGCCCATGTTGTGCTGCAGCATAAATATGTTCGTTTTGGGTTATTTTTTGTGTTGTTTTAGAGTGAATCTAAATTCGGCCATATGTTAGCTCTTCACTAATATCAAGTCCGAGCTTGAAATATGTTTTTAAGTGTAACAAAATAATGTCAAAAAGTGCGCATGTTTGTGTTTATTCAAATATTATTTCAAATCTGTTTACATTGCTTCATTTCTGAAACTTTTTTACATTTTTCCACAAAATACCTATTGCTTTAACCTTTAACCTTCTCCAAAGCAAACTTCTGTAATTCATAAAAATTTTCATTTGGGTTTTTATGCTGAGCAGGGTCAGGAAAAATGGTTTCAGTGAGCTGAAAGTATCAAAATATGCAATTTGTTCAAAAAATCTAAAAAATCAATATTGATGTCGTACTATGGGAATATCGAGTCAGGCACGAACTATACCAAGTCAGGTACAAACTAACACAATACAGGTAACAATATAAGTAACGCGAGTCATGTACGAGCTAACCCAAGTCAACCCGATACTTCAAACACATTTGTATTCCCAGACTACCCAAAAATCATTTGAGTCCATACATAATATATGCATTAAATGCTTTGGTCTTGCTAGTATGTAACTATTAGTTTTTTAATTAATTTACATAATATTTACTTATTTGTTTGTTTGTTTGTTTGTCTGTCTGTCTGTTTGTTTGTTTATTTATTTATTTAATCATTTATTGTTGAGAGAGAGAAAATTTCATTCACGGTGATCACTTTCCATATCTTTGAGAGATATTAACGTGACGTAACGCTGCAAATTATTGCAATATCTTCAATCGCACTTTTATTTTTTCACTATAATGTGTATTTTATCAGAATTTGTCGCACCATGCGACCTTGAAAGTTCCAAGTATCATATACTAGGAAACGCGATTCCAGAAGATATTGTTCACTTCCGTTTAAGTGGGACATCTGGCTGACTAACTAACCCCTGTGGCCTTGAACACAACCTTGACATAATGACTATTCTATTCTATTCTATTCTAATCTATTCTATTCTATTCTATTCAATAATTTGCGATTAATTATTTTGTGCGAGAATATAACAACTGTTACTGTTTGCATGGCTTGTTTACCTGTATGATTGTTGTTTTCGCTTGACGGCGCTGTTACGTCATAATTACACGCTCCCTAGTAGGATTTTTAAACGGTACGATGACGTACATTAACTGGGCGTAGTACGAGCCGGGCATTTGTCTATTGAGGTCACTGACCGACACTTTTTACAACAGGAAATAAAAAGTGATTGTCGGACGTCACGTGTTGTTGTGTGTTGCCTTCGATAAGTACGCAAAACATTGTCATGACGTCACATGGGTGTTTATATTCATGCGTGATTGAACTAGCATGTACGGCGTTGGAATGCGAAGTATCTGATGACGCACCATGGTCCAATACCGTCTCAATCACTCAATTAGGTTTACTATTAAAAACTCGGGGCGATGGCAGAATTAGAAAAAAACAATTGCACAAGAAAAAATCTGCTCGCATAAATCTTTAAGAAAAATTATTCCACATAGTGGAGGAAATTATAGCAAATTCGTTTTAGAAAAAACAAACAATTAGCACTAACCTGAGTAAAACGAAAACAAAAATGCACAATGTTTTTGTCATGGACCCACCCAGAGTTCCAATGACTAGTCCCTTATTAAAGCGTAAGATGCACAATTACGGTATCTCTTCGTTTGGAAAACGATGCACTTTATATAGTCATCTATATCCCATCACATTCAAGCCCGGGACTTTCTGTTACTAGTAAATATATCGCATGTAATCTGAAATATTGACGAACGGATAATATATTTTATTCCTCAAGTAGAAGTCAGTCATGGTCGTTTGCTAAATATTGATATCGGCCTCTCCCAGCGTACCTCTTGATTCTGACGTCATTTTGTATGCTACCGGCCTTATAATGTTGTAGACGACAAAAAGATGGATGACACTTTTGAATGAGTTCCTCCACTGGGGGCTAATCGAATTTAAAGGTTTGTGTGTTGCTTGCTACCCCGTTGTTCTCATTCGGGATAATAAAACATTAACGGCTAATTTTACTATCAAGATATATCATCCCTATTATTTTGCCGAAGCCGTTGAAAGTACGCATTTATTTATTTATTTATTTATTTATTTATTATTTATTTATTTATTTATTTATTTATTTATTTATTTATTTATTTATTTATTTATTGTTTGTTTGTTTGTTTGTTGTTTGTTTGTTTGTTTTTTATTCTTTTTTTGTTTGTTTTTTGTTTATTTATTTATTCATTATGTTTGTTTGTTTGTCTATTCATTGATAGTACGTTTCATAACGATTGTAACGGACGTACTAAATTTGAGATGAAACTGAAGACTCAGCGCAGATAATCAAGTCTGTATTCGTCGTGTAGCACTAGGTGAATTTTAATTACATACTGTATAAGAAGTTCCACTATATCACTACTAATAGGGCACTGATGGAATCATAAAAACGCCAAAAAAGGCATTCCCAATATTCCTATAGGCGTGTTTCGCTATTGTTGTGTATATTACGCTGGACACTCGACATGGGCGAGGACGCGCCTACGTGCATATCTGCGCATAGTGCAGCTTTTTCGGAAACAAAGATTCGGCATTTGTTTTCAATTTCCCGAAATGGAGAAGCAGTCATCATGTGTGAACACGCTAGTCACATATCTCGAAATAGCTCATCGCGTTTTATAAGAGTGTTTTGCAGGGGAAATAGTTGAGGGTTCCCAAGGTAACAGTAATGGTGTCCTTACATGGACTATAAGTCTAATGTTCATGCGTTGGGGAGGGGTGATAGTCATTTAAAATTTCAGACACTGACATTTTCTTGATGTTTTTTTTTTAAAAGTCAAGGTCGTTACACCACGTCCCGTTCGACATCAATTGTATATTTCAGGGGGCGTCGCCCCTCCAAAATCGAGCTGAAACCCTTTCAGTGGATCAGCAAAATTTGCCTCTCAAAATGCAGGAAATAGCTTTTCAGTGGGTCGTGAATTCAACTACTAGTATTTAAGGGGGAGAATGCTCCCGGACCTCCTAGAAAGGTTGCGCCTACGGTGAGTTGGTGAGCCGCCACCTCTGTATTAACACGAAAATCGCGTCGTGTGGCAAATGTGGGCGTTTCTTGAGGTCTGTGGCGCTGCGCGACAACTGGGCCGTGTACGGCAGGACGACTGCGGGCGTTGAACGATGACTGCATGTGGCGCAACACGATAACGGTGGGCGTGGCACGACAGCTGTGGTCAAGCACGACCGGCGACTGTGGTGGCGTTGCACGACGACGTGACACTGTACGTGACGATAGTGGCACTGCACGATAGCTGTCGGTAGTTACAGCACAGGCCATCTATCAGTGATGTGGTTATAGGCGAACAACAGATATTGTTTGCACAGACCTCGCACAGCGCATCGCATCGCAGACACGTAGACGGCACCGCGACATAAACCGGAGTGTCGTACAACATGAACTAAACACCTTGCAGCACCGCATACAGAACTAATCCAGTCTATTAGACATTTTAATTCAATCAAGCCTAGTCACGAAACACGTTTTTAAACTCCTCAGTATATCACCACTAATGAGGACTTGAAAACAGGTCTGCCTTCATTCAATTACATCGCGTCGTTGCTTCGTCAAGTACTACACTCATGACAACAACATTCTCTGGTTGCACCTGATTTAAGAAACGCAATTAACCGTGAAAACCATGGGATGTATTCACTTTAAAATGTTTGACGCAATAATCAATCCAGTCATTTTGTTTTCTGATAAATATACCGCATTAAGCATGACCCCGTCTAAAGGTAATCCGGGTACTTTCCGGAGGTACAGATTCACTGTCAATGTGATCTGTGGGTTCAATATAACGGTGTGATTGAAGCTTAAAAAGCAATTTGAAATAATTATTGCTGTTATAAGATAACAATACCCCCTAGAAATCCCAGGATGTGTGACCTTTGGGGGTGTTCATTACATATTCAAAATACCATAGATCCGCAGGAAAGGCATTTATTGTTAATTGAATGGAAATGTAACTGGAACATAACAGCCAAAAGTATCCAAAAGTTAAGTCGGTTGGATGTATGCTGAATAGATATACTCGAATCATTAGGTATTATTAGATTGATTTTAATGACTCGTGCCAGTAACATGATGCAAATTAGATACTGGTAATGTATGTGAAATAAAGTCGAAAGCGATCTCACATGAACGAGGTGTATTTTTCACTCTAATAGTATAATTATATAAAATTTCTTATCGAAAAAATCGGGAAAGGTTTTCCTTTCCAGCGAATCAATTATTACAAATATATAAAGAAGGAGACGTTGGTAAATAATTTACGAAGATCATCATATGGTTAAAAGCATAGAAAAACTATCTAAGACTTGCCTACGTTTGCCGACAATTTGTGAGACCTACTGTAAAACACATTGAAATAGCTGCATGCAATTTTAGCGAACTTGCCTTAATACATGAATTAACAAAATCTTAATTTAGCTAAAATGCAAATAATCTCACTGTGAGAATATACTTTATTCTAAATTAGCGACATCTTGAATTAGCGAAATTACAGGTTAGCCAAATTAGCTAAAATGACATGCTAGCTAAAAAGACGTGTTTTACAGTATGTTTAACATCTGTGAATAAAAAACAGCAGATTTTGCTGCGAAACAAAGAGTAATATATATAATAGAACATCTATTAAAGGTGAAGTGGCTATAGTAATGGTGTATAATATTATAATGTTTAGTTTATTCATTTTACGAATAAGGACAAGAATGTTACGAACCAGGTTTAACCAATAATACAAAGCAGTTATTTTGAAGTATTGTTGAATTTACAAGTAATGTATGCATATACTAACACACAGACACATGCTACATGACTATAAATTTAAAAAGAACATACCGCCAAAACAGGACAAACAAAGGTCATAGCGTCGTCGTGGCGACAAACATCGCGTGGGATTCGACAAATGTGAAAGTATTTCGGGGACATTTCCATGCTTAATAATGTGCTGTCCACATTTGATGATAGGCAATTTCAACGAAGTTCAATTTTGCGGTAGACGTTCGGCGCGCGTCTTTCACGCAACTTTCGAGATCTCGCAGTTGAACGGAAAATCACCTATTCAGCATAATTAGTCCTGTCTATAATATATTATATGCTCTTGACATATACATATGTTTAATATTAGTAATGATGCAAATACTCTATTAATTGTGAATATATTCATTATTAGTTATTTTTCAGCAATTTCGATTCATAATATAACCAAATATGGCGAAGAATTTAGAAATTAACAACATCCTGCATCAGAATAATAACAGAAAAACGAATTACAGCATTCAAACTTATAATTGTATACAAAAAGCCGATCACGTTGAAATTGGCCGTGATTCAAGCACTGTTTATTTAACGTCCCATTGATACAACCGATTGATTGAAAACGATTCAAATTTCTGTAAGAAGTTGCAATGATCGACAACATCAAAGACGACAAAGACAGAGCCATATATTTACTGTAAACCACTCAAATTTCGCGAGAAACTAATTTTGCGAATCAGTAAAAATCGCGAAATTTTGTAGCTTTGAAATTATGTTTCGCAATAATGATAAAAAAATCATCAAAAAATTGACCACAAATTAAGCAGTTTATAGCATATCTATCTTCTTAATTGAACTGGAACACGAGCGAGATGAAAAAAAAAAAAAAACGACGACGCCTTCATCGTACTCGTGTTAATGATAGTATTAAAGAAAAGCGTTATATGACCTTCGTGTTGTCTCCGTCTAGATCACCGTCTCGGTTGTAGCTACAGTTGGCATTGAAGTCAACGAACTGCGCAATAATCACCAATTTAACAACCATCCATTCACCGTCGATAATATTGTTACGGGCCACGAGGTAAATGAGATCGTGACTCACGTACAGGAGCGTGGCGAATGTATCTACTCATCACTCAGAAAAGATTCCCTTTGACCAGTTCACTCCCTTGCGGAAACGCTGTGTGTATTCATCCGGCGAATTAGGAGTATTCATTTATATTTGAATGGAATGTAATGGCTGATAAGAATATCTAAAAAAACACGACTGTCACGACTACAGACTTATATAACGATACCATTGATTGCACAGGTTGGTGCCGGCAGTAAAAAAAAATCCTGACGAACATTTGTCAGATTACGTTGATTTGTGGCGTCACCGTAACAACACTGATATTTGGAAACATCCGTCTGGATTCTAAAATTCAATGATTGTAATTTCGATAAGAAAATAATATGTATTAACTGATAAAATACGACCAGTTGATACGTTTGTGTGATTTACCTATGCGAGTTATATATACACAGCATGGCTGGGTTATACCAAAGACAATAGAAAAGATTTCTAATGTCTTTGGTTATACTCGTATAAACACAGCATGCAATAAAGCTATAGGTGGCGCCCTCTACTGTTAACACTTGATTATCAGATATGCACTGGATGCCACGTGCCGAACTCGCTCACTTTTTTGTTCACAATTCATACAATACAATATATCCCTTTATTTATTTATTATTTTAAAGACAAAATGACAATATCCACATGTCTGGTGGACGTAAGATGAAATCTGCCGACAATGATAAGAAAACAGGCTCATAAGATACAGTAATACAAAGTGAATTCGGAAAATTTTCAATACAAAATGATTATGATAGGAACACTAGCAAGTGGTAAACTGATTTTATAAATAACTATGTGTAACGAGGTCAAGTATAGACCATTTGAAGCAGTCGGGAGAGGAGTCGTCGCCTGCACATGCGTCAGGTGGCCATAGCGTGTCATTGTTTACAAACAAGTGGCTACTCATGAGTTTTTAGCGTGTGTTGTTATCATCGCCTAGGACTCAATTCCCGCGCGTGCGCAGGGGACGACCCCCCCCCCCCCGCTTTAAAATTATAAAAGTATTCTTGACGTACTGGTAAGCAGACATTCATTAAAGGACGGCAGTCGTCGTGCCGCGTCCTGTTCGATATGGGACTCATAGCGACGTATACAACGCGTGTAAAATACATAGTTTGTTTACATGAAATTCGAACACGCGCTGCGCGACGACCACTGCCCTTTAACCTATCCAGTTTTTAAATATAAAAAAACAAAACATGAGAGTGCGGATGATGCTGTTTATATTATAATAACTGAAATCTACAGTTTATGTGCTTTGCCGTTACTTCCCGGAATGACAGAGGCGGGAAAATATACGCCTGTTAATTTCAAATCGTAACACGACAGCTTACACAGGCTAATTGGCTACTCCTGCAACGAATTGGCATTAGAGAGAAGGTAGGCTATTAAAACTGAAGAATCACGAAGACATGCATCCTTAACCGTTCTCTGTCACGACGCTTAATGAAGTCTGCCTTCCAGCTATTGTGGGAAAGACCTCATGGGTCTTGTCGTTTTAAACTTACATGGGTTGCTATGGTGACGGTTAAATGTGACGCTTACGGAGTATCTCGTTTTACATGTCTGCGCGATTATACCGTGAGTTGGGAAGAGGTTTTCACGCCGTAGAGGCGAAGCATGCAGGTAGCAAGCGGGCGTACAGCGAGATCTGGTCGGAAACTGTTAAGGTAATACCAGTGCGTGCGTTGGTTATGAAAATAGCAATTCTATTAAAAAAACCCAAAGAAGACAGATTTAACGTATCGCTGTTATTGGAGTCATACGCTCCCTGAGCGAGGTTGGCGATGATTGTGTTGAATGTAGTTATTTTTTACACGCTTGTGCGTGTAGAATTACTGCGTCGTGACTAGGACTGCTTTTTTATGGTAGCTGGTAAATATGATTTGGGCATTGAACCTTACACTATAACATCATGCTTTTATTTCGTTTACCGTATATAACAATTGTATGCGACATTATGACTGTTGTTATCACTATTATCAGAAGTATTAGTCATAATTCGAGTATATTTTACGTACTATATCATATGGAATCATTTAAAAGATAAAACGATACTCAAATGTACAAATTATGTCATTTTCTTTATTTATTACATGCAATATTTAATTTTTGCAATGGTGGAGTAATGTTTAGCCTGTTTTAGGACATTTTTCTATAATTGTTTCCTGTGGCAACAAGGTTACATCTCAAATTTTGCTCAGTCACATAGGGTGAACATTTACTTTGTTTTTAGTTGGTGTTTGATGACGTAATATGTCAATGGAATATACTTCTTTTATTTACTTATTTTTTGTTGAGACATTAGAGATCGATGTCTTGGATACAACTGACACGGATATTGTTAAATTATCACTAAGTTCACCGGGGTTCATCACAAAAGGATACCTCTTACCATTCTACGAAATGTACTAGGCTACGACGTAGTACTGGTCAACGATAAAATGCTGAATTTGACTTGAGACCAGCAAAAAATGAAATGTAGACATATGATAGAGGCAGGTGACGTAAATAATACTAATATATCTATTTCGCGGCCTGATGAATTTAGCAAAATAGAATGTGAATTCTAGTAAGGAACGCTTGAATTGCCCTACTGTGAGGACGGTGTGGGCAGGATTCCTATAGCAATTCAATCGCCTCTCCTCTCCGTATAGTTTCTCCAGTTCAGTACAACCACAATACATCGTCGGATGTTGGCAGTGAAGTCTGTGATGAAAAATGGTGTTATCGGATAAGCCATGTCATGTAAGATTACTTCTTCAAACGGAGATATCTTGGAATGATTACTTCTTCAAACGAAGATATCTTGGAATGATTTCATGATATCTCTTGGTAGCGTGTTACCATGGTAACTAATTGCATAACTACCAGTGGATAATGCTGACTGTATAACGACAGCGAATTTAAAACTGATACACGATTACAGATTCATGACTACAACCAGACTGAACAAGCCTATTCAATTAAGTCAAAGTACTAGTTCACAAAGAGAGTTCAATTCAAAGTCGTCCACTGGGTTAATTCACACTATCATAATCACGACTGAATATGTTTTCAGTTAAGAGACTGACTGTGACATGTATGCTTACGGAATATCGGGGACCAAATATGATATTACATTTAATGGAACATCGGCAAAAATGGCCGCCCAAATCTCATTGAGAGTCTTTGTCCCTCAAATAGTCTTTCACCCCAGCCCCGTCATCGCGGACGAAAATGAATTCTCGAGGCTGCTCTCGCGCTCATCGATATCTCGGCGTCCATTTGCATCTGAGCTGTATTAGTTTGTCTAGTCTAAACGTGAGAGCGGTGCCAAAAATGAGTTGCCACTTAATGATATTGTTATAGTTTTTTGTCAAACTAATGATGTTTTTTTGTAACTCATGTCGGTGAATGACATTAAAATGTACTTGTGCATCATGATGTAAAACGCACTGTTTACTACGCAACATTCGAATGCCCCATGCGTGGTGACTGAAACTTAGAATAAGTGATAGCAGAATTAAAAAAAAAACTATTCCTACACAAATCAATAACAGAAAAAAAAATATCTGCAAGTCTCAATCTTGGGAGACACAATTACAGCGTAGTCATTACGGAAAAAGAAATTAGCGCAAAACTGAATGAAGGAAGCAAATACTATTTTGCATTTTTTTCTGCAATTATCCGGAGTTTCTTATGGTCCAAATATAATTGTAACATCGGCTGTGACAAAGTAATCAAACCCAATCTCATTTTTCCGTTAATTCCATTTTTGTAAGACTCTGTCACTAAAGGATTTAAGCGTTTTTTGTTTTGTTTTTAGTGATTTTTAGGACGGAGGTGGTGAGTGATGACCTCTGTAAGCCTTTCTAAAGTCCAGAATACAAATACACGTACCGGCATCCCATCACCAGCGGAATGAGAGAAAGGCAAACGCGACATCCTATATTCACCTGTATCCAAATACCGGCAACTGACATCCCGTCATCACCCCCGAAATGCAAATACGCTCAGCACAACACCTGTATCCAAGTACCGGCAATTGTCCACCGTGCTGTTTCTGACGCCGTTTGCATTATTGGTACACGGCTTGTTGACATAATTAGAATGGTAAAATAAAATGACATCATGCTGTCAAATGACAGCAAGCCTGCATCCAAACCATTATTATTAAATTCGACATCACGAATTGCTGCGTATGGGAATAGTTTAGCTAATCTGCACATCACGACCAATAGACACGCAACGGAAAAAATAAATTACAAGGGGTAGACCATTAGACATTCTGGGAGGGCGATGGCGGAAAACTCTGCAAAATATTTGATTTTTGTCACTCAGTTGTTGTTGTTGTATTCCATGACATATTTGCTGTAATTTATTTTCAATTCTGCGGAATATCCTTTCCCAAAGATTTAAGATGACACACAAGCGTTATAATGTACATAACATAACGCAGGATTTTAACATCGTGTGGGTATAGAAGCACACCAATTTGGTGCAACATTTTGCTTGTTTAATGTAATTTTCTGTTTTTTGGGGGGGGCAAATCATTTCCTATTACCTACAGATCTTGATCAACTTTTTGGGGAAAGTACGCAAATATATTCTGTGAAATGGATCAAACTTTGGCGTACAACGCACGAGGAAGACTTACATAATATGTAATATTATATTATGATACTACAATGTTTTGTTTCACTAAAAACAATAAACTATGGATTGAAAAAAAGAATCTTAGGTCAGTCTTGGCGGAAAATAGACCCGAGTATATAAACATTTTCTGCATAAAATGATTCAATGTTTATATAATTTCCCCGCGTATAATAGATCGACAGATGACATACCACTTTCGACTAAACATTAAGCAATATTTAGGAAATGTACCCTTTATCTCGCGAGAGTTACGTGGTTTAGAGAAAAGGAGAATCGTGACTGATATTTGGTTTGATAGATGGGTGATAAACGACAACAATTACATGGAGTATTGTAATAATGTCCTCTCAATTCTCGCTACACAGACTTTCGTAAAGTATGCTTACCCCAATATCCCATGTTAAATACGATGGATTATGTACCTACAACGAACACTGCAATATCAGTGCCAGAACTCGACCAGCAACACGAATTCCATTCTAAATAATGGAAGCCCTATTGTATATTTACACCGCATCATTCGAATAACGGACGGATGTTTTGTCGCAATAGCTCAAACTACTATATGTTACGTTTGACCTCAGCCAACTTACAAACAAAGCTAATTTGTCGCTGACAATAAACAAGTATTTCTATTGATATCAAACCCGGGAGTTTACTTCCAGTGCAATCTTATTAAAATACGATGTAAGTACGGGCTCCTTTTTTTATTTTATTTTTTTTTATTTTTTATTGTTGTTTTTGTTTATTTATGAGTATTTTTTGGGTTTAACTTTTAATAACAGTTATTAAGTTTTTTATATATCGTATCTCGGCCGCCTTAACTAAAAAAAAACAAACAATTGGAGCTTATACGTAGACCGGAATTTAATTAGAATGCTTCCAGTGGAAAGCTTTATATGTATCTGCCAATTTTTGTTGAGCCAATGTGTCTGTGCTGGAGTCCCATTTTGAGGAAAACTGGAGTAGGGTCTACAATTTCAGCATTAATGTTAATGAAAATACGTTAATATCGCCGATTTTTTTTATTCCAGTTTCTAATTATTTTATATTTAAACTTGACACAAACACAAACGCGTACAAGACATTTATGCTTAATTGTTATCGGCTTAATGCTTGAGATATATGCGACCAGTGAAATAGCATCGAACAGAAATTTCGGATATTTAAATATTTAAAATAAATTATATGTTGTTTGATACAAATATAGTATGATTATTTCTCTGTAGATTAGTTTTCATGTTTCATGAAATATCGTGAGTTATGTGAAGTCTTGAGTTCATACGTATAGAATAGTATAACTTCCCAAGTTGCATTATGGGATTTGTTATATGATATCGTGGGTTGAGATGAGATATTATGGCTTGATCTATAATGTCTTGATTTATTTATAATATCGCGAAGTTTGATATCAATGACGTTGCGAGTTTTGATTGTGATTCCCACAAGTTGTTTATGAGTTTTGTGTGATATCATGAGATGTTTGTGATATCGCGAGATTTGACTTGGGTTATTTATGATAGCACTTCGGATTTTTGCAACACAGCAAACTAAACGCATGTTCAGACTCGCCGATTTTACGTCGTCTTGGCGACAGAAAGGTTTTCATTTTCCGTTCAGTGTATCATCTCTGTAATCAATGCTGGCACTGTAGGCATTGAAAATGATGATATTCCAATCATTTAGTGTAAATACACCTTTCCATTGTGATACCTAGTCAACGTATCATGAAACAATACTGTTATTTTGGGTATCGAGTGAATTATATTTGTTTTTGCATATTCCTATCTCAGTCAGATGGAATAACTCACGATATTCCACCACTCAAGCCTAAGGCGAAATACTTATGTTTCACCAATTAGAAGAAACAGATTTCGGTGTTCAGTAATTGGGACAAGGAACGTCAAGCCTTTTTAAATGACGTATATCGGCGTGGGTTTAGTAGTTGAGATTCGACTGATACACTGAGGGTGGCGGAAACATTTAACATTACCACGTCACTGAAAAACCGAGACTTGGGAAAACTTAGAGAGTAAAATTCCCGTCGCCATATTGATTTACTTCCGCTAACTCGCGTCTTAAGGAGGCTTGGGGTTTACAACGACGGAGAGAAAAGCTGGGGTATCATTTGATATATCAGTTACTGTATAGAAACGTACCACTTGACAGCCTTTATGTGTATCGCGAGTGCGAATGAATTCCGCTGAGTACCCGGATGGGCTCCCGACAGGGGCTATTAGTGCAGCAACGATATCACACACATATTTAACAAGAGTTTGCAGTGAGGGTGGGGGGGGGCATTGTTTTTGTAAGATAATTGATAAAATCAGACATTGTGCACAATTACAGGTGAAGTGGAACAGTTAGAACTTGTGCTAAACCACAGTCGCTAAACGTAATGAAACAAGAATTGGTGTTATAATCAGAACATTGTTTACAGTAGTCTACCTTTGTGCAGGTGCAGCGAATAATATGACAATATAAGCTTTCAGCGGTCACGCGTGGTTCCCTGTTGCCCGATCTAGTCGACGACTGGTTCGGCCGCAATGGAAAAAAAACGACAATGCTTCGCACATGCGGTTTGGTAGTATACTAACTTTCACATACAATGTTCCAGTAGCGATATTTGAAAACACGATCCATGGCACGTCACTGTATTCAATCCCACTAGGTTGTACCTCCCACTTAAAAATATGCTAATTTATGCAAATTAATTCAACATACATTCAACACGATAAAATAGCATATTATTAGTATATACGATTAATATTTCAAATATTGTGCATGGAATGTAATTTAAAATTGCATAACAATATAACTCGTTGAAATAGGTATAATAGGTATTATGCTTTGTAGATAGTGACCATATGTATGTTTTATTAAATTCCGTCACGACATTAAACGGTTCCTATTTGACCCCGATTGAAGATTATAGAGGGTAATAGAATTACATGTATCTATTTTTCAAATAGGTATTCGCTGAAACTTGTGGATGAATTCATTGAACGGCACTCACGAGACGTCATTTTTTGTGCATTTCACTGAGGTTAATTCAGTCCGCTACTTTTATTGATGGGATAATGTTTCAGCTCTAAGTAATCGTATTTGCACGGCATGAATAGAGATTGTGACAAACTTCATATTGTGGCATTGTCAGAGTACTAGTTACATCAGCGTATGGTTCGTCGCGAGATTATGAATTTGGACTAAATGCATGCTTTATGCACTCCGATTGTCAGTCGATTTTTAGGGTATTGACCGAGTCTTTCTTAGTTAATGGTTTGTTACGTAATTTCCCACAAAATTACTAGGATATTCGGTCTTCGTATTTTTTTCACTAAGTTCCATTAGAATCATGTTCCGCCCTCTAGTGGCGAAACACGTCTGTGACGTAATGTTCAGCCCTCTAGCGGCGAGCATATGTGACGCAATATCCCGCCCTCTAGTGGCAAAACATGTCTGTGACGTAATGTTCCGCCCTCTAGTGGCAAAACGCATCTGTGACGTAATGTTCCGCCCTCTAGTGGCAAAACGCATCTGTGACGTAATGTTCCGCCCTCTAGCGGCGAAACGCAATTTGGACGTAACATACCTCGGACCACAAATAACTTTATTAGTGGTCTGAGAACACACGTAGACAAAACCCTGGTGAAAGCAATGTTTTGTTTAAGTTTGACTCGTCATCTTTAGAATATCGTAAATTTTTCAAACCACTATACAGAAATACTTATCACCTACGAATACTTACATAAAAGAGTTTCATCGCTAGGGGGCGTGATATTATTATTATTCAAGATAAAGAATATATTGCACAGTCCCTTTATCTGTATGATAGAGAGACTGTCATTATTTTGATGGGTTTGAGTAATGTAAAATTGTCGGTGTGATCGCGAACCCTACTCGAAAATAAAATGTTTTTATCAGAGTTCGATCTGTAATAAAAACGCCTTAGTCCATCTTGAATTTTCAAAGTGAATGTTCTGGCAAAGCAAATGGAGAGAGGAATGTCCGAACGGAACAACATCGTGCAGGCGGACAATGGTTATACATGCAATGTATTTTATTCGCGTCGTGTGCATCGCATGGGACCCATGTCAAACACGACGCGTCGTGACGACTGTGCTGCGACGTGAAAGGAAACAATAAAGCGATATTCCTACGTGAAATACAAAGATTACGCAACCCAGTCGGGAACCCGTACAAAAATGGATTACATATAATTGGGCGAGAGAAAACAGTAGGCCGCGCATCCAGTCCACCACTCAAAAACCGTTGTTGCTCATACCCCCACATGTCCCATAATGCAATGCGCAAATGCAGTAAACCAATCAATAACATCGAACGATGTGTTCCTAAATGAATTGTTATGAAATAACAATTTCAATGACGTGAAATCAAACTCGTGACCAGCGAGAACTATAAACAGTTTTTCCTTTTTTCAAAAACAGAGAAAATTTAGTGTTCATTCTCACATGAAAAAAATACATGACGAGATACATTGGTTTTCATTTTTTCTCAAATTATAAATTTATTTTTATTAGCGGAGCGCGGCCGAGTGTATGGCATAAGATGAACTGACTGATATTACGATTATGAAGAATCGTGCACGGGGAATTGTTTTTAATAGAACCGACATCAATCATGTGTAATAGAGTGCTATATTATTATAATGGGGTCACGTCTTGTGTATTTTAATGTTGTATTACAGTGAAGGGCAGAAAGCTGGGGTCGTTATAAATGTTTTATAAATACACATTGTCATGAATCAAAACAGATTGAACAACCCAGAAATTGTATTGTGACATCATCGTTGGTTCTAATCAATATTAATAATTACTTCAACATTAACCAATCAGCAAGCGCCTCATTACGGGCGTAGACAATGTTTAGCTATTGGGCCAATCACTATTAAATAAAGCTGTCGATCGTTATTTACATTTTTGTTATAAATACGGTTACAAGCAAAGTCCTAGCCATGTACGCTCCACGGTATTTATTTCTGTAATTTTTATTTATATGTTAGTGTTCATTTATTTGAGTTTTTAAATTCTTTTACTTATTATTTTGTAAACATATCGTGTTTAGTTGAATGAGTCATGATATTATTTTCAATTTGGTGAACACATGAAATATATAAATGCACAAACTTTCACCATCATTTTATCAACCCTAAGAAAAAATAGTATAAACCAATTGACACTATAATATCAGAAAGGGCTCAATTACCCGAGTAGTACAACTGTGCTGAATTTCATGTTCTTAACAATGGCGATAAAACGTTTTGCAACATTTATTGTCCGCACAGGGGATGGCGACAGGAAATGACGACAGAAGTTGGTGACAGGAAATGACGACAAGAGATGGCGGCAGGAAGTAGCGACATGGGTCGGAACAGCTCGGGTTAGTTTGGCGGCGGAAGAAACATAATTTGTGTCAACTGCTCTACTGAGAGTTTCTAAAAAAGAAATTGCAATAATTGTGTTCGATATTGTATTCGCGGATAAACAGTACAGTCCAATCATGGTAAACTAACAGTGTTCTTTTTTTTTTTGCAACAAACATGGTTCGTCTTATAACGCTAGAGTGCTTCGAGTTACTTGCCTTTGTTGTTCTCGGAAATCTGTTTATTACGCCACCAATTTGGTAAGCAAAAATAGATGTATGTTTACTCTGCGTAACCAGCACGGGAAACGAGTAATTAGCATCGCAGTGTATTATGGGTGAAGTAATAACACATATCACTTGCCTGGTAACCAATCGACAGTTGTCCACAATTGTCCCGGAAATTAATTCGATTCATTAATTCCCGCTTCTCTAGACGAGCCATATAAAACGCGTATCGATCATCGAATAACAGGCGTGTATATTCATGTCCCCGTTGTCCCTGGGCACGACGTTGCCAGTGTTGCTATGACAACGCAATATTGTCTACTAAAGATAGCATTAATCATTCGATATCCAGTAAAAGTCGTGACTGCATCGTCGTATTTGGGTGTGACGTCACGCCAATTTGGATCAAGGCCATTTATAGACACCAAACGGTTTTTTTTTTCATTCATTGAAGTGTGAATTATATTGTAAGTCAAGAATCAAATTTACGTCGACCACACTGAGCCCTCAACTGTGAGGGACTGTTTTTGCACAAGCCCGTGAGGAAACGAGCTACTGTTAAATGGACAATTTCAACTCACACGAAGCAGCAATGAATAAAGTGCACATAAATAGAGAAAGAAAATTCGCATGCTCAACAATTACATCAATTAAACAAGTTCAAATTCGTCATTTAGCAATTCAAAGTACACTTACATTCAAACAGAGACGGCGCCATGAAACTTTGCATCGGCCTTGCGCCGAAGGTGCGACCTTAATAGAGGGTCCGGGGGCATGGTCCCCCTCACAAATTTTGAAATATAGACCCTCTGAAACGATATTTCCTGCATTTTGAGGAGCAAATTTTGCTTACACGAGGGTTTCCAGTTTGATTTTGGAGGGGCAACATTTATTCGAGGGGACTACCGCTCTCTCTGCCCCCCTTGCCGCCAATGTCAGATCAAGCTTGCATCTCTCATCTACTCTCTTTTTGTGTTGTATATTTAATTACAGCATGATTTACACCCAGAATAAGCAGTGATGTGACCAGATGTCACACATACAGACAGCCATGCTGAAGTTTGATTTTCTCTCTTTTATTCATAGCCAAATAAATATTAGGGGTTTTCATTGCTCGCGGAAGCATGAGAGTATAATCACGTGCTCTCAAATACAATCCATAAATCGGACCAATCAAGAATCGATAGCCCAGTACCGCAATGATTGGCTGAAGACATCATCGCGTCATTTCAAACGTCACTGACACGTGACCGTGCTTGGGGTCGCCTACATTTAACCATGGAAGGTAGAAACATGCAAGACTGGGGCTGTGCTATTGGTACAAGGATATTAGTGAATACATAAGAAGAGAGTCACGAAGACACCGGATTTAAGTCCTATTAATAAAAACACGCGATCGATAGAAATAATCTGGGGTATTATAACCAATCTCACTGGGGACGATTTTATAACAGTGCTGCGAGAATATTATTTATCTGTCACGACCACCATTTCCCCGGGCAGTATCGTGGCTGTGACACGCTAAACTGAACGCGTGGGGAGATAGATATCTATAAAAACGATGTCAATTCATTAGATTACACCAAATGTTCATCGGCACAGTGTATGACTTTCTCGTTATTCTGACAAATGCCGCAATACACGGCGCCCTCGTTATTCTGACAAATGCCGTAATGTACAACGCCCTCGATATACTGACAAATGCCGCAATATACGACGCCCTCGTTATTCTGACAAATGTCGCAATGTACAACACCCTCGATATACTGTCAAATATCGCAATATACGACGCCCTCGTTATTCTGACAAATGCTGTAATGTACAACACCCTCGATATACTGTCAAATGTCGCAATACACGGCGCCCTCGTTATTCTGACAAATGCCGTAATGTACAACGCCCTCGATATACTGTCAAATATCGCAATATACGACGCCCTCGATATACTGACAAATGCCGTAATACGGCGCCCGCGATTTACTGACAAATACTGCAATGCACAACGCCCTCGATATACTGACAAATGCCAAAATGTACAACACCCTCGGTATACTGTCGAATGTCGTAATAAACGGCGCCCTCGATATACTGACAAATACTGTAATGCACAACGCCCTCGATATACTGACAAATGCCATAATGTACAACACCTTCGGTATACTGTCAAATGTCGTAATAAACGGCGCCCTCGATATACTGACAAATACTGTAATGCACAACGCCCTCGATATACTGACAAATGCTATAATGTACAACACCCTCGGTATACTGTAAATGTCGTAATAAACGGCGCCCTTGATATACTGACAAATACTGTAATGCACAACGCCCTCGATATACTGACAAATGCCATAATACACGGCACCCTCGATATACTGACAAATACTGGAATGCACAACGCCTTCGATATACTGACAAATACTGTAATGCACAACGCCCTCGACACATACCACAATGCACGACAATTATTCTGTGACTAGTCCAAAGATTTGATAGTCCATGTGAATTATCATGTAGGCGCTATATAGTTCTTGTATTTAAGTGTCTGTTGAGTGTTGACTCGCGTTGGCAACACTTTGCCCTTATCTCGTCAAATATCGTTGTAGTTTCAGACATATATTCCACTGTGTCGATTTTAATTAATTGACCTAAACCACGGTTACTAGAAGAAACCGCGCACAATATAACGATGATTTGCCATGGCGTGGATAATTAATACAATCACATAGCGGTGCCGAGTCTGTGACCTATTTAGTTTTTTTAATACATATAGCATTTGCAATACGAGTAATCTACCCCACCAGTCACGATATAATAGTGTGTTTTTTGGCCATATTTAGTCAACAATTTATATCAGCATAATATCCTTACTATAGCAACAATGGTAAAAAAAAAAAACGTTATAATTGTGCATGTATTTTACCTCCATGATCTGTGACACTTCCTGTCACGACAAACAACAACTGTCATAAAGCAACCAATACAAAATTTGCGCCTAGTTTCGGAATCGTCGTCAGAATATCTATCTAAGCACCGCTACCATAGCAATATTTTACTTGAAAAACACTGGCAAAAATGAAAAAATGAATTTCGTGTAATTAATTAACAAATACCGAAATATACGACGCCTTCGAAATAGTGACAAATACAGCAACCGAACGCACGACACCCTCTGGTTTGCATGCACCAGACAGTGCCGAGCCCTTGGCGTCATGTACGCAATTTGACGAGCTTACGTGATGTCAAATTGACAAGGCACGCTACGGTCTATTTAATAGTAGAAAGCAGGCCGACGTTCATCATTTAGTTAACCCTTGTACTCTAAATGAGAATAACATATTACTCCACAAAGACGGGGATTTACGTGATTTTAAACAATTTATTATTGATAAATGGAGTATAATTTCATTTTAGAACACGTCAGTTCTATAAACTTTGTAAGTCGTAAAAGGTTGGATAGGCTGCATTATTGCTACTAATTGTATATAATATTGCTCGTCGTATACAAACATTGGCATTTCAGACGACTATAAGAATCCTCAAAGCACAGGAGTCGTCACCTGAGCTGGGACCTGAGCATGCGACAGACAGACAGTCAGTCAGTCAGTCAGTCGTGGCGAGTCTCAAACAAACAAGCGTCTACCCATGAGTCTTTGCGTTTTTAGCGTGCGTTGTTATCGTCACTTCGTACTCAATAGTTCGCTGGTTCCCGGCGTCCTTTGCGAATGGCAGGTAGGAAATGGAACAAGCAACGAGAAAGTGATGTACCAATCAGAATGCCGGATTTATTACTAGTTACCGGCCTCTTGTGGCTTGGTACGCCATGACACTTGAGGCGGGAACCAGCCAAACTCAATAGGTGATTTTCCGAACAATTGCGAGATCTCGCGAGATGCATGAAAGACGCGCGTCGAACGTCTGCCGCAAAAATCGAACGATTTGATTTTGAACTAGAATTTCTTTATTTCGTAGCTCACATCGACCGGCCGATCTTCGACAGAGGAATATTGCTTCCGAATACCCTTACTTAATCGAAATTGCCTATCATCAAATGTGGACAGCACATTATTAAGCATGGAAATGTCCCCGAAATACTTTCGCGTTTGTCGAATCCCACGCGATGTTTGACGCGACTACGACGCTATGACCTTTGTTTGTCCTGTTTTTACGTTCGATTTCACGCATAACGCGTGATTCTCGCAGTGTACGGAAAATGGTCTATTCCCGCGCGTGCGCAGGCGACGATCCTCCGGTTCAAGTGGTTTAATCATGAGACAATTAATATTCAAGTGAGATTTGACGGTGAATTTGATGGCGTGCTCAGTCAACCACGTTAAGATGTGACACTAAAACCGGAAAACTGGTCTTTTACTATCAGCACGATGTTTCTATGGCAACTTTTATTAGTATGTATATCATATCGGTATTTTACGAAGAATAAGTACTGCTTGAAGTACAATAATTCTCATAATCCTCATTCAGTCAGCTGGTTGATGGATGGCCGGTTGCTAAACTAATCTGAAAATCACGATTCCACGCATCAGACTAGTATGTCATCAAATACGCCATTTTATTGGTTTAAAATTTTGTATTTCAATATATTTTCCTTAAACTTCCCCGGCACTGTAAGCAGGGGAGGTAAAAACTGCCCCGAGTCGCCCCCCAGTTGTGACGTCACATGGCAGTCGAACAAAAACTTGGCAGGCTCGTGGCGCCCCTTGGCACCCCGACGCAAACGCACTCCAAGTAAAAACAAAAACTATATAATGTGTATTATTTGTAATACTAGTATGTAGATTAGGTAAAATATTTATATACATATTTAAAAGATCGACACAGATTACTATTCTGATAATATTGTAACAGCTGTGTGACTAATTATTCTATGCTGTTTCCATGGTGATTCTTTTCGTCATACTAGTGTATATCCTGCCCAGAAGAGAGAGTTTTGTAATTCTAACTGCGTAATTCACGGCCCCTACTACATATGTGAAAACAAGAAACGGCACCTTTACAATCGTTATCAAAGATCACTGATTTCCATGTCCTTTATATACTTGTCGCTATGTGTCATAAGTGAAAAACGCAGATCAACAAAATGACAAACACAAAACTGTCAAGTCAAATCATTTGGGGAAAGACGCATGGACCACAAGGACTGTGCTCAGGAAGTGACGTCGACTGTTCTCAAACGAATGAAAAGATTGTGTTCTACGCATGGCATCGGTCATTAATCACTGTAAATTCTAATAAAATATAATACGTACTAGTAGTTTTTGAAAGATAGGTGACATTGATGCCATCTGAGATCAACCATGTAACAGTTATCGTATTTGTCCATGATGATCACACGATACATGTGTGTTTGGTTAATACGATCTAAACATGTATATGGTACAAGATCACTATACAATTGCCATAGCAACAGCAATAACTTTTAGTTCGATATCACTAAATCAAAGCCTCCGCTGAGTCAAACAAATGCCGTTGCCTGTAGCCGATTTACTCACAAGTAATCCATCGTGAGATCATCAGCGGTAATTTTTGGCACAGCAGCTCAAAAAAGGACCCCAAGACAAAAAATAAGATAGCTGACACCAAATTACCGACGCAGAATACATGGATGCACAAGTCATGTTATTTCTTTTTGTTTTCAAATTGTTTTTTGGACTTTACTCAAGCTCTGTATTGTGTACGTTCCAAATAAAATATCATGTATCCTGTATCCTATAACAAACACCAACGTCTTTCAACCAGTATACTAGTAACTAGTTTTGCTGATAACGGTTCTTGTTTAACATGGGAATCTAGCAATTCCCACTACACCCAAGAATGGCCTGGTAAATGACAAAGTAACTCGGTATTCATATATAAGCTAGGTGTTGTTCCGTATATAATACCGACCATGCTAGACGACTTTTGTTTGGGAATATCTAAACATGAAATAAACAACGATTAAAAATATATCCACTCTCACACATACAAAATAGGTAGTTATGTTGTTCTCGTGACGTTAAATGCGGAAGTGTCTGTACAGTATCCTTATCCATAGTCTACAAGTTTCTATACAACTAGTGTTACCGGGTAGTTTTATTGATTTTAATAACACATCTCAATCATCGAATGCTTTCCAAAAATTCACTATTTTAATTTCTCTGGGATGTCTTAGTATATGACGTCATGCATGCAATAAGCGTTACATCCATCATACCTGTAATCACAAAATAAGATAAAAAATCCCAAATATATAGAAATGTGCGAATGACATGAGATCGCCATTGACTTCAACTGTTACACGGAAGTAGTTGAAATGATATTCATTTTTTCCTTTGAGGTACCGAGAGGGGAAAAATTACCAGTTATTATTTTATAGTTTAATTGCGATTATAGTATTCTCCACCAGTTGCTAAGCAACTATACCAATATATAGGAGGATACGATCGTGTACCTTTCTTGTTAATATTTGCTTAGGAGAATAAATTTCGCGGAAATCTGTGAATAATTGGCGGGGCTTGCTCTTTTTTTGTCGTTCACTCTCAGTTTTTGACGTTTTCGCTGTTTCTTCACAAGATAACAATCGGGTCTTCGATTTGTATGGACCTCTTAGTTTTGGAGATAGGGTCCGTTAAACATTACAGATACAAATATATCACAGTCCGTGTCCGCGTTATTGTGGCCATAACTCGGAATCAGAGGCTCATATACAAGCCGTTATTTTAGCTCATTTCGCGGTGACTAGTCAATGGTTTCTAGATCGTTAGCGCGAAGGTCAATGTTGAAAGATGACATTTCAATAGCCACGATACTTAAAACAATAAATTGGTTCTTGACCGCGGATAACCAGCTAGTTTAATATCAAATGTGTTCTATATTGTCCAAACTTTATAAATACAAAAGTATTTGATCCACAAGGGATGTTGCCATGCGACGATCTTCAAATCATATTACGAAACCTCACAGATGCGAGCAGAACGGTTTTCCCCGGGCCCGTACTCGTATCGCGTAGAATGAGACTGCTCGACACATATCATACATATTGTTCCCTCTAATTATAGGAACAAGTTCATTTTGCAAAAAGAAAAAAAAAACAGGAAACAATGAAGGTAAAAAGGCAGAGATATCGCGTGAATTGAACCCCGGCTACCATATGACGTGTACACCCAGGTACGATTACTGTCCCAGGCTAGGCGCGGAACAGCTTAAATAATGCGGTGAGCAGAGGTGTTTTTGAAGGAAAAAAATAAAAGAGAAAGCTCCGAGGTGAAGCTATACAAAACTGCACGGATGAGACAGCTGGATGGAAATCACCGCCAGCAGGATATCAATCAATGGCGACACAGTTCCTCAACGACGTGAGGAACCGTGGCAGCGATTAGGGGATTACCCTATTGCTCTACGCGAACGGCACAATGACATCGTACAAAGGTGCTGTTCGGGGACTGTCCCATTGTGATTTTGTCCGCGTTTGTTGTGTGCTGATTCGGTTCCTGAGTTACTATTATTCGTAGCCTGGCATATACACTATTGTACTCTCTACCCGGAACTCATTATCGTATATTTTTGAAGTTCATGAATAAATCAATATAGAAAACTTTATACATCGCCTAGACAACCCATTGTAAAACTCGTAGAACTTTTCATATCATAGAACTGAGGCTGTGACACATCGCTATATCATAAATAAGTAGTAAGGTTTCGCTCGCATAAGAGGGAAGTATAGTTTCCGCGTGTCGGTGTACATCATCGTCGGCGCTGTATTTGTTGTAGATGTAATATCGTTATGACAGCATTATGACAGCGTTATACAGTCAACTAACAACTAAATGCAATATATTTCCTAAATTTAAAATATCCGAGTGTACTTACACCAGCTGTCACCGAGCTGTTCAAGAGGTCAAAAAAACTGTCGCCAAGTCTGGGTATTTAACGCGCGATGGACATCGGCACCATCGCCGTAGCATTATGCATGACGAATACGGAAGTTACGTAGAACATGGAACTGAAAAAAAAAAAAAAACGCTGTGCGCACTTTGATTCGCAGATGTTTCCTTAATATAACAACTAAAATTTCCTGCGGGCCAAATCGGAAGTAAATAGTTGGCACTTTTTCGACAGTAACAGGTGGGCGAAATGATGAGTGTCGTTGGTTGGTCAGAGCATAAGATCTACTAAATTTCATTTATCTGCAAATATGTCGATACAACACTTCCTAGGATAAAGCGTTGACTGGCCAAGAAAACCCCGATACAAAGAAAGAACTGCGGAAATCGGAACCCGAATTCTCCAGGCACCACGGAAGTCTATATTAAGAAATTCGCGGAAGACTGCGATAAGTGAAGTGAATCGCTACATTGGTTTCGGCGATGAACCTAATAATAATTTAATAAAACAGTTATGATTCTCAAACTACTATACTTTAACCAAGTTACTATAGTAACCGTGGAATAACTACTTGAATGTCACCAGGCCTCTGAATCTGAATATAGTACTATGCTAAAATTAGAATAATTACCATCAGAGCGAGCCTCGGACCAGTGTCGGATTTACCTACAAAAAATAACTGATTAATTTTAAAACCAAGGCGATATAAGATACCGTTATATTGCCATGGTAACTATGTTAGATACATTTCTTGTACCCGCGTTCTGTTTGACGCGTAGACCCCCCAAATGAGTGTCGACTGGCCCCTAGATAATTTTATCACGACCCGCGTATGCCCTGGAACCATTAATATTTGAACAAGCGTTGAGGTCCCCAGTTCTGTGCGTCGTGACTAGCTTATCTGTAATATTGATCAGATCTACACGACACACTGACACCATCAAATACATACGATATTGATACTGATATCAGATTGAAAGCCGTATATCAACAATTGCTGCAAATATTCGGGTTATGCCCAACCAATTACTTTTACTGCCTTGCATTTTTCTCTCGAAATAATTCGAAATACTTTATACTTATGATGACTTTTGATAAAATAACGGTACTGCTGAAATTTATTTTAAAAATGGTAATTACTAGTATGAACAGTGTAGTGTCAGTGAGCATGAAATTAAGAAAGGTAGACATGGCTCCCAAATTATCGAGCCTATCAGAAACCTGTTATCATGCATCTGTTACGCCCACTAACGCGTCCACGCACCCGCCTACGCTCACTCATGGCCGTTATCTCTGGCATCTCTAAATGAGTTCGCGCGATAATAGACAGTCGCAGTATACAGAAATCGAGTAAACTGATGTAGTCTCATGTTATGAATGCACCCCCAGATCATACTTACAGCTGCATTTGGGTATCAGGACTGCTATGTGAAATATGGTATTAATGTGCGCGATTGGCAGCAACCCAGGGAATTACTGCGGGCGGAGTAATTAGGAACAGTTGCGAATCTTTGTGGATATTTTCATGCGTCTGAATAATCTGAACAGATCAATCTTATCGTGTAAACCGGCCTTTAGCAAATTCAATTCGAATAGACAATCAGATTGGAAACCGAGACGATCGCCAACGTTCACATAATAGTCTCAATACCAGAATACAATTTTGACAATGATCACATCACGAAACTCTTAAGTATAAATTAGTCACTTTCATTACCACGAATTATCGCATCGATGGAAAAACTGATATATGGTTTCCGCAAATCCACAATTAGATAGATCATTTGAACTTCACATCTCACTTTGTATGACACCCACCCACCCACCGTTTTGTGATTTACACCCGTCGGATTTGACCGAAATGGTTGACTGGCATGCCTTGTATTGCGCCCTCTGTTGACTGTTTTTAACCCTTTTAAAGTCAATTGTGGCCACGTGTATAATTATAGAAAAATACAGAACAATTTGGGGGGGAAAATTATAGCATAATCTTTGTCGCTAGAGGGCGCAGTGACCATTCCTTAGAACCTTCGACCGTGAAAATTGTACAAATCGGCAAAGTCCCTAGAGCAAGCACGAAGTGAGAGAAGGGAAAGCATTCCACAGCTTGATGACATCACGAATATTTTCCTGATTTGAAGCAGTTATACAGTTAAACTTGGATAAACATCACACACTGCAAACTGAACTGAAGTTATTGTCAACATATTCGAACATCGCCACGATTACAGGATGTTGATGTCATGTAAACAGAGATTTTACGAAAGTTTCTCTATTGTTAACTCAAATGATTTTTCATGATTTTCAGAAGGGGTGTCGTTCAGACGAAAACCAATCAATTAGGCAAGCATCTCGGTCCACCAGTTGAGACGAAGACAAATGACAAATTGAAATATGAAATATTGATATATTATTTTAGTTGACAAACTTTAGGTTTATTGATACTTATATGTTCGTGTACATTGAATTTAGCGCATTTTAGAAAAAAAAGTCAAATTAAACCCCTGTTAAAGATTAATGCACTCACAGTACATGGCACAGTGGTGCGCGTCCACAAAAACGTAGAACGTTCTGTGACGTAACATCTTACCTGGATATCGGGATCTATCACAGGGAGTTGGACAAACTTATGTATTTTAATAAATTATTAAATAATAAAATGTTATATAACTTTTCTTTTACCACCCCCCTCCTGGTCTTTTTTTTACCCCCCTTTGTTTATACCACTCTTTCCTTTAACACAACTTTGTTACGCGCTAATGTTCTATGCAAATTTTACCCTATGTGTCTACAACGCGCGTTAAAATTTGCATATAACATTAGCGCGTAACAAAGTCGTGATGAAGGAAAGAGTGGTATAAACAAAGATCAGTGATTACTTGAAATCGATACCAGGAAAGAAAAGTTATATAACATTTTATTATTTAATAATTTATTAAAATACATAAGTTTGTCCAACTCCCTGTGGATAGGCCCTGTGCGCGTTATTGACTCAATAGCATCCACGGGAAATAACATAATTTGATTTACGCCGCGAATACCCCAAAATTACAAATATAAACATAAATAAATAAATCTTACTTTGCATTCCAATTAGTACCTGGTTTAAACGTCATTGTGTAAAATATTATTTTCGTTTATTCGCACACATTTGGTTCAATTATTAAAAATAGATTGACACGTGACCCCTGTGTCCAATTGCTTGAGGATACCATTTTAGCTTTTTATGAGAGCGCGCCTTTTTGTTTCTTGGAAACAGTTAGCATAAAAAAGGGAATGCGTGTGTATAACCACGAAGTCATATCTCTGAAATTGCTGATTTTATTGGTGTGACTTTGTAGTAATAAATGATAGGTGAGTGACGTGACATGCATCTGATGTGTAAATAGATTGGGTCATGTGAGAGGGGGAAATTGGAGGTACGGACCCTTTTTAAAAATTATTATTATTATTATTATTATTATTATTATTATTATTATTATTATTATTATTATTATTATTATTATTATGACTGCGTTACAAAATTGTTATTGGGTACTTTGAAAAATGATAGAAGACAAAACCAACCTGTTTGAATGTATATGTACTGGTATGGATTTTCTTTGAATATTGTTGAGTGGACCCGCCCTTCAGTGTCGTGCTTGACAGTGCACATAGTAGATCTACTCAACGGTTATTGACCCTTTTAATAACGAGCCCCCTTCTTTCCACATATACTATTTCACCTTAACATATCACTGGCGGCCTGCCAACTTTTGCTACAATTCGCAACATTTCCTGGGAGATTGTTCTTTTAACAATAAGATGTTCTACAGCAGCACTGGTCAACAAATTGTGCCATTTATTGGCACTTTTTTATTGTGACAATCATTCGTGTACTGTAACACTTTTTAAAAAAGTTTTCTCGACTTTGAACAATTAATGTAATTATCTTAATTTAGTTAGGCCCTTCACGGTCAAATGGGTCTACGACATATCGTCGAAAATCAAAATTATCGTTAAATTATATTTAACTTAGGACGAAATCATGGTAGAGAAGAAATGATTTTCGGAGATCTAATGTCAGAAAATCACAGTTTTTTAGCATGTCGATGATTACACTTGATTCACAGATAATACATGAAGGTTTCTTAACTTTTCTAAACTTAAGTTTTCTTAACTTAAGTTTTCTTAAGTGATCTTAAACTCTTTCTCTATACATAATTGATAACATTGTGCTATGTGTTTGTTTTTATTTTAAAATATGTAACTTGACTCTTGAAAAACATAGTCAACTAAAAAGTGACCTTAAAACAACCAACTACAATCTGATTAAAAACTAATGTATTCTATGGCGTGAATTTAATTACCTTATATATGTTATTTTACTTTTCCTATATATTTTTATTATTTTGTAATTTATTTCATTGTTATTACGTACATCCGCCATTACCAAAACGTTTACAAAACTACCAGCACATAAATAATATATTCAAATAAAATTAAGTGAAAGAATCAAAGTGTATGATAAAAATAAATGATGAAAAACATGTTTAAAAAAATAAGAGAAAAAATAATTGCCCAAACTAAGATCTTTCAGTGACCTTCTATAAAAACTGACATTTCCTGAAATCATTTCTATTACACAACCGACAAAAATTTCAACAATTTATACCATATTATGTAGTAGTTTTTCAACGATAATTTTGACTTTCGACAGAACGATCATTTGACAGAATGTCGTGCACTGCCACCAAACGTCTACTACGTTAGAAGTAGAACTTAAGTTAGAACTTATTAATATCGCACGACATTAAATGTTCATATTGCTTAACTACAAAAGCTTCGTATTTCAGCCAAATATTGCAGTTTTCTGTTTTATTGGACTTATACACAACCCATAAATTAAGTTTTCAGACACAACGATGATGCAACAGTATTTCGTTTATAAACCTAGTCCAAAAATATTGAAAATTTCAAGATAACCAAAATTCACCGACTTATTGAGGAAACACTGCTAAAAAAACAATTGAAGTTGACCGACATTGAATAAATTCGCCGAATTTCAAGTTCGAAGTCACGATTTCTTTGTTAATATCAGGTGATTATCACGTTTATCAACGTCACATTTCTTCGGGGACTAACAGCTTTATATTACAATTCTGTGAATTACGGTATTGTTATTTTTAAAAATGACTCATTCGCATGAATATCGATCTATTGTGATCCATTACGGATAGGTATAAATTTGTAATCTTTTTTTCACCAACCAACATGAAAAAAATGAATATAATCATGATGCGTAAATAAACGAACAAGAAACCTTCTAGCAAACACGGTCGTTTGTATTTAACATACTTGCGAATACCTTTAAAGCAGTTCAAGGTAAAGAAGTTAAAAGCCCTGCGTTATAAAAAAATGTCCTATCATGAATATCATGAATTTAAAATTATTATAATATAATTGTGAAAATGCAAGTACTGTGCGCCAATAGTGATATAATTGTTTTGAGATACACGTACCTTTTCCATATAATCCATATGGCTGAACATTCTGTGTCTTTCTAAAAGTCGTCAACTGTTACAGTATTGCTTTGGTAATTTCTAATTGTAATATCAGTACACCAGCGATATTATGTCCACTCTGGCTACCCGGCTACGTGCAAGCACGGTTTATAAACAGTGTGTGGGTTGTTATTTTTGACTCTGACCCGTTGGAGAATCCACGCTGATTTCCAAGTACGTGGGGAATGTGCGCACTGGACGTGACGTCATAGATCGACATAGACTATCGATCATTTAGTACCGGTCTCGCGACAGACTATACGATAGTAATCATCCTGTCCGGGGGCAGTGTGCGCGGATCCGTCGGAACTGGTTCATGATTCAATACACAAAACGTAATATTCAGCTATATCAGATAGAACCAGATGGAACCAGATTTCCGGTCGCTTAGTATACGTGAAATTGTTCATTGACATGTCATCAACTAAATACGATATTAATTTGTTAGTTTACCCCTTTTTATCCGATTCTATTGGTTACATTGTCCGATGTTTTCCGGGAATTCGATGTACTTGTTCATTTCAACCTGAACTTGTTTAGAACAATAGCCACGTATCATTATTTTACGCGTTGTCACAGCGCGACAGACAGACAGACTGACTGAGTATGGTTTTGTGTTTTGGCCGTAACATCATTTTGGAAATAAAATCGCAATACTTCGACAATTAATTAACATAGATATGTTTATCATAATACCGAAGGTAGTTGGTTCTACTTCAAACATAAACACAGTTTGTCAACATAAAGTTCACTTTTGTGCATGGAAGCATGATTGGGGATTTCCATTGTCTGTATTGCAAAATCACTAATAGTCGTCCAGGATTCTAGGAACACGTGACATTTTTTTCTTTGAAACTGGTGATTCATGATCATAGTTTGTCCTTGATGTTTCTAAACACAAAAACTGTGTTGTTCATGTTGTTTTTTTAAAGATAATTATTATGGTACACCTAGATATGGGGTGGGAATGAGGGTGTGGTGTGAATTTACGATGCTTTCAATAGTGTATACCGCCCTCTACGTTCACTAAGGCAGTGCTATAAGCGAATAACCTTCACCGTAATAATCTGGAGAGCGCTACGGAATCCACACTGACTTCCAAGTACACGGGAATGAGTGCGTTGGCTGTGACGTCGTAGATCTGCACCGAGTCTCGCCTCCTTTATTTCTCGCAACAGTACGTAATGAACGAAATAGTCAAACTTTCCGATAGCAGGTTACGCGAATCCATCAAAACTAAATTGTTATTTATGATTCCGTAGATTAAATGGAACCAGATGGAACCAGATGGAACCAGATTTCCGACCGTTAGTATGCGTGAAAACTGTTTGGCTTCAGGACATGATATTACTGTCATCAATTAAACACGATATTAATTAAATGTGTTGTGATTAATTAAATGTGTTGTGATTCATTTTAAAAAATATGTTTAATATTTATATATTGTATTTTTTTATCATTCCTAACTCTGTTTATTTTAATGATTATATTTTTCGCTGTTACGGAAATAAGAAGTTTGAAACAATACCTATGTGTCATTATATGATATATGTTTGTCACAGCACAACAACATGGTAACATTTCGAAAAAATATATATTCACGCTCCTCCTGTACTGTCACCTACGCATACGTCAGTTGGCCATAGCGTGTCATTGTTTACAGACAAGCGTCTACCCATGAGCCTTTGTGTTTTTTGCGTGTGTTGTTATCGTCGCTTGGGACTCAATTCCCGCGCGTGCGCAGGTGACGACCCTCTCGCTTTAAACCACAATACGTCGTCTAATAAAAATGTAATATGGATGAGAACATTTAATTTCTAATATTGTTGTTTAATACTGTATAGTGATGAATACGTGGGACAATGATTCATCGTGATCTGAAGACGCCGTTGTTTTCTTTCTAGTACACATCTGAGTATGTATGCGTTCGATGTCACAATGAAATTATCTAATACGCATGCGCACTGGTTGTTTCTGTACGTACAATAGCAATCAGTGTACATGTCGTATTAGTGGTTCTGATTTTCCAGTTAACGAATACTATGGTGTGTCCTGTAAATGCAACATGATACATTATTATTTGATTTGATCAGCATCAAACAAAAACACTATCAAATAGATTTGTTTCGTCCATATTGCATCTTTCATTAATATGGATGCATTTATTGTTACACTGAAGGCATTTGTCCGTTCAATGCGAGATCCCGCGTTTTGCGTGAAATCGAATGTAAAAACATGACAAACGCAAAGATATATGTTGGGTGTTTCCACGCTTACTAATGTGCTATTTGATGATGGTCAATTTTGATGAAGTAAGGACATAATCTTCTTTAAAATATAAAATATAAAAAAAATCAAAATCAAACCATTCTGTTTCTTTAAACTTTATTATATAATTCTTTGGTCTTTTTTATATGTTTTCGACAATATTCTATCATTACTGGGTCATTATTGTACCAAGTTAATTTATTTATTGATTGCTGTCGCGGCGCCATAATGTGACAATTTTATATTCGTTTCACATGTCTATGTCTATCAATTATTCCGTCACTTAGTTATCATTTCCCTATTATTGGATCATTTTTTGATTATTACTGCATCATTATTTATCAATTTTTATATTATTTACATATAATCACTATTTGACCATGTTAATACGAGTTTTTACCTGGGCGCGACGTGCAATAATTACCATCGTTGACTCCTTCGATATCTTCCAATTACCTAGTCAATGCTTAGTAACGTCTCAATTTGTACTTAGTGGTAATGTACAGCAGTCAAAGCTTTCTTTATATGAGCCCCGTATCTCGCGCATGCGTAGCGCGACGACCACCACCCCTTAACTGCCATCATGATTGCAGTTATGTTGATTGTAGGCACAGTCCCTCTATCATAGATAGAAGGACTGTGTTGTAGGTCAACATTCTAGCATCACAAAGTTGACAACAGTGGTAGGCAGGAAATGTAATGGACGCAAAAATGGGGGATGAATGTTTCTCTGCAAAGGCGGGACCATTTTTCCGACGGGATTTTCATCCACAATACACATTTCACAAATCTGAGCGTGTTGATATAGTTATATGGCGGATGAACTTCAAAACAAATCGATTCGCAACTGCTAAAATGTAAAAAAATGAATTACTTCGGCGATAAATTTAGACATTGATAAATAATCCAGGTTGTATGACTTTAGTTTTAGAATTAGAAAACGCAATGCAATGTCCACTTTTGTCCCAATTTAGAATTTCTCAAAAAAATTACTCAATCCACGGGTATTTTTGAAATTCGTGCATACTTTCAACACTTGCACACATACTTTAAGTTTTGCACATACATGTTTTTGAATTTTTCCATAATGTCAATACGAAAGTTGAAAGTATTGCTCATGTCTTTCGTAAAAGCAAGACAAATATCAACAAAATCGATCCGTACATACATACATTAAAAGATGGGAGTCGCCTAGCCGCGACATATTCGAGATGGTTGCATAGCGACGTATACAGCACGTGTAAAATACTGATACATTGTTTACATGAAATCGCTAATCCTTCACATTATTGAATAAGTTAAAAAAATATCATCTTTATTTGGTGTATTTGTCATTGACGTTTAAGATTTTTTACTCAGTCTGAAAACATGCAAAAGTCGCCCGTTTTGGAACTATGTACATGAGATTTCGTGTTAAAGCGCTAGCATTATTTAGTAACAAATAAATATTATTATTCGGAATTCCCTAGTGAATCTGGGCAGCCATGAACAAACTGGGAAACATATAAAATGGAGACATGACGTCACTTTAAAGGCCCAGTAGCTGTAATGAAAACGTCTCTAGCGGCGTTCTAAATAACTATTTTAAGTTGAAAACTTGTTGCAGTTATCTTTGAAATTGCTTATCTCCTGTTATAATAAAATTTACATCGATCTCTGTGCGGATACGAATGCGGAGAAAATGCTCACGATCGAACTCAACGCCATATTTCTAGGTGGTCTGACTGATCACGAGATGAAGAACTCCAACAATCATTGGCGCTGCAGTTCAGTGCTTCCGGTGACGACACAACGGAGTACTCGGAATTGCGCACGCGCAAACAATCAGTAATGACGTATGATGGTTTAACAAACAGAGCCTAGGGTACGTACAATAAACACTTCACGATGTTGATTCATTGCTTTTAGCGAGCTTATAAAGCATACAGAAGGGCCCGATACCAAATAATTGAACTAGTTTCAGTTAATAGAACGGAAATACAAAAAACTAGGTCGTTACAGCTAGTGTATCTTTAATATGTGTGCATCCTGGTTGATTCATATACACAAATTGTGTACATAACAATTACGCATTGCCATATGACGACAGCCGACGACCAGGAAGTGGTAGTCAGACTCAAACACCCATTTTTATTAAATCCGGTTAAAATAGTTACAACCACAATTAGGCTGAACTTTAGTTATGATTGCTTCACAACTAAGAATTCAACATCCCGGATATTGCGTCAATCTACTGGTATACGCAATAAGCACACGCATTTAGGTGAAAGGTCATCCTAACGCATGTCCCTTGTGACAAGTCAGCCGAATAGTAAACCAGGGATATAATACTGATGTATTTGTACGGGATTAATATTGAAATAGGACACAATATATAACACATGCAAACGATTCTGGGTCGGTTTGGGTGAGATTTTATAACAATGTGTACATATCGTTTCTATGATATCACCCTTACAAGCGTGCGATTGGAGACGTTGATAACATTTTTATACTTTAATTCCGGCTAACAAACAACTGACCAAATATACAGTTGCCATAGCAATACTGGGCAAAACAAAGAACAAATAAAAAAAGCATACAGTATGCAGAAATTATATAACTGACGGGACAAGACACCGCGGACAGGTGATTCCAAATCGAAGTAGTCAGTCTGTGTGAAAAAATTAAAGGGCGGTGGTCGTCGCGCCGTGACTTGTTCGATATGGGACCCGTAGCGACGTATACAATGCGTGCAAAATACATTATTTGTAATCGAACATGCGCTGCGAGACGATCACCGCCCTTTAAACGTAATTATTTGAAAACGCAAACGTGCAACGGACATTCGATGATCGAGGAAACTACTGATTGCCACTTTGGTAAAGACATATTTGAAGTGATGTCATATTACCACACGTACTGTAATGACGTCATCATACTAAGATAACATTTGTACGTAGAACACGTAGTCGATGGTAATGATGTCATACCATACGATAGCATTTAGACATGTGTTCCAAGAACTTTATTACATGACGATGTTTGTTATGTACAAGCCTATTACCATAGTAATGACCATCAACAGTTTCTTATTTTGATAAAAATCTTTTGAACACAATTTTAAAGCAAAATAGCGCGTTGTGTCAGTTTTGGAAGCCCAAATGTTTGAAATAATTCAGAGAAAACAAAAAGTAACTATTCAGTCACAATATATACTTTGGTCCGCCCATCATACCACCATGCAACAACTTTAATTTTTAATAGCGTAGCAACCAATGTACGACCTTTCGTCAAGATAGTCTACGATAACGACCGTAATTTGAGATACCATTAATTTAAAAGGCTATAAACCGCACCACACATGTGCAAAGACATGTTGCGTAGAGTATTCTTGTACTTTGAGGGGGGGGAATTCAATGTTTATCAACACAAATATTGCATAAATGTGGCGAGACGATCATCACATTTTAATTCTGTCTATAGTGTGTATCTGAGCAGACAGATGGTCCCAGTGGGGTTGTGATTTACGTAGAACCATTGTGGTAACATAGTATTACTAGTCTGAGGTACATCACACTCTCACCGGGTGACAGTGGATGGATAATAATTCCCTTTATCGATTAGACCATGGAGGTATTTTTACCTCCATGATTAGACGAACGAGTCGCAATTTTACGTCAAGGGACATTCCACTTCATTTCTTTTTTTAGTTCCATAATATAATGATGACCTGTGGTGGCATTTAGATAAAGCCATAAAGGAAGATTTACATTTGTTTACACAGTCCAGACCGCTAAACCATTTTGTAGGTCCATGTGCTATACGTGCGTCTTAGAATGCTACAATCACAGCCGCGAACTCTTCATGCTTAAATGCACAACACCGGCGCCGCGCGCCACCATTGTTGTTGTGGGAGGGGCTTTTCAAGTCTAAAATCAGCAAGAACGTACCATCGTATATTTAAGCAATAACCCCCGCCGAAGGCGGGTATAATACGAGATATTGCACAATTCACGACATATATGCACGAGCCGTAGGCGAGTGCATATATGGAGTGAATTGTGCAATATCAAGTGGTATACCCAACTTCGGCGGGGGTTATTGCTATTATATTATACCAGTATATTTGATAATTTGATAAAACTAGTAAAAAAATAGTTTACTTTTATCTACTAAAAGATCATGATTATGGGCCTTGAACATGAATATTTACAAGAATAGTATTTAGTTGTACGCTGAATGCATACAAAAATTACATGCGCAACACAGTTCAAATTGAATACAAACTAATTTTTATTCCACATGAAAAAGAAACATATCCACGTTGAATAGAGCAGCGTAAACACACAAATTAGCATAACAAAGGATGATCTTTCTGACCTTTTACTGACAACAACAATTTTATTAACTCATAACAACCTACTGAAGGAGGTTAAAAGTCACAACAACAACAAAAATTACAGAAAAAAATTAATCAAATTACAATGGCTAATAGTTTTAAGACAACAAAAATTGAAGTTAGTAACGGAAATATATAATAAAGTAAAATGAAACACCAACAAAAACCTATAAACTGAATATAAAAACAAAAACCCAATGAATAGGTTTAAAAAAAAAAAAATAATAATGACTAAGTAGGTGCTGCTGTCTAATAGCAAAGCTGTATTTCAGATATTGTGCCAGAGGAATTGCTAAGTTATTATTTGACATTATTTTTGTAATTTTATTTTCAGGTGTGAGATTAGTAAAGTCAGGAATAATCTTTTCAGCTTCGTGGTATAAAATGACCCTCTCTTTACTATATACTGGGCATATTATGAGGAAGTGATGTTCATCTTCAATATCATTTTTATTACACAAGTTGCAGATTCTGTTGCTACTTTTGATTCTGTTGTGTCTTCCTTTTTCAATTTCTGAACTGCGATTGCTCAGTCTGAGTTTAGTTAGGGTACTTTTCAGTTCTTTATTTTTTAGCTTAATTAAGTAATTTTCCAAAATGAAGTTTGTTTTAAATTTTTTTGTAAGTCCTCAGTTTGTTTTTTGTATTAGTGTTTTGTCTGTTATCATCATTAATTGAGTTAATCCAATGCTTTATAAATAATTTTTTTTGTTTTATCATATATCCGTGACATTTGTGACGATTTTAGCTCATTATTGTCCATATCTGATAGTGTTGTATTTGTAGATTTCAGTACTGATTTAAGTTCATTGTACCACTTACTTTTTATAGTCTTGTTAAGTAGGAAGGCTTCCTTAATAATGGGGTTTTGAATTTTGTTTAGGTGGTTTGTATATTTTATTAACTGTTTTTTAATGAATAAATCGATAGAATATCTACCCAACTCACTTTAATTTCCCAATTTCGGAGTGATTTTTGAAACGCCTAGAATGAAGCAACAGAAGCTGAGGTGTACATCTTCTTTAGTAGAGTTGAATGAACTTTCTTCAGCCCATACTTCACATCCATATATAAGAATTGGTCTTATTAATTTATCAAACAATGATAACAATAATGAGGGACTGAGGCTTTCATTATGACCTAATTTGGCTTTCAAAGAGAATAATGCTTTCATTCCTTTGTATTTCAGATGTTTCATAGCCGCTTTAAATTTTCCATTAGGGCTAATTTCTCACGATGTTAATCTCATTCCCTTCAAAAAAGAATAAATCACTGTCATAGAGTTTATTATTTTTATTAAAACCATAATTTTTGTTTTTTCTGTGTTCACAGCGAGTTTCCATTTCTGTGTGTATTTTGATACATTATCAAGGGCATTCTGGAGGCCACTTTTGGATTTAGAAAAAATAACTATATCATCTGCATACATTAGACAGCTGATTGGTGTGTTATTTAAATTTGGTGGATCACATGATTCATGGTCCAGGGTATTAGTTATGTTATTAATAAAAATGTTGAAGAGTGAAGGGCTCAGATTACACCCTTGCTTACATGTAACACCCAGTGTTGAATTAAATTGATTGGTTAGACCATCTTTCATTTTTATTTTATATTTTATATTACTGTACATACTTTTAATAAATTGATACATTTTACCTGTCACCCCATTGTTTAATAGTTTCCAGAATAGACCATCATGCCAAACACTATCAAAAGCCTTTTTCAGGTCTACAAAACAGGCATAAATTTTGCTTGTTTGCTTTAGCTTCTTTTTTTTTCATTCACTGTATTTTCATGCTGATTGTTGTTAGTGTGTTTTTCAATAATAGTTTTCAATATAAATAGGTTGTCAGTTGTACGACGACCTTTTCTGAAACCAAACTGTTGGTGGGACAAAATCAAAATGTTATTTTTCTCAATAAAAGTGGTTAGCCTTGTATTAAGGATACTTGTAAATAGTTTGCCAAGGCAACTGGAGATTGCTATTCCCCTGTAGTTTGAAGGATTTAATTTAGATCGTGCTTTATGTATGGGTATTATTAAACTTGTACTCCATGCATGTGGGAAGATATTTGCATTGTAAATAGAGTTAAATAGTTTTTTAATAGGTTTGATGAGGTAATGTTCACCACATTTTAGCATCTCATTACAGATTTGGTCTTCTGCAGTTGATTTGTTGTTTTTCAATAATCTGATGGCTTGTTTAATTTCATTTTCCTGTATTGGTCCATCCAAATCAGTTTTACTAGCATCAAGTCCCTTAATTTCCCTATTTCTAAGATCTGATATAATATCGTCTTGTTCTTCTGTATTTTTACCAAGTTTAGAATTTAATAGATCTTTGAAGTGTGTCAACCATTTATCTGGTGCTATGCAATCAGTCTCTGACTTTCGTGTATTCGCGTCATTGTTGAGTTCACTTATTTTTTTCCAGAATGATGAATTGTTACCTTGAAGACTCTCAATTTCATTAAGCTGGTGTACTTTAAATTTTTTTTTTGTATTTGAGGATTTTTTAAAATTGTTTACGTGTTTTGAAGAATTTACTTCTAACAATAGGGTCATTAGGAAATCTCTGAATTAATTTAGTATGCATTTTAAGTTCATTACGTAATAAATGGCAATCTTTATCAAACCACAGGGAGCCCAGGAACTATGATCAACTGTACGCACTCCCTATGAGCGCGCGGGGGGGGGGGGGGGTATCGGCTGTTTTATCGAGTTTAAAAAATGTTAGCTGGCATGGCTGGAGCCTTCATCCCTTGTCTATTTCTTACACTAGATACCAGCCGATACCCCCCCCCCCCCCGCGCGCTCATAGGGAGTGCGTACAGTTGATCATAGTTCCTGGGCTCCCTGTGATCAAACCATCTTTGGTTGTTTGTTTTTTTATTTATTTTATTTTTTATTATTCTTTTGAAGTGGATTTTTTTAAGGCTTTTTTCTGCCAATTGACATAGAAGTGAAGAGAAATCTGATACCATTTTGTCAGAGTTCTCATGGTTTGCCGACATAAATTTTTGATTTCATTACATTTTGCTACCTCTAAAGCAGATAAAAATTTATTTTTTGAGTCACTGTCCCAAATATATTTAGTTGGTAAGGGATCCAATCTATTACTATGATTTCTTTGAGAATTATTTGGGAGGTCTGGATTTAAGCATAAAGATGGGATAATGGGACAGTGATCCGAAATGTGGGTTAATCTATCAACTTTGAAATATTGTACATAATTGTAAATTGATTTAGAAATGACCCCAAAATCAATTGTACTACATCCATTGGGTGAATAATAAGTGTATTTACCTACCGAGTCCCCAACTGTCCTGCCATTTACAAGTGTACATTCAATACACATTTGGGAGAGTTTTCTACCAAATTTGTTAACACAGGATTTTGAGACACTATCCATATTATTACGTGGTTCAAAATTATCATTAACATAATCCAAAGGAAGCGCAATGTGTAGGTTTATGTCCTCATTAATAATGTCAGTTAATTCTCCTATTCTAGAATTAAAGTCCCCGAACAAAATGACGTTTCCTCTAGTGGAAAAGTGGAGTATGTCTTTTTCTAGGAGATGAAAAATATCCGTATCTGTTTTTTTATGAAAAATAGAATTCTCTGGTGGTATGTACACACATCCTTCTGTATTTTAAACAAATCTCTATCAAGCTTACACCAGAGAAAGTGGTTTGAACAGTTACTGACTTTGTGTATGTAGTTGTTATAGTGTGCTTTGTATAAGCTCAGACTAGTAATACAATGTATTACTAGTCTGAGGTATAAGACAGCAACACCCCCTCTAGAAACTCTCCGCTTACTAATATCTAAATTTCTATCTTGTCTAATAATTTCAAAACTATTTAAGCTACTAGGCAAAGTAAAAGAACTATTACTATTTAACCAAGTCTCCTGTAAACAAATAAAATCAAAAGATAAAATGAAACTGGTAAATTCTGTGTTAGAAGTTTTGTTAATTAACCCATTAACGTTCCAACTGCCTAATTTAAATTTAGATGTTAATGGGTGCATACTAAAATTATAAAAGAAAATCAAAACACAAGAATCGTCTTACTTTGAAATGACGGTAACTTGGGAAAGATACTAGATATTATTATCATATTCAAAATTCAGGGTACTTACGACAAGTGATCAAATAATTAATTCAATTTCAGGACAGCTTAGAAAGAGTTCATAAAGTCAATGAATTTTTAGAATTTCGAGAACATGTCTGAGGAGTTCTTTGTACTGGATTGCGAGCGATTTGATTTGAAATACAGGGTCGTGTACAGTTTGGATCATTTAAACATTTAAACACGGTTTAGTAACCGTGATTTAAACAACGGATTTTCCACGTTTTCATTCCGGTTTTTGTATAATTTGGATTGTAATTTGCCCATTGAAAGTACAGTTGTGAAATAAACCGGTTTTGTGACTCATCATACTACTTGTAACTGTGGATATTTGACGTTCAGTGGTACTTGATTCGACCGAAATTTGAGACGCGGCGGGACGCGGTGTATTGTCATGAATTAGTTTTTGCGTATCTGTTAATCGACTTAATTAGCTGATTATTAGCGAATTGCTGTGTTATGTCTGTCATCGTTTAGGCCTATTTGAAGTTTTGGAGAGAACTTGGCTCAGTGATTTGGAACTAATTACGAGATAACCGCCGCTATTCAGACTACGAGTCTGACAGTTGGTATTCGTAGTTATTAATGTAGTGAACGATTAATCAAAAGATATGACGTATTCAGTGCTTAGTGTGATTGGCTTTATGATTGAAGGTTACGCCCTAGAGTCTTTTTACTGTTTTGTAATTGGTTAGAGTTTTGAAAATGAATAAAGAGAGATTGAGTTGGTCTTGAGGAGCACAGCACGATAGACGCAGTCGAGTCCAGTCCTGGAGAGCCTTGGGGCGAGTGTTGACGCAGTCTAAGAGAGTCTTGGGTCAGCCTTGCGATAGTCTTGGGGATTTTTCCCCCAGGGCGCCGTGTCTTATAGAGTGCTCGATTGACCGACTAAGACGAGAGCTGAAACGTATTTCGTTGTGTGTGTCTTATTTGACTGTAAAGTATAAGTGGCTTTCCCGATCCCATACCTCAAGGGGACGAGACGAGATTCCCCCCTGACACGTGTGGAGAACCCAGAGAGAAGAGAATTTCCCCCTGATAGTATCATATACGGCGACCGGCACAGCGACCTCAGTTCCAACATCTGACCTGGATACCTTTGGCCCGGACCTTTGGTATAACCAAAGTTTTGTGACAGTATGACTGACAAGTTTTGTCGTTGTTCTGAGGTAAGTTTGATGGTGTAAGATCGGATTTTCGCATCATTTTTGTGACACGTACATGATATGCCTTGTCTCAACTCCGGCCGAAAGACTTTGCACGCCGTCGCTCTAATCCAGTGGTTGGTGTACACTCGACACAAATCTGTAGCTTTCGAAATTATCTTCATCATCTCCTGTAATTTATTTACCCATAGTGGAGAATTACAATACCATATATCGTCGTCGAATCCTGCGTTGTCCCGTGTTTTTTGAAACAGATGGCAATTCACCGGTTGTTATTGGTGGAGTTGGTGGCATACATTTTTGCCTGTGACTCATAGTTTTTTGCATTTTTATGTCATTAAATCCCTCAGTTATAACTTGTACTTAAATATCATGTTTTCTTTGTTGGAAGTTCACAATCCATCTCAAAGTAACAACACTGAGAACACAGCGTTCTGGCGTTCGTGTTGGCACCTTACGGTGTTGAGGGACGGTGGTTTAGGTTTGTGTCACGGTGGCGAACGACAATCACCCAACGACCGACGCTCACAACTTGGATCCCACCATTAACAAAAAGCAATATTATAGTTATATAACTTTTCAGATGTTTTTAATTCAGTATTTTTTTCAATATTCTTCCAAACTTCAATCACTATATTTCCCTAAAAATCAAATAATACAGATTTTATGTATTTCCGTATTAAACCTGTAGTCAATTCATGTTCCAGGGTCACTTGGTTTAGCCGTGCATTATCAGCCAATATATCATGGATTGCATATGCAAATTTTGTGTTTGGACCAATCAAATCAATGGATTAACACCATCAATATACTGGTATAATATAATGTATAATTCACCTTGCTCCAACATCCGGGCAACGATAATTTAGTAAATCTCGGAATCCTAGAAACTTGGTTGAATTTCTTTTACACTCTTTTGTGATGAATTTGGGAAAGCCATCACGGAACACCATTTGATATGAACTGTCTGCTACCACTAGAGGGCGATCTAACTACAACTTGTACATGCATTCCGCCCACAATTACAGTAACAGACTTCATGTGTGTTGAGCTGGGATCCTCTACTTTAGTGGCAATCATTGGCAATTTGCTCCCAGCTCGGTGCTTTCCACTGGGTCAACACTATGCATGTACACCAAATTTCCAAAATTATTTCAACACTTATTTCATCAAGCATTCAAATGTTCACACATTTTGGGCCTTAAAGTCACGCACACATGCACATACAGACGGAAAGACGGACGCACGCACGCACGCACACACACAAACAGAGGTCAATCCATTTTCTTACTAAGTACTACAACAATTAGAAATTGGGTGCTCGTTCAGAAATTACAGGATTAGACATTTCTTTAGAACCGATATTGAACATTTCACAGAGAGTGGGTAACTTTCATAAACTGACATTCTCTCAAGTTTCCAGGTGAAAATCATTTCTACATGTGAGAAGGGGTGAGACAATGTTTCTGATATATTGTGGTTTAGTTTTTATAAGTCTGATTGAATCAGCAAATTCTGTAAAAGTGAGAGTTGCCATGGTTCCTATGCCTCAACAGCAAGGTGGTAATTTTAAAAATGAACTGTGTAATTTTTGCTTCTAGGAATTCTCACAATTTGACGATCTCATTGCATTTGTGAACACTAAATCTCCTGAAAGTCACAAATTCTGTCATAATTTCACTGCTAGGAAATGTCATGATTTTCACCAATTGATGAAATTCATGAATATTTCATGAAAATTCGTGAAATTAAAACGATTTACACTATTTTTACATTGAGTCAACTGACTTGTAGATGAATGACCAACGGAGGGTAAATAAAACAATGTAACAACGGAGGGTAAATAAAACAATGTAACAACAGAGGGTAAATAAAACAATGTAACAACGGAGGGTAAATAAAACAATGTAACAACGGAGGGTAAATAAAACAATGTAACAACGGAGGGTAAATAAAACAATGTAACAACGGAGGGTAAATAAAACAATGTAACAACAGAGGGTAAATAAAACAATGTAACAACAGAGGCTAATTAAAACAATGTAACAAAGGAGAACAATTGATGATTGGTTATATTGGTAATAATAACAAGACACTATTATACAGATGTAATTATTAATATAAGTAAATATACAACGTTGGAGTCAAATGGAAGACTTTGAGCAAGTATAACCACCTCCTCCTCTTTTAAGAATACTGAAGTCCAAAATGTGACGTTTGGTTGATACCATTTGGAATTATAGGGGTGGCCCCAAATTAGAACAAAGCTCATTTCCTGTTAAATCACAGTGCATTATTATATCTATAGCAAGTATTCTTCATTTTGATCTTGATCTTTTGATCAATTTTTGAAAAAAATGATTTTCACATAAAAAATATGTCTATGCAGTATTGACAAGCGCAATAGTTCCAATTTTTGTTCAGAGTGGCAGGAATTTTGCTATCAAAATGTGATTTTCATGCAGTATTTCATTACATTGGTATCAGTAACTGCTGTTACAAAGGCTCATGGGTAATTTGTTTGAAAGCAAAATGGCTGCCAAAGAATGAAGGGGCAGCCTGAAGTACTGTCATCTGCCGGCCCTAAAAAATTAAAGGGCAGTGGTCGCCGCGCCACACATACAGAGATTTTTGTTGATGAACAGATTGATTTTATCACAAATTACCGGCCTCAACTAATGATCCAATATAGTGGCAAGTAGATGTCAGATGCGGTCTTGGCAAGAGGAATGGCAGAAAGATCCAAATCCTTCAAATGACCTAGACTAACCTTTGTACTTGCTTCTGTGTATGTTTGTACATTGTATTATTTGCAAATGCTATCAACAATTGTTTGTATGGTACATGTGTGGCACGACAACCACTGCCCCTTTAGCATGACACTCGTATGGCATTAAGCACACACATGCCCAATATAAAAGCTAACAGGACTAGATAGAGGAAGTTTTAACTCCTCAGACACCATATTTGTTCCTGCTAAAAATTGGTAATGCATTTTCTGCACATTTTTATGTAAATTTTCTATAAATTTGTTATTAATTTTGGCCCAAATTTACCATTGACCAATATGGTTGAAAATTTAAAAAGGATTATGTCAATATATTTTGTTTAAGTCAACTTTGGTGTTCAAAGGGGTAAAAACAATTAAATTTGGCGGCAAAAGGTGTTAAGGAAAATCTAATTTACAGATTAAATAAAAAATATACATGTCCTGCTGCAAAGCTGTGTCTACCAATGTAGCATTTCAACTAACCATGATGCATTGCGGTTTTCACCAATAAACCTATTTATTTTCTAAAAGCTAATTTCATAATATTGGACCGAACCGAGAGCAACTGGCATTGTGTCGCTGTTCTTTATCAAAATGTATGAAGCATGGGATACAGTAACAAAAAAGCTAGGTTTGTCCCCAAAATGCACCATGGTGAGCAAAAAATCTGATTGCTTACAACACCTTCAAAATCTTCTAGTACAAAAATTCAAAAAATATTTCAAAAAACTTCACCAAACTAGTGATACTGGCATTTTGCACATTGCTATCTTCTCTAATGCGATACATACAGTACAGTAATAAATACTAGCCCTAATCGACCCCCTTTTTGCCACCCTGCTAATATGACCTTTCACCCCATCCCATAATGCAAAATTGCTTGTAATGATATACAGCAAAATATTTGCATTCAGTAAAACACAATGCACAGAAAATATCAGAATGTAGGTAAATATCACTCTTTTGCATATTATGGGATAGGAGATTATCATTGTATATCAACCTCTATAATATATAATATACACCCGATTATCTATATAAATTATTTCTGTCTTTGCTACCTATTTCAATATTTGACATATTTTGAAACAAGTGTCCCTTAATATACACCACCAGCCAATCAGAAATTTAAAAAAATTCTGGAAGCAGAAATATATCTTTATTTTTTTGGTCGTTCAGGTTTTATACATTTGTTGAGCTAAGTTTTTTTATTTTTCGTCGTTGAGCCAAGGTGGATGCAGTGACTGGTTCAAGAGCACGCTGCGGTGGTGATTGGTGAAGTGCTGTGTAGGTTGCCCTCATTGCTTCCTGTAGAAATTAAAACAAATGAGAAAACCTTTAATATAATTTCATGCATATTTGGATATTCATCCATGTTTGTCATTTGTGCTTATTTGGTATTCCCTTATTTCTATTGGTTACCAGAGGTGCTGAACATGTATACACTAAGCGTTATAGGTTCAGATTCAAAACAATGGCAGTTCATGTGGTCTATTGTCTAAGAGGCCCTGAACATGTATACACTAACCGTTAAAAATTCACGGATTCAAAACAATGGCAGTTCATGTGGTCTATTGCCTGCAAGAGGCCCTGAACATGTATACACTAAGCGTTATAGGTTCATGGATTCAAAACAATGGCAGTTCATGTGGTCTATTGTCTGCAAGAGGCCCTGAACATGTATACACTAAGCGTTATAGGTTCACAGATTCAAAACAATGGCAGTTCATGTGGTCTATTGTCTGCAAGAGGCCCTGAACATGTATATACTAAGCGTTATAGGTTCATGGATTCAAAACAATGGCAGTTCATGTGGTCTATTGTCTGCAAGAGGCACTGAACATGTATACACTAAGCGTTATAGGTTCATGGATTCAAAACAATGGCAGTTCATGTGGTCTATTGTCTGCAAGAGGCCCTGAACATGTATACACTAAGCGTTATAGGTTCACAGATTCAAAACAATGGCAGTTCATGTGGTCTATTGTCTACAAGAGGCCCTGAACATGTATACACTAAGCGTTATAGGTTCATGGATTCAAAACAATGGCAGTTCATGTGGTCTATTGTCTACAAGAGGCCCTGAACATGTATACACTAAACGTTATAGGTTCACAGATTCAAAACAATTTTTACTGTAAGATTATTTTATTTTCCAATCCTATAAGTACAAGTATATTTAGAAAATTGAATGGGCCTTTAATCCAGTTCGCATCAAATTCATATTTTGCACTACTGAGCATGTTCCTGCATATATATGCAATGCATTATGGGAGAGAACTTCCAATGTACAAGATGATCTTACTGAATTAATTGTATTTTTTTTAATATTAGGATTCACATTAAAGTGACAATAGCTGTCGATCTTTTTTTCTTTTCTTTTTCTTTTTAACAATACATTTCCTGTGGTTAATAGTACAAATTGCAAAAATGCAAGTTTATGCCATTTTACATGACATTTCAGAATTGTTTCTTGTACGATTGTGACCCAAAACACTATTTTCATTTTCTGTATCAGCATTCCCTTATAATAATGAAAGTATGGAGGGGACGTTATCAAATTTTTAATTTGGCTTGAACATCCTTGACACAAGAACATCCACAGAGTTAAGTATATTTAAAGCAGGAGGAGTTGTCACCTGCGCAAGATAACAACACATGCTAAGGCTCATGGGTAGACGCTCGTTTGTAAACAATGACACGCTATGGCCATCTGACGCATGCGCAGGTGACGACTCCCTCACTTTAAATGCATTGATGGTTAAATAAACAAAACTAACATGCCAGCGTGAGGAATGAACGTAATAAAACACTGTGATATAAAATACTGACACACACAGTGGAAATATACATACAATAATATGATTTACCTTAATTGCTTTTGCATCACTATTAATTGTTAATCTATTCAGGGGCAAATGGTCTTTATTAGCAAACCACGGATGAGTCATTAGTTGCGCTGCTGTAGGCCGCTGATGAGGATCCACGTGCAACATTCTACGCACCAGATCCTACAGAGATGAAGAAACAATGATGAAGTCAATACAGAACACCGATCACAGTGAGACAGATTTAGCTTGAATTGTAAGTTTTCTTTTATTTGCTTAACTGGGATTTTATCATTGGCAAGCAAAAATTATTCAAGCAACAACTTCTCTCATTGGTCAGGAGTGATCATGTGACAGAAGGGAAGAGGCAGCTTGCAATGGATTTTCTCATTGGTCAAAAGTCGTCATATGACAGAAGTAAAGAGGCAGCTTGCAATTTTCTCATTGACAAGCAAAAATTATTCAAGCAACAGCTTCTCTCATTGGTCAGGAGTGATCATGTGACAGAAGGGAAGAGGCAGCTTGCAATGGATTTTCTCATTGGTCAAAAGTCGTCATGTGACAGAAGTGAAGAGACTGCTTGCAATGGTACACAGTGCAGTGACATGTCATAATGTAACAATACTACAGACTCACCTTGGCCATCGGTGATATGGTATCCCAATTACCGCCAGTCAATGTGAATCTACCTTCTCCGATTCTGCCAAGGATATCTTTAGGAGTGTCTTCCGTTCCATGTGCAAAGGGAGTATACCTATCAAAAGACAAAACGCATATTTGGTGAGACAACATGTCACAAGTATTCATCATGCGCTAACACATTTTCTAAGTGAGACCTTTTCATAGATAATTTTTTTTTGTGAATACCTGATTTTTTTTTATTTCAAGTCAGTGTGTTAACTGTGTTAACAATTGTCACAGAAGTCATATCCATATTTTTAACCGATCACTGGTATCATAGTGGTCGTTGCATCAAAGTTAGGATTGGTAGACTTAAAGTTCAAATCTTTCCAAGGTTGAGAACGAGAAAAGCCCCCCCCCCCCCCAATTCCCTGGGTGGGTTGACAAATCATTTACAGTTTACAGAATTTTAGATACTTGTCAGATACGAAATGTTACAAAGTGCGGCCAATTCAAGGGTTGATGAGTGAAGGGCAATGACTCACCCTGCTAACATTGTATAAAGTAATACTCCCAAACTCCAGATGTCACATGCTGCATTGTAACCTTGCTTCTTCAGTACCTGAAAAATTTAAATTAAATAAATTCTTGAACACCAAAAATTGCATCTATTGTATGCTGGATTATAAAAGTACTTTATAGATATCATTTTGAACACCATCATTCACGTGACCACAGGAGCTACCAAAAGAGTGAATACTGTACCTACAAACAATCAACTGAACTGAAATAGTTTATGTTTTGCAACTCACCTCTGGAGCAACGAAATTAGCAGTATAACACGGTGTCATAAGCAAACCGTTATCTGCTCGTAGCTGCTTAGCGAATCCAAAGTCAGCTATCCTAAGCGATTCAGGTTTGCCAGATTGATCAGCATACAGAATATTGCTTGGTTTCAAATCTCTATGTACAACCTAGATTGGAAATAAAACACTCTTAAATTAACTCCTTGAATGCCATGATTTTCCCACCAGAATCTAGGTTAAGAATTTTCAGATTCTGATTTTTCTACAATTTCTTTACTTTTCTATCCCAAACTGAAATAATTTCCCCATTGTCTACATGTGTTACATGGAACTAGTGACAAGATGATTGGAAGGGCCCCGCTGCCCTATGAGAATCAGAGCAATAGGCTCAAAACAACAATATTTGCTAAAAATGAAGAATCAAATATACAACAGGAACAAATTTGAATCAAAGCAATCAGACTGTTAGTTTTAAAGAAGTCGAAAATATGATTAATTTTTTACCAAACATGAACTGACAAAATAAAATAAGTTCCTTTTTAGTGTGGGTGGCAGGATTCAAACTAATGCAAATAATAATGAAACCTTCATTTAGGCAGTATATCCTTACATAAACACTTTGTAGACATATAACCAAAATTGGGGTTAGGATGGATAATAAAAATAAAATGATACACACCCCTGATTGGTGAAGGTAATCGACTGTTTTTGTTATCGTTTGCATAACTGCACATGCTTCCCTTTCGGATAAAGATTTCTCTCGAAGTATTTTATCCAGTAGTTCGCCGCCTTTCATGAGATCTGTAACAAGATACACATTGCTTCCATCATCGTATACCTGAGAAGAAAGAAATAATTAATGACTTCACATGAATAGGTAATTGTATGGAATAAACCTTGATGCCAAGATGATCACAACTTCATTAGTTTACGTACACATGTGGTGAGAATGACAAAAAAAAGTATAAAAAAACATTTTCATAAACAATTTTTATTATATAAATACACTTTGAAAAGAAACATGATTCATAAACATAAATCTATTTGAATACATTCTCACTACAAATTACACAATTCTTATTTTTCAATGGCGTTTCTTCACAGTGCAAACTCTTGGAATCATGCACACGTGTGAGTACTTCGGTGACACATTTTATAGCTACGTCCAAAATAGTCCATTATTTATTGCGCAACTGTGACCACACGACATCATTCTGTTAACATCCACACATTTTCATAAAATCTCCATGCACTTTTTGACCAATCATGAGCAAAATACACTACAATTCACTCCAGAAAAACAATTTTCTTGGTACATTCCTGCATATTAAATGAGGGGTTCAGACACATTCCAAGCGGAACACTTTTCTTGGCCTAATAACAAAGCTGGTCAATCATTTCCCAGCAACAATGACACAAGGTTAAACTGATTAATATTGAAACATGTGCAGTTTTTTTTTTATGAGAAATAGAAATCAATCTGAACAATCTGAGTGTGTGTTTGACACGCTTACTACACAACAGCGATACAATCACAAGCATGAACAATAATGCATCGCAAAAACCTCAATGATTTAAACTTACATCTCGTAGTGATATGACGTTAGGATGATTCTGATATCGTAATAATATTTCGACTTCCTCCTGGACATCTCGTTTATTTTTATCTATCACTTTAACGGCAAATTCCTGACCAGTCGCTTTGTGTATACACCGTTTGCATACTGAGTACGAACCCTGACCGATCTCCTAGAGAAAGAAGATAAAGAAAAACATTGTGGTTATGCTTCAGAAGTCACAGAAAGCAACACTGTGGTCATCGTACACTACTCACAATTTACATTGACATTAAAGTAACTGTCTTTATATTTCTCAAAGGTCTGACTTTCAATTCCTGGGAGTGCACATGGTAAGAATTAGAACATCACATCGAATCATCAACAATCTTTTTTACAATGAGATTTAACATTGAAAAAAAATGATAAATTGAAATTTTGACTGAAAGCCAACAAAAAAATCTATAAAACAAAGTTCAGTTTCATTATTTAAAAGCACTCCTGAGGACTGTAACTTTGTTTGAAAGACCCAATTGCAGTTAGTATTTTTCAACTGTCGAAAATATGTCTTTTGCAAAATTTACAAATTAGCGACTGCAATGACACAGTGTTATAGGGTTATATTACAAGATCTGACTAACAATAGTACTGACATAATAAAACATAGGGTACATTGCATGAAACAGATCAAATAAGGATGCGTACAGGGAGAAACAACATTTTCAACCCAACCGTCATGACTTTTTTGTGATTTGACGGGAATCCCAAGAAAGATTATTGCCTGAACAAAATAAATTATTTCAACACCCCAACAACTTCTGTCGCTATTTTTAATAGTTCATTAGTTCGTCCACATTTCGTTTTGCACTAGCCCCACTTACAACAAATTTATCTCACTCATTTGTTCAAGAAATAATGTCAAATAAACCAGTTAGCAAGTTATGTTTATTTTGCCATGAAAAGCAGAACTTGAATGATTTTTATTGTTACCATTGTTAAGTTAAACTGTTTTTGCTCTTTGGCCCAATGGCCTTTTGCTTTGCAATAAATAAACAATAGAACATGGAATGACATCATGAATAATTAATGACATGACATTCTGTTTAGTGATGTCATTTTAAATAAATGATATTTACCTCCTTTATGTCATACTCATCAATAACTGATGTGGCTCTTTTTCCGGGAACAAACTTTGCCTGTCAAAAGGAGGTAAAAGAAAGTCATTGAGAAAAGTCAGCATATTGGATTTTTAAAAATATATTAATTGGTGTTAGAAAAAAAAAAAACTTGAAAAATTCACATAATTTTGATTTCAAAACAAAGTGAAAGAGTCACTGAAGGTATTTAGGTAAAGTTGAACACAAATTGATAAAATTTACTAGGATAAGAGGCTTCATTACTTTTGGAGCTTTCGGAGGACTTGTGTCCATTTTCTTCAGCCTTTCTTTTTCTTCTTGGAGCAAAGTTGTGTCTACAAAACTAAAACCTTTAAAGAGTTGATGAGCACCTGCACTAGCCGGAATACCAGGAGAATCTGTGAACAGGAAAACAATATGTTAATTTCCCGCCTAAATTTTGATGCAAAAATTTGCACATTTTTCTATTTTTTTTTTCTATTCTTTCTTAGTTTTGGACCAAAAAGACACAATTTGCCATCAAATATAAGATTTGAACAAAATTTTTGGAGAAAAGTGGAGAAAATATTCACATATTGGAGATGCACCTCTAATAAAGCAACCAGAATATATTACAAATTTTACGACATGTTTCTACTTACCCCTGGGGGTTTTTGAAGTAAATTCTGTGTCGAAATAAAAAGCATCGTCTTTTACACAGGCTGGTTTGAAAGGTGGTGGGATATCTCGCTTTAACAGTTTCTGAAATAAAAAGAGTACATTTTGAATTTCAATAAAATAGTAATACCGTGATTTTCATGAAGGCGTAAATGGTTTTTAATATAAAATATTTATAAACACTAATTTCAAAACAAATTGACCAATCACAATACATTATCTAAACACATAGCAGTAAACCAGCCAATAATTGAAAGAAATCTACAAGGACTTATGGGTAATGAAAGCATATTCTTTGCATTAGATTTATAAATTTATAAAATTCCATAAAATAATGCCTTCATAACATTTACTGTTTACCAGCACACACATCATTATTATATTATTTTATTACTTTTTGATTTTTTTTTTCTACTTTAATTTTTGTATCAGGTGATGTACATGACATACAAAGTATTCTAAATATTTGTGTATTAAAAGTTAAGAAACATTGACACAATTATCATCCTACTTTTTTATTTCATTTCTGAAAAGTAAATTTCATTTTACCAAATTACAAATTTTGCAACAATTAAAGATATTTTTTAAAATTACTATATAAATGCATACTAGACAATCTGTGTGTCATTAACGAGACATCATATCTTAGAAAGTACACTGGTGATGATTTCTTCTGTCTTACCTCCCAGTCTATTGTTGCAAAGAATGAATGTCTTTTGATCTCCTCAATGCCGTTAGAACCAGCTCCCAGTCGATTGGTTGGATTTCTCTTGAATAATTGCCGTAATAAACTCTGTGCTTCTGGACTTAGAAACTGAGGCATCCCTAACTTGGCTCTAAAAAAAAACAAATCGATAGTTAATAAGACATCCTTAACATAAATAAGAATGAATGCTGAATTTGTTCCAGAATTTTTTTCACGATTGGAAAAAGAACTTGTTTGTAAATCGCCAATTTATTGTTGTACTAAATTGTTGCTAAATTACCCATCAATATCTATCATATTTATTACAATACTTAAAGGTGATGAAAGTATTTTATTTATCTTGGTAAAAATATTCAAATGCTATACCCTTGTGAATCAACTTGTGGCATGGCACACAACATGCAACACTGACAAAATACCATCCAAGATGGCGGATGTATCCAGGCAACAGCATTAAATGTTCAAGTGAAAGTGGTACAACGGTTTCAGAGAATAAAAACTTACTTCAGAATCATAGTCATTGTTTCTTTTCTGTGTTGACCTTGGAATGGTAGTGTACCTGTTAACATTTCAAACTGAAAAAGAGAAAAAAATATAGATACATTTCACCAGTATGTAAATTTGTAAGAAGCACTGAATCAGTTACTGAACTACTAATGTTCATTGGATAACTTAATAGGTAACTTTTTGTAACACTGATGTTGATTGGATAACAAATACAGCGAGTCAAACAGTGTTGTTGATTGGTTATCTTACCATGAGGACGCCAAACGACCACCAATCAGCGGCCGTTGTGTGACCTCTTCTATTAACTACTTCTGGTGCCATATATTCTACTGTACCACAAAAAGAATATGCTTTTTTATCTTCTAATATGGCTTCTTTACTAAGACCAAAATCTGTGAGATTAATATGGCCATGGCTATCTAAAAGTATACTGTAGGAAAGACAAAGAAATAATATCCATATCAATAAGAATCTTGCACATCTTAGTTAGATGAAAATATATAAACTTAGGGAGACTATGATGTAAACAGACTCCCTAGTAAAATCCTCAAAACAGGTTAGTACATGTGAGCAGTACTGCACAGAACTGTACTCAAGAAACATGTCAGACACTCCTAAGTACTACAAGAGAGTTGTTCGACGTGCATTTCAATTCTCTGAAGCCTCCTGGCCACACCCTTTCTCCTGACATAAAATGTTACACAATTGTGTAGGCTCCTTGAGAAACATGAAGATGTACACTAGTTTATTTGTATTCCAAACTGATTCTTGATGAAATACATTCAATGTATTTTGTTTTCAATCTATTTGAGTCATTTCCATCATACTACATACAACACACACAATATACAACATATGCTGGAAAGAAAAACACACTGCTGCAGTGAGGTTGGGGAGCAGAATCAACATTGTTTACAAGTGGATGCAGTGAGCATTTTGGAATATGTTGCAAAGTGGGATGCAGTAAGAATTATGGGTAATGTTGCATTGTGGGATACAGTAAGCATTATGGGTAATGTTGCATTTTGGGATGCAGTAAGACGCATGGGTGATGTTGCATTGTGGGAAATAGTGCATTTGGATCATGAATAAATTTGCAGTGAGAGTAATACTAGTAATCTATAATATAACAGAGTAAAGAATACAAATGTTGGTAATGAATAAACTTACTTTTCTGGTTTAAGATCTCTATATATAATACCTAGGCTATGAAGGTGGTCTAATGCCAACGCCAACTCTGCAAGATAGAACTTCACATCTTCCTCTGTGAACATCACCTGCCATACAAACAAATTAAACAAATGAGAATACCAGGACGCAATGCATGATGGTATTAATATAATTAGTTTAATTTCCGAAAAGTTTAACATTTTATGTTAGACATGGTAAAGAATCCTTTGATGATACAAAGTCCCAGGTATGATATTCTTAAACAGATCAAAGAACTTCATAAAGAACGGTTTCAGTAACACTACTATGGTATATCAACTCAACTGTCAGAATTATCAAAACAAGTCAGGGCGCCCTCAACAGGTGAACAATTACTTACCTCTTTTGACAGTCTAGTAAATAAATCTCCGGCTCTCAGAAAATCTAGTATAAGGTATAATTTACCTTCCGTTTGAAATGCTGCCAACAAAATAAATAAATAAATAAATAAATAAATGCTATTATTGGCGTTATCTGTATCTTCACAGAGTGACATAATCCATCTTGAGTTCCACATGCGTCATTCGAAAAGCATTCTGACCATTAGCAAGGCAGCAACTATCGCAAAACTCTGACAAGATACATGCTGTTGTTGCCAGCTGTTCGTAAATATTCAGACCAAAATTACGCTTTCAATACTTTAATATGCAACCTTGAGTGAAATTATACAAGGATAGTTCGTCATCTTTTTATAATATTTGGCAATCCAAAAACATTGTGCAAAAAGTATTTGGAACCGAAAACAAAAGTGGAGGCCAGCGCACTCTGTCTGACTAGCATGTGTAATTGAAATGAGTAAGTGCTCGCTGTGCAAAGGTAAATACAGGGCAGATAAAAAGTCCCTATTACCACAGCATGATAGCACACATTACAAAATATTTTTACTGTAAGTGACAACACAGGATTGTTTAGCGATTCAGCTTTCAATTCAGTCTGATAACTACAAAGCATAGACAAATTATGTGTTCAATTTTTCCGAATAATTATTCATTCGCTTATAAAAAATGAGCTGACAATCTCGTCATGAATAACAGGAAATTTCAGCAAAATCAGCAAACATGGGAATCCAATTGGTTGTACCGCTCACATTGGAACTAATTCATGTAAACTAAAGTTGCATGCAAGGTGCTCGTGGTGATTTAATTTTATAGTTTTACATTCCAGTGCTTCATTTTTTTTAAACTTTAGAATAAGCACATAATAAAAATATAATCCCCTATTTTCTTTTTGTTGAAGTCAAACAGACACACCAGAATAGTGGAACTAATTTCAGACTACGGTTGTAATAGCTTATAAAGATTGCACAAATTCAAATATAGAGGAACTATTTGGCGGAAGGTTACAAACAATAATGGCAGTGAAAGAGTTTATCATGTGTTAAATTTGATACCATGGTTACTGTCCAGACACATCAAGAAGATGGTAAAAAAATGCTGTCAGCTAAGTGGTAACAATATTTCCAATTTGGTATGATATGACCAGTTACCATGGATACGGTAATTAACACCATTTGGATGGCATATGCAATCACTCACCATAATGAAGTTTAACTATAAACGGGTGATTCACTTCAACTAGAATGTCTCTTTCCATCTTGGTACGCACTCTGTCTCGTACTGTGAAATGGATACACAAGGTATTAAAATTGACAACACTGACAGCTTACAAACACAAGACAAATGGTAAAATATTATTGTGTCAGTTTTTACTTTGTGTAGATATTTTTATTATGACAGACAGTATTTAGTGACAAATACAGAAGTCATCTGGCTGAACCATTGCGACTGAAGCTACCTACTGAGAACGGCCTTATTTCTTAAGAATTTAGTTTCGCTGAAACAGTAAGTTGAGTTGACAGAAGTGAATTATTTTCCTCATTAGTCACAAATTTATGAAAATTAGTACATTCATTGATACTCCTTTTCATTAAAAATAACATGCATTACATTGCATAGGCCATTATGACGATAAGCCACCGAGGGCGCTCTTCAATTACCTTTTAACGTTGCTTTCCTTAATACTTTCATGGCATATAGAGTACCACTGTCTTTACCACAGATTTTACGAACCAGGAATACCTGCAAGTATTGACAAAAGAATTTCAGTTATTAGCGAACATAATTAGTAATATCACAACTATGTCATACTATCAGTAGGAATTCATAATACTACATACATTATAACAAAACTATGTAACAAGAGAAAAATTAAATCTCTCTACACAGGTGTCAGTTTCACAATAATAGTAATATATTGCCATTCATGGATATGAACACAATTGGTGAAGCACTGAGTAGAATTTTTGTGAATGTGAATTTGTTAAAAAAATAGAAAGAGTAAAAACAGTATGATCTAATATACGTATATGAAATGTGGGTCAGTCCATAGACCCTCTAAAAGACTGCCTTATGACTGCCCAATCGAATTTCGATTTTCTAGAGATGGAGGAAAGGGGGTGGCAAGTTGTAACTTTTTGCATAAGGTGTATATTGTCTTGCAGGAAGCATTGTACACATTGATTCAAACCTTTGAAATGAATGCTGTAAATTTTTCTGACCAAAGTTTCACTTTGCACATTGTTGTGTATTTTTTCTATAATTTCTTTTGTTAACTTTGGACTGAATGGACATGTTTTCTAAATGGCTCTAGATGTTTGTAATAAAATTTGCAAAACAGTCAGGAAAAATTGATGTAGCTTTATTTTGCTTTACTTTTATTTTCTGACACTGAGACATTCAGCAAGTTTAATTTTGTTTGACAGGGAACTCAGATTTGATGATTTGGGAAAGTTAATATAAAGCAAATACGACTATGGAATTTTGATGACTGTTTGAAGAAACTTCAATCGACATAAAATCAGATCCAGTTGTAATCAAATGAAAGAGACAAACCATTTGACAATGAGATATCGGTGACACAGACGGAAAAAAGATCTTGGCAGAAGATTAAAGACAATCAACTCATTTCATTGAGTGACATAAATGGGAGAAACAATAAATATGAATAATATTAACTTGCTAGCTTGCAAAGTGGACACTCACTCAATGCAAACCACTTGTGTATTATTTCGAATATTTCTGTTCAGCAGTTCAATAATGCCTGATAATGTCCACTTTTATAGCTGAATTTGTCTGTGCATTTTTTTTATAATTTCCTTATTATTTTTGAAGCAAATGGATGTAGTTTCCCATTACCCACTGATCAACATTTCTTAAAAAACAAAATGGAGCGAATAATTCTAATTTCCAACCTGGCTGATGGTACAGTGGTTGGCTCATTTGCCTTACATCAGAGAGGTTCTGGGTTTGGTCCACCAAGTCAACTGTTTACTCAACAGTATACATTGCCGGAAATAGACAATAGAATCTGGTCAAGTAGAGATTTCCTGTCTATCCCATTGCAGTGACTATAATTACATGCAAAATTATTCAAGACAACAGATGATGTCATAGACTTTTAAGGTCTATTGTTTAGCCTAATTGAGAGTATATTGTTATGTTAAGTAGTTCACAGCTTGGGGTTGGAAACAATAGTAAGTGAGGTAATCTTTTGTTTCCTTTGTTCTGTGTCCACTTGTATTTGTTAGCTGATCATATGAAGCCATGTAATAAATGGTGTTAGTTGCCAGAGGACAATATACCCTTAGGTACACTCTTAAGATGGCATTGAAGACAGCCACTCGTTATATACTTAAGGATGCGGTAGAGTTATTTTCGTGAATTTTGCTTTTTTTGTTATTACTTTTGTAAAGTTATTGGGCTCATAATTTTATCAAAATTAAAACTGAAACACATCTAGAATACCCTTTTTTTTTAAAAAAAAATAAGAAAAACTACTTGTATAACGGGATACTGTACAATTTGTTTTTGAGATAAAAGTCTGGACGCAAACAATAACATTGACTTATTGCGTAATTTGCATAATCCCTTCACGACAGAAACAGTGCACACTGAAGACGACGCGGTCATATCAACTCCGGCTCCTGATTATTGATCAATCACAAAAAAAGAGGCCCCAAGGAAAAACTCAAAACGCAGTTCAGAGGAAGCGAAACTTTACCTATAACAGAAATGCATTGCCGACAGTACAATGAGGTTCACACTTTGAGTATTCAAACCAAGAGGGTAAAATTTCGTCAGCAAACATGATCAATTTCCATCTTTTAAAAAGTCAGACAGAGAAGTTATGCAGGGCCGCCGTGTACTGTAACAACTTCGCTTCTTTTTGGAGGACGAATACGGACCCAACACTTTATAGTTTTGGATTTTATTACTGCAAGGTTACTAAGTGACTCCATGTTATGTGTTTTGTTGTAAAAATCAGTCCATCTGATGCTTTAAATGTCCAAAATTAGCGCAGCGCAACGTGACAAATGTTTTGTTTTTTGGCGTTTCCAGGCAGAAGAAATCTGACGCCATGGAGGTCATTCAAGTGAGTTGTGCGTCGTCAGAAATTGACCTACTTTCATGAAATTCACACACATTGATAACGTATTGGCGCAGAATAAAACCCTTGAAGCATTTTTTGAGAACTTCTCGCAATAAAAAATAAAAGGCTTTTAAATTCCTTGTCTATGGGTGAAATAACAGGAAAAATGTAAATTGGTCTCATTGTAAACAAATATGCAATCTATGTTCTAACACTCTCGAGGCATTGACGGGGCTGATGCTGTCTTGATTTTTCAGCTTTCTTTTTTTACAGAACCCCTACGGTTTTCATACAAAACTAATTTTTATTCAAAATAACACCTCTATGTTTACTTAGTAATCACGTGACTAATTCGTGGTACATGTCACAGATCATTTTTTTCAAAAAGCCAGGAACAAGGGCTTCAAGAAAATATATAATTTGCTACGCTTCAAAACACTTTTCCTCATGAAAACAGTTTTTACTTTTTAGAGCATGATAACTCTACCGCATCCTTAATACAAAAATATGTGGACAGACTAATCTTGTAAATATCATTGTGGCAGTCAACGGCGATTGGTATGCAAATTACGTTTGTCTGACGCATTACAAAACAAAAGTCTATACTGTCGTAGAATAATACACAACTCGCGGACAGACAGTGTGATGAAACCCCTTTTTTTACAAAGAGGAAAAACGCCGATACAATATATTGATCTTGTGGTCTGACCTTCAGCATCAAAAGCAGTATGGCGATAGTGCTTCGCGTTCGAAAAGTGGGATAATTTTTAACATGGAATAACGGACATAAACTAAATCTTGATTCAGGTTACTTCCTGTTGTTAATTGGATTAAAACAGTTATATTTGCTAACAACTGGATCGTACATCTGTGTAAAAAATGCATGAATTTTAGCTCTAATTTGGGCAGCGAATACTGCGTCTACAACTGCGTTGGCTGCGTCGCCGTGTTCATTGAACCAGAGAGTATCCAGAACGAAGCGAACAAACTTGAACAGTCACCTGCGTTACTGCATTTACCTATTTTTAAAAATAGAGTTTGGCACACAATTACATATCGTCCATTGGTAATGCACTGGGCCAGTGTAGGATATATCATCAAGTTTTACGGCAAGTTGGGCATTTAATGGTGGAGTTTTGATGGAAACATCTATAACATATCGAAAGCTTGGAACGTCACCTGTCTATTACGAAGCACACAAAAGTGAAAAAATGAAAAATATAAACTCAAAATTAAATTTTGTTTTAATAGATGTTTATGCAATGCATTCTCTATGGCACATCCTGTGATGCTTATTTGACTGGGGAACACTGGCCAGGGCGGAAGTCGGCCATCTTGTCCACTCATTTCTGGCAATGAATAGAAGTAGACTCCACCCTTTCTTAGTGCTACGTTTGTTGCCAATAAAACATTTATATTTTACAATAAATCATACACAAAACTGTGTATGAATAATTCAACCATACTACCATAAAAACTCGGCCCCTCTATAAAATTCGACCACCTGATTATTTGCTCGGTTTCGGTATTTAAATACTAAAATACTCAACAAGGTCATCCAGTAGCGGCACATGTTGTTGCAACATGGCTTCCGACTCCACAACAAAATAAATAGATTGGAAATCAAATTAAGCAGACATCCGCTACGTCAATACTGAACTATTACATTCCGCCTTTTCCAATCTTATATTGATTCCCAATCAAATCACAATAGTGAAAGACGACGTATGTCACTTCTCAGCGTTTGAACCTCGTGTGTAAGAACGTTCACAATGCTAATAACAGAGTAGTGGCAGATTTAAGATCTGTAATTTGGATAGCGAAAGGAAAAAAAAATCACTGAATTAATAGCCTTTTCTAACAAAGTACATTGCATATACAAATTATGGATTGGATTTGTACACATTTGATTCCCAGCTTTTAGCTCTGAATCATAGTAGAGCTTATTTCATTACAGTCGGTAATGACAACTTATAATGCTTTCAATGTGACAGACCCAAGCAGCCAAAAATCAGGATTTCCTATGAACAATATAGATGAATAGCCGGTAATATTAACACATGCTTGCAATGTGGACAAGATCTCTTACTCAATGCAAACCACTTATGTGTTATTTCAAATATTTTGATTATAAATGGTTCAAGCATTGATAATGTTGCTGAATTGTCAGGGCATATTTTTATAATTTCTTCAAGTTGGCCAAGACAAGTAAAAAAAAAACGGCAGGGCGCCGCAATCGACAAAGGGTCTGCATCGAAAGAGAGGCGGCGAATATGGTGTAGATAAATTTGGAATCAAAGAAATGCAACCAAACTCAAATTTTCAGTAATATCTACAACTAAAATGGTGTGTTTTCCTTATTTGTGAAATATAGAAATAATTGTCATTCATATATTTAAGGCATTTTACTGTATTGTCAGTGAAACTGTTAATGAAACGAGCGAGTAAACAGCAGCATTAGTTTTGATTGTCAGAAATGCACAATTGCAGCTATCTCTATGCCATTTTTCCCATCAACTCCCATGTCTATTTTCTTGTATAATTTCATCTAATTACTGATATTTTAATTAATGTTGTAAACCCACCATTCACAAAATTGAAAAAAAAATTCTATCTGACAAGATAATAAGGACATTTTTTTGTCACAGGCATGACATACTAATACCGGTAATAATAAAATAATGAATAACTCATCTCGTGTACGTTCAAATATTTGATGCGAAACATAAATCTCCTTTGTTTTCTAAAAGCTTTCATAAATTGACAGAACACAAAAATGGTGTGAAACAGAAATTAAAACAAGAAAAAACAGGTTTCAATTACCACTATGAATGCCAGAAATTTTCCCATCAACATTTTATAGCAAAATTCTGTACATTTCTCTACAATTTTCAATAATTTCTTTGTTAAGACTGAACCTCATAGACATAATTTTCCATAGTCAACAGATCGGGCAAAGTTGCGCAGGTTATTTTGTGAAATGTGGTAAACGTTGAAAAACAGCTATAAATATAATTTTACTCATCATTACATACTAATCATATTTCTTATACTGCAGGCATTTCCATCCAGATGTCAACATAACTTTATATCTTGATAAAGCTATACAAATCTGAATTGTTTTATTTGATCCAAACAAAAGTGGACGAGCAGTACAAATAGAGAGAACACATCACTAATGATATTAAGTTGAAGAAATCAATTGTTATCAACTCATCCAATTCCCCCCTTCCGAATTCTTTATTCTACAGTCTCGCCAATACTGTTCGTTGTGTGGTCAAAGAAATTTGCCAAGAGTTAGAAAGTTCCACTGAGTGAAGGTGGGTAAAGCTAGAATTAAGTGTTGTTTTTTTTATCTTATTTTGAAACAAACTCACTGATACAAAGATACATACATGTAGACAAATCAAAGAAAACCTTACTGGATGACAAAACCCGGCTTATAACTCTACACAGAATAACGGGACAGTAGTATGGTCTACACACTACATATCAACAATTTTCATAATAGAATAAATAAATTCAAAGAAGTTTAATAATAAGAATATCAAATAATTTTGAAGAGTTTCTGTCTTACTATATTTAACTTTTAAGAATAACTGATACATGTATTTATAACATTTGCATATCCTGAAAGGACAATGGTAGCTTGACTGATACCAAGGCAGCGTTTTAATTTGCTGCATCAGCAGGTTGTTTGATGAATAATAAACAAGAGGCAATACTAGTTTTCCTTTGATGTTTTATGAATAATAAACAAGATGCATTATTAGTTTTCATGAATGGGTACACCAAATATGTCTACGATTCCAGCCAATCCTACACTTCCCTACCCTAAGGCTTTACAATCAACAGCCACACAGCTAATAAAGCCCACAAATACAGGAAGCTTAAATGAGTCAGCAATATTGAAATAATTGCAAAACCTTTGACATTTAATTTAATACATGTTACCATGACAACAAGGGTGTGGTCACATTAGAGGGGGTGGTATCAGGTACTTACAGAAATGCCGGATACACAGTAATTGTGAGCAAACAGTTGTGATGACGACTGAAGAAAAGACAACATTCAGATTTTACAAAATGTGACACTGGATTGACACTTGACACATAATTTTTTTTCATTGATTTGTTATAAATCATGTACAAAGATTGCGAAAAATAGTACCCTTTGGTAAAAACGATGAAAATAAAGTATCTAACAGTATTTTCAAAAGTGATGATTCAGCAAAATACAATGAAAAACTTTTGTCTTCTTTTTATGAAAAAATAAACGCAGGAAAAGTGAACTCCATTTGTGTCAAACAATTGTATTTCTAACCACAGAATGCAGTGCCTGTTTGGAAATGTTCAGGCGCGCAAACAGAAATGAGCGCAAGTTTCGTCACAATTGAAAACACGAAATGTACACATTTTCTGATTAGAAATAAGCAAAGGCACTACCATAAACGGTCAGAGAAATAAACACCAATTATTTCATAGACTCACAAATTTACATTTCAAGAAATGTTAGTTTCTGTGATTGTGTAACCACTTCACAATTCACACGACTTCTTTAGATCACACACATCCTTACAAACCCTCATAAATTCCTGTTGAAAGCAATTTATCGACTAACTGTAGTGTTCCACTGAACCTTATCTCAATAGGGTGATGGTTTGTTTAAAATGTAGCGTAATGACAACCTGTTTTACATCGTCTGGTAACCGTGGGAACATTCTGACACGCTAACAATTCATGCATAAAAGCAGAATGGCATTACCACTGACAGAGCTCAGTGACGCCTATAAGAGCAGTCAGGAGATGTAGACGATGATAGAACGGATCTATTAGCAGACAGCTCTGAGTTAAGAGCCAATGGATTTGTGCAATACTACTAGTGAGGAAAGCAACCAATGAAAAGCAGTGGATCTGGGCAAGGGGCACAACAAACATATTAACATATCTTAAAGATGAGATGAAACTGAAGATTTAACCTAATTTTAATCAAAATTATTCAGGATGCATGTTGCTATGGTGAGCTTACATGTTGCTATAATGACTTGTATTGCTATAATGACCTGTATTGCTATAATGACCTGTATTGCTATAATGACCTGTATTGCTATAATGACCTTACAACTATTAATATAATAACCTCAGGCCTCATAAATGTTTTGGTATAATAACCTCATGGGTTACTCTGGCACCCTATTGATATTGTTGCTATAGAGACCACATGTGTTGCTATAGTGATCTCATGTTTTATTATAGTGACTTTTTATGTTGCTATAGTGACCTTATGTATTGCTTGAGTGACCTCACATGTTGCTATAGCGACCCCATGTGTCATTATAGTCAGAATCGTATAGTAAGCTCCATATTTGTTTCCGGGAAAATTACTGGTAGTGTAATACATACATACAGTAGAAACAGAGAATGATACTGTCAACTTTAAACTTAGTCCAAAACTGAAGAAGAAATATAAAGTAAAGTTGGAAACCTTAAAACTAAGTCGACTAACAAAGGGTTTAGCAGGATCAATTGGCCGAAATGGCGTTGGTGTTGAAAGCATGAGAGAATACAAGACAAGTCATTGAAAATGACACAGTCCCCGTTAAGTTCTCTTTGTGCTCGTCATATTAAAGCGGAAGGGTTGTCGCGAGCGTGTCCTTGAAACTTGAGTTCCAAGTGGCGTATACAACAGATTGTTTATTTACATCAAAACACTTGTTTCGTGTCATAGTAATATAGCCAAAATAAAAACAGCCGTTATTCAGCCATCTTTGATCTGATTATGAAACACACTGATATGTATGATGTATGTGCCAAATACGAATGAAAATGGTACATAAATTGTGGAAATATAGTAGTAAGGCCAAAAAGTCAGATGGCTGTCAATCGGCCATCCTTGACCAGATTTTGAAACAAATTGTCATGGACATGCATCCTAACATGTATAAAGTACATGTATGTGCCAAATTTGAATGAAAACTGACAGAGCATGTCCAAGATACCGCATAAAAAAACAAAAACAAGATGCCTGCCAGTCGACCATCTTTGATCCAATTGCGAAATAAATCGTCATGGACATGTATCCTAACATGTATAATCATGTACCAAGTTTGAATGACAACTGACAAAGCATGTCCAAAATACAACATTTTCAAAAAACAAGATGGCTGCCAGTCGGCCATTTTGAATGGAATCGCTAAACCACTGCATGTGCATATGTCCCACATAAGGTACTAGGCACATGCAAAGAATGAACGGAATCGGTCCACAGGATTCTGAAATATGACGTTGGATAGACTGACGCACAGACAGACGCACACACGGACGGACAGTCGGACGGACAGACTCAGGAACTCACAGACGGTCGGGGACATGTATCCTAACATGTATGATCTATGTACCAAATTTGAATGAAAACTGACAAAGCATGTCCAAAATACGACATTTTCAAAAAACAAGATGGCTGCCAGTCGGCCATTTTAAATCAAATCGCTAAACCACTGCATGTGCATATGTCCCACATAAAGTACTAGGCACATGCAAAGAATGAACGGAATCGGTCCAAGGGATTCTGAGATATGACTCCGGACGGACGCACGGACGGAGACCGAATTATAAGTCCCTGTTTTCGGACTTCGTCCGAACGGGGACTAATAAAGTACAGTTACTATTTTGTCTTCACAAACATTGAACCACTTGCCCTTTTTTAATAGAAACAAAACAGAATCCTCACTCATACTAACTGTAATAGGAGATGAGATATTACAAAAGTATTTTAAATCCCACTAGACGGTTCTCCCATGCCCCGAGGAGAGTTCCTTACATAGACGTCATATAAAGTAAAGTAATCCGAGCACGTGTGCATACAATACGATATAATATTATTTAACATTAATGACATGAACATGTACACGTAGCACAGAAACAGAGACAAGGCATAATTTTAGCCTCAAAAAATAAATAGAATTCATACAGAATTTTTTAAAAATATTAGTTTATCAACTACGACGAATGAAATTGGCACGCTGGCCAATAAATTAGAATCCTGATCAGAGTTTCTCAAAATTATATACAACTGAAAACTCCTGAAACAGATGTTTTGTTACTTATTTGGTGCAACTTCTGAGTTCAATCTGTAGTTATGTTAAACACATTTAATTTTTGATAAACTGGGATGACTTTTCAGAATGCCTTCAAATTACGAAATCACAGATAGCAGCGAAAATAAAACTGTTTACATTACACCATCAGTAATCAGTTATCAGATTACATCAAGGACACCTCAGATTGAGGCAATCTGCAAAATACAAGAACCCCTGAAAAGTGACATTTGTAGTTTGCAGAAGATCATGTAAATCTGTATTCGTAGCCATGGCTTCTAATAAAATGGTACAATGCAATAGAATGGATGTGGCTTCTATTAGTGCCTCTAAACATATGAGAAATTGTTAAATTTTGATTCTCAAATGATCAGAAAAAAAATATAGGTACAACTTCTATTAGGGATGCAACTTCTAATACAGATTATACAGTACATGCTGTACTTGTTATGTAACATTCCCACTTTTTACCATCTGTAGGATTCCTCTCACTGACCCCTGTAAGCATCATAGGGGCTTTGGATTTTGTACAGTTCATGAGAAATCTTATCCAGCAGAGTGAATTCTGAAATTAAATTTAGAAGTGTCACCTAAATTGAAGTAACATCATCAGGATTCGTTGCCATACCAACTGATTTTATCATTTTTCACACTGATCACAATAAAAAATAGGAGGTATTTGGCATACAAGACAAAGTAGAGAATGCAACTTGAAAAGTGACAGGTCTGTAGGTGATCACATTCAGATGTAGAACATCACGTGGATATCTACACATCTACTCATGTACTAAGATAAGACAGCACACTTGAATAATAGTGGGCGTCTGCACACACCGAATCCAGTTTAAACCAGAAAAAAACTTTCCCAGCTTCTTTTCCATTGACATGTTTGCAATAAATCCATTTATAAACGGAGCTCTATAGATCTGAATTATTTCTTTCAATTGGAACTCAGTTTTAACAACTTCTATTGTATTCGTACTAAAAGAATGAAGAGAAAACAAGTTTTCTCCTTAGTCAGTCAAAGCAATTCTGTCATAGAATATTTCTATTTTTTTGGATGTACGTATAATCAAATGCAGCTCACTCAAAACTGACTCAGTGTAGCTATACATATAGTCTGGCTTATACTGCACCATGCACACATGAATGCAACATATAAATTCTATCGTACAGAAGCAGACTGCACTATGTTGGACAGTACAACCTGGGCCATCAGTCAATTGATCAGAGCAAGGATTCTCACCAGAAGCAAACACCAGATACAAATACAGTTCCAGTTTGGTTTATGCATATGGCAGAGCACCAGTCGATATAAAGTACAGGCAGGTACATTGTACCAGACAAAAATCCAGAACAGTACAGTAACAGTCTGGTTTATCTATATATATATTGGAGCATCAATTCTATATAAAGTATAGGCAGGTAACAGACTACAGCACAGTACAGTAACAGTCTGGTTTAGTGCATGGATTCTGTACAATAGAGTCAAGTACCAGATCCCAATTCATCAACAGTAGAATTTAAACATAAAGAGCCAGACACAGATACAGACACAGGGGCAGGTTATTTGATGATTACTCAAGTACCAGCTTAGTTGTCACTAGCAACAAGAGCTAATTATCACTCTTCCAATTCATCTTGGATTGGAAGATACTATAAAAGCATAGTACTTGCACTACTGGGTTCAAGAGAGCTATTTTTAAGTAACACAGCCTGAGGGGCACCTTCCATTAACATCACATGCACAGCATTTCTTGATATTACCGTATTACCCCTGGGCAAGCGCCCACCCCCTGTTTTCACAAAAGTTACATGTTGGGGACATCCTCGATTAAACGCCCAGGGTGATTTTTTAGCCAAGAACGGGGTCAACAATAAAGTTTTATTTGTCAAAAACGAACGCGTTCGATTTATTTAAATAGTGTGTTTGTTACGGTAGTTCTCTTTTTGGAGTGTGTGGTGGCCCTGAAAAGGGCCACTTTGTTTGTGTTTTTACGTAAAAACTCATTGGAACTTAACGACGTAAGATGAACCACGCAGCATGTGGCGCACACGTTCTGCTTTCTCTTCATTCACGATGAATCCAATATTGCAACGATCCATACCTTGGTGAGTGGTTTGAAGCACTTAGCCTTGGTTTCAAAACGTAGTATTTCGCTGACTGTGAATCCATAACGGGAGCTAGCACTTTTGAGACATCACGTCGTAAACTTGCTACTTTCTTTCCATCCTTCATCACAGCTATGGCATTACAGTCATGTGGATTATTTTTCTGTCGTTGAAGAAAAAACATTTTGCGATAACCATAATGAGGCATGCCGACGATGGGAACTTGTTGCATCATCGTTATTTTTGTAATTTTGTCACGTGTGTGGGTGCGTGAATAAATCATGTTAATGAGGTCGACCAGAGTTTATTTTCAGTCTGTTTTTTATGTATCGCCATTTGGATATGTTTATGTATTCACAATAGTTTGTAAACATTTCACATCAGTAATAAAAGGTTTATTTGTTTCATAACCCTGTCTGCTATTCTTCAGTAATTACGATGCGATGTATCAATACGTGCGTGAACAAAATTATGCTAATGAGGTCATCGCCATCTTGGATTACAAACGGTAGTTTTTCCCGGCCGTTTCGACTTGCATGCACTGATCACGGTTACTAAAAAAGTAACCGTGCATTGATTACAATACTTACCATACTTTATAGCCAATTTCAGTGAGTAATACAACTTCATTCGCTGACATAAAACAAGTTTTATTCTTGAAATTCGACCCCGTGTCTTAGTGTTCCCACAGTTCTTGACCGAGCGCTCACGTTTATTGAAACCTCGCATAAATCAAGAAATAAGTACGTGTACAAAGTGTACGAAAGCATTCCTTTATTTGACCTTATCATACGATCACAAAAACAACTTTTTAAAATCTTTTTTGGGGTGGTCCTCGGGTAAGCGCCCACCCCCATTTTTTCCCGATTTTGTATGTTCAGGCCGCTGGGCGTGTGCCCGGGGTAATATGGTACACTGGAAAAACTGACAGTGGGAAGGTCAGCGTGTAACTTAGACCCCAGCTGTTCAATCATACAGCCCCATCATCAGGACAATCAACATAAATTTGGGTGATCTTTATGTTCATTACAAAATCATTGAGTACGGAATGCTGACCAGTATATCACTCCACGAGTATCATCACAGTAAAATCATCCTGACAAATATTAAATGACAGTCTCAAACATCTTCTTCTAGTTAGCTGACAACAATATAAAAGAACACTGCTATACTTTATTCTAGCTGAGAGTTTAAAAATAAATTTATATTACCCCGGTAGGAATTTCAAAAACAAGCTGAGGAGATGATCTCTCAGTGAGTTTACTTTTGATATTTCGAGATCTATATACTGATTTATAATTCCTCAGGGACTGGCATCACTGAGTAGTTCGTGAAAACACGATCAAGAGCAGTAATAAAACAGATTCCTTTAAATCCTTTGGGGGGAGGAGGTTTCTGTGCTTTTATGCGAGAAGTATCACTACTTACACAAACCATGAGAGTGTAAGAAAACCATTGTCAACATTGCACAGAGTAAACCTATTCTCATTAGATAAACACACAGAAATATAATTGCTTTTACTTTCTCCGTTGAAGCATTTGATTGTGGCTACAATCGGTCAATTGGGCACCTTACCTCCCCTGAGGCAAAAAAGTCTTCCGAAGTAATAAAAAGTCGCGATGTAAACCTGAATGGGAAAGTTCAACATACAACAATGATGGCTTTGATAATGACAGCTCTACACTGTGGATGTGTTTCTGTTTTACATTCACACGTGCATGCCTGGATTTGTGTGAAATCTACATGTATCAGTATCATTCTAGTAATCCAATCAATCAATGAGAAGGGGGACAGGTACAATGTAGACATTGAGCAAAATTTTGCCAAATCAGAAATTTTTGCTGTAAATGAGCAAAATCCCCTTTATTATCTACAATTATGACATGATAATTTATTCCTAATATTCTTATTTTACGAAGCAGAACATTTTTTTTTAATTACCCATATTTAGGATATGAGATAGTGGTTATCATAGCTATTTTCATCCCCCACCCCCGAATTATAAAATGGTATTATCCCTTAGCATCATAGATTTCTTATCTCAAAAACAGAGTTATTTCCGGTCTAATCAGGTCAGCTTAACTACCATGCAATGAACTTATTTATACACCTGGCAGTTAACACCAGTAAGCAATAACATACTTCACACTGTGTGATAACTAGTACATTCATTAATCAATTAAGAATGAAAAGCAACAGATAAGTTCATGTCTTGCAGTCCCATAAAAATTTCATTGTCATTCCAAGGATATCAAAGAAAGCAATGAAGATTTACTAAGTGATTACTTGGATTAATAAAAACTACTTGTTTATCAGTTTTGCCGGCCAATGAGAATGAAATAATTGAAATTTGTGAGCAAAAATCCCGAGATTTGTGATTCTGTCTGACTAGTCCAAAATTAACAATGGTAATTTGAAAAAAAATTGTGATGTAAATCACTACAGTAAATTACCATAAACACTGACTGCTTCAGGAAATAGCTGCGATTAAAGTGAAACAGATTTACAAGACCCCCCTGCCACCCCTCAATGCATCCACAAAATAGACTGACCCAATCTAATATGACTTGAGTAAGAAACCGTTCAATCCATAACAGGGGTGTTGGCTTTGATGAAAAGAGTAAATAACATTGCTTTACCTTTCCAAATGATCCCTGTCCGAGAACTTTTAATAGTTCAAAATGTGATGGGTCAGCTTTTTCTAATCCTTCTCGTGTGACATCTTTAACTTCAATTTCAGACATATTGTGGTCCCCTTCCTCCTAGAAGACAAAACAAAACTTGTTCAATTGATTAATAATATGTACCAGAACCTGATTCCACAATTGAAACCTTCATCTGGTAAAAACTTGTTTTTCGTGTGTTTTCATGGGAAGACACATACACATAGCCACAGCAACAATTAAGAAAACTGTTACTTGTTAAAAATAATGCTGGTTGATGTTTTCTGAGAAAGTGCTCGAGTTTTTTTAACCTTTTAACCACCAGCTCCCTCTTTTCATCACAAATTCACAAAAATAGTCCTGTTTATAGTCTGCAAGTTTGGCATTATAAAAGAAACTGGTCATTGTATTATTACCAGTTGGAGATGATAGAATATATCAGGACAAGATTTTTAAAACTCAATAAAGAATTGAGATTAAAAGAGAGCTACGCAATTTGCAAATGTAATCAATCTATAATCTGATAAGCTGTGATCAGTAATGGCCCAGGTACATGTAGTTCAGAACCCAACACAATGTGTACTGAAAAATAATTGTGATGAATTGAGTCTGATCATTTACCAGCGTAAGGAGTTGACAAGTAAAAACCCCATTTTATTTTCTGCAAAAATTTTTTTCAACTTATAAGATCAGTTTTCCTCTAATGTTTCCTGAGCCTCAGTCCCACCCTCCTTAATGATGGTCAAACTCTTTCAAATTGGAAGTTACGCAATTTTCTTGTTATACACGTGTTTGTCCATCACTGACTGCTCTTGACAGAAAATAACTTGATTCTATAAACTGCGGAAATATTTGACATTAAGTCAGGTCATGCATCTCTTATTTCACTCTATTCTAGTCTAACCTATTATTGATTACTTGAATAACATGATCAGCAGAGGGTCTGAAAACCTGTAACGTAACCAGTCATACATATATAAAATACAAAATCATGTTACCTAGAAACCTCATTTATTTGCACGTGTCAGTTTTCACAGAAATATACCAACATCAAAGACATGACGAAATGCTGTTATAAAATTTGTGTGTATTGTACCATTACACGTATTTGTACATTTTTTATTTTTGCTGAATCAGATTTATGCTTGAGGTTGCGTAAAGAAAATCTGAAAAGTGATAGAAAAGTGATATTAGCGCAACATTTCAGTCAAAACAAAATGCAGAAACAATTCTCCAGAATTTTACTCGAGTTACAACCAAAAGACATAACAGAATGAGAATCCAGGTAAAAATAACTCCCTCATGTTTTAACTACCATCTGCAGATGTAAATAGAAAAAACATTGTACAATAAGACGCCAGCAGCACACTTAAAGTAGGAATGGTAGACAAATCACTATAAATCTGCCAGCAGTGACGAACACCTTCTATAAATAGTATCACTTGAAAACCAATGTGTGTACATGAGTTATTCGTGTACAGTAGGGTATACTTAATATCCACTGTTGATAGTGTCCAGCAGGAACAGAACAGTCAGAATATGTATATAATAAACATCTTACAGATCAGGCCTGTGTAAATTGACTTTGAACCTGCATTAAAGGGGGGGTTGTTAGTAGTAAACATGTGTTGGCAATCTGTTGTTTCCCAACGGGTAAACTATAAAGGGACATGCACATGGTATTGTCATTTGCCTCAAATTATTTCGAGTAATCAAATGTCTGGTCAGTTGCGGGTGGCCTAATAATTTGGCTGTGGGGGCACTGCCCGCCCCCGTATTCATGAAGTATCAATGTACCAGTATGACCAGTACCGATATGGGTGGGAATATAAAGCTACGTCCGCATGCAGTATTGGAATTCAAATGGCTGCAATGTGTTTGTGTACATGTGATAATAAATCGGTCTCGAAAGAAGTTTTCACATACATGTACATGTTGTATTTCGTAAATCTCACTAAACACGATAGATCAATGTAGAACTTGAATAATTAAACTGAAAAATTAAAAACAAACAAAATAGCACAAAATTCAAATAATTTTAATCATGCATGTTTCATTTCTCAGTATGACGTAATAATAATAATAGGAGTGGCAAACCAAAAGAACCCGTTGGTCACAGTACCTGACCATGAGGTACAACCAACAAGACCTCACACCGATATCCTAGAATCCTTGTTCTACCATGTCACACACTTGAAACCACAACAAGGACATTAGAAACAAAGACGTTTATTGCCATGTTTTTCCAAATCAAAGTAACCTCTCTGAAGGCAAAACTTTTCATGACATAAGCCAAGGGTACGTAACCACTCAATCACTCACTGACCTCAAGTCACACCTGACCTCAATTTAGAAGACCCCAATTAATCAGAATCTTCCAAGGTTCAAGACTACAATTAGAGATAATTTTATGTAGCCTATCTATTTCAAAAAGGATGTGTTTTTTTTCTTTGTGATAAGTTTTTAAAGTTTATGAGGCGATGAAGCCTTGTAGCTGATACCTATTAAATCAAAAGAAGCAGCCTTGTAAAGCAGTCAGGCATGAAGACAATTGAATCAGTTCAGTAAGTTTTCGTTCAATTAAAGCTTCCATTTAAGAAGTTATTATCCAAGGATAAGATATATGGATAAGGTTGAGCAGCCTAGTGATTACAAAAGTGTGTCCACCTTGTTGTCTAAATTGCATGAACCGTATTTTCTTTATTAGGAGTGCATAAGCAGATACAATACATAAATAAACTGTTATTATACACAAGTACAAATAACACAGTGGAAGTCAGGGGAATTTAAAACTCAAAAACGTACATTTAGTACAGTACTGTTTGGTTCACTTAGTGGAAAAGTTGGATCACATGTACCTGCAGATGAGACAATATTTCACTTCTAAATTGTAATAAATGTTATTAACTTCATTCATTATGTTTTTAAACCACATCATAAACATAGTCATATAGTATCACATTCTGTTTTATGGAACTTTAAAATACCAATATGACAAGTCATTACACTTACACCTACTAAGTTAACTATAGAATGGCTGGACTCCATAATAAAACTAGGATACACTCAAAATGCAAAAAGTGTTTAATTGGGAGATTTTTTCTCCAGCGAAAAATCTAAAAGTCAGTCTGTCCGAACCACAGAAAAAAATACCAGAAATAACAGCGAACAGAGAAAAATTTCTAATAGCAAACCACTGAACAGAGCTGGGGAATACATGTTGGTTTGAGAAGACCATACTTACAAAACCCAGTCTGATCATTAGATCCATAATCCGCTGACCCTTCTTTTTACCACCGCGGTCGCTGCCAGAGCTGGAATTTTCTTTCCGAACCATTGCAATTGCGAACATATACGCTAGTTATTAAGTACGGTTTATCCACAAAACACAGAAAAACCCTGGGTCACCTGAGAGGCAATATAGACATGTGTGTGCTGGCAGCGATGTATACAACACTGTGCTCAGCCAAGTAATGCAGTTAGTGGTGACGGCACTGCCGATATATGAATGGAATGTCAAAGGTCGACCTCATCAGTACATCCCTTTTAAGGAACTTAGAGATCTTATAACAGTTTGAGTGGGCGGGGCAGCAAAGCTAGGATAATTACACAGATGAATTATCGACCTTCAAACAGTGACAGCACACACTAGTGGTAAACAAGCTGTTAGCAATAGAGGAAAAAAGTGGTAGCCTCTAGAACCACAGATATTGAAAGAATGTCAGAAAGCACAGGAAGTATTCTTTGAAAGCTGCTTGTGATGATGTCAGAAACAGGTGAATAAATAAATGGGATATTTTTAGAACTCAGCTGGTCTTTTGAAAAATGAAAACAAATGAAGAAGCAGACATCGTGACCAGAATAGACTAAAATTGACAATATTTATTTTAATCTACCCACATTTGGTATTTAACAAAAATCATTGTGAAATGATTGTACTTCACCAAAGTACATGAATGTAACTAAGTGATGTAGATATTGAATATAATGATTTTTTTTTGCTTTTAATAATTCATAATTTTTAGCAAATTTGTGTGGTGTGCCAAGAGGCCTCATCGATGTGCATGTCTTAGAAATCGGTACTCCGAAGAAATGCTGTCCATTGTGAAGAATATTGATTTTTGACGCTTGAGAATTGAACAAATGGTGCACTTAGAAATGAAAGTTAGCCGCCTGAATGACTACAGTGTTTTATTTTGTGTTTCCAAATACTTTTATAATCAATAGTCTGATTGCTTGTCACATTTTTTTCACTAAAACATTTATTTTTTATTTTTTTTCCATTAAAAGCAGACAAGACAGAATTAGCCAAGTTTGTCAAAAATCGGGGCTACAAAAATGTTAGAAAATCTTCCTTATTTGGAAATTGTGTGTCACTTTTACATCAAATTTAAACTCTTTCTTTTGTTTATTTCAGACACAGTGCAATGAGCATGCAATGAAAATAAAATCCAGTCACACAAACTTTGCACAGTGCGAAATAGAATCCTACTCTGAAGACAAATTTAGCACAGAGTGAAACGTTCTTTGTTGCCATTTCTGGTTGTTATCTCTCATCCAATTATTACTATAAGCAGGGGAAAGTTGTCTAATAATATGGTTATCACGAGAATACTGCAAAGTATGCACACAGGCAGTATGGGAATGCATCGACATCGGCTACGCAGCTTTCTCGAAATAACATCATAGTACCCAATTTTCTCATCTATTTAATATTTCCAGCAATCCGACTAAATACGAGTAGCAAAACAGTTTACAATTTCATTAACTACCATGAATCGTTTATTTTCCGCTGCTCAAAATTTCTACGATTTGTTGATTTTATGGCATCCACAAAAGACAAAATTTTGTGAAAGTCACTGTCATAGAACCTCAGAGAAATTTTCGCTGCTACAAAATAACATGATTCTTACTGGCTTGCATAATTTGCAAAAATGTGTCTTGCGCAAAAATGAAGTCTTTTACAGTTTTACAGCATATTTAGTTCAGTTATTTTGAAGTTAATTCAAAGAATTTAATCCAATTTTAGATCATAAGCTACTGTTTCCCTTCACTAAACTGACCTTAGAAGTAACACTCATTTAATCCTCACTCCCATCACCAAGTTGAAATTTTTTTCAATTCTATTATTCGTACGACAAAATAATGCATTATTTAAATTCATAGCAATAAGACGATAACTGACATTAAACTCCTTTTGAAAGTTGTGATTATTTAAATTTTTTCTTGATAGATGTTATATTACTGCTTGTGACATGAACAGAAAATGTCAAATGATGAGGAAAACGTTGAAATGCAATGGGATACAAATTGCTCCTCTTGCTCTCTCCTCCCACAAGATATGTTGGCACACATGTAAATTTCCTTTGTGAACAACGCTGATGCTATTTCCCCTTAACATTAGCTAATTTTACTAGAATAGAAAATTATTCCCAAAGCCAAAATATTTTATGTGAAACTTACATGACGTATAATGTACACCGTAACTTTAAAGCGTCATCTGCACATGAGTCTGATGGCCATAGCGCGTCATTGTTTACAAACAAACATCTATCCATAAGCCTTTGTGTTTTTAGCGTGTATTGCTATTGTCGCTTACCCTCTCGTTTTAAATAATTGATGAATAAACCCGCAAAAAAATAACTTTTGTATAAATTGAACACCACAAACTATAAACTTCTTCAATCTATTGATTGTATCCATATTATTGACTAAAACTTTTTCAGCAGCAGTAACCTTTGACAATTTATATCTAACCTTCCACAACAAAACTAAAAATAATTATTATCCAATTGATAATTATTATTTTAATGTGAAAATTTATTTCTTGGCAACACAAAAGCTTTTTGTAGCAGGCTTGTCATCGCATGTTCAAAAGTTTGACCGCTGTTTAAAATTTTGCGCATTCCCGAGAGCATTTCTTCTGATAATATACTGTATATTAATTGCAGACAAAACTGTAAATAACTTAAATACCTTGGAGATTTGCCAACAATTAATAAGAAAATCGTACAAGTTTGAAAAATTAGAAATGCACTCTTGTTTTTGAGTTTAGTCTGCCAATAGAACAGGCGTGACTACTTGCAATGCATCTAAACAGGAGAATGTGCCAATAATTATTCTCAACAAATCAAAGTAAATGGCTCGTAACTTGAGTAATTAAGATTAAAAAAACACTAAATATTTTGAAAATCCCCCCCCCCCGACAATTTAAGGCATCAGTGAATGCAAGTAAATTTTTTCTTTAATCTATTCCTGAATTTGCATTCTTGCATTTGAGGTTTAACCTTGTCCTTAAGAGGGTCGAACCAACAACATTTTTAGTGTAGATACCAGTATCTTTATTAGAACAGCATGTCCTCGATGAACTAAAACAAGGAGAAGGGGAGGGGGGCATTCAACAACAATCGAAGCATCGGATTATGTAGCCAATAACTTTAATAATTTTTTTTATAAAGCATGGACAGATGTGTACTCTATCAGTTGCCATAGTTTGGGATAATATTGCAAGCCAAGTAGATTAGAACAAACCAGTCATGCCCAAAATACAAGCTTGTTTCCACAGCTGACACAATATCCATTACACAAAAGCAGTATAAAGTTTGTCTAGTCAATTAAAAAAAAAACTGTTCCCAGGGCAGCTGCTACAAGGTACCATCAGGTTCATGGTATTTTTTTTATACAGCAAAATGAAATTTGTGAAGCTAAAATAAAATTTCAGCGAAAACTTGAGGGATGCTCAAATAAGGAAAATAAATTCATATGTGGTATTTTCATTTGTCAAATATGTGTACCTGTATAATTTGTCCTAAGGTATTGACCTGCATATATATATATTTATTTATAGAGTGAAAAAGCCAGCATAGTTGTCAGATTTGAGAATTAAAAATAGAGTGTCAAAACAACTCTGGTCAAGCTACAATGTACAAGGGTCAAGAACCCATATATTGATAAATGCACGGTCTCCTGCTGCGGTCATCTAAAGTACCTTGCATCTCAAATAGCACTTTTATTTGTAACAACCAATACAAATTACCAGCCATGGTGTCAGGGTAGTTTAAATATCTTATGGTGTAATAAAAACAAATATCCCACCAAAAATACTGTAGAATACTTTATTTTCGCTTGGAATTTATTTTCGCTATTTTCGCTGAAGGGATGATTCCGTGAAAATAAAATCCAGCGAATATACTTTTTTTCCTATATTCAACATTAAACTCATCAAAAATCAGTGAAAATAAATTCCATACAAAACGCCCAAAAAGCCTTTTCAGCGAAAATTAATTCCAGCGAAAATAAAGTATTCCACAGTACTAACATTTCCTCACATTTTTGTTATTTATTTTGGAACTTCAGGACCAGATGGACACTATTTTTCACTCAGTGTAATTTTTTGAAAAAAAAAAAAAATGATGCAGTAAATTTGGAATCTTTAAATAGTTTACAACATTTGGGGTTGTGAACATGTGTAATACAAGTAGCAATACATTTATACAATATACCACAATCACTTTGTGAGCAATAAAGACTACTGTAGAAAACTTTATTTTTGCTTGGAAATAATTTTTGCTATTTTTTTCGCTATTACCAGTAGCAATAATATAATGTTGGCAACAAATGTAATGAATACAAATATAGCTTACTCACCAGCAATTAAATACTGTTAAATGTCTAATTTTCACTGGGTTTAAATTTCGCTGATTTACCATTTCAGACATATTCAGTGGGATTTAAATTCATGGTTTTATCATTTAGATAATGTGTTCTATGCTAAATTTTACATATTTACTGGGTTTTAATTTAGCGCATTTTCCAGTCAGCGAAATGAGCAAAATTAAAACCCAGTGAATAATTAACCCTTCTACAGTATGTGGGGGTAGAATTGTTTCATCAGTTTAGAAAGTACAAGACAAGTACCCATCAATATGGAAAGTTCTACAAAGTAAAATATTTTGTATTTTTTTGATGTATTTTGTTCTCCTTATAAGTAGAAACTGAATTTATTCTAGAATTCTATGAATTGTCGCTTGTATTTTCTTTTTACATTTTTGTGAGACAATGTCAAGAGAGTAAGAAACCTAGAAGAAAAAAGTAAAACATGAGGCAAATGTTAAATTGTCATGTCTTGTGAAAACACTGCAGAGACGGATTTAAATTACAATTAATTGTAAACAGTGCCCATATACTACTAAATAATGGATTTCAGGAAATCAGACCCGACTAATGCCAACAAATTACACGACATCATGCAACACTGCAACATTGAACCAGTGATATACAGACTATCATTATATGTGTGACTGGCATTATGTTCCGATGACTGCGTACACTGTGTACACAGTGGTAGAAGAATCCGGCAGCACAGATCAGTAGTCATCCGGAACACAATACCAGATCATCCTGGATATTATTATAAATAGATAAATTGATTCCCATCCTTCCTGTGTTGTTGCCAACTGCGTAAATTGTAAATCAAAATATTGATTTGTTTTTCAAGATAGGATTAATCAGAGAGGATATCAGAATTCTCAGGTCATTATCCTTACAGTGGAGTAACAGGTGAGAGGTCAAACATGGAAGAAACTGTTGAAAGTTTGGGTTTCAATCGACACTTAACTGTGAATAACTATTTTGGTGAGACACTCAAGTTTCACCAGAAACTTAAATGTAAACAATAAAACAATGTTAACATGTCACTTCCATCGTGCATCATCTTTCATCGTTTTAATACAGACGATTTTCTTCCATAAATGCTGCATCATCTATATTCAGAAAGTGATAGTTACTTCTTCCTTCATTTGAAAAAAAAAAATCACAAATCACAAACTTTGATGGGGCAAATCCCCCGTATTATTTTGAATTCTGGCTGAGAGCAGCAGTCATGGTGTTGTTACCAACTGTAATCATTTTCCTATTATGCAACATACCAATACACTGTTTCCATGGCAACTCAGATGATAATTCATTAAACCAAGTTTCACATAGTACAGATTTGATACAGCTTCTCGATAATATCAATCTAGGTACTGTAGATGACTTTATATCACCTGGAATTTATTTTCATGTGTAAGACACTATTTACTGTGTTAGGAATGTTTCTTGTAAATCTTTGACGACTCGCATGATTTACAAGTACCCTCTGCAGTGACGATGTCATGAGAAAATTTCACTACACATGCCACGAGTTTTCCAGTTAAAATTTTGTTCTACAATTGTTTTTTTCTTCGGCTACAGGTCTACAAAATATTTTGTGCCACTAATGGTGCTCAAATGGGTAAAATTTATTAAAACAGTGTCTCTCAAGTATTCTCTCAAATTAGCAAACCATGTAAAAATTTCATCAACAATTTATCAGGTTAAAGTAATACAATTAAATTACAAGTGACAATAAATTCATCTACACTAGTTGTTACTGAGATGGGTTCATTGAATAAATGATCAGTGATTATCAAAGGGAATTCCTAGCATGTCGTTACTGGCTATCACAGTCACCCAATCTCTGACACAACAACCAACAATGCTTCCGCAATATATTCTCATGTCTACTTATTTGTAGGAATTGCAAATATTTTGAATAAAATGTTCACTACTTTGAATTTGATGGAAACCAGACAACATTGTTTTTTTTATCTGGTTTGCTAATTTTATTTGTGGGTTGTTTTCATTGAAAATCATCAAAATTCAACTACGGGTTGCCACATACTCCTGATTCTTTTTCTTCACAGAAAATAAGAATTTGTATGTGTCTTTCAAGAAAGCTTGCGTCATGACCTTGTTGCCATAGCAACAAGTATTTGCATAGATTTTTTTTTTAAGAGTTGTACCATAGACCTTAAGGTCTATGGTTGTACCATGTGTGGATAGGTTAGTGTAAAATGTCAACATCCCCCCCCCCGAGTCCTATTAATGTGAACTCATTAAACATAATACATAATCAGTCAATTTATTCGCTAATCAATATGTAAATGAAGCGAGAAGCAATTAGGCAAAACTGACTAAATTAGGATCACGTAATCTCATAAAATCTTGTAAACTTGCAAATGAGTATTTTAAATGTGATTAACAAATTGTACATTTATATCATCAACTACATTTACTGCTGCAATATGAGAATGTGAGCCTGACCGCAGGGGACCACAAACGGCCGTAATTGTGATGTAATAGTATTCAATGTACATGGCCCCTTTGGCTATTACCTTCAAAACAATCTTAGATGTCAAGCGTTAACAAGATCTAGCGAGAATGTGTCATCCGAACTATCTTTGCTGCGTGGTAACAATTCTTGAAACCAGTCAAGCAAGATAAACCCAAATTTTATTCCGAGTCAAATGTTGTATATGTTGATAAATCAAACTATTTTGCAAAAGATAACAGTGCTGTGAATATTTGTAATTTTTTTGACGTTGATTTTGAAGAAAACAGACAAAAGGCAAAATTTTTTAAGTTTACATTTTCTATATGATGGTTCAAAAGTTAGAAGAAAATATTTAAAAAAAATGTTAGCAAAAATCAAATGGTCCAAATAATAGAAGAATTATGGGAATCTGAATAACTTTGACATTGTGACTAAGCTTGAACTTAATTCGACAGTGGGAACAGAGACATAAAAATGTCACAGGAAATACTAGGATAAACACTGTAGACATTTAGTCAGGTTTTAGAGTTCACCAACATTGCTTAGAGTCTAAGGAACAGTACTGTAATGTGAAGAATTTTTATTGCTGGAAACATTCATGATTCAACGTCTTTAATGAAATTTCATTATTTGTACCGACAAGTCTCTTGTGAGTTAAAGTGGTTGACAGTATCAACACATCATAAGGTTGTTGATTAAATTCACCCATTTGCTAACATTGTTACATTTCATCAGCTTTCATTTAGCAGTCGAGATCGGCTTCTATCTTTTTTGGGGGGAATAAAAAAAACAATCAGGATATTGAACCTCAAATTCCTGCACCAAAGTTTAACATTTCTCAAAATCTTTTCTAAGCCGTAAAATCTATGCAATTTTCTCACTGGAAGCAGTGAAACTAGAAAACTGTTTCCCATAACTTTTTGTATCTTTTAGGTCAACATAAACAAAAAAGGTCCACCAGCATTTTTTCCATATTTTTCAAGTCTAGTAGCTAAAGGGAAATCTATTCCATCAAATATAACAAGTTGAAATATAGAAAAATGCATACAAATATTTAAAATACTATGTGCTAATGTCAGCGAGAGAAATTATAGCATTCTCACAAATACAAAGCTGTTTTTTGAGATGAAGTCACATGACTGGCAAATTACATGTATATATCAGTAGGGGGGGGGGGGAACTTCAACGACCGGCTTGTGAACAGTATTTTTATGTTCATGAAAGACTTTGATGAATAAGATTTATATCAAAACAATTTTCTGATCCACTTAAGAAACAGTATGATTGTGAATAAGAATTCTAGTCCACAATTCAAACTATGTTGAATTGTACTTAATTGCCATCCCATCTCAGTCACCGATAAAATATGACTGGATTTCATGCACACACAAACTTTCCTTTTGACCAGGCTCTAGAGGGCAGCCTGAAATGTGGATAAACACGGGCTAGTACAACGTCTAATGTGAATAAATCTAGTCTTCTCTCTAGGATACAAACAGTGTGGCGTTACTCCCCTAGTGTTTTTGGTTTACCACCATATTGGTCTGACTGTACCACAATCATCCTGACTGACACAGTGAGATTTATTTCCTCCGTGTCATTGCTGACTTTTCAAATCAAATTAATGAGTTGCTGAAAACTAAAAACTTGTGTGCATTGTGTAATTGAATGTTTAATAAGTTATTTATCACAATTTTTGTAAAACAGGTAAGTGATCGGTCAGGTGATCGGTCAGGTGATCGGTCAGGTGATCGATCGATCATAAAAGCTGGAGAATCTTTTTGGTTTTGCCTTACACATTGAAAAGACGCAAGTTTTGAGCATTATTATGCAAATTGATGCTTATTAGTAAATTCATTCACCAATTTCTAGGAAGAACACTGATATATAGTCAATTCTGCAGCGCTATTTTACTAGTAGTTCTAAACTCAGAAAAATCTTCAATAAGCATGTAATGATCCAAAGTTAACCTGTTCACCACCACTTGTCCTTTTCACCACCACTGGAAATTTTTTGTAATCATCCACAAAATAATCCCACTCAAAATTTGTTTCCTGAAATGTCATTGACAAATTGATGATTAAACCCAACCAATTTTGTTTTGCAACCAAGTCATGACATCTTATTAAAATCACTGCCATGTAATTTTGTGGTTTTAAGTGACTTTTTTGTGTAAGACATTCTTTACAGTACCCTTTGAAGACATAATACTGTATAATTAACATGAACATCAAAGAACATGATCAGGAATCCTAGCAACAAAGCTTCAAGAGAAAAAAAAAACGAGCATTATCATTTGTTACCTTAAATTATAAATATTTACGTTGAAATATTCCTATTGTATATAAAAGTAATAAAACATCATCTATTCAACTAAATCAACATCATATGGGGAAGATTTCCTCCACACATGATAACACTTGATAGGTTTCCTTATTTGCATATCAGTGTTTTCTTCAAAAATGTTAACCACTGAGGCAGTAAAAAATATACCGTTAAAGTCCTATTATAAACCGCGGTTTATATTACAATGTATCAATTTAAAAATTGGGATCAAAAGCTCAAGTTCGGGGTGCGGTTTCTATTACGTACATATTGCAATCACTAAATGGGCGTGGTCATTTTTTGTCCACAACACATGCACAAAACAAACAATACACCGTACAATCTCTTGAATAGGCGTCGGGGAAGAGTGAAAGGCCTTATTTTGGTTCTAAAATAGGCGTTACGAAATGTTGAAAAATTACAATAAAAAAAAAATTCTACATGATACAAAAAATACTCAGTATTTTTAATGTAATATGCATTTATTTTTTTTAATTTTCTTGGTAACGAAAAGTATATTCTAACAGAAGTTTCAAATAAAAACACGAATGCACTGCTTAGTAGCAAATGATCACATAACGGTAGCTCGATCCGGCCATGCTGCTGGTCTCAAGTGAATAACTTACTTGTTTTCGAAGTGTTGATATTGGTGATTATTATTTAGTAGTGATTACAATAACGCACGAAAAATAAATTCGTTGAATTGTTATAAAATGCAAGTAAAATTCAACTTAGTTTCCCCGTAAGCGAATGATTTCAGTCACATGTAAACAGCCGATACGATATCCGCCATGCTTTTGAATGCTCACGTGACGTATTATTGACCGGATAGGTCAAGTCGCTAATTAACCAATCAAAATGCTGGATGGTGCCCACGTGTCTAAATTACATAGCTCATTTAAATATGTTAATGACAGTTCAGCGACCTCATGGTGAACGCAACACGGAAGAGATTTACCGATAATGTAGTGCGATCTTTTTCCTTTGATTTCCATGGGAAAACGGCATGATTTTTTTTTTAAATCAAGAAATTATTTGTTTTCGAAAGATAAATTATTCTTCAATGCTCAGTTTAACACTTTTACGGTGATAAAAGCTCATTGTCTAAAACTTACGAAACACAGACGTATTCAGAAAGAGTATTGACAGAGGTCGCCGCCAGAACAAAAGCAGTTTCATTGCCTGTCTGACATCTTATCACCGCTGAACAATAAATAGGTGTGAATATTTTTAGGCATGTTGTCGAAACAAAGAATAGGATTAGGAACAATGCCGTTTTGGAACAGCTGGTTGAAACAATGAAGACAGTCACGGTCTTGTTGAATTGGGGGTGCGGTTAGTAATAGGTACTTTTCAAGTTTTCAATTTTTGTTAAGAACTCTTTAACCCCGAAGCCGGAATTGGGGGTGCGGTTACTATTACGTATGCGGTTTATATTAGGACTTTAACGGTACTAATTTTCCTTTGCATATTATTTGCATAATATTCTAAACAGAAATTGTGATGATTACCCTACTCAAATAACACAATGCACAACATTATTGATTTACAAACTATTATTAATTGTTCATCAACTTATCAATTTGATTTGCAAAGTCAGCAATGGTTATAGTGGAAATGACACTGTGGCAGTCAGAATAAACACTGGCAGATTCACCCCAGTGTGGTACTACAAATTTTATATGATCTGTACGAGTTATTTAAGCAAAAGAACAATTCTAAGGGACAATACAAGCATTATCTTTCTCTCCATGTGGAGAATACTGTACTTGAGATTTCCAACATATTATGGATTAGAGTTCCCCAAATACAATGTACAAACTTTATGCTGCAAAATGATGTCCCATCTTGAAATCCAACTTGAATCATGTGTATTTGAGTACAAAATGAAGATTGCACAGAGAAAGTAGAGCTTATCAGTAAAAAATGTTGTTAAAATACAACTCACAAAAAGAAATGCACAAACTGAATTGGATTTCAATGTACCATGACACATGTTTTTGTCAAGATTTCACCACACCAAAGATGTATCACTTTTTTTTTTAGATTTCAACATAGCAAAGATGCACAGATTTCAATGAATCAAGGATGCATGTATGGCTATTTAAGATTTGAATGTATCAGACACACAAAGTTTTCTAAATTTCAATGTAAAAAGGATGTGCAAGGTTTTTTTAGATTTCTAAGTATCACAAGCATCATTGAGTATCATTGAGACAATTCAAAACAGAGACCATCCATATATGGATATATCGGTCGATGGTAATAAATTCTTCATAAGGAGTAATATATGGATGTGACCTATATCCAAGTATGCATATATGCTGGTTGTAAGAATGAATGAATACATATAAAATACATATACATCATATTAGCATACAGAAATAATAAAGATATGCATACAGAAATTATTGGTAGAGTTAATAATAATTCTGAAGCCAAGTCAGTCAGGATGGTTTCCCTTATCACTCCACCAATTTCACAAAATTAATAGTTTCTCTACTTTATCACAATCCCGAACAAAAAAACATCCCATTCTGTCAGAGTCTGATGCATCCTCCAATTGATAAGCAAAAGCATGCTGATATTTTAGCATGTAAATAAGGGTAAGGATTGACAGCTAGCAAGCCAATCACAGAATGACTTGTGCTGTTCATTTTCACCAAAATCAAAAGGAGCAACTATATGTACTACTACTTTGTATGTTACATTAAAAAAAAAAATGGCCTTAAGTGCTAGTAAACTGTTTAATTTTATTGGGGCAAAGTTCAGAACAAAGAAACAGTTTAAACAATGAGTCACTGTGACCTTTGAAGACATTTTTGCATGGCAAGATATTGTTATGATTTGAATGTTTTTAAGAGAATATGAGAAGAGGCATTTTGTGAAAGTTGGAAATATGGGCTCTCTCTTGGCTATTGTTAACAAACGTTTGTTTCATCGTTAACAATTCCTGGAACAATGTTGGCTTTACACATGCTACAAACGGAGGTGTGTTTCAGTTTAAAAGACACCTAAGAATTTGGTACCGTAAAATCTGTATTAGAAGCTGCATCCCTAATAGAAGTCGCACCCACTCTTAAAATAATTGAGAACAAAAAATTCATCATTTCTCATATGTGTAGATGCTCTAATAAAAGCTGCATCCCCTCTGTTGCATTGTACCATTCTAATACAGATTTTACAGTACCGGTAATGGTCTATATGGAGTTCATTCCCAAAGATTTCACAATACATTCAGATTTAGCAGTAGCTGTAAATTGCATTCCTTTTTAAAAGCACTTTTGAGGAATCGGCATTAAAGTACCAATCTCAACCAACTCTTAATGTGACCTTGACATTTTGAAATGAAATGACTGCAAATTAATTTTTTTTTTTTCAGAGAAGAGGTCACTTTATGTTTAATGAATGGCAAAACTTGCAGACAATACTAAGCTTCAAAATTTGAAGAAAATAATTGGTACATTTATGGACTTTTTTATTTTATTTTTCACAATTCGTACACTTAAACCTTTTACCACCAGACTTCCTCGCCCAAATTATTCTACACTTTTTATTCTTCAATATTTCTTCAAATAACCCTAATTTTCAATTTTTACTAAAAAATCAGCTATTTTGTTCCAATCTTCTGAAGGAAAGTGCGGACTATAAATATGAATATTTTGTGAATTTGTGATAAAAAGCAGAGACTGGTGGTGAAAAAGTTAATGTATCACATACCCATTTATCTCAAATAAAAAAAATGTCATTTATATGGATGTCTGACCATTTTTGTGCAAAAAGTATGTTAGTGACCATATATTGTTATCCGAGTTTTGTGAAAAGCATCAAATGAATCCACATTGTAATATTCAAAGAAATATCATGATTTGTTTCAACCCTTTGAGTACAATTCAACTTTTGGCACCATCTATAAAACCATTTTGTACAGTCTTCTTCTCCCCACATGAAAAGTCAATAAAAATTGACAAACCTTTTGATCAAAAACTAAAATCAATATCTGAAACTGTCTTCATAGTTCAAAAAGATGTTGAAATTTATTTACAATTTTACAAAATATGAAAAACTTTGAACTGAATTTGGGGCTGGAAAAATATCATGCACTCAAAAGATTAATAATACCAAACTACCTAAGAAATTTATTAAATAAATTTAATATTTTTTACTATATTAAGTGTTTTATTACATGATTTAAATTTGGACATCTTCAGGCTTTCAATTGCTTTTAACCCTTTGAGCGTCAAAGTCAACTTTTGTCACCATGACAAGCATAATAAGACCTGCAGTCAGTAGGAAATTACACCCATTTGGTCCAAAATTATCAACAAAATTACCAAAATAAACCTTAAAATAATCACATTGAAATGACGTTTGAATGATTAAACTACCAGTTCTACTATATCACAAAAATAAATAGAAATAGTTTCATAAATATAAAATAGAAGATGCTTATTTATCTTCTGAAAGCTACTGTCACTACTGACTAATAGCTGAATGGTAGCAAGAAATTTATTTCAGAAAAGAAAGCAAATAATTATCCACAATAAAAATATTAAAATGAATAGAAACATACAAAACACACATGTGTAAACAGTATATGAGTAGGGTATTCTGTGAGATTGGCTACACGTGTACTAAACCTTATTTCTCAAATTATCATCTCAGACCTATCAGGTCAAACAAGTTTCCTGTTAACAGGGTTTCAGGTCAAACAAGTTTCCTTTTTGCTTGGGGTTTAGGTTCAGACAGGTTTCCAGTTTACACAGGGTTCAGACAGGTTTCTTGTTTGCTTGGGGTTTAGGTTCAGACAGGTTTCCAGTTTACACAGGGTTCAGACAGGTTTCTTGTTTGCTTGGGGTTTAGGTTCAGACAGGTTTCCAGTTTACACAGGGTTCAGACAGGTTTCTTGTTTGCTTGGGGTTTAGGTTCAGACAGGTTTCCAGTTTACACAGGGTTCAGACAGGTTTCTTGTTTGCTTGGGGTTTAGGTTCAGACAGGTTTCCAGTTTACACAGGGTTCAGACAGGTTTCTTGTTTGCTTGGGGTTTAGGTTCAGTCCAGTCCAGTCCAGTCCAGTCCAGTTTACAGAGATCAGACAGGTTTCTTGTTTGCTTGGGTTTTAGGTTCAGACAGGTTTCCAGTTTACACAGGCTTCAGACAAGTTTCTTGTTTGCTTGGGGCTAGCTTCAGGCAGGTTTCTTGTTTGCTTGGGTTTTAGGTTCAGACAGGTTTCCAGTTTACACAGGGTTTACACAGGGTTCAGACAGGTTTCTTGTTTGCTTGGGGTTTAGGTTCAGACCAGTTTTCACAGGGATCAGACAGGTTTCTTGTTTGCTTGGGTTTAGGTTCAGATAGGTTTTCAGTTTACACAAGGTTCAGACAAGTTTCTTGTTAAATGGGCTTTAGGTTCAAACAGATTTCTTGTTTACCTGGGATTTAGGTTCAGACAGGTTTCTTGTTTGCTTGGGTTTTAGGTTCAGACAGGTTTCTTGTTTGCTTGGGGTTTAGGTTCAGACAGGTTTCCAGTTTACACAGGGTTCAGACAGGTTTCTTGTTTGCTTGGGGTTTAGGTTCAGACAGGTTTCTTGTTTACTTGGGGTTTAGGTTCAGACATATTTATTGTTTACTTGGGATTAAGGTTCAGACAGGTTTCTTGTTTGCTTGGGGTTTAAGTTTAGACAGGTTTCCAGTTTACCAAAGGTTCAGACAAGTTTCTTATTTGTATGGGGTTTAGGTTCTCACAGGTTTCTTGTTTACTTGGGGTTTAGGTTCAGACAGGTTTCTTGTTTAATTGGGTTAAAGTTAAAGGGTGGTGGTCGATGTACCGCATTCTCATTTCTGTTAAACATGGGACTCATAGTGGTGTATTAAATACATTGTTTGTTTACATGAAATTCAAACAGGTGCTGTGCGATAACCACCACCCTTTAACACACCGTTTTGATTCAGACAGGTTTCAAATTTGGTTCCATTATTTTTCAAAAAATGTTCACAGTTCAAGGAAACAACCATACCCAAAAATATAATTATTGAATTAATTAAAAATAACCCAAGTCATTTGGCAATACTAAAAATTACAAAATTGAAAATTATTAAAAGATAGGTTATAAATAAATTATTTGTCAATCCTCAAAATAATGATTGTATCAGTAACAGACATTTAATCTCCATAGTAACATTAAAATGCAATTGATGATTAATTGTTTTTCAGCATATTTACTTCGTCTTGAATTGTATTTAAGTTGAAGCTTCTTATGCCAAATAGGGCGACATTTTCACAACCGACAGCGGGAGTGCCAGTCAGTGCCAAGAAAGCTATTGGCACATCACCAATTTATGTACAATACTGTGGAATACTTTATTTTCGCTGGAATTAATTTTTGCTGAAAAGGCTTTTTGGGCGTTCTTTATGAAATTTATTTTCACTGATTTTTGATGAGTTGAATGTGAAATATAGGAAAAAAAGTATATTCGCTGGATTTTATTTTCAAGGAATCATCCCTTCAGTGAAAATAGCAAAAATAAATTCAAAGTGAAAATAAAGTATTCTACAGTATATTGAATGCAGGAATGTAGTTTGCTGGGCGACAAGATTGTATTGATTGCAGGCGTATTATTTGGGTTAAACTCAGTGCCATAGTTTCCCCGCCCCCAAAGTATGATTAAAATTTGTATTACATTTTCAGTTATTTTCAAAAAAATTTTTTGCGTTTTTTGCGACTAACCCTCAAGAACTATCTACAGTTTTTGTCCAAAATTAAAAGGAAAAAAAGAATAAAAATTGGAATGCTGATTTTGTACAGGGCTTTTTTTATTTTAAATTTATGTTTTTTTTCAACACAAACACCAAGCATGGCTAAATAGGACACTTGAAATGCTCAAAACATATTGAGTTTAAAGTTAATTTCTTTGTGGAATATGATCATACATCCTATTTTTAATATCACTGTGCTGAATGGCAGATACTTTGTGACATCAAATCATATTACTATTGTAGTTCAACCTTTGAACAACACTTTGAATGAAACTGCAAATTAAATTTCTTCATTGAAAAAGCTTTAATAACAAAATCCTAAATTATGTCTGTTTTCGCATCAAAATGAAGAATTTTGAACAAATAATAGAAAAATTGTAAATATTTGCATAAAAGATTGTGGTGAGAAAAAATTTTGAATTTTTGCTAGCCTGAAATAAAAATTTTTGTAGCAATAAACATTTCACTGAGGTTCTTAAAATATGGAGGCACAGTGACTTTCGCAAAATTTCGTCAGCGTGAACGTCCTTTATTCATCAAAGCATAAAAGTGACCAGCGGCATAATTTAATGGTTTTGTTTCATGAATAGTTGACAGTGACAGCAGAAAAGTGAGAATGGCAGTAAAATGACTGAAGTGTCATTTATAAAGTGCTCATTAAATTCCCATGACAATTTACTATTTCAACTTTAATAAATATTCAGTCCAAATATACGTGACTGTTTCTATCGATAATTTTAATTTATATTCAGCATTTGGAGTTTTTGTCAAGGTCAACAATATTTCTAATATGAATTATTAATAAATTTAAATATTTTTTTTAAATATGCATATAAAAGTATCTTACCAACATGACTATCATTAAACCAATTTACATTGACTTAAGTGGCATGCCAACTGTGAACTTTAACCCCACAAGTTCATAATCATCATCACACAGCAAAATTTTGATGATGATTCATCACTTCTGTCAGTTTAGATTACTTCAGAATGCGCACTGCACCGTTCATGATCATATCTTTTTTGTATGTACACGATACAAAATGATGATAGATTTGCTGTTAGATAACCAATAACCAGAGAAGATGCCTTGAAGGCAATTGCCTTGGTGCACAAAAAGTTTGCTTCGGGGCTTTTCCAAAAATACAGATATTTCACATGTTATTCCTATACATAATTTTGACCTTGAAACTGGGTGTCCTCTCAACTTTGAAGTTCACGCTTTAAATAAATTATACAAGTTAGCATTCATATAAATTCAAATTTTAAATTCAAAATGGCCACCAGAAGAGATCACATTATCACTGTTACCATGGAAACAGGTTCGTTCGCCTTCTCTTTTTTATTTGCTCTGGAAATTTAATTGATGGAAGCTTTCTTTCAGAATATATCAAGATTTTGTAGTGCTTTTAATTTTTCCCCATTTTCACTGATAACTTGTATTCAGCCTGTAGCGTAAAGGGATAATATGACGTTATTATACAAGTATATCATTAAGTATGCAAACAGACAGACAGAACCGCGATTGTATAGGCTGATGTGCAGCAGAGGTTGATGCATTCCCGTACTGCCTTCATGCATACTTTGCAGTATTCTCGAGATAAACTCATTATTATACATCTTTTCCCTGATTTTAGTAATAATTTAAATGAGGGGTTACCCGGTAACAGCCTAAAATGGCAATGAAAAATGTGTTGTGCTGTGTAAATGTTCAATTACAATGACAGGATTTTAAGCTTTAGTGTTTCTGTGTTTGATGTAAACAGACAAATGTGACATCAACAATCATGAACGTGTCAAGGTTACCATAGTGATGTATTTTATCCTAAATGAGAGAAAATTGAAAGGTTCAAACAAATGCATTTAGTTTTTAAAAATGATGCATGAATGGCGTTTTACAGAACAGTCTATTATTTATGGTGCTAAATGTACAATAATGCTGTCTGATTTATTTGTGATATCTGTATGATATATAAATTCAAAATCAATTTTAATTAACACCAATGTTTACCAAAGTAAATGTTTCAGTTATTACATTCTGTTGCAGACTTTTGTTTAGAAACTTATATAAAAAAAAAAAATTAGCATTCTGTGACGAGTATACAAGAAAATGAGTCCCACCATCATCATTAATGTACCCCTTATATTTGGAAATTTCTTTTGTAATGAGCATAGATGGGTAGTAGGAACAAGCAGCCTCTCGGCTGAGATAGCTCCGCTGTTAGCAATGCACATTTCAATTAAAGAACAGAAGATATCATTAGAAAATGAACAATATGCATAGTATCAATGCAATGGGACTTGCTGTTTTCAACAAGAATTCAAAAATATCATTTTTCACCATAAATGATTGTGGTTTTTAACAAGAAGAAAATATCACTTTTTACCAAAAATGACAAAAATATTCACCAAAATTAGAGAATTAAAGATATCATTACAAAATGAATAAATCTGAGAGAGGTCCACTTGTAGTACCTATATATGTAATATCAAAGCAATTGGACTTGCGGTTTTTAACAAGTCGAAAATATCACTTTTTACCAAAAATGACAAAAATATTCACCTAAATTACAGAATTGACGAAATCATTACAAAATGAACAAATTTGAGAGTGGTCCACATGTAGTACCTATATATGTAATATCAAAGCAATTGGACTTGTGGTTTTTAACAAGAAGTCGAAAATATCACTTTTTACCAAAAATGACAAAAATATTCACCAAAGTTAGAGAATTAAAGATATCATTACAAAATGAACAAATCTGAGAGAGGTCCACATGTAGTACCTATATACGTAATATCAAAGCAATTGGACTTGCAGTTTTTAACAAGAAGTTGAAAATATCACTTTTTACTAAAAATGACAAAAATATTCATTAAAATTAGAGAACTAAAGATATCATTACAAAATGAACAAATCTGAGAGAGATCCACATGTAGTACCTATATATGTAATATCAAAGCAATTGGACTTGCGGTTTTTAACAAGAAGTCGAAAATATGACTTTTTACCAAAAATGACAAAAATATTCACCAAAATTAGAGAATTGAAGATATGATCATGAAATGAACAAATCTGAGAGAGGTCTACCCAAGGTACATATACACCAAGTATCAAAGCATTCAGGCTTGTAGTTTTCAAGAAGAAGTCGAAAAAGTAAAACATTGACACGGACGACGACGGACAATCACTCATATGATAAGCTCCGCTCGACAAAGTCGACAGCGGAGCTAAAAAAGGGTACCTCTACATCAAAGCGTATATGTACAAACTCATGTATAAACACTAGTCATCCTAGTACATTGCATTCGATATGGGTCCCATGCGACATAAACATACACAAAATACCTAAGTTGTTCGCACAAAATTTGAAGTAACATAGTTTTTTAAATAAAAGGAAAATCAAAGAAAGCTTAGAAAGAACTCCCGTGTGCTGAGAGTTTTGGAGACACATTAAAAATTAATTCAAAATTACTTATACTTGAGATATTGATGGAATAGCTGAAAACTAATTATGCAAATAAGGTAATTAATATGAACAGATTTAAGTGTAAAACTAATAATGTCTGCACAATGTACCAAGTTTCATTGAAATGTGATAAGAACCAAAAAAATATTAATTATTATGCTAATTAGAGAATTAATATGAACAGATTTTAACCCAAAATTAATCAGACTGTCTATTGTCCTAGAGCATTTATGTACCAAGTTTTATTCAAAAGTGATGATCAATACTTGAGATATCAGTATTAATTATGTTAATTAGATGATTAAGAAGCATAAATATTTACCAAAAACTAATATGGTGCATAGTCTTACGTTCATTGAAATGTGATGGGTACTCTTTAAAAGTTTCATTGAAATCCAATGAGTGGTTTTTAGACATCATAGAACAGCAAAAAATTAACTAATTATGCAAATTAGGTAATTAAAAGGCACAATTATTTATCCCAAAATTAATCAGGTCTCTGCATAGTCCTAGAATATCTATGTCGCAAGTCTCATTGAAATGTGATGATTAGTACTTGAGATATCAGGTGAAAAGCTGAAAATTAACTAATTATGCTAATAAGGTGATTAATATGCACAAATATTTATCCAAAAACTAATTAGATCTCTACACAGTCCTCAAGTAACTATGTACCAAGTTTCATTGAAACGTGATCATTACTACTCGAAATATCAAAAGCTGAAAATTAATTAATTATGCAAATTAGGTAATTAATATGTACTGATATTACCCTAAAAACTATCAGGTATGTGCAGTGTCATATGACACTTATGTACCAAGTTTTATTGAAATGTTATGATTAGTACTTGAGATATCAGTGGAAAAGCCGAAAATTGATTAATCATTATGTAAATTAGGTAATTAATAATATTAACAGATTTTTACCCAAAACTAATCAAATCTGCGCACTAGTTCAGAGCATTCATGTGCCAAATTTCATCAAAATCCAATGAGTGGTTCTTCAGATATCAGTGAAACAGTCTTGGAACAGCTAAAAATCAGCTAATTATCATGCAAATAAGGTAATTAATATTCATAGATTTTTACCAAAACCTAATCAACTCTGCGCATTATCCCAGAGCATCTATGTACCAAGTTTCACCAAAATTTGATTAGTGGTTCTTGAGATAACAGTGGAACAAAAAAAGTGACATACATACATACATACATACATACAGACATACAGACAGGGTAACTGCAAAGACTCCCTTTTGTGCTTCGCACACGGGAGTCAAAAAAACAGAAATGTAGGTGGTCCCTAAAAACTTGAAAAGCCACTATCTGTTTGTATGCATATATTGGTTTTGTTTTTCACTACTAAAAAGTCAACCCCTAGCTGTTTTTTTTTCAGGGGATTGTTTTGACCAGCTAGTTTTTACATCACAGCAACTGATGAAGTTTAAGACTTGATGGATTTCTTTACTCATAAAGAACAACCCAAGAGCCCTGGGAATACTAACAGCTTTTGTACTTTTCTATCATAAAATGGAACAGAAGAATAACGAGAAGAAGTGGGAGAGGGATTGACAAACATTGCATGATTTTGTTTGTGAGGGCCTGGGAGGGAGGTCAAATCAAGTTGTCAAGACACCTAATAATCCAGAAAATAAAATATTCAATACAAGTAAAGACTATATAAACAGACATTGAGAAAAATATAGTTGGAATTATGGGGTTTGAATATTTTATAAATGTAGGTCAAATTTTATTAGAATTATTATTTTATTAGAAACAAGAATGTGTGGTAGCCAAAAAATTAATATTAATGTTGGCCAAACTGGGAAGACTTACTATAAACATTATTTAACAGTTTTATTAAACATCTTGCTAGCACAAAAAAAAAATAAAATAAAAAATATTATCTTTTTTTTTTATGTATTTGATGGAGACATTTTCTAGTTTATACCATGTTTTGTTGATGCTTGTTTTACTGTGAACACATGGACAGTAGAAAGAGGTACTGACCTACTTTAGGATACTCCATATGACCTTTGACTTAACGCCACCATGTAACCAATCACTACACTGCCCAGCATGATTTACTTTATGTTATAAGAGAATGTATCCAATGCCATGCACTTATTGGAATTTATAGTGTGCCTTGTGTTTTAACAGAGACATGCATGGCTCTAAAGTAAGAATGTCTGGCCAGTTATATTTTCAATACTACGGTATACTATATTTGCGATCATATTCAAGAACGCTGATAAAACTGAAGAGGAATTGTGAAGCAAGACCATAGTGATAGTTGTAGAACAAAAGCTTTTTCCAGTCTTAGAAGAAAGATCCTTGGGGTGAGGGGACAACTTGTTGCTATTTTTGATTTTTTTTCTACGTGATTGGAAATTCAGCATGATAGTATTTCACTACTACAGTAATCTGTCATTATTAAAACACTAGTCTTAGTCCAGCTGCAGGCTTTAAATATAGTGTAAACAACAATGCATTTTTACATGTAGAGACCCAGATATTGAGTACAGCGAGTCACGACTACTGGGTCATTTTAATTTACAGAACCTGCACAAACGTGTCATTTGAGATAATGGAAGCTTGTTAGCGAATGAAATGTTTAGGAATTTTTACCTGACCTAAGGTTAGATATTTTGACTGTATATTACTACACAACTATGCACTTATTTTGAAAAAGCCTACAAAGAATTCATCTGGAATTGTTGCGTTAGTGAAGAGGAAAGCTGGTTTGTGTGCGGGGAAAGTAGGAAGAGATAAATCCCAAAAACCTTTGCGTGATTTTGCCTGTGATTGGTGCTGACAATGTTTGGGAAATAGTGTCATAACTTCACCTTTGGGAATAGACTGTCAAGTTGACAAACAAATGCACACAAAATTTTTGCACAAAAGTATGATGCAGAAAAACAAATGATAAATCACTGGATGAGATTTTACTGTAATCCGGATTTATATTTAATTTTGAAACTTTTCAGTTAGTTATTAATACAATCAAGTTGATGATAATTACAAATATATTAGTGAGGACAATAACCCCCTGCTTCATTATGACTACTAGTCTGTAAGACTAATAAATTAATACCTACATTCAAAGAGTAAAAACTTTAAAATATATCATTGCATTAATATGTATGTGCGAACTCTGCAACATTTTATTTGACAGTTGTGATCATCCAATAATTGCAGTTTATTGTGAATTGTCCGTCGTTTAATAGGAACTTACGCTTACGCCATAATTTATAAAGAGAAACGCCCTTGAATGGACGTGCAATTCGCACTCCACTTTCTTGAGTTGAGTGCGTTACAGCTGTTCAAATCGAGGGGAGGGGTCCACTGCTTCTCGGATTCATTCCAAGAAACATGATTCTCGACAGATCGGTTCACACCAACAATCGACATAACAACTACATGATCCATCGAGACCGGAAGCACAAACCGGTGTCATGTCGAATAAAACAACCCAATGAATGCGGATTTTCAGTAAGCAAAAATAGATCAACTTACGTCATTCGATTGAGTTTCGGCATCGTCCACCAGCATATCGTCAGTGCTACCGACCTGAAATCAGAAATATGTCTGTAAGATCGCGATTTTAATTACACGATAAGTGTGGTATATTCAATATTGAAAACAATTTCGACTCGAGCCACTGTTACCCGAGAGAAAATTCCACGAACGAAGGGTGTCAACCAAATTAACTTTACCTCCCTGCCTCTGGCCACACTCATCTTTTGCCAGGGATCTGCAAGCTGTGCCAACGGCATTGTGAAAGGGTTGTAAGAAGCCACCGCCAGAGTACTGATTTTGAAAGAATTCGTCTGAAAATCCTCGGGATTTTGCCGACAGTTTACTACTACTTCGCTCCTCTGCACTCAGCGGCGAATCCAATATGGCGTGAACTCTATACCACAACGAGGCTCATTATTAACTGGTGACATTAGCATCTAATTTACATGTCTAAATATCGACAAACTCTTCAAATGTTACGTTTTCGTCAATGCGAGTTGATGTAAATTATTGCAAGCTCCAACCGAGTTGCTATGGAAATACTTCCGATTGTATTCCACGTGCCATTGAATATGTCAATGAAATAGTAAGGTATATGTTTAAATAAACAGAAAAGAAATGAACCGAATCAGGTCTGTTTCCAAGGATGTCATGATAGTATCATGATCGATGCTATATACATAGAGAAGGCACTTGTGCGAATTTAATATTTCATATGAAATTTAATTAAAAAGCTATAGGTCATAATTGGCGGTTCACTAGTACTGCCTCAAACATCCAGATAACTTTAGACGGGAAATACGTTATTAAAAAGAAAACTATCAATAACGTGAAGCTCAAATTTCATAACTGAATTTTTGGGAATCGAATCTCGCGAGAATATTTAAGGCAGATGTACAATTGAAGGCGACAAAATTGATGGATATGTAGAGGGACTTTCAGCTATGGCTACGCTAGGGTAATATTCGCTGACAAAAATGGTTGACTAGTCCATTTTTTACTTGTTCACGTATTCAAAGCAAGCCACCGTGACAGGAAGGTGCGCTGACCCCCCCCCCCCAATACACAATACCAAGGATATTATTTATTATCACTTTCGTTTCTTTTTGTCACCGTTCCACACTACACTAAGAACGTGATTTAATCTCCACACCACAATGTACATTGTACTACACTACACTACACTACACTACACTACACTACACTACACTACACTACACTACACTACACTACACTACACTACACTACACTACACTACACTACACTACACTACACTACACTACATTACACTACACTACATTACACTACACTACACTACACTACACTACACTACACTACACTACACCTACACCTACACTACACTACACTACACCTACACCTACACCTACACCTACACCTACACTACACTACACCTACACGAACATCCGCCTCTCTTGACAATATTACAATCCACACTCAATGACAATGCTTCTGCTGCCAGGTAAATTAAATGTTAATTGTTTTCGTGTACGTCATTTTGAAATGTATCTGTTCCGGTACTCCATGGTTCGTGGCGGAAACTAAGTAGGATCGGTTTATGAAAACGTGACTGAATGTCTGCACGCGCACTGCGGACTTGTTAGACACGCCACTGTCAGTTCAAAAATAGTACTCGTCCTAGAAACCACAGTTTTGAAACCGGAGTAATTTTATGAATAGCTTTTCGAGGATAGATATTATTTATTGGTTGTGCAGGACAAGTGGTTATCGGAAAAGACGTCACACCTCACGTGTGATGGTCACATGCTAACATACTCAAAATATAATTTGATAAATCATACAAGGATCTCAAAATGTCATGAACTTTAAATATACAAATGTATGTAGATTTATTGTAGGATCTATGATTAGTTAATCCCTAAGACGGTAACCCCATGGCGCATCTCAGTATTCGAGTATTGTTTAGCTGACCGGGCGTTCGAAAAGTTTCTAAAGTGCTTACACATGCACGCATACCGGGGACAATAACACATCCGTCCCATACCAATATATCAAGCTATTGGTATAAGCACGTACGCACCATCGGTCGAATGTAAACAAACAGTTTATATTACCCCCTTTTCTGACGGGACACGTTTTTAAATTCACCGATTTGAGGAATAGGTGACAATGACTTCGTTCAAAACTCTGAAAGGAATTTGCATACCACGTAAGTTTATTAATTTATTTATAAATGACAGACCGATAATACACAATGTATGTATGCACCGTTAGGCCAAAAAAATTGTTTGTTGCCCTCAGCGACCGACCAAAAAATATGAAATATCGGGTCGCGTTTTTTTCCCATATACCTCGGCTATTTACGATACCCTTAGTTTTCACGAGTTTAAAAAAAAAAAAAAAAAAATCCGACCAACCGACCCAATTTTTCAGTTTTCCGACTTGAGGGCAACATAAGTTTTTTTTTTTTTTTTTTTGTTTTTTTTTGGCCTTATATCAAGACACGCCCCTAACGTGGGTATGCTATGCTATACGCGGTGGTGCACAGTCTCGCTATCAGCCACAGTTACAGAGACTGTGGTGAGTCTTAGGAACCTATCCAAAGCTTCGAATACTCATATTACCTGTAAGGAGTCAAACATTAAAAATCATGGTGGGGGGGGGGGGGGTGACCAAGGCGATATATTGTTTATACATTTCTTGAATTTCGCCAACATTTTGTCCATGCAACACCTTGCATGTAATTTATTTCTCTCGGTGTCATTTTTATTTTTCAACAAATCTTTCAGCCACCCAAAGATTTCCAATGGTAGACCATTAAATGTTGTGACTGTTATACCAAGCGTGTGTTTCGTACACAAAGCCATCACGTTTATTACAGAATTCCCATTCTGTACAATAACATTGTCAGCGAAAAAAAATATGTATACATATATAAAAGAAATTTGTTGCTGTAGACATCGTAGGTTTCAGTCAAACCCGAGATTGAAGATGGTATGACAACATGCAATCATATACGCATCACACTAGCTGGTGTATGCTACAATTGGCCACCAGTGAGTCTACTTACATACTAGTAAATAGTAGATAATCAGAAACGCATATACTATTTCCGTATCACTCAAAGCGTCAACATTGTTTGGCTGCGTAGTCATTCGTCGTTTACAAGATAAAAGGTCTCTCTCTAAAAAAAAAACGTCATATTTTCAATATTTCGTAGGTCACGGAAGCGCTTCGTCGCAGGGGGCGCAATTTTGGGGCAACTGTGTTCCAGCATGGAGGTAATTATTATGGTTCCAGTTAGTACTTCACGTCTGCTTTGGGCGTACCTGAATGTTCATACAATAGCTTGGGTCATATAGGTTTAGACAATTATCCTGGAAAATACACAGAAAGTAATGAATCTTCACAATTAATGTTTTCAAATATTAGTAAAATGTTGAAACAAACGGATTTTCATTTCATTTGATCATTTGTTTAGCACACTAGGTAGGATTATCAAACTTCAGGCTCAACAAGACGAATTAATGTTCACAAATCTAATCGTCTATCTCCATGTTAGAGTTTAATCAGTTTGAGTCACGTGGTGTTGCATTGTGGCCCTGTCCATATAAGGAAGTTGGGTAAAAAGTGCAGTCTTTCTACTTTTCTTTATACCACCGTTTTTTAATTGAGTATTATCTTATTTGGTCTATCGAAAAATTGTACAAAAGTCTATACATTCTGTATAGAAATGAATACAGTCTGCACAACTGTCAATATTTCAAAATGGCGATGAGACCCTAATGTATTTATATGCAGCCTGAGTTAGGCTCTTAGCAGTATTTGTGGTTTCGCGATATTCGAAATTTCATTTTTTAATTCTAATGGAGTCTAAATATACACATGCATTGCATGATTTAGACATATTTTATCCATTCGAAGATGTAAATTCATTTTCGCCACCGAGAAGCTACACTACAATCGACCACAGTCCCTCTATCTATCGTGATAGAGGGACTGTGCTACAACAAAGTACTGTAGTTCACAAAAATAAGACATTTGGAAAGAGGAGAAATAGCAGAAATATCGGATGTAGGTTTTTTGTGTTCTGATTGAACTAAAAAAACAGCACCCCTTCTCCATACAAGACAGAATTTGATAATACTGCTCTCTGTTTGGTCAGCCTGGATTGCTGTTCTGTTCGGGTTTGCTAACCAACCAGACACAATAATGTATATATAGATAGCTTCGAAGTCAGCCATTAATAAGTATCTTTCATCGTCTTTCGATTTAAGTATTAATATGTCGTTGTTTTATAATTAAGGCGGGAGGGTTGTCACCTGCGCACGCGCGGGAATTGAGTCCCAAGCGAATATAACCACACATGCTTAAAAACGCAAAAGCTCACGGGCAGAAGCTTGTTTGTAAACAATGACACGCTATGGCCATTTGACGCACGCACAGATGACGACCCCCCCCCCCGCTTTAAGTATTTTCATCTTTTTTTAGTATATAAAAACCAAGCGACGAACTTACACAATATTGAGGAGACCTCGTTATAACGAATCTTCCAGCACTAATTGTAAAGGTAGAAATTTATATTCATATATCTCCACCACAAAACTACATAAAGCGAAAAAAACGTGGTTTCGCAATCGATGGGAAACTGAAAGACGAACTGAATCTAAGGTTAATAATAAATCGCCAAATGCTTTGGACAGTGTTGACGGGGACACGTATATTCAGTTTTTGACCCCTGACCCCTCAGTCAGAACAACATTTATCGAGAGTAGAAGAAAGCGCACCAGGAACATCTGATTGAATGTACGGAGCAGCCAACAATACCACAATTGTCTTAAATAGTTCAAACAAATAACAAAAATGATAGGTCAATTTACCAAATGAGAAACGTTAAAGATGTAGTAGAGTTTGCTAGGCGCATGGTAATCAAAATAAACATTTTTATCTGTTATAAAATCAATATTATAAAATCAAGTATTATCTAATTATTCTGTGAACATTTCAGAGCTTAATATAAATGGAACATGGTCATGGTCAAACCGGATGGAAAATTTATGTCATACGGAGAGTTCCCGGGCCGACAAGAATATAATTTGAAAAGTGTGATTTTATTACATACCAATCGACTTCAATGTCAATGCCAAAAAAATGTAAAGCATAAATAGAAAAAGAATGTTGAACTTGTTAGAAATCCATATTTAGATAAGTTTATTGATCATGCATAAATGAAAATCAATTTTAGGCAAGTCTGAAGATGATATTACTCTAAAATAAAAAAATATATAACCACAATATTCAAGTGTAACTACCTGACAGACATTTTTAATGTATATTGAATTATGTAACAGTTTATGAACTCAATGTAATGTTATAAGTTATATTTTCTGCAATTTATTTGTTAGTCCATCTAATTTTCTGTTTTGTGCGCGTTTTTCTTTATTTAAATATTTCTTTAAATAAATATTATTGATAAAAATAAATAAATTAGACAGGCAAGCATGAAATAGTTGACGAACATTCTATATGCTTACCTATAATTTACCATTTACTGAATGGCGATGTATTATTTACAGAAGATTAAGACATCAAAATGATCTATCATGAGTACTACTCTGGCTACTTTTTTTCAGAGATTGTGTAGTTGTAATATATATGAACATAAAAGTCATAGCTATTTTTGTTAAATTCACCATTCTAAAAACATCATTATCTGAATGTGAAAAAAGAACAAACTTTTCTGGTGAAAAATAAAAGTTATTCAAAATACCTGTGACTGATAATGTTTCTAATGTGTTTTCTACATTTAAAAAAAAAAAAAGTGTGGTATCCCCTTCAATTTCTTCACAGTACTCATTTGAATTTTCAATAAAGGATTTATAGTGTAGTACTTAGCAGTCACGTGACCACATGAAGGTCGTATCTAACCAGGGAGCTGTAATCATTACAGTAGTTTATAAATAAATAAACGCTGCTCGGACTGATAAATATGATATATAGAAGATAATATTTGGTAATCGTCGTCTAGCTATTTTTAATAGTTATTTAGGACGACGATTACCAAATCATTACAGCTCCCTGATCTAACGTAACCTCGATTATTATTAGTCTGAATCACGAGCTTTCATAAAATATATAGTTTGTTAAGATTTAAAACAATATTTCTACGGAAATGGTAAGTACAAATGTTACTTCCTGGAAACCTCTACTACATCCATTATTCAGTATTATGTCAGGGTAGCGTGACAATACATGGTAAATACGTAAACGACCTCGAGCTGCAAAAGCCGTATCCAGTCAATAAAGGTTTTACCGTATATGCCTTACAGGTGTAGTTGCAATTTTACCACGTGACCTTAAACACACGACGTAATTTAAAATGACGTGTTTTGTTTTGATTGATGAAAACCGAGCGCGCTGGGCCGGGCGTGATACGGGAAATAGTCCTCGGGGGGGGGGGGGGCGGACATCCGGGCATTTTCACCGCCTGGCAACCCGCGGCGGTGAAAACAAAGGCCCAAAACTCGCATAAAACGGTACTTTGGGATGATTGTTGAGACTCCTCTGAACAGTGCAACAAAATTAGCCCTACGTGTGTAACATATATAAATTTGGTTGTTCGCGATTACTTTAAAGTTGAGTTAGTGTTGTTTTCTTGAATTTTCACCGGCTCCACCGGCGTTCCACAGCAGCGCGCACAGAGCCCATAGAAATGCATGGTACAGTGGTGCGCGTCTTAGCAACGTGGAACGTCTGTGACGTAGCTCCGCCCCGAGGATTGCCGTGATGTGAGGGCGCACTTTCCATAGCGTTTTCATGCCGGGCAATAACGGGCAATACGAGGTATATAATAAGAATGGTGAAAACCAGGTGCTCTGGGCCGGGTGTGATACGGAATATTATTGCCCTGGTGTGAGAGCGAACTTTCCATAACGATCATAAAGTGGAGCCCGGGGTGACAGCATAGCGCAAGAACTGCAAGAAAATTTTAAAAAATAGTATGATCGACAATTAAGCAAGCAGAGAGGAGGTTTGTATACAAGCGCATTCATCAATAATATAACGGTTTGTTAATATAATCGAATTAAGTAAAGTGCTGTTTCATATCTCATTTTTTTTTCATGATGTATCCATGTGGTACCGCTAAGGCATACACATAACGCGGTTTGGTGGCGCTAATGGTCGATAAAAGTCATTAAAATAATTCACACTAATGCAACGTTGAAGGAATAAAAGTAATATAAACAAAACACGTATAGTCTGTTCGAAGCTTTTGAGACTGTTGAAGCATGTCGATTCTATCGTATAAAGCAGATGAAGTGACAAAAAGAGTATGGCGTAGTCGGCAGGATTCGAACCTGCGCGGGGAGACCCCAATAGATTTCTAGTCTATCGCCTTAACCGCTCGGCCACGACTACTGCATATCTGTTACAATGTTAATCGAAAATTGTAATCCTAATACACGAGGATAGTTTACAATAAGGCAACGGGGGATCGTGTGTTAGCGACGATATTCTCGGTGAAGTCAAGTTCATTTCAAACCACAACATTCCCAAACGCTGTTAACAAATATATATGTGTCAGTATGGAAACTTGACGCCCGTGTTTGACCCACGGGTTTCACTACGCCCCTATGGAGGGACTATGGCCAGAGAAACAAATTACAGTACTAGTATTAATTTAAGTGTGGACACAAGTGTGATTCTCTTCAGATCAGTGTGTATCTTCTGTTCATGTCAAACATTTTTAAGGGAAATCACGTGATACGATTTGACAAAATACTCGGGTCGTTTATTATATAATAATAATTTATTGACACAACACCGATATAGTACAATACGACAGTATGGCCACTAAATACAACTATTAACTACATTTAAAATAGAATTAACATATTTGGCGAAAGGTATCATAAGATGAATATCCAAAGCACTTGACAAATAAATTTTATTTGCCCACTGCGTGTTCTCTGCGTCCGCCGTCTGCGTCTCACACACACGCACTATTTTTATAACCACTCCTGTGAAGAGTTTCATTTGGTTGTTGTGCTAGAACATTAGTTAATGCTGCACTGGCTAGCAGACCATCGTGGAGTACAAGAAAACAAAATACCGACAGAAGTTGCATAAGTGGTCTTCATGTCAGCGAAAACTGTATATTCTGGTACTACACTAATGGTTTCTGGTACAAATTAATAAAACTATTCTAGGCTAAATCTTAGACTAGTATACTAGTACTATTATACTAGTCTGAGGCCAAATTAAGATTCTGTTAATTCATTCAATGGAGCCACATTTACTATGCTTTACCATATATGACATATGGCATACAGTATTTTGATTTTTTTTGTGTATTTTGTATTGACCCTACTCGAAATAATTTGCTTTTGCGACTTTGAAGGCTCTCCAAGGTGTAGACTTCGATGAGGAGTTCTTTTGTCAGCTGTAACTAAACTAAAGTAAACTAAAGTAAACCAAACCAAACCAAACCAAACCAAACTAAACTAAACTAAACTAAACTAAACTAAACTAAACTAAACTAAACTAAACTAAACTAAACTAAACTAAACTAAACTAAACTAAACTAAACTAAACTAAACTAAACTAAATAGAAACCAAAACAAAAAAAGACAACAGATCTATAAAAGAGCACTATGTTTACTAATGAGGTTTTTTAAATAATGAACTATCTGTCTGATCAGGTGCATGTCTTGAGTATTCATTATTGTAATAATTTTTGTTGTTTTATAAAGGTATTTGTTTCGAAAAATGGTTATACATTTTTGCTCGTTCACTGTTGTAAATGTCACAGGTTGTAATAAAATGAATTTAAACATTTTAAACTTGTTGCATATTCTATCGTCCTTAGGTATTTTAGGTCGTTTGTGGCGGTCTAATTCAATTTTTAGTTAGTATGGCTACTTAGTCTGAGCTATTTTAATATCATTTCTGTTATGGAGAATTTTTAAATATAGTGCTTGACTAATATCATATTTTAGTAGGCTGTATGTTCTCAATTTTGAGTCAGTTCTATTAATGTTTGTTTTGATATAATTTTAATATCAATCTCATATAAGTCTTGTATTTTGTTGAGTCCTTCTAACCATGATCTCTTGTAACAGTGATGTTCACATATGTGTAGCTGGCTGGGCCATTATTTTGAATATTTTTGTGATAATTAATTGATTGATATTGAGCTTTAATGATCAATCGTGATGGCAGTCTCCCAGTTGCCAGTCTACGGCCAATATTACTAGTTCTCTGGGCAGTCTCCTAGTTGCCAGTCTACGGCCAATATTACTAGTTCTCTGGGCAGTCTCCCAGTTGCCAGTCTACGGCCAATATTACTAGTTCTCTGGGCAGTCTCCCAGTTGCCAGTCTACGGCCAATATTACTAGTTCTCTGGGCAGTCTCCCAGTTGCCAGTCTACGGCCAATATTACTAGTTCTCTGGGCAGTCTCCCAGTTGCCAGTCTACGGCCAATATTACTAGTTCTCTGGGCAGTCTCCCAGTTGCCAGTCTACGGCCAATATTACTAGTTCTCTGGGCAGTCTCCCAGTTGCCAGTCTACGGCCAATATTACTAGTTCTCTGGGCAGTCTCCCAGTTGCCAGTCTACGGCCAATATTACTAGTTCTCTGGGCAGTCTCCCAGTTGCCAGTCTACGGCCAATATTACTAGTTCTCTGGGCAGTCTCCCAGTTGCCAGTCTACGGCCAATATTACTAGTTCTCTGGGCAGTCTCCCAGTTGCCAGTCTACGGCCAATATTACTAGTTCTCTGGGCAGTCTCCCAGTTGCCAGTCTACGGCCAATATTACTAGTTCTCTGGGCAGTCTCCCAGTTGCCAGTCTACGGCCAATATTACTAGTTCTCTGGGCAGTCTCCCAGTTGCCAGTCTACGGCCAATATTACTAGTTCTCTGGGCAGTCTCCCAGTTGCCAGTCTACGGCCAATATTACTAGTTCTCTGGGCAGTCTCCCAGTTGCCAGTCTACGGCCAATATTACTAGTTCTCTGACGCATATAAGAGAATGGGTAACTTAATTGATTCAGTTTTCAATTTTCAATTTCAGTTTTGATTTGGTTTTCAATTTAATGTTATTGCTTGTATATTAAGCATCTGTCGTTCCATGGCTGTCTTTAGTGACTCATTGGTGTTGAATGTTGTACCCAAGTATGTGAAACTGACAACGATTTGTTGTTGAGTATTGGTTGATCGCTATTTTTGATGTTAAAAACGTCAACATGGTCATTAATGACAGTGTTGAACAGTGTTGGACTTAGTGGACATCCTTGTTTAACTACATTGTCAGTTTGAACAAGTTGTGTCAACTTGTTTCCTAGTTTTACGCGAAATTTAATGTTTGAGTACATATTTTTAATTATGTTATAAACTGGTCCATTGATATTGTTGAGTTGTAGTTTGTACAGTAAACCTGTCCTCCATACTGTGTCAAAACACGTTTTAGGTCAATAAAACAGCAAATGAATACAAGTTGTTATTCAATGACTGGTACTTTTTGGTCATTGTGTGTAAAGTCAGAATGTGGTCAGTGGTTCTGTGCCTTTTCCTGCAGCCAGCTTGATTGTTGTGAATTATATTGTTGTCTTTCAGGTAGAAGCCGACTCATGAATACAATTACCCAGAATTCATTCATTTTCCAATAAATTGTACATCCGGGTATTATAAGGATATTGACTTACTATGGGATCCTATGGCTAAGATATTATGCCATATCTCAAATTGTAGCCTGGTGACATGGGCTGAAAAAATGTTATATTGTCAATGATGGGGCACTTTTTGTTGTCCTCAATTATTTCAAAATTCTGGGTTTTAATAGGTATCAAAAAAATGCAATTTTTTTTTAACTCTGTGTTCTTTGAGATTGTTCTAAAAATAGCATTTTTTGCAAAATAATAGGACAAGTTTCTCAAAATACATCACTGTAACACACAAAAGAATGCTATTTCATGGTGCCATGGGACAATGGCTCAATGATTTTACATAATAAACAAAAACAAACAAACATTGTCATGCGATTTATGACCAATTTTCTCAAAAATTATGAGTAGGCTTCTACCTTAAGGTAGTTTGTAATTATCTTATTGATAATCATGGAAAAATAATTTTGCCAGTTCTGCTGCTTGTTGCAATGCCTTTGTAGTTCTGAGTATTCATTGTATCACCTTTCTTGTAGATTGGATTGTTATCGTTCACATTCCAGGTTGCAGGATATTCTCCATGGTTACTACTGCTTGTGAAGGGCGGCAATTGAACTTGGACGATCCAACATGATCATTTCTGCTTGTATACCGATAGGTCCACAAGATTTCCCAGTTTTTACCCTCTTCAGGGTACTTTTAATTTCTTGCAGTGAGATATCTTTATTAATAATATCATTATCATTAGATTTTTGTTCACAGTCATCAAGTAGTTTTTTGATTTCATTTTGTCTGTTTTCCTGAGTGTTTGCTTATAGACTGGAAATGGTTAATCCATTTATCATAGGCAATGTCAGCAATATTACTAGTCTTTGGTTGGTATAACGCCTGATAGATTTCCAAAAGTCTTGTGAACTTATCATACTATCTATTTTCTCAATTATATCATGAACAGATGGGGAAACAAATTAATAAAATGAATTGATCTGGTCTGTTGGATGATTTGCCTTCGAGTAACAGATAATAAAATGTCAGTTCAATCTCGGCCTGAGAAGAAAACTCGTGATGCAATTGGAAACAGCTTGGATATACACGAAAGCGTTATGTCAGTATGTTAATTCGTAGCTATTGTTCGTTGTTCCTTATCTCCATGAACGGTCTCCATGGGCTAATTCAGGACAATGTTTAAAAGTCACCCACAACCGCAAGAATAATGAGAACAAAAATAACATGGATACAATGATGTTGGAAATGGTTATTAACATCTATATAGCCCACAATTTTTGCCACCTTGACCTACACTTTAAACTGGACAATGCAACAAAGAAAATATCTCATGTATTGCCAGAGAGAACACACTTAAATATACACGTTGTCTGCATGTATAAACCATCTACCAAGGTGTATTGGTGTGGCAATGGCCGAGTAAATGAACCTTGGCTGGCGAAGATCACTTGCATATTTTTTTCCTCATCATGTTACTCTTGTTTATATAAATTGTCACCGTATTTCAAAACACTAATTGAAGCTCATCGATAGTCAGTATATTATTAGTATTGAGATGCACCATGGGAACACTAAGGATAAGTCACAATTTATTAAATTCCTAATAGATTTAGATCTAAATACATTTTTTTTATTTGACTTTTGATTATATTTCCAATTCATCACGGTGTACATTCATATACATGCACTGTCATGGTAGGGGAAGAATACTGACTCTGGTAGTCGAACCCCAGGTCGGCCGCTGATTTTGTGAGTTGGTGTGGCAGACCCTCTTCATTTCGATCCCAATCAATTTACTCCTTACGAGTTAGTCGAGCTAACATATAACTTGTTAGTTTTACAATACCCCTATGGCCTTTTTTCAACTAAAATGATTTAATCAAACGCCGTAATACATTTGCGAAATGCCCAAGGCCCTTGGATTTCGCAAACGCATTACATTAAATCATTTTAATTGAAAACAACACATTAGACCAGAGGGACTGTGGTAGTCTACAATAACCCCCACCCACTAATTCTCTGGTGTAGTGAACTATCTGGGGAGTCGCATACACCACATAGTACGTTCAACCCAGGCTCTGGTTCAACCTATAACGTACTTTCATTCCACACGTGACATACATTTTCGATAACATTTCATGTCACACGTGAATTCACACGCTCACATGATCCTTGAATGACGTCACACAGTTTCTGTAATCGGTAAATGTTTATGTACGCACGTATCGTCTCGCAGGCCGTTTTTATAGCTTTAACCTCAGACTAGTAATACAATGTATTACTAGTCTGAGCTTTAACTCAATAATTATCGAATGTACACGTCTCGACGAATCTCGATTGCACATCTTTTCAAACATAATACTAATCACTCGCATACAAGTACTTTAGCTAATTTCACAAAATAGACGTTGTACCGGAAGTCTATCTTCCCCCAAATTTGTTTTCCACCAGAACAAGTTTAAAACAATAACATATTGATTTATTTTGCTCCACTGCAAATGAGAAAGGTCGGAACGTTGTAACTCGAAAATAACACAAACAGGTGACGTCGAATAGTAGGTAATACTATAGGGCGAAGCAAAACCACGCCTTCACCAAGATAGGATAATTGGTTTGTAAAATGAGATGAGAAGAACCTTGCTCACTAAATCAGATAAAAGCTCTTGTCGTAAACAGTTAGCACAATTTGTTTGTTCTTGTGAGAGATTATGGGGGACTATTTAAAATCTTTTGGCAATATTTTCAATGACTCACATTTTTTTTTTCATCATGGCGGTGTATTTATTTTCATATACACGTGGGAATTGAACCCCTAGCGACGATAACAACGCAACGCAAAACGCAAAGACGCGGGGTAGACGCTTGTTTGTAAACGACACGCTGTGGCCTTCTGACGCATGCGCAGGTGACAACTCCGCTGCTTTAAATATAAATATTAAAATAAACCAGCCCCGATTTATTCAGTGTTCCATTAGAGGAGTTATGCACAACATTTAAGGCAAAGGTTCTGTATGTAATGCTGACATACAAAATGTCGCGACGTTAAAAAATTCTGTTCTCCATTTACCAACCAACACATCACGTGGTTGGTATAATTAGTGGTAATTAGAGAGTTCCTAATCAATTTGAAAAAAAGGAATGGACTGGAGGATTTTGTGGAAACTATTCTCGAGGGTGCAAAACACCGCAAAAACAAATTGCATATTGATTGAACAATTTTGAAAAATGTGAGAAAAAAAATTGAGTACATAATGTTCAAGCAATAAGGCTTTTCTACAATGCGTTCCCTCTAGCGCAAAGCAATTATATGACGTAAGCAATTATATGACGTAAACACGGTGTCCTTCCAATTGTGATTAATCGTATTACTCTTAGAACATGTATATACGAAATATATACGAAAACAATATCATGTTTTATTAATGGGAAATAAACATGAACAATAACATGGCAATGCCAATGAAACTATATTAAAGGGAAGCGGTCGTTCTTTACTTCATATTACTCTTTTTCCCAATGTGAATATATACATACACACACATGCGTCATTGTAAATATAAATTCTGTATCTCCAAGGTGCGCTTCCACGACGTAAATGGGTGAAATCAATGACGTTCGAACTCCCCATATCGCTTTGATCTGTAGTTGTCAATAAATGAGCATTACGTTTTTGTGAAAACCTGGAGGATGAACCAGTATACAACCAAGCAATTTTTGATTTGAACGACATTGCCTTCACCAATATACATAATGTTGACGTCACACGAGCGTCCGTCAATAGAGGGCGCGAGTTACAAATTTATTTATCCATACACCTTTGACTATGATGAATCCAATTGCAGATGTAAAAATAAATAAATTTTGAATTTGATTATCGCTTTTTTGCTGGACTATTGGACATTGATTGCACTTGATTACACTTATTACCAAACGCTTCAGCGTGGTATTAAGAGTTTGTTTTCAGGGGTGGGTGATACCAAGGTGGGAAATGGATGCACATATGGGGTTAATTCCTTGAATTGCAATATAGAGGGTTCAAGCTGAAATACAATATATAGTGTTTTCATGTTTCGTCTGATATTTCTGTGGTATTCTGCTGCTGTAAGTAATGCACGATTTGTTCCGAAATTCAGTATATTGTGTGTATTCCAGGGTTATTCGTTTTTTGCTAAAAACACCCCTATTTTTTTAGTGGCAGAGTCGAATAGTCTCACTCCCACTGGGAAATCTGCATTGTTGCTTGAATGTGAGTTAATTAAACACCTTTTCCAGACCGGCGAAAGAGTATACAACAGCCAATTTTAACAGCCTGTCACGTGATTTTAGTCTGAATGTCAACATGAAGAGGCTAGTCCATTTTACGCAGGAGTAATTGGGAGTAGAAAATGTGAGGGATAGTATCAACAGAGATGTGTATAGTGAAAAGTAATATCTATCCTTCATTTGCATCTCTGAGCATTTCTGTTTTAGTATATTGGTTTGAAAATGTTGAACTTGCATGATTTGCAATGTGTTTTTTTAATTGGGACTCCCCTATTGATCGAATCCCGGGTTTGAACGAGAACGGCACACCACGTGATTCGTTTGAATACAATGCTGATGGCAAACATGCCGTGTTACTGCAGTACTGCACTGACGGGATGACTTACTGGTACTGCATGCTACAACTTCGCGTGTGATGTTGCTTGTTAGCCATGGATTACATGAATCTTGATTACCAGTCAAATGTTGCTCATTTGACGTTGGTAATCTTTATTTGGAACTGAGTAACTTCCTGGTACTTCGTACTATGATAAAAATCAGTCAACATACATCAAGTTCTCTCAATCGTAGTATTCCATGTGATGTACACCTAATATGCCAAAAATGTTGCTGAACGATTTGAACTGAATAAAAATAGCAGACGAAAATTTGTTTACAAAATAAAAATACTTCGGTTGCCAATGAAAAGCGGTAAAAAAACAAGCAATATGTTTTCGGCTGTTATCATGGAAGGGACATGAACGTGAAGCTAACGTCTGTTTATAACTAAAACCGGGCACCTTATACGAGGTTCGCAAAATAACATGGCAGTCATTAGAAGTCACTTTATTTTATTGTTAGGACGTATTCAGCCGTTAAATGTATTATTTCCAACCGTTTTGCGATAGTATTTTCTAGATTGGAGGCAGCATTTACATTTTATTCAAAGTTCAAAGCTGCGTTGGGATTCCGTTGACAGTGGTAACATTGTCGGCGCCGGTGATCTCTTACCAGTGCGCAACGTAGCCACAATAAAAGGCATGATCATTTGGGCACTGCTATTACAAGACTTTGGCTGTTGCCATGATAGCGGTGGGTCAGGATTGTTTTTCCAATTAGTGATGGTACGACCTGCCTGTCAAGTATGAACCGTGACAAAATCAGCCAAGCCAAAAAAATCACAGAAGAGTTAAAAAGCCATTCCTGCTGAACAGTTACTCTAACTTCGGGGTCAACTTTCTCATTAATGAAAACAGATATCAAAAATTCAAATAGTAACTTTTTGCCCACACTCAAGCCGAGTACAATGAGCTATGTCTGAGGTGTTGTATCACAGGGAGTTGGACAAACTTATGTATTTTAATAAATTATTGAATAATAAAATGTTATATAACTTTTCTTTTACCCCCCTCCCCTTCCTGGTATCTATTTCAAGTATTTTTGTCAGGTTCAAATCGTTCACCAGCATTTTTGGCATGTTAGATGTACATCACATAGAATACTAGGATTGGGAGAACTTAATGTTTGTTGACCACCGGGAATCTGAGTTTTATAAATCTTGAAGGGCTCTCGGAAGATCCACCCGCTGCCTGGACCCGCAGTGAAATCTCCGATTAATATGGAGCCGCAACCATCAACATCGATATACCATGAGGTTTCTGTTGGCGACGTTGCGGCGTTACTCGGTTCCAAATAAAGATTACCAACGCCAAATTAGCAAAATTTAACCGGTAACCAAGACTCAGTCCATCCACGACAAGCAAGCAACATCACAAACGAGGTTGTAGTGTGCAGCTCACGAGTCAGCGACGACCGATTTCAACGAAAGTCATTCCGTCAGTGATGTTTGCCAATGCACAGATCTGTGGAGGAACTTTTAACTTCAACATCAACCGTGTATCGTAGTCGCCCAGTTTAAGTTCTGGTTCTGTCGTGGTCCCAACTAAAGGGCGACAGTCGTCGTGTCGCGTCCTGTTCAATATGGGACTCATAGCGACGTATACAACGCGTGTAAAATACATTGTTTATTTACATGAAATTCGAACACGCGCTGCGCTACGACCACCGCGCTTAAACATCCACGAGTTATTTATTCGGACAATGACTTAAATTAGACGTCTGATTATTTTATTTTCACACGTACAGCGACACGCGTTCTACACTGACAAGCGTTGCTAGGTCGCAGCACTGTCTTGGAGCATATTAATGGGCAATTGGGTTCCCCGATTTAAATTTCTATCCCGGTGTGTTGCACGTTCTTTTTTTAATATGAAATAATCAAATATGGGACATGTGTATAATAACAGAACCCCACACCCTCCCCGTGGCTTCGCTCGTGAAAGTACGGCAGCAGGATACACCGCATCACTCGTGAAAATAACTTCCATACGCAATGAAAGCCACGGGGAGGGTATCTGTCATAATACTTCATTATCACTGAAAACATTTTTCCCCTGAAATAAATTCCAGTGAATATGCCATTTCCCTCATACTCTATTGAGACACAGCGCAGTGAAAATTGGATTCACATGTAATGCTTGAAAACATGTCAGAAAAAATAAATTAAGTGAAATTCTACGTGACTTCATAATAGTTGGAAATGAACACATTACACCCGACCCTACCACTCTATATACAATGTAAACTACACCCCAAAACATCCTTTCACCCACAGTTACTACCGTGTTTCACCAGTGTATTCTATTTGACGTCAGGAGAAATTGAAATAAACAAATTAATTATAATTTCAGCCTCTAGTTGACCACTGATTAAATAAACTACCTCGTCTTTATGTCAACTTGCAGTTATTCGTTGCCTACACCAGTGACTTCAAAATATATGTTTCAATCCCAGGAATTTCACTCGCTGTTAATTGCATGGGAGTGGCAGTCTTTAATGAATTTCTATTGTCATGTCAATTTCTTGCGATTACTCGAACATTAAGCTGTAACCACATACCGCCTAGGTGCTGTAATTAAATCCTGGTGTAAGCACCATATGAACTATGAACAATGTATGTGAAGCCAGCTGTGGGGTATATTCAATCATATAGATTTCTCATTGTTTGGTAACTATTTGCTGCAAATGCAACAAAAATCAATATAAAAAATATTACCCACACAGTATTCTACAGGTTACTTGTACACTGTTATAAACCCACTTGACTGTTTACGAGCAACATACTGGTATGCAACATAAATAATGATCTACGGTCGATACTCAGTAGCAGACCATAGACTCTATAGATAAAGGGATTTGCTGCGTAGTGTATAGTGCGGGTCTCTTGGACAGGGGATAGGCGTCTCCCATGTCTCCCTGCTTCAGGAAAATCGGGAATTGTTTTGGTGGCAGTGAGCAAACTTATGTCAGAGTTGAGATGATTATTACTATAGGAGTAGTTTGGGGTTGATCGCTTGCTGCTGGGAGATTATTACCAGACTCATACAACGTTCACATACTACCATGAAATTATTCAGGGTTCAATATAATAAACGACTCAGCCTATAGGTTTTATTTCTGAACCCAAACTATAGACCCTAAAATGGGCACTTGCTAATTTTCCCTAACCAGGGTCTGGCGTTCGTCTCCAGCATTGTCGTAGACGCTCAACCCGGGATGGTTAAAACGTGGAAGAAAGACAAAAGAAATTAAAAAAAAAATATTCCCGATTAGAGGCGATTTTCACGGAGGATTTGGGGGTCTTGTCTATCTTGTCAAACGTCTTGATATTTTCAGACATTTCTCTTTGTGCGTTACTCCTTGGATCGATATCGGCAAACTCACAATTTGTTATTTTCACAGATTTATGCCACAAGTGAAAACAGATTCAAATTCCAAATCAATTTGAAGTATTGTGTGTGGACTGCAGTTTGACTTCCTGTAAACAAACCGTGATATACAATTGTTTTTCGCATAGTCGTGACGCGCGTGAAGCCACAAACTGAAATTGAATCGTGATTTTCACATGATTCCTCGTCATCCTTGTCATGTGATGACGGGGTTTAATCAACTGCGTAACAGACCAACCAACGCACGTCAACTCGTGGGGCTTCTGGCGTTTTATAATGCGTGTTTTGATAAAATAACAAAAATGCCGTCGAATATGTTTGGTTATGAAGTTTAGAAAATATCAAGTCTCCCAAAGGCGTTGTATTCATCGACGCACGATTAGAAAACTGAATAAAACGACTGATATAGACCACGAGAAAGGCCTTCATTTACGTCATGGAAATTACTTGTCACTGGAGACTTCTGGAAAGGTACCACGCCCTCTAGTGGTGTGGTGAAGCGCAGCGGAATGTACAGTTTCGCGGAGAGACATCTACCAAAAGTAGATTTTTGTTAATTCCATGCAAGAGTGATATCATTGTTGATTATTTCAAGTAAATATTTTCTGGCCTAAGTTGAAGCGCGATATTGCATTTTAACAGTTAAATAAACGAAAAAGCTGTACCCCACACAGCGCCCAAAACGTGTCATAGTTCGATCTACATTTGGGGATTAGGAAATAGTTACACATTTACATGGACATACAGATTTAATTTCCTCTTGGACAGCCGGCTCTCAACGTCTGTACTGGATTTACTGATTAACACCACAACTTTTAGTGCTGGCTAGAGCATAGTTCATGATAATCATAATAATCAGTGAAAGTTGTTCTGCATTTAATACAAGGTGAGACCCCTCGCCCCCACGAGTAAGTACAATGTATTAGTAGAACAGTTACGTAAAAAAAAAAGTAGTTCCATGACTCACAGTAGTGTTACTTGGAACTGTGCTTGCAGTAAGTTTGGACATACTTTAGGGTTTCCATGGAAAAGATAATTTGTATTTTCACGCCCTCTATAGACAATGTATTTCTATAACATACTAGTAGCTCGACACATGGAGGCAGGAACAACCACTGTATACAATCAAAATCTATTTAGGCTTGCTAACACCATTCCGGTATCAGTGTAAAGGAAACACTTTGTCTGATATTGCTGTGCAACAATGGACAATAAGTCTGCAATACTTTTCCAAGCTTGACACCTATCGTCGCTATAAAAATAATCTGGTTTTAAAGAAATATCTGTTCCTCATTGATGAAGATTTTCTCAGAAGTTCCCTATTCAGACTTTGTGTTGCTTGTCACAGATTTCACATAAAGAATGGTAGGGCGGGAAATATTCTATATCACTTCTGAGTATAATCAGTCAAGTATAATAAGTGTAAACAAAATGTTATCCCAATAAACACACTTCAACACAATAAAATAAAACACACACCATATCTTTTGCAACAACTAATAATTTTAATAATAGTGTCATTTGTGTGTCCATAACAGGGACTAAATGACAAGACAGACAGCGCAGTGTCAAAATATGGTTTGTCGCCATAGGCAACAGTCATATGACTGTTGTATCATCGTCATTCTCTTCCTTCTCATCATAGTTTCAATATATCCGTGAAGATCTTGAAGTAAAACACTAATGACAAAATTGTTCCACACGTGTATCACATGAATACCGTGACAACACATCCAAAAATATTGACCTGCTAAATGTGTTGGCTCAGTGAGTTGGACCATGGGTGCAACTGAACTCATTCAAAGCCTCAATGACCTTAATATGCAGTCTCAGATAATATACAAAACTGGCAAATGTCAGCAGACTGGATATGAAAGAAAAGTTGTAATTTAAGCTGAATAGAACTATATCAGGCAACATTGATCAGAGCAAGCTAAGCAGCTAGGGGACAATAATTCACAGTGACCATGTCAGGCTAGGTATCCACTTTGCTACAGAATGGCTTGGGATACTCAGTGAAGACCAACAGACATGTTGAAAGTTGTCTATCACTTACTTGATGGGGTTAGCAAATGTTTAAAACGTAATTGCAAAGTTAGGCATTCACTCATGGATGATGTCAGTTGCACTTACAGATTTGTACATGCTCCCCACAGATACTAAATGCAGGTACTATGTATTTTCTTTTTATTGACAATTCCTACCAGGATTGTACATATACATTGTATATATAAAGCATGGTATAACATAGTCCTGACATCAATGCAAATAAATGAAATCAAGTCAATAAACAGCATTCAAGATGCGTCTATTATACACATACATGTTTGAGTTATTAGTCACGGTTCCCCACTATATATGGCAAATCTGGTAGCATAGTGATGAATCAGACCATATAGGGGTGAACAAAGTCACATGACAGTCAGTAACATCAAGGCCACATGGTGGCAAACCAGGTCACAAAACAGGACATCTTGCAAGTGCCGAACTACATTTGTAAGTCACATTGACAACAGCTCGTCAGTTGTCAACCAGTTCACAAGACGTTAAATCTCGTCAATGGTGAACCAGGTCACAAAGAAGCACACCTCGTCAGTGGTGAACCAGGTCACAAAAAAGCACACCACGTCAGTGATGAACCAGGTCACAGGACAGCACACCACGTCAGTGGTGAATCAGGTCATAGGAAAGCACACCACGTCAGCGATGAACCAGGTCACAGGAAAGCTCACCACGTCAGTGATGAACCAGGTCACAGGAAAGCACACCACGTCAGTGGTGAACCAGGTCACATGAAAGCTCACCGTGTCAGTGATGAACCAGGTCACAGGAAAGCTCACCACGTCAGTGATGCACCAGGTCACAGGGAAGCACACCACGTCAGTGATGAACCAGGTCACAGGAAAGCACACCACGTTAGTGGTGAACCGGGTCACAGGAAAGCTCACCACGTCATTGATGAACCAGGTCACGGGAAAGCTCACCACGTCAGTGGTGAACCAGGTCACAGGAAAGCACACCACGTCAATGGTGAACCAGGTCACAGGAAAGCACACCAGATCAGGGGTGAACCAGGTCACATGATAGCACACAAAGTCAGTAGTGAACCAGGTCACATGACAGCACACCAAGTCAGTGGTGAACCAGGTCACATGACAGCACACCACGTCAGTGGTGAACCAGGTCACATGACAGCACACCAAGTCAGTGGTGAACCAAGTCACATGACAGCACACCCAGTCAGTGGTGAACCAGGTCACATGACATCACACGTCAGTGGTGAACCAGGTCACATGACAGCACACCACGTCATTGGTGAACCAAGTCATGTGCAGAAATGACAGGTCATAGTAATTAGTGACGGTTGAATTTGAGAGTCCTCTAAATCAAACAAGAACATGTGTACAACTCAACAACCTATGCTTAGGTCGGGCGGGTGCAGCTTAACTGCCAATAAATATCAATCATTACCATGTTAGCCGAAAATAAAAGTTGAAAATATATCTATATAAATACAGGATGTTTTAAATTCATAAATAAGCTGGCAGTCAATATATGGATATGATCTCTTGCATCAAGTTGATGGGCGGTATGGGATGAAGGGTGTTGCTATGCAGGAATTTCAAGGAGAATAATCTCTTTGCGTATAACCTACTATCAACATGCCAGAATGACACGAGTACCATTACTTTCACCTCGGTGGACAAAAGAGCCAACACATTGCAGGTATAAGACATGAGGAATACTTAACAGTAACACGAAAATAAAGTATGACCACACAAAATAGATAAGCCAATACTTAATAATTATTATGCTAAACATTACACAAAGAATAATAGAGAATGACTGGTGCAGGAATAGACTTGAGGGCACGTGTGTCTGTGTGTAAAATTAAAGTAATAATTATCTGACAATGTTCAATGCTGTGGTGTTGTGCATGTCCATCATGTCATGCCGCCAGAGAAGAAACCAAACTTTCAATTATTAACATAAGAAATATCATCTTTGGTGTTTATGGGTCAGGTGCTACTTTAATAACGTGAGCTGATAATTAACGATGGTCAGAGGCTTACATTTTCTTTTGGAATTGGAATTTCTTGACATTTTGCGCAATTTGCTCTTTTAATTTTAAATTTTGCAGATGAAACTTCGAATATCAAAACTAGATTTTTAAGAACCATAATTGTATGCATTTTTCCTTTATAAAATCTAAAATGGTCGTCAAAGTTGGGTATAGCAGTAATGCTATAGTAAAATTTGTAAAGTTATTGTTTTTATGGAAACAATTTTGGGTACTGTCTGATTTTTATTACTTACTTGATGGAACTTATAAGTCCGCAAAATATCAAGAAATTCTAGTTTTTAAAAAAATTCCACATTATTTTCATGAGTTAGCCATGTTAATCCTTATAGCAGTGATTGTCACAGAGATGGAACTTTTCACTGAGCCAGCCAAGATTGTTACAACCATAGTGATGGAAACACAGAACCCTGATGTTATATCAGTTGATGAGAATACAGGAAATATCACAAATATTAGGAGCATCCCGTAGAGGGGATTGATTTACACCAAGTGATTTCTGATAAGACTTTCTTCAAAAAATGGTTACCAAATCTAACAAGTCTTTTAGTTGTTTGGTCTCATGTTCGTTGATTTTCCAATTCAAAAATGGCTACCAATCACAAACAGGCAAACACTTAATAGCGTTAAGATGGCAACCCCACGTTTCCATTGTAATTTGTAGCACAAGACGATTTAAATATCCCCATTTTCGATTGTCAGATGATAGTTTCAATAATGCAATTTATATAAAACTATGTTCTTTTATCTTTTCCATGCCAGTTTATTTTTTGCAGTATTTCTTGCTACTGGTTTTGTTGAAATTACAAAAAAAAAAAAAAAAAAAAAATTATGCGTTACTTTTCCAATGCAATTTCTAACTATAGTATTTGACTACAACTGTATTTTATATTCAATTTTCATTTGGTTAATGTCTTTTCAGGACAGTTGCCTGATGTCTCTAAAAAATAAATAAATTAAACCTAACATTTTTTCTTAAATATTAATGTACCGGTACTTTCAATCTCTATGAACACTTCTATTTTCAATTAATGAATTAATCTTGACTTGTTTGTATTATTTTCTACATGTCAACTGTAAATTGAAACTCAGTATTTGAAGTTCCTAGAATTGTAGTTTAAACTGCACTAAATAAATAAATTAAAAAAAAAAATGGATTGGATGTTCTGAAATTTGATCTTTTTAGTTGCCAGCATATAGTGTTTCCTCTAAGAAGTACCTTGGCTTCAAGATTCAGATTGGTTAAATGATGAAACAACTAGGTCCAATTAAGAACTTATAAGAAATGCTGCCTGTCGCTTCTGATCAAATGAGAAACAAAAAAAGCACTTCTTTTGAAAAAAGTAATTTCTATTTTTCAATGCACAATACTGTGGCTTTGCAGCAAACATCTACGCAATGCAATGCAATGCAATCAGGTTCTTTGCATTTATGTAACGTAAACCGAGTTATCTTGGTCAACAAAGTTTCAGGTGAGTTTAACCCTTTGAGCATTTCCTGCCAAACTTATTGGCTTCTTTCTATAATTTGTTTGATAATCTTGAACCAAATAGACACAACATCCTATTGGCTAAAGACTACATTGATTGGCTCTGACAAAGATTTCATTTGTTTTGTCGACTGTTGGGTTTAGTACAATGTGGGATAGTTCACTAGATTAAAATGCAAAGAAGTGCTCCTTTCGTTTGTTATAATTATATTATCTTAATATACAGAAATTATTATTATGTCATCTAGTCTCAACAGATTTGGAAACAAAAATTCTGACTCGCCATGTCCACATTGTATGTGGATCACTGTTCGACATTGTGAAAGTGAGTTATTCATTTTCTCAACTTAATATTCTATTCAAATTCAACTCATTTGCTTAATTAACTACCCTAGTTTAATTAATAATGAACAATTTTTGCATCAATGTGCTCAAAACTAGACATCTGAACATCCCACAATTTTGTGAGTTTCGCAAAATATATTCTCAGCACTACAAATGTTCCATTGCAAAAAACAAAACAAAAATTCAAGAATAGTTTCTGTTTCTCAGCTCTGGCAGCATGACATTTGGATGCACAAACATAGATTTTGGATATTTAGTTTTGTTTTGGGAGGTAAACGGATGCATTGGGGTCGAGTGTGGATTGGTGTAGTCCGCCGTCGTCATTCAGTGCTTCAAGATTACAGAAACTAGATGAGTAACGTGGCATAGATGAAGCCATGGAAGGAGAATAGTTGTTTGGTACCAACGCCATCACTTCAGCTATCTTTGCTTTCAGATCCTTGATTTCACCGTTCTTCTTACCGGCTTCATCTAATAAAAAAGAATGTGAAAAAAGCATCAATATTTTGTGGCATGATTGCGTCCATACTATATTTCCTCCTCTCTTGAAGCTCATTTCCAACATAAAGCTCACGAAAACCAAATGTAGTATTTAATTCATAGTGAATCATTAAAATATGAGTTATTTTTATCATAAGCCAAGCATGGTAAGACCCTGTTAGTTATCAGAATTAAGATGTATAGTTTTGTTTATTGTAATATAGTTGGAACATAAGCTTGTCAGCGATATGGATCCAGAAGCTATTGCTTGATTATGACAAGTCATTGAAAATGACACAGTCCTCGTTAAATTTTTGAAAGTTCTCTTTGTGCTCGTCATATTAAAGCGAAGGGGTTGTCTCGAGCGTGTCCTCGAAACTTGAGTTCCAAGTGGCGTATACAACAGATTGTTTATTTACATCAAAACACGTGTTTCGTGTAGTAGTAATATGGCCAAAAATAAAAACAGCCGTTATTTGGCCATCTTTGATCTGATTATGAAACACACTGATATGTATGATGTATGTGCCAAATACGAATGAAAATGGTACATAAATTGTGGAAATATAGTAGTAAGGCCAGATGGCTGTCAATCGGCCATCCTTGACCAGATTTTGAAACAAATTGTCATGGACATGCATCCTAACATGTATAAAGTACATGTATGTGCAAAATTTGAATGAAAACTGACAGAGCACGTCCAAGATACCACAAAAAAAAACGAACGGACGGATGAACAGACTCAGGAACTCACGGATGGTCGGGCCATGTATCCTAACATGTATGATCGATGTACTAAATGTGAATGAAAACTGACAAAGCATGTCCAAAATACGACATTTTCAAAAAACAAGATGCCTGCCAGTCGACCATCTTTGATCCAATTGTGAAATAAATCGTCATGGACATGTATCCTAACATGTATAATCTATGTACCAAGTTTGAATGAAAACTGACAAAGCATGTCCAAAAGACGACATTTTCAAAAAAACAAGATGGCTGCCAGTCGTCCATTTTGAATCAAATCGCTAAACCACTGCATGTGCATATGTCCCACATAAAGTACTAGGCACATGTAAAGAATGAACGGAATCGGCCCAAGGGATTCTGAGATATGACTCCGGACGGATGCACAAAGACCGAATTATAAGTCCGCGTTTTCGGACTTCGTAGAAGCACATTTACATAAAACAAAATGGCAGCCAGTTGGCCATTTTGAATCTGATCTCAAAAACAATGTTGTGCATCAAGGTCCCATAATGTTCAATGTATGTACCAAGTTTGAACAAAATCCATTTGTAAGCAGCCAAGATCGAGTTCCAAAATTACAGAAATGCTTGATTTCAATGATTTTTCAGTACAAAAAGGGCTCCCATTCGGTCGTCTTGAATCAGATCGTGGAACAAATTTTCACAAATTACATTGAAGAAACTAAAATTAAAATTTTTATAGGGTTTTATAGGCTTCACACCACAATTAGGCTTTGCATCACGTTGCCTTAAATTTGCGAATTGAATTTTTCGCGAAAACAAACTGGTTTTGAAATGGAGGACTGAGGTTTAGAACCGAGTCCTCAGTTCGGTCAACTTTAATATTTCCAATACCTGTGTACTTGATTGTGTTCATTTTTTGGAACTTTCTCTGATTATTGCTGTTTACTATTTGCTTTTAAAAACTAGACAAATCACTTTAATTTAATTTAATTCAATTTAATTTAATGTTGGTTAATTGCCCTCATTTTAGGTTGTCTGAAGAGAGTTTAATTGTAGCCAGGGAATCACACAAACACATAAGCACAAACAGTTTTCCAAAAACTTTACAGTAATTGCAAACACCTTGCTGACGTACAGCATACCTTGGGATACATACCTTGGGATACTTCAAGCTGACGTCTGGCTTCACCCAACGCCGAGAACAAATCAAGTTTCAAACGAGTCTCGGCACTCAAACTGTTCTCAAGATGAGCGTTTTTGTCCTGCATCACTGACAGAGCAGACATCAAGATATCAGTCTCTTTGCAATTGTTTTCCTTTTGACGAAGTTGCTGTAAAAGGAAGAGTACATTAACTATTTCATTACATTTCGGAACATATGGAGATATACTCTACTGATGATTAACATGAAATGAATAGTTTTATTCATAAGCTGCACACATAATCTAGTACCCAGCTTGCATGTAATATATATATATATATATAAAAATGAATAGAGACTTGTTGAAAATAGACACAAAAATTGGTTTCCATTCAGTGGTAATTAGTAATGCATGCTATTATAATAACCGATAACCGTCAATTTCTCACGCAGAATATATCTCTGTCACCACAAGATCTTTTGCTAGTCATTGATTGGTCGATGAATCACGGAAGTACTACTTTTAAAAATGTCCACCAAAGCATTACCATGCTGATGTTTGATTTTTAAATCCAGTGAAAGCATACAGGTTGTTTGGAGTTTCTATTGGTTTTTAAAGTGAAATGGTCATTTTTTACTTTCCGCAGCACAAATGGCATTAGAACGAGTTAGCCCTCAATACCACAAAGTGCTTTCGTTTGATTACATTTCATCATCTGGCAATCGACAGGATAGTCAGCTTGATGAACCGAGTAACAGCTTAGTACCACAATGAAATTTTTTTTTTTTCGTAAATGGTAACTATTTCACCTTTTCCAAATAATTTATGAAAAATCGTTAACAGATATCGATTAAGTATTTTAAAAATCGTTTACCAGTAAGAAGAAATCAAGATGAAAGCCCTCTAATGACATAAAAACATGTGTAAAAGTCCTGCGGCATCTCACGACAAAATGATGACGTGATGTGGCAGATATACATGGTGTTCAAATCACAATGAACTCTGGGAAAGAGAATGATTATCTCTACTATGCTTCGTCAAACTGTGTTCATAAATGAGCATACTTGTATTACATTTTAAAGGAGTCTGTTGACAAAATGACTTGATTGATACAAAACGTGACGTAACGTAACATTCACGTGTCATGTTAACTCACCCGAGTCTCATCATCCAACCTTTTGATAATCTCATCTTTGTCTCTCAGTTGATTTTTCAGTAGTTTGACTTCATCTGATAAGTCTAATCTTTTAGACTTGCAACTTTCGCTACATTCGCCAATCCTGTAATTGTCAACAAATGCACACATTAGATAACTGTAAACACTTATTGATTGTCACATTTCGCACATGTGTTGAGCAGTAACTGGTTGGTAAGAACCAGTCGTTCACACATAAATAACAGCGTTATTCACTGTTATTTTTATTAAATATATGTGTATGTGTTCCTTGTAATAAAACAACTTGTAGGCAATGTTATCATAGTAAATCACAAAACAGTACTGGTCAGTGAGTGATATTTATTAACAGATGCTCACATGCAACAAATCTATGTTGCTAAGACGTGCAACACTGTAACATGCTGTGAAACATCGATTGAAGAGCCGGTGAAAATAGCTAAAGTCAAGTAAACAGCACAAACTCAACTGACAATCCTGAACAACCAAATTTATATATATTGCACATGGAACAACTATTTTAAAGTACACATTTTTTGACCTTGTTTTCACCGTAATGGTGGCTAGGCAGTTAAAAAAAATGCCCGCCCCCAAGAATAAACCAAATATTTGGAAAGTTTTGTTCTTATTTCATGTCAACAAATGATAAACATAAAACAGTAATATATATATATATAAGCTAATGTATAATTCGGCAAAACAAAGACAAGACAAGACTATTAACAACCAGATTCAACAAATTGTAAGGCAGTTATCCTGTATTGGAGTACTATTTAATTTCATGCGCAAAAATATATGTTGTGACCTCTCATATCAGCATGCTATAACTGTTATATTAATAACACTTCTTGAAAGTCCACTCAGCTGGATGTCCCATATTTCCATGGAGAAACCACAAGAAATTGACTCTCTCGCAGTTCTATAGGCAATACTAGAAGGGTTGCTTTATTTACCTGGAAGTTGCCAAGGCAACAGCTCTTGTAGCCGCTGCCTCTTCAGCTTTTTTGTTCTTTCTTTCAGTTTGAAGTGCAGACTCTGCCAACCCTCGATTCTCTTTTTCCAGTTTCAATTTTTGTTCCAGCTTACTCAAGTTCTGCTTATCTTGCTGTTTTTGGGTTACCAGATTATGTAATCTGGGGTAAAGAAACAAATGAATTACTTCGGATTTCTCCAAAAATTTCCAACATTAAATATGACATTGCTTGAGAAATTTGGCAAAAAAAACAACCTGTTTTCTAAAAATGTGTATTTTCTTTGGCAAACTAATTCATAAGCTTTTATTCACAAATAAGAATTACCATAAAAACTTGATTAATTCGCGGTCTCTATTAGTTCTCGCACCCATTTTATTTTCGAATGCTAATTTTTAAATGAATCCTTTTAATTCGCGGCGTTCAAAAACATGTTTAAAATTGTATCCTATTAATTCGCGGGCCAGAATAAAGTGGATAACTCAGAATATATTGCATGAAGACATTAAAAATATACATATAATTTTATGTTATCAGTACTTGGTGTTGTCACAATCGCAGATGATCTTCGTCATTACAGCCTTTCAGTTAGCAAGCAGTTTAGGTTCGGTAAAGATTTGACGTGAAAAAAATCATTCCCCCACGACACTACAGATGTTGGGCAAGATTATTACTTAGTCGATAAATATCCATCGGTCAGCACATCGATTACGAATTTCCGTGATGGAAAGCTTAGTACAGGGCTTTTTCATCGCTGGTCCACAGGGTTGCATCGACCTTGTGCCCGCCATTATTCTATTACGTCATTTAAGTGAACCGCCCTATGGTGCGTAAATTGACATTTTTGATTGGTCGGGCGATTGACCTCGTGTCACATTTTCAATATACTGGATTCTGTAAAAAACACAGAGTTAAGCGGTCATGTACCTTCTATAAATCTAACCTTGCACACATAATCTTGTACTGATGTGTTTTTTGTCCAAGAAAGACGTTCCCTTTCATTTAACCCCCAGTTAACTCTTCGCGTCCATGGTATTTGTGAGAGTTAAAAGATTTTTTGAACAAATGACAAGTAACTATATTGATTTGCGTCAAGCTGGGTGGCCCGAATTTAAATATCAGTGAATGAACTCTGGATGTCATTGCCCAGTGCCGCACGTAATTCAAACGCTTGGTTATTAGAGTTCAGTCGAAATGTACGTGAATAATGCGATGGAAGTCCGCTGTCCAGAGTTTATTATATTATAGTATTGACGTATGGTATGTTTATGTTTGCGTAATTATTATGAATGCAACGCATTATCAAGTCGGTGATATTGAAATATTCACAGACCCAATACCCCGGGTCAGTGCCCTCACTATAGTTAAAAAAAACTAATTATCATGAAAGCAATACATAACGAAGTACAGAGCCGGTACAATACTGTAAACAAATTTGCGTAATTAGAAAAGCAGTGCACTAAGTAAACGACGTTAAAGTTGATATATTCAAGCCAGTACAGAGTTCCATACAAGTTGCGTAATTACAGTACCTTCGGATATAATAACAATTTTACTAGTTTAACGCGCGGGAGAGAAAGAAAAAAAGGTTGCTAAGGTAACGCGCCAGTTCAGCGTGTGACTTGGGGTCAAACTTCGGTCAACACACACTTGATGTCAGCATCGCCGCGCAACAAGTTTCGCAAAAAAGTACTTGAAGTTCAATTGCGTTCCAAAATGATGTCGTTGATCACTCAGTTGTCGCAGCGTGTGTTGTGTCATGTCCATGATGCACCCCGTTTCGACTTTCGACTTAGTGATGCGACCTCTCACCAATGTATTAAAACACTTTGAATTTATACTTTGCATGATTATATTTGGTCAACGCGAAACATTATTTTTTCTAAACATTTTCTGAGACCATTTTTATCAACGCAGGGTTATTTTTCCCGACAAGATGGGCTTCGTAATATCTGCCATAACATCACCCGGGCTATGCCTAGAAAAATAAACAAGCAGCCTATCGGCTGTTAGCAATGCACATTTCAACTGAAGACATAATTAGAAAATGAACAATATGAATAGTATCAAAGCAATCGGACTTACAGTTTTTAACAAGAAGTCGAAAATATCACTTTTTACCAAAAATTACAAAAATATTCACCAAAATTAGAGAATTGAGGATATCATCACAAAATGAACAAATCTGAGAAAGGTCCACGTGTAGTACCTATATATGTAATATCAAAGCAATCAGACTTGCGATTTTTAACAAGAAGTCGAAAATATCACTTTTTACCAAAAATGACAAAAATATTCACCAAAAATAGAGAATTAAAGATATCATTACAAAATGAACAAATCTGAGAGAGGTCCACATGTAGTACCTATATATGTAATATCAAAGTAATTGCACTTGCGGTTTTTAACAAGAAGTCGAAAATATCACTTTTTACCAAAAATGACAAAAATATTCACCAAAATTAGAGAAGTGAAGATATCAACATGAAATGAACAAACCTAAGAGATGTCTACCCAAGGTACATATACACCAAGTATCAAAGCATTCAGGCTTGTAGTTTTCAAGAAGAAGTCGAAAAAGTAAAACATTGACACGGACGACGACGGACAATCACTCATATGATAAGCTCCGCTCGACAAAGTCGACAGCGGAACTAAAAAAAGGCAGTGCAGCCAGACGGCTACTTTGTAGCCACGTGTTCAATGTTTGTTTGTGTACAGAGTGACCTTTGCCATTTCACTGTTTCATTTCAAGTGTAACATGGTGCGTGGTCCTTGATGCAGTGCGTGTTCTTCGCCCGACTATACGCCATGAATGTCGCTAGCCACGAGTCTCAGAGGCACTAAAAAAACGTCCTGTAATCGTGTTCATTGGAAAACAAAACAAATCACTAATAAATTTATGAAAACAGCTCCTTTTTGAATCGATCAAAAAGTCCTCTTTTAATTCGCGCACCAAAAACCAATAATTTCCGTTTTTACGCTATTAATTCGTGCACTTCAAAAAATAATTATTTTTACTACCGCGAATTAATCGAGTTTTTACGGTAAATGGATACTATTGAATCGGCACATATAATAAATGACCTTTGAACATCAATGAATTAGTTTAGGTGCTACTATAACTTAACACTTGTCTCGTGTTGATAAAAATCACAGCAGAACATGGTGTTCCTGAGAAAGCCAAGTTCTTACCTTGATTGCAAGCATTCGTTGGTTTCTTTCACCTTATGAAGCTCTGACTTAACGGCTTTTTCCTCCAATTGTAAAGAGACAATCTGTGACCTCAAGTCTTGTTCTGTCTGTCGACTTCCCTGCAAGTCAGCCTTTAGCCTTTTAATATCAGCCTCCAGTCTACACACGATAAACAAATTAATTTAAAACATTTATCAAGATGATTTGTTAAAATTAAAAATAATATAAACCTGACACCCGATACATGTTGCGATTAAAGAGAATGTCAGCCACATGGTAACTATCAGCGCAATGTTTATAAATTTACTTATAAAAAATAGAAACCAAGTACAGAATTGTATAACCATTGAAGACACTATTTTAATTCAAAGTTCGTAACTGTAACAGTCTTCTAATGATATCACTGGAAAATAAAACAAAGGTTAAAACCCACCTGTAGCATCTGTCGTCTCTGTACGTCACCACATTGGAGGTGTAATCCAGATTTTCAGTTCTTGACACATTCTTTTTCTTGTTCTGAGCTATAGTATTTTCCTTGGCCATATTGGCATTTTTAGACTTTGCCGTAGAACCGACACTGTTGGATTTAAAACTTTTCATGTTTTCATTGGCAAGATTTTCCTTAGTCCCGTCAAAGTCGGCGTTGCTACGTTTATGTAGCTTTGTCTCTATAAAATCGCCTTCTCCGAGGGAGGAGTCGGACGAAGCATTGTTATTACTTGTATGCTTTTTATCCTTTGTTTTGTGCTCCGGGTCGGAAATTCCTTTTGCACCTGTGCCGTTGGGTATAGAGGCACCTTTTTTATGAGATATCCCATTCGCGACAACTTCTTCTGTTTTAGATGATGTAATAGCTAGAATAAATCATACAAACACTCAAATTATATATTTAACTGCCACAATCCCTGAGTTTGTTTTGTTGAATACTAAATTTCATCACACAGCAATGATAACAATTAAATAAGTAATGTTCTCAGAAAACTATTGTGTTCTAGGGGTTGTTTCGTCATACAACTATCTTTAGGTCTCCACTTCAAATCAAAGCAAAGATGAAGGGGAAGAGACAGACGGAGAAGTAGAGAGGTGAAAAAATATTTCTACATTTTCAGATGTGGAAGAGATAGGGAGAATGGCACTGAAAATCTAGTCGGGCACCCACCCCAACAAAATTACCATGTCCCTTGATAAAAGTGTCAGAATGGCCGTTAGCATTTCATTTATTAATAGACTAATTTTGGTAGAACCCTGGTAGAACCCTAAAGTATGGAGGTGCTTGTATTTCCACTGAGCATGGTTATGCCAGGATAGTGATGATGATGATCAAAGGTAGTTGGTATAATTAAATGAGTACCGTAAAATCTGTATTAGAAGCCGCATCTCAAATAGAAGTCGCACCCATTCTTTTTGAAGAATTGAGAATCAAAAATTCATCATTTCTAATAAGTGTAGATGCTCTACTAGAAGCCACATCCCCTCTGTTGCATTGTACTATTTTAATACAGATTTTACAGTACTTACCTTTTGTTTTTTCTGTTATTGAAGACGATGAAGATGATGATAATGTTTGTTGTTCTGGTGGCAAGGCTTGCTGTAGCAACTGCATATAAAAATCATTATCTTTTGCTACTTCTTTCTGTTTTCTTAGTCGCATTCTATAACTTACGTAACTTTTAACACCAAAACCGAGCGTAACCATAGGATACCCAATACTGGAAAACAACATAATTTCAAGATAATTTCAGATTATTCACAAATTTATATTTAATAACATAATAGTATATCACATTGTATCTGATCAATGTATCTAATATCTGTTTTTAGTGCAACTAAACCAAGCATATACTGGTGAATGATGTCCCCATGAACATATCCAGATAATCAATACGCATTACATCTGTGATAATGCCTTCTAGAGTTGAAAACGTAGATTTGCACAAAAGCAAGTATTTTCAATATACAGCAGCCAAATATATTCAATATTAAAAATTTATAAGATAAGGATGTGAAACTTTCATAACCAAGTGACTATTATGCTTTGTGAGTGGAAGCAATCCTGTTTCGTTTGCTTCAATCAAACATAGTTGTAAGCAAGAAAGTGTAAGACACTTACCAATGTGCTGCGAACGGTCGACAGAGATCTAAGTGAAAAGGTAATGCTGTTCTAAGTTCTCTCAAACGCACCGACGCTTCAATATAAACAAATAATAACCAAAGCGAAGCTGTCGGAAGACATATCCCACGTTCTAAGAGAAGAAGTAGAAAAACATGTTCATTATATGGGCATATAGTCATGAAGGTAAATTGCTCACTATAACATATTATTACGCATGCATGAATGCATTGTCTCGTTTTAAAAAGGACTGCATGTAACAGTTAATTATTCATCTTTTATTGCAGGCATCGCAATATTAAATAATAAACAACCAGGTCTGTAATTATAAAAAAAAACATTTTTTGCAAAGTTGCTCATGATGCAACCATACTAGACTTCCACTAACCCTTCCTCCCCCAGTCATTACGATTTGTCTACAACAAATTAGTCAATTCAGTCACTAATTGGAGACTAATTTCAATGAATTATTCTGAGGAAATAGTCACAATAAAAAACATGCTATCATTCAAAGAACGTTAAACTGAACATCAGGAAAACAAGTTGATAATTTGCTCTTAAGAACAGCGAGATATTACTAAACACCAACATTATTTTATCTTCAGAGTAGACCCAGCTATGGGTCAAACCACTAGTCACAAAATGCATTCTCATGCTATCAAACCATCGCCTGTCTTTTCAAGCTTATTTTGTTTTATATAAACTCAATAAATTATTTTCATAATGCCAACTGCATTTTAGACAATGTGGGACATATGCACATGCAGTGGTTCAGCAATTCGATAAGGTACTAGGCACATGCAAAGATTGAACGGAATCGGTCCACAGGATTCTGAAATATGACTCTGGACAGACTGACGCACGGACGGATGGACACACGGATGGACAGACAGACTCAGGAACTCAGACGATCGGGGACATGTATCCTAACATGTATGATCTATGTACTAAATTTGAATGAAAACTGACAAAGCATGTCCAAAATTCGACATTTTCAAAAAAACAAGATGGCTGCCAGTCGGCCATCTTTGATCCAATTGTGAAATAAATCGTCATGGACATGTATCCTAACGTGTCTAATCTATGTACCAAGCACATGCAAAGAATGAACGGAATCGGTCCAAAGGATTCTGAAATATGACTCCGGACTGACGCACGGACGGACAGGGACTGAATTATAAGTCCCCGTTTTCAGACTTCGTCCGAACGGGGACTAATAAGGGTATCCATATTTTGACTGTATGTAAGACATTTGTTACATGCCTTAGATGAAATTCATAAAATTTTAGACTCCAAAACAACCACTAACATCATCACTTAACAAAATCAAGCCAAACTTTTGTGAGCACTGCCATCTTGAGCAAGCATTCTCTGTACAAGTGGTAACAGCCAATACATGCTTCACTGAACCACAAAATACCGGTCCTACTATTTAACGCCCGGACACGCGAGGGAGTGTCCGGACACGCGAGGGAGTGTCCGGGCACGCGCGGAGGCGAACAGGGGGGAATACCTAACGCGCGGGGCAGCGGCAGCAATCCTTGTACTGTATAATATTCGTTTATGCTCAAAATTTGAACCGGAGTGGCGAATTCGAGCAGCTAACCACACTTTTTATGATCGACGCCCGGGCATTCCGGCGATTCGAGTCCGCCATGTTGTTTACTAATTTTGGTTAGCGTTTAACAATAGGACAATACCATTCGATCCATGGGGGTGACGGTACGGTAAATATCGTGAACGGTACAGAGTTCGGTAAATCTCGTGTACGGTACAGAGGGGATATGTTCGTCCAATGTTTTTATACTTTGTAATGTAATTCAAACAAATAAATAAAAAACGTATATTCGTAGCCATGGACAAGACTTAAAATGTAATCAACCGTTTTATTCATCCATGATTTGTACAAAGATCGTATATTTTGTAAGTGTAAAAAGCATTTTCCACATTAAGCTTTCAATATAGATTCTTAAACACAAAATATCAAATATATCTTTAAGTGTAAAAATCGATTTTTTTATTGTAAATGGTAACTTCCTGTAAAAACTTAAGATGCCTTTTTTATTTCCTGTACCAGTCACCCACCCCCTGCCCCCACTCTTACAGCATGCGGTAAATTTCTTATTGTACACGCAGTTTACGGTAAACCTGGTTTATACCTCTTGTCGAAAACACAGAGTTTGGTCAATCTCGTGCACAGTATAGCGTACGGAATATGTTACGTTTCGTCCACATATTTCAAAGTGTTGACGCCGCGACACATATTCAGCTGTGATTGACACTCTATTGTACAACTACAACAGAGAGGGAAACATACACTGTCCCTAATTCAGTTCAACCACGGTCACTATTTTTTAGTAACCGTGGTTCAACCCAAGCAAGGCACGTTTTTTTTCAAATAAACATGACATACCAAATATGATGAACTTGTGTAATTCAGAAAAAAAAGGTTGTCATTTGTTCCGGCTTGGAGCCTGACGGTAAGGGAAAACATTTACATAACCAGGGCGAGTTGCGTCGAGAGACAAAGCATTTTTTTTTTTAAATCAGTGTATGACGTTGCTTTTAGTTTGAACAATTTAACTTGCCGACATGATAACACCTTCTTTTCAGAACTATTACAGAGTTATGACATTGTCTTCGGTGTGGACGATTGAACTTGCCGACATGTTAATGTTTTTTTTTTCAGAACTATTACAGAGTTATGCCATTGTCTTAGGTGTGAACGATTGAACTTGCCGACGTGTTAATGTATTTTTTTCAAAGCTATTAGTGTTATGCCATTGTATTCAGTGTGGACCATTGAACATACCGACGTGATAATGCCGTTCTTTGGAACTAATAGGAGGCATGCGCAATTGTACTTCCCCGTTAATATTTTAACTTGGAGTTCTGATACTGCATTATAGCATAGTTCCATGATTATAGCGACAACGAAAAACACGTTTATCATAGCTTTGTCAATTTCGAATAATTTTGAATAAAAATATTTTCCACTAGGGCGGGGTGTCTGTTTATTTACTATACATGTTTTAATTTTCGTTTTAGTTGACTTGTACTTATTTTTAATAAAAATATTTTCTAAAAGGGCGGTTTGTTTACTATACATGGTTTTACAGTGGGCGCAAACAAAGCGAGACTTTCTTAGCGGCACTGTTTTGAAAACGATTTGCTACATTTTGCGACAATCTCACTTTTTCTTGCAACACTCGATTATCGACAAATTATGTTTGGTCTCGATACGTTTTATGGCTGAGTGGTTGTCTGTTTTCACATTGTAACATTATAACACAACCACGAAGCTCTTGAATGCTAGCCCTGAATACAGTGCTGTGTGTACGGGAGCGCGTTTGGTTGATAGACGACCCCACCACAGCCCGGCGTACCTCCATAGACTGTACGCAGGACTACCTAGATCCATGATACGATACAATATAGCACAACAATGAGAAACATGTTTTTTGCACAAACTTTTCCTGTCCTTGTCCTTCGACAATGTCGGCACATTCGTAGGACTGTCACCCCCATGGATCGAATGGTATTGTCCTATTGTTAAACGCTGACCAAAATTAGTAAACAACATGGCGGACTCGACTCGCCGGAATGCCCGGTCGTCGATCATAAAAAGTGTGGATAGCTGCTCGAATTCGCCACTCCGGTTCAAATTTTGAGCATAAACGAATATTATACAGTACAAGGATTGCTGCCGCTGCCCCGCGCGTTAGGTATTCCCCCCTGTTCGCCTCCGCGCGTGCCCGGACACTCCCTCGCGTGTCCGGGCGTTAAATAGTAGGACCCCAAAATACCCTGGATGTTTCTATTATAAACTATGTATCAAATTTACGCAAAGGGAAGGCATGTAATAACAGAGAAATTTGCTTATGACACGAGAAAAATTACTCCCAGCAAACAATGCAAGTTGTTACTACATCATGTTATTGCATGCATAATTAATAGCCAGGTTTCTTTACAACTGATTACAGTTATTGCAAGATAAAGTAGCAGCACTTGACAAACACTTTTGGTGTATGATTACTAAGATGTTCTAAAGAAATTTCTCCCAAGGGACAGTCAACAGTTTACATGTTATTTCAACAGAAGATTTCATCAGTGCGACTCCAATATGGCTGCTATTACATCAGGTATTTGAAATGCTAAACAATTCAGCTCACACATAATGTTATAATATAATACACGCTGGAATTGTGTTAACAAATTTTGTGACCCAGAGACCTTCGTTTAGGATGAGATGACACATATGCAGATATTATTTTCATAGGGGCTCAACTACACAAGAAAGCAATCGTAATCGAGAAGTTTCAGTCGATTAACGTCAATTTAATAGCAGGAATATGCAGTTTTAGGCAGATATTTAAATATACCTTCTTCAGTTTTGTTGTTTGTGCATTATATCAATGTCACTTTTCCAATTTAACAAAATTTCATAAAATATGGAAAACATGTCTTTTCTTTCAATTCCTAAATTTATAATATCTTGGTATCCATATGTACTTTTGTAAAATGACTTTAGTGACAACATGATCTTGTTAACTGATTATAAAATTAATCCCTCTTTATGTCATAGGTACATACTCAGTAAAATGTGGCAACTCGTCCGTTGATACCTATGATAAAAGAGCCAGGCATCGTTGGCTGACAGCTACATACAGAATCATGGCTGAGCAAGCAGACACCTGTTACATACAGGTCAAGCATTAAAAATGCATCAAGATGTTCATGAGAAAAGGACATGCCAACAAGGAGTGACTAATGAGCTGTTTACATGCACCCAACCAAAGAAATTACAGTCTGGCAAAAGGTGTTGCAAAAATTTGTGTGAGACAATATACTGCAGTGAAATTTTTTTTTGCTGGTTGGTTGGATAGATCAGCAATAATATAATCATTATTTATTCAAGCAAATTTCTTGTAAATTACACTGCGTCCCTAAGAGCTGACTGGATCACAGTGGCCTAAAGCGGGAGGGTCATCACCTGCGTACACGAAGGAATTGAGTCACAAGCGACAATAATAACACACGCTAAAAATGCAAAGGCTCATGGGTGGAAGCTTGTTTGTAAACAATGACACACTATGGCCATCTGACGCATGCGCAGGTGACGACTCCCCTGCTTTAATGTTGGCCATATTAAGTTATTTTTGAACTTTCATGATTAATACTGTAAAATACTATTTGCATGCAATTTATTTTTCGCTATTTTCATTGAAGGAATGATTCAGTGAAAATAAAATTCAGTGAATATGCTTTTCTTTCCTATATTTTACATACAACTCATCAAAAATTAGTGAAAATAAACTCCATACAAATTTATTTTCAGGAAATATTTAATTCCAGCTGAAATAAAGTATTTTACATTATTATTTGCATTTTTTTTAAAATTAATTAAAACAATTCCCATTAACAGTATCAAATAGAAAGTACCAGGATATGTAACCTCTGAGAGGTCATACATTAAGGCATATTGTTATGAAAAACAAACACACACACACATACATACATACACACCAAGTATCAAAGCATTCAGGCTTGTAGTTTTCAAGAAGAAGTCGAAAAATCACTCGTATGATAAGCTCCGCTCGACAAGTCGACAACGGAGCTAAAAGATGGCTGTCCAATGAGAAGGGGTTAATGACCTCATGTCAACATAGATAATTGCAAATAATTACTTTTAATTACAATCTTGCTGGTAATGATAACAATTATATGATTATCAAGCAACAAATTAGCAAAAATTTGGACAGGCACAAGAATAATAACCTGGTGTATTTATAAACATATTTATAATCACATATTTTTAAACAATAATCCTGATCTCACAGAGCGGTATAAACATCGTAGGGAATTAACTGGTAGATGATATATTGAAATTTTTTTTATTTTAGGCATAATACCATATATTTTATTTGTAAATTCTTCAATACTAATAAATTTATGCTTCTTTTCAGGTGAGAAAAATGGTACAGTCCAAACAATGTAAAATGTTTTTTAAATGAGTTCTGTTAAACTATGGTGCTTTTTAACACATTAAAGTAATATGCATAATATAATCACTGCAACAGTTATGGGTATCCACAAGTTATTGGCATCAGAATTTTCTTGCCAATAGTCACCAAGTAGTTCGGTAGATTCGATTTGGAGTAAGTTTTCAGCATCTCAGGATGTTATCTAGACACCGAATCACACGTGAGATTCTCTGTTAGACTATCAATGATAGTTACGAAACCATTCAATGTAAAGCATTTGCCATTAACATTAGAATGAAGACCAGCTTTTGAGTTGTTTCCTGTATAGCCATTAGCCCTTACATCTGAATTTGTAGGATGACTACTTCACTCACATTGCCACTGTGAACCAGAGGCAGATCCAGGCATATGTCTACCCACACCAGTTATTAGTTTGTCAAAAAGTTGTACCAACAATTATATGAATTTCGCTGGAATGTACCAAAATTGGTAAAAAAATTTCAGAAATTATTTTGCATGACAAATATTCCAGTCTTGAGTGATACTTATGGGTGACAAAAGCTGGATCCGCCCCTGCAACTGAGCTAACTTCAAAAACCTCAAAAAGTTGCCCCCTACCCTGGCAAAGTGAACTCCTGACCCAACAGGAAGGGCGAAGCCACTGGAGGAGATTCAATTGGAATCATAGCAGTCACGAATCAAAGAAAGCTTAGAAAGAACTCCCATGTGCTGAGAGTATTGGAGACACATTAAATATAATTCGAAATTACTTAGCTGAAAACTAATTATGCAAATCAGAAAATTAATATGACCAGATTTGAGTGTAAAACTAATGAGGTCTGCGCAATGTAACAGAAAATCTATGTCTCCAAGTTTAATTGAAATGTGATTAGAACCAAAAAATTATGAATTATTATGCTTATTAGGGAATTAATATGAACAGATTTTTACCCCAAACTAATTAGGTTTGTACATTGTCCTAGAGCATCTTTATACTAAGTTTCATTGAAATGGAATAATTAGTACCGTGAAAACTCCAAAATTTCGACCCCTCTAGAAATTCGGTCGCCTATTTATTTGCCGGGTTTCGGTGTTTTATTTACCTCCAAATTTTCGACTCCACTAAAAATTGCCGACTCATTCTTATTCGAAAATTGCGACCAGTTTTAGTTTTCCCCCAAACGAAAAAAAAAACGATGTGAGCGTTCAAACGGGACCTTCCTCGAAGGCATGAATCTGGGTTTCTGATTGACTGAGAGATTTTTATTTTATTGGTAACGAAAATATATTCTAAATAAACGAAGTTTGAAATAAAAACGAACACAAAAATCTCGGCATGCTGCGTTTCTGAATTGTTGATTATTACTGTACTCAGTAGTGATTATAATAATGTACACAAAATAAATTTGTTGAATGGTTATGAAATACAAATAAAAGTCAACTTAGTTTCATCGTAAGCGAATGATTCCGGTCTCGTATAAACGTTTGATGCTGTAGGATATCTGCCATGTTCTCTTAGGTCAATTAGATCAAATCGCTAATTAACCAATCAAAAAGCTGGATGATGCCAACGTGTTCAAATTACCATAGCTTATTTAAATATGTTAATGTTATTGAACGCAATGCGGAAGAGATTGGTGTTGTAGTACGATGTTTTGGCTTGGATTTTGATGCGAAAACGGCATGATTTTTTTTAAATAAAAAAATTAGTTGTTTTTAAAAAATAAACTGGTCATCTGAAGAATAATTTAACATTGTTCACAGTGATAACAGCTCATTCTCGAAAGGAAGCTTACCCGCTCACGCTAGTCACGATAAAAATCATACACGTGTACTCTTGAATAGACAAACGTCAATGACTACGGTAAAACTTACTCTATTTTAGCCGGCAGGATTGATTGAAATGTCCGAAAAATGACGCCAAAATACACCTTAAAAGTCCCATTTTATTTTCTTAAATCCCATTTTATTTTTTAATCCAAGGGCGAATTTACGGCAGAATTTGGTCCCTCAAATAAGGGACACGTGAGTTTGATTCTAACCGGATACATTGCACTGGGTCGGGGAGATAGTTTGCTAAACTTTCATGCATCTTTTGTCCAATGGGTACCTGTACTTCGAACATTCGCAAGTTTTTCTAGGTAGTGCGAGACAGCTTTGTCTTTTGACCTATTAGTTTTGTGCTGACCTCTTCTCCGCGTCTTGATGTTTTGTTTTTGCTTGTCATAATACTCACTGATTGATGACTTTGTTTAGATTTTGAGTTACAACTCGGCCACGACCTTTGCTTTTACCGTGAAACATGAGGAAGTTTACGTCAATTGACGGACATTGCATTTTTTAAAAACTAATGAAGCACACTGTCTATCATCCCCATTTTTTCATTTGCTGATTTCTATTCTGAAAAATTCGACCGTCCGAAAATGCACCTTAATTTTGACTCTAAAAACACGTCACATATCTAACACCAATTATTTAAAACCGGTCGAAATTTTGGAGTTTTTACGGTACTTTAGATATCAGTGTGAAAGCTTAAAATTGGTTAATTATGCAAATTAGGTAATTAATATGTACAGATTTTAACCCACAATTATTCAGGTCTGTCTATTGTCCTACAGCATCCATGTACATTCATTGATATGTGATGTATAGTACCTGAGATATCAGTGTGAAAGTTGGTTAATTATGCAAATTAGGTGATTAATATGCACAAATATTTACCGGAAACTAATTGGGTCTGCATAATTCTAGATTCATTGAAATGTGATGATTAGTACTTTAGATATCAGTAGAAAAGCTGAAAATTAATTATGCAAATTAGGTAATTAATATGCACAATTATTTACCCTAAAACTAATATGGTCTCTGCATAGTCCTAAAGGATCTATGTACCAAGTTTCATTGAAATGCGATGATTAGTACTTGAGATACCCGTGGAAAAGCTGAAAATTAACTAATTATGCAAATTAGGTGATTAATATGCACAAATATTTATCGAAAACAATCAATCTCTGCATAGTCCTTGAGTATGTAAGTACCAAGTTTCATTGAAATGTAATGCTAACTACTTATATCAAATGCTGAAAATTAATTAATTATGCAAATTAGGTAATTAATATGTACTGATATTACCATAAAAACTATCAGGTCTGTGCAGTGTCGTATGACATCTATGTACCAAGTTTCATTGAAATGTGATGATTAGTACTTGAGATATCAGTGGAAAAACCGAAAATTGACTAATCATTATGCAAATTAGGTAATTAGTATCCACGGATTATTACCAAAAACTAATCAAAACCTAGCATTAGTTCAGAGCATCTATGTACCAAGTTTCATCAAAATCCAATGAGTGGTTGTTTAGATATCAGTGGAACAGTCATGGAACTACTAAAAAATAGCTAATTATCATGCAAATTAGGTAATTAATATGCACGCATTTTTACCAAAAATTAATCAAATCTGCGCATATGTTCAGAGCATCTATGTACCAAGTTTCATCAAAATCCAATGAGTGGTTCTTTAGATATCAGTGGAACAGTCATAGAACAGCTAAAAATTAGCTAATTATCATGCAAATTAGGTAATTAACGAGCATGGATTTTTAACAAAACCTAATCAAATCTGCGCATTGGCCCAGAGCATCTATGCACCAAGTTTCATCAAAAACCGATGTATGGTTCTTGAGATAGCAGTGGAACAGTCGGACACACATACACACACACACACACACATACACACACATACACACATACAGACACACTAACTGCAAAGACTCCCATTTTGTGCTTCGCACATGGGAGTCAAAAATGCAGAACTTTGATTAAGATCCATAGGTACAAGCTTTTGAAAAATATTCTTGACTTGGCTTGAAAAGTGCAAACCGGGGCAAAAAACTTTTAAGAACAATCAGTGGATACATCAGTGAAAACCTGTTAGCTCACATACACAAAAGTTACGCGAGTAACATGTCGACATGTCAAACGAAAACAAATCAACAGGTTATAGAGTTAGTGTTTTAAACGAGTGTATAAATGTAAACTCACCAGTATGCCAAACAAACTGGACCCAGACATATGTACTTGCTGCGAAAAATAACCAATGGACTGGGATAAACAGTAAACAAATCATATCTGATGTAAACGCTATACAAATAAAGAACACAGAAAACGCCTGAAAAAAAAAAAAAATTATTATTGATATGTGAAAAATGAACTGATGATGAATGATGGATTTTTTACAGCCGTATTTGTTAATCCTCCGTAATAACATTAATCTTTTTCAGCTTATTGTCACAATTTAGGCAAGAGGCAAGAATAAAGTACTATAAAACCAATAATTTTCACTAACATTTAATTTCACTATTTTGATGTTTTGAGCATATTCAGTGTTTCAATTTCACGAATTTATCAAAGAATTAATTTTGCGAATTTTATCTTTCAGTTACGGGATTTCTATCCCATGCTATAATGTCAACAAACTCTTCAAAGATATTTTTTTTAATAAAAAAAAGCAAAAAAAAAAGCATTTTATATTTATTCCCTTTAATATAAAACTCTCTTTATGATTATTAGTTTCCTGTCAGTAGAAATTACAAGCTTTCCTGTAAAACATGACAGGTGCAAAGACTGAAACCCAGGTGCATGTACTACAAATATACAGAAAATGACAAAAAATGAGTGGCTAATTAGGCAATTAAATGCAATTCTAGAATGCCATAATTTTTCCCCACCATATTTTTGCTGTAACTTTTCACACATTTTTATGTATTTTTCTATAATTTACCATGATAATTTATCTCCCACAATGCACTAATAAATGCTTAGTAGCATCTGATTTTTTCTCATCAACATTTATTATTTTTATGTATTTTTCTATAATTTCTTAATTAATTTTGAACAACATGAACATAATTTCCCACAGGCTACAGGTCAAGCTTTGGAAAAATTAGAGACAAAATGACACCATTTTTTTGTGTTGATGTTTTAAACTTTTCACCACTTCCTTGCCCAAATTTTTCTGCACTTTTTCTTATATTCTTCAATATTTCTGGAAATGAATTCAATTCTGAGCCAATTTTCACTTTTTACTCAAAAAATTTGGCTATTTTTGTCCCAGACAAGTGCAGACTATAAAACAGGATTATTTTGTGAATTTGTGATGAAAAGAGGGAACTGATGGTGGAAAGGTCAAGTGATGAAAGTTGTGCTCACCAATCCTTGGTATTTGAATGAATCGTAGACACTGCGCAGTAATAACCAAAACGGCCAGAGATACTCAAAACGGAATTCCAAGATGAAGTCTGCCAATAAAACCAGCGCCCATATCATAAGAAATTTGAGATAAAGAAAGGTACTGTAAGAGAAAAGAAAAATCATTAATAATTTATCCATGTTGAACTCAACCAGCTCTTTCAGTGCTGTATGGACCAAGCTGAGTAGTCTCTACATCTGAAAGGAGACAAGCAAGCTAAGTTAGTTGACTGTTGACAAGATCCCCGATGGCAGGTCCACCCCACTTACTTTCCCAAATGCGTGGCATAAGGTAGCAATTTGCAGCTGAATCTCCTACTTAGTTTTCTTTAGTAAGTATATCGTTAAATCTGATAGCAAAAAAGTCAAGATGCATTATATAAATGTGTATCCAAATCCATCTTCGAGTACGACATTTTTGTTGAAATATTTTGCACTTTTATATGCATTTTCAATAATTTCTGCCCAAAAAGACAATTTACCTACATTACCTACATAGAAGAATATATATAGATTTATTTTGAGAAAATGACAATTAATTCTAGACTTCACAGCTGTAGTTTAACCATTTGAACCCTAATTTGTCAAAACAATTTTTACAAAATATAACGGCATCATTTTCCCCATATTTCTCCAAAAATGTGAAATTATGTCATTTGCATGTATGATTGACATTTTATAAAGAAATTATGAAAACATACATCAAATTAAGCAAAATGTTCCAATAAAAATGTTACTCGTGAAATCAAAGGGTTCAAAGTATATGTAAAGCCCTCGTTTCTTTCGTGAGATTCTCAGTAAAATCAAAAAATATTTTGATGCCAAATTTGCTAGAAAGGAAGGAAGGAGGAAGTGTAAGTGTGAGCTGAATGATCATCAGGAAGTCATCAGTGTTTCGATTTGAGAGACCTTCCGATAAATATGTCTACTTCTATTACTATTAGAGATGTGCTGCTAATAAAACAAATACAGTAGCACTGTCTGTCTTTTTCCTTTTAATTAGCAAATATATGTGTTAGCTAAAATAGCAAATATACGTGTCAGTTAATTTAGCAAATATACGTGTCGGCTAAATTAGCAAATATATGTGTTAGCTAGATTTGCAAATATACGTGTCACCTAAAATACCAAATATACATATCAGCTAAATTAGCAAATATATATGTGTTAGCTAAATTAGCAAATATACGTGTCAGCTAAATTAGCAAATATACGTGTCAGCTGAATTAGCAAATATACGTGTCAGCTAAATTAGCAAATATACGTGTTGGCTAAATTAGCAAATATACGTGTCAGCTAAATTAGCAAATATACATGTCAGCTAAATTAACAAATATACGAGTCAGCTAAATTAACAAATATTTATGTCAGCTAAATTAGCAAATATACGTGTCAGCTAAATTAGCAAATATACGAGTCAGCAAAATTATCAAATATACGTGTCAGCTGAATTGGTATATATACGTGTCAGCTAAATTAGCAAATATACGTATCAGCTAAATTAGCAAATATACATATCAGCTAAATTAGCAAATATACATATCAGCTAAATTAGCAAATATACGTGTCAGCTAAAATACCAAATATACATATCAGCTAAATTAGCAAATATATATGTGTTAGCTAAATTAGCATATATACATGTCAGCTAAATTAGTGTGCTATTTAAATTTATGAAAATAACATAATGTGCAAGCCAAAAAGACACATTTGTGAGTGTGAAAGACAGACACTGAGATACAGTCTCATTTCAGCTAATCAGATTTTTACAATGGTAAAGGTGTGCAAGACACTCTAAAGTTACACAAAGAAGAATCAAATTACATTACAAGCTTTGTTGAGGTGAACCATTCAAGTGTCAGGGGTTGTCAGGTGGTTAACATGTTATTGAGATATTTAAGATAAAGCACAGTTGTTTTGGGGACATTTCGTCAAATCATCTAATGATAAAAATTTATAACGCCAAAAATTAACTTTCAAATAATTCATCATAGTTCAAAAAAGTTCATTGACAGCATTTGTATTCTTTTTTTGTGTAGCCATCACAATTTATGTAAGCAGTTTTATGCCAAACAAGCAGCCTCTCGACTGAGATAGCTCCGCTGTTAGCAATGCAGTTTTATGTCAAACAAGCAGCCTCTCGACTGAGATAGCTCCGCTGTTAGCAATGCAGTTTTACGTCAAACAAGCAGCCTCTTGACTGAGATAGCTCCGCTGTTAGCAATGCAGTTTTATGTCAAACAAGCAGCCTCTCGACTGAGATAGCTCCGCTGTTAGAAATGCAGTTTTATGTCAAACAAGCAGCCTCTCGACTGAGATAGCTCCGCTGTTAGCAATGCAGTTTTATGTCAAACAAGCAGCCTCTCGACTGAGATAGCTCCGCTGTTAGCAATGCAGTTTTATGTCAAACAAGCAGCCTCTCGACTGAGATAGCTCCGCTGTTAGCAATGCAGTTTTATTTCAAACAAGCAGCCTCTCGACTGAGATAGCTCCGCTGTTAGCAATGCAGTTTTACGTCAAACAAGCAGCCTCTCGACTGAGATAGCTCCGCTGTTAGCAATGCAGTTTTACGTCAAACAAGCAGCCTCTCGACTGAGATAGCTCCGCTGTTAGCAATGCAGTTTTATGTCAAACAAGCAGCCTCTCGACTGAGATAGCTCCGCTGTTAGCAATGCAGTTTTATGTCAAACAAGCAGCCTCTCGACTGAGATAGCTCTGCTGTTAGCAATGCACATTTCAATTAAAGAACAGAAGATATCATTAGACAAGTCATTGTCAATGACACGTCCCCGTTCCGTTCATATTTGAGTGACATATACATTCAAAGCAGATCATGACCGAAATGCACCTGCATATGTACAACACATTGTACTAAATCTGAACAAAATCCATCCATGCATGACTGAGATCCGGTTCCGGAATTGTGAAAATACGTGATTTTGATGCATTTTCGGCCTTAAAATGGCCATCATTCAGCTATTGTTAAGCGGATCATGAAACAAATGCACATATCTATTTGTGACATGATGTACCTTGTGTGTGTGAAGTTTGAACTTGATCAATCCAGACATGTCTCGGATACGGATCCAGAACTGAATTCTTTAAAACAAAATGGCCGCCAGTCGGCCATTTCAAACCCGATCCAAAAAAAAAAAATGACATGCATCAAGGTCCTATTATGTTTAATGTATGTACCAAATTTGAACGAAATCCGTCCATGCATAACTGAGATCCGGGTCTGGAATGGTGAAAATGTGTGATTTTGATGCATTTTCGGCCTTAAAATGGCCGCTATTCGGCTATCGTTAATCGGATCATGAAAAAAATGCATGTGCATATGTCCCATATAATGTGAAGTTTGAACTTAATCGGTCCATGCATGTTCGAGATACAGGTGATCACGGACGCACACACGCACGGACGCACACAGGGCAAAACATAAGTCCCCGTTTTCGGACTACGTCCGAACGGGGACTAAAAATGAACAATATGCATAGTATCAATGCAATGGGACTTGCTGTTTTCAACAAGAATTCAAAAATATCATTTTTTTACCATAAATGATTGTGGTTTTTAACAAGAAAATATCACTTTTTACCAAAAATATTCATCAAAATTAGAGACTTGAAGATATCACATCATGAAATGAACAAATTTGAGAGTGGTCCACATGTAGTACATATATATGTAATTTATCAAAGCAATTGGACTTGCGGTTTTTAACAAGAAGTCAAAAATATCACTTTTTACCAAAAATGACAAAAATATTCACCAAAATTAGAGAATTGAAGATATCATCACGAAATGAACAAATCTGAGAGAGGTCCACATGTAGTACCTATATATGTAGTATCAAAGCAATTGGACTTGCGGTTTTTAACAAGAAGTCGAAAATATCACTTTTTACCAAAAATGACAAAAATATTCACCAAAATTAGAGAATTGAAGATATCAACATGAAATGAACAAACCTAAGAGAGGTCTACCCAAGGTACATATACACCAAGTATCAAAGCATTCAGGCTTGTAGTTTTCAAGAAAAAGTCGAAAAAGTAAAACATTGACACGGACGACGGACAATCACTCATATGATAAGCTCCGCTCGACAAAGTCGACAGCGGAGCTAAAAAAGCAGCAATTGAGCTCCCAAGCACGAAATTAATATTTATTTATTTAATATTATGTGATCAATTTTCTCTTCATACATAATACATTTTATTCAAATTTTAATCAGAATTTCTCTACAGTATATATATATATATATATATATATATATATATATATACTGGATTTAGATTCAGAAAAATTGATCACAATTTAACCATTGGTCAACATATATATTTATTTTATAGATATAAGATAAGCATATTTGGACTACCACATTTGGCCAGATACTAATAACTTGATATCTTTATTTACCTGTCCACACGAACAGCCAATTTCTATTTTTACCAGTCCCAGTTAAAATCTACCTGTCTGGTTCAGGTGGACATGCCTTAATTTCCACCTTTGATGTAGATATTTGGAAATTCATATTTGAAGAGCAGCAAACAGTATTTTAGTTTATGGTTACATTAAACATGCATGTATAATCAAGCCATATGGTATATCAAGAGTTCAAACAGAGGTGACGGCAAATAATACAAACACTAATTAGTCCTCCAAATGATCCTTGTACTTTTGCATCTATACTAAAAGTTATAAATAAATAATCATTGCAATTTTTGTGATGATACATGTAGTTGGTGGCAACTACTGGGACAAAATTTTGTGATATCGGTATTTACCGCGGCTCACTGACTTATAGACCCTAATGAGATATTAACTGATACAATAATGAAGAGGTTCACATTTTCCAAATATTTTAGAAAATTGTTTTTTATGGTTTTTCACGCTATTAACTGTTAATTTTTCCTTCAAAAATTTCAGCACAACATATATGTCAATTTTTATGCATTTTGCAGTAATTTATTTGTTAATTATGCCAGATGGACATAATTTCTAACTTACTACATTCGTCTTGATTTTTTAGAAAAAAATTAGCAAAAAGGGTGTGGGTATTTTGTGAAATATGACAAAGTAACTTAGGTATTCAAAGTGAATGAATGTTTCAACCATGTAATGTACAACCATGTAATTTATAATTCAGGAGTCTACTTCCAAAAAGTTGATTATGGCTTGGTGATGAATGAAACAAAACATTTACCTTTCACCACCAGACTTTCTAAATATTCTTTAAATTAACCCTAATTTTGGAGCCAACAGACAAAATTTGAGTAAATTTTCAGTTTTTACTCAAAATATGTGGCTTTTTGTGCCAATTTTCTGATGGAAAGTGCAGACTATAAACTGGACTATTTTGTGAATTTGTGAATGGGAGTACATGTACCATCATTCATCTTATCTCTGTTTGTAGTAATAATTCAAATCCCACCACCTGCAGTAGTATTTAGATTTGCATTACACAAAAATATTCATTTGATGAAATAAGAAAATCAAACTGTACACCTTGAATATCAGTAATTAAAGTTCATCATTAAATAACAAATTGTGCGCACAACCCAAATATAAATGTTCAGCTTATGACAAGGTAAAAACAATTTTTTTATCAACAAGCTTTTCCCTTCAGAGGCGGTTATTCTATCAGTTGTTTTCACCAAATGAAAAAGTCTCAACAAGCTTCACTCAAGCTATCTCATCGTCATCAACATAAATACAGATTTTATATCCATACAATATTAAAACTGGTCAGTGTCATTTGCTAAATAATTAAAACATGGTTAGTCAGAAATACAAGACAAGCCTTAGGGTAGAGAAATGTAGTACTGTACACGTCAAGCCATGCATGTCAAATTTAGCAAATATCTCACAAATAACGGGATATATTTTACAGAGATATCAGCCTCAAAAATTGTTGCAGTAACCGGAATCTTGAGAAAAAACAACACATCCCTCTTAACAGAAATAAAGAATCCAGGTGTTTTTCCTCTAATTCTGGGAAAGTAGGTTATAATATCAAAGAGTATATGTGTATGAAGCTGCAGTTGTCAAGGTTAAATGCATTTACAGATAAATCACAAGCAACACTTGCATTTATAAGCAGATAAACAGGAAATCGTCTACAAAATACCTTGACTGTAGAGAAAACGCATCAATATATCATGCGTACTTGTAAGTATGGCTACATAACGAATGACGGTTTTCTTTTTTACCTGTAACTACCTAATACAGACAAATTTGCAATAATTTATTTTTTCAACCCAGCATGGACAAACCAAACAAAAAATGCCATGGATCAATACTAGCTCACTATCTATGTGACAACATTGTTGAAACATTTTATTATTTATACAATAATCACCCCCTTCCCTAACAGTTGCATTTTAATAGGTCAATGGCAGGATAATGTGCGAGATAAAGCTGAACACATTACCACGTCAAGACCCTTCTTTAAATCCAATATGACGATGTAGGGGATTCATTATTGTTGTTATAAAATCACCATCATCAGAGTTAAACAAATTTAGTTAAATTTGTTTTGTTGATGTAGAGATGAATTTATTTGCAAATAAAGGATTACAATATCATGTGATAATATAAAGCTATGATGTCATAAAAACCTTTAATTCTGATAGCAGTGATTTATACTATGTATAAAACAAGCAGCCTCTCGGCGGAGATAGCTCCGCTGTTAGTAATGCACATTTCAATTAAAGAACAGAAGATATCATTAGAAAATGAACAATATGCATAGTATCAATGCAATGGGACTTGCTGTTTTCAACAAGAATTCAAAAATATCAATTTCACCATAAATGATTGTGGTTTTTAACAAGAAGAAAATATCACTTTTTACCAAAAATGACAAAAATATTCACCAAAATTAGAGAATTGAAGATATGATCATGAAATGAACAAATCTGAGAGAGGTCTACCCAAGGTACATATACACCAAGTATCAAAGCATTCAGGCTTGTAGTTTTCAAGAAGAAGTCGAAAAAGTAAAACATTGACACAGACGACGGACGCAGGAAGACGGACGACAGACAATCACTCGTATGATAAGCTCCGCTCGACAAAGTCGACAGCGGAGCTAAAAAATACACAGCTAACAATGCCATCCTTATTCCTTTGTGTGAAAAAGACTGGTTCTTGTCACTGCGCACTTACATGTGTGCACAAAAAGTAAACATGTCTGCCCTCCTACGCTTTGCTAAGTCAATATGGATATTTTTCAGTGTTATGGTTTGTCATTGCATGTTAACTGATTATAACATTTTCGCAACATTTTTTTTTTTTAAATATTTTTGTGCCAATGGCAGCCATTGATGTCTGCCCATGACTTTTTGTTGTGCAGTTTGTAAGTGACAGTACTGACATTTGCCATGATTAGAACTACGTGACAGGGTTATGTGTCATCTTTCTATCATAATGACATTAAGACTGCGCTATCCAGGCCTGGACGAACACAAGCACCTGTGGACCTTAATTAACCAAGGTGCCTTCAAAGTCGCATTTATTATTGAATTAAAGACTAAACATATTATTGTCATAATGAACTATGAATTTCGACTGATACTGATAGTACACATGCATTTACATATATCAAAGCACAATTGCATAATTCGTTAGTTCCAGAGAATTGAATAAATATTTCATAACACATAAACTGTTCATAGTACTTTTGACATTTTAGTTACTGTGTATGGATAACTAGTTTGCTCATACATTATTTATTTGCATCATTTGCCAGTTGCCATGACTACATATCAGTTGAAAAAAAAAGACATTCACAACTGTAATATTTTCTTATCCATGTGTTAAATCAACCTAGTTGTTAAATGAACAACTAGGAGACATCCCTCAACTAATTCAAACTCACCAGGATGGCACGGGGGATATAGATGGTGTACACAAGATGCTGAAACTGTTTTAAAAGTACCTAATGTGTCACTTTTTATTTCGCTCACCTAAGCAGCATTTCTCATGGTTGACCCTTTCCTCATATTAGATTTTTTGATATTAATTATACATATTAGAACAGAAGTTTAACTAAATTATATTTATTTTTTAAAGTATGACATAACTTTTGTCTGTCAGATTTTCAACCAATAATTTAAAGTAATTTAATAACCTTATGACTTATAACTAGAATGTACTTTTTTTATGTAACGGCACTCACTCATCTAAATGTAAGGACACAGTCGTAAAATATAATATGGGATGTACCGTAGATATATTTTGCATCAAGTTTGTTTTCCCTATTATAATCAACAGAACCATAATTGACTACCAAAGTAATGTATACACTGAAATATTCAATAGCATTATCATTATGTTACATGGTAACCACCAAATAGTTTGTTATCACTGTCTGAAAATTATACTTGTTCTATTAAAAACACAAGTCAAGTTAAGTTCTCTTTGTGCTCGTCATATTAAAGCGGAGGGGTTGTCGCGAGCGTGTCCTTGAAACTTGAGTTCCAAGTGGCGTATACAACAGATTGTTTATTTACATCAAAACACTTATTTCGTGTCATAGTAATATGGCCAAAATAAAAACAGCCGTTATTCAGCCATCTTTGATCTGATTATGAAACACACTGATATGTATGATGTATGTGCCAAATACGAATGAAAATGGTACATAAATTGTGGAAATATAGTAGTAAGGCCAAAAAGTCAGATGGCTGTCAATCGGCCATCCTTGACCAGATTTTGAAACAAATTGTCATGGATATGCATCCTAACATGTATAAAGTACATGTATGTGCCAAATTTGAATGAAAACTGACAGAGCACGTCCAAGATACCGCATAAAAAAACAAAAACAAGATGCCTGCCAGTCGACCATCTTTGATCCATCATGGACATGTATCCTAACATGTATAATCTATGTACCAAGTTTGAATGACAACTGACAAAGCATGTCCAAAATACAACATTTTCAAAAAACAAGATGGCTGCCAGTCGGCCATTTTGAATCGAATCGCTAAACCACTGCATGTGCATATGTCCCACATAAGGTACTAGGCACATGCAAAGAATGAACGGAATCGGTCCACAGGATTCTGAAATATGACGTTGGATAGACTGACGCAGGGACAGACGGACACACGGACGGACGGACAGACTCAGGAACTCACGGACGGTCGGGGACATGTATCCTAACATGTATGATCTATGTACTAAATTTGAATGAAAACTGACAAAGCATGTCCAAAATACGACATTTTCAAAAAACAAGATGGCTGCCAGTCGGCCATCTTTGATCCAATTGTGATATAAATCATCATGGACATGTATCCTAACATGTATAATCTATGTACCTAGTTTGAATGAAAACTGACAAAGCATGTCCAAAATACAACATTTTCAAAAAACAAGATGGCTGCCAGTCGGCCATTTTGAATCGAATCGCTAAACCACTGCATGTGCATATGTCCCACATAAAGTACTAGGCACATGCAAAGAATGAACGGAATCGGTCCAAGGGACTCTGAGATATGACTCCGAACGGACGCATGGACACACAGAGACCGAATTATAAGTCCCCGTTTTCGGACTTTGTCCGAACGGGGACTAATAACATATATATAATGGCACAATAAACAGGATCATTATGCTGGATCATTCATATACTACTTTTTTCGGCTATGAACGCAAATCTCATTTATGTAAACCACATACCGTATTAACTTGTTTTTACTATATAAAACCTTAAATTTGCTGCTCGAAATGTTACAATCTGCTTTGCAAGAATCAAAATATGCAAACATTACTGTTTTTAGTACTTGTTTGATATTTCTTCTTACATAACATTCATCAATATAACAATGACGCAGCGAGCTTAATTACGACAGAAATGGAAAACACGCAAGCATGCAATGTTGAATACCGGTAACCTATTTAATTTAAACAGGAATACTCAATTTCCTGTATTACAAGTACTTGAGTTTGGCACAAAAGCTGCATGTATTTTTTTATTATTTTCCAACAGATACAGAATATTAATTATAGATACCAAAAGTGTTATTATTTATAATTGACATATGAATGGTTTATTATTGTACGAAATCTAGGAAATCAGGAAGTATTGTAAGATTATTTCATATTTCTCCAAATAGGAAAGGCAAATATATGATCAAGTGGTACAAATTCAACGTGTAATAGTACATATAGAAGATTTGTAAAGAAAAATGGACTATTAATATCAGCAATATAAATCACAAGAAATTAAACACTTAGAGGAAATATTGTAGTATTTGTCTGAATGGGAAAGGTGAATAAGCAAAACAAATTTTATTTAGCATTAGTTATTCCTAGAAAAAATAGCATAATAAAGTGGCTGATTTCAATATCATATGATAATTACCCTCTCGTGGCTCTACATGGAGTAAAAAGAACCTTGATTTAGTAACGGGTCACATCATAATACAACAGCACCAAATTGCTCTAATTTGGCAGAGAATTTTTAGATTTCCCCCAATTACCATTTTCTATTAAAGTATCATATCAGTACGGATTGTTTAACAAACAAAATAATACAAATTAGCCACGATTTTTTCAGGCAGTATTAACGAAACAATAAAAGGTTTTGTCAGTAGAACAAGGTTTTGCAAGATTCATACACAGACACATAGAGCAGCGTTAACAAAGAACCCATTTCACATCACTTCACTTGGGAAGTACAATGGTAGTATTCAGATTGGAAAGACTAGGTCAAATGCACATTTTTCACACCAAAGTGCTTTCACAGTACAACTGTACATTGCTAATGACCTTTTCATATAGTATAGTGTATTTGCACTTTTTCTCCCCTCCAGCATAAATGAGAAAGATTTTCACTGCATATAAGCGCTCAGTCGTAAATAAAAGAGTTTACTGAAATACATGAAATTTTTTGATTGCATATGTAGCAATCAATTTTGAACAGCACATTTGTGAATGGATACCGTTATTCAGCATCTAAGAGTAAAAGCAATAAATTATTATACTGCTGGAAATAGATTATTTAACTTTTGAAAAAATAAAAACTGACAACTCTTCTTCTTCATTTGTTCAACCTCTAACTTATTGAGTTCCAACATTTTCATTTTATGCGTTGTTTTAAACTTGTTTTTCAATAACTTAAGACAAAATGAAGACAATTTCCACAGATTTTCAGTAAAATGTTGAAAAAAATATAAAACAAATGGTAGATTTTATAAAAGTTGACCAAAAAGTAAAATTAAACCCATTTTACTCTATTTTAAAAACCAACTGAAAAGTAGGGAAATTCCAAAATGTTACCTCAAAATTCAATGTTTTTTAATAAAAGTATAATAAATACTCAAGTTATGAAAAAAAAATCAGCAGTAATGAATCAAATCTTCAGTGTTTTCAATTTTCAAGTTTGACATGTGATAGTCTCCAAACCAAATCTTCAGTGCCGTCAATTTTCAAGATTTGACACTTGATAGTCCTGAGAACCTAATCCACATCTGAATAACCCCAATGACATTTTCAAAATTTTGAGATCTTCACTGACTACATGTATGTTTAGACATGTGACGACTACACGTATGTTTAGACATGTGACAGCTACATGCAACATGTGATTTTATGTGTTAAAGTTGAGACATAGCTTTTGCTCTCTCCAGGTGTAAAGCATGTAATTTTAGCGAATTTTAGAAAGTGGCAACAAACTTGTGAGAATACACATTATTTTAAATTAAAGAATTGTGTTCCAAAAGTTATGTATATGTGAAATTATAAATTAATATTACGGTATATACCATGAAGTGAGCTCACGCATTAATATTACAATACTTAACCATAAAATTACCAAAATTACTTTTTATTTGTAATATTGCTGTATTTGATCATTGCTAGTGCATGTGGCGACATAAATGACAAAGGTTAGTCTATGTTTTTTTTTTTCATATTATAATGAACCAACATACAATAAAAACAATCCTGCATGATTTTATGTGCTCTTCAAATAGATCAAATACAGTTAGTGGTTTTAGCTGATAGTCAACGGAATACTCAAATTACAAGACTGAACGACTTTGATTTTAAAATCAGAATACCGTAGAAAATTGAATTGTTTGAAATTAGTTCTGCTGCAAACATTTTGATTGATAAGTTGTTTTTACTTAATTTCATTGAATTGTGATGAGTGGCATGCTTGGAGAGAAAAAATGAATTTTTATTTTGCTTGATCAGAGAAAATAATAAAAATTAAACAAATTTAATGACATAGTGTTAACCCTTTTAATGCAAAACATTTACAGCCAAAATGTTGGTGTAAATTTATACATATTTTTGCATAGTCACATTTGCTAAATTGAAAGCACTTCACCAATAGAAGTGCAAATAAACCAACAATTATCTTTAGTGTATACTTTATCATTAAAGTGACCATAATCACACCTGTGTCATTAACATAAGTATATGGGATCTGACTGCATGTACAATTTTGTGTATTATATGAAATATTTTCTAGGTAAATAAATAAATTATTATTATGTGCTACTATTAGAACTAACAGGGGACTCTTTTGGATGAAAAGAACATAAATGACTAGATCTTGATCACAATTTTTGAAGAAAAAAAAATTATGGCGATTTATGCATGTTGTGAAATGTAATATAATGTTGACTTGTTAAAAGGTTTTTAACGGCATTATTGTAAACTATGCCATCTATTTAATAATATTAGGTTGTTGCAATGATACAGCATGGAGGCAGTTCAGCATGAGGCAAGTATCGACTGACGCATAAAGGTCAATGAGACCACTTACTGTCATACACCTTTTTTTTTTTGGATCAAATATATCAGGATATTAAAAGCAAGAAGTTTAACCCTTATCTGGTCAAGTCGATGTAAAATTACATGGGCCTGGTGAGATAAGGATTAAAATTAGTGGTAATTGTAATAAACTTTGTTTTTTAACAAGAGATGTCATCTTGGAAATACTCTTGAATAGGCATCAATGATTACGGAAAACCTGAATTAGACTCTAATTTAAGTGTCAGGAAAAATTGAAATGATGCCTATTCATAAGATTATAGGGTAGCATGCAATAATATGAATACACATTTGTTAATGCAGTTGGATGTGGATACTCGGGGGGGGAATACCGCAAAATTATGTCACAACTTGTGAAGATATGAAGACAGATGAAATTTGAACTGTAATTTTTTCGAGATACATGTGTATACAAAGTTATTTCAAAAGATATACTTATTAAAAAATAATCAGACAAGCATTCAACAAATAGAATTTGAAACCAACCAACCATGCCAAGAAAAAAGAGCTAAAGGCTACAAAACAGCATCAGAAGTAAACAAGTGAATATCAAAGGTAAAAAACCCCAACTACCAGGAGGTGAATATTCAAATTAACCAAAAAACAAATCAATAGGAGAGAATTTTTCATGAAATTGTTTTTCATGTACATTATAAAAATGCAGAGGTTTTTTTCATGAGCTTGCCGTATCAATTATCGAGCTGATGTATACTATAGCCCCTGGAACTGGTTGATACAATAACCAAGCAATTACCAATAAATCAGAAACGTGACTATGATGGCATTAAATAAATTCTCCAAGCCAAATTTATTGTGAAAAGGCATATATTATTATTATAAGTCCAGTATAAAATATCACTGCTGGGAAAACTAAAAAAAAACTTTCCTTAATAAAAACACATTTCAGCTACATGTATTTATGAAGTCTCACTGAAAGAAGACCACTATTGCTAGGTAAGCTCGCATGAGCCAAAATAATAATTAAATGGTCTAACAAAATTTGTTCATCAACACCTAACCCTATAGTTGAGGTTTGCAGCTATAGACCTCGAAGGGACAGCAATTACAGTGAGAGTACATTCACAAAAATGTCTATTGACATATTCATGTCTAGAAACACATTCTCAAGTAATAGTACACTAACTAACAATTTAACATTAGGTCATTCTCAGTATGTGATGCAACAATCATAAATACACATCAATATTGCAACACGCCAGTAATTTGTAATTAATGAACTGAAACAACTTAGACAGTAATCCACAATCCCGTGTTTTTAATCCACCAGGGACTTTATTAATAAATTGCCATGCATAACAAATATGATAACTCCACGCATAACAAATTTACAATGGGATAAGAAAAATAAGAAAATAACTATCTACAAGTGTCAGTTGATTCTTAATACTGTTAAGTACTTTTATTTGCCTGGAATTTATTTTCGCTGAATGAATGAATAGTTGAAAATAAAATTCAGTGAAAATACTATTTTTTCCCATATTTCACAATCAAATTTAATGAAAATAAATTTCGTACAAAACCATGACAAAGTGAAATTTAACTAAAAATGACTTCATCTACAAATTTGAGCTCATATTAAGGATCATAGTCGTCTACCATACCCTTCAATTGTTTCGATAGTTTAGAAGAAAAATTGATCAAGACCCTAGCAGCCAATGGGAAATTATGTCCATTTGATTCAAAAATTAACAAAGTACAGAAAAATACATCAAAATGTGCAAAAGACTGTACCAACAATTTTGTGCAAGGAATGATGGCGATCAAAGGAAAGCAAATATTTAATAAGGTTGAAATTGATTTCTGAAAAAAAAAAAAAAAAGCTGTGACCTCCAGATTTTTTTTAAATGAAGCACATGATGGCCAGAAGGGGTAAAATTTTGTTTTTTCCTTCTACAAAGAAGTAGATTGTACTCCTCCTCCTTACCTCAATTTACATCATACACATCTCCTGGTTATGAAAGAAAGTACCACGAGAATGATTTCTGCTTAACAATGGGGAATAATTTGCTGAATGATAAATTATGCTTGTATATATGTAGTGTACCGCTGTGCAAGCCACTGATTATTTATAAGGCACAATGTTTTGACAGTTATATAGAGTTCACTGAAATATCACACTATTCATCAGTGCCTTAGTTATATGTCTTTTCACAAACAGTCTGATTACAAAATGTCCTTCAATACCAGAGGGGAATTAATAGCATTCTGATGTGATATTATGCGTGCAAAGTACCTGTCTGGCTTGCATGTCAATTTGATTTGATTCATTTGTTATTATGACACTGGGTCCTGTTCTACAGGTGATCAAGTTGTCTCGTATAATTTTCCACATCGCTGTAGTACTTTGTGAATTTTTATTTTTAATGAGTCCATGAAAACAGCCATATACGCTGATGTGAACCCAATGAACATACAAAATGTAGTTAAAAGAAATTTCAAAATGCCAAAAAATATCACAAATTATGCAAGGATGTATGGTGATGAACGCCTGTACTGCCCCAGAGTATGTATTTTGGGTATATCTCATGATAATCTTATCTAAGTTATCATTATACATTTTTTTCTACCCTTTTTTGACATTTAGTACTGACATCATTCGATTTCACATGCTATTATTTCTGCGTCAACAAGAAAGTGTTCGAATGTGACCTCAATAAACTTAAACGTATCAATATTGGTGGGATAATTTAACTCAAAATAAGAGAAAATTTGAACAACTGCAGATACTGCTTTTTACAGTACTGACAATTTTATGGTTTTCGGCACTACATGTAGATGTATAATATTATATATTATCAATAAGTAATCCATAAATTTAGAAGTAAACATATTTCAATTGTATCTTTACAAAACCGAGCATCAGATTCATAATGTACAACATTGATGGGAAATTAAATGATCAAGGTTTGACAAGCACAGACAGAACCCAAAACATAAGTCATTGTTTCAGACTACCATACATTCAACAGGAACTCAAGACACATTCAGATATGTGATGCATAAAACACTTTATTCATTCCAAAATCATATTGGCAAGCAATTTTGTTTTATAAATCCAAGAATATAGCAGCTTGAATATAAATAAAAGTGATATGATCAGCTGTTGAGACAGGATGCTTATTCAAGTCAGCTTGAAACTGCTTTGGGCAGTGACAATTTACATAGTTACGAGTGATGTTTCTCATATTTCAGGTTTATGACTATTAAAAAATGACCAATAAAAGAAAGGTTTTAAAACATTTGAAATGTTTTCCCCCAAAAAAATCATCCTACATTGTACATGATATGTTGCCAACCACAAGCTTCTGGGAAATATAGCTTTCAGTTGATTAGTTAGGAGTCATCATATCAATCTTGCTTGTAATGTTTCAAGGTTGTTATTATCTTCTAGATAGATGCATATAAGATGCCATAATTAGGGAATTAACAATTGCATCATTAACTACAAGTCATTGAAAATGACACAGTCCCCATTAAATTTTTGAAAGTTCTCTTTGTGCTTGTCATATTAAAGCGCGCGAGGGGGGGGGGGGTTCGTGAGCGTGTCCTTGAAACTTGAGTTCCAAGTGGCGTATACAACAGATTGTTTATTTACATCAAAACACGTGTAGTAGTAATATGGCCAAAAATAAAAACAGCCGTTATTCGGCCATCTTTAATCTGATTATGAAACACACTGATACGTATGATGTATGTGCCAAATACGAATGAAAATGGTACATAAATTGTGGAAATATAGTAGTAAGGCCAAAAAGTCAGATCCTTGACCAGATTTTGAAACAAATTGTCATGGACATGCATCCTAACATGTATAAAGTACATGTATGTGCCAAATTTGAATGAAAACTTACAGAGCACGTCCAAGATACCGCATAAAAAAACAAAACAAGATGCCTGCCAGTCGATCATCTTTGATCCAATTGCGAAATAAATTGTCATGGACATGTATCCTAACATGTATAATCTATGTACCAAGTTTGAATGACAACTGACAAAGCATATCCAAAATACAATAGTTTCAAAAAACAAGATGGCTGCCAGTCAGCCATTTTGAATCAAATCGCTAAACCACTGCATGTGCATATGTCCCACATAAGGTACTAGGCACATGCAAAGAATGAACGGGATCGTTCCACAGGATTCTGAAATATGACGTTGGACAGACTGACAGACGAACGGACAGACTCAGGAACTCACGAATGGTGGGGCCATGTATCCTAACATGTATGATCGATGTACTAAATTTGAATGAAAACTGACAAAGCATGTCCAAAATACGACATTTTCAAAAAACAAGATGGCTGCCAGTCGGCCATCTTTGATCCAATTGTGAAATAAATCGTCATGGACATGTATCCTAACATGTATAATCTATGTACCAAGTTTGAATAAAAACTGACAAAGCATGTCCAAAAGATGACATTTTCAAAAAACAAGATGGCTGCCAGTCGTCCATTTTGAATCAAATCGCTAAACCACTGCATGTGCATATGTCCCACATAAAGTACTAGGCACATGTAAAGAATGAACGGAAGGGGATTCTGAGAGATGACTCTGGAGGGACGCACGGACGGAGACCGAATTATAAGTCCCCGTTTTCGGACTTCGTCCGAACGGGGACTAATAATATGAACACATTTGAGTCGGTAAAAAATGAATATGAATGCAATGCTAAGCTGAGCAGAGATCAAAGGATGCCGCTCATCACAGTGATCACATTTTCTTTTGTGTCTGCACAGATCAAAAGAACTATCGCCACTGTAAACGAAGGATTTCCAAGACTGATGAGCCATGATGAATGGAAACAATAAAAGATGTTTCACATATCTAAAAAGTCTTTGGATCAGGAATATTACCCTAATGACTGATAGCAACAGAGATGAAGCAACATGTGTGCCTGTTGTTTTTTGTATGCGATTATCAACATGCTTTGGGAGAACAAAATCATAGCATGTGATAGAATCATGTATATTAACAATTATTATATATTCATCTATTTTTAATCATAGTACATGTTGATACATTATACAGGTCAAAATAAAAAATACTTTGCAATATAAAACAATACACATTAATTATTCACATTGTCTTTTTGCTAACGAATAAAATTAAAATCGAATAAAAATATAAAAAAATGCAAAATAATTATTCACATTTTCTTCTTGCTAACGAGTAAAATTAAAACCGAATGAAAATATAACAAAATGCAAAATAATTATTCACATTTTTTTTGGCTAACGAGTAAAATTAAAACTGAATGAAAATATAAAAAAATGCAAAATTATTTTGTAATAATTACTATCAAATAATATCGATACATCCAAAATAGTAATTGAAATAGTAAAATTAAAACATTATCATTATTTTGTTGATGACCATTTTTTTTTCATATTCCACTAAAAGCACAGCAAGCTACCATTAATATTGTTGACATATTAAAACTTTTTTATGATTTAAAAACTGACTGAATGAAACTTTCAATAATTTAAATTCAGAACACCATATGTGAGTGGAATTACAGGAAATGAAGGTTAGAGAAATACATGTATCTATTTCCTCAAATCACAGAGAATGCAATTCATCCACATGTGACAGATACACATGTAATTATTACAATTGTAACTATACAGCTGATAGAGCTATAGGCAGACTAATTAGCAAATAATTGGTTTTTGTAATCTTCTCTCATGAACATGGTGCAAGTTGATTATTCTCATACAGGACAAGAATTGGTGTGTGCAACCATACGCAATGTACTGCAAAATGTGGCAAAATAATGATCGGCACTTTAAGCATCTTGATAACGATTAATTACTCCAGAACTGTTTTAGCAATGACAAATGCATGATTGTACTAACAACTTATTAGTACAGTAAATCATTTGGATCAGATCATCCTGCAGAATTATTAATTCATATTTTACTAAATTTTGGAGAAAAGTGGGCATTTTACCAAACTCAACAGAATGATTAACAGCCAATTGCTCAGTATTTTGCAATATAAAAACCATCATTTATTATTTTAAGATATAATCATATTTCAAAAGAAATCTGCTGGGACACGAATACGAAACTACGGACATGTAATGGATAATTACGCATGATTGTCAAAATTACTGCAACTTTCCATTTTGTATAAAACCACAGTATTACATGCCTACTGTAAAGTACTATATTTTCACTTGAAATTTATTTTTGTTGAAAGGATTTTTCAGTGGAAATGAAATCCAATATATTTTACATTCAAGTCATTCAAAATTTAGTGAAAATAAATGTAACTTCTGTTACACATTAACAGAACCTAAAAATTAGCTTAACTACAAATCCTGAAACCTACAATTTATTTCTAATGTCAGAAATTGGTTAAATTGAATTTGAAGGGATTAAACGTCTTCATAAGACTGAAGCAAGGGACATTCTTGATTTTTCAACATCACCATTTTCTGTATTTTTCACTGAATTTGATCTTAATTTTGGACTTCGGCATTCAATATGTTAAACATAATCTATTTTTACCATAGACACACTTCTATCATTTGCATAAGTGCACTGGATAGAGCAAATATTTCATATTTCAAAGTCATAAATAAATAAATACAAATATTCCAAACAATGTTCTATCATCAAACTCCATACACACCCTTACAAGTATAGATCACACTCACATATTTTCTATACAGTGTCAGAAGTTTACAGTAGAATAAATGATTTTTATTCAAACTAAATATTACAGATTACTACATCTGAAGAATAATCTAAATGCATGTATAATTACATGTAAATGTCATTGCCAGAAAATTTTTCCCAATTTGAAGACATCCACATGAACTAAAAAAGAATCATGCATAGTCACTACAACTCTTCCTGGCCTGAAATGCACAAAAACTGATCCCTCTTGTAAATTATCGACTGAAAATAGGCTTCAGCATTATACAAAAAAAAAAGATACATGCTTTGAGCAAAAGGATTCATGCCAAATTTCGAGCAATGGAAAAGAAGTAGAGGCAAAAACAAGATCCTTTTTTGTTTACATTTTTATGAACCTAAAAAAACTTCCTAAGACATATGATATTGCAAATAAATATAACACACATATAAAGTCTGTAACACCGTTTTACAGCATACTTAAAACTAAAGACGATGGTTTGAAATAAAAGGTCAGAGAACTGTCATGAACTCTCATGAACATCTGTATATAATCCTGCTGCGTCAAGTAAACACTATATTGCCCATAAAACCATTTTTGCAAACTATTAGCACTACTCAAATAGCAACATTATTACATTAGGTTGATTGAAATTACTACGTTATTGACTTTTTGACACAATGAGCAAAGTATGTAGAGATAATCTATAATGACAAATTCCTGCTACGGATACAGAACAGACAATCTGATTAATCCAAACTAGCCACCTCCGGTAACTATCAACAATATCATTTGGGGACAACTTTCACAAATGTGACATAACATTAACCATCAGAAACTCAACTGCCAATCATCATACTGTAAAGTCTCAACATTTTTACTGGTATTTCATTTCTATATTTTGATATTTGATCTTATATTTTAAATTCATAGATTTTTCAGTGAAATAATGAGCTCTGCAGTAACTTTACATGTTCATTTATTCAGTGAATTTCATTTATCAACAAATTTAGTTACATTATCACAATTAATTTACCATCAAACTAACACATGTAACAAACTATAATACTACCGATTAAAATTCAATATTTCATTTTCAATAACTGATCCTAAACATTTAAATGTTGTGTTTAAAAAAAAAAAAACTTTATAGTGGTCATTTTTACCTGAATGACACTGAAGATTATCATTTGTTATTCGCTATCTCCAATCAGTTACTTGTCACATACATAGTTGCATAATAGAATATCAAGAACAATGCAACATATGATAATAAAATCATAAGTTAACATAACAAAACAAATGGGAAATTTGTTTATTATTAAAAAAAGAATAAGTGTTACAATTTAAATCTAATAAACATGGGTTTTAAAAACTATTGACATTATTAGAAATGAATTTAAAGCATTAGCAAATGAGAGTTTTGTTAGAATGCCTGCTGTTGTATATGACACCCTTTTTTTTTACAAGACACACAGTAGCCAGTATTTTGCATGGGGAAACCTGGCTAAATGATCTGACTGGAACTAGACACTTAAATTTCACATTCTATATGACGCACTATAACGTTTTTTTTTTATACACACAGTCTAAATATAGCGATAGTGCAAGGGAGGGAACAAACATCCAGACCCGATAATACCACAACATAATGAGCTTTTTTTTTTCACTGTACAATGGAGGCTGGTTACATGGTATAATCACAGGTTTCAGGTTTTTAAATTGAATGCTATAAATAATAGTGAAATAGAACGTAAATTGATCTTATACAGTGATTCCATATGTAAGGTAAGTGAGTACACATTCCTGGAATTTGGAAACTCTGACCCTAGGTCAGCCACTGACATTGTTAAGACGCAATGATATACTGTCTCAAGCCATACTGTTGTGTGTATACCACGGAATCAACATAAAACATAAAAACAAACACAAAACAGCCTTTAAATGAGAGGAAAAGACAGCACGAGTGTTGACCGGACTTCTTCTAACGTTGTTGGAAAACGCCACCGAGGCCGTATATTGAGAAATTTCTCGAAAAATCTGCTTGGAAACTGTGGCATACGTGTTGAGTAGAAAACATAGGGTTGTCCCTAACTGTATCGCTACACTACATGCATGCACGTTGCTTGACAGTTCCGAGTTTCTCAGTTTTTAGATTGTGTTGCAAAGAGAATCGAAAGTCACTGCGAGTTGACCATACAGCTGTTCATACAAGATAAACCTGTTTCATGGGAAAAACAACTAAACGCAATTTGAGGGAAATCATCCCAAAAGAGTGTTACAAGACACAATATGATTTCTACAAACCGATGAGCCGAAACTGGGGGAACACGATGTGGTGCACCTACCTGCCGTATATCCCTTCTGTGATCTTATTTCGCTTCAGAGGGCGTCTGAGTTTGCCGCAATCGGCATTTCGCCTCTTCATATTCTCTCCCTGTGTATATTTGTGATGAAACTGTGCCAAAATCTGGAAGATCTGTACCGTAAATAAATACACTATGCTTCTAAATCGCCAGTCTGTATTTTGTGTTTTGTCTGCCTTCTTCGTGCCCCTCACGCATGCGTAAATTGGATCACTGCTGTGTGTGTCGTTTACAGCACAACATTTGATTGGTTATTGAAACCTCATGATACGAAAACTTTCACTCGGTCTGTGTTTTTAATTCATGCATATTTATTTTTAATGAGGTGAAAGTGATTACACTGTTTCAATTTACAATATTCAAATTAATTATATTTAGCCTACTAGCGTATATTTTATAATATCCAGTGCAATTTTATTGCTTAGTTTCTCCTCCCGACCAATCAAATCCGTCCTTTTATAAAACAAGAACCCGTAAAATCAAAGCACCGTAATTTGGAATAGTTTCAAATCAAAAGCGCGAATTACATAATTCAGAAATTCTAACTTGAATGAAAACCCCGAAAATATTGTTTTTGTAACATAAAGATTATTTTAAAGTGACTGCAAACTGAAATAGTTTGATGATTGTTTTTGTTTCAACAGTTTGATTTACTAGGTACAGTATTCTAGTTTTACTGATTTTCACGACATTGCAGCAATTTCGCATATTTCGGCTATTGTTGATCACATCCAACGACATGATAATCGATATAAAAGGTATTTTGTTATTGATTTCGAATAATTCACCTTGTTTAAACAACTGTTTAAAGTGCAGCGACTCGTATGTGTCGCAAAACAATAGTCGTAGTTTTACGGCAGCGCGTGTGTTCAAAATGTCCGACAGCGAGGACGCAAACAACGTGGTCCCCGTTTTGAAGAAGACCAAACTATCAGAGAATGGTTTACCAAATGACAATTCTGGTGATGAAAATGTGAGTTAATATGTCGGTGGTTGCTTAGCCAACGCTTTTCTTGTACAAAGCCTCTGATAACGACCATATTCTGGACGGACGAGGTGTTCAATCGCTAATCGCTCACATTGTTTATGTTATTGTGGTGACTCCGTACACTTCGTTATGTACAGTCCCGGCACCGGTCTCGGGTCTTGATGATGCCATTTAACTGTGTGTTATTTTGTTCTTTATAGTCTGAATCATATTTGTTAGATGAAGTCAAATACAGAAATTCTGTGAGTAGGAATATTAGTATTTTATTATTATTTAATAGTAATAATAACTTTATTACCAAAACCATCAGAGGGTTTAGTATGGTAAATAACAAAAGACTAAAAAAAACAACTAAACAGTAAAAAAATCAACAAAAAAAATCATTTCTATCAGTTGTTAACAATAAATATATAGATAAACACAATTTGAACGGCCTTTGCGTCATCAATTTGCGTCATAAGCGCTTATGCCAGAGGGTGTGATGTATAAGAAGATGGATAATCCAGCCTATTTTTATGATTGCTGTTGTAAGTCGTTCACACTGTCTATATGTAGATGTACAAGTGAATTATGCTACATTGTATGTAATCATAGCCAAGAGCAGAATGATGCTTGAAAGGGGAGGGATAGGAGATGTAAAGCATAATGGTGCTAAGAAAAAAGTATGGTTTTACTTGAACATATTCACATACAATAATTCCTGCATCAGGTGCCTGAAGAAATCAACGTTCAAGAACATAAATTATTATTTAGCTTATTTGTGTGTAAGTGATTGTAAGCTTAAAATATAATTTAAAGAAAAAAATGAAAAATAATATTACAATCTTTGGCTCTTGCTGTTTTAATAAATGATAAGAACAATATAGGGATTATCTGCCTACTTACAATTAGACAAAAGACTGTAACAGTGTGATATTCTTTTGTCTTTCTTACCAGGATGTTGGGCCCCTATTGAGTAAGATGTATTATGGGAGTAACCATATTGTAGGGCTTCATTATATAATTAGTGATAGCTTGAGATGTATATTTTTTCTTCAGTAATGTTTTCACATGCATGACCTAACATCATTTTGAATATCCCATTATAATAAAGCGAGATGTTAAAATCACAAGTTTGGAGATAGATCGCAATCTTAGTTCTTATGATGAATGAGAATGATGACGCAAGAATGAAGGCATCACATTTATTGAAACACAAAGAATGATGACATCATCTGCAGTGAAATACAAAGAATATTGATGTCACTCGCACTGAAACACAAGTAATGATGACATCACTTTTACTAAAACATGAAGAATAATGATGTCATTGAAATGAAAAGAATGATGACATGTCCCTTGCACTGAAACACAAAGAATGATGAGATCACTTATAGTGAAACACAAAGAATCATGAGATCACTTGTAGTGAAACACAAAGAATGATGACATCTTCTGCAGTGAAATATAAGGAATGACTTGCACTAAATGGTCACTCCCACCAAAACTCAAAAAATACAAACATCAGTTCATTGTTATCTGGAATCAGTCTTTTTTGTACCATAACCACAGTTTTAAAATAGTATTACATGTAAAAAGAATGATGACATCATTTGCAGTGAAATACAAGAAATGATGATGTCACTTGCACTGAAACACAGAGAATTATGACATCACATAGAATACAGTTCATTGTTATGTATAATTTGTCGTTTTGTTGCATAAACGTGACAGTAAAATAATAATACTTTTTTTTCTGACATCAAAAAAGTGTATGATTTAAGGATATTTACAAAATGTGCACATGAAAGAGTAGATGCATATGTGCCAAAATAATTGCTTGGCATTATACACATTGTTCATTCATTTTCTCACAATAGACCATTTTCCGTTCACTGCGGCATCCCGCGTTATGCGTGAAATCGAACGTAAAAACAAAGGTCATAGCATTGTAGTGGCATCAAACATCGCGTGGGATTCGACAAAAGTATTTTGGCGGATATTTCCATGCAAAATAATGTGCTGTATGCATTTTAAGGTGGTTATTTTCGATGAAGTAAGTGTATCTAAACGCAATATTTCCCTGTCAAAGATCGGCCTTCGAATTTGAGCTATAATAAAAGAAATTCAAAATTAAATCGTTCGATTTTTGCGGCAGACATTCGGTCCGCGTCTTTCACACAATACCAGAGTTCTTGCAGTTGAACGGAAAATCACCCATAGTGAAACCAGACTATGATGCTCCCTTTCACTAGCATGACCAATCACTGTTGATGTCTCATTCTTCATACCCAGGATGCCGAGGAAGCTCAGAGCACTGCCAGTACCTCTACGCTAGATGACAGTGCATCAAGATCTGACACACCAACAACAATTGGCAGGAGGTACCCCAGAGGCAAGTGGAAAAACAAGAAATGCAAACTGCAGTACAAATGTGCAAACTTTGTGAAGGAAGACCACGGTCAGCCTCTGTTCGGTGTACAGTTCAACACACACTGCCAGGAAGGAGATGCCCAGATCTTTGCTACTGTTGGTAGTAGTCGAGTTACGGTCTACGAGATTCAAGACGATGGTGGAATTAAATTATTACAGGGGTATTGTGATCCTGATGTATCCTTATGCATTCTCAGTACTGGTATTACATGTATTATTAATTGAATATGAACTATCATGTATCATCAACCACACTGCCTCGTAAACAGACGAATACTTCATTTGCACTATTGGTAGTGCATGCACTTACGTAAATGACACTCAGACAGAGGTGTGTCCATCAGAAGTACATGTTTAAAGCGAGAAGGTCATCACCTGCACACGTGCGGGAATTGAGTCCCAAGTGGCGATAACAACACAAGCAAAAAATGCAAATGCTCATGGGTAGATGCTTGTTTGTGAACAGTGACACGCTATGGCCACCTGACGCATGCACAGGTTACGACTCCCTCACTTTAAAAGAAGTGCACAGAAACCAAAAATTTCATTTACTGTATACTGGACAATTAAATTAAAAATTATTTTAGCCATATACACCTATCATTTATGTAAGCACTCTAATAGAGAAAATTTGGTATTTTGATTGTATCTATCATACAATGTAATTTTTAATAATAAGAAAATAATATAACTTTTGTTTTATGTGTGCTTCTAGGATCTAGCAATATAGTACGAGAATCGTCAGTGGACATCAAATTCAGCATTATCACGAATGTCACACTGATAATACAAGTTGTTCTGCAAAAATCTGTTGGTGTTGAGTGAGAATGAAATTGAATTTATCCTGACACAACACAAGAAAATGATACAAGAATGGTACATGCATTAAAAATGTTGAGAGACACGTCTATGATGATTTGTTTCACAATCCGATTGAAAATGGCTGACCGGCAACCATCAAAGTCTGAAAACTTGTGGATTGGCTGCCATACATATGGCATGCATTTAGCCATATCTAATTCGTTTGGGCTTATCCAGCTTATACTTCACACATACCCAGTACATCATATCGGATATATGCACATGTATTGGTTTCATAATTTGATTCAAGTTTGCCGAATGGTGCGCATTTTAATGTCAAAATGCATAAAATTCCCTCATTTTCACAATTCTAGAACTGGGTCTCAATCGTGCATGGACATATTTTGTTCAAATTTAGTAGTATTGAACATAATAGGAACTTGATTGGGCCTAAAATTGCTGACTGGTGAAATGCAGTTCCTGATCCATATATTCAACATGCTTGGACCGATCAAGTTCAAACTTCACACAGACATCTTATTGGATAAACACTCATGCATTTTTTACCATCAAATTCAAAATGACTTACTGGTCATCTTTTTTAAACAAATACAGTTGCACAAAGCCATATCTCATACATGCCTGGACCAATCATGTTTAAATTTCGCGCATACATCACACATTTGGTCATTCATATATCTTTTGTCTATAATATTATGTCGTTGATAATGACTTGATAATTCTCATTGCCTGAAAGTCTTGTGAATTGTGAATAGAACCAAAACTTGATCCAAGTGTTTAAAATATGATAGTCATAGCAGTGCATGTACGTATTTTTCACGTAACCAATGAATGTATTCATGTGGATAGTGTACATCATCACTGGTGTTCGTAGTGCTCAACTAAATTTTACCAATTACCTGTGCAAATTTTGTACAGGAAGCGCCATCTTGATGGAATGTAAGAACCAATCAGAAATAGTCTAACTAAAACAGGCTGTGTCCTTCTATGTCTGTAACATGAGTTCTCATTGGTTTCTGATTCTACAAGATCTTTTATCAAGAAAATTGTCAGATATACTTTAGTACGCAGGTGGTCGTATACATGTATAAGCGATTAAATCCACATTCTGATTTTAAGATTAGGTTGTTTAAAAGTGCGTCTCCTGCCTTTGTATATGGATTCTGAGAAGCAACATTTGAATGGAATACAACTCGTATGTTCACTATTTATATAATATAGGTGTGCATCATTGGTATCTGTCTTTGTGTTCTCCTTAACATAGTGTATCATTACAAAGGCTGATGAAAATTATTACACTTGTGCCTGGACAATAGAGGAAAATACTGGTGCTCCATTGTTGGCTGTAGCAGGGTCAAGAGGCATTATCAGACTAATCAGTCCTATTAGCTTACAGTGTGTGAAGGTAGGTTGTTATGGTTTGGTTAGTATTGGTAGGTCAAGAGGCATTATCAGACTAATCAGTCCTATTAGCTTACAGTGTGTGAAGGTAGGTTGTTATGGTTTGGTTAGTATTGGTAGGTCAAGAGGCATTATCAGACTAATCAGTCCTATTAGCTTACAGTGTGTGAAGGTAGGTTGTTATGGTTTGGTTAGTATTGGTAGGTCAAGAAGCATTATCAGTCTTGTCAGTCCTATTAGTTTGCAGTGTGTGAAGGTAGGTTGTTACGGATTGGTTAGTATTGGTAGGTCAAGAAGCATTATCAGACTTATCAGACCTATTAGCTTATAGTGTGTGAAGGTAGGTTGTTATGGATTGTTTGATATCAGTCCTACATGTATTAGATTATAGTGTGTGAAGGCAAGTCAAGAGGCATTCTGAGCGCATTGCAGATTCATCAATCCTATTAGCTTTGTGAAGGTAGGTCTTTATTGGTGTTTCAAGAGGTGTTATTAGACTTATCAGTCATATTAGCTCACAGTGTATGAAGGTAAAGACAAAGCATTGATTGCAGCATGTAATTAATTATGCAAGTTTCTGATAATTAGTTTTATATTCAGTGTTATTTCTAACGTGCATATAACTATTAATTTTATTTTTGTAACTTTTAAAATATTTCATTGGCATCATCAATTAAGGATATATGCTTCAGAGGAATCACCATAGATACTTAAAATGACAGAAAAATAATACATTGAAAAAGAACAGTTGTTTTATTCCATAACCCTTATGTGGTTGAGTCAGTGTACAAGTACACGAGACTAGCAAGATTAGGGTTAATATGCAAGACATGTATTTATGTTCTCATCAATGAGTTCCACACATTGCTGAATGCTTTATTATCCCATCACACATTGATCAGTTAATAAAATATTACTGCGTTTTGTTTGATAGCACTATGTTGGACATGGCAATGCAATAAACGAATTGAAGTTTCACCCACATGATCAGAATCTTCTTCTGTCAGTCAGTAAAGGCGAGTATTATCTTGTGGAGTGACACCACAGTATAGTTCCTACAGTTATCAGGTTTCATGCATGCATGCATGCATTTATTGCATGCATAATTATTGCATGAAATGTGGATGTGTCTTGCATGCATAATTAATGAGAAGTAGATGTGTATTGTATGCATAATTAATGAGATGTGGATGTGTCTTGCGTGCATAATTAATGACATGTGGATGTGACTTGCATAATCATTTAGATGTGGGCATGTCTTGCATGCATAATTAATGCGTTGTGGGTGTGACTTGCATGCATAATTAATGAGTTGTGGGTGTGTTTTGCATACATAATTAATGAGACGTGGATGTGTATTGTATACATAATTAATGAGATGTGTCTAACATCTATAATTAATGAGTGGGCGTGTCTTGTGTGTATGATTTATCATACGAGTTTGTCTTACTTGCATAGTCAATGAGATGTGACTTGCATGCATAATTAATGTAATGTGGGTGTGACTTGCATGCATAATTAATGAGTTGTGGGTGTGTCTTGCGTGCATAATTAATGACATGTGGGTGTGACTTGCATGCATAATTAATGAGTTGTGGGTGTGTCTTGTTTGCATAATTAATGACATGTGGGTGTGATTTGCATAATTAATGTAATGTGGGTGTGACTTGCATGCATAATTAATGAGTTGTGGGTGTGTCTTGCTTGCATAATTAATGACATGTGGGTGTGATTTGCATAATCATTTGGACGTGGGCATGTCTCGCATGCATAATTAATGTGATGTGGATGTGACTTGCATGCATAATTAATGTAATGTGGATGTGTATTGTATACATAATTAATGAGGTGTGTCTAACATCTATAATTAATGAGTGGGTGTGTCTTGTGTGTATGATTTATCATAGAGTTTGTCTTACTTGCATAGTCAATGAGATGTGGATTGTATGCATAATTAATGAGATGTGTGCGAGTCTTGCGTGCATAATCAATGAGTTGTGGGTGTGTCTTGCGTGCATAATTAATGACATGTGGGTGTGATTTGCATGCATAATTAATGTAATGTGGATGTGTATTGTATACATAATTAATGAGGTGTGTCTAACATCTATAATTAATGAGTGGGTGTGTCTTGTGTGTATGATTTATCATAGAGTTTGTCTTACTTGCATAGTCAATGAGATGTGGATTGTATGCATAATTAATGATATGTGTGCGAGTCTTGCATGCATACTCAATGAGATGTGGTGTGTCTAGTTTGCAGTCAATGAGATGTGGGTGTATCTTGTTGTGTCGTCACTGGAAGCGCTGTCCCAGCACAAACCTGTGTCATATGACGCCTTACTAGCCGATTTTGGCTAAAATTCCGCTCCGCCGCCTCTTTACAACAGTGTTTATACGCGGAACTTGATATTGCTTTTTACAATTTGGGTTGCCTTTTAATCACATATTATAGTGAAATATTGTTTATAGAGTGAAATATTATTGTCTTACATAATTCAATCTTTGAAATAACAGAAACTAACACATAATAACGATAATCAAATTTGTGTTTGAAGTTCGAAAGTAATTGCGTTATTTTCGGTTTCAACTAGTTCGAAAATAGAATGTCCTTGAGCGCAATAAAATCACGCGTAGAACTCCATCCGAACCAGACTCTAGCAGCGTAAACTTATTGCAATTTGCGCGATTTGGGCCCAGTTTGTTCTTACAAGTTTTCTAAGTTTCATTTATCATTATTTAGTAAACAGGTCTCTGAAACGATTTAATATATCCGTAAAATACGTGTCAATCGACGATTAACTTCGAAACGTTGGAAATTTCGAACAAACTCCCGGCACACCTAGCGCTATATGAGTCAGATCGATGTAGAAGAACTGCAGCGTCAATGGGGTGTGTCTTGCATGCATAGTCAATGAGATGTGGGTGTATCGTGCGTGCATAATTGAGATGTGGATATATCTTGCATGCATATTTAATAAGATGTTGGCATGTGTTGCTTGCAGTGAGATGTGGGTGTCTATTTTGTGCATAATTAATACATACAAAATGTGGGTGTGTCTTAGCCTTATAATCTTGACATTGATTCAGTCATCATTTTGCACCATACCAGTGTTACTATATACATTATTGGACAGAATTTGGCACTATGACATGTAATGTATAGGTGAAAACAAGGCTATTTGCAATAGTGACAATATAAACCTTCAAGCCATTCATCTAGATCACTACCTGTAATTAAAAATTTCTGTTATACTCAGTCTGGCTGTCTATCCATGTTTGTTTTTAATCTAATGTTGCCTTTTATCTTTTGTAGACCATTCTTTACGACTGTGGAATATCAAAACAGATACATGTGTTGCCATATTAGGAGGTATTGAAGGACATAGAGATGAAGTACTTAGTGCTGTAAGTATAACGCAACCAGTGCTTAACATCCCCTTGTTCTTTTGTCGCGTTTCTTGCTTTGGGTCTGGCTTAAGCACTGTAAATTCTATGATCACCTAGTTTTTTGTTCTTATTATAGATCAGAAGGATGAACAAGGCAAACTTTGCTGTCATTCTCATTGTTGTCATTTTTGTTGACGTCGTTATTTCATATAAGTTTCCTACTGACCTGTTATAAAATTTGTTATAAATAACAACATAATTTTAAAAAATAAGTGAAGTAAATATATAAAATAAAATACATGACGTACAACACATCAGATTTTAATCGGATTGTTTTCTGGACCCAGAAGAGCTATTTATCACTTTTCCAATAATATCGTTTTGACAAAATTGTAATAGCTTAGATCCCCAAATTTCTCACGTTATTGTGCTCAGTAGGCCAGACATTGTTTTATCAGCTCACTCACTGATTGCTCACTTGTTCATCACATGCAAAAATGAAGACCAAAAAGAGCTAATTATTATTTTTTCAATCCATACCATTTTGAAAAAATGTTATAGCAAAACTGCTCCTAATCACCCATGTTATCTTGCTCAGGAGAGCCATTTTTAAATGCTGGGGTGTGAAGCAAGTTGTGTTATATCTGATGGAGATCTTATAGAAATTGAAAAAGAGTTATGTCAATTGTTCGATGATTACACACAAAATACTGTAGAATACTTTATTTTTGCTTGGAATTTTTTTTTGCTGTTTTCGCTGAAGGGATGATTGCGTGATAATAAAATCCAGCGAATATATTTTTTTCCTATATTTTACATTCAACTCATCAAAAATCAGTGAAAATAAATTCCATACAAAACACCCAAAATGCCTTTTCAGCGAAAATTAATTCCAGTTAAAATAAAGTATTTCACAGTACATAAATTTCTAGAAATTATAATGCAAATGAGTGAGCCAGTGAAAGATCTACAGCTTTCTGTGCGACTACTTGATTAGTACAGATATGGAATAGAATCTTCATTGCCAATCTTTATACACTGATATTAAAGGAAACATCAAGCCAAACAACATAATGACCCCTCAAGAAAAAGCACCACAAATGTAGGAGAATGCAATTTACAGTTTTTTTATATCACTTTTCGTTGTCTAGATATTCAACTTTGTATCAGTATTATGTAGTCAGCTATTTTGATTTGATGGCTGGGTTTGTTTATTTCAGGACTTTGACTTGGATGGAAAGAAAATCATTTCGTGTGGAATGGACCATTCTTTAAAAATCTGGAATTTGGATACTGGTAGAATACAAGATGCTGTCAAGAGATCAAACGAGTACAGCCACGGCAAAACGGAAGTGTAAGTGTATTTTTGTCTTTGCAACGCCACAGTTTTCTCGTGCATGTTCGATCCCGCATGTTTGACATGCACATTCTTCAATTTTAAAGCGCGGTAGTCGTTACGCTGCACATGTGCGACATTTCTGTTGATAAAAAACGTCCCACAATCCAGTGCACTCTTCAAATGAAAATCACAAGTATGAGGTTTGACCTGGGCGCGACTTGCACTGATTACCGCCACCTTCCAATAACATGAAAATTAATTAATTAAAGCTTGGAAACGTCTCAGTTCGTACTTGTTGATCTGCGCAACAGTCAAAGTCGCCTTCTTTGTTTATATGAGACCCATATATCTCGCACATGCGCAGTGTGACGACTACCGGGCTTTAACAAGTGTAAAATACATTGTGAAATTCAAACATGCATTGGCCGAATGCGATTTTGCACCTAAATCAAGTTTTAAGCATGTACTGTAAAACCATTTATTTTCCCTGACAGTTAATTTCACTATTTTGATGTTTTGAGCATATTCACTTTGTTTTAATTTCACGAATTTGTCAAGGAAACAATGAGTTTTATTGTTATTTTACATGTTAATGTAGATTTAATTTAGTGGATTTTACTTATCAGCGAAAATATCGAAAGTAAAACCCAGTGAATTATTAATGCATTAACAATTAACTGAGTTCAATTTATGGAGGTGTTTCGTTTATAAGTTTAATATTTTTTTTACAAAAGCGAGTCTATGCAGAAAGAGCACAAAAGATGTATAGACCGGTACACCCCAAATATTGACATGTAACTTTTTACTCAAGTTTCATACAACCATTACAAAATTCAGTAATAGATGACTGTGTTTGTTTTGGTGAGCTTGTGTACTATTGAAGTGAGCTCACATATAGTTACTGTTTCAGCGACAGCAAATTTGTTTGTTGAACTGATTTGTTTTGAACAGTGCCCTCTATGGTCAACATCATCTATCTTTCTTCTTTATACAATACATGCGAAAGGTGTTTTATTCCTTGATAAGATTATGATGGTTTTGGAAGAAAATTGCATCTCAAAGTTAAACTGTGCAATTTTTTATTGACAGGCCATTTGCATCGTTATCTGTGCATTACCCTGACTTTTCGACTCGTGATATTCATCGTAACTACGTGGACTGTGTCAGATGGTTGGGTAATTTTGTCTTGTCTAAGGTATGTCTACATCTATCACTACAAATCATTTCACAAATGGGGAATTTGCACACTACATGTTTTATTGGGGCTTTTTCAAGGACATTTCAATTATACAGTTCATCCTTCCACAGAGTGTATGTGCGTCATTCAAATATTATTCTGATCATTAGCAAAATACTGTAAAATCTGTATTAGAAACCGCGGCTTCTATTGAAATGATACAATACAACAGAGAGGATGTGGCTTCTATTAGAGCATCTACACATATGAGAAATGATGATTTTTTGGTTCTCAATTGTTTAAAAAGAATGGGTGCAACTTCTATTAGGGATGCGGCTTCTAATACAGATTTTACGGTAACAGGTCCATTTAAAAATTATGACAAGCAACAATTTGTAATAATGAGACAAAAATGTGTTTTTTCATGTGTATGCACCTTCGGTGAAATATTCTGTGAAAAGAGCCATCTTTTTATATCATTTGGGAAGTCAAAAATTCTGTGAAATTTAGAACGGAAAACTGCTTAATAACTTGTGCACTTTGTGAGACTAGCAAAGATTTTAAATGAGAAAACGTTTAATTTTAGAAAGGTGATTCTGGACATGCACAGATGAAAATAATAGTTTGGAAATGAAATACTGTGGAATACTTTATTTTCACTGGAATTAATTTTCGCTGAAAAGTATTTTGGGCGTTTTGTATGGAATTTATTTTCACTGATTTTTGATGAGTTTAATGTGAAATATAGGAAAAAAAGTATATTCGCTGGATTTTATTTTCATGGAGTCATCCCTTCAGCAAAGCTAGGGAAAATAAATTCAAAGTGAAAATAAAGTATTCTACAGTATGTTATTTTGTACAACTTTGATCAAATAATTTGTCCTTCAAACCAAGCATACTCTGTGATTCCAGTATCAATAATTATTTAATAAACTTTTTCAGTTTTCATGTTATTGCTATTGCTAGTGCTGTGATAGCCTAGAATCCAAGAATTTCCAAGACCTCTCCTACAACACCTAGGAATGAAGATCAATAAATGCAATTTGATTGGTTGATTGATTGAAAATGATATAAACCCATCTGGTGATCAAATTACTGTGATCTGTTTAATTTTTGTGATATCAAGAGTGGCAGACAGCAATATTTTGTGGAAATCACAGCCCCTCTGTTGTAAGACCCAAAAGAAATTTGCAATTTGCACTAACTTTGAAATTTGTCACTTGCAACAGTGGTTTACAGTACATTGTATTTGGAAACTGACCAATCAGGGAAGAGTGAATAAATTTGCATCGCTAATGAGATAAACTCATGGTTGCTAGGCATTGCAGGAAATGTCTCACAGACCTTAAAAAGTGCTTAGACTCTAAGCTATTGCTGTGACTTGTGAGAATAACTGTTTTTATTTGTCTCTCATTGCAGTCTTGTGAAAATTGTATCATGTGCTGGAAACCTGGCAGTATAAATGATTCACTTGATACGATACGACCGGCTGAAACCAATGTGACAGTTTTGCATAAATTTGACTACACTCAGTGCGATATCTGGTACATGCGATTCAGTATGGACTACTGGCAAAAGGTAAGAACTGTATGGTTTCCCTGTTACACTATAGGGAAAAGTCTGCAATAAGTTTACAATCAGAAAATGTTTGCAATTTGACAGTTTGAGGGCACTGCCATTGTCATTTGTTTTCTTGCTATAAATTTGATATCATTCATTGTCACGTGCATAACATGTGTATCTCCATAGTACCATGAGATACAGGTTTTTACTCTGCTGTTATACATTCTATATAGTATATACCAGGAGTTTGACAAATGCATTTAATAGCAGGCCATCATCATGTAACAACAGGCCAAAAAAAATAAAAAGGCTCTCAGCAGTGCGAAGTGCTGCAGCGAGACCGGCGTAGGCGATCAAGAGGGCAGTGAGTAGATGACCAATTTGGGCTATAGCAGGCCGTATGGTCGGCGGCCGGCTCTTAACGAAACCCCTGATATATTCTACACACCAAAACATCTCTTATTACGGTATTCACTGGTCAATGGTTTTTAACATCAAATAAAAAACGGGGACTGTGAATTGTAAAATACCGTAAAATCTGTATTAGAAGCCGCATCCCTAATAGAAGTCGCACCCATTCTTTTTGAATAATTGAGAACCGTTAAAGTCCTATTATAAACCGCGGTTTATATTACAATGTATCAATTTAAAAATTGGGATCAAAAGCTCAAGTTCGGGGTGCGGTTTCTATTATGTACATATTGCAATCACTAAATGGGCGTGGTCATTTTTTGTTCACAACACATGCACAAAACAAACAATACACCGTACAATCTCTTGAATAGGCGTCGGGGAAGAGTGAAAGGCCTTATTTTGGTTCTAAAGTAGGCGTTACGAAATGTTGAAAAATTACAGTCAATCAAAAAAAAATTCTACATGATACAAAAAATACTCAGTATTTTTAATGTAATATGCATTTATTTTTTTTATTTTTCTTGGTAACGAAAAGTATATTCAAACAGAAGTTTCAAATAAAAACACGAATGCACTGCTTAGTAGCAAATGATCACATAACGGTAGCTCGATCCGGCCATGCTGCTGGTCACAAGTGAATAACTTACTTGTTTTCGAAGTGTTGATATTGGTGATTATTATTTAGTAGTGATTACAATAACGCACGAAAAATAAATTCGTTGAATTGTTATAAAATGCAAGTAAAATTCAACTTAGTTTCCCCGTAAGCGAATGATTTCAGTCACATGTAAACAGCCGATACGATATCCGCCATGCTTTTGAATGCTCACGTGACGTAGTATTATTGACCGGATAGGTCAAGTCGCTAATTAACCAATCAAAATGCTGGATAGTGCCCACGTGTCTAAATTACATAGCTCATTTAAATATGTTAATGACAGTTCAGCGACCTCATGGTGAACGCAACACGGAAGAGATTTACCGAGAATGTAGTGCGATCTTTTGCCTTTGATTTCCATGGGAAAACGGCATGATTTTTTTTTTAAATCAAGAAATTATTTGTTTTCGAAAGATAAATTATTCTTCAATGCTCAGTTTAACACTTTTACGGTGATAAAAGCTCATTGTCTAAAACTTACGAAACACAGACGTATTCAGAAAGAGTATTGACAGAGGTCGCCGCCAGAACAAAAGCAGTTTCATTGCCAGTCTGACATCTTATCACCGCTGAACAATAAATAGGTGTGAATATTTTTAGGCATGTTGTCGAAACAAAGAATAGGATTAGGAACAATGCCGTTTTGGAACAGCTGGTTGAAACAATGAAGTCAGTCACGGTCTTGTTGAATTGGGGGTGCGGTTAGTAATAGGTACTTTTCAAGTTTTCAATTTTTGTTAAGAACTCTTTAACCCCGAAGCCGGAATTGGTGGTGCGGTTACTATTACGTATGCGGTTTATATTAGGACTTTAACGGTACTTGTTTTTCTTCTAATACTGTGTTTGCTCTCACCCAAACCAAAGATTGCATTTATTGCATGCTAGATCTTTGAAATATGACTTACATTTTGACCACCACAGGCACCTCTGTCATTTACATAAGCACAGTCATTTTTGGATTGTAGGCAACCGAAGTTGCTATGACAGTTTAAAAAATGCTTGTAAAACTGTGCTGTTACATGTTGGATAAAAAAGATCCACACTATCAGGCAAGAAATCCTGGAAAGAAATCAATCATTGAATCCTGCTGGGAGTGTATCCAAGTATGGGACATTGCAAGCAAAGGATATCTGTTAAAATTCATAATTGTGACAAACATTCTAACCAGACAATGGAACCCCCCCCCCCAACACACCCACCCACACACACTCGGTAGTAACATAAGGTAGAAATTTCAATGGAAAATTAGATACAAGTAAGAAGACTGTAAGATGCAGTTAATTAGGTATAGCATTGGTTTCCATGGCAATCATATTGTTGTATTTGTGCTCATCCTAATGCTTCTACCTGTAAGCAAGATTTAATCTAAATTTGTAGCAAACAAGGGGATCCCCATTTGACAACTGAGAGGTTAGCCTACAGGAGTAAAAATTTGAATGAATTTTGGTAATGAATGAAAAATATAAATTTGCATGTTTCACCAAATAATGGACAAGAGGAACCCTACATACAATGACATCATTCACACTCAGTAGTAGTCGAATCAATATTGACCTTTGTGCCAGAACACAGCACATCATTTACCCAGTGTTAGCTTGATGTTCCTTTTTGGCATTAAATTTGCATCTAATTTTGATTTACTTGATTGTGTGTTTTATTTTCTCAGATCTTGGCATTAGGAAATCAAGTTGGCAAGACGTACATATGGGACATTGACGTTGATGAACCTTCTAAAGCAAGGCAAGTTGCTCACTGATATAAAATTCAGAAATTTGTTTTATAAATTGTCTGGAAAAAAAATGTCAGCAATGTAAAATCCTGCCTGCTGGTTCAAAATTAACATTCAATTTAGCAAAAATTTGAAATAATTTAAACTAAAATTTTGGTGAGTTAAAGATCTGGCAATGAGGGTTACCAATAATGTTATTACCTTGCCCGTATTACTGGATTCTGCCGTAAATTCTCCCCGGGGTCATTAAACAGCAGTTTGGGTTTTAAAAAAAAATAAATTGGGACCAAGAAATCACCCAGGGCAATTTTTTGGCAGTTTTTAGCTCCGCTGTCGACTTTGTCGAGCGGAGCTTATCATATGAGTGATTGCCCGGCGTCCGGTGTCCGGCGTCCGTGTCAATGTTTTACCTTTTCAACTTCTTCTTGAAAACTACAAGCCTGAATGCTTTGATACTTGGTGTATATGTACCTTGGGTAGACCTCTCTCAGATTTGTTCATTTCATGATCATATCTTTAATTCTCTAATTTTGGTGAATATTTTTGTAATTTTTGGTAAAAAGTGATATTTTCGACTTCTTGTTAAAAACCAAAACCAAAAGTCCAATTGCTTTGATATTACATATATAGGTACTACATGTGTATCTCTCTCAGATTTGTTCATTTTGTAATGATATCTTCAATTCTCTAATTTTGGTGAATATTTTTGTCATTTTTGGTAAAAAGTGATATTTTCGACTTCTTTTGCTTTGATATTACATATATAGGTACTACATGTTTATCTCTCTCAGATTTGTTCATTTTGTAATGATATCTTAAATTCTCTAATTTTGGTAAATATTTTTGTCATTTTTGGTAAAAAGTGATATTTTCGACTTCTTGTTAAAAACGACAAGTCCAATTGCTTTGATATTACATATATAGACACTACATATGGACCACTCTCAAATTTGTTCATTTCATGATGATATCTTCAATTCTCTAATTTTGATGAATATTTTTGTCATTTTTGGTAAAAAGTGATATTTTCTTCTTGTTAAAAACCACAATCATTTATGGTTAAAAATTATATTTTTGAATTCTTGTTGCAAACAGCAAGTCCCATTGCATTGATACTATGCATATTGTTCATTTTCTAATGATATCTTCTGTTCTTTAATTGAAATGCGCAGTGCTAACAGCGGAGCTATCTCAGCCGAGAGGCTGCTTGTTTAATGTGTTATTTTAATCTTTTCGGGGGCAGACATCCGGGCATTTTCACTGCATGGCAACCATCATGGTGAAAACAAAGCCGACACTGGTACTTTGGGATGGTTGTTGAGACTTCCCTGAACAGTGTAACAAGATTACCCCTGCATGTGTAACGCATATAAATTTGACTGTTGTTTTCTCGAATTTTCATCGGCTCTTCGCTCGGCATTCCACGGTCCTCAGCAAGCGCGCACAGAGCCCATAAAAATGTGTGGTACAGTGATGCGCGTCTTAGCACTTGAAATGTCTTGTGACGTAGCTCCACCCCTGAGGATTCAAGAGTACTGGTATGATGTTTATTTGTATAAGCTTTGTTCGACAATGAGCTGTTATCACTGTAAACGATATTAAATTGTTCTTCAAATGCTCAGTTTATCTTTTGAAAACAAGTAATTTTTTTTATTTAAGAACAAATCATGCTGCTTTCCCATCAAAATCCAAGCCAAAAGATCATACAACATCGGCAAATCTCTTCCGTACTGCGTTCAATAACATTAATATATTTAAATGAGCTATGGTATGGTAATTTGAACACGTTGGCATCATCCATCATTTTGATTGGTTAATTAGCGATTTGGCCTGTCAGTTCAAAGAACAACGTCCAGGTCAAAACATGGCGGATATTCATTTCTACAACACCGAGTGTTTAAAATGCGACCGGAATCATTCGCTTACGATGAAATAAGTTGAAATTTATTTGCATTTTCATAACAATTCAATGAATTTAATGGTTACATGTTATTATAATCATTACTAGGTAATAATCAACAATTGCGAAGCACAGCATGATTGCGCTACCGCGATCATTTGCTAATGCAGTTGTGTTCGTTTCTAATTGAAACTTTTTTTAGAATATACTTTTGCACTAATAAAATGAAAACAAAATAATTGTGTTTGGCGCATGAGGTTCGTTAATGTGATTTTTTTTTTTGAGAAAGATGTTGTGGGTGACACTGTAATGAAATTTTAGGCAGTCTACGTTTTAATTCAGCAAGAAAAAAAATGTATAAAATTTTAGATTAGCTTCTGCAAATAGTTTCTTTTGTTTTGGGTGGTCCAACTGCCGGTGTTGCAAGTCGGCGTAGGTGGATTTTTCAATGAAAATACATGTCCCCAAATAATATTTGATGATCATTTTTTGAAATTTTGAACCAGTCGTGAAATCGCCCAGTGCGTTTTTTTGGATGGGCGAATTTACGACAGAATCCGGTATCATAGATGAAGGGAAAGGTATATAAGGCGAAAATATCCATTCTCATTGTTGATATGTGACATTGTTAAACTTTTTCTTGCAGTTACAATAACCAAAACAGTTTTCATTCAACCACTTTCAAACTTGGATACGGTATTAACCAGTTTAGAATCCTGGCCAAGTTAGATTTCAGTATGTGTTCTATGTGTATTTTTCAAGGTATTGGTTAATTTTCACTCAAAATAGTCTTCTTCTTGTGGTTACAATTATTATTTCAGGTGTACAGTGTTATCACATGCTAAGTGCCAATCTGCTATCAGACAGACCAGTATGACCAGAGATGGCAACATACTTATATGCGTATGTGATGACGCTACTGTATGGAGATGGGATAGAATAAGATAACCTCCCTCGTTTATATAATGGAATATGCCATGGGACCAAACAATGAAATGTGGGAAGTTAGATAAAGATGACCTGCTCATCCACATAATGGAATGTGCCATAGAATTTGTGAACTGTTGGAAGATAGGAGAATAAAGATGACTTCCCTCTTCACATAATGGAATATGCCTTATGATGAATAATGTAGTGTGGACATGTGAAAAAAACAATCTCAATATTCAGATAATGGAATATCACTCACCATCACTATATGGTGAATAGTTAAGAGAACATCCTCTTTTGTATAATGGAATATTCCACAAACTCGCCATTCAGATAATTTAATGTCACTTACCATCACTATATGGTGAATTGTTTAAGGGAACATCCCCTTTTGTATAATGGAATATCCCACAAACTCGCCATTCAGATAATGTAATATCCCTTTTTGTATAATGGAATATTCCACAAACTTCCATTCAGATAATGGAATATCACTTACCATCACTCTATGGTGAATTGTTTAAGAGAACATTTGGTATAATACCCATTATACCCTTTGGTATAATGGAATATTCCAAAAAACTATATATAGAAAGAATGAAATCCTGGTGAAAAAAATTCAATCATTGAAATAGCCTTTTAGTAAACGAGGGACTGCTACAAGACGAGGTTTACCAGTAATACCAAAGCCTTGATGTCAAACCAGATTTATTGCACTGACAAAAATATATGCAAATACATTTATCTGAGTAAGATGTAAAATTTTTGCCACTGACATCTACTATGACTTCAAATTCAGGAATACAACTCTATACCAGTCAATCTAATTATTTTTAGCTCACCTGTCCATGTACCCCAGTAGTTAATTTGGATTTCAATCGAATGACTGGAATAACAGGCACCCCTCCTCTTTTTTGTGACTGAATGTCATTTCATTAGTCACATGGTGCCTCATGCTTCTAATTTTTCAATCCTGTTTTTTTATGTATTATTGGAATAAAGATCTTATATTTGTATTAAATTATAGTGCTGTCATTGCCACATAGCACGGTTACTAGAAGAATTCTAGTAACCATGCAGTGACTGATGTGTAATATAAGGGGACTGTAGTGGACGTCAATGTGAAAACATACCGAGTGCATATTTAGTCCCCGTTATGGTTTGCCCTGTCTGCGTCCGTGATCACCTGTATCTCGAACATGCATGGACCGATTAAGTTCAAACTTCACTCATACATCACACATTATATGGGACATATGCACATGCATTTTTGTCATGATCCGATTAACGATAGCCGAATAGCGGCCATTTAAAGCCGAAAATGCATCAAAATCGCACATTTTTTCCATTCCGAACCCGGATCTCAGTTATGCTTGGACGGATTTTGTTCAAATTTGGTACATACATTAAACATAATAGGACCTTGATGCACGTCATTTTTTTTTTAGATCGGGTTTGAAATGGCCGACTGGCGGCCATTTTGTTTTAAAGAATTCAGTTCTGGATTCGTATCTGAAACATGCCTGGATTGATCGAGTTCAAACTTCACACACACGAGGTAAATCATGTCAAAAATATGTATGTGCATTTGTTTCATGATCCCATTAACGATAACCAAATGGCGGTCGCTTTAAGGCCGAAAAAGCATTGAAATCGCATATTTTCACCATTCCAGACCCGGATCTTAGTTATGCATGGATGGCTTTTGTTCAAATTTGGTACATACATTAAACATAATAGGACCTTGATGCACTCCATATTTTTTTTCGGATCAAGTTCGAAATGGCCGACTGGCGGCCATTTTGTTTTAAAGAATTCAGTTCTGGATCCGTATCAGAGTCATGTCTGGATTGATCAAGTTCAAACTTCACACACGCATAGTACATCATGTCACAAATAGATATGTGCATTTGTTTCATGATCCGCTTTAACAATAGCTGAATGATGGCTATTTTAAGGCCAAAAATGCATCAAAATCACGTATTTTCACAATACTGGAACCGGATTTCAGTCATGCATGGATAGATTTTGTTCAGATTTAGTACAATGTGTTGTACATATGCAGGTGCATTTCGGATCAGACCACTGAAAGTGGTCTGAGATTTTGGTCATGATCTGCTTTGAATGTACATGTCACTCAAATATGAACGATCGGGGACGTGTCATTAACAATGACTTGTTTTTTTTATACCTTTTCCCGATTCCATCGCTTCCTGTGTGAAGCCCAGAACTGAGCAATGTGCTAAAAATTAAGACTTTTTTGCTACAAATTTTGTTTTGAAACATGCTGCCAGCTTGGATATCTCTTTATTTGGAATTTGCATATCCTAATAAGGTAGGATGAGCCGTGCGAGAGGGATCAATGAATGCGGACTGGGTGAGTGAGACGTGATATGTTGTTGTAGTGATAATTAGTTTATAATAGATCTCAGACACAAGTTGCCATTCACTTCTTTTGTTTCGTATATTGATTCTGTATTGTGAGCATCCATGTTAATTTTGAAAGTTTATGAAATGTTCTTAAATATAGAAAACAAGCTTTTCACTCGTACACACACAATGAATATTTTTATAGCATCTCAGTACCCATATGTACATTTGTAACATATTTCTTGGGAACACTATACCAGTACAAACGTACAAGTTTGTTCAGCTTCTGGATGACTGGTTGTTATATTGACCCCCTTTTCTGTCACAAACGTGGGAACTTAAAACTCTGATAGAAATTCATTTATGGCTGATGTCAACTAAGTGATTGGGATGAATGAAAAAAAAAACCTACAAAAATCAATGAATGCGGACTGGTTAGTGAGACATGATTTGTTGTAGTGATAATTAGTTTATAATAGATCTCGAACACAAGTTGCCATTGCGATGTGACGTAACTAGATTTTGCCATTATATTGTGTCATCGCTTCCATTATTCAGATTATCATGGTTACATCACAGGGAGCCCAGGAACTGTACGCAGACTCTTTAGGGGAGGAGGGGTGTTATCGGCTGGTATCCAGTGTAAGACACCAACACTCCACGCTCATAGATACTGCAAACTGGTTCCCTTCACTAATTCAAATTTGCACAATACTTTTTGAATTTTTTAATCATTAGAGATTGTTTCTAGAGAATAATGCAAACCTACAAGATAACCTCAAAGTATGACACACTAAATACAAACAGAAGGAGTAGTAGTTTTAACATTTCCTTTTTATTTTACTTTAGTAAACCAAAAAGACTGTACAAATTTGTTTCTTCAAAGTTTAAAAGTGATATTCTTTCTCACTATGAGAGGTTTAATGGTCAGACATAAATGGATAAGAAATTGACATTTTGTCAATATTTTGAAAAATGGGTGTTTTTGGTATTTTACATGTTATACCATCAAAATAAGACAACAAACATCTAATTTTGACAAGACGATTTAAAAATTGATTGGTTATTTTCAGACTTTCAAATAACACACCTTCAATGGTTGCTACATGATTCACATATCTGCTACCCAAATCTGAGTGTAAATTAACTTTTTTCATCGACAATGCAGATCAGCAACGATAGTCTACATTTTGGGAGAATGAACATAATTCTATTCAATTTATTTCTTCATGTTTGTACACTATGCAAGTTGTTCATCCAAATTCGTTTGTTACCCAAGTTTTTCTGAATTTTACTATTTTTTTTGAGTGTAAATTTCAGATCAGGTAGACAGAATGTATTTTTTTTTTATTTTTTTTTTAAATCGAGAAAGAATGGTGGTTTAGCTACCATTCTACTGAATGTCCGCGCATGTCTTTTTTTAGAATGGAAAAAAGTTACTATTTTTTTTCAATTATTTTTTTTTTTGATGCAACTAAGCTTTGTTTTATCATAATATTTTGGCTAAAACTTTGGAACGGCGATGGCGACTTTGTATACAACTCTGGTTTGAACAGAACAGCAATCATTATGCCAATAATCTTACTGCAAAACTAGTCAAAATATAAATATACTTTTACAAAACAGTAAAATAAATAAAAAAAAATTGTAGGAAAACTAGTTGAATAGCTATAGGATGAACAACATGCATGGATGGCTATAAGTTTGGAATACATTTTTAAAGAGTCTATTGGGGAAATTCTTGGCTGGAAACTGTTAAAGTATGCAATTTGCCAATGTGCACCTGCACGCATATATATAAAGAGTCCTAGTAAATCGCTTGGATAATCATATATCTATCTGTTGCACTGCAAGCTGGAATAGTATTTAAATCTGAAAGAAAGCACAAAAATTAATTGAATTTAAATTATACATTTGTTGCTGCGAAGTGTTTTCTCTGCCACTAAATGGGTCTGATCGGAAATAACTTACCAACAGCAGAGAAGCATCAGTCACAAGGCAAATTACGGAAGAAGAATTGAAATTAGTATTTTGCAGCCTTACAAAACTCACATAAAAAATTTGAGCCAATTTTCAGTTTTATTTAAAAAAAAATTGCCTATATCTTCTGAAGGAAAGTGCAGACTATAACTGGTGGTTGGATGCACTACAACACACACTAAAAATGATGCTCAGGTATTTAATAAACTTTTCACAATCTGAACCAAAAAATGAGAAACTGTACTTACATCGTCAATATCATCTACATCTTCACCTTCTGCATCAAAATCAAATGTAATGTCATCCTCGACGCCCTCGTTGCCAAATCCCACCGCTTCGTTGATTTTCGCTGTTTCTGGAAGTTCACCGTAAAGTTTTAGATTACGCGCTTCATCGGGTGTGTATTTGAGAATAACGTCAGCTTTCTGGTCTTGGTAGTCTCTCAAACCAACTAGAATGATGTCTGACTGGTTGATCCACACCTGGAGGAGAAGACAAACCAAAATATTTAACTTTGGTCGAATAAGTAAACCGAACAAAAATCAAAGAAAGCTTAGAAAGAACTCCCATGTGCTGAGAGTATTGGAGACACATTAAATATAATTCGAAATTACTTAGCTGAAAACTAATTATGCAAATCAGAAAATTAATATGACCAGATTTGAGTGTAAAACTAATGAGGTCTGCGCAATATAACAGAAAATCTATGTCTCCAAGTTTAATTGAAATGTGATTAGAACCAAAAAATTATGAATTATTATGCTTATTAGGGAATTAATATGAACAGATTTTTACCCCAAACTAATTAGGTTTGTACATTGTCCTAGAGCATCTTTGTACTAAGTTTCATTGAAATGGAATAACTAGTACTGTGAAAACTCCAAAATTTCGACCCCCCTAAAAATTCGGCCGCCTATTTATTTGCCGGGTTTCGGTGTTTTATTTACCTCCAAATTTTCGACTCCACTAAAAATTGCCGACTCATTCTTATTCGAAAATTGCGAACAGTTTTAGTTTTCCTCCAAACGAAAAAAAAAACGATGTGAGCGTTCAAACGGGACCTTCCTCGAAGGCATGAATCCGGGTTTCTGATTGACTGAGAGATTTTTATTTTATTGGTAATGAAAATATATTCTAAATAAACAAAGTTTCAAATAAAAACGAACACAAAAATCTCGGCATGCTGCGTTTCTGAATTGTTGATTATTACTGTACTCAGTAGTGATTATAATAATGTACACAAAATAAATTTGTTGAATGGTTATGAAATACAAATAAAAGTCAACTTAGTTTCATCGTAAGCGAACGATTCCGGTCTCGTATAAACGTTTGATGCTGTAGGATATCCGCCATGTTCTCTTAGGTCAAATAGGTCAAATCGCTAATTAACCAATCAAAAAGCTGGATGATGCCAACGTGTTCATATTACCATAGCTTATTTAAATATGTTAATGTTATTGAACGCAATGCGGAAGAGATTGATGTTGTAGTACGATATTTTGGCTTGGATTTTGATGCGAAAACGGCATGATTTTTTTTAAATAAAAAAATTAGTTGTTTTTAAAAAATAAACTGGGCATCTGAAGAATAATTTAACATTGTTCACAGTGATAACAGCTCATTCTCGAAAGGAAGCTTACCCGCTCACGCTAGTCACGATAAAAATCATACACGTGTACTCTTGAATAGACAGACGTCAATGACTACGGTAAAACTTACTCTATTATAGCCGGCAGGATTGATTGAAATGTCCGAAAAATGACGCCAAAATACACCTTAAAAGTCCCATTTTATTTTCTTAAATCCCATTTTATTTTTTAATCCAAGGGCGAATTTACGGCAGAATTTGGTCCCTCAAATAAGGGACACGTGAGCTTTGATTCTAACCGGATACATTGCACTGGGTCGGGGAGATAGTTTGCTAAACTTCCATGTATCTTTTGTCCAATGGGTACCTGTACTTCGAACATTCGCAAGTTTTCCTAGGTAGTGCGAGACAGCTTTGTCTTTTGACCTATTAGTTTTGTGCTGACCTCTTCTCCGCGTCTTGATGTTTTGTTTTGCTTGTCATAATACTCACTGATTGATGACTTTGTTTAGATTTTGAGTTACAACTCGGCCACGACCTTTGCTTTTACCGTGAAACATGAGGAAGTTTACGTCAATTGACGGACATTGCATTTTTTAAAAACTAATGAAGCACACTGTCTATCATCCCCATTTTTTCATTTGCTGATTTCTATTCTGAAAAATTCGACCGTCCGAAAATGCACCTTAATTTTGACTCTAAAAACACGTCACATTTCTAACACCAATTATTTAAAACCGGTCGAAATTTTGGAGTTTTTACGGTACTTTAGATATCAGTGTGAAAGCTTAAAATTGGTTAATTATGCAAATTAGGTAATTAATATGTACAGATTGTAACCCACAATTATTCAGGTCTGTCTATTGTCCTACAGCATCCATGTACATTCATTGATATGTGATGTATAGTACCTGAGATATCAGTGTGAAAGTTGGTTAATTATGCAAATTAGGTGATTAATATGCACAAATATTTACCGGAAACTAATTGGGTCTGCATAATTCTAGATTCATTGAAATGTGATGATTAGTACTTTAGATATCAGTAGAAAAGCTGAAAATTAATTATGCAAATTAGGTAATTAATATGCACAATTATTTACCCTAAAACTAATCAGGTCTCTGCATAGTCCTAAAGGATCTATGTACCAAGTTTCATTGAAATGCGATGATTAGTACTTGAGATACCCATGGAAAAAGCTGAAAATTAACTAATTATGCAAATTAGGTGATTAATATGCACAAATATTTATCGAAAACAATCAATCTCTGCATAGTCCTTGAGTATGTAAGTACCAAGTTTCATTGAAATGTAATGCTAACTACTTATATCAAATGCTGAAAATTAATTAATTATGCAAATTAGGTAATTAATATGTACTGATATTACCATAAAAACTATCAGGTCTGTGCAGTGTCGTATGACATCTATGTACCAAGTTTCATTGAAATGTGATGATTAGTACTTGAGATATCAGTGGAAAAACCGAAAATTGACTAATCATTATGCAAATTAGGTAATTAGTATCCACGGATTATTACCAAAAACTAATCAAAACCTAGCATTAGTTCAGAGCATCTATGTACCAAGTTTCATCAAAATCCAATGAGTGGTTGTTTAGATATCAGTGGAACAGTCATGGAACCACTAAAAAATAGCTAATTATCATGCAAATTAGGTAATTAATATGCACGGATTTTTACCAAAAATTAATCAAATCTGCGCATATGTTCAGAGCATCTATGTACCAAGTTTCATCAAAATCCAATGAGTGGTTCTTTAGATATCAGTGGAACAGTCATAGAACAGCTAAAAATTAGCTAATTATCATGCAAATTAGGTAATTAACGAGCATGGATTTTTACCAAAACCTAATCAAATCTGCGCATTGGCCCAGAGCATCTATGCACCAAGTTTCATCAAAAACCGATGTATGGTTCTTGAGATAGCAGTGGAACAGTCAGACACACATACACACATACACACACACATACATACACACATACATACATACATACATACATACATACATACATACACACACACACACACACACACACACACACACACACACACACACACACATACAGACACACTAACTGCAAAGACTCCCATTTTGTGCTTCGCACATGGGAGTCAAAAACATTTTTCTCTACTGTAAAACCATTTATTTTTACTGGCATTTTGTTATTTTAATGCTTTGGCAAAAAAGCAATGAGTTGTATTGTTATTTTACATGTTCATGTGGATTTAATTTAGCAGACTTACTTATCGACAAAAATAGCGAAATTTCTACTGACCCGCATAATTTGAAAAAATTTGTGTCTTGCAAAATTATTGCTGTTCACAGTAACAGAGTATAAATCACACCACCAAAGCATAATTCTTACCTTTTTCCTGAGCTTTCCTCGGATATGACAGAGACGTTTGACACCGTCGAAACACAACGCTTCTAACCTACCATTACCCAACATTTTAATAACCTGTGCGTATTCTGTAATGAAATAAATTGCACAACTAGTGATCAACTCAACAAGTTACTGAATATTGTTGAAAGCATTTTTCAAATGTTAAAGGTACCAGTAAGCCACAAGGCGACACTACATAGTAATTTAGCCTCCTGAAAACCCATGATACCGCCAACATTATTTATTTTCAATGTTGACGGCCATCATACAGCATACCGTATATGCAAATTTTGTGGAATAAGAAAGACTTTCTAATGCCCCCCACCTCTAATCCTAAATTTAACCTAACCCTTACTTTTCATTGCCCCCTCAAATTAAATGTATGTAACTGACTTGGGAACACCTATAGTTATCTAGCAGAGCATATACTACTGAATTGTTGGCTACAGGGTTTGGGGGTAGAATTAACAATGAAAAGTAAACCACCAAAAATCAAGCTGTTCTGAGTTGCCTTCAGAGCTGCAGGCAGACTGTCATAAAGTTTGCATAAACGCTATCCTAAAATTTATTAAAAGTTTAGTGGTTTTAGGCCAGTATATATCAAATTTCTCAATTTGTTCAGAGGCCATGGAGTAAATATGGAGGAAGTTTGTTTATAGGATCATATTATGAGGTTTTTGGTTAAATGACTAACGCATTTATTTCTTTATTTAGCAATGATATTTTGGCTGTAACAATGTTTTGATGTATAATATCTTTATTTCGTACTGTGGCCATTGGCCTTATGTACAGATACAAATAAATGCATTATAAATTATATTGGAATGGTCGCAGATTTAAGTAAAGAAAGTGTTCTCTCCAAGCATAAGTTGTCGTACTTAAAAGCTATAAAATATAAATTTACCATTACTATTTATTTTCCTTGAAATAATGTCTTTACATGGATTTTTATGGAAATTGTTTAAAAAATACCCATTTTTTGCATTTTGTCACAAGATTTTCTCTAAAACCATAGTGTGTACCGGGTAAAAACGCCCATGTTGTATGTCAAAATATATAATTAAATAGCACCTTCAAAACCAAATATTGCAATAAAATTATATTTAATATGATAAAATACCCGCATACGACCTTAATCACTTAAGTTGTATTCATTGTTATGTACAGTTAGCTCTATTGCTTCTATGTATCCAAATATACAGAGCCGGGGGGGGGGGGGGGGGGGGCATTCTGTAATGCTTTGGATATAACATATTTAGAACAGGTCAAGAACATATCAATCCATAGTATGAGGAGATCAATGGATACATGTATTATGAACATATCGCAACAAAACAATAAATCCCAGTAGGTCAAACTAACCTTGTCCTTCCTCTTTGAAAACCAATTCTCTCTTCTCGGATTCATTTTCATTCTTACCACGTCGCCTATTCTTTCCTCCCTTACCTAAATGCAGAGATAAGAAAAATACAGCATGAATCCTGAAAAGAAGTCCCTAATTAAGGCCCACCATCCCTAACCTGACCCCCCCCCCCAATAATAATAAAAAAGGTAAGAGTTCCTGCCAAGAGTTCCTTTTGTACCCCCATCCCTAACACTCACTCCCAGTTACCCAATTCATTTGTATATACCCCTCCAGATAATTATAGATGTCCTTAGGAGGGGCATGTACAAATAAATGGGTAGAGGTAGGGTTAGGAATGGGGGGTACAAAAGAAACTCTTTCAGAGTTCCTTGCCCCCCCCCCCCCCCCATAACTAACCATGCTCCTCCAGTGCTTCTCCCCCATTTCAATTGTATATACCCTTCTTCAGGTGTCACTTATAGTTATTTGGAAGGGCATATAAAATTACATTGGGCAGGATTGTTTGGGTTCGGCGGTGAGGGGGCCTGAAGGAATTCTTTCCATACAATATGTCTTGCAAGATAACTACTGCATTAATTATTCAATGGGTTTTAATTTCGCTGTTTGCGTAAACAAGTAAAATTAAATCTACATAAACATGGAAAATAACAAAAGAACTCACTGTTTCCATGGCAAATTCAAAAACTCAGTGAATATGCTCAAAATGTCAAAGTAGTGAAGTTAAATGCCAGTGAAAATAAACTGTTGTACAGTATATAGATGGGCAGGGTTAGGATTGGAGTTGTGGATGAAAGGGCCCTAAGGAACTCTTACAATTATGGGAATCAAATAGAAAATTTACCTGAATAACAATGTGACCTTTTGTCTTATTGGACCTTATTGAAAATTCTTGGATTATATGGAAAATGACGCTTTTCGAGAAATTAAAGCAATTGAACATCATGTTTTTCAATATTTCATTGGTTTCGCAATCAACATTTCACAATCGATTTTGCGAAAAAAAACAACGACGACACAATTACAGAAATCTGTGATTCGGTCGGTGAAAATACAGTGACTCAGAATGTGAATACGCCTTCAATACTCATTTAATAAGATCAGATGAAATTTCTATATGGTCATAAAAATAACAGATATAGAATGACGTAGACGTCTAAGAATATCATAACAACAGAAGTGTCAAATGAATGACCTTCAACTCGATTTTCTTTCCGGTGAAAATAATTACATGATAGAAAACTAACTTGGACAACAGAGAACACTCGATAATCCATATACTGAGTGTCTAAAGAGGCGCTTTTTCTGACATTCCGTTATAATACTGACATGTAAACATTTTAATCTAATAATTCGAGAAATGCGTTGTTTAGAAATACCGGAAACAAAGATTTGCAAACAATATGGAATTTTAAGAGAGAAGGGGAAATTTTCACCCATCACAGCGACGACCCAAACGGTTACTGTAAAATAATTGTAGACGATTCCCATGACAGTCGTGGGCAGCACATATCAAGAAGTGTCCTACCTTTATTCTTCGGCATGATTTGTCTGGATAGTGGTTGAAATAAATGAGTTTTTCTACTGATGAAATCAAAGCTTAGATTACTAAGAACTCTCTCAAACGTGTGCTGCGCAAAGACCAGTGCGCTGAATTGGAGATACCACACAACAAACAAACATCCACCGACTGGTCATCGGCGAGGGCGCAATTTGAATTCAACAAATTGTTACGGGAAAATTAGATAACATACCTCTGATTACTAACCTAAAACATAAAAACGCATATACTAAATTAAGAATTTCTACTCAATAACTACCAATTGAACTCGGTAGATATTCTAGCACACCATGTAACTTAAGAATCTATACAATGTGTGGAATAATATCAGCGACGAATTACTCTGTTTATGAATGACATAAACGGATTGTTAGAGTTGTTAATAGTTTTATTTCTGAGAATAATGTAATTCGACACAAAAAATAGATTTCACTAAACTGTTTCAGCTTGTACAGATTCCAAATTACTCGCTAGTTTTTAAGTTTTTTGATATGTTATTCAGTCAATCTTAAAACAACAACAAATGGATTTTTTGTGATGGGAAAACAACATATTTTGAAGATAAAAGTAACGAAAATGATTTTTCATCACATGTAATGAAACAAAACGAATGTTACTTTTTGCTTTTCCCTGATGCTATTCTTTTCTTAAGAAGGCAATATACAAGTAGTTGTATTGATTTTAGTCACCTTGTTTAATTTTTTTAAAGTGCCTGTGAAATGGCTGCTATTTTCAGCCTAAAATTATCCATTGGTACATAACTATTATTAATGTTATTATTAATTAATTTTTATGTTTCTAAGCATAAATTATTATTTTGTAAGTGAAAAAAGGCGTTTAAACTCAGTCTACGGCAACTTTATTTTATTTATAAAATAGATTTGTCGTGTTCAACGAAAACGTTTAATTTTGAAAAAAAAGTATTACCGAAAACAGTGAACATCTTCACCTGCCTATTTTTCTAGAAAATGTTGGTTGTATGTTCGTGAATGGCGGCCATTTTGTTAGTATTACATGTATAACGATTCACCATTGTCTCGAATTGTGGACTAGTCTCTTGACTGGTGCTTGCTTTAGTAAACTTGATGTCTGTTTGTTTTTTTAAATGACAAGAAATGATATTTTCCTTTACGTTCACTGTGTTCTAGCAATTATTCTAAGAATAGCAATTTCTATTTTCATTTTTTCTCAAAATTCTTATAACACACAAATAAATACTATTTCAAGTTACTGCGGAACTACAGCCTTATGATTGTATAACAGACATGCTTGTCATTATGGTGCGATTTCAGCAGTTAGTCAGTTACTACTGAGATTGGAGATCACAAATACACTGATCTTCATAAAAACTGAGAGCATCACTGATTTAATCTTGCACTTTTAAGTTTAAGGGTTCTCACCAAACATAGTTGCCATGTACGTGTTGGCAGGCGTACCAGACAGCAGAGACGGCGGCACTAAATTTTGCACGGAGGGGGGGGGGGTATCTGCTCACCAACCTTGCGCCGAAGGCGCGACATTACTAGCGGTCCGGGCATGCTCCTCTTTAAAAATTTGGAGATCTAGACCTCCAAAAACGCTATTTCCTGCATTTTGAGGGGGAAATTTTGCTGACACAAAGGGTTTCAGCTTGATTTGAAGAATATGTATACTTTTGGGTATTGTTGTTTGATTCTGAACATAGACAGATACATAGAAATATGATTTTTTCCTGAAATGAAAACGCCTTTTTTTGTAGCAGACATCTGAATATTCGTTCGATGAAATTATGAAATCTTTCATACGCATGCGTACTAGTTATTTTGTACGTACAATAACAATCACAACTAAACAATAATGTAAGACCTGTATGTAGCATCGGTGGTTCAGTGGTAGAATTCTCGCCTGCCACGCGGGAGGCCCGGGTTCGATTCCCGGCCGATGCATGTAACTTTTAACAAACACTTTAATAATGATATACTTTAGGTTGGCTTTTGTACAATTTGTTATTTTCCCAAAATTCCAACGTCGGGATGCTTTGCCTTAGCAAAGGTAACTATTTACTAAAGTTCTGACGCCTGTTAGCATTGTTGGTATATTCACTCATGGAGCTCCATGATTCACTGCATGTATTTCTTTTTTTTAATCATTACAGTTTACGCCAAATTACAAATTGCACTGAAAATAAGATTCTATTTAATGAATGGTAATACACGACGTGAGCAAATAGCTAAGTTGATAATTTTTCACTAGTATTAAGTCACATGACTGGTCACTCGGCACACACACCGAGTCAACATAAATAATTATAATATTACATGCATGAACCATTAAAATAATGTTATCACTTGTTCTGACGTAGGTGGGGGCTATCTTTGCGGTGACATGGGAAAACATGCCAGCTGTTTATCGCACTATCTGAACGCTATCATCTGAGAGATTATGATGAATTAATGAAAACATTCGTTTACTTTCATATAGCATCGGTGGTTCAGTGGTAGAATTCTCGCCTGCCACGCGGGAGGCCCGGGTTCGATTCCCGGCCGATGCATCTGCATTTTATCAAAACCAATAAATGTCGTTATTTTTCCAAAAAGTTCCAACGCCGGGATAACGATGGTCGGTTAAAGCATGTATTTTGAAGAGTATTTGTTTAGTAATATGAATTTATTTATTTTCAATCAAAATCAAAACACCCTGAAAATACACAGTTCCTCAACAACACGTTGTTAAGGGACGAAGGGAAATACAATAAATTTACACGTAAATCATTTAAAAAAAATGTAAACTGTCCGACTTTTTCAAGCGCGGATTTAGGGGGAGGCGAAAATTAATTTACAAATAACCACTAAAAAGTAGATCCTTGTTAACATTCAGCCTTTTAGGAAATTATTAAAACAATACACTGGAATAATGATAACAAATTGCCAACATCGGTGGTTCAGTGGCAGATTTTCTTATTTTTTGTTATCTAAATTGTTGAATAATAATGATATTCTTTTTTGCAATTTGTGAACTACATTTTAAATTTCGTTAACTATTTAACAATTGGTAGATAAGTAAACAAATAACGAGCACCTGGTCGTGTCTTTGAATGGTTGAAACACAAAAAATTGCATGTTAGCTGGCAGGTGATGAAGAAGATTGACAACATTTTTTTTTACTCCATTTGCTAAATTATGATTACAAAACGCAAATCATATTTTTCAAAAACAGATATTATGTTATTGACAAACCAAGTAGGCTATTAACCGTAATGTTTTGCGACTGATGCATCTATGTTCTATTTCGTAAGTTGCGTTTTGATACCGTTCTATATCGTTGCGCTTGTCTTCCCCATCAGCGGATACCCACTATTTGATGATGGTGACGTACTGTAAAACCCTTTATTTTCACTGACATTCAATTTCTCTATTTTAATGCATTGACAAATTTCACTGGGTTTTATGTCCACGAACTTGGCAGGGAAACAAAGAGTTATATTGTTATTTTACCTGTTTACGTGGATTTAATTTTAGCACATCTTACTTAACGACGGAAATAACAGCGTATAATGTGTTTACAGTATCTAATTTATTGAGAACATTTTGACAGATTTTTAGTTGAATTGGTTGTGTCCATTTTCATCATTTTTTTCAGTATCGTCACAATGAATGGAATATGGGGGTTTCTGGGTACATTTGACTGAAAAGGGTTAATTTTCTGTTTTGTTATTTCTCACAGGTGTTGCTCATCAATGTTCACGGACAGCAGATGAGAGTAAACCGTTTTCTATTTCCTCGGCGGGACAGCTGCAGTATCTGCAGTATATGGGCACGTCTGTGTTGTCAAAATGACATTCATTGTCCGGTTTTCTGATTTTCCAATACCTCAGTTACGTGTAAAACATTTATGCCTATTTCACTTTTGAATTTATGAAACATTGACAAACTTGATGTCAAAAATCTCACCTTGTGATCCCTCGTTAAAACCACGATGACGCAACTCACAATAACCGAAAACCTCGTCGGATTTGGCAATAACAGCGAAAGCTAGAATCGGAAAATCTAGATGGGGAAGGAGACAATACTAGTGCTACATGTCACGTTCATAGGTGATTTCCCGTTCACTGCGAGATCTTGCATAATGCGATAAAGGCGCGAACCAAACGTCTGCTGCAAAAATAAAATCTTTTGATTTTGAACTTGAATTTCTTTTATAGTTTAAAGTCGTAATGCCGAAATTCCAGGGAAAAATATGGCATTGGGATACGTTCAATTTTGAAACATTTCCAAACATTAAATGGTCGCAAATTTGAATAAATTTGAAATGCCTCTCATAGCTTAGTGATCATGTGATTGACCGATCACAAATGTAAAGATCAATCGGTCGTGGTTGGTACATGCATAGGAGACAACCTGAGAAAACCAGCGAGTGATTTTTGGAGGTTGGGTCACACACATTGAAAAGACAGTAAAGCAATTTTTGAGTAATATTTCTTACTCTGATGTCGAACATTTATGGTAGAAAGTCGTGGAAATTATTTGAAATTTTCAAGTTCATAGAAAGTTTTAAAATACTAATATGCCTGTATTGTCAATGAACAGAGAGTTTTTGCAGTCTGCGCCTAACTGCTCCAAGCTATTAAAACAACGTGCAAAGTTATGCAAAGCGATTGCAAAGTTGGTAGATTTGCGATTTTTATTTGACCGAAGTTGTTGCTACCCTGCCGTTACAAAGTATGAAAAATGAATAAAATCCATTTGAAGCCTTCGATTTTAGCAGCCTCTTATATGAGCGAGCCGTAAAATTTAAAAACAGCCTAAAATGTGAAAAGCGATGAAAAGTTGGTAGATATGCGTGTATATTTCCCCTAAGTCATGTCATATAGAACCCCACAGTTAAATTTACAAAACAATATGTAAAAGTCTAAAAAAAGTCATTTATGTTCGCACTTTGTACCACTACCCGAGCCTAAGAGGATAAACAAAGTGTTTACAAAGTTGCGAAAAGCTCAGGCAAAGTTGTTAGATTTACATGGAAATGTTACCTATGTTGTTACATTATCGAGACCTGTAGTTAAAAGTTCGGAAAAATGAATAAATAACTCGTAAAATGGCTTTTGAATATCGTAGTGGCTCCCGAAAGATGTAGAATTTTGAAATTTTTCCAAACATTAAATGGTCTCCAATTTCAATAAATTCTTATAAATGATTCTCATAAATGAGTGGTCAGGTTATAGACCGATTACTATAATAAAGATCAAAAAATAAAGAGCAACAAACATTGAAAAAAACAATAGAGCAATTTTTGTGCATTATTTCTTACTCTAATATCGAATATTTATTGTAGAAAATAGTTGAAATTATTTTGAAATTTTCAATTTCATAGAAAGTTTTAAAATATGCTTGTATTTTCAATGAACAAACATTTTTTGCAGTCTGACCTTATTACTCTAAGCTGATAAACCAGCGTTCAAAGTTGTGCAAAGCGATTGCAAAGTTGGTAGATTTGCGTGTTTATTTGACCTAAGTTGTTCTTATACCTGCATGTATCAAGTATAAAAAAATGAAGAAAATTCATTTGAAGCCTCCTATGTTAGGAGGATATCATATGAACCAGCTGTAAACGATGTGAAAACGATCTATTGGTCAGATTATCTTGCCAGTATGACATCAGAGCGTAACCTGGTCTCAGAGTTCGGTCAATAGCACAGCAACTGTTGAACAGGTATATCGATAAAATATTATGCACACAATGCCTTTGCTTTTATGGGACACAATCATAAGCATTTTTCACTTTCACTTACATGACAATTTGAATTTTACGGTGCTGTTGCGATATACACTCTTGCAATTTTACGAACTTTTTATGTTTATTTGGTCACCATAACTGTGTCTTCAAAATTATGTGTGCAATTGTATCAAAATCAAGATTACACTGCTATTAGGTTGAAATAAAATACAAACTATTATATAATTGCAATGTGTTTTGATAGTATTGAAACATCATGTTGTTTTGAACTAAATATTAAAAAAGATGACCAAACACACCAATGTCAGAAGACCGGAAATCTCTTTCGAACTAACGCCACTGGCGTCAAGATTAAGTAAATCTATGACGTTATCAAGTGACCCATTGTTGGGGGCGGGCTGCAAATTTAAAATCTGACACATGAGGGGGTAAATATCTACGGACTCAAACGGTTTTGACAAAAAACCTTTCTTGAAATCTGGTCCACTTGCTAAAAATATGTTCTTCATTGTTAGGTCTTCATTGTCAAAACCATGACCCCCTACTTGACCATTTTCTTCCCATCTCTGTTAGGAACAAATGTAAAAATAATCGATTAGTACAAATATAAATATGTCAAACTTTCCCTCCGTAACAAACTGTGGACAAATCGTGAACCATACGGAGCTCAGAAAAGACTGGCGGCGTTAGAAGAATAAACAATCGATCATAAAGCTTCAAAAGAATAATTAGCAAATCTGTATGCTACTTTTGGGGTATATGTGTACGCCAGTACACCCATTCAAAGCTATGTGCATATGCTGATGCTGTAGTTGTTTTATTACTGACAACTTTTAATACTACGTTCGTCCTACCACCATCACTTGTCTTTTGTGAACTCTCGGTCTTCTGACACATGTTTGATCCTAGCCAATGAACAATATGCGTAAACTGGACCTCGGGGGCATGCTCTCCCTTGAAAAAGGTTGAAATTCTAGACCTTCTGACACAAAGGGTTTCAGCTTGATTTTGCGACCCCCCCCCCCCACACACACACAACATTCTCTCCCTCTGTGCCGCCGCCACTGCATGGCATTGATATTGTAATTAACTTTACCGTTGCTATTTCCCACGGTCTGTCTGAATATGCAAATAAGGACAATATTCTGTAATGGTCCCGATAATGCAACCTCTCTGGTATATCTTCTTTCATAAACACTGTCATGTTGGGGTGAGCGTCTTTCAGCGCGTCGAAAACCGTGTTCAGCTTTCCATTCTTAGGTTCAATCAACGCTACCGGCCCGTAATCGGCAGTCACATGATACAAGTCATTGGGTTCGACATAATCGTACAGTTCTATCTTCATCTCGTCGTTGATTTCAGACATTCCGTGGTCGCTCGTGATGATGACGTTCAACACTCCAGTCAGTCCGTGAGCTTCGATTTGGTCACGTAGGTAGCCCAGTGTGTTGTCGCATCTTACGACCATGTCCCGCCTTTCGTCGGAATCAGGGCCGTCGTAATGTCCCGTGTGATCGGGCTCGTCGAAATAGAGAGTGACGACGTCAATGTCGTAATCACTCAACCATTCCATTACAGTGTCAACACGGTTCTCCCATGGCACTTCCGGATCAGGGTGACCGATGTATACATTAGGGTACAGTCCCTGCGTGATGAAGAAAACCGTAACAGAATGAGAAATAATAATAGAATGACATGCGAAATAATAAAATATTAGATTCATAACTTTAAACGCGCGCGGTAGTCGTCGCGGAGCGCGTGTTCGATCTTCATGACACGCGTTGTATATGTCGCTATGAGTCCCATATCGAACAGGACGCGGCACGACGACCACCGCCCTTTAACAAAAAGGCGGAAAACAAAAAATGTGCCAGAAGATGACACTTTATCTAGGAAAATTAAAACGAAATCTTTATCTTTATCAGATACTGTGAACATATCCCCTAGCAGAAATAATGAGTATACAGTTGATAACGAAAGCGCGTGCAACTCGAAGGAATGGAACTAAGTCGAAATGTTTTCATCATAAAAGACGGGTACATCTGCCGAGAATCAAACACATGAGAAAAGTTAGGGGTAGCCAGTATATTCGTCTATAAAAGATGTTTGTATTTTCGTTAACTTAATTGTAGCTATTTTGTCAGTTTAATTTATAATTAAATATTGTCTCGAATTGAGTTGTCTGGACTGGGTTTTAAAAACAATGACACTAAATGCTATTTTGCATTCACTATGCTCTGTGTAATTGTTTTAAAAACACATTGTGTTAACGATATCTCACCATAAGTTCTCAAAATACGATACAGTAACACAAAAAAAAAATTCTATTTTATGTTACCATGGAACTGCATCATTGTAACAAACACGAATTATGTCATTTATAACCAAATTTTGTATAAATGACACCCTTAATGACGAGGCGCTTCAATGACGACTGGGTGATACGAAGGCCGTTCAAACCATCAATATCATTTGATCTGTAATCCTCATCATTGAAGATTATGTTTTTGAGAGATGTTACCATACTCTAAACTAGTGAACGGCGATAATATAACTAAACAAATACTAGCTGCGTTGCTGTTTAATAGTCGGATCATTTTCATTTTCTGGACATACACACAGTCAACATAAATAGTTATATTACGTGTATGAACCATTAAAATTATGAAATCGCGTGTTCTGACGAAGGTGGGACTATCTTTGTGGTGACATGAGAAAACAACCCAGCTGAGTGTTACTTGAACTATCTGAATGTTATCATCTCAGAGAATATAAAAACATTCTTTATCGATGGGCGATTATATAGCATCGGTGGTTCAGTGGTAGAATTCTCGCCTGCCACGCGGGAGGCCCGGGTTCGATTCCCGGCCGATGCAATTTGTTTTGTAAAGTTCTGACGTATGAAAGATTTACCAAAGCGCAAAGGTGTGTTAGTAATGTTTGTATATTCACTGCACGATTTTTTAAAGTTCAGCTAAATAATTTACAGTTCGCTTCAGCTTTAATCTGTTGTGTACATTGATGTGACCCCGTCCAGTGAGCATTATATCATAGTCCACGGTTGTCTATGCTCCATATACAGGCCCCTTTATACTTTTTTCGTTATCCGTTATGAGGGCTTTTTAATTCCTGGTGATCCGTTCTCGGGATTTTTAATTCATGGTGATTCGCGTTCTCAGCTAATTTCTCGTTCTACGTTATTGGGTGTAATGAATTCCCGGTGATACGTTCTCGCAACTTTTAATTTCGCGTTACGCGTTCTTTGACTTTATTTCCCGTTCTCTGTATTGTACGCTGAATTGCGCCACCAATAGTTTAAAATCGGTACACCTGAGGGTTTTTTTTTTTTTTTATACACTCGTGTACTTTTAGTATGAGAGAGTTATTCCCATTGGTCAATTCTTTGAAGTGCATGGTGATCTTTTACCAATCAGCAAGTCTCAGAAGTATTGGGCAGCCAATTTGCAAATTCGCTAGCGAATTGGCTAACTGCTTGGGTTTTGACTAAACAGTTGGCTTTCGAATTTCGCTGGCGCCGTCCTTGTTATTATATGAGTGGTGGGCGAATGTATCGGCGACTGACTAACTATGCCGACCCTATTTTAGGTAATTTTTTATTATCAAAGAAACGTTCCGAGCGCCTGTGGTTTGCTGGTGTGTCTAGGAAATACTTAAGGTTTCATGTACGTCTTTTAATGCTAACACGCTTTATTACATGATAAATTATAGTTTTCTTCTGAATTTTCCTATTGTTTATCGATTCCTTATTTCGTCATAGTTTTCCAATGGAATATTAAAGGGTTCACCACTTTTAATAATGTATAGTAGATAAGGAAAAAATGTCAAAGCGTTTTCTCCTGTTCTACAGGGATGTATATTATTAGAATTAATTTTGAATTATTCATTTGAGAACAATTTTTAATGTGCAAATTATTTTCATACCTATGAACCCCCTTCCCCTCATATTTACTGATTTCTATTCATTTCTAGATCACGCGTTAAAGTCATTATTTGGCTATATGTGCAATGTACAAACCTGATTAGTTTTAGGTTAAAATCGGTTGATATTAATTCCCTGATTAGCATAATATAGTATATTTGTTGGGGTTCTAATCTCATTTAAATGACACTTGTTACATGGATGGTCTGTTACATTGCACAGACCTTATTAGTTTTACACCCAAATCTGTTCATATTAATTATCTGATTTGCATAATTAGTTTTAAGCTTTTCCATCAATATCTTAAGTACAAGTAATTTTGAATTAATTTGTAATGTGTCTCCATTACTCAGCACACGAGAGTTCTTTCTAAGCTTTCTTTAATATTATATTTATTTGACAAACTATTTTTCGTCATCTTTACTTAATTTAGTTGTTTATTTTGTATCAGTATGCCAGATCATTTGAGAACACGATTAAAGAAAGTTTGAAAAGATCATGTAATTGGTCAGTCTATTACTTCACCAATCGCTCATCGTTTTATCCACCAGCCACAAACCAAGTTTTATTTTGAGACATTCCAAAGCTCCAACCATTACCAGTTGTATGCATGAGAAAATAGGATCAAGAGAAAATGAGAAATTCGGCTGTTGACAATGGGAAAGTTGTTAGACAAAGATCAATCTGACAAGTAAACACTAAGTAAAGGCAGGTACATTGTCACTGAATCGAATTGGTGAAACAGTGCATAGAGGGAGACCTGATTTGTCAGACGGGTCAGCTATTGAGAAGGACACATCTGAGAAAAATGATGAGCAGAGAATAGAATATAGTAGTGATGAAAACAGTGGTTCAGAAACTGAGGAAGTAGATAACACGAAAAAAGTGACATTTCACGAATTTCTGAAAAAAGAGAAGCAGGTTGGCAGCAGGTTGGCCCTTGAACAGAAAGCAACTGGGGAAACTGTTGCACAAAGGGACGACTACAGTAATGATGAAAACAGCAGTTTAGAAACATAGGAGATAGATAGATAGATAGAAAGATCAGTTAAGAAATGTATGTCTAACTACTAGGTCTGACAAGTTAATGTCAAATATCTTCAATAAATGCTTTTATATTCAACAACAATCCCTGGTGATTGGTGAATAGGTAATTGGAATTCCTGGTCATTGGTGAATATGTAATTGTAATTCCTGGTGATTGGTGAATATGTAATTGGAATTCCTGGTGATTGGTGAATAGGTAATTGGAATTCCTGGTGATTGGTGAATATGTAATTGGAATTCCTGGTGATTGGTGAATAGGTAATTGGAATTCCTGGTGATTGGTGAATAGGTAATTGAAATTCCTGGTGATTGGTGAATAGGTAATTGGAATTCCTGGTGATTGGTGATTTCCCTCTTTAAATCTTGGTGATTGGGAGGGGGTATAAATGGGCTTGCATATATTATAAATGGTCAGTTATTTTTACAGTACATATTGTCATGTGATTTTTTAAAAATGGGTGGACTAGAACGAGCAAGTAAGAAACTGGTTACCATAAGATGTGCAATAAACGTCGACAGAGGGCACTCGCAGTCCTTATAAACAATGTTGCAAAAGGGGCGCACTTACCTTAATTTCAACGTCTCCGCCGTAATAAAAATAACTCCCACTAGTTTTGTTTTGAAACCTTGCTGTCTGCCATATGGGCTCTGCACCCATGTCCCACCATTTCGATTCGTTCCTGGTTTCCGAAGTCAGCGTTTCGTTGTAAATCGGGTCGTACATGATATTGTGGATTACTCCGTGACTCTCTGCCCACAGACCTATCGGATACATACATTCACGTCACTAAAGTCGTAAGATTGCTTCCGACAAATTAGGTCTGAAAGTTAGTACATGTAGGGTGTGAAACGCCGTTTTCCGAGTCGGTGCGAAGCTACTTACAAAATAGTGCCCCATCCTTACCCAACCCTAACAGCTAACAGTCAGACCAATCAGAAAGTTGGTTTGTGACCGTGTTTTCGACGTATCAAATACTGCCTTGCATATATGCTTAAATTGCGGCAGTCGTCGTGCTGCGCATGTGCGACATTTGTGTTGATAAACATTGATAATCACAACTATGAGGTTTTACCTGAGCGTGACTTGCACTAATTACCATCGGTGACTCCTTCGATAACGTTTCAGTTTGTACTCGTTGATCTGCGCAACAGTCAAAGTCGCCAACTTTGTTTATATGGACCCCTATATCTCGCGCATGCGTGGCGCGACGACTACCGCCCTTAACACTCAGCTACCTTGGGATTATATACATATACCCGCCTTGATCGTTTTTCAAAGTTCACAAACTTTCAACTTTTTTTTCAACTCAGTTTATACTCAGACCACTAATAAACATACTGGCAAGGCGAGTATTTTTTTTATCTAACCTATGTCTTGGGTTTACTTTTGCGATAACGTTTTAATCTTATAAACAACTGGGGAAGATAAGAAAATGTCCACGAAGTCGCGCGATAACGCACGACTTCGCGAAAAACTGTGGTGTTTCAGCAGGAAGTGACGGGAAGGTCAGACCGAAGTTTAATATTTTCCTTACATTAGTGATTCTTGCGGACCCACAGACATTCATAAAACAGGTTCGGTAAAAATAAAACAGAAAGTATGAAATTCAGTTGCAGGTCAAACTAATGACGAGATCATGACGTCATACACAGAATGACTTTTCTCTCTAAAAATGCCTGTAACGAAATAATGTGATATGAAAAAAGTAAATATGAATCATCAAGATGAGGTGTAACGAAGGGTCTCGCACATGTGCCAAGTCTAATATCGTCGTGTGAGTAACGCGCCCTCAATCAACGACTTGCGAATTGGTTTGATGGTCGGCTGCGGGCGCAACTCCTATCTCTTTTAGGCTATGATGGGCCACTGTATAACCGCGTATAAATATAAAAATCGCGACAATTCAAATAAGCTGAGTGTAAAAAATTATGAAAAGTGTGATTTTTGACATTTGTTCGTTAAATACTAGGACTGACAAATTATTGTAGAAATTTCATGTTTCCAGTGACAGCTGAAATAAAGTACTACTTTGCGGACGGCTACAAGTTAGTGGTGGTGATAAGTTTAAACACCCGGCTCACTAACACAGACACATGTCAACTCATGCCATACCTGCCGAACTATATTTGTATGTGAATTACTGGAGCAATAGTATTTTACCGTCACGGTGATCATCAGATTTCGCTTGTCTGGCTCAAAGGAGACAAATTATTCCCGACAATATCACAATGATTACTCCTATTAGACAATAATGTCATCATAAAAAATAAATATTTGTATGACTTAATAAATTTGAATGTGGTCGCGTTTTTACACGTCGCCATGTCAATACCATCTGTATTGTTAAAGCGGGGGAGTCATCACCTGCGCATGCGTCAGATGGCCATAGCGTGTCATTGTTTACAAAAAGCGCCTACCCATGAGCCTTTGCGATTCTAGCATGTGTTATTTGTCATCGCTCAGGTGACGACCCTCCCGCTTTAAGCATTTTCCGAAACACAAAATAACATTTTTGACAAAAAATCACAAAACTCTTCGCCAAGAACAGTAATATTTAAATAAACGACGAGGTCCTCCCATTAAGATACACATAGACACATCAACAATATAACAGTGAAAGAAGACACCAGACGACGGACGACGGACGGTAGACAATCTGTTGTACTCGTACAAGGTAAGCTCGGTGAACGGAAGTTTCAGCCACGGAGGTTTCGGCTACAGACATGTTTTACATCTTATCGGTTTAGTTCTTTCAGTTATTTATATTAAAAGTATTAACATATTTAATTTTAACTCGTACATTAAAAAGTGAGCATATTTATATGTATTTCTAATAACTCGTGCGTTACAAACATGGCGTATTTGTTTGTATGCATTTAATTTTAGCTCGCACGTTAAAAATACGGCTTAATTATATTTCTTTACTGTTAGCCCACATGTCAAAACTAAATACATAACAATACCAAATGCTTGTAACTCGCGACTTATTTATAAATACGTATAGATACGCCTTACCTGTAACGTACGATGGTGCACATGTGACAAGCTCAGCTGAAGTCAACGGAGCTGATGCAGTGCTTGGGTTTCAATAACTGAACACGCATAATTTGAAACGAGACGAAGCGAAATGTAAATGTTTTTAAATAACAAACTTCACCCAGTCATAATACGACTCGGCCGCCGCGTCTCGTAATCTCTCAGTACTTGCCTGTTACTATGGTGAAGTGTGACGGCAGAGTCAGAGTCACAAACACTGGAGTAACATACTCCGCCTTGACGCCCTCGTTTTTCATGGCATCGAAGTTTGGCGTGTCGACATCATCAAGATAATCGTACCGAAAACCGTCAAAGGAAACGAGTAAGACCTTACTCTTCGTAGCTAACGCCGTAAATACCAAGGCCAGAATAATAGCGAAAAGAACAGAAATACGAATATGCGCCATTTTGATTTGATGACATCTAAGTTATTGTGATTTGTTTAACGATAACATTTACTAAAATATCATTCTAACAGGTCAGACCGTTATCGTTCAAAGTTCAATGATAAAGTCATATTACGATATTAAATATATCAGCAAGCGAAATGATAAATGACTCTATTCTGTACCTTGTCCTTTGATATACTGTAAATCATGTCTTTTTAGTTAGCATGTTATTTTAGCTAATTCAACTAATCTGTAATTTTTGCGATATGTTTAAAAGTCCCAACACCAGCAGAATTATTATACCCAAGGTGTCTAACTAAATTCTCAAGCTCATTCAAGTTTAATTACAGTCCTTTTGATTTTGAATACGACTTAAATAGTTATATGCTAATTTATGTAAATTACCTAATTCATATGCTGTTTTCAACCTCAAACTGAATCGTCCGTTTGGGTGCCATATTTATTTCCACTAAAATTTTGGTGGAACATGTAGTATTGTTTTGTGAATTTTTCTATCAGTTTTTGGATAATTTCGAGCTAAATGGACACAGTTTTCTAATAGCTATAGGTTTGATCAAAATTTGGAGAAAAATATGAAAACAAAAATTCTTTATTTTGTGAAAGGTACATCATTCTATGTGTATCCAAAAGTATTGTAAACCTTTTTATTTTACTAGCATTAAATGTAACTACCAGGTATTTTAGTATTCTGAGCAAATTAACTGCGTTTTAAGTTCACGAATCTGCCAATGAAACAGTGAATTCTATTTTTTCATTTTACATGTTCACATAGTTTTCTTATCAGAGAAAAAAAAAATTGAAGTAGTGTTATAATAAAACCCCGTGAATAATTAATCCATTTACAATAGATTGTTACTGGGCGGAAATTTAAAATACTAACGGCTATAAATGCTACAGCGGAAATTCTGGTAACCGTACAATTTTATTTTGGCAGACATGTAATTCTTGTTTATATATTTATATATGTTTCAAACAACTTTAACACCTATTCATATCTTCATATAATGTATTTATTATATCTTTCTAACAAACAAAAGAAGTTGTTTTGGATGTAGTGACGAAAGTGTGCATCTTCGGCTGTTAGTATAATACGTTGTTTCGAAATAAATATAAAACAGTCAAATTAAAAAAATAATTGTATGCGTTATGCTTAAAATAAAACAAAATCTTTAATAAAATTTACGTGTACTGTTCCATTCCGCGATTGTTTGGAGAGCACGCAATTACATAAGACCCGTGGGGTGCTTCAAATATCGTACTTTTTTTTCTACCATTTATTTTTTTGTCACATACGTGTTTACATTAGGCCACACCGACTTAATTTTATGGATGACATCCACGCGCGCATTAGTTTTCGCCTGTTCTCAAAAAAAAAAAAAAAAAAAATCTCCGACGACGAGTCTCCACAGATCGGTTTTCTGTCCGGAACTTGCCGCACTCATATTGTCGCAAAGCGCCGGCTTGTCGTAAAACTTTTTTTGGACTATGTAAAAACGTGCCAATTTTGTCGTAAATGATCTTCTGCACATGCGTATTGCGTTGCCGGGGATACGTGAGTATAAAAGTTCAGAGGAAAAACTGAGGGATTGTTGTAGACTGGTACGCAATTGACGTCGTCCAGGGAGATGTGAAGTTTACACAGCTATACGAGAGATTGGTTAAAGCTAACCCCTACAGTGTAGAGAAGAGCAAACAAGGACATTTCTGTATCATTGCAATGTTTTGTTAGTTATTGTCATAAAGTAGTGATATGTACATTCCGCCTTGACTTGTACTGAAAATGATGTTCATGTTGTACCTTGAATGCAGTGTTTTTGACTGAAGGTACTTCATCATGACTACATGTACTAGAGCTTGTCTGAAATGGTTATACCTGTGACAGTAATACAGTACGAGATGTGTATATCAACATGTGTCTCCTACAAATAAAGACTTCTTGTTGTTTTTTACATACATTGTGTTCTGTGGTTCAATTCGTAATAGCAGTACCGTAGTCCTGTGGTTTTAGCAGGATTTTTTTTTTGACAGCATTTTTTTTCTCGCCCTCTCGCATTAGTTTTGGGGTCTCCAGAGGATGTCATCCATAAAATTAAATCAGTGTGGCCTTACTGGAAACAAATACAAGGCAAAAAAAAATTTTGTTACGATCTCATTTTGAGCTCAAAGAAGAATATGGTAACGCTATTAAAATTTGCACTACTCTTGTGGAGCAGCCACGACTTCATAAATTGTGAACATTGCAATTACAATCAACAGATGTTCACGCTGACTGTAACCATTCATTCCAAATATAAGTGTTGGCATAGTTATAGTCGCTGTACAATTGTGTATTTGAACCAAACAAGTTTCTATTTGCTTTCAGAAACTCTTTACTCTTTTACAATTGATGAAGAGATGTTCACTGTCGTTGTTTACATTACATAACGAAGATAATTTTTCTTCATCTATTTTCCACTTGTATAGATTTAATCTATGAGAAAGATAAAGCAATTTATATATAAAACTGCACAATTGTCTCTCTGAGGTAAGTTTAATAGTTGGACTTAGCCATATTTTTGACCAATTACTTTTTGTGATACCAACAACCTTGTCCAATTTATTTGTTATTCAAGGTGTGACAAACACTCACAAGGGACCAATAATAGTCTCGTGTTGTTACGAGGTGAACATCTTTCAGATTTTCGTGATTTTTACTAACATTACAGAAACCAATGTATGCATCAAAGTATGTGAAATTCGGTTGTTCAGTGGTATATTGAGCCATTGTTTCGGCAACGCGTTGATTATCATGAATATTTTATTCCCCAGTGTGTTTTCATTTTAAAGGGCGGTAGTCGTCGCGCCACGCATGCGCGAGATGTATGGGTTTCATGGAATAAACAAAGATGGCGAATTTGACTACTGAGACGTTACCTAGCTTAAATTGGGTATTTTTAGGTGATTGGAAGGTATCGAAGGTTTCGCCGCAGTAATTTTTGCAAGTCGCGCCCAGGTCAAACTTTATACTTGTGATTTTCATTAGAAGGGCGCATTGGATTGTGGGGAAATCAATGTTTATCAACACAAATCGATCACCGCCCTTTAAATTTCGCAGTAGGGTTCAAAGTTTATAGTCCAAAATGTATTTACATTACCAGGGTCATCAATGACATTCGCTTACAAATATGATGTTTGAATTGACCTTTGACTTGTAATAAAATGTTTCACTATGCAACTGTATCCATTTATTACACCATAATATTTTGTTTTCAATGTTTTTATTTATATTTATTGAGGTACCACCTCCAGCTTCGTGCCAAGCTATAATAGCATTTTTGTAGAATACTGATCAAGTTAAATGAGCATTCCCTACTTACGATAATTTGGCGTAGAAATAAAAAACAACGTTTATATAATATAAACTGTCTAGTTCAAAATCATTATTTAATAAAACAATAAAAATGTCATAACTGGGCAAGTTCACTTTCCCGTCTGGTTCGTTCGTTGGCTGCTTATGGGGGAACCTTTGAACTATGACCTGACAATCAGCTGCGCCTGCGCAACAAAAGAAACACACAAGATGGCGGCCTCCGCGGCGAATATTCAAACTGAACTCGAAAATGCCGCCCAAGTTATTATGGTAAGTATATCAGTATCATCGTACAATCTAATTTGTTAATATTGTTATCTGCTCATTCCGGTTACTGAAATAGAATCATGCTTTTTCTCATAATTGGTCAAATGACTTCATCACCGGTGTACCGCTCGGCGATCGATTACCCGCAGCTGATCATCTCGCGACAGCTTTGTTGGCTGCCTGTGATGCTGATGGTGACGACAATACAGTGTTCGGCCTATGAATTAGAAATCTGAATCTGGTGTGTGGGTTTTCTGGTAGTATATTAAATATAAAATTGCCTGAACTTAAGGATTTTTCCAGAAATCTAATCTATTCCAGACTATGTGACAATGACCGACAATGTAACCATCTGTGTCGTTCGTTTAACACAAACAAAACGGCACAGACAGATAGATCTGCGATAGAAAGTTGTGCTTAGCATGAGAAACAAAATAATGAAAGAACCTCAAGATCCGTCACAGGAAATACATTTGATACAACCCTGGTAGCTCTATTAAAGTCAATCTTGTCTTTACGCTGGCTTTGTGTTGATTGTTTAACTATGGTTTCGAGATGGTCGAGATGTTCCACAATTAGCCCTGCGTACAGTGCTGTGTGTACGGGGACGCGTTCGGTTGATAGATGTCCCTACCACAGCCCTGCGTACCTCCATAGGCAAAGTCCGGGAGAGCACCGTAATTGGTGCGCAAGTTAAAAATAAGTAGTTTCCCAGTCGAAATCTTTTGAAATGACAATAGTTATCCGTAACAACCGTTACAAAGTTATCTGAAACTAAAATGTCTTTAAAAAGCGACTAGTAAAGACGGACAACTTGTAAACGCGGAGGTACCGGAGGAATTATTCACCAAACGCCGTCATTTTAAGTCCCGGACTTTGTCTATGGAAGTTCGCAGGGCTGTGGTGGGACCATCTATCAACCGAACACGTCCCCGTACACACAGCACTGTACGCAGGGCTATTCCACAATAGTTTAAAAATAGGCTACAAAGTGAAGCTATTAGACCCAGGGCTAAACTTCCAGTCAATATCATCTCTGATTCTAGCCCCCTCCTCCAGGAGATATTGGACAAAGTGGGAAAATAGGTGACATTCATTTCATATGCTGGAATTAATCTACCAACCCTATACAACTTCAAGTTTGCTTGGTTCCAGTGGGGATTTTCTTAATGTACTTGACCCAAGGAGTAGAGCATTTGCCTAATATCACAACATTACTAGTACTGTAAATCACTAATTTTCACTGGGTTTAAATTTCGCTGATTTACCATTTCAGGCACATTCAGTAGGTTTTAAATTAACAGTGTTATCATTTAGATAATGTGTTCTATGCTAAATTTTACATATTCACTGGGTTTTAATTTAGCACATTTTCAAGTCAGCATAGTACTAGTAAGCAAAATTAAAACCCAGTGAATAATTAATCCTTTTACAGTAATTTCCAAATCGCCCACTAAGTAATTTTTCTCAAAGTTGGATGGAGTCAGGAATGTTATTGACTGGAACACAATGCTGTAGCAGAGTTTGGTATATTGATTGTTAACACAAGTTCACTTTTTCAAAATTGTCCAACTTTTGTTTTTTATTTATATTTTATATTATACTTTTAATTGTCGTGGCTTTGTTTTTCTTTTTAATAACTTTATTACATTCTCAGTACCTAGATAGAAATGCATAATTTTTCTGTAATAATAATGATAATATTAATACTATCACTATATACTTGTCTAGTGACAAGGAAAATTTATATCACGAAAATAATCATAGGCACTGTTTAACACAGTGTTTCACAGTGCAAATAGTTTGCAGAACTATTGACATAGACATGGGTTTCAATGACGTAGAATGACCAGGGTATAAAAGCTGTATTTTCTGTTATTGTATTTTATACTGTGAATTTTGCGAAAGATAAAGTCTGTGAATATCTTGAAATTTTATAATCATTACGTTCAATTACCCACCATAGTCTCCAGTCAGTCAAAATGACTATTTTGAACTGTAGGTGATTCAGCCAACAGCGTTCAATAACACAAAGTGTCAACAACTCCCGCAAAAGTTTTTCTTCACAAATGACATAAAAATCATCAAATTGTGAAAATTGCTAGCAGAGAAAATTAATCGTTTAACAGCACAACACCTGCCACATGGTGACAATATCTCCTAAGCATATAATAGAATGAATATGGTAATGTTGCATAACTTCTGCTGGTGGGGATTTGTCTGAGTCAGCTGGCGACTGATATTCAATTGTCCATGTGAGCATTGTATGACAATAGTGTCCCGGTACTGAGTATTTGCTTTGTATGATGTCATTTTCTTTCAACATGTTATTAAATCTAAAATCAAGTTTCAAAGTGAGTTTGATGGTGAAGTTATTTTTTCCAACATTTGTTTTCATCCTATATATTTTTGTATACTATTATAATTCACTAGATTCACAATTTGTGCAAATTATTTTTGAACTTGTTGATGAATACGAAATGAATCTAAAAAAGGCATTTCCAATAAATCACTTTTACAGCTTACACAAGTTTTTACATATATTATTAGAGATGCAAATCTTATGTCCATTTCTACTTTTGACCATTCATCAGTAATTACCAAATCTATATCTGTTTTTCAGTTATATATTGTCCTGAGGTACTTAAAGCAGGGAATCGTCATTGTTTACAAACAAGCGTCTACCCATGAGCCTTTGCATTTTTAGCATGTGTTGTTATCGACATTTGGGACTCAATTCTCGCACGTGCGCAGGTGACGACCCTCTCGCTTTAATAATGTTGCTGTTGTACTCATTTACTATATTTTGTATGTTTTTTCCTAGGCGCCGCCAACAATGGTTACTGTTGAACAAAGGCATTCGGCTGAACATGTCTTGTTGTCATTCAAGAAATCCAAATCACCGTTTGCAACATGTAAACACATACTCGGTACGTTGTAGTTCAATGAATGAATCAATCCTAAACTTAATCCTCATTTTGTATTACAACCACCCTCACATTGTTTCAATGGTTTACTTCTTTGTTTATTATCTGTATGACTACTGACCACTTTACTATTATAAGAAAATTTGTTAATATCCTGGCATGTTGGTATGTTTTGCTGTATATACATCTTAACCAGCCAAGGTTCGCTTATTGGCCATCACTACCTTGGCAGATCTTGTCCAGTGAGTGTGTTTTAAAGTGCGCCCTCAGTGTCAGTTTGTCATTCCGCCATTTTGTTTTATTTTCATTGCCATGATCTACATTTTTAGATGCTCATCCAATCAGATCTACCAAGTAAAATATGTGATAGATTCACACACAGATTTGTGGGGGAGTGTGTTTTTATGTCAAGTTTGAGTTTCAAATGATGATGTACTATCTATACTATTAATAAAGAATATTTGTAGTACACTTATCCTCAGATGAGTTTTAAGCGCATCACAAAATGGATTAGAATTTCAAATTAAATCAGCTAATGTTTTCTCCCTTTGTTACAGAAAGCAGCAAAGTTGATTACGTTTTATTCCAAGCTGCATCAACCATTAAGGAAGCTGTGGCCAGAGAATGGTCTTTACTGGATATGTCCGAGGTGGAATCTATGAGATCTTTTCTACTTAGATATGTTACACAGAAACCACAGTAAGTATCTCTAACACTATTAGTGTAGCACAATGTGTTGTAAATTAGTCAGGTAATAGTGGTCCCTCAAATGTCTTGTTCTCAATGCAAGTTGTTTTTGTTTTAATACTCTAAATTCCATTCATTTAATAGTCCAAATTTTATTGCAACATTTTACAGATGTTGATGCATTTGTCTTAAATTTCTTTAAATTAAACCAAATGGATGTGATTTCTGATTGCCTACATGGGCCACTTTCTCAATTTCCTTGTATTAAAATGAATACTATATTAATCTGTAGTTTACAGAGTTATGTTCGAGAACAGATTTTACAAGCGGTAGCTGTTATCGTCAAGCGGGGCACAGTAGATCACAAAACTACGGAACGTGAGGGAATATATAACGATGTCACAGAGCTGATTGCAAGTGGTGATTCCTCATTGGTAAGTGCAAACTGAAATAACCTATTTTGAATAATAAATACATGTATGTAAAAAAACACTGTATTGATTTCTACTTTTGATTTATGAATTAAATATAGTGACTCCTCGCTAAGTAACGGGTGTCGGGATCCAAACAAAAAACTTGACTTATCGGGGGTCATGACTTACCGAGGGACCTCGTGCAAGGGGGGTTCATTTATAGTATGTTTTCTTTATTGTGAAACGTTACAGCTTTATTGATGTGATCATTGATTATTGATGGATTCAACTCATTGTAGCGAGTTACCAGTATATATCAAAGGGGACTAACTGAGAAGTACGTAAAGTCGCGACGTGACACCCCGTCTCTTCCAGCCCTTTAACGGCCATTTAAATACACAATGCAACGAAACATTAGTTCTTTTACTTCAAATCTGTCAACAAAACACAATAGAACTACCCGCAACTTAGCCGAAATCGCGACTTAATGACACTGATAGCAGTGTTCAAATATGATGAAACTGAGCACCACACCACTGCCTTACAGGACACATGCATGTACCATCTAAGTTGCTTTCAAAAGCTATGTTTAGTTGAACTTGGATCTATTGAGTCATTGAACTGATTTACCGGTAAACATATTTTTTTTTGATATTTTAGAGATAACATACAATGTATAATCAAGATTCCTCATATCTATTTCAGCAATTGGTGGCGTGTTCCATATTAATTGCACTTCTAAATGAATATTCAAGTTCAAGTCGTTCCAGTGACGTTGGACTCAGCTGGGAATTCCACGCCACTTGTAAAAAAGCATTTGAGGTAAAACTGTCACCATGCTTCATTGTAACATGTATAGACAACTGTCTATAATCCAGTTTTGTTTTGGTGTATAGGACAATTTAATCAATAGTTTATGAGGCTAAGGCTCTACACTTTAATCATCAGGGACTTGATTCAAAAATCTTTTTTAACAACCCAAGGATGTGTCATTTATGAAGTCCATGCATATTTTAAAACAGCCTAAACATGGTACATTCATTTTGAAGGTGGTTTACCAATGTTTGAAAACAAATTCAAAAATTTTTTAATTTTTATTGGAAATTTGTCAAAAAAAACCCACTGTAATGGATTTGAAAAGGGATAATGTCTCCTTGTTTAGAGATAAGCTCCATTTTTAGAGAAAAATGAAAATGTGTGTTTTTGAAGTTGAAATTATTAATTTCCTTTTTCTTTCTTCACAGAACAATGATTTAAAGAGAGTATTTTTATTTTCAGTCCAAGTATTACATCAGTTTGCAAATAATGATATTTTATCGCGGGAGACCACTGCTGTATTTAATAGATTTTTATCCATAAGTGAGCAAGTACTCAGCTGGGATTTTACTCACGCAAATGATATCCTTTTTCTGTTGCTTTCTAATGCACGATAATAATGTTACTTTTTGTAGCATCATGGGCTATTCTATTTGATTTTCTAGGGGTGTTGACAGTGTGCTACCACCATTATTAAGTTTGTGTACTAGGTGTATCTTAAAGCCCCGGTTCTATGTCCCTGGGATTGTAACATGTGCTTATATGAAAGTCTGGGCTCGAGGACTGGAATGTCCAATCATTACAGTGAGCGCAAGATATTTACATACACCTAACTCCCGCACCAGGTAGGTAATTACAGAGGGACTTTGCAACATCCCCAGACACCTTCCTAGACACTCCAGTAGCCGTTGTAGACTCAATAAAGTTATATACACGTCTACGTGACAATTAATCAAAACAATGGACCAGAGTTTCAGATGGGTTCAACTATTACAACGTGTAAGCGTCCAGTCAAAGATTTATCAAACAATCATGTTTTACTCGTTTTTTATCGGACACATTATTATTTCATGCATACATATGTTGGTTCATTTAATAAATTCTATTTTGAACGTTTCGCAAAAATAATTAACCTAGTTAATACTAATATTTAAAAACGCCCCTAACATATAATGAAATTATCTAAATTATCTTTGTGAGAACAGTTTAGTTTTGAATGCAGTTTCTGATTTTGAACAATTATTGCTATTATGTCAAGGCACTTAGCTTAGTTAGACGAAGACACTGAGATAGAGATTATTCGCCTCTTGCGAATGATCGACGACGGAGGAAGTTGACTAACGAGGGCAACGGTTCAAGGGATTGTGCGGCATTTCTGTCAAATCGGTTGGATACGTTCCAAGAGGAGTAGCGGCCTTCGTCGACTGAATGTTACACAAAAAAATCATTGAGTTTATCGAATTTTGTCTGAGATCTGAAGGATATTTGAAAGTGGTATATAGGGACGGTGTGGAGGTGAAACTAAGTAGAAGATTCCAGGGAAAGATTAACTGGGCGATGATTGTTCTGGCAATGGGAACAGCCATTATGTGAGAAATTGAACTGGACAATCACAACGCTAATATTATTAATATAAATCCATTGACAAAATCTCAACAAAATACCAATCAAAAGAATTTACATTTATCATTTCTTATTAATATTTATTTCAAGTTTTATGTTAGTATTATATTTCTCCCAAGTGTTACACAGCAATGATTATTGTATCTACAAAGCAATGGAATAGTCCAACTACCTTTCGCTCCTCGTGGCCAAACTTCAAAGGCATACCGCGTCCGGTGTTTTGATTAACTGTCACGTAGGTGTGTATGTAACTTTATTGCGTCTACAATGGTCATTGGAGTGTCTAGGAAAGTGTCTGGGGATGTTGCAAAGTCACTCGGTAATTACCTACCGGGTGTGGGAGTTAGGTGTATGTAAATATCTTGCGCTCACTGTAACACTTCCTTGATAATATACAGATAATCTTTATTTAATTCATATACCATATTTATTTATGCAATTACATAAATAACACAGGTGTGTTGATGATCAAACAAAGTTGTTTTAATGATCCAATATACAATAAAAGCAAATGTAGGTGAATGTGTATTGAAGATGTACTTCTAATAGAGTAAATACAGTATTAACCTTTTCACCACCTGACTTTCTCGCCCAAATTTTTCTGCACTTTTTTCTTATATTCTTCAATATTTGTGGAAATAAACCCTAATTTTGGAGCCGATAGACAAAATTTGAGTAAATTTTCAGTTATTACTCAAAAATTTTGTCCCAATTTTTTGAAGAAAAGTGCAGACTATATTTTGTGATGAAAAGAGGGAACTGGTGGTGAAAGGGTTAATTGTTATTAGCTTTAGATTCGAAAACATTCTAGATTCTAAGATTTGAAACTTGTTCAAGCATTCAGTTATTTTGGACATTGTTTTTGTTAATCGCAGTGAAATTAACTGCTAGGTTAGGCTGTCCTGGTTGACAGAAAAATATGCCTCAAAGTTGACAGTTTTATTCATAAGAGTTTCCACATGTTTTACTATGAATTCCTACTGCTTTGTACTTTTAACATCACTCCACTCCTGGGATAGTTAGTAAGAATTGCAATATTTTTCCTTGACTTGTGTTCCTCACTTTTAAGAAGAAACGTTGGAAGCTTTGACAGCAACCAGGGTACATTTTTTAAGCCCATCGCCACTTGGAGGGGCACCGTCTTAGATCAAAATTTAGTAGATCTGTTTTTTAAGGTAAGTTAGATTTAAACGTCAGCACACAGCCATCATTGCTTTTATGCTGTAGTGTTAAATCCCTGTATCTGTGCAACGATGCAGCGATTAGTATGTTTGTCTGGGATGTTGATGGATTGTTGTTGTTCACTTATAAGTCCGATCTCCAAAGATTTGATATTCAGTTAGCTTACTAGCATGTAAATATGCATCTTACTAGATCACAGTCATCTTTGTTGAAAGATTGATCTGTTTCCTCTTGATAAATGCCTCATTTCTCCAAAGTAAAAATATTACATAGTTCTGTATTGCAGATTGCTAGTAAAGTGCGTTGACCTCTCACTGAAAAGCAGTATATGATTCAAGGAGACCTGATTTAACTAAATAATAATATAAAACATGATATGATTTCTGAAATGATCAAAAGTAAAATATAATATGCATGCATGTTGATTTGTACGTTGTGTTTGTTTTCAGCTTCATTTAAAAGTTCGTCATAATTCTGAGATGGGTCACCACTCGCTACAATGTCTCACACAACTAGCGTCACTGAGCGGGAATATATTCCCTGATGAGAAAACACAGTGCGAATATCTCGGCCGCTACATACAAGGATTTCTGCATTTTATAAACAGGTATATTTACGAGCTCACTTCACAATGCAGTTTCATGCAGAGATATTACTAAACTAGCTTATCCTCCTAATTGGCCAGTGAACCAGATCAATTTGCCTATTTGGATTGTGTAACCATTTCGTCATTTCGGTTAGTAGATATATCATACTAATTGGCCAATCAATCATTGATTTCTAATGCACCATTCTGATTGGCCAATATACATTTCTGATCGAACCAATATGGGTGGACTATAGACCATTCTGATTGGGCAATGAACCATTCTGATTGGCCGATGATTCAATCTAACTTTGTTTTATGGGTTAATTAATATTTTGAGGAGGTGAACTGCTTGACATGCTGTAAAGATGGCTTTGTTTTCAATACTCAATCACATTTTGTTTGTTATGCAGTGTTGAAGTTGCTGACCACGAAGCCTTGGGTATTTCTAATATTATAAATAGATTAGTTACAGTATTTCCCATTGGTGTGATGGTCAGGTTACCACTGGAATTATTAGATCCATTTATTCACACATTAGCGGAACTTACCTGTCAGTTTGGGAGAAAAGCTGCTTTAGAAGAAGCTGTAAGTATATTAGGTTTGTCCTCCGTCTTTGTGAGTACCGCTTGTCTGTGCAAGTGTAACATGATTAATAAAAATAAAAATAATAAAGTTACCTTAAGAATATGGCAAGTATGCACACATGTGCTGTGATACAATTATGCTCCTCATTCATGCGTTTTAATTGCTAGGTATACAAACGTTACCGGACGTTAATCTTATGTGCACACATCATTGTCTGCTATGAGAAGACATATGCTATGTTCACACGGCAGCATTCTATCGGAGCCGAACTACTTCTCCTCCCACGGATTATCTCCAATGCGTTCATACGATCGGGAGCCGAACGAGAGCCGAGATCTGCCAGAGTTTGATTCAGTTCGATCAGAGTCGAACGGAACAGTGCCCTTGAATAATTAGTGACTGAAAACGATTTTAGTGTCGTGCTTGTGTATTTTCTTTACATGGCATGATGCTGTTGAGCTAGGAGAAAAAAAGAGCCTGAGCATGGAGGTAGAAAAGACAATGACTGGTATTATGATTTAGGTACTAGTATCTCGAATAAACAGGAAACACGGCAGCTAAAATGCGTTTAATACAGGCTATTCGCTCAAGTTATTGTCATGCAAAATTACCATTTTGTAACTATTCAACTGTAGTGATATCTAAACTACTAGGAAGAATCACAGATTCTCTCTATCTATCATAGAGCAACTATGGAAGAATCTAAACCTACCAGGAACACGTCACCGTACCGCGATCGCTTCTTTATCTTTAGTGTCTTTAAAAAGTTTCCGTTCTTTCAAGTTTTTGTCGCATAATTTCGTACGCCATTTATTGTTTCCCGTTGAGCTATCAATATATCGCAATAATTCGTTACTATATATTAGGACGCGTACCTCTTATTCAAGCCGGAAATTGCGTGAAATTATGAAAGATGTTGTCTCCGCCATAATTGAAATGAGAGGTTACTCGAAGAAGACGATTGAGGGCGTGATTTCGGCTCCGATAGTTGGGCCCGATGCGTTTACACGATCGGAGCCATGTCGGGACTCAACCCTATCGGAGTTCAACCCGGAGGGTTTAGTGGAGCCGAACTTGGCTCGAGCTGAACGCGTTTACACGGCCATTTTTGCTGGCTCGAGCCGTTGGGCTCTGATAAAATGCTGTCGTGTGAACGTAGCAATATTGTCACCAACAGTTTGAATTAACACCTAATTTTTGATTGACAGTCTTCTGAAAACTTGCATGGTTGTATAAAATGAGAGTTGTGCTTAATTCTTACTCAACTATTAACCTTTTCCCCATCAGTTCCCTCTTTTCATCACAAATTCACAAAATAGTCCTGTTTATAGTCTGCATTGAAATCTGGTTGTCGTCTCCCCTTCGTATACTAAGAGCCATGGTTTAAAACACCATAAGCTACCACAAAGAGTAGTGCACTTTATAGCTCATGTGTACATTCAATTTCATGTTCATTTATGATTGATCTAGTATGCATCTCTCGGGACCAATGCGTAAAGTTTTCATACATGTTTTTGTAATAACATCATTATCTGTTTATAGATACACAAGGACGATATGATTCACATGGAAGCGTTTGACCAGTTACTCGATGCCTGGACCACGTTATTGATGGATACGCAGTATTTTCAGTCTGGTTATTTTAAACCGCACGCTATGGAAGTGTTCAATACTTACGTGCAATGTCATTTGGCAGTTCCAGATGGAACAAGGAATCAAGTGAGTTGAAGAATTTGCTTTTCTTGTTAATTTTTTACCAAATGGACATAATTTTCCATTGCTACAGGTGTTGTTTGAGATGGTTAAAAAATATGAAAAATATTTGGTGAATGTTTACAAAAATAGACTTTGGTGTTCAATTGGTGACAATTCACTACGTTCAATTACCCACCATAGACTCCGGTCAGTCAAAATGACTATTTTGAACTGTAGGCATTAATCAGCGATTCTGCAGGTGACAGAGAGATAGAATCTAGGTCAGAGGAAGCCCCATGACCCCAAGATTCTCTTTCCCTTACGTCACGAACCACGTGACCGAGGCCATATGGCAGTGCCATTAACGGCTGTACAATCACTCTTCTTTCATCTCTGCCTCGTCGGGAATGATTCTGAGCGGCTCTGCCTGGCTCTTTTGCTTTTTCCTGTCCGGGTTTCTAGCTTGGGTTGTTGCCGCTGGGTGGCATTCAACATTCTTACTGGTAGGATAAGTTTTTCTTGTCTTCTTTACCCTCGTGTCGTTTTCCCCTTTGTGTGTAATATTTTTTTCCACAACAAAGAAATTAAAACCCGGCGCCACTACGTAACCACTTGTTGGTTTCGTGGCGGCACCTTTTACTACTGTAATTCGCTTCCCTCATGCATGTCGTCTTCATTTTATGCTTGATCTATGTATTTAGAAATGAATAGATGTAATGACAGCACCAGGGCTCGCTGCCGTTTTTTGTTGGTCTCCTCGTGTTTCGAGTCGACTGTGCAGTGGTTATATTCAGAATTCACCAGCATAGAACCCGCATCCGAAATACTTTTGTCGTAGCTGGGTTCGGGGTTTTTGGCCGTGAAGGTGTGTGTTTTTGTGAGATTTTTCTTTCAGAGCCATCAAAATCACTGAGACTGACCGCGTCGCTCGTTTCTTCACAGCAAGGTCGCGCGTCCAGTAAACAAATCGGTTAAAGTGAGTGCGTGTTTGGCATGAGTGGAAAGTCCTCACGCTCGGCTACCGGTGCTTCGTGTACCGGGACGTCGAGTAGGAGGCCCGATGGTGGAGGTACCAATATTTTTTCTCGGTCTCCCCCCGCTGATCGGAGGGCATCCTAACAGTCTGTTTTTTCAGGCAGTGGTTTACCCGATTTTACCGGCTGCAGCGAGGCTGTGCCCCTGGAGGCTTTCCTCCTATGGGGCCCGTTGCGGGTCCCTTTGTAGACCCTTCCTCGCACGCCGCCGGGTTTGCCTCCGAGTTGAGGGCTTTGGTCGAAGGACTGTCGGGGCAATTGCGTCCCTGGCAGGCCGGGTAGATCAGACGCAGTCGGAGCGAGCTGTCTCCACTGCGGCCCCTCGGTGGGCAAGCAGGAAGAAACACGAAAGCATGTTTGCATTCAAACACGTCTCTTCCGGGGAACCCCCGTTTGTCATGAGACGCACAGTCGAACACGCTCCCTCTCACATATTTAAAGTGAAAGGAGACACAGTTCGCTCGCGTCGGATACAGCCGGTACTCTGGGCAGTCCCTCAGAGTCTTCCATCCGTAATGACTCGGTGAGCCACGCTTTTGGGGTGATGCGGAGTATCACCGATCCCAGTGATACGATGTAAATACCCCCACCCTTGATCCTAAGGCGACCACCTAAGGTTGCTTCAACGCTTATGGGATCACGGGCGTCGGGATCCAAAGCAACCCCGTCGACACGTCTCTCCCTGTCCGTCTGAGTGCGGAGTGGGGCGCAGGACACGCAAACGGTGTTGATGGGCGGATGTTGGTCAGCCGCGGAGGACGTAATGCTTAAGGCCCCCGAGTGAGGAAAACCTTAGGCAACACTTCCCGCTGGACCAAACGCTACACGGTCGGTGTGGTTTCGGGATCAGACCCCATAGCGTTAGTAAATAGTCATTTTGATTGACCGGAGTCTATGGTGGGTAATTGAACGTAGTGAATTTAGGCAGAGGGTTCTCCGAACCCGCCTATTCACATAGTTCATACCCACCATAGACTCCGGGTCCCCCCCAACCACCCCACTCTTTCCGTAGCGTTGGTCTAAGTCCTTGAGGCGGAGAGAAAGGAACCAGAGTGATTGTACAGCCGTTAATGGCGCTGCCATATGGCCTCGGTCAAGTGGTTCGTGGCGTAAGGGAAAGAGAATCTTGGGATCATGGGGCTTCCCCTGACCTAGATTCTATCTCTCCGTCACCTACAGAATCGCTGATTAATGCCTACAGTTCAAAATAGTCATTTTTACTGACCGGAGTCTATGGTGGGTATGAACTATGTGAATAGGCGGGTTCGGAGAACCCTCTGCCTAATTTCAGACTATATTCAAGGTTTATGTACTATTTATTGTAATATTTATAATGTTTTTTTGACAGACGAGTAATGGGGATTCAATATTGGATGAAGAAGAAATTAATGAAACTGAAGAAGATGACAGAGATTTATTTGGTGATCAGTTATCTAGTATAGGAGCACTAGCAAGGATTATACCAGCATATAGTATACCATTATTAACTAGGTAAACCTACTAGCATATACATATAGTACCCTATAATAAACTTGACACAACTACCAGCATATAGTATACCATTATTAACTAGGTAAAGCTACTAGCATATACATATAGTATCCTATAAATAACTTGACACAACTACCAGCATATAGTATACCATTAGTAACAAGGTAAAGCTACTAGCATATACATATAGTATTCTATAATAAACTTGACACAACTACCAGCACATAATATACCATTATTAACTAGGTAAACCTACTAGCATATACATATAGTATCCTATAAATAACTTGGCACAACTACCAGCATATAGTATACCATTATTAACTAGGTAAACCTACTAGCATATACATATAGTATCCTATAATAGACTTGACACAACTACCAGCATATAGTATAGCATTATTAACTAGGTAAACCTACTAGCATATACATATAGTGTCCTATAATAAACTTGACACAACTACCAGCATATAGTATACCATTATTAACTAGGTAAAGCTACTAGCATATACATATAGTATCCTATAATAGACTTGACACAACTACCAGCATATAGTATACCATTATTAACTAGGTAAAGCTACTAGCATATACATATAGTATCCTATAATAAACTTGACACAACTACCAGCATATAGTATACCATTATTAACTAGGTAAAGCTACTAGCATATACATATAGTATCCTATAATAAACTTGACACAATTACCAGCATATAGTATACCATTATTAACTAGGTAAAGCTACTAGCATATACATATAGTATCCTATAATAAACTTGACACAACTACCAGCATATAGTATACCATTATTAACTAGGTAAAGCTACTAGCATATACATATAGTATCCTATAAATAACTTGACACAACTACCAGCATATAGTATACCATTATTAACAAGGTAAAGCTACTAGCATATACATATAGTATTCTATAATAAACTTGACACAACTACCAGCATATAATATACCATTATTAACTAGGTAAACCTACTAGCATATACATATAGTATCCTATAAATAACTTGGCACAACTACCAGCATATAGTATACCATTATTAACTAGGTAAACCTACTAGCATATACATATAGTATCCTATAATAGACTTGACACAACTACCAGCATATAGTATAGCATTATTAACTAGGTAAACCTACTAGCATATACATATAGTGTCCTATAATAAACTTGACACAACTACCAGCATATAGTATACCATTATTAACTAGGTAAAGCTACTAGCATATACATATAGTATCCTATAATAAACTTGACACAACTACCAGCATATAGTATACCATTATTAACTAGGTAAAGCTACTAGCATATACATATAGTATCCTATAATAAACTTGACACAACTACCAGCATATAATATACCATTATTAACTAGGTAAAGCTACTAGCATATACATATAGTATCCTATAATAAACTTGACACAACTACCAGCATATAATATACCATTATTAACTAGGTAAACCTACTAGCATATACATATAGTATCCTGTAATAAACTTGACACAACTACCAGCATATAATATACCATTATTAACTAGGTAAAGCTACTAGCATATACATATAGTATCCTATAATAAACTTGACACAACTACCAGCATATAATATACCATTATTAACTAGGTAAAGCTACTAGCATATACATATAGTATCCTATAATAAACTTGACACAACTACCAGCATATAATATACCATTATTAACTAGGTAAAGCTACTAGCATATACATGTGTATACCATTATTATGTATAGCATATAGTTAGCATTGTGGTGAAAGAATGCTAAAAAACTTAAATTTGCTGACTCTAAAAAATCCAAGTAGATCGTGTATTTAAAAACAGTGCAAGGATTCTACTTTGTGCTGTGCAGACAAATTGAAATTATGTTGTCTTGAATGAGTATGTTGTGTATGAGGAAATGTAATTTTATTTTTATCAATTATTAGGTTATTAGAAGAGAGGGTGACAAGGCTACATGGTCAGCTGCAAATAATGCAACAAGAAGCAATCTCACATGGTGCTCATAATGTCTGCCAGTTTGATAGTATTTTAGAAAACTTATATGAAGATATTCATTGGCTGGTTCTTATATCAGGTAAGAATGTCCTTTACTTGTCTATGGTGTACATCATGATGGTGTGGTATGGTGTGTGTTTTATTACAAAGTATACAAAGCATACTGTATACTGCACTGATACCAGGTACAAAGACACATTTTCCCGTTATGTTTTATTGGGTGACTGCTATCATATGTGGTGGGCTCCCATGCGCAGAGTATGAAAATACCTTTACATATCACTCGCTGAAAGCCTCCAGTGATGGCCGATATGAATGGTATATAACGGCCACAGCCGGCAATGTATTTAGTGCAAGTATGCTTACAGTTTTAAAAATATTCTAGATATGGCATTACATGACTGGGCTATGTAACTTTCATCATTGTGTGTATCATTTTAGCAATTTATTACATACACTGCTAACAGATTTCAAAATACTGGACATCATTTATTGGTCACATACCTTGAGGTCTGTCTTTCTTCTTTATGTTTGAAAATTTGAAAATGTATTTTACTTATCATAGCATGTTTCTCGTCTATTGTTTAGTGCTCTTAGACTTGATTCTTGGATTGTGAATTTTGATATTTCTTGGCAATGAGTTTATTTTAACTATACGTTCAAATAAAATTAATTAAATTAAATTAATTCATGTTCTAGACTTCAGTAAGGGGTTTTCACTATGTCTCTCATTCTATTATAATATTTTTTTTGCAATTTGATGTGATAGATCTGCGTTCCATGCTGTTACGAACACAGCCGCAAGCATAACTAGATGAAGGTTCTCCTAATGTCACATACATGTATGGTTGGGTCAGCACTAACTCAGGAAGTTTTGCGCGGTCTCCCCTCCACATACTGATATGACAGGAATGTTTGTGTTCAATAATGCTGAGTGGAGTTGCATTGACGACCCTGTTTCTCTCTTAGGGTATGTACTAGCTGATGAGCCTCAGGGAGAGACCCCTCTCATACCTCCTGAGATAATGGAATATTCCATAGCAGAATCACAGAATGTGGATATAGATACAACGTTGCGAGTGTTGGGATCCCCTGGCGAAAAAGTAACGTCTATTCCCATGAGTGAGCAATCTAGTGATAAAGTAATTAGGTGAGTCTATTATTTAGAGGTAAGATAGGTAGGTGAATGACAATAAAGTAGTTAGGTGAGTCTATTATTTAGAGGTAGGATGGGTAGACAATAAAGTAGATGGGAATGGGAATTCATTAGAAATAAATGAGATTAGTTTAGCTCTATTTTTCTTTTCTGAAAGTACTGAGTAATGGATGTATACAGGGCAAAACATGTGGGTGTTCCAAAATTTGCTGTTTTCACTCCCACATTGTTTCAGTTCTGAACATCAATATAGTTTTATGACTATTGAGGCACAATGACTTATGTATAACATATTGTATAACATTAATATAGTCCGATAAAAAATAAATTCTTGTTTTATTAAAAAATCATATGGAATATATAGTTTCTAAGTCTCTATTGTGACCAGTGAATGCCGTTTCGTCACTAATGAACCTGTATATAAAAGCGAAAATGATCAGTTGCATGTTTGGTCTTTTTACACTAGGATCCATCCATATTTTTTTTTCTCATCTTCAAATATTTCTTGACAAATTATACACAGAGAAGTTATTGTCACTTTTTTTTTTCCGAATTATTTAATCATCTTGCATAAAAAAAACACCGTTTTATAAAAAGACTATTTTTTTAAAGCTCCTTGCATTGTCATTATACACAAGTTTGACAGTATTTTTACTCATTCACAGGTTAATATCTGCTGTATTCAGATTATCCGAAGTTGAACGGCGTGCCGTGAATGCGCAGCTGACTTCACTGCTTAGTCCTCAAGTTGGTGCTACCACCATGTGGTTCCTCAGAAGATGGAGCTTGTCTTATATCATGCCTAATGAAAGATACTATACCCAGGTGGGTCAGGCAAACAAATTACACCTATCAGGGTGTAAAGTACATGTAGGTATAAAAAAACATTGTACAGAAATAGGCAATGTGACCAAAATATTTGATACTAGATATGTTAATGATTTGCTTTGAAGTCTTTCGTAATGTCTGTAATTGAAGCAGCACTGTCAGAACTGTGCCTGCCCTCATTATACCATTCTATTCTCTGGTTACTGTATGTGTTATATGTACCATAGTTCAAAATATAAACAGTGTTCACAGTTGAATTATAGCTGTACTTTATTGTACCAAGGTATTTAACTATGACCAAACATGACACATACAATGTAACTTTTACAATTGTTTGACTTACCGGTACTACCTTGCCTGTAAATATGTGACTGTCTTTAAGCAGATCTCTAAAAACTGGTCTCTATCAATATGCATATTCATTGTTGTGTGATCCCTTCTTATGTACATGCACAGTTCAGACAACAGTACAGCCTTAAGTAATAATTTTAATTTTATTTGCATATTCAACTTCCTAATATGAACTGTGCACATTCTTTATTTGGATTTTCCATTTCCTAATAAGGACTGTGCACACTCTTTGTTTGCATATTCAACTTCCTAATAAGGACTGTGCACATTCTTTATTTGGATTTTCCATTTCCTAATAAGGACTGTGCACACTCTTTGTTTGCATATTCAACTTCCTAATATGAACTGTGCACATTCTTAATTTTGATATTCAACTTCCTAATATGAACTGTGCACACTCTTTATTTGGATTTTCCATTTCCTAATAAGGACTGTGCACACTCTTTATTTTGATATTCAACTTCCTAATATGAACTGTGCACACTCTTTATTTGGATTTTCAACTTCCTAATAAGGACTGTGCACACTCTTTCTTTGCATATTCAACTTCCTAATAAGGACTGTGCACACTCTTTGTTTGCATATTCAACTTCCTAATATGAACTGTGCACACTCTTTATTTTGATATTCAACTTCCTAATATGAACTGTGCACACTCTTTATTTGGATTTTCCATTTCCTAATAAGGACTGTGCACACTCTTTATTTTGATATTCAACTTCCTAATATGAACTGTGCACACTCTTTATTTGGATTTTCCATTTCCTAATAAGGACTGTGCACACTCTTTATTTTGATATTCAACTTCCTAATATGAACTGTGCACACTCTTTATTTGGATTTTCCATTTCCTAATAAGGACTGTGCACACTCTTTATTTTGATATTCAACTTCCTAATATGAACTGTGCACACTCTTTATTTGGATTTTCCACTTCCTAATAAGGACTGTGCACACTCTTTATTTTGATATTCAACTTCCTAATATGAACTGCGCACATTCTTTATTTGGATTTTCAACTTCCTAATAAGGACTGTGCACACTCTTTATTTTGATATTCAACTTCCTAATAAGGACTGTGCACACTCTTTCTTTGCATATTCAACTTCCTAATAAGGACTGTGCACACTCTTTATTTTGATATTCAACTTCCTAATATGAACTGTGCACATTCTTTATTTGGATTTTCAACTTCCTAATAAGGACTGTGCACACTCTTTATTTTGATATTCAACTTCCTAATAAGGACTGTGCACACTCTTTATTTGCATATTCAACTTCCTAATAAGGACTGTGCACACTCTTTATTTTGATATTCAACTTCCTAATATGAACTGTGCACATTCTTTATTTGGATTTTCAACTTCCTAATAAGGACTGTGCACACTCTTTATTTTGATATTCAACTTCCTAATAAGGACTGTGCACACTCTTTCTTTGCATATTCAACTTCCTAATAAGGACTGTGCACACTCTTTATTTTGATATTCAACTTCCTAATATGAACTGTGCACATTCTTTATTTGGATTTTCCATTTCCTAATAAGGACTGTGCACACTCTTTGTTTGCATATTCAACTTCCTAATAAGGACTGTGCACACATTTGGATATTCCACTTCCTAATAAGGATTGTGCATGTCCTTGTTTGGAAATGGAGTGTGATGTCATAAAATGATTACATCAGAGAACCATATATGTGTACACTAAAAGTAATCATTAAAACTGTGGAATAAAATGTGTGATAGTATCTTGCATTGCATTTATCTCTCTCCATCAGATGAGTTTGCCCCTAGCAGTGGCATTTGGTAGAGACACAGACGGTGCACAGTGGAGTATAGGTTTTCTCGTCGATAAGATTGTATCTAATTTATCAGTGTGGAGTGCCGAACATGATCTTTCCACAGACACGGTTAATTTACTTGTAGCTCTAGTGCAACAAAAAGAAAGGTAAGAAGGTAGAAATATGATTACAAAATTGCTTTCACAAATAAAATAAAATTTGTCCAGTACTGAGAATTCCTTATAACTACACTGTATTGATCATTAATCCAAAATAATTTCATCGGTGTGTTAGCCTCACTGCTCAACATTCCCTTTTCACTGGGTTTCTCAGTCAGCATAAAAAAGCTGTGATTTAAAATCATATATGTTAAATAATTGGCATATCATGATTGGCATAAATTAGTTGAGAAAACTGAAAACAAAATAATGTGACATACTTTATTTTTGCTTGGAATTAATTTTCACTATTTTTGCTAAAGGAATGATTCATTGAAAATAAAAATCCAGCGAACATACCTTTTTTCCTATATTTTACATTCAATTCATCAAGAATCAGTGAAAATAAACTCTATACAACCCCAAAAAGTCCTTTCAGCGAAAATTAATTCCATTTAAAATAAAGTATTTCACAGTACCATTGAGTATTTTTGTATGTGCCTACAATTACTGTGAACCACTTTATTTCAGGAGAGACAAATTTTCGAGTCAGTGAAAATCACGAAATTTTCTGTAAGAGTGAAAAATTTCCCTACTCGTAGGGTCATAGGACAAAGACCTAAAATCATAAAAATTTCTAGCAGTGAAAATTAAACTGTTTACATGTATAATGTGGAAAGATGATCCTGTCATGTGATAAATTTTCTGAAGTTTTCAATTTAAAAGGCAAAATGTTTGTAAATGTTTGTAACATTTTTTATGTATTTTCCTGTAATTTTGGACCAAATAGTCATCTTGATAACAGTTTTTGAAAAACTTTTGCAAAAGTTGGCTTTTTGTGTTCAGTTTTTTTAGCTCCGCTGTCGACTTTGTCGAGCGGAGCTTATCATATGAGTGATTGTCCGTCGTCGTCCGTCGTCCGTGTCAATGTTTTACTTTTTCGACTTCTTCTTGAAAACTACAAGCCTAAATGCTTTGATACTTGGTGTATATGTACCTTGGGTAGACCTCTCTTAGGTTTGTTCATTTCATGTTGATATCTTTAATTCTCTAATTTTGGTGAATATTTTTGTCATTTTTGGTAAAAACTGATATTTTCGACTTCTTGTTAAAAACCGCAACCGCAAGTGCAATTGCTTTGATATTACATATATAGGTACTACATGTGGACCTCTCTCAGATTTGTTCATTTCGTGATGATATCTTCAATTCTCTAATTTTGGTGAATATTTTTGTCATTTTTGGTAAAAACTGATATTTTCGACTTCTTGTTAAAAACCGCAAGTGCAATTGCTTTGACATTACATATATAGGTACTACATGTGGACCTCTCTCAGATTTGTTCATTTTGTAATGATATCTTTAATTCTCTAATTTTGGTGAATATTTTTGTCATTTTTGGTAAAAACTGATATTTTCGACTTCTTGTTAAAAACCACAAGTGCAATTGCTTTGATATTACATATATAGGTACTACATGTGGACCTCTCTCAGATTTGTTCATTTTGTAATGATATCTTTAATTCTCTAATTTTGGTGAATATTTTTGTCATTTTTGGTAAAAACTGATATTTTCGACTTCTTGTAAAAAACCGCAAGTGCAAATGCTTTGATATTACATATATAGGTACTACATGTGGACCTCTCTCAGATTTGTTCATTTTGTAATGATATCTTTAATTCTCTATTTTTGGTGAATATTTTTGTCATTTTTTGGTGAAAAGTGATATTTTCGACTTCTTGTTAAAAACCGCAAGTCCAATTGCTTTGATACTACATATATAGGTACTACATGTGGACCTCTCTCAGATTTGTTTATTTCGTGATGATATCTTCAATTCTCTAATTTCGGTGAATATTTTTGTCATTTTTGGTAAAAAGTGATATTTTTGACTTCTTGTTAAAAACCGCAAGTCCGATTGCTTTGATATTACATATATAGGTACTACATGTGGACCTCTCTCAGATTTGTTCATTTTGTAATGATATCTTTAATTCTCTAATTTTGGTGAATATTTTTGTCATTTTTGGTAAAAAGTGATATTTTCGACTTCTTGTTGAAAACTGTAAGTCCGATTGCTTTGATATTACATATATAGGTACTACATGTGGACCTCTCTCAGATTTGTTCGTTTTGTGATGATGTCTTCAATTCTCTAATTAATTTATTTTGGTGAATATTTTTGTAATTTTTGGTAAAAAGTGATATTTTCGACTTCTTGTTAAAAACTGTAAGTCCGATTGCTTTGATACTATTCATATTGTTCATTTTCTAATGATGTCTTCAGTTCTTTAATTGAAATGTGCATTGCTAACAGCGGAGCTATCTCAGCCGATAGGCTGCTTGTTTTATTATCTCTTCTGTCCTCTTCTAGGTGTGAGACGGTCATTAAATGTGAAGGGTTATGGACGCTGGGAAAACAACATGCAATGAACTCACAACCACTGGATCTACTTCCCGATGATATTAAATGTAACCTGATGAAAGCGTTAGTATTGGCTGGCAGTTCAGTTAACGGTGACAGCAAACAGAATTACTGGTCACAGGTATCTATTACATCATGTGTTCAATTTGTTAAAGGGGTATTTAGGCTTTCATGGATGGTCATATAGATGAATATGGAGATCAATACAATGACAATTAGTGAAGTTGAAACTGCACACATAAACAAAAAGTAGTTAAATCATTAGATAGGGGGTCATTAAATTTTTATTTTCCTGCATTTGTGGAGCTCTTTTATCTGGGAGTGTTATGTTGTTAGGTCAGACTTTAAAATATAACTTATTTTGACCATTAACACACCTCTGTCATTTGCGTAAACGTATATGCTGCTAATATGTATCAAATAAGATATTATGATTAATATGAATCTTAATATTGTTAAAACATTATACAAAATTGAATTTAGCGAGTTTCAAGTGTGATTACAATTTTCATATGAAGTTCTCTTTTATAATGCACTGTATATATATACAGTAAAACCTGTCAAAACCGACCCCTGGATAAACCGACCTACTGTCAGAACCGACCGATTTATGTAGTCCCGAAATTTCTCCATAGACGCCTATGTTAAAACAACCTGTGAAATCCGACCACTGTCTACTCCGAACACCGACCGCATTGATCGGCCCCAAGTCCAATATTCACACTGAATACATCGACCATCCGACCAGTTGCACCACGTCCGCTGTCTAGTAATCCGGTCTGCCCGACCTAAAAAGTGTGCATTGTGTTGAATTTACCGTGAACGTCACAGAAACAATATCAAATCTCACACTACAAGTAACGTCCCGTGTAAAACAATAGCAACTGATTAAGTTTTTCACACCACACGCCATCGCATCACGTGATGTCTGGACAGTGTAATGACCCCGGATATAAACAAATGATCGGGGTCATCAACTTCAATTGCGGTGAAGCACACTGCATTATCACTTCTTCAACGATCAAAACATTGAGTTTTCTTCTTTCCATAACGATTCTGATCGACAATTTTGTGCTTTCGAATGTTTCCGTAAAGGGGGCTTCAAGATTGAAATTTATGATGACGAAGAAGCAGACGATGACAAAGAATTCGGAAACCTTATTTAGCATGTTGCAGAGCCGCAAACACAGTGTAGCGTTGTAGAATACCTCCACTTTGATGAACGTATACCGACTGAAGCAATGTATGACGGCGAGTGGGAGCAACAGATTGTTGAGAATTTTATTGCAGACAAAGAAAACCATGAATCTATAGACAACGATGACAACGACAGTCAAATTATTGACCCCCACGATGACCGTGACTTGACGCATGGCGATGTGCTAGACATGTTGACAAGATTACAAAACTTCGCAATAAACAAAGACTCCAGCTACTTGACAGATATCCAAAATTTCATAATTCGAACGAACAAAATCGTTGAAAAAAGATGTTCTTTAAAGCGGTGAAAACTTGATGATTTTTTTACATCGTAATTTGATTCATTGACTTAACAGCAAAATCAACTGTCTGCATAAATTATAATAATTACATGTAGCTCACGTGAACTTACGTTGTGATGTCATTCAAAATGGACGCCTTCAGTTACGATACGCGATACTTACCCGGTCTGTTCCAACAGTTATTTTAATGTTTATTGATTTCATGTACATACCATAATATTCTTGTCTTGTTTGGTAAATTATTTTATTGAAACAATACAATAAATGTAAATACATGTATAATCACCGGAGGCAAACTCCGGTGTATTTCATTTGTCCCGTGTTTACAGCACATGTAATTGTTGTTTCAATCGAAGTTATGCCCACCCTGAATAAACCGACTCCCTCTGAAAACCGACCATAGATCCCAGTCCCAGTCATGGTCGGTTTTGACAGGTTTTACTGTATATACATGTATGCAGTCACTACTCAATAGTAGTAATTTCAGCTCAAAACACCTTTAAGTCATTTTAAAAATGAGTAAATGACAGAATTTCATTGTTTTTCTCTTTGACAGGTACTGCAACCAGTTCAGCATCGATTCAATCATTTACTCCAACAAGACAACTTTCAGAGGATATACCAAGATGAAAACATTAAAACCGAAATTGTCACCCTGTTATCGATGTTAGAAGGTGCCATCATGGGTACCCGCATTGACAACGTATCCACTGTCTTTTCATTCAGTCTTCCACTTTTAAATGAATGTGTATCATTACTTGGTACATATCATAACTGTCCTGAAGTGGTTGTGGTTATTTTAGAAGTGTTCACAGTGATGGCTAATCGTATGATATGCTATCTCTCAGAGGTGAGTCAAAATTTGTGATTATATTAGTGATTAGATATAGAATTAAGTGAAATACATGTAAGGCAGTTGCAAGCATTTATGTAAAGTTCACAGGGTTTTCTATTTGAAAGTATTTCTACAAATGTAAGAATAACCTTATCTTGCAATGGTGAAAAATCCTTCAAAAATTAACTATCACCATAGCACCTGGATTAAGATCTCTCCTAAAAATTATGTGATCGCTTGGTTTATGTTCAAAAATCAACCCCTTCTAAAAAATCAATATCTTTTTTGAGTTATCTGGCAACAAAGTTATTTAAAACGTTCTTGTTTCCATAACAACTAGTTCCAAATCTTGAACAATCTCTGACCAATTGGTATTTGAAGATGTCATGAGAATCCATCAATAACTTTTTGACTTATAAATGAAAAAGTATTCCCGAAATTGCTGTGTCCATGGCAACAGGATCCACATTTCTACCAAAATTTTGTCCTTGTATCAAAGGACATTTGAAAATTTCATAAGAGTCCATCTATAACGTTTTGAGTTATGCTTACAGAAAACAAACCAATGTACACAGAATGTTTTGTTTAATATTTGAACAAAATTAGCCTCTGTAGTTTGGTTAATTAAGGTTCAATTGTACGCATATAAAAATGTCTGTTTACATGTTTGCAATCTAGTGGCCCTAACTGCGTGATATTCTTGTTTTTATTACAGAATGATACCAATAAAGTGTATGATGTGTCTATAAGTTTACTTCAAACATATTCTAAATATAATACAGGTAAAGTGTCTATTTAAATTATATGAATTCCTACTGTGCATATTGTGCTGTACTTTCAGAGGAAGACTAAATAATCTGGGCATAGATCCAGTTAACATGTATCTCAGTTGAAGCCTTGAAGATCTATGGCTTTTGTTTATATTACATATTTATCTGACACTTTGTTTGTTGTTATTGACAACACCATAAATAGCAGTCAGTGTATGTAGAGTGCAGTTTTCACGCAAACTGTTTTTTGCATTTATGCCATTCATTTAGCACATTCGGGTTGCATGTTTCTGTAACCTAATAATATGTGTTTTTTCGTTCACTGCGAGATCTCATGTTAAGCGTACAAGGCATATGGCAAAAAATGTTAGTGTAAAAATGCTGATCTTTGGCATTGAAATACCCTCACTTATTTAAAATTGAACATCACCATCAAATGTATATAGAACATTATTACTAGTAAGCGTGTAAATACTCAAAAATTACTTATTTCTTGAATCTCACGCGATGTGAGCTTCAAGAAATGATGCTATGACCTTTGTTTTTCCTGGCGTATTGCGATTTCATGCATAACGCAGGATCTCACGATGAATGGAAAATGGCCAATTGCATTTTGGTAGCCCAGTTATTTTATTTTTTATTTTCTGTGATCACCATTGTCTGTGAGATCATTTCTGAAATTAAATATTCTAATTAAAAAATATAGAATTACTATGGCCAGGCCAGTCTTTTCATTACCAAATATTAAATTTAATAAATACATTATGCATATGCAAGAAATTCACAAATGTGTGACAGGTTGGTTGAAAACTTTACTGTACCGTAATTCATTCTTATTATTGATTCTCATTTATAAATTTCAGGAAAAAAGCATTTTGAGATCACAGCAGAGGAAGATCATTACCAAGATATTTCACTAATGATGGAGTTATTAACGCATTTACTGTCAAAAGACTTTGTTGATTTTGGTATTACAGGTAATATATTGAACACAAACACACATTACTTTGTTTTTATCAACCATACAAAAAAGATATTAGCTTGTCACTCTACTTTAATAATACATCGCCTGCACATTTTGGCTCCCCATAGAGGCTTTTAGCAGGAAATGTGTTTATTTGATTTATTTGAGCTTTGCATACATATGTTTTCTTGTTACACCTAGGAGGCACTAGGACTCCCTAGCTTCAGAATAAATTTCATAATTGCTCTCACAGTTCTCATCATTCATATTCATGACAATTTTCAAGTTATGCACAAACATAATTTTTAGTATGTTTATTGATTTTCATGAGAAAGAGTGTACTTTTACTTTTAATGCAACCAATATTTTGAGTCTGCTCATCAGTATAACTTTGAATCTTCATTGCATTTCAGAAGACATTGCCTCTGGAGAAGGTGACCAGATATCAGCCAATGTTTCCGCAGCTGACATAGTATTGTATGGTTTAAATATCATAGTTCCATTAATGAATGCTGAGTTATTGAAGGTATGATATTGAGTATTTGGACCAATTGTTAAATGATGGTTTGTTTCTTACCACATTCTGTAAGCACACTATTGTTGAACAGAGAATCATCTTTGAATCCACTATGGCACTTTGCTGAGTTCAGTATTATTATTTAGCATTATTTGCTCTATCCCTAGTGCTTCTCCAATGGAAGGAAACATTAGCAAAAAATTGCATTTATTACATACTGTACTATTAAAGATTAAAATAAGACTTACTGTAAAACTATTTAACTTCGCTATTTTCATGTTTTGAGCATGTTTTAATTTCACGAATTTGTCAAGGAAACAATGAGTTTTATTGAGTTTTACATGTTCACGTAGATTTAATTTAGCGGATTTTACTTGTCAGCAAAAATAGCAAAATTAAAACCCAGTGAATAATTAATGCATTTACAGTAGTTTGCTCATACATGTATATACTGTTATATGCATAAGTATATGCTTTACTAGTAGAGAAAATACAGTATACCGTCAATACATGTTAGGTGTTGTGTGTTAAATGTCTTATAGCGTAGAATGTTCTTATGTATAGCTTTATACCATGAGACTCTTACACATGAGGATTCATTAAAACAAGTTAATACATTATTCAAAGTTCATTTCTAAGCAATAGGGTCATTGAATACAGATTGTGATCATAAATTGTTATATTAGATTCATATCTTTTATGGAAACTGACATACGTTGTTTATGAAGAATATTTTGGAGAACATATCAACTGTTCACACTGGGTCAATCTATGTTAATTTCTAAATCACTTTTTTCTCTGTTTTCCAGTTTCCGACCCTCTGCAGTCAGTATTACAAGCTTATTTCATTCATTTGCGAAATCTACCCAGAAAAAATATGCCAGCTTCCTGAACAGTTATTTAAGAGCTTACTTGGATCCATAGAGCTTGGTCTTACAAGTTTTGGACTGGAAGTCACCAAGTTGTGTTTTGATAGTATATCAGCTTTAGGTGAATACGAGTACAAAGAACATGACAATAATGTCCAACTTGTGGCAGCAACGCAGCACTTTTTAAAGGTAAGTAAAATGGGAATTTAAGCAATTCTCATTATGTATCATGGTTTAAATGACCCAGGGTAATCTTAAGTTAAGTGTGATGTTTAAAGACGTCAAGTGAACGAGGGCAATCATTGGCTGAATGTGATAGTTTGTAGAATTCAAACGACCCAGGGTAATCTTTGGCTGTCTATGTGATGGTTTAAAAAAATTAAAATATCCCAGGTTAGTTTTGGACTGTATGATATGGTTTAGAGAGTTGAAATGATCCAGGGTAATCTTAGAATTTATATGGGATTGGTTAAAGAATTCAGGGTAATCTTTGGCTGTCTATGTGATTGTTTAAAAAAATTAAAATATCCCAGGTTAGTTTTGGACTGTATGATATGGTTTAGAGAGTTGAAATGATCCAGGGTAATCTTAGAATCTATATGGGATTGGTTAAAGAATTCAGGGTAATCTTTGGCTATATATGTGATTGTTTAAAAAAATTAAAATATCCCAGGTTAGTTTTGGACTGTATGATATGGTTTAGAGAGTTGAAATGATCCAGGGTAATCTTAGAATCTATATGGGATTGGTTAAAGAATTCAGGGTAATCTTTGGCTGGCTATGTGATTGTTTAAAAAAATTAAAATATCCCAGGTTAGTTTTGGACTGTATGATATGGTTTAGAGAGTTGAAATGATCCATGGTAATCTTAGAATCTATATGGGATTGGTTAAAGAATTCAGGGTAATCTTTGGCTGTGTATGTGATTGTTTAAAAAAATTAAAATATCCCAGGTTAGTTTTGGACTGTATGATATGGTTTAGAGAGTTGAAATGATCCAGGGTAATCTTAGAATCTATATGGGATTGGTTAAAGAATTCAGGGTAATCTTTGACTGTCTATGTGATTGTTTAAAAAAATTAAAATATCCCAGGTTAGTTTTTGGCTGTATGATATGGTTTAGAGAGTTGAAATGATCCAGGGTAATCCTAGAATCTATATGGACTGGTTGAAGAATTCAGGGTAATCTTTGGCTGTATATGTGATTGTTTAAAAAAATTAAAATATCCCAGGTTAGTTTTGGACTGTATGATATGGTTTAGAGAGTTAAAATGATCCAGGGTAATCCTAGAATTTATATGGGATTGGTTGAAGAATTCAAACGACCCACGGTAATCTTTGGCTGTATATGTGATGGTTTAAAAAAAATATAATATCCCAGGTTAGTTTTTGACTGTATGATATGGTTTAGAGAGTTGAAATGATCCAGGGTAATCTTAGAATCTATATGGGATTGGTTGAAGAATTCAAACGACCCACAGTAATCTTTGGCTGTATATGTGATGGTTTAAAAAAATTAAAATATCCCAGGTTAGTTTTGGGCTGTATGATATGGTTTAGAGAGTTAAATGATCCAGGGTAATCTTAGAATCTATATGGGATTAGTTAAAGAATTCAGGGTAATCTTTGGCTGTCTATGTGATTGTTTAAAAAAATTAAAATATCCCAGGTTAGTTTTGGACTGTATGATATGGTTTAGAGAGTTTAAATGATCCAGGGTAATCTTAGAATCTATATGGGATTGGTTAAAGAATTCAGGGTAATCTTTGGCTGTATATGTGATTGTTTAAAAAAATTAAAATATCCCAGGTTAGTTTTGGACTGTATGATATGGTTTAGAGAGTTGAAATGATCCAGGGTAATCTTAGAATCTATATGGGATTGGTTAAAGAATTCAGGGTAATCTTTGGCTGTCTATGTGATTGTTTAAAAAAATTAAAATATCCCAGGTTAGTTTTGGACTGTATGATATGGTTTAGAGAGTTGAAATGATCCATGGTAATCTTAGAATCTATATGGGATTGGTTAAAGAATTCAGGGTAATCTTTGGCTGTGTATGTGATTGTTTAAAAAAATTAAAATATCCCAGGTTAGTTTTGGACTGTATGATATGGTTTAGAGAGTTAAATGATCCATGGTAATCTTAGAATCTATATGGGATTGGTTAAAGAATTCAGGGTAATCTTTGACTGTCTATGTGATTGTTTAAAAAAATTAAAATATCCCAGGTTAGTTTTTGGCTGTATGATATGGTTTAGAGAGTTGAAATGATCCAGGGTAATCCTAGAATCTATATGGACTGGTTGAAGAATTCAGGGTAATCTTTGGCTGTATATGTGATTGTTTAAAAAAATTAAAATATCCCAGGTTAGTTTTGGACTGTATGATATGGTTTAGAGAGTTAAAATGATCCAGGGTAATCCTAGAATTTATATGGGATTGGTTGAAGAATTCAAACGACCTACGGTAATCTTTGGCTGTATATGTGATGGTTTAAAAAAAATATAATATCCCAGGTTAGTTTTTGACTGTATGATATGGTTTAGAGAGTTGAAATGATCCAGGGTAATCTTAGAATCTATATGGGATTGGTTGAAGAATTCAAACGACCCACAGTAATCTTTGGCTGTATATGTGATGGTTTAAAAAAATTAAAATATCCCAGGCTAGTTTTGGACTGTATGATATGGTTTAGAGAGTTGAAATGATCCATGGTAATCTTAGAATCTATATGGGATTGCATTTGGTTGAAGAATTCAGGGTAATCTTTGGCTGTATATGTGATGGTTTAAAAAAATTAAAATATCCCAGGTTAGTTTTGGACTGTATGATATGGTTTAGAGAGTTGAAATGATCCAGGGTAATCTTAGAATATAAATGGGATTGGTTAAAGAATTCAGGGTAATCTTTGGCTGTATATGTGATGGTTTAAAAAAATTAAAATATCCCAGGTTAGTTTTGGACTGTATGATATGGTTTAGAGAGTTGAAATGATCCAGGGTAATCTTAGAATCTATATGAGATTGGTTAAGGAATTCAGGGTAATCTTTGGCTGTATATGTGATGGTTTAAAAAAAATTAAAATATCCCAGGTTAGTTTTGGACTGTATGATATGGTTTAGAGAGTTGAAATGATCCAGGGTAATCTTAGAATCTATATGGGATTGGTTAAAGAATTCAGGGTAATCTTTGGCTGTCTATGTGATTGTTTAAAAAAATTAAAATATCCCAGGCTAGTTTTGGACTGTATGATATGGCTTAGAGAGTTGAAATGATCCAGGGTAATCTTAGAATCTATATGGGATTGGTTGAAGAATTCAGGGTAATCTTTGGCTGTATATGTGACGGTTTAAAAAAATTAAAATATCCCAGGTTAGTTTTGGACTGTATGATATGGTTTAGAGAGTTGAAATGATCCAGGGTAATCTTAGAATCTATATGGGATTGGTTGAAGAATTCAGGGTAATCTTTGGCTGTATATGTGATGGTTTAAAAAAATTAAAATATCCCAGGTTAGTTTTGGACTGTATGATATGGTTTAGAGAGTTGAAATGATCCAGGGTAATCTTAGAATCTATATGGGATTGGTTAAAGAATTCAAACGACCCACGGTAATCTTTGGCTGTATATGTGATGGTTTAAAAAAATTAAAATATCCCAGGTTAGTTTTTGGCTGTATGATATGGTTTAGAGAGTTGAAATGATCCAGGGTAATCTTAGAATCTATATGGGATTGATTAAAGAATTCAGGGTAATCTTTGGCTGTATATGTGATGGTTTAAAAAAATTAAAATATCCCAGGTTAGTTTTGAACTGTATGATATGGTTTAGAGAGTTGAAATGATCCAGGGTAATCTTAGAATCTATATGGGACTGGTTGAAGAATTCAGGGTAATCTTTGGCTGTATATGTGATGGTTTAAAAAAATTAAAATATCCCAGGTTAGTTTTGGACTGTATGATATGGTTTAGAGAGTTGAAATGATCCAGGGTAATCTTAGAATCTATATGAGATTGGTTAAGGAATTCAGGGTAATCTTTGGCTGTATATGTGATGGTTTAAAAAAAAAAAAATATCCCAGGTTAGTTTTGGACTGTATGATATGGTTTAGAGAGTTGAAATGATCCAGGGTAATCTTAGAATCTATATGAGATTGGTTGAAGAATTCAAACGACCCACGGTAATCTTTGGCTGTATATGTGATGGTTTAAAAAAATTAAAATATCCCAGGCTAGTTTTGGACTGTATGATATGGTTTAGAGAGTTGAAATGATCCATGGTAATCTTAGAATCTATATGGGATTGGTTGAAGAATTCAGGGTAATCTTTGGCTGTATATGTGATGGTTTAAAAAAATTAAAATATCCCAGGTTAGGTTTTGGCTGTATGATATGGTTTAGAGAGTTGAAATGATCCAGGGTAATCTTAGAATCTATATGGGATTGGTTGAAGAATTCAGGGTAATCTTTGGCTGTATATGTGATGGTTTAAAAAATTAAAATATCCCAGGTTAGTTTTGGGCTGTATGATATGGTTTAGAGAGTTAAATGATCCAGGGTAATCTTAGAATCTATATGGGATTGGTTAAAGAATTCAGGGTAATCTTTGGCTGTATATATGATGGTTTAAAAAATTTAAATATCCCAGGTTAGTTTTTGGCTGTATGATATGGTTGAGAGAGTTGAAACGATCCAGGGTAATCTTAGAATCTATATGGGATTGGTTGAAGAATTCAAACGACCCACAGTAATCTTTGGCTGTATATGTGATGGTTTAAAAAAATTAAAATATCCCAGACTAGTTTTGGACTGCATGATATGGTTTAGAGAGTTGAAATGATCCATGGTAATCTTAGAATCTATATGGGATTGGTTGAAAAATTCAGGGTAATCTTTGGCTGTATATGTGATGGTTTAAAAAAATTAAAATATCCCAGGTTAGTTTTTGGCTGTATGATATGGTTTAGAGAGTTGAAATGATCCAGGGTAATCTTAGAATCTATATGGGATTGGTTGAAGAATTCAGGGTAATCTTTGGCTGTATATGTGATGGTTTAAAAAATTAAAATATCCCAGGTTAGTTTTGGGCTGTATGATATGGTTTAGAGAGTTAAATGATCCAGGGTAATCTTAGAATCTATATGGGATTGGTTAAAGAATTCAGGGTAATCTTTGGCTGTATATGTGATGGTTTAAAAAATTTAAATATCCCAGGTTAGTTTTTGGCTGTATGATATGGTTTAGAGAGTTGAAATGATCCAGGGTAATCTTAGAATCTATATGGGATTGGTTGAAGAATTCAAACGACCCACAGTAATCTTTGGCTGTATATGTGATGGTTTAAAAAAATTAAAATATCCCAGGCTAGTTTTGGCCTGTATGATATGGTTTAGAGAGTTGAAATGATCCATGGTAATCTTAGAATCTATATGGGATTGGTTGAAGAATTCAGGGTAATCTTTGGCTGTATATGTGATGGTTTAAAAAAATTAAAATATCCCAGGTTAGTTTTGGACTGTATGATATGGTTTAGAGAGTTAAATGATCCATGGTAATCTTAGAATCTATATGGGATTGGTTGAAGAATTCAGAGTAATCTTTGGCTGTATATGTTATGGTTTAAAAAAATTAAAATATCCCAGGTTAGTTTTGGACTGTATGATATGGTTTAGAGAGTTGAAATGATCCAGGGTAATCTTAGAATATAAATGGGATTGGTTAAAGAATTCAGGGTAATCTTTGGCTGTATATGTGATGGTTTAAAAAAAATAAAATATCCCAGGTTAGTTTTTGGCTGTATGATATGGTTTAGAGAGTTGAAATGATCCAGGGTAATCTTAGAATCTATATGGGACTGGTTGAAGAATTCAAACGACCCACAGTAATCTTTGGCTGTATATGTGATGGTTTAAAAAAATTAAAATATCCCAGGCTAGTTTTGGACTGTATGATATGGTTTAGAGAGTTGAAATGATCCATGGTAATCTTAGAATCTATATGGGATTGGTTGAAGAATTCAGGGTAATCTTTGGCTGTATATGTGATGGTTTAAAAAAATTAAAATATCCCAGGTTAGTTTTGGACTGTATGATATGGTTTAGAGAGTTAAATGATCCATGGTAATCTTAGAATCTATATGGGATTGGTTGAAGAATTCAGGGTAATCTTTGGCTGTATATGTGATGGTTTAAAAAAACTAAAATATCCCAGGTTAGTTTTGGACTGTATGATATGGTTTAGAGAGTTGAAATGATCCAGGGTAATCTTAGAATATAAATGGGATTGGTTAAAGAATTCAGGGTAATCTTTGGCTGTATATGTGATGGTTTAAAAAAAATAAAATATCCCAGGTTAGTTTTTGGCTGTATGATATGGTTTAGAGAGTTGAAATGATCCAGGGTAATCTTAGAATCTATATGGGACTGGTTGAAGAATTCAAACGACCCACAGTAATCTTTGGCTGTATATGTGATGGTTTAAAACAATTAAAATATCCCAGGCTAGTTTTGGACTGTATGATATGGTTTAGAGAGTTGAAATGATCCATGGTAATCTTAGAATCTATATGGGATTGGTTGAAGAATTCAGGGTAATCTTTGGCTGTATATGTGATGGTTTAAAAAAATTAAAATATCCCAGGTTAGTTTTGGACTGTATGATATGGTTTAGAGAGTTAAATGATCCATGGTAATCTTAGAATCTATATGGGATTGGTTGAAGAATTCAGGGTAATCTTTGGCTGTATATGTGATGGTTTAAAAAAATTAAAATATCCCAGGTTAGTTTTGGACTGTATGATATGGTTTAGAGAGTTGAAATGATCCAGGGTAATCTTAGAATATAAATGGGATTGGTTAAAGAATTCAGGGTAATCTTTGGCTGTATATGTGATGGTTTAAAAAAAATAAAATATCCCAGGTTAGTTTTTGGCTGTATGATATGGTTTAGAGAGTTGAAATGATCCAGGGTAATCTTAGAATCTATATGGGACTGGTTGAAGAATTCAAACGACCCACAGTAATCTTTGGCTGTATATGTGATGGTTTAAAACAATTAAAATATCCCAGGCTAGTTTTGGACTGTATGATATGGTTTAGAGAGTTGAAATGATCCATGGTAATCTTAGAATCTATATGGGATTGGTTGAAGAATTCAGGGTAATCTTTGGCTGTATATGTGATGGTTTAAAAAAATTAAAATATCCCAGGTTAGTTTTGGACTGTATGATATGGTTTAGAGAGTTAAATGATCCATGGTAATCTTAGAATCTATATGGGATTGGTTGAAGAATTCAGGGTAATCTTTGGCTGTATATGTGATGGTTTAAAAAAATTAAAATATCCCAGGTTAGTTTTGGACTGTATGATATGGTTTAGAGAGTTGAAATGATCCAGGGTAATCTTAGAATATAAATGGGACTGGTTAAAGAATTCAGGATAATCTTTGGCTGTATATGTGATGGTTTAAAAAATTAAAATATTCCAGGCTAGTTTTGGACTGTATGATATGGTTTAGAGAGTTGAAATGATCCAGGGTAATCTTAGAATCTATATGGGATTGGTTAAAGAATTCAGGGTAATCTTTGGCTGTATATGTGATGGTTTAAAAAAATTAAAATATTCCAGGTTAGTTTTGTACTGTATGATATGGTTTAGAGAGTTGAAATGATCCAGGGTAATCTTAGAATCTATATGGGATTGGTTGAAGAATTCAAACGACCCACAGTAATCTTTGGCTGTATATGTGATGGTTTAAAAAAAATAAAATATCCCAGGTTAGTTTTTGGCTGTATGATATGGTTTAGAGAGTTGAAATGATCCATAATAATCTTAGAATCTATATGGGATTGGTTGAAGAATTCAAAAGACCCACAGTAATCTTTGGCTGTATATGTGATGGTTTAAAAAAATTAAAATATCCCAGGCTAGTTTTGGACTGTATGATATGGTTTAGAGAGTTGAAATGATCCATGGTAATCTTAGAATCTATATGGGATTGGTTGAAGAATTCAGGGTAATCTTTGGCTGTATATGTGATGGTTTAAAAAAATTAAAATATCCCAGGTTAGTTTTGGACTGTATGATATGGTTTAGAGAGTTAAATGATCCAGGGTAATCTTAGAATCTATATGGGATTGGTTGAAGAATTCAAACGACCCACAGTAATCTTTGGCTGTATATGTGATGGTTTAAAAAAATTAAAATATCCCAGGTTAGTTTTGGACTGTATGATATGGTTTAGAGAGTTGAAATTATCCAGGGTAATCTTAGAATATAAATGGGATTGGTTAAAGAATTCAGGGTAATCTTTGGCTGTATATGTGATGGTTTAAAAAAAATAAAATATCCCAGGTTAGTTTTTGGCTGTATGATATGGTTTAGAGAGTTGAAATGATCCAGGGTAATCTTAGAATCTATATGGGATTGGTTAAAGAATTCAGGATAATCTTTGGCTGTATATGTGATGGTTTTAAAAATTAAAATATCCCAGGTTAGTTTTGGACTGTATGATATGGTTTAGAGAGTTGAAATGATCCAGGGTAATCTTAGAATCTATATGGGATTGGTTGAAGAATTCAAACGACCCACAGTAATCTTTGGCTGTATATGTGATGGTTTAAAAAAATTAAAATATCCCAGGCTAGTTTTGGACTGTATGATATGGTTTAGAGAGTTGAAATGATCCATGGTAATCTTAGAATCTATATGGGATTGCATTTGGTTGAAGAATTCAGGGTAATCTTTGGCTGTATATGTGATGGTTTAAAAAAATTAAAATATCCCAGGTTAGTTTTGGACTGTATGATATGGTTTAGAGAGTTGAAATGATCCAGGGTAATCTTAGAATATAAATGGGATTGGTTAAAGAATTCAGGGTAATCTTTGGCTGTATATGTGATGGTTTAAAAAAATTAAAATATCCCAGGTTAGTTTTGGACTGTATGATATGGTTTAGAGAGTTGAAATGATCCAGGGTAATCTTAGAATCTATATGAGATTGGTTAAGGAATTCAGGGTAATCTTTGGCTGTATATGTGATGGTTTAAAAAAAATTAAAATATCCCAGGTTAGTTTTGGACTGTATGATATGGTTTAGAGAGTTGAAATGATCCAGGGTAATCTTAGAATCTATATGGGATTGGTTAAAGAATTCAGGGTAATCTTTGGCTGTCTATGTGATTGTTTAAAAAAATTAAAATATCCCAGGCTAGTTTTGGACTGTATGATATGGCTTAGAGAGTTGAAATGATCCAGGGTAATCTTAGAATCTATATGGGATTGGTTGAAGAATTCAGGGTAATCTTTGGCTGTATATGTGACGGTTTAAAAAAATTAAAATATCCCAGGTTAGTTTTGGACTGTATGATATGGTTTAGAGAGTTGAAATGATCCAGGGTAATCTTAGAATCTATATGGGATTGGTTGAAGAATTCAGGGTAATCTTTGGCTGTATATGTGATGGTTTAAAAAAATTAAAATATCCCAGGTTAGTTTTGGACTGTATGATATGGTTTAGAGAGTTGAAATGATCCAGGGTAATCTTAGAATCTATATGGGATTGGTTAAAGAATTCAAACGACCCACGGTAATCTTTGGCTGTATATGTGATGGTTTAAAAAAATTAAAATATCCCAGGTTAGTTTTTGGCTGTATGATATGGTTTAGAGAGTTGAAATGATCCAGGGTAATCTTAGAATCTATATGGGATTGATTAAAGAATTCAGGGTAATCTTTGGCTGTATATGTGATGGTTTAAAAAAATTAAAATATCCCAGGTTAGTTTTGAACTGTATGATATGGTTTAGAGAGTTGAAATGATCCAGGGTAATCTTAGAATCTATATGGGACTGGTTGAAGAATTCAGGGTAATCTTTGGCTGTATATGTGATGGTTTAAAAAAATTAAAATATCCCAGGTTAGTTTTGGACTGTATGATATGGTTTAGAGAGTTGAAATGATCCAGGGTAATCTTAGAATCTATATGAGATTGGTTAAGGAATTCAGGGTAATCTTTGGCTGTATATGTGATGGTTTAAAAAAAAAAAAATATCCCAGGTTAGTTTTGGACTGTATGATATGGTTTAGAGAGTTGAAATGATCCAGGGTAATCTTAGAATCTATATGAGATTGGTTGAAGAATTCAAACGACCCACGGTAATCTTTGGCTGTATATGTGATGGTTTAAAAAAATTAAAATATCCCAGGCTAGTTTTGGACTGTATGATATGGTTTAGAGAGTTGAAATGATCCATGGTAATCTTAGAATCTATATGGGATTGGTTGAAGAATTCAGGGTAATCTTTGGCTGTATATGTGATGGTTTAAAAAAATTAAAATATCCCAGGTTAGGTTTTGGCTGTATGATATGGTTTAGAGAGTTGAAATGATCCAGGGTAATCTTAGAATCTATATGGGATTGGTTGAAGAATTCAGGGTAATCTTTGGCTGTATATGTGATGGTTTAAAAAATTAAAATATCCCAGGTTAGTTTTGGGCTGTATGATATGGTTTAGAGAGTTAAATGATCCAGGGTAATCTTAGAATCTATATGGGATTGGTTAAAGAATTCAGGGTAATCTTTGGCTGTATATATGATGGTTTAAAAAATTTAAATATCCCAGGTTAGTTTTTAGCTGTATGATATGGTTGAGAGAGTTGAAACGATCCAGGGTAATCTTAGAATCTATATGGGATTGGTTGAAGAATTCAAACGACCCACAGTAATCTTTGGCTGTATATGTGATGGTTTAAAAAAATTAAAATATCCCAGGCTAGTTTTGGACTGCATGATATGGTTTAGAGAGTTGAAATGATCCATGGTAATCTTAGAATCTATATGGGATTGGTTGAAAAATTCAGGGTAATCTTTGGCTGTATATGTGATGGTTTAAAAAAATTAAAATATCCCAGGTTAGTTTTTGGCTGTATGATATGGTTTAGAGAGTTGAAATGATCCAGGGTAATCTTAGAATCTATATGGGATTGGTTGAAGAATTCAGGGTAATCTTTGGCTGTATATGTGATGGTTTAAAAAATTAAAATATCCCAGGTTAGTTTTGGGCTGTATGATATGGTTTAGAGAGTTAAATGATCCAGGGTAATCTTAGAATCTATATGGGATTGGTTAAAGAATTCAGGGTAATCTTTGGCTGTATATGTGATGGTTTAAAAAATTTAAATATCCCAGGTTAGTTTTTGGCTGTATGATATGGTTTAGAGAGTTGAAATGATCCAGGGTAATCTTAGAATCTATATGGGATTGGTTGAAGAATTCAAACGACCCACAGTAATCTTTGGCTGTATATGTGATGGTTTAAAAAAATTAAAATATCCCAGGCTAGTTTTGGACTGTATGATATGGTTTAGAGAGTTGAAATGATCCATGGTAATCTTAGAATCTATATGGGATTGGTTGAAGAATTCAGGGTAATCTTTGGCTGTATATGTGATGGTTTAAAAAAATTAAAATATCCCAGGTTAGTTTTGGACTGTATGATATGGTTTAGAGAGTTAAATGATCCATGGTAATCTTAGAATCTATATGGGATTGGTTGAAGAATTCAGAGTAATCTTTGGCTGTATATGTTATGGTTTAAAAAAATTAAAATATCCCAGGTTAGTTTTGGACTGTATGATATGGTTTAGAGAGTTGAAATGATCCAGGGTAATCTTAGAATATAAATGGGATTGGTTAAAGAATTCAGGGTAATCTTTGGCTGTATATGTGATGGTTTAAAAAAAATAAAATATCCCAGGTTAGTTTTTGGCTGTATGATATGGTTTAGAGAGTTGAAATGATCCAGGGTAATCTTAGAATCTATATGGGACTGGTTGAAGAATTCAAACGACCCACAGTAATCTTTGGCTGTATATGTGATGGTTTAAAAAAATTAAAATATCCCAGGCTAGTTTTGGACTGTATGATATGGTTTAGAGAGTTGAAATGATCCATGGTTATCTTAGAATCTATATGGGATTGGTTGAAGAATTCAGGGTAATCTTTGGCTGTATATGTGATGGTTTAAAAAAATTAAAATATCCCAGGTTAGTTTTGGACTGTATGATATGGTTTAGAGAGTTAAATGATCCATGGTAATCTTAGAATCTATATGGGATTGGTTGAAGAATTCAGGGTAATCTTTGGCTGTATATGTGATGGTTTAAAAAAATTAAAATATCCCAGGTTAGTTTTGGACTGTATGATATGGTTTAGAGAGTTGAAATGATCCAGGGTAATCTTAGAATATAAATGGGATTGGTTAAAGAATTCAGGGTAATCTTTGGCTGTATATGTGATGGTTTAAAAAAAATAAAATATCCCAGGTTAGTTTTTGGCTGTATGATATGGTTTAGAGAGTTGAAATGATCCAGGGTAATCTTAGAATCTATATGGGACTGGTTGAAGAATTCAAACGACCCACAGTAATCTTTGGCTGTATATGTGATGGTTTAAAACAATTAAAATATCCCAGGCTAGTTTTGGACTGTATGATATGGTTTAGAGAGTTGAAATGATCCATGGTAATCTTAGAATCTATATGGGATTGGTTGAAGAATTCAGGGTAATCTTTGGCTGTATATGTGATGGTTTAAAAAAATTAAAATATCCCAGGTTAGTTTTGGACTGTGTGATATGGTTTAGAGAGTTAAATGATCCATGGTAATCTTAGAATCTATATGGGATTGGTTGAAGAATTCAGGGTAATCTTTGGCTGTATATGTGATGGTTTAAAAAAATTAAAATATCCCAGGTTAGTTTTGGACTGTATGATATGGTTTAGAGAGTTGAAATGATCCAGGGTAATCTTAGAATATAAATGGGACTGGTTAAAGAATTCAGGATAATCTTTGGCTGTATATGTGATGGTTTAAAAAATTAAAATATTCCAGGCTAGTTTTGGACTGTATGATATGGTTTAGAGAGTTGAAATGATCCAGGGTAATCTTAGAATCTATATGGGATTGGTTAAAGAATTCAGGGTAATCTTTGGCTGTATATGTGATGGTTTAAAAAAATTAAAATATTCCAGGTTAGTTTTGTACTGTATGATATGGTTTAGAGAGTTGAAATGATCCAGGGTAATCTTAGAATCTATATGGGATTGGTTGAAGAATTCAAACGACCCACAGTAATCTTTGGCTGTATATGTGATGGTTTAAAAAAAATAAAATATCCCAGGTTAGTTTTTGGCTGTATGATATGGTTTAGAGAGTTGAAATGATCCATGATAATCTTAGAATCTATATGGGATTGGTTGAAGAATTCAAAAGACCCACAGTAATCTTTGGCTGTATATGTGATGGTTTAAAAAAATTAAAATATCCCAGGCTAGTTTTGGACTGTATGATATGGTTTAGAGAGTTGAAATGATCCATGGTAATCTTAGAATCTATATGGGATTGGTTGAAGAATTCAGGGTAATCTTTGGCTGTATATGTGATGGTTTAAAAAAATTAAAATATCCCAGGTTAGTTTTGGACTGTATGATATGGTTTAGAGAGTTGAAATTATCCAGGGTAATCTTAGAATATAAATGGGATTGGTTAAAGAATTCAGGGTAATCTTTGGCTGTATATGTGATGGTTTAAAAAAAATAAAATATCCCAGGTTAGTTTTTGGCTGTATGATATGGTTTAGAGAGTTGAAATGATCCAGGGTAATCTTAGAATCTATATGGGATTGGTTAAAGAATTCAGGATAATCTTTGGCTGTATATGTGATGGTTTTAAAAATTAAAATATCCCAGGTTAGTTTTGGACTGTATGATATGGTTTAGAGAGTTGAAATGATCCATGGTAATCTTAGAATCTATATGGGATTGGTTGAAGAATTCAAACGACCCACAGTAATCTTTGGCTGTATATGTGATGGTTTAAAAAAATTAAAATATCCCAGGCTAGTTTTGGACTGTATGATATGGTTTAGAGAGTTGAAATGATCCATGGTAATCTTAGAATCTATATGGGATTGCATTTGGTTGAAGAATTCAGGGTAATCTTTGGCTGTATATGTGATGGTTTAAAAAAATTAAAATATCCCAGGTTAGTTTTGGACTGTATGATATGGTTTAGAGAGTTGAAATGATCCAGGGTAATCTTAGAATATAAATGGGATTGGTTAAAGAATTCAGGGTAATCTTTGGCTGTATATGTGATGGTTTAAAAAAAATAAAATATCCCAGGTTAGTTTTTGGCTGTATGATATGGTTTAGAGAGTTGAAATGACCCAGGGTAATCTTAGAATCTATATGGGATCGGTTAAAGTATTCAGGGTAATCTTTGGCTGTATATGTGATGGTTTAAAAAATTAAAATATTCCAGGCTAGTTTTGGACTGTATGATATGGTTTAGAGAGTTGAAATGATTCAGGGTAATCTTAGAATCTATATGGGATTGGTTAAAGAATTCAGGGTAATCTTTGGCTGTATATGTGATGGTTTAAAAAAATTAAAATATCCCAGGTTGGTTTTGGACTGTATGATATGGTTTAGAGAGTTGAAATGATCCAGGGTAATCTTAGAATCTATATCGGATTGGTTGAAGAATTCAGGGTAATCTTTGGCTGTATATGTGATGGTTTATTTCATTCAAATCCCCAGAGTAATATCAGGCTGTATATGTGATGGTAACTTTGTTGATGCCGCTGTGTTCTATTTAACACAAACTTCTTGCATATAATGTGTACTGATTCTGCTTGTTCATTATATTTGCTCCAAGTCTGATCTTTTGGAGACGGAATAATAATTCCAAAAATACACACATGAGCTTTCAAAAATGAACCATTTTTAGCACAATCCATAGTTATCAAACTCTGCTGGACAACTTTCAAGCAGCATGCACAATGAAAAAATGTTATTTTTGATCTGTCCTATAATACGTCACACTGTGGAGATATGAACGTGATACATTGTATAGTCTGAATGTTGCTGATAACTACTTTGTAAATGATGAAACATTTATTTTATTTTATACTTAACATTGAAACTATTAATCACTTCCTTACAGGTCGTGTTTGATATCTTGTTGTACCAAAACTTTGACATGGAACTTACAAGTCCAGCATCGGAAGCTTTCTTTGCACTGATGTGCTGCCATCAGGTTTGTGTTAAATTTGTCTCAACAGAATGTATTAACTCTGAAATAGCTTCATGCCAATACATGAATTAGCAGATATTACAAGGTAGCTAAATTAGCTACAAATTGAATTAGCAGATATTACAAGGTAGCTAAATTAGCTACTAATTGAATTAATGATATTACAAGGTGGCTAAATTAGCTACAAATTGAATTAGCAGATTTTATTAAGGTAGCTTAATTAGCTACTAATTGAATTAGTGATATTACAAGGTGGCTAAATTAGCTACTAATTGAATTAGCAGATATTACAAGGTGGCTAAATTAGCTACAAATTGAATTAGCAGATATTACAAGGTAGCTAATTTAGCTACAAATTGAATTAGCAAATATTACAAGGTAGCTAATTTAGCTACTAATTGAATTAGTGATATTACAAGGTGGCTAAATTGGCTACAAATTGAATTAACAGATATTACAAGGTAGCTAATTTAGCTACAAATTGAATTAGCAGATATTACAAGTTAGTTAAATTTGCCACAAATTGAATTAGCAGATATTACAAGGGAGCTAAAAGATATTATGCCTATCTATGCCCATCTCTTATCTATAATATAAAGTGAAAAATGTCTGAATTTTATAGTTGAAATGAAATTATTGACCACACTTCTGAAACTGGTGGACTATGTCAAAGCCTTGGTTAAATAATCCATTTTGTCAATGTATGAAAATGGCATTGTAATATTAGTAGTTAACAACAACAAAAATGTTACTCATTTAAGAATATCTGAATGTACCATAAATGTTATAAGAAAATGATTTTCAGAAATCTCTTCAACTTTTTTATCTGCACTTTTTAAACATAGACAGCACATATACACATTGACCATAGGGTATGATCTACAGTCTGTTTCATTCATTTGTTTACTTTCTAGGTACAATACAATGAGCTTGTGCACAGCTTGGTAGGAAGTCAGACCGACCCCAGTTATTACCAGCGTCTAGCAGATGCATTTAATCAACTGACTCCACCAAATGAACCTTTAGTCATCAACAGACCCCATAAACTGGCTTTTCTAAGAAAAATGGAGACATTCCTTGTGAATGTGCGTGGCTTCCTTTGTGTGAAGTGAATCATGCAAGATGCTTAAAATCCATCGCTAGAAAATCGGCAGATGACCATCAAGATAGTTTGCGGAGATCATTCAAACCTCCAAGTGGATTTTAATTTTTAATTTTTAAACTTTAATTTTACAACACCAGCAATATATATATACAAAACCTCAAAGCTATGAGGAATCCGCATGAGAGGTTAGAAAGCTTCCAGAATTCTAGAAGATCTTATGAATGAAAATATGTATAGACCATGCGGATGTGTCAGGTTGTGCCCGCCAGGATTGTGAGAGTTTGCTATGCTTGCAGCTTTCCCATCATCGAAAATAGTTTTTTTTTCTGCGAAAGTATGCAATGTGAATCTAAAAGCAATAGTTGGTTCTTATTCTGAGAGTCCTTCATTAACCATGGCTGTATCATAATGTTGCAACTTGAACCCAAAATAGTTGCTAGACCCAAAACCATGTGTGTGCTTAAGTCATATTTCATGAATCATATTTGTAATATCAGGTTCAATATCAATACCCTATGAATAAAAATAAAATAATATAATAATAATAGTTAAAAACAGTTTGATAGTTAGCAATGCATAACTCTTCCTAACCATCTTTAACAGTGGACAGATACTAGGCAATAAATAGTATGAGGACAGCTTGGTGTTCTTTTGTATTGATTTTAGTGGAGCTTATTAATGCTATTAGTGAGTCAGCTACTACTACTAATGACGTCATGCCATCTGGCTGCAGTTACATCTAAATTGTTGCCCAGTGTTCATCTCATTTCTTGCACACATTACCACCTATTTTGGTCACATTTGGTTTATTTATTATATGATTTTTACTCATAATGTCTGCCATAAAGATACAATATACACATGTTTCCACTTTTAAAGCTTTTCTATTGAAGGTTTCTTTTAAAAAAAGCTATGTTTTCACAATTTGTGTTTTTTTTATGTGTGAGAGTCTGTGGGGCATTGTTATCATTTTTTCAATTCAGCGCATATATGCGCATATAAATGAGGTTAAGATCACATTCTCCTTTTCACTAAAACTCACTGCCCTTTGAATTTTTGAATACTGTACATTAATATGCAAATGCTTTGTGCCAATCAGAAGTGTAAAACTCAAAAATTATCAAGAATACCTTTTTCTTCCATTTACCATATTTTCTGTACAGCACAGTAATAATAACATCATACACAATTAACATTTAATTTTTAATCAGCCATTGTTAATTTAAAAGTCACTGCAATAAAAATAAAAAAAACTTTTGGGAAATTAACCCCTCCACAAGGTGGAAGTGCATTTAATCTTTAAATGTTAATTAATATTTTAATTATTCCCAGTATCTTGTGTTCATATTACAATATTTCTTTCCCACCTTCAATATATAATTAAGTTGCCGAAAGTTTTTAAGGGGCGTATGAACAAAGATTGTGATTTTGACCGTTGCACAGACCAACTGAGTACAAACTGAGACGTTGCTAAGATTTAACTATGTAATTTCCATGGTGATTGGAAGGTATCGAAAGAGTCACTGGTGGCAACAAGTGCATACGCCCAGAACAAAACTCATACTTATGATTTTCATTAGAAGACCTTATTGGATTGTGAGAAAATCAATATTTATCAACACAAATGACGCACGGCGCAGCAACCACCGCCTTTTTAAGTTTATTGTACAAATAAATATTTGTAGCCGCTTTACAAGCTGCATTGTAAACTACATTGCATGTCACTTGTTTGTGGTAATTTTTTTTAATTGCAGCTTTTTTATATTTGACTGAATATGATTTCGAACAGAGAATTGTCTTTTAGTATTTTTGTTTGTGAATGTGTTTCTGGTCTTCCTTCTGCCATGTTTAAAAATTTACAATTATGTGCATTGCCTACAAAAACGTATCGTTTTCTGGATGACAGATGTTTTGAAATTTTTGTTACAAGCTTTATTACTAGCACATTTTGAAAAAAACAAAACACATTTTTTGAACCTGAGCATGACCTGAAAAACGAACAAGTTATAACCTTATCATGAGCAAGTTTCATTATTCACTCACCGATGCGAGTTGTTTGATCGTACCTCGTATAGAGGATGTTGGACTGTACCCAGGTACATGTTTGTGCTGTAAATGATAGATAAAACTGTAAAAGCTATTAAAACGTTTATGGTATACATACCTAGGGTAATTATTCCACTATGTTTATGGTATATTGATGTAGATATTGTTTCCTTTTATTTAACAAATTGTTGTGCTTGTAATTGTTCAAATATTCTTGCAAATATATTTCAACAGTTTGCTTTTAGTCAATTACGTGTATCTGTTGTTTATTATATTATACCCTTTACCATACACTAGCCGCAACTGAACTAAGATTGTGTTTATATTTAGTCCCCGTTCGGACGTAGTCCGAAAACGGGGACTTATGTTTTGCTCTGTGTGCGTCTGTGCGTCCGTGATCACCTGTATCTCGAACATGCATGGACCGATTAAGTTCAAACTTCACTCATACATCACACATTATATGGGACATTTGCACATGCATTTTTTTCATGATCCGATTAACGATAGCCAAATAGCGGCCATTTTAAGGCCGAAAATGCATCAAAATCGCACATTTTCACCATTCCGGACCCGGATCTCAGTTATGCATGGACGGATTTTGTTCAAATTTAGTACATACATTAAACATAATAGATCCTTGATGCACGTCATTTTTTTGGGGGGTCGGGCTTGAAATGGCCGACTGGCGGCCATTTTGTTTTAAAGAATTCAGTTCTGGATCCGTATCTGAGACATGTCTGGATTGATCGAGTTCAAACTTCACACACACAAGGTACATCATGTCACAAATATGTATGTGCATTTGTTTCATGATCTCGTTAACGATAGCCAAATAGCGGCCGCTTTAAGGCCGAAAATGCATTGAAATCGCACATTTTCACCATTCCGGACCCGGATCTCAGTTATGAATGGACGGATTTTGTTCAAATTTGGTACATACATTAAACATAATAGGACCTTGATGCACGTCATTTTTTTTTTCGGATCATGTTTGAAATGGCCGACTGGCGGCCATTTTGTTTTAAAGAATTCAGTTCTGGATTCGTATCCGAGACATGTCTGGATTGATCAAGTTCAAACTTCACACACACATGGTACATCATGTCACAAATAGATATGTGCATTTGTTTCATGATCCGCTTAACAATAGCTGAATGATGGCCATTTTAAGGCCGAAAATGCATCAAAATCACGTATTTTCACAATTCCGGATCCGGATCTCAGTCATGCATGGATGGATTTTGTTCAGATTTAGTGCATATATTAAACATGATATAAGCTTGATGCATACCATTTTTTCTTCGGATCAAGTTCAAAATGGCCAACTGGTGGGCATTTTGTTTTAAAGAATTTAGTTTTCGATCCATATCTCGGACATGCCTGGACAGATCAAGTTCAAACTTCACATACACATCATACATTATATCATACATATGCCTGTGCATTTGGGCCAGTCCTTTTAAGGTAAAAAATTCACAAAAATTGCAAATTTTCACCATACCGGAACTGAATCTATGTCATGCGTGGGCAAATTTAGTTTAAATTTTTTTTTGGATTGTGTTGAAAGTGGCTGACTGGTGGCTATTTTGTTTTACTGAATGCAGTTCAACATCCATATTGTTGCTGCTTTGAATGTATATGTCACTCAAATATGAACGGAACGGGGACGTGTCATTGACAATGACTTGTTATCTAATGCTTTCTCATTCTACAGTACAATTTACACGTACAACCCAATATTCCAGCGATACCAAATTCATCCACGATGGGTTATGACTATCGTATTATATATAGCAGCACAGACTGCTAGTTGTCACATTTTCTATGTTGTGCTTTCATTTATTTACATGAGAAAGATATTGTTATTCGATAGGACGCTTTCTCGGGTGTTGATGGCATTGGCCACACAATAATGATGTCTCGTGGCCTAACACTATGATAAAAGATAAGATGACTTGTAACACGTTAGAGGTCTGAAAGATATCGCCCAAAACATTGCAAATTGTTCGTGTCACTATAATAGCCAACCAACCCATTGACATGATTAGATTCATGGTATGAAACACAATGACACAGGAGATGGAGAATTCTGTGATTTATTTCCAATTGGCCAAAGCAAGGTTATATTTTATCAAGACTTGTATAAAGTCTACAAAAAAACCTATTCATGTCATGTGACACGGTGAAAATAACATCTGCCAAAGTAATATGCTATCTGTGAAGTCAAATGAACTAATTTGAGTATAGACTGCAAGCAATGTGTTTTGCAGTTACAGTGATGTAAAAAGATAGTTTTGCTCAGCTGACCGATGAGGTTGAGCATATTTAAAAGGGATTGGGAGAAATCTGAAACATGGTTTTGATTTGAAAAGAGTGAAGATTTTGGCTTTTAATAATAATGATAATATTTTTTCACATGGTTAAATCACATGCACCTCAGTAAAAAACAAAGTCGTGTATATAAAAAAAACAAATTCTACAACAGATCAAGAAAACTATAATCTCTTTTATATTGTTATAATACACAATAACTGATGATGTGCCACTACATTCCATAAAGTCTCTTGCTATCATCAGGCATGTGAGCTGCTGTACGACAGTTCACATTCATTTTTTTTTTATAAATACAGAGCATGTTACTGTGCATATATAGAATGCTTTAGGAGGGAAAAACGGGCCACTATACATAATATGAAGCTATTTCCACACTGTAACAAAATTTAAATCAAATTAAAGGGCGGTGGTCGTCACGCCGCATCCTGTTCGTTATGGGGGCTCAAGGCGTGTAAAATACATTGCTTGTTCACATGAAATTCGAACACGCGCTGCTTGACGACCACCACCCTTTAAATGTCAATTTGTTGAAATGTTTCAATTTTAAAATATCTTGGAAGGTCAGTTGTACAAATGAAAAAAAAAAAGAATCCGATGTCAACAATGTTTGTATATTGTCATGAAATAGAAAGTGCATGTTTGATGTAGTCAAGCTGTGGTACAATATCGACTCGCATCGCTTGCTTCAATAATTCAATTCAATTTTATGAGTAAATGTAAGTATATTTAAGTATTGATTCTTATGCTTAATTAATAATACTCCGAGCATTAGGATTCAGCTCATTTTGCCACAAAGCTTCCATCTAGCTGTGAAGTTATCTCTGGCATGTCAGTTATGGACAGCCGAATTGTAATCGTGTTGTTTGCAATGCTACTTATTTCAGGTAAGTATCTCCGTTAATATTAAGTAATGGAAAACCACCGAAACCGAGAAGTTTCTGGCTAAGAATCGCTGGGGCCGATTCTAAAGCAATAATCTTAGAAAGGAAGGTGGTTCTCATTTATAAGCCACTCTGAAATATTTTAATAGTTTTCATTTACTGAAATATAGTAATACACAACAGAACGTTGTAATATTTTTTCAGCTACGGGTTTTCATATAGTTACGATTTATTCCAGCTTATTGTTGTTTATTTTTTTTAACAATTCCATGCAATTGCAGAAATGGACAATGTGTCAGTTGACGTTGATGTGGGTAGTATGATGGTAGATAGACTGACAAAGTCGGGACTTCTTTTACAAAAGTAACATATTACAAGATTACAAAAAAATATTTACAATTAATTGTCAATTTGGCATTTTTAGCGTGATCGCGAAAACTAGCGTGACCGCGAAGTGATTTCGCGGCGAGTGAGGAACATATTTTTTTAATTAAAAATTACACCTATGTTTGAAAAAAATGATAGTCTAGAAAGGATTACATCAATAGTTACGTAACAATGCTTGCTGGTGATATGATCCAAGACATTCATGTCATTATTATATATTATGACTGAAAAGTTTAATATATATTCAGTACTAAATCTTGATAAAATATCTTCATGCGAGAAATGCTGATTTATATTGACGTAACTTTGGCATGGAAATGGCCGCCATTCGACCATCTTGAATGTGTTCATGAAATGAGTCCATGTGCATATATGTGCCATGATGCGTGATGTACCTTTCAAGGTATGTCACAAATATAGCCCTACAGGCATGCTCGATTTTGATAAATGTTTAGCACTAAAATTGCCGCCATTCGGTCATCCTGAATTGGATCATAAAATCACACATGTGCATAACTATGCTATGATGGAAATTTTAATGAAATCGGCCCAGGAACTTCTGAGATACAGGTGCGGACGGACGCACAATTTATAAATTCCCGTTCTCGAATTACGTCCAAACAGGGTCTAAAAAGATAAAGATTCAGTGGATTTGATTTTAGTGCATTTAATATTTAGATATTTGTTTTGAGAAACAGCGCTGTTACATTATAAAGCGTAATTCAGCGCTTTTAGCCATCAGTGAAAATAACTAAAGAAAGATTAAAACACAACTAATAATTATTCCGCATACAGTAACCCAAATTGCAGAAGATTAGGCTTCAAAACACTACTATTCAACGCGATATAAGTGAGAGACATATAGATAATTTTATGAAGACAAATAACTTTTGAATAGGCAATGATAGGAAACCAACATAAAACACAGGCCATTTAATGTGATTTGACAGGGAATTCAACACTTGATTGAAAAGTAACTGTCACTATTGTAAGATAACTGTGCAACTGTATCTGATATGACAAGTACTGGTAAACCTATACATGTAACCTTCCCTGTATGTAGTAATATGTTTCCCCTATATCGTTTATTTGCTCTATTTTTTAGAAACAAATGCGCTCACGTTACATCTTTGCTCTTTGGTGTGCCTCTATCTAGTGGAGATATTTGAGAAAAAAATTCTTTTTTGAGTATGTGTTTTAACTTTATTAATGAATAAAACACACTTTTGAAGAGAATTTGTTAATGTAAATAGTTCCAAAATAAATCATGTTTTCAGCTTAACATGTATCGTGTATTTGCCGTGCCAATTCCTGTAATAGAACAGCAATTGTAACAGTGTATATACATGTACTACATCATAATTTTAAAAAAAAAATTCTACCTTAAAAATGTCAAGAACATTTAAATGATAATAAATCTCATTGGTATAATTTGTAGGTACTAAGAGTCAAACCAGCGTTATCAAAGCACTTGAGTTTGATGGCAGTTCATCAGTTACCTTACTACCTTCTAATGATGTTGGCTATTTCACTCACATTTCAAGTATCTCAACATGTTTATGGATCAAGACATCGTACGAGACATATTCAATGACTCTGTGGTCATATGCCACTAACAATTCGGACAATGCTTTCCTCATGGAGTATACATCTACTTATTATCTCTATATCCTGAGAAGTTGGGTCGGAGTTGATTATGCTCCTCCGCAGAACGACGGTAACTGGCATTTAATATGTGGCATGTGGAGTTCGACGGACGGTGAATGGCACATTTATGCTGACTATGTGCTATTGGCATCGGGAACAGGGCTGCGATCTGGGGAGTATCTCGAGGGCAGTGGTATGTTCATACTCGGTCAGGACCAAGACTTCATGGGAGGCGGATTTGATAGCTGGGAAGCATACCATGGTCTGATATCTGGAGTAAATGTATGGGATTATGTAGTCTCCACGTCTGAAGTTTTGAAAATGTTTCGTGGTTTGGCGACGACCGACGGGAACTTATTTTCCTGGACTGGAGATCCATCTTATATCTTGAACAAAACGACGGAGATCGATATTTTGTCCACAGAATTATTCGGTTAGTTTTTATTCCTGTGTATTTTCATTATTTGTCTTTAACAAGAGCTAAAACTTGCACGTCTACAGATATGGGGTAGATTCATTGTAAGACGTAACACAACATAAAGTGATACACAACATATTTGTTACATTCTTACAAAATCTTAATTATACAAAAATTAATCTTTATACAAGCGTTTTTCACTATCGTTTTCATATTTTTTTAATTCATGAAAACTGGGCCAAAATTACCATAAGAAATTCTAAATAAGTCAATATATTATATGGTATGTAACATTACATAATTTGTTCCATAAAATTGAAACCGAACACTGTCATGTCTAGTTGCATGCGCATAGTTTGAATATGGAACGATTTTATTCTATACACTATGTGTGTTCATTATGGCGTTTATTTATAATAAATATATTTCTTCATAATATATATAAAAGACAAAACTTACGATGTACTTGACATTGAATGCCAACATATATATTTAGAGATATTTGTTTACAGTCACCTTTCTCAAAGTGTGTGACATACAAATGTTTTTGCAAATCAATATTGAATGGGAAATTATTTTTTCAGAATTGATTTGCAAAACAGTTTATAAATTATTCAGTTCATGAAAGGTGGAACAAAGAAATAGCAGAATATAATCAATGACATGACACAAGCCCTGTCGTGCAATAATAAACAATAGTGTTCTCGTCCATATTTCATCTTTTAAATAAACGGCAACCAGTCGGTCATTCTAAATAAGATTTGAATAAGGAAATGACGGTCATGTTATGTTCAATGTATATACCAACTTTGAACGAAATCTGTCTATTTACGGTTCCGGAATAAAAGAAATGCTTGATGTTAATGCATTTGAAGGCCGTGAAACGAAATGTATTATATATATAACATGTTATATGACATGTGTCGTTTGAAGGTAATCGGTTCAGTCTTGTTTGCAAATCCATTTATGCATTCAAAATGTCTGAAAATAATTAGATATTTGTACCATTGTAACTTATAATCTAATATGCTTATTTCGTTTTATCTCATTCCTACTAAAATAAATTATCTTCTTACTGAAAGTGTGATGACAATTACGTTTAATTTGCTCTTTTCTTCAAACAGCCTCAAGTCACTATTTTTTAGCAAAGTACAAATAAAATTCGAGTGCTCAATAAATGCTTATAGATACTTTGACACAGCATATACTATCTTAAATTAGTCCACAACTTGTATCTCGAAGTTAGTGACCCCATAATGCAGTGTGTTGTATTCCGAATTTCCACAGCTTGTTACCCTTAATCAATGATGTTCCATGTAACGATTAACTAAACAACAAGTGTGAATTTGTTGATACAGCTCTTCATTAATTTCCCCAATTTACTGCAGTATTGATTATTTAATTCAAAATTATATGGTTCAATTCAATTAAATAATTCAATAAACTCAAATCAATTGAGGCATTGAATGTGATACACAAAGGCATTTACATTCAATTCCAATGTTCTATCTGAATTTACCTCAAGCACATTTGTTTAATTTCAGACCAACCAGTAAATTTCGTGCAGTTAAATAAAAGTATGATCAACGTTGATCACGATACATATCCTTTGTTGATGGCCGCAAATGGTGACTTTCCATCTTTCACAGCAATCACGGTGTGTGGATGGATGAAAACGTTGTACAGTAACATCATTCCAATTGCATCATATGCTGTACCACATGAACCGGTAGAATTTAGAGTACAATATTACTCAAATAATGCTTCTATAACTATTACAATAAGGGAACAGCAAGTGACCACTGATACCTTGGTGATTGTTATTGATGGAATCTGGCACCAATACTGTACAACTTGGAAATCGAGCAATGGGTCTTGGGTGATTTACCGAGATGCTTTGCAGATTGCGTCTGGTAATAACTTTAGTACTGGCAGATCCCTTGACGGAAATGGTCAGTTTATCATGGGAAGAGCTCACGAAGGGTGGGGAAGTTATGATCAAACTAACCTCTTAGTGGGCAGCATATCTGATTACAACATTTGGAGAAGAGCTTTAACTAAAAATGATGTCATCGACACATTTCATTGCAAGATATATCCAGCTTTGAATAACGCAGTATTCCTTTGGAGCAAAGATTATATTGTTGTACAAAAGTCTGCATCTGTCAGTGGATTATCACATGTAAATACCTACAAACTCCATGGTAAGTACTAGAAATATATAATTTTGAAACAGATATTTCAGTTATAGAAGGAGTGTTATTTGTAGAGAAGGGTATATATCGTTTGTATCCACGTCTCCTATTATGAAACCCATAGAATACGCCACAATATTGTTGTTTTCGAGTGAATGCAAATGTCATAATCATTTCTTTCAGTTTCACAGCCTGAAACACATTCTTCCTGCAAATACCTTTTCGAACCTGCTCATTAACGTAACTCGAGTCGAGATTCAATTTCTGCTCTGATAATGATCTAAAGGATTAAATTTAATCTAATTCAATTCAAGATAGCTGAAATGTTAAAATTCATCAAATTCAAGCATTTATGCCATTGAAAAAGTTGAGTTTAAACGACTATTGGTCAAACTTGGTACAGACACCAGACATTACATGATCTGGATGCAAGTCATATTGTTTTTTTCAGATCGAAGTCAAAATGGCTGCCTGGTAGTCACAGACATTTCCTGACCAAATATTTTTCAAACGTTAGATATACAACATACATCATGTTGTACATGTGCATATTTATTCATTTGGTCATCATATTTAACAATTAAGAATTATTGTTGTTTCAGTGTTAGAAAACACCAAAAGCAAGCATTTCTGCAATTCTAAATTTGGGTCTCGGTCATGCATAGACAGATTTTTTTGAACATTGAACTTTATAGGACCTTGATGCACATTATTTTGTTTTAGTGAATATAGTTATGGAGCCATATCTCTGACATTCTCTATCTGTTCATGTGCAAACTTTATATATTTCCTGAGGACTCACATGGACTATGTTTATGACATTACTTGTTTGTTTGTTTTTAATAGAAGAATCATATACTACATTCGGAGACAATGCCCTAGAAATGGATGGTTCATCATATGCCATTATATCAGAGCAAGTGGTATTTCCAGAATGGAGTCATTTTACTGCCTGTGTTTGGTTGAAAGTAGCTGAACCCACCCATGAAATGACTATAGCTTCGTATTATAATCACGGATATAATAATGGATTTTTGTGGATAATCTCTTCAACTGGAGCCATCAATATGTACATAGTAGACATTGGAGCTCAGCTGGCCTCAGATCCATCTATTTATGATGATACTTGGCATCACCTGTGTATCACTTGGAGTTCTATCGATGGTCGGGTCTACTTTTATATAGATGGATTGGCTGAAATCACTGGAGTGGGCTTTGTAAAAGGCGAGGTCGTTATTGCTGGTGGTGTGTATGTCCTCGGACAAGACCAAGACAGTCCAGCAGGAGGGTATGAAGATTATCAATCGTTTGTTGGTCAAATGGTACACTATAATCATTGGAATCAGGTCCTGTCAGCATTTGAAGTTGCAAAGGTCGCAGATTGTTCAAATGATATTCTTATAGATTATCTATTATTTTCATCATTGACCACACAGTTTCTTGCAATTGATGTGGCTAGACAGTCGTCCACTGGAAACGTACTATGTGGTAAGTTGTACAATAAAATGTATCAAAAGGGTGTACATGCATTAGATGCGACAAACGTCAACGAATCAATGATTAGTTCAATCCCAGTGCATTAGTGCAATCCCGGTAAAAAACAGTAAATTTATAATTCGATTAATTGTAGACAAACATAGATTTCATAGATGACCCTGATGGTGTTCATAAAATAACAAATGCGGGTATTATGTTACTAATCATTTGGAGGTCAATTGATGCACTACACTCATTGGAATCGTGTTCTGTTCACATTTGGAATAGCAATGGCTTGTTATTATTGACCACACCATTTTGTGTGAATAATCTGTCGAGTCAAGTATCCACTGGGAACATGCGATGTACTTTGAACTTCAAAATCAGCAGTGACATGTATTTCGTGTTGGTGTCATTGTTTTGCTTACTATTTCACTTCAATTTGTTTTCTGTATGATCATGATGCATCAATATTTAATTTACAGACCATTTCATTGTATTCGAAGGATACAGATCTTACTTATAGGTAAAAGTAAAGGTTGAATTTCATTATCTTGTAGATATTAGCAGTGAAGACAATATCAAGACAATTCTATTTCATGGTACTTCTCATGTTGACATATCAACTTCTAGTCGTATTGGCCAGTTAGATCACATATCAAGTATTACAGCATGCCTATGGGTGAAGACGTCTCTTCAGAGAAATGAAATAACACTGTGGTCATACGCAACTGCGATGAATGACAATGAATTCCGCATGTTGTACACAACAAAGTATTACTACTATGTCATAGATACACAAGTCATTGTGAGTTATGATCAACCGCTGAACGATGGCAACTGGCACCTAGTATGTGGGATGTGGAGTTCCGAGAAAGGTGAATGGTATATTTACAGTGATTACACCCTCATAGAGTCTGGAACTGAGATGGGAATTGGATTGGTCATACAAGGTGGTGGTATGTTCATACTTGGTCAAGAGCAAGACCAGTTAGGTGGTGGATTTGATAGCTGGGAAGCACATTATGGCCTGATGTCCGGGGTGAATGTGTGGGATTACATACTAACAACTTCTGAAGTATTAAGCATTTTTCGTGGTTTGACGGTGACAGATGGAAACTTATTTTCATGGACTGGGAACTTGTCTTATATTGCATACAATTCACTAGAGATCTATAAGACCTCTTCAGATTTATATGGTGAGTTAAGTCTGCATCTGCAATGTAGATTTTAGACAGTTTAACAAATCCTTGTTTTCCAATGAACTTTATTAGCAGATAATGTGCATACTTTCCCTGGGTCAGGACAGAATAAAGGCTTACAATATTTTCATATTTCAATGTTTTTACAGACTCAAACCATATCTATCAATCAAACAACAAACAAAAGTTAATTCATGAGAGTTTATATACTATATTTATATATATACAGGCACAATTTTGGAATTGACAAGCAAAACTTTTAGTTAAATAACTCAACACGTACTATGAATTGCCACTCATTCAGTTCATGAGAGTCCCCAATACGAGATTCATCAGTCAGAATACTGATGATTTATTGATTTTCAGTAAAGGATATCATTTCTTTGGAGAAAAAACTGTTAATGGGAAATAGTTTAAAAATCAATACACCCACAACATCAAATATTGACTAACTAAAACATGTATTTGAAAAGTATTTTGTCACCAGACGCTTGACTAAAATTGATTGTCTCCATAATTTTCATTTAGTTTTTGGGTTCAGTAATCTGTTTTTATACATTTTTTCCTTTTTGTAGTCATATTCAACAAAATAATTTTTTGAGATTTGTACCTATGCATTTATGTTACTTGATGGAATTACGTCGTATGTGCTTATTGATGCCACGTACATTCTGAACAATGAAAAGTGTTCAAAAATCCAGAATTTCTCGGGGGAAAATCCGTTTTGAACAAATTCAATTCTGGAATTGATATACAATAACGTACACTATCTGAATAGAATCACAGAAATTAATAATTTTTCTAACCAATGCTGTTTCATTTTTTTTATTCCAGACCAGGCAGTAAATTTCATTCAGTTGAATAACAGTGTAATAGAGGTGGATCACTATATTTGTCCATTGTTGATTCCAGCAAATGGCGACTTCCCATCATTCACAGCAATCACGGTGTGTGGATGGATGAAAACGTTATATAGTAACATCATTCCAATTGTATCATATGCTGTACCACATGAACCAGTAGAATTTAGAGTACAATATTACTCAAATAATGCTTCTATAACTTTTACAATAAGGGAACACCAAGTGACCACTAATACCCTGGTAATTGTTGTTGATGGAATCTGGCACCAATACTGTACAACTTGGAAATCGAGCAGTGGGTCTTGGGTGATTTACAGAGATGCTTTGCAGATTGCGTCTGGTAATGACTTTAGTACTGGCAGATTCCTTGTTGGAAATGGTCAGTTTATAATGGGCAGAGCTCACGAAGGGTGGGGAAGTTATGACCAAACCAACCTGTTAATAGGCAGCATATCTGAGTACAACATTTGGAGTAGAGAATTGATCGGGAGTGAAATAATTGACACATTCCATTGTGCGATATCTCAAGCCTTGAGTAATGGAGTGTTCCTATGGAGCAAAGATCTAATAGTTGTCGAGCAGTCTGCATCTGTCCTCAAATTATCAGACACAAATATCTACCAAATTCATGGTAAGGGTATATTGAAGTTTTTTAAATAAATTTTGGAAAATTGATATTCAATCTATTATTATTGAGGCATAGCAGTGTTTTTGGTCTGGTGGATAACGTGTCCATCAAACTTTAAAAAATGTTTTGTCCAAATAAGATCACTGCAGAAATTGACCTATGATCTAAATAAAATAAAATCTTACTTTGGGGTTGAATACCAAAAAACTGTTGACCCATAATCGGTTGCCTCGCATTCAATGAGGAGGGCGATCATGAATGTTCATGTAAATTATGAGAAACCTTGTTTAGGGTATTTGTGTTCGACCTGCCCTGGTTCATACTGGCAACTCTGAATTGTTATGTCATTATGCTAGGAAGATAGTCATACAGCTGTCGCATAGTTTAAATATGGAATATGGTTTCTGTGGCATGATATACACTAGATATACATGTATCATTACAAATTACAAGTAAAAAAGACAGAAGCGAAAAAGGACACATTTTATTTGGTTATTCATCCACCATGTGTCGTATATTAATTAATTTGTTTCATGTCTACCTTTCATATCTGCACAGAATTGTCATATGCTATTTTCGAAGACAATGCATTAGTAATGAATGGCTCATCCTATGCCATTATATCAGAGCAAGTGGTATTTCCAGAATGGCATCATTTCACTATCTGTGTTTGGATGAATGTTTCCACACCAACTCATGAAATGATCATAGCTTCGTATTACTTGCACAGTGACCATGTAGGGTTCCAGTTAAAAATATCTTCAAATGGCAACATTGAGATAGTACTGATAAATTATGAAGATGTTTTAGCAGTTGATCCATCAATTTACGATGATACATGGCATCACTTATGCATCTCCTGGCACTCTTCTAATGGCACATGGTGTCTTTTTATTGATGGTTTTGAGAAATCAACTGGAGTGGGTCTCGCAACAGGTGAGACACCAGATGCCGGCGGTGTGTACATGCTCGGTTCAGGAAGTGAACATGATCACCAACAATCCTTTGAGGGTCAAATATTCCACTACAATCACTGGAGTGTGGTTCTATCAGCTTCTGAAATATCCAAAGTAGCAGAATGCAGGTATGATGTCCTCCCGGATTATCTGCTATTCTCAACCATGACAATGACATTTCTGGTAAACAGTATCTCTCAACTATCAGCTGGCATATGTGGTAAGTATAACTGGAACTAGACAGAATAGTTGCATTGTGTCTGACAACATTATTCTGTGTACATTGTTAGCTCAACCTCAAGTTCGTTGTAGCTATTTATGAAAGAATGTGTATGATTATATCGTAGTTGTATGATAAAGTGTTCTAAAATGAAAGTAGATCCAGTAGTGTAGATTGTGTTTTTATAGGTGCACATTATGTACAGGAATGTTCATTTTTGTGAAAGAAGGTCTTCACAACAGCTGATGGAACAGCAATTGACAATAATACACAAGGACACAAGCCATAATGGTCAGTAGTTTTCACTGCAAAGTAATAACAATTATTATACATCTGTCACCGTAACACCATAAGTTACAGCGTGCCGTAATTTTGCGGTATTTTACGGGGTATTTTCATACTACCATATTAGGAAATGCGAATTCCAAATATGGAATGATTACGCGCGTAAGCGTCCTCTAATAATAAAAACAAACATGGCTGCCACCAGGATTTGACCGGACTCCACACAAATAAGTTCACTGATTCTGTTCTAAACTTTTTGGATTTCGACATTCCCATGATGTATCATTGGAAGGAAAAGATGTATAATAATAAGGTTATTACGAAGATACCTCAAAGTATGCACTCAGACAGTACGCTGTCGCATCGACCTCCGCTGCGCGTCGATCGATACTGCCGCTGTACTGTCTTCGTGCATACTTTGAGGTATCTTCGTAATAACCTTATATTATTAGCAAAAACACATTCTTAGTTGCAGACACTCATCCAGGCAATATTGTGAGCAGCTTTTATCATCTTCATCAATCAATACCGAATGACGTCTATTATACGAGAATCAGTCAGCTACTCCGTAATTCTGTTATACAGTGTGCCACAGTGTGTTCATCTTCTCAAGACTGTACTGCCTTTCATTACATCAAAGACATACATGAATGTCATTTGTACAAGTCATCCACAGATCAACAGGATACACATGCAGACCAGTTGTATATCTTGATCACCTAAAAGTTATACCATGATGTTGTTTCAAGGATGCCGAAAAAATATACAGAGGGTTGAGATCTTTGTGCACAGTTTTTTTCTATGTGATATATTCAATATTACTGTACATAAGCAATTGTTCCATGTCCAATTGTTTGGTATTTGAAGCCAAAGACTGGGCAAAGTGCAAAACACACCAGCACTCTTTGAAAATTTACTCAACGTATTTGTGTATTGTATGACAATTTGTGAAGTTCAAATGTTTTTTTTTCCTGAATATTCTAATAAATGTATTCATCTGTTGCATATCTCACTGTTACTGAATGTGGGAATTGAACACACCTGAGAACTTTGTTGGCCACAAAACCACAAACACTTAGAACGCCAGTATTGTTACATGCTTTGATGGTGTATTATTTCCAGTAATCAGTAATCAAATATGTTAAACTATAGGTTACCAAATTAGATGTTGTGTAACACATACAAGGGTCTCACCTAACAAGGTTCTTCCCACATCAAATATACCAAGATCATTTTCACCATTCAGCTTCATTAGTTATCAAAACAATTTTAATAATTGTTCTATCATGTCCATTCTTTATTATTTAAAAGAAGAACACAGCTTTTTATTTTTCTTGGAAAATACAAATTTGAATGCAGTACCACACTTTCACATCAAAACAGAGTATGTGCACATAATTTGAAGGAGAGCTTCTTGAAGTCACTTCATATACAGTTCGTAAAGTTACTCTAAAAACAAAACTCCAGCTTGGTTCTACAAATGCATTAATTCAGTACAACCGTAATTACAATACATACATTGTAGAATTACAAAATTATGCAGTCGGAAACTCTTACTTGTGGATAGTTATCCATATGTGGATATTAACACACTGGCTAGTTCTAATCTCCTAAGATATCTACAATCACAACAGAATTTATCAAAATGAATAGCTATGTATAGGATTTCCAGGGCTCAGATGCAGGGGTAAACCTGATACAAAATGACATGATTTTTTCCAACCTTACAGCAGTTGACAATATTTGTATTTTTCATAACCATGGTAACCAGTGGTGCAGCTACTACCATAGCATTTTCCCATGAAAGAAATGGCTGATACACAATTATAAATTCTAATTCACTTTTCCGTGGCAACTGACTCCAGAAATTCTAACTTCTCGAAGGACTCCTCCACAACAGTCAGATGTTCAGCTATATTGACTGGATTTGTAAAAAGATTGCTGGAAACACCTTCAGAAATGAGATCTGAAATTCTTTTCTCTTTTGAAGTGTATTCCCTCAACATGTAATTCCAGTCATTCTGTAATTTTGAATGGAAATGTCATCAATTTTGAAATGTGTTACGGAATACATAATACAACTTTATTACAGAATATTGCAATTAAAGCACAAATAGCTGACAAAAGACAAAGTAATTAAGATGAAAGATGTCTTCCATTCCACACTTACCTCATGATATAGTCGTGTGTCATTTATACGGATAATTACATCATCAACTCTCAGAAAAAATCTCATAAGTAGAAAAAAACTGGACTGCATCACTCTCTAAAATAAAAAAAACATCACATCAAAACAAGCTAACTTACTAAAGGTTTTGTCTGATATGACCTTTTCCAGGCATAACAAAAGTAAGAGTAAACATCCTGAAACAATACAATAAAGCATCTAAACATATTGACTAGAATTTAATACTGAAATGTTAGTCTAAGCAAATATTGGTGGGAAAAATGTTGGCACTTTTATTGGCATCATAATTACAAAAATATTCATGTTTTTCTAGCAATACATGTACTGTTACAGTATTAATCTGTGTATACAAGTTCTCACAAATTTTTAGTATAACATCATGTCTAAGTAAAATTTGACAAGAAAAATACAAGCCAATGAGTTCCTCAATTAATACTTCATATACTGTATTAATCTCAATGTCACTTGTAGAATAATATAACATAAAATGAAGTTTCTAAAAACTAATATTACATCTCCATTTTTCCTGGACATAGTAAAAACATATCCTAAAGATCTGTGGAGTTTTTTTTTAGTGAATCCCAACGAGTTCTGGTCAAAATACACAAACAGGAAATGCACTACCTATAAACGATTATTGACCAGGTTGAATGAAGTTGCATTCTGAGAGCATTCATAGCTTTATTGGGGGTCTTTGGATTTAATGGTCTAAAAAGTACTCACAATTTTGATATTGAGAAAAGCCACACCATTGTCTGCAAGCTCATCTTCGAATAAAATCACCTCTTCAAAGTAAAATATTTTTTCTCTGATTTTCAGTTTTTCCATGTCAATCCTCTCATCTGTTGGAATGGTCTGTGAAGTGAAATCAAACAGGTCAGCAGCTGAGTTGTTGGATTTTAGAAATTTTATGATTTCCAATAGGTGATTTTCCATTCTACTGCGAGATCTCACGAGTTGCATGAAAGCCGCACATTGAACGTCTGCCACAAAAATGAATGATTTGATTTTGAACTTGAATTTCTTTATTTTGTAGCTCACATCGAAATGCCGATCTTTGACAGGGGAATATTGTGTTTGAATACCCTTACTTCGTCACAATTGACCATCATTCAATGTGTACAACACATTATTAAGCATGGAAATATCCCCAAAATACTTTTGTGTTTGTCGAATCCCACGTGATGTTTGTCGCCACTACAATGCTATGACCTTTATATGACCTGTTTTTACGTTCGATTTCACACATAATGCAACAATACAACTTTTAAGTAACCACTCACCTTCAACTGTTTTTCATCTTCCCCGAGTAATGTTCCTTTATAATTTGTTGTGTACGTCCAATCAAAAGGTTTGATGACTTCGTTAATGAATTCACTATCTTGTCTGATAAAAAAACAATAGTCATGAATCAGAATACTAGTAAATTGACCCTTAACCCTGTAATTACCGTAAGTCTCATCACCTTTCACAAAATAATCATAATTGTTTTCAAATAATAAACAATTTTGATCAAATTATGCAATCAAGCAATTGGGTTCAAAACTAAATTGAATTGTCATCAGAGTACTTGTAGTATCAGACATACACTGTGAAATTAAGCTGGATCCCAGTCCAAAATTGTTAAACAGACCTAAATTTGAGCAACATATAAACTACATTGTTGTGAATGAAGCATTCTCAAGAATATTTCAATGCTACAGAAAATTTGTCACATTTCTTGTAAACAAACTGTATTCCATGCCCATAGTTTTTGTCGCATAGAACCCATATTGAACATAGCACAAATTTATCAGTTTTAAAATAAAGTTTTTCTCTGTGCAATCAGCGATTGACGTCTCCTCTGTCAACATCGAATACTAGTACTTACCTCGCTTCTCTCCACCGTTCAGCCACTGCCACTTTCATCAAATCGTGTTTATCATCAACCAGTTTTAATGCATCCAAGGTATTAAATTCAATGCCAAACCCATCACTGTGTAATATACGTAACAGATTCTCAGCAAACACCATCTCAGGTAGTTGGGGTAATGCTAATTCTTTTTGAAATCTGAAATGAAGGAACAGACGGAGCGATTTTGAAAAACCTACATTTCTAAAAATTCTAGTGGAAATTTACAAGTCTGTGATAGAACCCCGGGGAATGAACTGATTTGTGTTTGTCTCACAGTATACATTGGTTTAAGTTGTATCGGCTCTCCCATCAACCACAAGTGGTGGCGCTATGTGACAAGTTGTTATGTCTGTCATCTGTAATAGACTTGAATATGACATCGCAGTGCATGTAATACAATAAAAAATTCACTCACTTGCATACTACGCATAAATCAGTTGTTCTATTATCAGCTTGTTTGCAACTATCGATCGACAGACAGTTTGACTTTAAAATGTGACTTTTGTTGAGTATAATAGTCCACGGACCGAATGAGAAGTTTTCCTGGTGTGCTCCCTTATTTGATTTTGAAGCCATCTTTAGAAAAATGTGAAGATATGCCTAATACCGAGTCAAAATTTCACCGTAGATTAGTTGGATTATACCCTGGAAATTCAAGGAAGTATAAAAATCCAAAGAAATCGATTTCAAATCACGTCATTATATGCTAGCAGTAGTAATTCCAATCGATAATCGATCATAAAAATATTACACGAACGAACGATGATCTCAGCTGTGAGTGTACTTAAGCTCACGAATAACTGGAGTTAGGCTGCTTTTTTCTATAAACTAAGAAAACGGAAAAATAAACCACAATTTTGATCACGCAGTCTTCATATATATTAAAAAGTTTTCATTAATATTTCATTTATTCAAAATCACTTCTCTACTTTTAAAAGAAAATTTATAACTTAATCGAAATACTTTGAGTAGTTAGAGGGTCCAAAACAGCGATGAGTACGGTAAGTATAAAAATGGCGGCTTACAGAAGTTACAGTGCGTTGTTTACGTGATAAAACCGAGCCAAAATTACGATGTTGCCCGAATTGTTTAATTTATCTTAGTAATTGTGTTATTGTAGACTCTGGGGTGTGTAGTGACGACTAATTTGTATAGACAGGTAAGCTCAAACGGGACTAAACAAAATCAGTTCTGTGCGTCCGTTTTATGCGGGCCATTCTTTTAGTGACGGGGGGGGGGGGGGGCTCTTATAAGTACATCCTTCGTACCTTATCATTTTTACGTTTGATGTTTTGGTTTCAGAATGGGAGTGTTGCGTCCGTCTACAACGCAGCATAACGCAATACAGATTTTCCCTACAATCTACTATAGCTGAACTATATTTAAAATTCGCCTGCTTCAAAACTTTTGCGAATAAACCTTGACTTCAATTTTCTGGTCATTACATCATGTTAGTAATGTATTGTTAATTAATACAGGTACTAGCGCGACTAGGCGACGATTATGGCCGATGATGTTCACTTTGCTGTACCTTCTGCAAAGCCACCGAGAGTTAAGAGGTTGTCATTGCCATCCGCTGCCATTCATTCTGATATCAATGCTTTGAAGTTAGCCAGGTAGGTGAATATGAAATTAATCTTGTAGCTGTGCTTTCTTTCCTTGTAATTAATATAGACCTACAATATGAATAAGATGGCGATATTTTAGTTTAATGTTCATAATGTTCTTATTCTCAATTATTCCATTCTCAACAACTTTAAAATTGACTTGAAATATTAAAAAAAAAAAAAATTATTTGTTTTAGTACTGATATCAATCATGCCAAGGTCAAGGGTTTTAAACAGATATTTCATTTTTGGGTAGTCTATCAGTCTTAGTAGTTATAAATAAAGAATTCTTTTACTTGGTAGAATTCTATCAGTTTCTTCTTTGATGTACATTTGTATCAGTTCCTAATTGTGTTGAGCCATGTGGTTTTACCTTGAAAGATGGCCTACACAGGTGGTTTATTGGGTATTTGCTATCAGTTCATTGCATTGTCTTGTGTAAATAACTGTTCTTTGGCAAACTGATGACATGATGGCACTGTACATAAATCTTCCTTGGTTTAGTTAAATCATTGTTTGATTACTGAACGACCATGCGGTCTATGGAATACCTGTAACTGCTTTAGAGGACATGCTTTTGTTTTGGGTAATGCTACTCCACATATAAAGATTATAACCGTGTTCTCACGAGGAAATGTTACATCACTGGATGTTACACCTGGGAGTTAAAAAGATAGCAATCTTATAATATTGTGTTCGTACAATTTTTTTACATGGCTCGTAAATATGATAGTCATTTTATATTGACTACAGCTGTGCTGACCCACAGATATGCAACATTTTGCTTGACTAACATATTTCTATATTTTGTGTTTTTTTCATTTATTTTTGTCTGCATTGGACTTGGGCATCACTAGCTGGTCATGTTAGTCATATTACTATGTGCATTACTATGTAGGGGTTGAATTTTATAGATACATTGTATTTGGGGTGGTTTGGTAAATAGTTTTAAATATTCATATGAAAATGGACGACTTTCTCACTCGCAAGCAGTAATTACTCTAATTGTTGCATCTCAGTTTAGCCATAGATTTAAATGGTAGAGCTTATGGTTAAAAAGTTATGCATGTATAAGTTGTACCGTGACGTCTTTTGTTTTTGCCAACCAGCATGCAAATGTTGCTCACTGATCAACACTAGCCTGTGATCTGCTGTGACAACTTAGCATGTGAGTTGTTATATTACCAGGGACACATACATATACATACATATATTTTTAACAGCAGAGCAGAAACAATGCCACTATCATTGTTATCGCAATATACAATATATATGCTATATTTTCACAAAATGGTGCATTTACCAATTATAGAAACACAAACATATTTATTTACATGCTGAAAAAGGATAGCGATCAACATTTGACACTAATTAGTTATATTCAGAAAACTGTAGAAAAATTCCCACAGTGAGAAAATTTTCAGTCTTCATAAAAAAAAAATGTAATTTCTTTACAATGCCAATAAAGCAAGATTCTATTCTATAATCTAAATGAAGATTGAGTTGGGACAATGTTACACTCTACTGTAATTTGCATTTCAATTGTATAGGAGAGGAATGTGTGTTCCAGATGGACAAGTGGAATTTTGAAAGTACAGGCTTGTTGTCTAAATCCAATGGTACAGGTTATGATTATTTATCGTGATGTAAATTAGGTGTGTTGGGTAATTCTCTAATGTGAACATCTGTACACTTTAGACACCAACTTGCAAGAGCATGTGTCTTGAGTTGGTGAGTGTCGCAGTACATGTACCTTAGCTAGATTCAGTCTGTGTCTGTTTTGAATTGAATATCACTGTTGTGTCTCCTGACTTTTTTGTATGTACAAATTGCAAGTGCTAGTGCTGACACATAGTGCATTTTTGCCACAGATTTCATATTCATGTTTGGGACTACATGACAGGGCTGTGTGGCCATCTCCCTATCAAATGTCAATTTTAATGAGCTATCCTGGCGTCAACCAGGCTCTTTCAAACACCTGCAGACCTTAACCAAGGTTCCTCCAAAGTCGCATTCGTTAGTGAATGAATCTCGGCCAGTGGAATAGGTCTTCCCATCGAGTCTGTGGCACACTGGCCCAGAGTAGGGTAGGTAGGATTTAAACTTGGGTCTACTGGCCATGAGTCTGATGCAACAACCATAGGCTACCAGCAACTGTAAGTTACTTACAAAATTGCCCCCGATTGGCTACCAAATTTTAACCCCTATCAGTCAGCCCAATCAGAGAGCAGCTTGTTTGGTTTTTTTCAACATATTAAATTCTGCCTTGTATGTACATGTATGCTTCGATTCAACTGCTTGAAGCCTAGGAAGTATTCATGTGGCTTGAATTCATGGGAATCAACAACTGGTTAAATTCTTTGAGATGTTGTTAGTCCCCGTTCGGACGCAGTCCGAAAACGGGGACTTATGTTTTGCCCTGTGTGCGTCCGTGCGTCCGTGCGTCCGTGATCACCTGTATCTCGAACATGCATGGACCGATTAATTTCAAACTTCACTCATACATCACACCTTATATGGGACATATGCACATGCATTTTTTTCATGATCCGATTAACGATAGCCGAATAGCGGCCATTTTAAGGCCGAAAATGCATCAAAATCGCACATTTTCACCAATTCCGGACCCGGATCTCAGTTATGCATGGACAGATTTCGTTCAAATTTGGTACATACATTAAACATAATAGGACCTTGATGCACGTCATTTTTTTTTTTTGGATCGGGTTCGAAATGGCCGACTGGCGGCCATTTTGTTTTAAAGAATTCAGTTCTGGATCCGTATCTGAGACATGTCTGGATTGATCGAGTTCAAACTTCACACACACAAGGTACATCATGTCACAAATATGTATGTGCATTTGTTTCATGATCTCATTAACGATAGCCAAATAGCGGCCACTTTAAGGCCGAAAATGCATTGAAATCGCACATTTTCACCATTCCAAACCCGGATCTCAGTTATGCATGGACGGATTTTGTTCAAATTTGGTACATACATTAAACATAATAGGACCTTGATGCACGTCATTTTTTTTTCGGATCAAGTTCGAAATAGCCGACTGGCGGCCATTTTGTTTTAAAGAATTCAGTTCTGGATCCGTATCCGAGACATGTCTGGATTGATCAAGTTCAAACTTCACACACACAAGGTACATCATGTCACAAATATGTATGTGCATTTGTTTCATGATCTCATTAACGATAGCCAAATGGGGGCCGCTTTAAGGCCGAAAATGCATTGAAATCGCACATTTTCACAATTCCGGACCCGTATCTCAGTTATGCATGGATGGATTTTGTTCAAATTTGGTACATACATTAAACATAATAGGACCTTGATGCACGTCTTTTTTTTTTCCGGATCAAGTTCGAAATGGCCGACTGGCGGCCATTTTGTTAAAGAATTCAGTTCTGGATCCGTATCCAAGACATGTCTGGATTGATCAAGTTCAAACTTCACACACACATGGTACATCATGTCACAAATAGATATGTGCATTTGTTTCATGATCTGCTTAACAATAGCGGAATGATGGCCATTTTAAGGCCGAAAATGCATCAAAATCACATATTTTCACAATTCCAGAACCGGATCTCAGTCATGCATGGATGGATTTTGTTCAGATTTAGCACAATGTGTTGTACATATGCAGGTGCATTTCGGTCATGATCTGCTTTGAATGTATATGTCACTCAAATATGAACGGAACGGGGACGTGTCATTGACAATGACTTGTTTTTCTCGTAATTATGTTTATGTTTACTTTTTCTAAATAATTGTCAAAGGTGATAGCTACTTACATTACTATTCGTCTGTCAGTGTCGGTGAGCTGTGAACTTTTTACTGCTTCATAAATCTGCCTCAAATAGTTGTTGAGACCCCTCCCCCATACAACTTTAATAGCCTTATGTTATGAATGTTGCAAACATTTTTAGTATAGCTGTAGCACAGTAATCATGCAACTCTGTCCCAATTGATTTCAAGTTTGTTGCAACTTGTTGTACTGTTTATTTGCTACTTTGTATACAACTAATGACAGCACATGAGGAAACAATGTCTTGCCTCAGGGTTCATTTCATTATGGCCTTGTGTGATCTACAGACGGACTGTGTTTGAATCTTGAATCCAGCTTAATTAAACAGATTCCAGGTGACTGTAGGAAGGACACGGTGATGGATATTTGTGTGGAAGTTATCACATTGTAGTGTACATGTATGGTTTCAGCAGGGGTTATGTATTGTCTGCTCAGAACAAAACCAGATTGCTGAGAAACCACAATAGTCATAAAACTATTCATTCAAGACACAATTCATCATTGTTCTCAATCTTGATTTATCAAGTGGAAAATACCTGTTACATAACAATGAGGTCATCTGTTTCTGTTTCAGACATTCTAGTCAACTCTAGATTGGCAAAGAACGTTGGTGGCGGTTCGTTCCATAATCTGACTCTAGATCGCAGTAGGTCTAATAGCATAGTACAACTCGGTGATTTAAAAAAGTAAGTATTGAAAATCAGACAAGTGGCCAAAAATAAATAGTTATAATAGCTTCCCAGCTCTCACAAGAAAACAATTTGGCACGGATCTAGAAGCCGTACACACGAATTGGTGACGTCACAAAATACATGACCTTCAATCGGGGTCGAATCACACTAGATGCACACTCACCAGAACCAAAGCAATCGTTTTGGCTTTTCTGTTCAACTCATCGGAACACTGGAGTAGTTAGAAAAATGAACATCACTTAACGACCAACGTCGCCGCGTGGTACACAAGCGAGCCATCAAAATAAAACAAAATTAGCTTGAAAAGACAGTGGGTTCGAGTCCCGCTCAGAGCTACCGTAAAAACGTAAATCAAATACACTGAAATCTCTCAAACCGTAAACAAGTAAACAAAGAACGCCGCGAAAAAATAATAAACCTCACAAAACTCCACCATACAAAATTGAATGAATAAATAATAAAATAACTTGCGTCTTAAACTGGACGACTCGCAATTTGTTCAACAGTTTCCAGATTGTGACAAGAGATAAACAAGACCCAAGTCAAGGTAAGTTTTGTTCAAGTGTCGATGGCGTTCCCTATAAACAACAGACGAATATCTTCTGTGGTGTTGTGGAATTTATACTGTGTTTGCGGAATTGTTGATCGAAGGTTCGAAGCCAGCAGTTAACATTTTGTTAGAAAGTTTCACAATTAAATCAAATATCCAATGATACCAGTATATTTATTTCATTATTTTAACAACTTGCAATGGTGGAAGTTGGTCAAACACAAGTTCTTACACCTAAATAAGTATCAAATATTTGTCGACACATTTATTCTCTCAATTTAACAACCCTGTAGAGGTGGAAATTAATTAAACAGGTATTTACTCACAAATATAATGGTCAATATTTGTCCATACATTCATTCTGTCAATTTAAGAACTTGTAATTGTTGGAATTAATCAAATGAGAGCTGTCTACACCAAAATAAGTCTAAAATATTTGTCCGCACATTTATTCTCTCAATTTAACAACTTGTAATGGTGTAAAATAATTAAACGAGAGCTGTTTACACCAAAATAAGTCTAAAATATTTGTCTGCACATTTAGTCTCTCAATTTAACAACCTGTAATTGTGGGAATTAATCAAACATGAGTTGTTTACACCAAACTAAGTATTAAATATTTGTGAGACATTTATTCTCTCAATTTAACAACTTGTAATGATGTAAAATTATTAAACGAGAGTTGTCTACACCAAAATTAATCTCAAATATTTGTCCACACATTTATTGTCACAATTTAACCACTTGTTAATAGTGGAAATTACTTAAACGCGACTTGTTTAATCAGTTGACATCAATGCAACTTACCTGCAGACAGTGCACAACAGAGTATCATTGTTGAGCAATTATAAACAGGAACGTGTCTTGGCATTAGCATTAGGGTTGTGTCAGGTATGGGCAACAGAATTATTAACAGGAACGTGTCTTGGCATTAGGGTTAGGGTCAGGTCAGGTATGGGCAACGGAATTATTAACAGGAACGTGTCTTGGCATTAGGGTTAGGGTCAGGTCAGGTATGGACAACTGAATTATTAATAGGAACGTGTCTTGGCAAATAACCATTGCATCTCAAAACCATTCCTTCAGTCGTTGCTTTCATGCACACCTTTTTTATCCTTGTATGTAAATGAACCCACAGCCGCAAAGATGACAATACCTGCAAGTTCCAGTTTCACCAACTTGTTCTCCGAACCTCATTCCACCTCAAACTTTAAAAGTCAAACAAAACTCAGTATTAACAGCGGTGCTATTCCAAAATTGGCATGTCTCCATAAGAGCAGTTAGTCAATCCGATCTTCGAACTTCTAAGAAGAGCTGTGATGTACGAAAAAATGTCACCGATTTCTTAAGTTCAGGGCTACCAAGAGTAACACTATCTCGACGGTTGAGCTCAAGTGCGGATAATGTGACACCACCAACTGTTGGGTATCTCTCTACACAAAGGTAAGATAGGGACCTGCAGTATATGTAGGGAAGGAGAGATTGGGGGTTGGATGGTTTGTATGTGGAGGGGGGAGCATATTTAAACTACCAGTACATTAAAAAAAATTATATTTCTGCCTGGAGAGGGCAGTGTTTACCATGTGAAAGTGGTAATTTTCTTTAATCCTTCATATCTTGAATACAGAAAAAGTTTGCATCAACCTAAGAACTACTCCTAATATAGAATATTTTTTGCAGATTATGAATTAAAAAATAACTTTTGCTTATATATGTCAATATTTTAACTGAGAAAAAAACAATTCTCCGTATCTGCATTGTGCAGTTTACAGGGGTGTCTAGTTTGTAGACTTGTCTTTCATTTGAAGAAGGCAGGAACAAGTTTTGATAGATAATTTTACTACTTTTTTACAGTGCATGTATGTCTAACTGTTGAAATTCATGACTATGTTACAGTTCCATAGGTCTAGACAGTGCCAATCCATTCAGTAGTCCAGGTAGTGCATCCAGTAATTCATCACTAAAGTTCACCGACTCTGGTGCTATATATAAATGGTACTACATCATCAATGGCGTCCACACCAACCCGTCTGCTGTCATCCAACGAGGCATTAGCTGATAATCTGGAAGAATTTGAGAGAGAATGTGCCTTGGAGATGTCAATGGGTGAAGTTGAAATAAATGAGTTTTCTCTAACTCATCTAACGATTCCAATGTTAGAGGTACGGCATACATCTTGCAGGAAAGCTTTATATTTCAAGTTCAAACCTTACTTTCCAAGGCGAAGGATCACACCACTGACCCAGTGATCACTCGTCTCAAATGAAGAACAAGAAGAGCTAATTCTTGCTCTCACAGTGCATAGAATTTGAATAGATTTTGACAGAAGAGTAATTTTAAGATTCCAGGCCATTTTTCAACAATCAAGGCCTACAAGTTATGCTTTACATTTTATCACTCATCATAAACATATTTTCTAGGTCATGTGAAAAATTACTAATTTGTAATTCTGTGTTCATTTACATTCTGTTGTGGAGTTTTCATTTCTGTTTAACCTGTGATGTTGGTGAAACGGCTCAAAAATTTTTTTTAATGGTAATCTAATTTCAGTGAAATTTAAGAGGACTGTTGTAGAGATTATAAAGTTGCTTTTAAAAAAAAAATATATTGAAAGATTACTATGCTTACAAATCAATGGTTATCTTTTATAAATGATCATTGTACTACTTTCAAACCAACCCACTTACTCCTCAAATAAAAGACCTCCCCAAGCTACTCTCAGAATTATATTTAACCATGTAAAATGATAACAGAGCATCTTTCCTAGTATTCATCAGACTTTTTGGCCAGTGCCGATACACCTTTATGATTGAAATCTATCATATAAGGTCACACACAGGCCATAAAGTAAGGGCTATCCATGGATATCACATCAAAAGTTTGCAAAGATTATACTGAACTCTTGTAGAAGATATCCATACAATTACATCAGTAATCCATACCATAATGATGAAATCAGTAAGGCTCAAATTTGTCATTCAAAAAAGTGGAAGGTGATCTTCATCTAAGTGTACTGTTGTAATTTTGATTAAAAGGTGATTGACGATCATAGAGAGTTTGAACTAGTGGTAATGTTTGTTTAGAGATCAGGCTGTCAAACCCTGGGAGTTGTGCGTTCATGGGAAAATTTAAAGAATTTATTGGGGATTCCTGATAATTATCAGATTGTCATCCACAAAACGTATTGTACAACTGCTTTAGAATGGTCATAATAATTTTGTTTCTATATATGCAAATACTACTTGTATATTTCTTACCATCTAGGTTGCTGCTGAGAAATATAGAGAATGCAAAGATCCCTAATACTCTACTCAACACTATTAGAACAGTATTTACATCATCTGAAGCATTGAATGCTAGCTTTAAGGTAAGATAAATTTATCCATGTTTCTGTACGGTACATAACATGCTGTTAGGAACAGACTGTTCTGTGTTGCAATGGTTATAAATCAGTGATACTACTACAAGCTAATTTGAAAATTACTACTATCTAATTTGCATATTTATTTGTTTATAATTGAATAATTAGTTTATCAATTAGTTGTTTTCTTAAAAGTTCAAGGATAACATTTCTGTGAGCATGAAAGATAAAACTGCTGTATATGATAGTCTGTTTCTATATGTATGTACACTGAATTAAACGTCCTGGGGAGAGCTGTTTATTCATTGCATGTCATAAATGGCATTTGATGCATGAACTTGTACTTCAAGCTGTGTTTTGTACATAGGCAACACGATGATTCATTTATATGGTGGAACACACAAATAGCTCAGGCTACTGTGAAATACTTTCGCTGAAAAGACAATTTGGGTGCTTTGTATAGAATTTATTTTCACTGATTTTTGACAAGTTGAATGTAAAATATAGGAAAAATGATATATTCACTGGATTTTATTTTCACTGAACCATTCCTTCAGCGAAAATGAATTCCAAGCGAAAATAAAGTATTTTGCAATACTGTTGGGGGTACAATGATTTAATAAGATTATAAAATGAAGCAAACTTGATGCACCAGAAATACATCCACGTTAGCAAGTAGTAGATTCATGGCCAGTTAAAAAGGTTTGGGCTGAATCGAAGATGAAATGTCATTATTTCTTTATTATGTTTTAATCCGAAAAATCGACTAACACGTTAGGGGGAGGTCAATGCAACCCTGTACTGCCAGTGTGCATACTTTGCATCATTCTTGAGATAACCTTATTATTATACATCTTTTCCTGCTTAGCGAGAGATAGAAGCTTAAAAGGGCAATAAAGAACGTTTTGTGTTGTACAAGATTCTCATTTTCATCACGTTTTATGTCCCAAATAGGGACAAATTTTGTAACAAATGCAGATACAGCATTTTATGGTACAGTAAATTCTATTGTTTACAATACTAGATGTAAAGCTTTCTATTACTGATATATAAATGGGAAGTTTCTTCTCATAATGTACACATGTGAATTTGGCTTAAACTACCGGGTACCTGTGGATGCAGATGAGGGTATGTTACTCCAAGGTTTTTCCATCCCAGGTTCAGTGTTTGTTGTGTTTTTGGTATCATTATAAAAATACATACAATTGATATTTTTACTGTTCATCAAGGCTCCAGCATTTGTTGACTATTTGGCTGACGTCACACCTGATTGGTTGAAATCTACCCAACTCAGGTCCTCTTATACAGCCATACACCAAGGACTGAACGTCCATGGATACTCAATCAGCGGTGGGGGTCTTTGAGTTAAGGACTTTCTGTGCTAAGTTTCCATACATTTGTAAACTGATTGGGGTTATTGTCTCATCCATTTGTCTTAACCTTTTCACTACCAGTTCCAGTTCTCTCTTTTAATCACAATATCACAAAATAGTCCTGTTATAGTCTGCACTTTTCTTCAGAAGAGTTGGACAAAAATAACCAAATTTTTTGAGTTAAAACTGAAAATTGACTCATTTTGTCTGTTGGCTCCAAAAATAGTATTGAAGAATATAAGAAAAATATGCAGACAAATTTGGCCAAAAAAGTCAGGTGTTGAAAAGGTTAAATCTCCATATACATTCATTTGTCTTGAACCTTGGTTTCGAAATTACTAGAATATGGGTTATCAGTGTGGTAAATGAATTTTCAATATCTAATTATAAATTTAGAGGGAGATGGATCACAAAGTATCTATAAGATGTGGGTTTGGAGCATAATGTAGGATGAACATCACAATGAAGCTGTGTGAATTGTGAGACAATCACTTAAGATACTGTAGAATACTTTATTTTCGCTTGGAATTTATTTTCGCTATTTTCGCTGAGGGGATGATTCCGTGAAAATAAAATCCAGCGAATATACTTTTTTTCCTATATTTTCACATTAAACTCATCCAAAATCAGTGAAAATAAATTCCAAGCAAACGCCCAAAAAGCCTTTTCAGCGAAAATTAATTCCAGCGAAAATAAAGTATTCCACAGTAGAAGCCTACTCCTAAAGCAAAATATCCAGAATTTATTCGTTTTGCAATAAACTTTACTCCAAGGCAACACAAGGATTTTGACCTTAAAAAAGTTGGAGGTCACCACCGTTTTTTTTGAGAAAATGATGGTTGTATTTTTGTGGAAAGTCGCCATTTTGACACTTATTATTATATAACACTTTTATCATAGGTTCCTATGGCAGAGATGCAATATCTGAAAATCTAACCTGGTGACATAGGCTAAAAAAATCATATATTGTTAATAATGGAGTACTTTTTGTTCTTAATTATTTAAAAAATCTGGGTTTTAGTGTCAAAAAATGCAATTTTTGTTTAACATTGTGTTCTATGGAATTGCTCTAAAAATAGCAATTTTCAAGAAATATTAGGACATATTTAAATCACAAAATAATGCTATTTCATTGTACCATGGGACATTAGCTTCATGATTGTACATAATAAACTAGTGAACATTGTCATGCGATTTATGACCATTTTTGTCAAAAATTATGAGTAGGCTTCTACCTTAATCACAATAAATACCTACATTTCTAGAAATATAATAATGCAGCTGAGTTTGTGAACGAAAAAGTTTGTGTTTGTCTTGTGCTGTTTTTGTTAGTGTCCTTGCATTTTCACAGTGTGTCTTTGTTTTCTCCTTTTGGATACAATACCTCATTTCTGTTTACAAACTCAAATCTTTCCATGCATCCTTTATAGTTCTGTGTTGCCATTGGTCACAAATAAGTTTTATTGATGAGTAAATGAAACTCATCTCGTATCACCATTCATAACGATATCACAGTTAAAAATTATAAATCTTCGATGATACATATTTAAAGTCTCGCTAAGTACTTGCCGATCATGATGAGTGTGGATGTTACACTTGAAACAGCACGGTTCTGAGGTGCAAATAATTTATACCATGAAAAACCAGCGAAAAATCAAAGATAAATGCAAACAGCACGGGTCTGAGGTGCAAATAATTTATACCATGAGAAACCAGCGAAAAATCAAAGATAAATGCAAACAGCACGGGTCTGAGGTGCAAATAATTTATACCATGAGAAACCAGCGAAAAATCAAAGATAAATGCAAACAGCACGGGTCTGAGGTGCAAATAATTTATACCATGAAAAACCAGCGAAAAATCAAAGATAAATGCAAACAGCACGGGTCTGAGGTGCAAATAATTTATACCATGAGAAACCAGCGAAAAATCAAAGATAAATGCAAACAGCACGGGTCTGAGGTGCAAATAATTTATACCATGAGAAACCAGCGAAAAATCAAAGATAAATGCAAACAGCACGGGTCTGAGGTGCAAATAATTTATACCATGAGAAACCAGCGAAAAATCAAAGATAAATGCAAACAGCACGGGTCTGAGGTGCAAATAATTTATACCATGAGAAACCAGCGAAAAATCAAAGATAAATGCAAACAGCACGGGTCTGAGGTGCAAATAATTTATACCATGAGAAACCAGCGAAAAATCAAAGATAAATGCAAACAGCACGGGTCTGAGGTGCAAATAATTTATACCATGAGAAACCAGCGAAAAATCAAAGATAAATGCAAACAGCACGGGTCTGAGGTGCAAATAATTTATACCATGAGAAACCAGCGAAAAATCAAAGATAAATGCAAACAGCACGGGTCTGAGGTGCAAATAATTTATACCATGAGAAACCAGCGAAAAATCAAAGATAAATGCAAACAGCACGGGTCTGAGGTGCAAATAATTTATACCATGAGAAACCAGCGAAAAATCAAAGATAAATGCAAACAGCACGGGTCTGAGGTGCAAATAATTTATACCATGAGAAACCAGCGAAAAATCAAAGATAAATGCAAACAGCACGGGTCTGAGGTGCAAATAATTTATACCATGAGAAACCAGCGAAAAATCAAAGATAAATGCAAACAGCACGGGTCTGAGGTGCAAATAATTTATACCATGAGAAACCAGCGAAAAATCAAAGATAAATGCAAACAGCACGGGTCTGAGGTGCAAATAATTTATACCATGAGAAACCAGCGAAAAATCAAAGATAAATGCAAACAGCACGGGTCTGAGGTGCAAATAATTTATACCATGAGAAACCAGCGAAAAATCAAAGATAAATGCAAACAGCACGGGTCTGAGGTGCAAATAATTTATACCATGAGAAACCAGCGAAAAATCAAAGATAAATGCAAACAGCACGGGTCTGAGGTGCAAATAATTTATACCATGAGAAACCAGCGAAAAATCAAAGATAAATGCAAACAGCACGGGTCTGAGGTGCAAATAATTTATACCATGAGAAACCAGCGAAAAATCAAAGATAAATGCAAACAGCACGGGTCTGAGGTGCAAATAATTTATACCATGAGAAACCAGCGAAAAATCAAAGATAAATGCAAACAGCACGGGTCTGAGGTGCAAATAATTTATACCATGAGAAACCAGCGAAAAATCAAAGATAAATGCAAACAGCACGGGTCTGAGGTGCAAATAATTTATACCATGAGAAACCAGCGAAAAATCAAAGATAAATGCAAACAGCACGGGTCTGAGGTGCAAATAATTTATACCATGAGAAACCAGCGAAAAATCAAAGATAAATGCAAACAGCACGGGTCTGAGGTGCAAATAATTTATACCATGAGAAACCAGCGAAAAATCAAAGATAAATGCAAACAGCACGGGTCTGAGGTGCAAATAATTTATACCATGAGAAACCAGCGAAAAATCAAAGATAAATGCAAACAGCACGGGTCTGAGGTGCAAATAATTTATACCATGAGAAACCAGCGAAAAATCAAAGATAAATGCAAACAGCACGGGTCTGAGGTGCAAATAATTTATACCATGAGAAACCAGCGAAAAATCAAAGATAAATGCAAACAGCACGGGTCTGAGGTGCAAATAATTTATACCATGAGAAACCAGCGAAAAATCAAAGATAAATGCAAACAGCACGGGTCTGAGGTGCAAATAATTTATACCATGAGAAACCAGCGAAAAATCAAAGATAAATGCAAACAGCACGGGTCTGAGGTGCAAATAATTTATACCATGAGAAACCAGCGAAAAATCAAAGATAAATGCAAACAGCACGGGTCTGAGGTGCAAATAATTTATACCATGAGAAACCAGCGAAAAATCAAAGATAAATGCAAACAGCACGGGTCTGAGGTGCAAATAATTTATACCATGAGAAACCAGCGAAAAATCAAAGATAAATGCAAACAGCACGGGTCTGAGGTGCAAATAATTTATACCATGAGAAACCAGCGAAAAATCAAAGATAAATGCAAACAGCACGGGTCTGAGGTGCAAATAATTTATACCATGAGAAACCAGCGAAAAATCAAAGATAAATGCAAACAGCACGGGTCTGAGGTGCAAATAATTTATACCATGAGAAACCAGCGAAAAATCAAAGATAAATGCAAACAGCACGGGTCTGAGGTGCAAATAATTTATACCATGAGAAACCAGCGAAAAATCAAAGATAAATGCAAACAGCACGGGTCTGAGGTGCAAATAATTTATACCATGAGAAACCAGCGAAAAATCAAAGATAAATGCAAACAGCACGGGTCTGAGGTGCAAATAATTTATACCATGAGAAACCAGCGAAAAATCAAAGATAAATGCAAACAGCACGGGTCTGAGGTGCAAATAATTTATACCATGAGAAACCAGCGAAAAATCAAAGATAAATGCAAACAGCACGGGTCTGAGGTGCAAATAATTTATACCATGAGAAACCAGCGAAAAATCAAAGATAAATGCAAACAGCACGGGTCTGAGGTGCAAATAATTTATACCATGAGAAACCAGCGAAAAATCAAAGATAAATGCAAACAGCACGGGTCTGAGGTGCAAATAATTTATACCATGAGAAACCAGCGAAAAATCAAAGATAAATGCAAACAGCACGGGTCTGAGGTGCAAATAATTTATACCATGAGAAACCAGCGAAAAATCAAAGATAAATGCAAACAGCACGGGTCTGAGGTGCAAATAATTTATACCATGAGAAACCAGCGAAAAATCAAAGATAAATGCAAACAGCACGGGTCTGAGGTGCAAATAATTTATACCATGAGAAACCAGCGAAAAATCAAAGATAAATGCAAACAGCACGGGTCTGAGGTGCAAATAATTTATACCATGAGAAACCAGCGAAAAATCAAAGATAAATGCAAACAGCACGGGTCTGAGGTGCAAATAATTTATACCATGAGAAACCAGCGAAAAATCAAAGATAAATGCAAACAGCACGGGTCTGAGGTGCAAATAATTTATACCATGAGAAACCAGCGAAAAATCAAAGATAAATGCAAACAGCACGGGTCTGAGGTGCAAATAATTTATACCATGAGAAACCAGCGAAAAATCAAAGATAAATGCAAACAGCACGGGTCTGAGGTGCAAATAATTTATACCATGAGAAACCAGCGAAAAATCAAAGATAAATGCAAACAGCACGGGTCTGAGGTGCAAATAATTTATACCATGAGAAACCAGCGAAAAATCAAAGATAAATGCAAACAGCACGGGTCTGAGGTGCAAATAATTTATACCATGAGAAACCAGCGAAAAATCAAAGATAAATGCAAACAGCACGGGTCTGAGGTGCAAATAATTTATACCATGAGAAACCAGCGAAAAATCAAAGATAAATGCAAACAGCACGGGTCTGAGGTGCAAATAATTTATACCATGAGAAACCAGCGAAAAATCAAAGATAAATGCAAACAGCACGGGTCTGAGGTGCAAATAATTTATACCATGAGAAACCAGCGAAAAATCAAAGATAAATGCAAACAGCACGGGTCTGAGGTGCAAATAATTTATACCATGAGAAACCAGCGAAAAATCAAAGATAAATGCAAACAGCACGGGTCTGAGGTGCAAATAATTTATACCATGAGAAACCAGCGAAAAATCAAAGATAAATGCAAACAGCACGGGTCTGAGGTGCAAATAATTTATACCATGAGAAACCAGCGAAAAATCAAAGATAAATGCAAACAGCACGGGTCTGAGGTGCAAATAATTTATACCATGAGAAACCAGCGAAAAATCAAAGATAAATGCAAACAGCACGGGTCTGAGGTGCAAATAATTTATACCATGAGAAACCAGCGAAAAATCAAAGATAAATGCAAACAGCACGGGTCTGAGGTGCAAATAATTTATACCATGAGAAACCAGCGAAAAATCAAAGATAAATGCAAACAGCACGGGTCTGAGGTGCAAATAATTTATACCATGAGAAACCAGCGAAAAATCAAAGATAAATGCAAACAGCACGGGTCTGAGGTGCAAATAATTTATACCATGAGAAACCAGCGAAAAATCAAAGATAAATGCAAACAGCACGGGTCTGAGGTGCAAATAATTTATACCATGAGAAACCAGCGAAAAATCAAAGATAAATGCAAACAGCACGGGTCTGAGGTGCAAATAATTTATACCATGAGAAACCAGCGAAAAATCAAAGATAAATGCAAACAGCACGGGTCTGAGGTGCAAATAATTTATACCATGAGAAACCAGCGAAAAATCAAAGATAAATGCAAACAGCACGGGTCTGAGGTGCAAATAATTTATACCATGAGAAACCAGCGAAAAATCAAAGATAAATGCAAACAGCACGGGTCTGAGGTGCAAATAATTTATACCATGAGAAACCAGCGAAAAATCAAAGATAAATGCAAACAGCACGGGTCTGAGGTGCAAATAATTTATACCATGAGAAACCAGCGAAAAATCAAAGATAAATGCAAACAGCACGGGTCTGAGGTGCAAATAATTTATACCATGAGAAACCAGCGAAAAATCAAAGATAAATGCAAACAGCACGGGTCTGAGGTGCAAATAATTTATACCATGAGAAACCAGCGAAAAATCAAAGATAAATGCAAACAGCACGGGTCTGAGGTGCAAATAATTTATACCATGAGAAACCAGCGAAAAATCAAAGATAAATGCAAACAGCACGGGTCTGAGGTGCAAATAATTTATACCATGAGAAACCAGCGAAAAATCAAAGATAAATGCAAACAGCACGGGTCTGAGGTGCAAATAATTTATACCATGAGAAACCAGCGAAAAATCAAAGATAAATGCAAACAGCACGGGTCTGAGGTGCAAATAATTTATACCATGAGAAACCAGCGAAAAATCAAAGATAAATGCAAACAGCACGGGTCTGAGGTGCAAATAATTTATACCATGAGAAACCAGCGAAAAATCAAAGATAAATGCAAACAGCACGGGTCTGAGGTGCAAATAATTTATACCATGAGAAACCAGCGAAAAATCAAAGATAAATGCAAACAGCACGGGTCTGAGGTGCAAATAATTTATACCATGAGAAACCAGCGAAAAATCAAAGATAAATGCAAACAGCACGGGTCTGAGGTGCAAATAATTTATACCATGAGAAACCAGCGAAAAATCAAAGATAAATGCAAACAGCACGGGTCTGAGGTGCAAATAATTTATACCATGAGAAACCAGCGAAAAATCAAAGATAAATGCAAACAGCACGGGTCTGAGGTGCAAATAATTTATACCATGAGAAACCAGCGAAAAATCAAAGATAAATGCAAACAGCACGGGTCTGAGGTGCAAATAATTTATACCATGAGAAACCAGCGAAAAATCAAAGATAAATGCAAACAGCACGGGTCTGAGGTGCAAATAATTTATACCATGAGAAACCAGCGAAAAATCAAAGATAAATGCAAACAGCACGGGTCTGAGGTGCAAATAATTTATACCATGAGAAACCAGCGAAAAATCAAAGATAAATGCAAACAGCACGGGTCTGAGGTGCAAATAATTTATACCATGAGAAACCAGCGAAAAATCAAAGATAAATGCAAACAGCACGGGTCTGAGGTGCAAATAATTTATACCATGAGAAACCAGCGAAAAATCAAAGATAAATGCAAACAGCACGGGTCTGAGGTGCAAATAATTTATACCATGAGAAACCAGCGAAAAATCAAAGATAAATGCAAACAGCACGGGTCTGAGGTGCAAATAATTTATACCATGAGAAACCAGCGAAAAATCAAAGATAAATGCAAACAGCACGGGTCTGAGGTGCAAATAATTTATACCATGAGAAACCAGCGAAAAATCAAAGATAAATGCAAACAGCACGGGTCTGAGGTGCAAATAATTTATACCATGAGAAACCAGCGAAAAATCAAAGATAAATGCAAACAGCACGGTTCTGAGGTGCAAATAATTTATACCATGAGAAACCAGCGAAAAATCAAAGATAAATGCAAACAGCACGGTTCTGAGGTGCAAATAATTTATACCATGAGAAACCAGCGAAAAATCAAAGATAAATGCAAACAGCACGGGTCTGAGGTGCAAATAATTTATACCATGAGAAACCAGCGAAAAATCAAAGATAAATGCAAACAGCACGGTTCTGAGGTGCAAATAATTTATACCATGAGAAACCAGCGAAAAATCAAAGATAAATGCAAACAGCACGGTTCTGAGGTGCAAATAATTTATACCATGAGAAACCAGCGAAAAATCAAAGATAAATGCAAACAGCACGGGTCTGAGGTGCAAATAATTTATACCATGAGAAACCAGCGAAAAATCAAAGATAAATGCAAACAGCACGGGTCTGAGGTGCAAATAATTTATACCATGAGAAACCAGCGAAAAATCAAAGATAAATGCAAACAGCACGGGTCTGAGGTGCAAATAATTTATACCATGAGAAACCAGCGAAAAATCAAAGATAAATGCAAACAGCACGGGTCTGAGGTGCAAATAATTTATACCATGAGAAACCAGCGAAAAATCAAAGATAAATGCAAACAGCACGGGTCTGAGGTGCAAATAATTTATACCATGAGAAACCAGCGAAAAATCAAAGATAAATGCAAACAGCACGGGTCTGAGGTGCAAATAATTTATACCATGAGAAACCAGCGAAAAATCAAAGATAAATGCAAACAGCACGGGTCTGAGGTGCAAATAATTTATACCATGAGAAACCAGCGAAAAATCAAAGATAAATGCAAACAGCACGGGTCTGAGGTGCAAATAATTTATACCATGAGAAACCAGCGAAAAATCAAAGATAAATGCAAACAGCACGGGTCTGAGGTGCAAATAATTTATACCATGAGAAACCAGCGAAAAATCAAAGATAAATGCAAACAGCACGGGTCTGAGGTGCAAATAATTTATACCATGAGAAACCAGCGAAAAATCAAAGATAAATGCAAACAGCACGGTTCTGAGGTGCAAATAATTTATACCATGAGAAACCAGCGAAAAATCAAAGATAAATGCAAACAGCACGGGTCTGAGGTGCAAATAATTTATACCATGAGAAACCAGCGAAAAATCAAAGATAAATGCAAACAGCACGGGTCTGAGGTGCAAATAATTTATACCATGAGAAACCAGCGAAAAATCAAAGATAAATGCAAACAGCACGGGTCTGAGGTGCAAATAATTTATACCATGAGAAACCAGCGAAAAATCAAAGATAAATGCAAACAGCACGGGTCTGAGGTGCAAATAATTTATACCATGAGAAACCAGCGAAAAATCAAAGATAAATGCAAACAGCACGGGTCTGAGGTGCAAATAATTTATACCATGAGAAACCAGCGAAAATCAAAGATAAATGCAAACAGCACGGGTCTGAGGTGCAAATAATTTATACCATGAGAAACCAGCGAAAAATCAAAGATAAATGCAAACAGCACGGGTCTGAGGTGCAAATAATTTATACCATGAGAAACCAGCGAAAAATCAAAGATAAATGCAAACAGCACGGGTCTGAGGTGCAAATAATTTATACCATGAGAAACCAGCGAAAAATCAAAGATAAATGCAAACAGCACGGGTCTGAGGTGCAAATAATTTATACCATGAGAAACCAGCGAAAAATCAAAGATAAATGCAAACAGCACGGGTCTGAGGTGCAAATAATTTATACCATGAGAAACCAGCGAAAAATCAAAGATAAATGCAAACAGCACGGGTCTGAGGTGCAAATAATTTATACCATGAGAAACCAGCGAAAAATCAAAGATAAATGCAAACAGCACGGGTCTGAGGTGCAAATAATTTATACCATGAAAAACCAGCGAAAAATCAAAGATAAATGCAAACAGCACGGGTCTGAGGTGCAAATAATTTATACCATGAGAAACCAGCGAAAAATCAAAGATAAATGCACACTTCTTTGTTCATGGTTTTCGGTGAAATGAAACATTTGCATAAACACTAGACTACTCAGTACGGTATATTGTTGTGTGTATTGTGTGACTATGAATGTATTCAATTATGTATACCCAAACCAACCATATTCCTCATAGGTTGTAGGTACAGACTACATTTGTACCAGTATGTTCGAACAAACTTGGTCAACTCATTCAAGAGTTTAAAAAAAATCTCTACTCCACCAATAAACCTTGATAGCTGGCTAAACCTCAAAGTTCAAAAATGGCTGACGCTAACAAGTGTGTAAATCACCAATCTACATGTACACTAACCAAAACTGTGGTTATTACTTATCTATGTATAAACTTGGCCACAACAATAGGTCACATGACCAAGCAGGATACAATAATATGATTCTCACTAGTTATTGTAATGTCCTATATCATTATTTATACATGACCTTTGACATCACACGATATGTTACTATAGTGATGACTCTGTAGCATTATGGGATACCTGAACGGCATGGCCGCCATCAGTTGTCAATAAATATACGTCTATCTAAAACAGAGCTTCTCGAGTTGATTTATCAATACAGACGTTACAAATGGCGACAAGGATGGGATGGACGGAATAAGGAAGTAATCGACCCACCATTGGCAACTTGAGTGAGTACCTGTGCAACAATTCGCATCAATTATTTGATGAAGTTGGACGCTGTCAGTTTGAGTTCACATTTACCGCCAATAGACACTACGTCACTGTACGCCATTGTCCTTACCGCAACCGATCGTATCAACGCTGACAAATATGGCTATCAATCTACCGAATTTCTCTGAATTTGATCTCCGACCTCGAGAAACAACGCCCACCCGCTTTGAAAAATATATCAAGCGATTAAACAACATGTTTGCTGCAATGAATGTAACCGCTGCTGCTCAAAAGAAAGCAATGTTACTGCACTATGTTGGTGAGGAAACATGTGTTGTGTTTGACACGCTGGCCGTACCGGAGCCAACGGAGGACCGTGACGCATATCAAACCGCAGTAAAGTCTTTGTCTGATTACTTTGAGCCACAGAAATGTGTCGACCACCATGTATACGTATTTAGAAAAGAAGTACAGAAACCTGATGAAAACGTCTCTGAGTTTTCTACACGTCTACAGCTACTAGCACGAAAATGCGAATTTGATGACGTCAATTTGGAAATAAAACGACAAATAATTCAAGGCACTACATCAGTACGACTGAGACGTAAGGCCATTGAGCAAAGCCTTGATTTAACGGATTTATTGAAAACTGCGAGAGCAATGGAAACAGCTGATGAACAAACTAGTGAAATTGAGAGACAACAGTCAAATGTAGTCAGTTACAAGTTTACACAATCACATGACAGACAGAATATGAAGCCTAAGTTCAGAGCTAACAACCGAAGTGGACAGTGTGGTTTATGTGGTGGTAAATTCCCACACAGAGGTGACTGTCCAGCGAAAGGAAAACGCTGCCATAATTGTGATAAGCTCAACCATTTCTCCAAGGTTTGTCGCAGTAAACAAAAGAACCGCTCCCGAGATAAAAGTAAGCATTATACTAGGGCAGTCAATGACCAAAGTTCATCGGACAATCCTCATCTAACCCATGACAGTGAAGTTAACGGCAATAGTGACCACACTGAGTATACATTCGGAGGTGATGTGAGAGAGTCACAGTTTGATAAACCTACATTCAATGTCACCATACTTGGCACACTGATACAAATAATGGCTGATTCAGGTGCTACAGTTAGTATTTTAAATCACAGAGACTATATGAGCATTAAACCTAGACCACGACTTTCAGTCAGTACAACGAAAGTATATCCATATATGACAGATAAACCACTAGATCTGTGTGGCAAATTCCAGGCAACTGTCAACAGTGATCATAGTTCATCGATTGAAACATTCCACGTAGCTAAGGGTTCATCTACTTCTATACTAAGCTGGAAAACATCACAGAAATTGAAATTCATCAAAACAGTCCACGCAGTCGAAAACCCGCAAGTCAACCCATCGCCCGATATCCTTGATAGTTTTCCAAATCTAACCACAGGTATGGGTGAATGCAAGTGTGAACCAGTACACATACATGTTGATGAAAACATAAAACCAGTGGCACAACCCCACCGTCGTATTCCTTTCCATGTAAGAAAACAAGTTGAAGAGAAACTAAATCAGCTTGAGAGAGATGACATCATCGAGCGTGCACAAGGTCCAACGCCCTGGGTTTCCCCAATTGTTGTAGTACCGAAACCCAACAGGCCGAACGAGATTAGAATATGCATTGATATGCGATCAGTAAATAAAGCCATCATCCGCGAACGCCATATAATCCCGACCATTGATGACGTGATATCAGATTTAAATGGCTGCACTGTTTTCAGTAAAATTGACCTCAATCAGGGCTATCACCAAGTTCCACTACATCCAGACTCGAGACACCTGACCACATTCTCAACACACATAGGACTTTATCGATATAAACGCCTCAACTTTGGGCTATCGTGTGCTGCGGAAATATTTCAAAAGATAGTCGGTGATGCAATCCGTGGTATACCTCGCGCTAGAAATATAAGTGATGACATCTACATCGGTGGCATCGATCAAGCAGAACATGACAAGCATCTAGAGCAAGTATTTAGACAACTACACAACAATCACTTCACAATCAACCTACCGAAATGTATATTTTGAGCTTCTAGTATGTTATTCTTTGGACATGTGTTCTCCGCAAAGGGTATCTCACCTGACCCAAAGAAAGTCGAAGCACTACAAAAAGTCGCTCCTCCGACCAATGTAACTGAAGTACGTAGTTTACTTAGCTCCGCTGCATTCTGTTCTCGATTCATCAAAGACTTCGCAATAATCACCAGACCGCTCCGATTGCTCACCTGTGACAACGTTAAATGGCAATGGGCTGAGAAAGAACAGTCTTCTTTTGAATCTCTTAAATCTGCTCTGACAACTAAGACAACTCTCGGATATTTTGATCCTACGAAACCTACCACAGTATTTGTTGACGGCAGTCCCATAGGACTGGGTGCTGTTCTAACCCAGAGAGATGAAACCACAGGAGAAGTCACACCGCTATACTTCGCTAGCTATCCACTAACTCCTACTGAAAGCAGATATCCGCAAATTGATCGAGAAGCCTTGTCGATATATTGGTCTATTAAACGATTCCATTTATACCTCTATGGAAAAGAGTTTAAAATCGTCACAGATCATAAACCGTTAGTATCACTATTCAACAACCCAACTTCCAAACCCACCGCGCGAATAGAACGATGGCTAATGGACTTGCAACAGTACAACTTTATAGTTGAATATCAACCAGGCACGTCAAACCCAGCAGACTATGCTTCCAGACATCCTGTCGATTCTGATTTTACCGATACATCAGAAGAGTATATCTCGTATGTGACAGAAAATGCTGTGCCGAAGGCAATCACACTGCAGGAAGTTGAGATCGCGACTTCCAATGACCCAACACTACAAGCTGTTATGTCTGCAATTAGATCAGGTAAATGGCACCAAGCTCCACCAACAGTGTCACTATCTGAATTATCTCGCTATGAACAAGTGAAGGAAGAGCTTACCTGTACCGATACCATAGTACTGAAATCAAATCGCATAATAATACCCGCTGCACTGCAAGAGCGAACAGTAGACATAGCTCACGAAGCTCATCTCGGCATGGTGAAAACAAAAGGTCTCATGCGTGAGAAAGTATGGTTCCCGTATATGGACAAAATGGTAGAAACCAAAATCAAATCATGCTTACCCTGCCAGATAGTAACCCCAGTTTACACCAGAGAACCATTACAAATGTCTATCCTACCAGACAATCCATTTGACGAAGTTAGCATAGATTTTGCATACGCAGAAGGTGAAACGCTACTTCTACTCATTGACGACTATTCACGATATCCATTTGTAGAACCAATATCGTCAACTGCTGCACGTTGTGTCATACCAAAGCTCAACTACTTATTCGCGATGTTTGGCACTCCCGGAATTCTCAAATCTGATAATGGCCCACCATTCAATGGTGAGGAATTTGAGAAATTTGCTTCGATACTAGGACTGAGACATCGCAAGGTAACCCCACTTTGGCCTAGAGCCAATGGAGAAGTAGAACGATTTGTTAAAACGTTGAAGAAGTCGATCAAAGCATCAAAAACAGAAGGAAAGAATTGGAGAAAAGAAATGCAAATATTTCTACAAAACTACCGCACAACCCCTCATGCTACAACCAGTGTATCACCCGCAACTTTGTTTCTGAAACGTATCATACGCAACAAGCTCCCTCAAATAAATGATATTGACCCGGTATCAGAAATCGTACGTAAATATGATTCACTGCAGAAGCACAAAATCAAGATTCGTGCTGACAACAAATCAAATGTGAAACCATGTAATATAGAGACAGGTGATAAGGTATTGGTAAAACGACCATACAACAAAACCAAAGGTTCCACAGTGTATGAGCCTACTCCAATGACAGTAGTGCGGAAAAAAGGCTCTATGATTACTGCTGAAAATGATGAACACACGGTCACAAGAAACTCATCATTCTATAAGAAGTTAGATAGATCATTACTTCAAAACAACTCTAGCTTTGATGATCATAACCCCTCGCTTACTGATTATAACACCACACCCGATCCGGTATATCCTCAACAATCTACAAAGTCTAGCTCCATAAATTCACCACCATTGCAAATAAATATGCCAAAGACGAGTAATCTTAACAACGGTGAAAACGTAAAAGTGAACAGTCCAAGACAAGAACACAAATTGACTAACAGCGATGATTCTACAAAACCCGCTCCTATACTTCGCAGATCGTCAAGAAAGCCAGTTCCACGCAAAATACTTGATTTGTAATCTAGTGACATTCGCTTAGTCGATTCATAACATTTAAAGTATATCTCAGACTTTTGAACTCATGAAATTCATCATGACTCTTGTTGTTTGTTATTATTCGTTACTCGATAAGATCTATACAATGTTCGATTTATTCGTTTACAAAATGATAGTTCGTATATAACAAATGTTATCAGATCAAAATTGTATTGTGAGATTTTTAGTATCCACAAGGAAGGGGATGTAATGTCCTATATCATTATTTATACATGACCTTTGACATCACACGATATGTTACTATAGTGATGACTCTGTAGCATTATGGGATACCTGAACGGCATGGCCGCCATCAGTTGTCAATAAATATACGTCTATCTAAAACAGAGCTTCTCGAGTTGATTTATCAATACAGACGTTACAGTTATGACATTCATTTTTAGTTGACTGAGCTTGATGCTGATTCACCGCTTGACATAAATGGCGTCCGGAGAGCTTACAAACTTTTACTCGATTTACAACCCTGTGATGTCTTCCATACAACCATGACAAATGCTATCGAGATATTGTCATCACTGCAGAGTAATGGACTTCATGGCAACAATGGCAATGAGGTAAAACAATGTATTAGTGCTAGAAGCACATCTGTTTCTATTACTTGACAACCAATTTTAGAAATATATAAAATGTATAAAGTTGCACAATGGAGGAAAAAAAACATTAAAACCAAGTTAAAAATATTTTACTTCTCAAATCTACTGCCATTTTTAGCTCCGCTGTCGACTTTGTCGAGCGGAGCTTATCATATGAGTGATTGTCCGTCGTCCGGTGTCCGTCGTTCGTGTCAATGTTTTACTTTTTTCGACTTCTTCTTGAAAACTACAAGCCTGAATGTTTTGATACTTGGTGTATATGTACCTTGGGCAGACCTCTCTCAGATTTGTTCATTTCATGATCATATCTTCAATTTTCTAATTTTGGTGAATATTTTTGTCATTTGTGGTAAAAAAGTGATATTTTCTTCTTGTTAAAAACCACAATCATTTATGGTCAAAAATGATATTTTTGAATTCTTGTTGAAAACAGCAAGTCCCATTGCATTGATACTTTGCATATTGTTCATTTTTAATGATATCTTCTGTTCTTCAATTGAAATGTGGATTGCTAACAGCGGAGCTATCTCAGCCGAGAGGCTGCTTGTAATAAATATCTCATTTATGTTTGTCTTCCTGTAATATGCCATATCATCAAAAAGATGTGATGTCATCATTGTGCTCTATGATTTCATAGTAAAGCTATCTCATTTCTGTCATTGTAACTTGTAGAAATTGATGTTTTGATAGTCTTTTTGCCGTCTTTTTGCATAATGATGTAGGAATATAAAATTAATGAAAATACCCAAAAGCCTTTGATTAAAAATTCAAGAGGTTCATCTCGCATGATCTGTGATGGTCTGAGCACCTGCTTATAATCTCTCGGGTCAGTCACACTTTTCATTCATTTCATTTGCATAGATAATCATTCTTCTTGAGAATCCATTGGTGCATAAAAACAGTCGGTTATTACAGAAGCTGTGTCGTGTTGTCGCTCACATGTCCATCGCTAGACAGACTGAACTACTCAAGGTATTGACACAGTATACGCCTGATGACTTAGCTAAGCTACTGTCAATCTTCATGGACCATATAACCGCAGCATTGAAACCTAAACAGGGGTAGGTTAAAAAAAGTCATCTAATGTTTTAATATGTATCCCATGTGTTGTGTATAATTGAAGCGGAGGTGTTGCAATCTGCGCACACACAGGAATTTAGTCCTAAGCGATAACAATACATACTAAAAATGCAAAGGCTCCTGGGTGGACGCTTGTTTGTAAACACAATTCGCTATGGCTGTCTGTTGCATACACAGCTGACAACTCTCCCTCTTTGAAGTAAAATGCGTTGTTTCTATGTGCCTTTTGATTTCTGTAACCATTTATTCCTTGTATAGATGACCATTTGAAAAAGGACTTGCACATCATTATACTTTCTGGGGGTACATGTTCACTATCATTCAGAATTCCTCAATTAATACCCACTCTTAAAATAAGCAGTTGTCATTGAAATTCAAAAACACGTAAAGAGTGGCAGTCGTCGTGCCGCGTCCTGTTCGATATGGGACTCATAGCGACGTATACAATGCGTGTAAAATACATTGTTTATTTACATGAAATTCGAACACGCTGCGCGACGACCACCGCGCTTTAAACAAATTGTGATTGACTCAAAATTATTGCTGTTATAGGGCAACAACACCTCCAAAAGTACCAGAATATGTGACCTTCGACCTTCAAGGGGTATTTTATAAATCATATTTGTTTATTTGGCTGACGTCACACCTGATTGGTTGAAATCTACCCAACTCAGGTCCTCTTATGCAGCCATACAGTAAGGACTGAACGTCCATGGATAGTACCGACAGGGAGTCATTGAGTAAATGGACAATCTGTGCGATATTTCCACACATAATCTTTATATTAAATACTTTATTTCATGTATTAGACATTTTTGCGAGATATTTGCTATTGAATATTATCAAGTTGTATTCATTGCAATATTTCTTCTTTCCTTAGAACACGGCCCAATCTTGTTGACATTGCCAAAGCTTTGTCTGTATTATACAATGCAAATAGTATGAAACTCGCAAAAAACTGGTAAACCTATTGTAGCCATGGATAAGTTTTATTCTTTTGAATTGTCAAGGTGAGTTATTATATGGTTCATATATTATTTGTTGTGTGTTAAAAGTATACACATTAATCAAACAAAGTAGTTTGAAGAGCAGGTCATCAAACTGAATATTGACTGATACTGAGGTAACGGTTTTATTTATTTTTTTGCAAGAAAATTAAAAAAAAATGTTCTGTTACAACGAATATATTAACACAACATAAATCAAATATTGGAGTCTGTTGCAGATGACATTTCTTGTAAACAATTGCCCATGCACTTAAAGCCAATAATGAGTTTTATTGACTGGCACAAAACCACGCTCTGTTCAATCAATGTGATGATCTTGAACATGGGTATAATAAGTCTATTTGGGTTGTACATGTATTTAAATCATTATTCTTTGATTCACAGGAAACTTGATTCAAGACATGAATTTGAAAAATGGAGGAAGGATAATTTGTATCATCATAAGTTGCCTTTTCAGAATGGACACCAAGATAAGGAGTCTTCCTTGTTAGAATTTCCATTTCTGCTAGACCCTGCTGTAAGTAACGCCTCATAATATGTAGTGGCAGTCACTGTGCAATGGTTCCAAATGTCTGACAGATTTCCATTGTGAACCTGATCTATGCTAAAGCACTGCAGTTTGTTTATACTGTGTTATGTGATGCATGCAACACATGTAAAATGCATTGTTTGTTACACGAAATGTTACTGCTTGATGTAGACTATTAAATGCTCTAATGTACATATAACGAATGCAAAATGTCACATGAATATCGTTCCCTATTCTATACACACATGCATTTTATGCTGTCTGTTTTATAAACTTGTGTATATGCCACAGGTATTGAATTTATAAGTTATTTTCTTTTATGTTTTTTTTTTTCTTTTTAATATAGCATGTATGAGCTTTTTCACTTTATATCCTGCAAAAAAAATATTTAATAATAATAATAAAAAAGGAACATCTTCAGACATATCACCTGAACTCAATACATGTACTTGAAAACCTCATTTAATATTTTTGAATTCATAAACAATAGCTGATGGTATGCTAACACTATCTCATATCACTTTGAATGCCAAAGTCAACTTTTGGCACCCTCTACAAACTTTTTCCTTTTTTCCATTTTATTTCAACAATTTTGATGCAGACTACTCGTGTTCATTTGAGCCAAATTTGACCAAGAAAATTATAGAAAATATTTTATATATAATATATACAACTGTTTCACCAAAATGACACATCATAAAAAAAACCCACATAATTTTTCCACATTTTTGTCAAAACTTTTTAGCCAATATGGAGTAATGTTAATTTGGTTTAAAATGATTATAAAAAAAATACAGAAAAACGAGCAAAATCTGGACGGGAAAAGTAATGGCTCTCAAAGGCTTGAAATAATGTAAGCAGTGGTCATTGAAAATTGAAAACAGTTCAATAAATTGTGATTGACTCAAAATTATTGCTGTTATAGGGCAACAATACCATCAAAAATACAAGGATATGTGACCTTCAAGGGGTATTTTGTAAATCATATTTGTTCATGTCCATGCTTTTATTTTGCTGTGTACATTCTAGTTTATTTGGCTGACGTCACACCTGATTGGTTGAAATCTACCCAACTCAGGTCCTCTTATACAGCCATACAGTAAGGACTGAACATCCATGGATAGTACCGACAGGGAGACATTGAGTAAATGGACAATCTGTGCGATATTTCCACACATAATCTTTATAATAAATACTTTATTTCATGTATTGGACATTTGCGCCAGATATTTAATATTATCAAGTTGTATTCATTGCAATATTTCTTCTTTCCTTAGAACACGGCCATATCTTGTTGACATTGCCAAAGGAAAATGTAATAGCTCAGTTGCCATGTGAAGTCACTGACACGTGCCTTTTTATTTTCAGTGTAAAGTGCACGTTTTACATTTGGATGCATTTGTACAGATGAGACAGGAATATATAGATGCCCTCCTACACCAAGCGGTGAGTGCTAACATGACAACACCTGTGTACTCTTTGTGGTATTCATTTTTGACAGGTTTTACTATAATAGTTCATTCCAAACAAACATTTTTGCCTCATATTCATCTTCACCTCAATTGGAGATACCTTTCTAATAGAGTAAATATGACACATCATATTTCGCAAGATTTTATTTAGATAGTATTATTGATTCATTGGCTGACGTCACACCTGATTGGTTGAAATCTACCCAACTCAGGTCCTCTTATGCAGCCATACAGTAAGGACTGAACGCCCATGGATACTGCATCAGCGGTGGGAGTCTTTGAGTTAAGGACTTCCTATGCTAAATATCCATACATTTGTCAATTTAATACCTTCTTAGGGCCACTATCAATTCTTGTCATTGAGAAACACATTACCTATATAATGTGAATTTTTGACACTCTTACCAACTGACGAATTACCTAAAGCATAGAGAATACACATTAAAAATTATAAACAATTGTATATACCATTAGTGTTTTTGATATTTAAAAAAAAAATCTTTTTAATAAATTCTACTTGTGATAGAATTTCAAAATGCAACAGTCTGTATCCAACAATGTCTAAATATAAAAAAACTCAACAATATGTACATAAACTTTATATGATTAGGTCACATACTGTCATTAACTCAACAATATGTACATATACTTCATATGATTAGGTCACATACTGTCATTAACTCAACAATATGTACATATACTTTATATGATTAGGTCACATACTGTCATTAACTCAACAATATGTACATATACTTCATATGATTAGGTCACATACTGTCATTAACTCAACAATATGTACATATACTTTATATGATTAGATCACATACTGTCATTAACTCAACAATATGTACATATACTTTATATGATTAGGTCACATACTGTCATTAACTCAACAATATGTACATATACTTTATATGATTAGGTCACATACTGTCATTAACTCAACAATATGTACATATACTTCATATGATTAGGTCACATACTGTCATTAACTCAACAATATGTATATATACTTTATATGATTAGATCACATACTGTCATTAACTCAACAATATGTACATATACTTTATATGATTAGGTCACATACTGTCATTAACTCAACAATATGTACATATACTTTATATGATTAGGTCACATACTGTCATTAACTCAACAATATGTACATATACTTTATATGATTAGGTCACATACTGTCATTAACTCAACAATATGTACATATACTTTATATGATTAGATCACATACTGTCATTAACTCAACAATATGTACATATACTTTATATGATTAGGTCACATACTGTCATTAACTCAACAATATGTACATATACTTTATATGATTAGATCACATACTGTCATTAACTCAACAATATGTACATATACTTTATATGATTAGGTCACATACTGTCATTAACTCAACAATATGTACATATACTTTATATGATTAGATCACATACTGTCATTAACTCAACAATATGTACATATACTTTATATGATTAGATCACATACTGTCATTAACTCAACAATATGTACACATACTGTCATTAACTCAACAATATGTACATATACTTTATATGATTAGGTCACATACTGTCATTAACTCAACAATATGTACATATACTTTATATGATTAGATCACATACTGTCATTAACTCAACAATATGTACATATACTTTATATGATTAGATCACATACTGTCATTAACTCAACAATATGTACATATACTTCATATGATTAGGTCACATACTGTCATTAACTCAACAATATGTACATGTACTTTATATGATTAGGTCACATACTGTCATTAACTCAACAATATGTACATATACTTCATATGATTAGGTCACATACTGTCATTAACTCAACAATATGTACATATACTTCATATGATTAGGTCACATACTGTCATTAACTCAACAATATGTACATATACTTTATATGATTAGGTCACATACTGTCATTACGGTAGCTCAACAATATGTACATATACTTTATATGATTAGGTCACATACTGGTAAAGCTCCAAATGCTGGTCAATAACACCTGAACATATCATACAACTTTTTAGTAATCAAAATAGATGCACGTTTGTTTTTCACTGTGATATAGAAAATAATAAAACATAAATTAGAATGAACAAACGAGTAGAAATCAGATAAACTTGCTTATCTCTATGAAATTATTTGAAAGTCATTGCTTGAAAACGGAAGAGATTTACAGTTTGTTAGCACGGGGCTGTATGGAAAAGATGTGGAGCCCCCCCCCCCCCAAAAAAAACACCCTCTTAAGTTCAAGTTTCTTCTACCCCACATTCCTTTATACATCCAATATGAAGTTAGCACATTTCTTCCCAATATACATCTAAGCCTTAAATTGTGTTTGGGGGTGTGGATTAAGCCCAACTCATGCTGATATAATTATCGCATTTAATTTCAAGTTAAGAGAGTAAGCCAAGCACAGAATTGTTACAGGGAAGCTCTGAATAAAAGCGCTGAATTGGAAGATGCCATTAAGTCAGCTATGTGTCCATATCTTGTGCTGCAAGTCAAAAGAGATGAGCTGATCAAGGACACCTTAGCACAGATTAGAATCCAACAAACAGATCTGAAGAAAGCATTGAAGATCAAGTACGTTGGAGAACAGGTACTACATATTGTGATTATTGGCTGTATTATACTCTCCTTCACTTTCATGTAAATACGAAACATGGGTCAGTATAGAATGAATTTATTTATTAGTCAAGTTTTTTTTATATATTCGTTTTTTTTCTCTTTGTTTATATTTATTGTTCTTGTTTTTTGTTTTTTATTTACTAGGGATGTACGAACTTTTCACTTTATATCCTGCAATAAAGCTTTAATAATAATAATAATAATAATAATAATAATAATAAACTTTAGGGGTATTTTGTAGATTGTCACTAGCTTTAACTGACTGTTCTCATGCTAGGAAAAGTTGCCAAGGATAGTGATTTTCACCAAAAATGTATTGGGGTGGGGGTGAGAAATTATCATATTACCAATTATCATTTGTACAACCAAAAATTCGCAGGATGTGCGACTTCATGCACAAGTCTTATTGAACAATTTGGGTTTGTGTCTGCTTGACATCACATGTAAAAGAAATTTAACTGTTGTGTTTATATAGGGACTTGATCTCGGAGGACTTCAGAAAGAGTTTTTTCAGTTAATTACTGAATACAGATTTGATCCGAGTTATGGTATGTTTACTTACATTGAAGAGAGCAGAACAATTTGGTTTAATGGTAAGTACCTCACACTTGATGTCCTCATTTGTTCTGAAATCAACCTAGAAATTAGTGAAGATTATTGAAAACCAAAGATGAATGGACACAGAAATTTTTATTGGAAAAATCCCCTGATTCACAGTCAGTTCGCCCCAATGCACATTCGCCCCAGACCAGTTCGCCCCACAGTCAGTTCGCCCCAAAGTCGGTTTGCCCCAAGTTTACTGGTGTTCGTTTTCGCGGTTATGCGTGCAAGGAAATGTGGTTTTGAAATATTTTAAAAATTATACTAAAGTAAAGCCACATCGAAGGACGCTGATCGCTGTGATTCATGATTGTAGCATATCACCCGAACCCGTGCTGTGCCGCGTGCTATGATCGCAGACTCGTTTGACCTATTAGTCCGTACGACACTCTCCGACCCGATAGATTTTATAATTGGCGTTCACAGGTCAAAGCAGCCAGTAATCTTTCCGTTCAGGCTTCGATGAGATCCGTAAACTGGACGAGCTTTGAATAGTTTATCGAAAGGTCGAATCGATCTTCAACGAACCGTTTCTCAAACATCGCCATCTTGGATTATTCTATTGAGCAATAGGGGTTGTGTCGGCTTGGCTAGTATATTGTATCTGAAACCAGTGAGCTTCATGATGTTCCTATCAAACAGTGCTTTTACGTTCTAACTTTATTGGTTGTTCGAAAGTACGAGAATACATAACATCGAAGTTCTTAAGTGTACGCTAATGTAACGATTATAAAATACATAACATCGAAGTTCTTACAATAACGAACAGGTAACGACAATAAAATACATAACATCGAAGTTCTTTAAATTTACGATAATGTAACGATTATAAAATACATAACATCGAAGTTCTTTAAATTAACGAACAGGTAACGACTATAAAATACATAACATCAAAGTTCTTAAATGTACGATAATGTAACGATTATAAAATACATAACATCGAAGTTCTTAAAATAACGAACAGGGAGCGACTATAAAATACATAACATCAAAGTTCTTAAAATAACGAACAGGTAACGACTATAAAATACATAACATCGAAGTTCTTTAAATTTACGATAATACATAACATCGAAGTTCTTAATGTAACAGTGGGTGTGGTCAATTGTTTCGCGATATACTAGGTATGCGCACAAACTGCAGAGTAATGTTTATTTTTGAGAATCAAATATGATTTTCAACATTTCCCCTGGACTTGAATAACGGTGTACGTCACAAAATGAATGTAAAACACATATACAATGGACTACAAATAAATTGGTTGTTGCTGTACCACAACTTCATGTCACAAAGCTCCACGTTACTGGGTCTTCTAGACGCCCAGTTTAATAGGTGTTATTCGGTACTGAAAAGGTGTCGCGGTCACACCTTTTTGATGGTGTGTGCATGGTGTACTACTATCACGCAATGTAGAGCCAACAATGGCAGAGAACAAACACACAGAATACTACTACGTTTTATTTTTTCAAAATGAATACTGTGTTCTTGCATTCATAAACCCTTGATAACAATTCTTCACTTCTGAAAACTAAACAAATATAATACGTGTACAATGTTAATATAACTACGTTGTATATATAATTATAACAAGTCTCGTGATCCCTTTAGCGTGACCACAGTCCTTGTGAAACACACCACCCCCTTTTGAATGGAACGTTCAAGATGGCGGCACAGTATTTTTAATCCGTGCGTTAAAACTGGAACGCCGAAACCACACAACACCGATTGATTGGTTGGTTCATTCATGTTTGTAAGGCAAGCCAGGGGAGATAAGTCAATCGAAAAAGGGGCAAAAAATCGCTATCACAGCGCATGGCAAAAAAAGGCAAAGTATCGCTATCACGACGCATATGGCACGACACCGGCTCGACTCTTCGGGCGATATGCTACAATCGCGGCGATCAGCCTCCTTCGATGTGGTTTTTACTTAAGTATAATTTTTAAAATATTTCAAAACCACATTTCCTTGCACGCATAACCGCGAAAACGAACACCAGTAAACTTGGGGCGAACCGACTTTGGGGCGAACTGACTTTGGGGCGAACTGGTCTGGGGCGAATGTGCATTGGGGCGAACTGACTGACCACCAATCCCCTAACCCACTGCACTGTATGCTTTAGTTGGTGTCAAAAATTAGATTTCCCAACTTTAACATGCAACAGTTTTGTGTTTGTCATGAAAAGTAGAAATAACATGCCTAACCATGATCATTAGGCAGAAGTTGTATAGTGAAATTTACAAGTTCAAAATTACATGATTTTCATTGAAACCTAAAATTTTCGAAGTGATTTATGGTATATACAAATCAACACAGAGGTAGAAAGTACTAAAGTCTTCAGAAAAACAAAATCAAAACTGAATCCAAGACTGAGACCTGCTATAGCTTATCAGGAAACCAGTATAAAACAAATTTCTACTTGTTACTTTCACCGTCCCCATTTCAGAAACATCCTTTGAAAGCCAAGAGCAATTTGAATTGGTTGGGATCATCCTTGGATTGGCCATCTACAATGGTATTATCTTAGATATCAAGTTTCCAGCGGTCACTTATAAAAAAAACTACAAGGTGAAGCCATTGGTCTGCAAGATTTGATTGATTTCCAGCCATCGCTTGGAGAGGTTTAAAAGAACTCTTGGAATATGAAGACGATGTAGAGTTTACTTTTTGCTATACCTTTCAGGTAGTGTATGACTTATTAGTCCCCGTTTTTGGACTTCGTCCAAACGGGGCTTATAATTCGGTCTCCGTCTGTGCGTCTGTTCGGAGTCGTATCTCAGAATCCCTTGGACCGATTCTGTTCATTCTTTGCATGTGCCTAGTACCTTATGTGGGACATATGCACATGCAGTGGTTTAGCGATTCAATTCAAAATGGTCGACTGGCAGCCATCTTGTTTTTTGAAAATGTTGTATTTTGGACATGCTTTGTCAGTTTTTATTCAAATTTAGTACATAGATCATACATGTTAGGATACATGTCCCGACTGTCCGTGAGTTGCTGAGTCCGTCCGTCCGTGCGTCAGTCTGTCCAGAGTCATATTTCAGAATCCTTGGACCGATTCCGTTCATTCTTTGTATGTGACAGCCATCTGACTTTTTGGCCTTACTACTATATTTGCATAATTTATGTACCATATTCATTCGTATTTGGCACATACATCATACATATCAGTGTGTTTCATAATGAGATCAAAGATGGCCGAATAACGGCTGTTTTTATTTTTGGCCATATTACTACTACACGAAACACAAGTTTTGATGTAAATAAACAATCTGTTGTATACGCCACTTGGAACTCAAGTTTCAAGGACACGCTCGCGACAACCCCTCCACTTTAATATGACGAGCACAAAGGAGAACTTTCAAAAATTTAACAGGGACTGTGTCATTTTCAATGACTTGTTCTTAAGTTGTACATTGTATATGCGCTGATATCATTTCAACTTTTCCTATTACAACTAAATGTCCTCAATAGAGCAAGTTTTAAGATGTACCTTGTTATGCATTTTAACACTAATGAATTCTGTAATTTTGCAACATTTTGCATGTTTTTTAGTCTTGGTTCGAACGCAGTCCGAAAACGAGGACTTGTGTTTTAGCATGCATGCGTGCGTGCGTCCGAACCTGTATCTTAGAAATGCCTGGACCAATCACAATCAAACTTCACACATACATCATACATGATATCATATGCACGTCATGATCTGATTCAAGATGGCCGAATAGCAGCCATTTTTGTGCTAAAAATCATCAAAATCAAGCATTTTCCGGCTGTTTACAGATGGATTTTGTTCAAACCTTGTATATACGTTGGACATTATAGGACCTTTGATGCACATCATTTTGTTTTACGATCTGATTCAAGATGGCCGAATGGCGGCCATTTTTGTGCTAAAAAATCCTAAAAATCAAGCATTTCTCAGCTGTTTACAGATGGATTTTGTTCAAACTTGATATATACATCAGACATCATGGGAGCTTGATGCAAATAATTTTGTTTTCCAAATAACATTCAAAATGGCCGGCTGGCAGCCATTTTATTTTAATGAATGGGCTTCTAGACCCATATCTCCGACTTGTTTTGACTGTTTATGTTCAAATTTTAAATATTCATTATACATGATGTCATAGATAGGCAGATATATTGGTTTGACAATCCTATTCAAAATGGCTGAATGTTTGTCATTTTTGTGCTAAAAAATCGTCAAATATCAAGCATTTCTGGCATTTATGTATGGATTTCGGTCAAACTTGGTACATACATTAAACATTACGAGTTCCTGATGCACGTCATTTTATTTTTCAGATAAGATTCAAAATGGCTGTCTGGCGGCCATTTTGTTTTAATGAATGGGTTTTCAGACCCAGACTTGTTTTAACTGATTATGTTCAAATTTTTAATATTCATTAAACATCATGTCACAGATATACGGATATATTGGTTTGACGATCCTTTTCAAAGTGGCCTAATGATGGCTATTTTTGTGTTAAAAAATCCTTGAATGTCAAGCATTTCTTGCATTTATGGATGGATTTTGTTCAAACTTATAACACACATTAGACATTACAGGTTCCTGATGCACGTCATTTTATTTTTCAGATTGGATTCAAAATGGCTGACTGGCGGCCATTTTGTTTTAATGATTGGGCTTCTAGAGCCATGTCTCTTAAATACTTTGACTGATTATATTCAAATTTTATATATTCGTTATACATCATGTTAAATATATACATGTATTCAAAATGGCTGATTTTGAATGCTGTTCCAGAGCAATATCTCTCAATATGGACAAGTACTTGTTTGACAATCAGATACAATTGTCAATCATTTAAAAAATCACATTCCTGACATGGTTATATTCCGGCTATATTACTATAAACAAAACTATTTATCTTAAATTTGATAACTAACGGACTGTGCCACGCATGGCTGTCTTTATTTTTACATGATTTCATTAAAAAAAACACCATTTTAAGATTTTGCTCAGCATATCTAGAAACATTCCTTGGTCATTCATAGCATGCTCTATATTACTAATACTACACTGCATTATATTATATATAAATTGGATCGTTTTTTGTCCAAATTTTCTGCAGATATCTTACCTGTCTATGGATGAGGTTGTGACTGTAGATTTGCTGCCAAATGGTTCAGATATTGCTGTGACCAACCAGGTGAGCAGGCACCAGAAATACACATATCAAATAACCTGTTTTGTGACGAAGTGCTTCTGTGAATAAATCGATGCAAGGGTTAATATTCTCAGCGTTGATAGTTTTTTGATCTATGAATGTTCATTGCAAATACTGTTTTAGAGACTTATTTTATTCTAAATGACTACAAAACCAGTCATCATTATGAGCGACATCACTAATATTCATCTTCGCCATTTTGATGTTACAAAATCATTTTGTTGCTAGAGAACGCACCTTAAACAGTCAACGTGATGCTACTTACAAGATTGTCTTTGATTGGCTGTCCAACCCTAACACCCAACAGTTAGACCAATCAGAGAGCAGCTTGTTTGCTGACAGGTTTTTTCCACATATCAAAATCTGCCTTGTATATATGCTTTGACTTAACTGCAACCTAACAGTGTATTGAGTGAAAAACATGTGACATATCCAAATAATGTAAAATTAATAACTATCCCTGGGAATGGAGCGATGCTATTTCAACATTTGCAATTTATTCAAGTACCAGTACTTGGTTGGTCAAATGAAAATTACCTTCCAACTTATTTCAATAATTCTATTACATTTGACTCTCCAAAATCGACATGAATTCGTTCAGTTGTATATAAACCACCTGCTGAATGACAGTGTAGCTGTGTAGTTTGAGGTGAGAATTAACAAACTACCAATATTTTATTTAAATTTTGCTACACTTAATGTACATTGTAGTGATGCTTTCCTGTTTGTCTGAAATTGAATCTTGTTCAATTGTGTAGAACCTTTTGTGTGGAAATTATTCAAGTCATAGATCAATAATAACTTAATTTTTGTGTACTGATCTGATCACTAATCTAATCTGCATCACTGAAATACAATAGAATGATCCCTACAGCCTTCTCATTAGTGCAACACATATTAAGTGATTGGCTGCTACTATTTTAAGACAGTTAATTATCTATTTTAAATTCATAATATCAGCAAAACTTAGTTTTCTAGAAAATCACAATAATTTACCTAGCCACATGTACCTGAGGAAAGCCTGCAAAATTGCAATGCTGAAATCAGTGTATGTACATTGCTATGAGGAGCATGCCAGAAGGTGGTTTAGTTGATAGGGTTTCATTGAGTTATTTCATGATGTTATTGTAGCTTACTTCAATAGTTCATTTGGGCATAACACAAACACAACACAAGATGAGCTGGAATGACATCATCAAGATATTGTTCTGCCTTAACCCTCTTGTTTATCCAAACTTGCAGAGGCCTGAACGCTATACTGTAGAATACTTTATTTTCGCTTGGAATTTGTTTTCGCTATTTTCGCTGAATGGATGATTCCGTGAAAATAAAATCCAGCGTATATACTTTTTTCCCTATATTTCACATTAAACTCATCAAAAATCAGTGAAAATAAATTCCATACAAAATGCCCAAAAAGCCTTTTCAGCGAAAATTAATTCCAGCGAAAATAAAGTATTCCACAGTAATTCTCTTGGAAAAACCCTTATGGGTGATTAGTAGAATTGTAATTCTGTTAGTATTTGCTGCATTAGTCGTGCATGTGCATACGTAAGAGATGTCTATGGTGAAGTCATACTACATGTACATGTAACTAGAGGTTCACTTGTATTGGAGATGTTTCTAATAAAAGCTTTCCATATTTACTTGTACACAGTTTGGACAGTTAAAGGGTACAGACAGTTAGGACCCAGAATTTGAATACCTCCACCTCTGTCTATGCCAGATTGTGAAGACCTTTTCACCGACAGATTTCTAGCCCAAATTTGTCTGCACTTTTTGCTTATATTTTTCAATATTTCTGGAAATGAACCTTAATTTTGGAGCCAACAGACAAATTTCATTTTTTACTCAAAAAAATTGGTCATTTTTGTCCTAATCTTCTGAAGGGAAGTGCAGACTATAAACAGGACTATTTTGTGAATTTGTGATGAAAAGAGGGAACTGGTGGTGAAAAGGTTGTGGCGTACAGAAAAACTAAACTTTTTTCAAGACAATGGCAATGATAGTATTTATTTCTTTTGCAGGCTTTTTTACATGGATTTCATATGGTGTGTGGAGGCGACACCCTGCAAATGGATTTCATATGGTGTGTGGAGGCGACACCCTGCAAATGGATTTCATATGGTGTGTGGAGGCGACACCCTGCAAATGGATTTCATATGGTGTGTGGAGGCGACACCCTGCAAATGGATTTCATATGGTGCGTGGAGGCGACACCCTGCAAATGGATTTCATATGGTGCGTGGAGGCGACACCCTGCAAATGGATTTCATATGGTGTGTGGAGGCGACACCCTGCAAATGGATTTCATATGGTGTGTGGAGGCGACACCCTGCAAATGGATTTCATATGGTGTGTGGAGGCGACACCCTGCAAATGGATTTCATATGGTGCGTGGAGGCGACACCCTGCAAATGGATTTCATATGGTGTGTGGAGGCGACACCCTGCAAATGGATTTCATATGGTGTGTGGAGGCGACACCCTGCAAATGGATTTCATATGGTGTGTGGAGGCGACACCCTGCAAATGGATTTCATATGGTGCGTGGAGGCGACACCCTGCAAATGGATTTCATATGGTGCGTGGAGGCGACACCCTGCAAATGGATTTCATATGGTGTGTGGAGGCGACACCCTGCAAATGGATTTCATATGGTGTGTGGAGGCGACACCCTGCAAATGGATTTCATATGGTGTGTGGAGGCGACACCCTGCAAATGGATTTCATATGGTGTGTGGAGGCGACACCCTGCAAATGGATTTCATATGGTGTGTGGAGGCGACACCCTGCAAATGGATTTCATATGGTGTGTGGAGGCGACACCCTGCAAATGGATTTCATATGGTGTGTGGAGGCGACACCCTGCAAATGGATTTCATATGGTGTGTGGAGGCGACACCCTGCAAATGGATTTCATATGGTGTGTGGAGGCGACACCCTGCAAATGGATTTCATATGGTGTGTGGAGGCGACACCCTGCAAATGGATTTCATATGGTGTGTGGAGGCGACACCCTGCAAATGGATTTCATATGGTGTGTGGAGGCGACACCCTGCAAATGGATTTCATATGGTGTGTGGAGGCGACACCCTGCAAATGGATTTCATATGGTGTGTGGAGGCGACACCCTGCAAATGGATTTCATATGGTGTGTGGAGGCGACACCCTGCAAATGGATTTCATATGGTGTGTGGAGGCGACACCCTGCAAATGGATTTCATATGGTGTGTGGAGGCGACACCCTGCAAATGGATTTCATATGGTGTGTGGAGGCGACACCCTGCAAATGGATTTCATATGGTGTGTGGAGGCGACACCCTGCAAATGGATTTCATATGGTGTGTGGAGGCGACACCCTGCAAATGGATTTCATATGGTGTGTGGAGGCGACACCCTGCAAATGGATTTCATATGGTGTGTGGAGGCGACACCCTGCAAATGGATTTCATATGGTGTGTGGAGGCGACACCCTGCAAATGGATTTCATATGGTGTGTGGAGGCGACACCCTGCAAATGGATTTCATATGGTGTGTGGAGGCGACACCCTGCAAATGGATTTCATATGGTGTGTGGAGGCGACACCCTGCAAATGGATTTCATATGGTGTGTGGAGGCGACACCCTGCAAATGGATTTCATATGGTGTGTGGAGGCGACACCCTGCAAATGGATTTCATATGGTGTGTGGAGGCGACACCCTGCAAATGGATTTCATATGGTGTGTGGAGGCGACACCCTGCAAATGGATTTCATATGGTGTGTGGAGGCGACACCCTGCAAATGGATTTCATATGGTGTGTGGAGGCGACACCCTGCAAATGGATTTCATATGGTGTGTGGAGGCGACACCCTGCAAATGGATTTCATATGGTGTGTGGAGGCGACACCCTGCAAATGGATTTCATATGGTGTGTGGAGGCGACACCCTGCAAATGGATTTCATATGGTGTGTGGAGGCGACACCCTGCAAATGGATTTCATATGGTGTGTGGAGGCGACACCCTGCAAATGGATTTCATATGGTGTGTGGAGGCGACACCCTGCAAATGGATTTCATATGGTGTGTGGAGGCGACACCCTGCAAATGGATTTCATATGGTGTGTGGAGGCGACACCCTGCAAATGGATTTCATATGGTGTGTGGAGGCGACACCCTGCAAATGGATTTCATATGGTGTGTGGAGGCGACACCCTGCAAATGGATTTCATATGGTGTGTGGAGGCGACACCCTGCAAATGGATTTCATATGGTGTGTGGAGGCGACCCCTGCAAATGGATTTCATATGGTGTGTGGAGGCGACACCCTGCAAATGGATTTCATATGGTGTGTGGAGGCGACACCCTGCAAATGGATTTCATATGGTGTGTGGAGGCGACACCCTGCAAATGGATTTCATATGGTGTGTGGAGGCGACACCCTGCAAATGGATTTCATATGGTGTGTGGAGGCGACACCCTGCAAATGGATTTCATATGGTGTGTGGAGGCGACACCCTGCAAATGGATTTCATATGGTGTGTGGAGGCGATACCCTGCAAATGGATTTCATATGGTGTGTGGAGGCGACACCCTGCAAATGGATTTCATATGGTGTGTGGAGGCGACACCCTGCAAATGGATTTCATATGGTGTGTGGAGGCGACACCCTGCAAATGGATTTCATATGGTGTGTGGAGGCGACACCCTGCAAATGGATTTCATATGGTGTGTGGAGGCGACACCCTGCAAATGGATTTCATATGGTGTGTGGAGGCGACACCCTGCAAATGGATTTCATATGGTGTGTGGAGGCGACACCCTGCAAATGGATTTCATATGGTGTGTGGAGGCGACCCCTGCAAATGGATTTCATATGGTGTGTGGAGGCGACACCCTGCAAATGGATTTCATATGGTGTGTGGAGGCGACACCCTGCAAATGGATTTCATATGGTGTGTGGAGGCGACACCCTGCAAATGGATTTCATATGGTGTGTGGAGGCGACACCCTGCAAATGGATTTCATATGGTGTGTGGAGGCGACACCCTGCAAATGGATTTCATATGGTGTGTGGAGGCGACACCCTGCAAATGGATTTCATATGGTGTGTGGAGGCGATACCCTGCAAATGGATTTCATATGGTGTGTGGAGGCGACACCCTGCAAATGGATTTCATATGGTGTGTGGAGGCGACACCCTGCAAATGGATTTCATATGGTGTGTGGAGGCGACACCCTGCAAATGGATTTCATATGGTGTGTGGAGGCGACACCCTGCAAATGGATTTCATATGGTGTGTGGAGGCGACACCCTGCAAATGGATTTCATATGGTGTGTGGAGGCGACACCCTGCAAATGGATTTCATATGGTGTGTGGAGGCGACACCCTGCAAATGGATTTCATATGGTGTGTGGAGGCGACACCCTGCAAATGGATTTCATATGGTGTGTGGAGGCGACACCCTGCAAATGGATTTCATATGGTGTGTGGAGGCGACACCCTGCAAATGTTTAGAGATGAAATTGAGCTTTTAGTGTGTGGCAGTCCAGACTTGGACTTCAAAGCATTGGAAGATTCTGTCTCATATCAAAATGGCTATACAAAGTAAGTGTGTGTGTTCATATTATGGGATATGTAGTCAATTTGTTTCATATTTTGTAAAATGCTTCAGAGTTAGAGTTGCGTGGGATACCAAACAAGGGTTCCTATGGAATATACTGGATAGTTTGGAAATTTGAAAGGTGTTCTGAAAAGTGCTAGAGAATCAGCATAAAAATCCATTACCATTGCAAAGTGGTTTATTGAATTCACCATTAAAATGGATATAAATGGTTTAGACTATCCACCTGCCAGCATGCGCTTTCTTACTCACAGCGTCCTTTGTTGACCGATTAAACCCGCAAAACTTGTGGTGTGTCGTCAAATTTTTTAACAACAAAAAATCGCCCCATTTTTTAAAATCCTGAGTTTAAACACATGGCATATATTATCATATTTATGATACTGAATCGTATATTTATGATAATTTTCCAGCTGTCTAGGTATTGTTTACATGTACATGTCCAGCTGTCTAGGTATTGTTTACATGTACATGTCCAGCTGTCTAGGTACTGTTTACATGTACATATCCAGCTGTCTAGGTATTGTTTACATGTACATATCCAGCTGTCTAGGTATTGTTTACATGTACATATCCAGCTGTCTAGGTATTGTTTACATGTACATATCCAGCTGTCTAGGTATTGTTTACATGTACATATCCAGCTGTCTAGTTATTGTTTACATGTACATATCCAGCTGTCTAGGTATTGTTTACATGTACATATCCAGCTGTCTAGGTATTGTTTACATGTACATGTCCAGCTGTCTAGGTATTGTTTACATGTACATGTCCAGCTGTCTAGGTATTGTTTACATGTACATGTCCAGCTGTCTAGGTATTGTTTACATGTACATGTCCAGCTGTCTAGGTATTGTTTACATGTACATGTCCAGCTGTCTAGGTATTGTTTACATGTACATGTCCAGCTGTCTAGGTATTGTTTACATGTACATGTCCAGCTGTCTAGGTATTGTTTACATGTACATGTCCAGCTGTCTAGGTATTGTTTACATGTACATGTCCAGCTGTCTAGGTATTGTTTACATGTACATATCCAGCTGTCTAGGTATTGTTTACATGTACATATCCAGCTGTCTAGGTATTGTTTACATGTACATATCCAGCTGTCTAGGTGCTGTTTACATGTACATAACCAGCTGTCTAGGTACTGTTTACATGTACATATCCAGCTGTCTAGGTATTGTTTACATGTACATGTCCAGCTGTCTAGGTATTGTTTACATGTACATGTCCAGCTGTCTAGGTATTGTTTACATGTACATGTCCAGCTGTCTAGGTATTGTTTACATGTACATATCCAGCTGTCTAGGTATTGTTTACATGTACATGTCCAGCTGTCTAGGTATTGTTTACATGTACATATCCAGCTGTCTAGGTACTGTTTACATGTACATATCCAGCTGTCTAGGTACTGTTTACATGTACATATCCAGCTGTCTAGGTACTGTTTACATGTACATATCCAGCTGTCTAGGTACTGTTTACATGTACATATCCAGCTGTCTAGGTGCTCTTTACATGTGCATATCCAGCTGTCTAGGTATTGTTTACATGTACATATCCAGCTGTCTAGGTGTTTACATGTACAAATCCAGCTGTCTAGGTATTGTTTAGATGTACATATCCAGCTGTCTAGGTATTGTTTAGATGTACATATCCAGCTGTCTAGGTATTGTTTACATGTACATGTCCAGCTGTCTAGGTATTGTTTACATGTACATGTCCAGCTGTCTAGGTATTGTTTACATGTACATGTCCAGCTGTCTAGGTATTGTTTACATGTACATGTCCAGCTGTCTAGGTACTGTTTACATGTACATATCCAGCTGTCTAGGTATTGTTTACATGTACATATCCAGCTGTCTAGGTATTGTTTACATGTACATATCCAGCTGTCTAGGTGCTGTTTACATGTACATAACCAGCTGTCTAGGTACTGTTTACATGTACATATCCAGCTGTCTAGGTATTGTTTACATGTACATGTCCAGCTGTCTAGGTATTGTTTACATGTACATGTCCAGCTGTCTAGGTATTGTTTACATGTACATATCCAGCTGTCTAGGTATTGTTTACATGTACATATCCAGCTGTCTAGGTATTGTTTACATGTACATGTCCAGCTGTCTAGGTATTGTTTACATGTACATATCCAGCTGTCTAGGTACTGTTTACATGTACATATCCAGCTGTCTAGGTACTGTTTACATGTACATATCCAGCTGTCTAGGTACTGTTTACATGTACATATCCAGCTGTCTAGGTACTGTTTACATGTACATATCCAGCTGTCTAGTTACTGTTACATGTACATGATACCCCATGTATTCTCATTCGATACCACACACATCATTTTGGTTCTATGCATCAAATAATTAAATATTTGAAAAAAAAAAATATTACATACATACAAAAACTATTTTGTTCTCAGTTTGATGGTTTGTTTCTCCCTATAGAAAACATCCAATCATTGAAGCATTCTGGTCGATCGTTCATGCACTCAATGAAGAACAGAAGAAAAAGTTGTTACACTTCATAACAGGAAGTGATCGTGTAAGTCCACATCTTTGCTAATACATGTACTCTGGTATAATTGGTTATATGTCATCCCATGTATGTCTAAAATTTCTGATTGAAAAAAATCTTGTAATGGTCTGAATCGATAAGAATTCTAATGTTCCAAGTTGTTATTAAGCTGGCATTCAATTCAGTGGGTTTTCATAAACAATAGGTATTTTGTATTGCTTTTCACTTGTGTTCATTACATGCAAAACTTGTTTTTATAATCTTAAATTACTATTGTATTTACATCACATACTTTTAACAAAATCCTACAAGGTCTATGAAGCAAACCTTTTCTTGGGTAAAATGCTGTATTTACATCACATACTTTTAACAAAATCCTACAAGGTCTATGGATCAAACCTTTTCTTGGGTAAAATGCTGTATTTACATCACATACTTTTAACAAAATCCTACAAGGTCTATGGATCAAACCTTTTCTTGGGTAAAATGCTGTATTTACATCACATACTTTTAACAAAATCCTACAAGGTCTATGGATCAAACCTTTTCTTGGGTAAAATGCTGTATTTACATCACATACTATTAACGAAATCCTACAAGGTCTATGGAGCAAACCTTTTCTTGGGTAAAATGCTGTATTTACATCACATACTTTAACAAAATCCTACAAGGTCTATGGATCAAACCTTTTCTTGGGTAAAATGCTGTATTTACATCACATACTTTAACAAAATCCTACAAGGTCTATGGATCAAACCTTTTCTTGGGTAAAATGCTGTATTTACATCACATACTTTTAACAAAATCCTACAAGGTCTATGGATCAAACCTTTTCTTGGGTAAAATGCTGTATTTACATCACATACTTTTAACAAAATCCTACAAGGTCTATGGATCAAACCTTTTCTTGTATACTTATTTACAGGTTCCTTTGAAGGGGGCTGTCTAGCATGAAAGTTGTAATACAAAAAATTGGACCTGACTCAGATGGTTTAATACCCACTGCCATGACTTGCTTTAACCGATTACTGTTACCATCATATTCCTGTAAATGTAAACTCCAAGACAGATTGCTCACTGCCATTGAATTTGGAAAAGGTTTTGGACTTGCATGACCGTGTTGTTCTTTAATTAATTCCACAGAATGGACTGCTATTATGCTAGATCAATGTAGTACACTTCAATCATAACAAATATACTAAAAGTGGCGTTCTCAACCATTTTAACTAAACATCCATTAAAAACACATCTACCTCAGAATTGGCCTAATGACTAAATCCTTCAAATTTCTAATAAAGCTACTTCATGGATCCATCCGTCCATTAAAGTCATGTCTATTTATTCATGGAAGGCAATAGCCATTTTATTTCAGCAGGTAAAGGGAACAGAACATTTTGTCTGATTATTGACTGAATATGGTTTTATGTACATATGACTAACAGTAGCGAAATAAGAGTATCCTCGGGGGGCGGAGCTACATCACGGGAGTTCCACGTTGCTAAGACGCGCACCACTCTACCATGTATTTCTATGGGCTCTGTGCCGGTCGAGCCGGTAAAAATTCGAGAAAACACAAACTGAACTTTGAAGTAATCCTGAACAACCAAATTTATATATGTTACACACGCAGGGCTAATCTTGTTAAACTGTTCAGGGGAGTCTCAACAAGCATCCCAAAGTACCGTTTTCTGCGAGTTTTTGGCCTTTGTTTTCACCACGAAGGTTGCCAGGCGGCGAAAATGCCCGGATGTCCGCCCCCGAGGATACTTGTAATGTAAGAAGAAAAGTTCGGGTCAGGAAAGATTTGTTCCTGTTAGTGAAATTGAAAGTATTTGAAAATAAATGATATTATTATACATCTGTCACCATAATGCCATAAGTTACAGCGGTATTTTACGAGGTATTTTCATCCTACCATATAAAGAAATGCGAATTCAAATATGGAATGGTTACGTGCGTAAGCGTCTTCTTATAATAAAAACAAACATGGCTGCCATCAGGGTTTGACCGGACTCCAAGCAAAGAAGTTGGCTGATTCTGTTCAAAATTTGTTGGATTTCGGCATTCCCATGATGTATTCTTGGAAGGAAAAGATGTATAATAAGGTTATTACGAGGATACGTCAAAGAATGCACTCAGACAGTACGCTGTGCATCGACCTCCGCTGTACTGTCTTCGTGCATACTTTGTGGTATCCTCGTAATAACCTCATATCTTATGATGAGAGGTTCAAATTTTGAAGCGAGTATTAAACTTGTATATTATCTTTGGTATTGCTGTTCTTTAAAAGAAACATGAATGCAAATTTGTAAAGAATCCTTTAGTTAATTATTGTCATGGATTTTTGTTGCGTGACAATTTTCATTCATTGCCATCAAAGTTCATTTTCAGTGTCCTGTATTTGAAGTACCGGGGTATACAAGAAATATTCCATGTAATTACATTGTTCACTTGCAGAATAATGTGCTATGTAAATACAGTATTGTTTTCCGTGAACAAAGTATATATTTTTTTATACAAGTTAGGCGTTGTTTTAAACTTCCCTCACCATAGTGGAAATATTGAGAGAATGCCATAGGGGCTGATTATATACCCGTATCAATTCATTGAAATCATTTTAGATATTCAGTCCATAGTGATGCCTGATAAACATGTTTGATTTAGACAGGTTTTGCACATAAAGTTCACGATTATACACATATTGATATTAATGAGCTGTAGAAAATGATTATAATTTCTACTGATATGGTTTACATGTTTATTTATTTTTTCCAAGATGTATAAATTTAAATATATTTATTATAAAATAACTATGCAATGTGTTATCTGTTTCATATTCTATATTGCATTTTTTGGCTGAATAAAGTATATTTAACAAATTTGAATGTTTATTGCAGTTTTATTTCATCATATCTGTTACTGCTCTTGAACATGATCATTAAGGTTTGTAAAAAAGTAGTCCGTTTGGATGTAGTCTGAAAACTGGGACTTGTTTCATTTATGTGTGTCTGTATCTCTGAATGCATAGGATGATTCATCAAAATCAAGCATTCCAGCACTAGTTAAAGTTTGTAAAAAAAATAGTCCACAATCGGACTTGTTTCATTTGTGTGCGTGTGTCTGTATCTCAGAATGCATTTGGCAATTCATCAACATCAAGTATTTCTGCCATTTCAGAACTAGATCTCGGCTGTGTGATAAGGTTATTCAGACTGGATTGAAAATGGCCGATTGATGGTCATTTTATTTTGACAAATGCAGTTCCAGTCATATCACTTACATGATTTGACTGATTGCTTTCAAATTTTACACATACATAAGAACATGTATTTATTCCATGACCAATTCATGATGGGCGAATGGCAGCCATTTTAGTCCCAAAACTCATTAAAATCAAGTGCTTCTGCCCAACTAGATCTCGGCCATGCATGGACATATTTCATTCAAACTTGGCAGGTGCTTGTTGCAAAATACCCCCCCCCCCCCCCCCCCCCGGATTTGATTCAAAATGGCTGACCAACAACCATTTGGTTTTTCACCAATGCTGTTTTTGGAGCCACGTGGCTCACCTCATGGTACAGAGCTACTTTTAGAATGGTTCAAAGTACTTGTACATAAACAATGAACTATTTTCAACTGCTGTATATGTAGACCCCTTGCTGAAATGGTATGTTGCGGAAATACATCCAATGTATACCTTTTCAATGGAAGTGGGCCTGACTAATGGATAGAATTTACTGATCAGACATTTGACCTATTAAATATGCGAGCAATCTGGGCCACTCGCAATATTGTAAAAAACGTATCATTAAAATTGTGGCCTGCCAAATAAAATGTTTGCGAGCTTTGGAGAGAAATAAATAATATAATATAGTTAGCCATACATACATATATACATTGTGGTGGAATCGCAGAGGTATCAATGAAGTTAGCTATTCTGAGCAAAAAACGTGTATTGGTTTTGTTGACGAGTGACAATATGAATACACATCCACATTCAGCAAAAACCCCAAAATGTAAGCAGATGTGCAAACTCGCATTTGACAACAGGAAGGGTCTTTCAATAAATAAGACTACATAGATATGTTGCAATTGGAAAATGTATTCTTTCTTGATCAAGCTACCTTAAGACGGCAAAATATTAAAGGTTGTTGGCAGACTTAAATGAGCGAAACATTGACAACTTTGTATCTGATGCCTCTTTCCAAGTACGTTTTTTTTTTTTGAGAGAAAGTGTTTGAAACATGCAAAAATTGTCATTTTCTGAACTATCTTTTGTAAACGTTAAAAAAACAAACATACACCGGTAACTCAGCAGCACACGTTTAAAAATTTGTTCAAAGTTTAAGAAGCATTTCGTCAATAGATATTTAAAGACTGGAATAAACAAAAATAAACATTGAATATGAATAAATAAAAAAAACATGGAGCCCAGGGGCACCGGAGTCCTTTGGAATTAAGTAGAACTTTGGTCTGGTAATTGATACAAATTAGTTATGCATGGTTTGACCAAAATCTTATCAGAATTTGCATGTTCCATATTATCAGACTTGTTTCATCTGAATATGATGATCGCTTCTTGAGATATCATTTGAACAAGTTTCCCACACAGACAGACAGAGTGCTCATTTTGTGCACATTGCTGACATAAGCTCCCCTTTGTGCAGAGCACAACTGGAGCGAAAAATGACAACTGATTTAAACATTAAAATATTTATTAACCTTTCTTTTGTCCAAATTACAATACATTTATTCAACTCAACTTTTTTTAACAAAGTACAGGCAGGATGGCTACAGGTATTTTAACAAAAGTCTGTGTTTTTTTAAATAACAGTTGACTTAACCTTTTTATAGCAATGCTTTATTTTTCTCTTAAAACATTTATTCAACTAAACTTTTTTAACAAAGTAGAAGGCAATGCAGCTAACATTTATTCAACTCAACTTTTTTAACAAAGTAGAAGGCAAGGCTGCTAACATTTATTCAACTAACTTTTTTTTGATAAAGTAGGTGGTAAGACGGCTACACACAAAATAGACTATTTTAACTTGTCGACAATCACGTTTCGTGTACTTCAAGAGTTCAGTGAGTAGTCTGTCATGACATCACATGCGATGAAAGGTGGCTGGATGGAGCTGTTTTCCGAAAAGAAATGAAATTTCCCCCTCCCGGGCATTACAGCCAAAACAAGGTCAGCTGGGACGTTCAGTTGCGAGACGTATAAAAAAAACGCAGCCAGTGATACATTTCGAAAATAAAAATACAAAATAAACGCAATCAGAGGGGCCGACCACGCGCGTTGCAAATAAATAGAACGCGTTGTGACAAAGTCTCCTCAGCCTCTTTCACTCACGCAATATACTTATGCTATTTCCCAACGCATTTATATTGACGAAAAACACCACCAAAAAAATGTAAATCAGGCTTGTAATTACTAGTAACTCAACTCGAACGCAATATTCATCACTGTAAAAGTGGATAAATTCAAACCAGCCAGCTTATGACCAGAGACGTCCGGTCGTCTTCGTTGATAATTCGCCAATTCACCATAATCGTGGTGGTAAACTGTTTAGCTGATTTTTCAAAAGATGGATATTCAATTCATTTTTCGTCTTAGCCTTGTTTTTTCGTAGTCGTAGTCCGCTTCATTGAATGTTTAGTTTGATAATTGATAAACATATATTCAGTGTGAGACTGTTGCTTTCAAGTTGTGTTAATGCAAAGATGATTTAAACTTGTCCTTTCCGTTGTCAACGTATTCAATATACGGAAATAGCATGTGTGTGCGTTTGCGTGAGTGAAAGATGCAGGTGAGATTTCTCGTCGCAACGCGTACTATTTATTTCCAACGCGCGTGGTCGGCGCCTTTGATTGCGTTTATTTTGTTCTTTCGTTCGCGAAATCTATCGCTGGCACCGTTTATTTTGTGATGTCTCACAACTGAATGTCCAAGCTGACTTTGATTTTTTCTTCAAAATGTTTAATTTGAAAACGACAAGTTGACAACATCGAGTCGCGTTTCGATCGGTTTTTAGGATTCACGGGGCCAAGGAAACAATGTCAGTACCTACCGATGATGTTGAATAATATTGTTGTGTTTACCCACCCACATGATTGACCGCATTAGGATTTCGTGTGCTTCGCACAGACCATGAAGCTAAAAAAAAACTCCAGGCACAGACCACCCACGCTCAGGTGAAGCGAACGGTACTCGTTGAAATATATGCCTAGCCATGTGTACGCTACCCTACAGTTTTTAGCGGCCGGAACATTTACACAGGGCTGTGAAATGTCATACTGTTAGTACCGGTTTAATATTCTCTCAGTGAAACTCCGTAAAACATGTCAGTACCTTCCGATGATGTTGAATAATAGGTTTGCGCTCAGACACGACTAACATGTATGTATATATATTTTTTATATTTTTATTAGACGCATAAAATCCTTAGGAAAGGATAAAAAGGGTCTTACAGAAAGAAATTAAAAAAAAAAAAAAAAAAACTACAATCTAAAAAAGAAAACAAAAAATAAAACCTTTTCTAAAAAAAAAAACAAACAAAAAAAACAAAAAAATACAATTTGCAGCCAATGGTGAATACAGAATATAGAATGAACACAGAATGTGGCCTAATACACTGATAGTTGTTGCTGTTTTGTTCCATAGCTGTTTTTTAAGAAGACAGCTAAGGCTGGTGCTAGAGTATGGTTTGCCATAATCAAAATGAATTTATTCTGACTATTTTCTTTATCAAAATTTGGAATTTTATTTTGTGCAGTCAGGAATAATTTGTCCCTATGGTGACTGTAAGCTGGACATTTCATTACAAAATGTTGCTCATCCTCAACTATATTGATTGACCGCGATTTCACACGATTTCATGTGCATTCGCACAGACCATCCACGCTCAAGCGATGCGACGGTAATCAGGGCAATGTCGCACTATCAGCACCGGTTTAATATTTTCTCAGTGACACGCCGTAAAACATACTTATCTTCTAAATGCACTCCATGATGCAAGACACCCGGGATACGCTAGGAGTTATTACTAACATTGTATCGAGGTTAACCTTGAACACACGTTCCTGTACCTCGTGTATTTATTCAATCATGATTCGATGAATAGCCGTATGTGATTCATAGCTCTCTTGTCGCCGCCCGACTTTTCTTTTACTCGACGGTATTAGTCGGCCCCAGAGGCGACTGACAAGATACAAAACCATACTACGAATATAAATAAAAATGTAAAAATCAGTTTTAAACTCATAGTTGCTGTCGACATAGGAAGTAAAGTAAGCAAATAACACCGAATAAACGGCAAGGTAAAGACTATGTCTAATTATAGTAAATACGTACTGCGTGCGTGACTCGAACCGGCGCTCGCGTACGCTGTGTGGCGCGTATCGCGTGGACGGGTTTCATGTTCTCTGCACGTAATAAGCTCGGTTATTAAGCATCCTTTTTTGGGGATGCCCGGTGGCCGAGGGGAAGACGTGTAGTGGCGTGAAGCTAGGCGATTAGGTGCCGTACGCGAGCGCCGGTTCGAGTCACGCACGCAGTACGTATTTACTATAATTAGACATAGTCTTTACCTTGCCGTTTATTCGGTGTTATTTGCTTAAAAATCAGTTGTCAGTCGTACAAAAGAGCTATGGAACCGCAGCTATGAATATAGCCACTGGTTGTTGCCTGTCAGTGCCAAGTTCGTGCAATAAAACAGCGCAGCAAGTGTTCAATTCGTCCAATAACACACACTACTTTATTAAGACAGCGCCCATGTAATCACAAATACACATCAGGCATTATATTCTATCAAAACAATTGTTATACTGTAATTTTCAGTGCGAAATTTGAAACATCGAACCACACTGCCATATCGTCCAATGGTCGTTTTATGCGTAACTGCGCATGCGTGATAAATTCAAATTAGTACTATTTAATCTATCATTAAACGAATAATTTATATTTAAAAGCTAACATCTACAAATAACAATTTGAAACATAATTTAACCACTAGTAGTATGATCCATAATGCATTTAAACCCTCAAACATTTGTATGTAAAATTCGTTATGTTTTTCTAAATAATGCAAGAACTACTGGCAGTTAGGTTAGTTTATGTGATATTTTTTTTGTTTAGCATTTTGAATCATGAAATTGCTGAAAAACTACTGTGAAAACAACCCCCCCCCCCCAAAAAAAAGAAATATGCCACTGAGATGAACACCATGGAAATTTACAAACTTCCAGTTTCCCTAAAAATACGAATGGTCCATTGTTATTTGTTGATGCCTTTCACACAGTAAGACCTGACTGTTATCAAATCTTGTCAAAAAACTGTAACCAATTTATTCACATTAGGTCCAAACAAATTATGAAGGCTGCAAATATGTCAGCTATCCATTAGTAGTGTAATACCTTGAATTTACTTATAAGTACATACATTCAGTATAATTTGATGACATGGCAGTAATTGTTGCATCAACACTCCCCTACATTATAGTCGCTTAATTTTAGGAGGTGACTGGATGTTTCCGTCTGCAACACGTTTCTGTGACTGACTCGGTGAATTTAGAATCAGAGATGATAATGCATTTCTGGTGGGTGTCATTGGTAATGAACTTTGACCTGACAGGGCTCTGCCTTTGGATGGTGTCAAAATTGATTCATCATCAGAGCTGCTATCCTCAGATGACTCGGTGCAAGCAATTTCACTTGCTTTTACTTCACAAAGATTTGATGGGTACTTTTGCGTATTCCTTTCGCAGAAAATTGACCTCTTGGTCGGGGTTGTTACATCTCTGAAATCACGAAAACTTCTAGATTGAGTTTTTGCAGGTAGTTGTACTGGATTGCTTTTAGCTGACAGTTTCTGATCAATTTCCTTGGCATTCGTTAATTTGGCAGATGAAATGGAAGACGATGCAGCTTGTTCTTTTTGTGTGGAAAGAAACGTTTGTTCAAATGCTAAAAGTTTGTCTCCAAACTCATCACTCCAATCTTCGTCCCAATCTTCACCATTTTGCACTTCTGCATTTATAGTTGGGAATTTGTCACCTGTGGCCTCTAACCTTTGACTATTGACCTCTACATTCTGTGTCTGTGACAAAGTTCCTGCAATCCCAAACTTGCCTCCAGTTGGTCTCGCTGACCAGTAGCTTGAACCAGTCGTTGCCATGCAACCATAATCAGCAGTGTCCATTTCAGAGTCTTTAGCAAACAAACGTTTCCGATGTACCATTGAGACGTTGGAATCACAGCTTTGATCGTTCACTGACTCACTCCCATCTGTTTGTTTCTCAGACAACAATGCATATAACCGTGTATTTCGCTTGTCTGGTTTCTTGTTTATAGCACTACATAGTTGGCTCTTCGAACTGACCACGTAGACTTGACACTTGCCTCGCGTAACAGCAGTGTAAACATGTTGCCAGTTTTGATACGGTGATTTCCCACCGACCAGGTAGATAACGGTTTCCGATTCAGAGCCCTACAGAGATAGATGACAAGAAGTAATTATTGAAGGATGCTGTAACAAGCGTTTGAGATAAGTCTGCTAGCTGTCCTACAAGAACATTGTGGTAGCCAAGTCAAGTACAACCATAAAATAGTTTGGTTCCAGCTATTAAGAACATGCCAATTTTACTTTATTAAATAAATTGTTCACAAAAATTATGTAGAAAAAGTTGAAAATTATCATTTTGTATCAAAAATGACAAAAATATTTCATGAACGTAGAGAACTAGTGATAGAGATTTACCCAAGGTACCTACATATATCAAAGCAATCGGACTGGTATTTTTTTTTAAAAGAAGACAAAAAAGTAATTGTTGACGGACAACGACTGACATTCACCTATATCTATGATGACAGGGGAGCTGAAAAGTACATCACTCTTCGCAGTTGTACTTGAAAAAACATGTTATTACAAAGTTTTACGATGTTTTATGTTATGAGGTACAAGATTTTCATGTTTGTTTAAAATAACAAAATGCTACATGAAATCAACGGAAACATATTTTCTTTGATGTTAGTAGAATGTTTTCTTGTCTCAATGGCAAAGCGAGTTAACAAAGCGTTCCTAGCTGTAGCTGCAGTCAGTTTGCCAAAATTATCAGTAAATGTTCCATTGAATTATTTCACAATTACAATTAAACTTACTTGGTAGGTATGTATGGTTCTGGCCCATGCATGTTTTACTTTACATCTCCTTTTGACTTCACCAAAATCTACACATACAGACCGTTCGCCATCATCGAGTGTCACCTTGCTCGTTTTTCGGTTCTTTGCATCTTTCTGTTCCACATACTAAAAATAAATCAAAATACCACTCCATTAATGTGTGTTTAGAGTCTAGAGCTGTGTTTTATGGCAATTTTCAATTGTCTGGAAGACATTCGTAGGTGCACAAACTAGCTGTCTATAGGTACTGTTTACAGGTGCACAGCCAGGTGTCAAGCTGGTGTTTATATCTGCACAGCCAGGTGTCTAGGTGGTGTTTATATGTGCACAGCCAGGTGTCTAGGTGACGTTTATATGTGCACAGCCAGGTGTCTAGGTGGTGTTTATATCTGCACAGCCAGGTGTCTAGGTGGCGTTTATATGTGCACAGCCAGGTGTCTAGGTGGCGTTTATATGTGCACAGCCAGGTGTCTAGGTGGCGTTTATACATGTATGTGCACAGCCAGGTGTCTAGGTGGCGTTCATATGTGCACAGCCAGGTGCTGTTGAAATGAAAGTCAGACTGGGTTTTGATTACCGGTACTTACTTCCTTTATAAAGAAGATCTCTCCATTGCAGAGTCTGACAGGACTTTCAGTAGCAATGTCAAACACACTGGCATTCTTAGTCATACATATCTTGTCACCTTCCCGGAAATCTAGTCTGTTTTTAGCAGTTTTCGTTAAGTGACCTGCGTAGTGTTTGCAGCAGAGCTCGTTAATTCTATCGCAGTCATTCCTGAAATACAAAGAGTTGTTGTAAAATTTAATTTACTGAGAGTTTGTACAATTGGTGTTCTTCAGTATTTGATTAATATTTGCAGCTAGCATGTAGCAATCTAAGACGCATTGCTTAAAACTAATTTCATATTAGATTGGTACATCGTTCGTACCCAGATGCTTTTATAATTAAACATACATCAAACATACGTACAAGATTTGTTGCACTGCGTCACTAATCAAGATAACTGACAACAAAGTTGCAACAAAATAACAAATTAAAACACTGACAGTTGTTTCAAAGATTAGGCCAGAGAGTCATCCAGAAATTCAGTCTGCATTTACCCGTAAATCAGACATACCAGGGCTGCTCTCACATTTCAAAGTAGAAAGAATCTTTTCTAGTGACCCAGACTATTCACGCATCTTACCGTCTAAACGCGACAAACTGTGATCTGGTATGGTCCTGAAGACTTTCATCTTTCTGTCTGAGTAATCTTCTAACTGCTTCATCAATACCTTAGGAGTTAAATCAAAACGAAGTTATGAAAATCTGCCATGCATGTTGATTCTTTTCGGATTTCTTTGCAGGACTCTGATATCTAACTCGGGTTTTTCTAGAAAAAATGAACAAGAGGGAGCAGACACAGGCGAGGGAGTTGAGCTAGAGTAGCTAGCACAGAAAACGCCATATCAGAAGGTTTCTGCACCGTTTTAATGGTGTATCTATCGCCATTGGAATATTTTGGGGGTAATTTTAGTGTATTTGGTGTCCAGATACATTGTCAGCTGGTTTTGTTGGGAAGTTTTCAAGAAATATATTTATGACTTTAAAGTTCAGTCTGTAAGAGGGCACCAGCCGAGAGTATCAGGGCGCTGCGCCCCTGTTCCCTGGTTTAGAAAACCCCCTGTAACTGTTGCATAAAATTGTTTCAGAATTTCATATACATGTATCGTATATATTTATTTTGCGCGAGAAATATTTTTGCAAGACAGAATAAATTTGATGTGGTAAAATTTTTACTGGGGATATTTAGACAAACTTTCAAAACGTTAAATTCTGTATGATTTTTTTTTCTATATTTTTTTCAAACTTTTTTGATGTAGACTTGTAACCAATTGGAAACTATGTCCATTTTCCCAAAAGTTTGGAAAGAAGATACAGAAAAAAGCACAAAAATGTGTAAACAATAGATGAAAAAAAGTTATGGCACTGAAAATCAAGTCAGTGAATACCCTTGAATTACATCACTGGCAGTGAAAACGATTACAATACCCCGGTGAAATATTACATGTATGACCAGACACTTACTGAAGGATTCAGTCTCCTCTTGAGTTGGCGTTATCGTTGAAGTATCCATGGTAACATCATTCATACTGTCTACCGTCACTTCATGGAAACCATGGTTGGAATCAAACACAGGCATCCATTGGTTTGAGATCTGAGTTGCGTTCTTCACAATCAAAGCTGATTCTGTCCTATGATTGGTTAGAAGAGAAATGCTACATCCAAGAAGCGAGTACGCTTTATACAGATCACTTAAAAAGTTGCCAGGGTCAATAGATGGGAGTTGGTTGATATCGCCGAGAAAAACTATCTTTTCTAACTTGGAGTATTCCATTAGAAACTTGAGAACTGTCGAAAAGACTTGTACGGAGACCATGCTGGACTCGTCAACAATCAAAGCATGGACATTTGAGTATTTCCAATCCTTTGGCTTACCGTACTCATCTTTCTCTGTATGGTAAAAGCTGTACATAACTTGGTGAAGTGTAAACGATGGTAGTTTGGTTCGTCTACCAAGCAAGGATGCAGCTTTACCAGTCGGTGCCGTAAGAAGTATGTGCGGGCCTTTGGGACCCGAGTCATTCTTTTCATCTTTCTCATTTGGCGTATCAACTTCTTGCTCGTAACTCTCATCAACATTTTTTCCATCAAAGTCCTCAGTTTCTTTGGAAACATCATCTTCCCCTGTTTCCTCTTCATTCATTTTCAAAAACCTTTTCTCTGCTTCTTTAAATACGATGCTCACCACATGTGTTTTGCCGCACCCGCCTTTGCCAGACATCACTGTGATTGGATTAAGACACATCAGTTTGGCTGCTTGCTGCTGCTCTGGATCATCCTGAAAATCGAGATGACCTGCCCAGTCAAATTCTATCTCCCATTTACCGTTTGCTTGTAACTTTGTTAAATATCTTGCAATGTTTCTTTCACAGCACCAATATCTCTTTAGGTAAACTCGGTTTTCCTCTCGTACAATCACGTTGTGTTCTTCTAGAAACTCGTATGCTTTTTTCCAGTTTTTCACACGGTAACCTTGAAAGGCTTTGCTCCGTTTCAAAGACAACTCAAACAAGAACGTATGACCATATTTTTGGCAGCTGAACTTCAGAACATGATATATGTAGAGGGCATCTTGTGAATTCTGCGGCATTTCTTTTATCAGGTCACACTGATTGTAAGATTCCAGGGTGGCTTCACAACCTATGACTCGATAATGACGAAGCATCTGTACATAGTGAAGAGAGAAATCATCAAACTGTACATTATGGAACAAAAAAGCTCATTCACTCAAGAATTATAACAAGAAACTTTTAACTAAATAAAAAAAAATTCCTATCAGAAGTGCATCTCCAATAAAAGTGCATACAAACCAAAAATTATATTTGTATGCATCATCATTCGTACATATCATTGATCATTACAATATCATTGATCATTACAATATTACTTATTTCAACCATAGAAACACATGTAATTTACGTCAATGCATGCACTACTAATAAAGCAAACACATGTATGAAACCCTGAATTTCAAACTCAATTCGACAATGCAAACAAATATTTCTCCGTGGATCAAAATTATGATTTAAATTTGATTTATATTTTCAAAATTTTTTGGGGGGAGAAAATTTACTATAAATAATACAACAGTTTGACCAAAAATGATGTGTAATTGACGGGAGGATGACAATGCTTTCACAAAATATCAGCAAATATTTGATCTTTAGGAGTTACGCATAAAGGCCTATTAAATCTACTTTACTCGTACTGAGTTTTAATTTTGTTATTATAGTTTCACTGGTAAATAAAATTAACTGATACTTGTATTATGTTGATGTAATCTACTGTTTATTCACAATAACTTGTAAATTGTTTCCAAAATTGTTGCCCTCTATGGCAATAATGATAACATTAACTTTTACTAAAGGTTATGTTCTAATCACTGACCAAAGAATGAAATATCATCAAAAATAAACAGAAAATATTTTTTCTCATGACCAGTTATTCATCTTTTCAATTGCATTATGATTCCCTGTGAGCATTACAGTGAAAATAAACATTTCACTATTGAGATTGCTCTTGATGTTGTACGATTAGAACAACTGATGACCTTGTATATTTAAAAACAAAATCATTGATTACCAACAGTCTAGCTGTCTAAAGTGTCATTGTACTTTGCACATAGAAATAACGTAAATATGTTTAGATTATCGACAAAGGTCTGCAAGTAATAAACAATATTTTGAAACAAAGTTAGACTGGCAAAGTCAGGACTTCTTTTTTGCTTTACAAAAAAAAATACAATTAATTGTCAATTTAACCTTTTTAGTATGATCACGAAAACTAACGTGAGCGCGAAAGAAATGAATTCTTTCGAGATAACGTTAGTTTTCACGATCATGCTAAAAGGACTTAAAACAATTAATTATTTTTGTTTTGTTTTTGCCAGTTTAAGCAAAGCAGGTAATTAGTTAATTTGATCTTAACAACATCCAGAGCAATTTCAATGGAATAACCTCCAGTCTGTGGATTTCACTGTAAAAGCAATGTACATGTTACATCCATACCTGAGAAAATCCAAAAGTCCACGGCTCTTCAACCATCACAGTTTCAAGTTTTTCAAGATGTTCATCATCTTTATTGCTCAATATATTCACGGCATGTTTAGGAAGTAGTTTAGGCAAGTACCATAAGAGCTTATTGAACTTCAGCGCTTTCAAAACAAGCATACCTTCCGCTAAAAAAATACAAGAATACAGTACATCACCAGAATCAACAGAAATTCAATCTTTGACTACATCTATAAGCCTGGATGGACTTGAAGAGATTAGAGGACAGCCTTTTTTATCTTTAGTTTAGGGTATATGTTATGGCAAGAGACAAACACTGGCTATCGTTCTGAACACAAGTAACTTGTCACCAGTTTTACCCTTCAAGAGCCAAAGTCAAATTTTGTTACCATTGACACAATTACACCACGTAATTTTTATCCCACTAGACCATATATCCACTGAGCTATACCAATGATTCTGTGTCTGACATCTGCAGTCTGGATGAATGTCTGGATGAATGTCTGGATGGATGTGAGCGACTTCTTCCAAAAAAATGCTGAACCATTTTACCTGATTCATGTAGCTGCCTTAATTAATGGGTGTAGATGAAAATTTTTGCACAAGAAGTTGATCTGCCAAAAATTATGCAAATTAGCTATAAAAACTATAAAAATGCTGAAATGACTTCTATGACACTATTTGGTCTATAGTGTTGATATTGATATTACATATGGATTAAGTTTAAACTATCAGTTTTGTTAATTTGGTGTCAAAATCTTCAATACCCTATTTTTGGCAAATATTTTTTAGTGCATATTTTTGTCATTTTTAGTAAAAAATGCTATTTTGGACTCCTGAAGGGAGTGCAGTTATTTGATTTCTGTGTGCAAGGCACACAATGGGAGACATTGCAGTTTAGTTCATCTGTGTAGGTATCTGTATTTATGGATATCTGTATATGTGAGTTTGTTCATCTGTGTAGGTATCTGTATTTATGGATATCTGTATATGTGAGTTTGTTCATCTGTGTAGGTATCTGTATTTATGGATATCTGTATATGTGAGTTTAGTTCATCTGTGTAGGTATCTGTATTTATGGATATCTGTATATGTGAGTTTGTTCATCTGTGTAGGTATCTGTATTTATGGATATCTGTATATGTGAGTTTGTTCATCTGTGTAGGTATATGTATTTATGGATATCTGTATATGTGAGTTTGTTCATCTGTGTAGGTATCTGTATTTATGGATATCTGTATATGTGAGTTTGTTCATCTGTGTAGGTATCTGTATTTATGGATATCTGTATATGTGAGTTTGTTCATCTGTGTAGGTATCTGTATTTATGGATATCTGTATATGTGAGTTTGTTCATCTGTGTAGGTATCTGTATTTATGGATATCTGTATATGTGAGTTTGTTCATCTGTGTAGGTATCTGTATTTATGGATATCTGTATAGGTGAGTTTGTTCATCTGTGTAGGTATCTGTATTTATGGATATCTGTATATGTGAGTTTGTTCATCTGTGTAGGTATCTGTATTTATGGATATCTGTATATGTGAGTTTGTTCATCTGTGTAGGTATCTGTATTTATGGATATCTGTATATGTGAGTTTGTTCCACAAATTATCAGATTTCAATGATGCTTTGCGATAATGCACAGACCTGATAAGGTTTCCATGGAAATCTGTGCATGTATAGTACCAGAGGTACATTACTTGGGGTTTGTAACTACGGTGACATGATACCAAGATCCTGATCAATCTCGCTCTCGCATAAGCGTTCCAACTCAGAAAAATGCGAATGCGCATGACGGATTACAAGAACTATTATATTTTCTGTACATTTTCGATGTATTACATTTTTTCACTATGATAGTGGCAAGACATGTTCTATTTTTTTATTACAAACCTTGAACATTGATATATGTCATGTGAGAAGGTCGTAGCCTCAGTCTCGCTATCTACGAGATGAGACTTGAATGGGATCTTGATATGATGTCACCATACAGTACTATGCGCGTTGCAAACCCCAAGTAATGTACCTCTGATATTACTTATATAATTGTGTTATACACTACCATACTCTCAAATGAAATGCCATTCTTTTTTTGCAAAAACCGTAATGAAGTCAAAAACATCTTGGAGTAATTTGTTGTTTGTTTTTTCTATTCAATCATGGACAAATAAAAAAATAACATCCAAGACGAGAAAATGGTTTGGTCCGAATGTAAACACATGTATGTGCGTCAAATGAACTGCTATGCCATACTACTGTCCAATTATCAATTTGTATTTAATGGTGAATGTACTCTGACGCCATGATCAATATTTATCAATTAAGTTTCAGTGGGGGTAGGGGGGTATGAAAAAAACTAAAGAGATTAAGTTTTTTATCCTACATTGAACTTTTGATGTTGTCCCTAATACAACTCAATTTTATTTAAATCTGTCAATCATGCATAATCCCTGAACTAAATTGAGGCAAACTTCAGAGTCATCTTAGGGAATAAATTTATTAAGAAACAATTTCACTTTTAAAGTTGAGTCAAGTTACACCCGAAGCTTACCTGTCCCCATTATGCTACTTCTAATCATAGCGGCTATTGGCACATACTCTTCCTTCACTTTCTCAAAACGTGAAACAGTTTCTTCCAGATCAGCGAAGTTCAGTTTCAGTCCCATTTGTTTTATTGTCTCAGTGAATGTGTGAACGTGCACGCCATCTATTTCGCATCCCTTAGTGAGAAACAAAGCAACTATATCTTCTGTTGCATTCTGTCGCAGTTTGTATGATGGGTACCCGATCATGAATCGTACATTTCGGCCTTTCTTGCCAACTTTTATTTGAGTTTCCCACCATGGTCCTGTGGATATAAATCCACCATGCACTGTTATCGTTTTCTTCGTGCGGATGTTATATATTCTTACTGAAATAAACAACATAAAATTTATGATTACAAAGACAGATAAGACAAAAAAACTTTATTCCAATCTTGTAGGAAATTTGGCATTTAAAATTAAATACATGTGTATTTAGTAAACACAAAAATGGCGGTGTCTGCTGTAAGCCTCGCTTTCAAATTCGCTTGAGACTTCCCTTGGTCAACTGATTTCAACAACAAATCCGAGTACCTGACGTCTTTGTTTACGGGTGACCCACCAAAAAATAAAATTCTCTCCAGTCACTGTCAGTTTCAGGCCGATTTCTCGCTATCCACGCAATTTGACAAATACCTCTCAATAGACTCTATATAGTGTCAAGTGAGTTTTAACAGCATTACGAAGGCTGAATGCCACTTAATTCAGTAAATGAATTCAATTTATAGGATTGGGATAACAAATTGTGGGAATATTTAATGTTGCCAGCAACTCAATTTTCAATGCCATTAGTTTTCACATTATGATAATTTGACAGCCTTTATTCGGTTTCGAGTGTATAAACGAAAAGATGGCGACAAGACTTCAGAATGTTATGCGCTAGTATTGTGACTGACATCTGTTACTAACAAAATAACACAATACTGTAAAATAGTTTATTTTAGCTGGAATTAATTTTCGCTGAAAAGAATTTTTGAATGTTTTGTATGGAATTTATTTTCACTGATTTTTGACAAAGTGAATGTGAAATATTAGAAAAAAGGTATATTCGCTGGATTTTATTTTCACTGAATCATTCCTTCAGTGAAAATAGCAAAAATTAATTCCAAGCGTAATTCACACTGTATAATCAATAATAAAAATTTGCATAAAGTCGTAACTCGAAAAAACAAAACAAAAACCCCCTAGTAAAGTTGCGACTTTGGCACAAGGGTTGGTGAGCAGACACCCCCCCCCCAGGACAAATTTTGTGTCGTCGCCTCTGCAGAACTACAGGGAAGTTTATATAGCAGGTTTTTTATTATTTGCAAGTATTTCACCAGCGAAAAAAATGTATAGGCATAACTAATTTGTGCTTTTTCAAACCATGTATTACACTTCATTCTTTAAAGTATTTTCTGGCATATCCCTTATCCTCATCCAATATTTTATCATTTTGCCCAGTGCTTGAAATATACTCTCAGCGTTACAAAAGCATTCACTTCATTTTCATAAAAATTTACAAAATTCACAATTCGAACTGCAACGAATGTTTTAATTGGCCGATTGGATATCCCTGGAACGTTTTCAAATAACATCGTTGAGAACTGTGCTCGTTGATTGGCTAATTAAATTCAGTTGTATTAGTTTTAAGTTATTCTTACTTCCCGTGGCTTAACAAAGACATGACAACGTTTTCTGTAAAGACGAGTACTATCACAGGGAGCCCAGGAACTATAATCAACTGTAATACGCAGTCTCTATGAGTGGGGGGTGGGGGGGGGTATCGGCTGGTATCTAGTGTAAGAAATAGACAAGGGATGAAGGCTCCAGCCAGCTCACATTTTTTAAACTCGAAAAAACAGACGAAAAGAATGAAAAATTAAATATAAAAAAAATACCAGGTTGAAGAATATTAGTTGCTTCTTCAAATTTCGCCAAAGCCCTACCTATGTTTTACCCATATCTGCAGAATAAATCAAGAAAACTACACAAATTTACTCCATTTAGGAATACCTAACGGTTTGCCCGAACGCACGGCACAGTTGGAGGCGTGGCCTGTTCAGCATTTGTCAACAACCAATCACAAGACTGGTTACGAACCACATCGAGGTCACGACTCTGTTAGCCTTGCTCAACTGGTTCGTAACCAGTCTTGTGATTGGTTGTTGACAAATGCTGAACAGGCCACGCCTCCAACGGTGTCATGCGTTCGGACTAACCGTTAGGAATTCCTAAATGGAGTCAATTTGTGTAGTTTTCTTGATTTATTCTGCAGATATCGGTAAAATATAGGTAAGGCTTTGGCGAAATTCGAAGGAGCAACTAATATTCTTCAACCTGGTATTTTTTTTAGATTTTATTTTTTATTTTTTTCATCTGTTTTTTTGAGTTTAAAAAATGTGAGCTGGCTGGAGCCTTCATCCCTTGTCTATTTCTTACACTAGATACCAGCCGATACCCCCCCCCCCCCCCCCCCCCCCGCTCATAGAGACTGCGTATTACAGTTGATTATAGTTCCTGGGCTCCCTGTGGTACTATTATAACAATGTCAACAACAACATTGCTATGAATGGTAATGGACTTGAACGGAACACACATGCATAACCACACCGATTACTAAAAAGAACTGACGACTGAAACGTGTAGGAGTGCACGCTCTGAAGATATTATTAAAAGGCTTTCAAAATATTGCAACTTACCAGTTTTCTTTCGCGGAATGGCTGATTTGGCAAGCGATGCTCCTCCGATGGTAACTTCGTCCATTTCCGAATCGTCCAACCACTGCATTTCGTCGTCGTTGTCTTCGTCTTCCTCCTCGACGTCGTCATCGTCATCTTTCTTCACGTGCTCCGCTTCAGGTAGGAAATAGCCGCTGATTATATCACAGGATTCGTCTTTTCTGCGTACAGCCATTATTTTTATCACTCTCCACCACGTCACGCGTCTATTCCCACTTGCAGAAGCCTCGTTGAACTTTCGTTTTTTAAAGCGGGTACGTTGGTGGCGCTTTATTGGACCGATTGGAATTTGGCGGAGTCATTCTGTCTATGATTCATGGGGGGGGGGGGATACTATGGATTTTGGGTAGAGTGCTCTGCAGTCATTTATAAACCGAAATAAAAATGTCGGGCAATGGGCGCTTTTCGCTAAAATGACACACATTTTGTTAAAATTGACGAAATTCTCAAGAAGATCTGCTCGGCCATGTGAAAATGAGGGTCAAAACAGCGGCCGCGGCGCATACTCGTATACTTAAAACATGTGAGCAACTATGAAAACTATGATTCTGATAGGCGGGACTTAATTTGTCGAATAACAAATCGCAAACAACAGACCTTTGGATAATAAATTACAAAAGTTTGACATCACCAGCCTAGTTTTACCATCGATTCCTAAATCATGATGGTTACGCCACCAAATGGCTGGTTAATAGGTGAAATTTTGTTTCTGTCAATTTTTTGAATGATACATGTATTAGACTACTATTCTCAACATATGGCACTTTATCGCACAGCCGAATTCGGTGTCATGTTACCATATTATAGATGTGTATAGGTATAGGTATAAGTACATTTTGTTCTTCATGTAAGCATTGGGAGTCTTTCTCTAGTTCAAAAGCTTGCTCATTCCAATAACTACACATATATAATTCAACCAATTTTCCCTGCACCCAACGAACGAACCCCAACTCCAACTCTTCTTTTCACTACAAGCAAAACAAATTTTAACTTGAAAGTCACTGGCATAAAGCCCGCCCTCACTCATTCAGAGTCCGGGGCCTGTGGTGCCGTGGTATTTATTTATTTATATATATATATATTTATTTATTTATTTATTTATTTATTTGTATTGTAAGCATCCACGTATCCGATGAACTTTTACGAAATTTTCGTGAAATATAAAAAAAAAAATGTTTTTCAATCGTAATATAATGTATAGGATCTTGGTATCCACACGTACATTTTAAAGCGGGTGAGGTCGTCACCTGCGCACGCCCGGGAATTGAGTCCCTAGCGAAATAACAACACACGCTACAAACGCAATGGCTCATGGGTAGACGCTTGTTTGTAAACAATGACACGCTATGGCCATCTGATGCATGCGCAGGTGACGACTCCCCCGCTTTGATATATCATGGAACTATATGGTTTATAGTTCCATGGATATATCAATGGGACATCTTACAAGTATGTGGATTAAACTTGGGAAAACAGAGATAATAGGCTTAGACATTTAATGACTGATTATAAAATCTCGCATGTCCATTAATATATTGATAATAATAACCGCCAGTACTGTGCCGTCGGACTGTATGATAGAATCTTCATATTATCGAAAACAATACACTGTATTAAAACGAAGTGCTTTACTGAATATATACCAGGGAACTCGGAACTCTGTATTAAAACGTTGTTTATATCAAACCTAATAATTAAGATATTATGACATTATGTAGACACGGACAAGTATCCCCTTCTGGGTGGAAATATTTTGCGAGCGATCGCTTTAGAAGCTAGACTAGCGAGGGAAGCTGTTAATATTGCGACGTCAAATACACCATACGCATGTATTCTGCCCCCATACGTCAGCAATATCACATTGGAGACGTGCACACTGACACATGTACCAAGCGAACACAACTTTTTTTTTCAGGAATTCGCTGTGTTTCGAAGCCACAGTTCTCACCTGGCAGTAATATGCAGTGGTGTGATATTTCAGTTATTATTTCGCGACTGAATACGAACGAGTTAGCAGATTTTCTGACATACTACGACAATATAACACATGATGCTAAACAGTTTACTAGTTATTGGCTGTCAGAAATGTACAATGACCCTTTTACCGGGCTTGTAAATAATTTGGACGGTACTGCCGGATAGCCATTTGACATTTACTTCGAACTGCCACAAAGGCCACAAAGGTCACACGCAACGAAAACTAGACCATTCCACAATGCGAGAAACTGCGAATACGACGCTCGCAATGCATATATAATCTTATATAAACATGCCATTTAATATCAACAAAATCAAAATCATAATTTCCATGTAAGAACACTTGGAAGGTTACATGCACAATTATATGTTTCTCTCAACATATACGGCAAACATTTACAACAATATTGGTGTACCCCTACAATAATAATGGGATAGTCTAACTACGCAGTCCATCGCGATCAGAGAGAGTACCGCATCCGATGTTTTGATTAGCAGCAACCAAAGTGTCAGAAAAAGTGTCTTGGGGATGTTGCAAATTTCCTCGGTAATTGGCAAGGTGATGCGGGATTTAGGTGTACCGCGATGACTTTAAATGAAGTATACAGAACATGTGCTACACACATTTAATACTACATCAGAATTAACATTGATAATTGTTAGCGTTTTATTTTTTTATTCGATAATTTTGACATTATACATGATTGGTTGATTGACGGCGGAGGGCCAGCTACTGCCCGAAGTGTGTCGTAGATATGTCTAATGCACATTGAATCAGCTCACATAAACTGATAATATGGAAGGTACAACAAATCACTCACTTGTGATGTGTATCTTAGATCGGCTTAGTCAGATTTATGAATTTGCCGTGGAATAAGTCCAGTTAATTATTATCCTTTGTTGATTTGTGTGATCGGTGACCGAAATAAAGGCACACTAATACACTGATATATAATTTCTTTTCAAAAAATAACGGATGCATAATTTTTCAATCCGCACATAATATCTAAACTAATTATTCACAATTTGAAACTATTTGAAAAATTGTGAATTTATGTGTTACGGAAAAATGTCGTCCACAATAACCAATACCCTTACTAGATGAGATGCTGAATTGTTCGAGTTATGAAAATCGAGTTACGAAAACATCGAGTTACAAAAATGTCCACGCCCGTATTCAACAGTTAACAGAACTTCGAGTTACGGATGCATATATTGTTGTTTTTGTTGAACTTCCACGTTTAGTAACTCGAACTTTGATTAACAGTTAAACGAATTTTGAGTTACATGCAACCTATATTTTTGGTTTTGTTTAACGATTTATATCTGTATTCGAAGTTCGGTTAACTGATAATAAAAATTCGAGTTACTAAATTTGAACGTTAAAAAAAAAAAAAAAGATATGTTGCCTATAACTCGGAGTTCGGTTAACTGTTACTTAAAGTTCGAATTGCTATATGTAGACGTTTAAACAAAAATATAAATATATGTTGCCCGTAACTCAAAATTTGTTTAACTGTTAATTGAACATCGAGTTACAATTTCAGTGTGGTTTCGCAAAAGTGGGGTTGGTTTCTGAAATATGGGCGTGGTCATTTTTGTAACTCGATGTTTCCGTAACTCGATGTTTCCGTAACTCGGTGTCCGTAACTCGAACAATTCATCGTCTACAGTGTTTATGTATGTGCGTACTGGGTGTAATTAAAACTGTAATGGAATATCGGAAATATACATTACCATTGTAATCTATCATCCAATGTCAGTTACGTGTATTAGGCCAGGGTAAAGTAATGATCCATACGTGCATTGGAGACACTAGTGCAATTAGATTTTGCACATTTCTATTATCTTATCAATATATATTCTAATCACCACATCAAACAGTATAGACGCAACGACAGGCAATGATTTAGCGGACTTTCCTGGTAATGACACACAGCAGGTGTAACCTGAATTAGTGGAACACAAATCAATTCTAAATGGTCTAATAGTCTGATATGTTGTGATTAAATCTGTACAGACGTGTAATCGTTACGTCATTAACTATCATAGTCATTAATCAATATAGGGATTAGTGACAAAAAGACAGCATTTATGATTAAATATCACCTATGCTTGTAGCAAAACATTAAAAGACTAATAAAATGAACAGGAGCACGGAGCTGTTGTACCCAACATACAAACAAATATATATGTTCTCAATTTCGCATAAATAAGGGTGCAATAAGTATACCCTTCCCATCGAGCATAAAACGTCGTCCTCACTGACACATCCGAAACAAGTCTTATCAGAGCTAAATGGAAATTTAGATTGAAATTATTCCTTTGGGCCGACACAGTGTTGCAGTTTATCTACTTTCGTGGCCATTATGCTGTGTTATCAGAATCAAATGCCAACATAGTAATGTGAAGCAAAAAAAAAGCCAAACACTTATACAATCAAACTTAACCGGCCATGATATATACCAGGTGAACATGTATACCAATCAATTTAGAAGATGCAATAAATGTCCACTTCTACTCGATTAAAATTATTACAATAATGAGCATATGCAATCAATATTCTGAATTATAATCTATTTAGTGAGTGTGGTACCCACACCAATTTTAAATTGAAACAGTTAATAATTTTGTTTTTGCTTTTCCTAGCTGTGTAACAGCGATATTGTTTTTCCATAATATGTTGTAACATATGAGGTTATAACCATGAGGTTATTACGAGGATACTGCAAAGTATGCACGAAGACAGTACAGCGAGAGTATCGACCGACGCGCAGCGTACTGTCTGAGTGCATACTTTGCAGTATCCTCGTATTAACCTCATTATTATACATCTTTTCCTCCCATGAATACGAAATCCAAAACGTTTAGAACAAATTTAGCGAACTTCTTTGTGTGGATCCGGTTAAACCCAGGGGGAAGCCATGATTATTTGTTCATTATTAAAAGACGCTCATGCACGTTATCGTCCAATATTTAGAATTTGCCTTTCCTAATATGGTAGGATGAAAATACCCCGTAAAATACCGCAAAATTACGACACGCTGTAACTTATGGCGTTACGGTGACAGATACTACTCAGTAATATAGAGAACGGAATTTACAAGAGAATCAATTGCGATAATTAATATTTTACTATGATACTAAAATGCTAATACTAGGATATGGTCCTTTTTATTATTTAAAAGGAATTCTGTCAGTTGAGTGTTGTAGAACATGTAGCAGTTTCAAAAAGACAGCTCGAAATCATATAGCGTGCGATTAACGCGGATCTTCAGTGTCAGTGATTAGATAAGCGTGCGGAAGTCGAATCTCTGACGTCACGTGCTATTATAGTATATTTCTGCTTACATTTGTGACTCCGTTCGCCATGCAGAGAATAATAAACGTCGTTGATATAAGACGGCTCGAAATAGCGTGCAATGAACGCGCGTCCGTATAATATAAATTAGGCAACTCAGGAACATTTAACAATCTATCCTCACATAAAAGAGCATAACAACTCCGGATATAATATGCTTAGGAAAATGTGACTACAAAGACTGACTAAAATCGCAGTGCTTATCAGCCCGAGGTGGGGGGGGGGGTGCAATACATAAATACATAGAATTTGCCTAATGGGGACGTGCCCCAGAAATGGGTCTCGTTTTGGGGATTTTAGGTATAAATATCGGTCTTAATTCTGGTAAAGATAGGTATAAATATCGGTAATATTTTTCCGATTTGGTATACTTATGTAAGTGACATAGGTGTTTCTATGGTCAAAATACATATTTTAATAAATCAATATACAATGCAACTGTTGGCTTACATGTGCTTCTATTGGAGATGCTCTTCTAATAGAGCAAATGCGATAACTGTTTTATTTGGAATAAACAGTGATGACAGAAATGGTATTTTGGTATAAATATGGGTGTGACGATGCCACTATCCAGGTATAAAAATGGTCACACTTTTGAGCACTCAGGGGAACCTCCTTACCCAGCTATGTATCAACTGCCCCGGGCTCATCAGAAAATTAAGCTAATGTATGTTTTAGATATCCCGAAGTTCTATATGAATACGTGGAACAGAGAGGCATGGTTGAACTTCTACACAATCATGCAACTGAAACAGAGCACTATTAGCTAATCTCTTGTTAACGGGTTATTCACATATGTGACATAGAGTATATCTACGCCATCATACACATCATATAGGGGTAGCACAGTTTGTTTAACTGACGGAAATGCCAATAGACAAGCAAGTTCATTTCGAAAATGATGCAATAAAAACATGCGATCATTTGTTGTATCATTTGATGCTTCTATCAATAATGTGAGGTTACCACGAAAATACCGCAAAGTATACACTAAGGCAGTACGGCGATCGTATCGACCGACGCGTAGCGGATGTCTATGTGGTCCTGTACTGCCTGATTGCACACTTTGCGGTATTATGGTAATAATCTTATTATTATACATCATATACTGCTCGTAGTCATAATTTAGTGAGATATAACAACCCGAAATTCTAGAGTAAAACCTGTGCGACCAGTGACGTGTAAACAAAAAAACGTATTCGAATGTAACGTAAATATGATGATATGACTAATAAGGACTATATTCGGACGCCTTCTTGAAACTCATAACGCGTCTTCATGACGTTTTACAAACAAAGTGTCTTATTTTCATTATTTTGTAATTATATATTTTATAATTCATTAACATTTTTTGATATTATCTTGGATTTGCCACGCTGATTAGGTCTACCCAAGCTGTGCATATCATTACTTATAATCGTGTATGAAGTTTGCAGAATAGATCAAAGTTACAGTCTTCAGTGAGATGTGTTGATATTTTACACGTACAGGATTTATATGTATTGGTATGTATTTTTACTACAAAATAATTCCTGACTTGCCGTTTTATCTTTCAAAAATCGTTACTCACGTAGAACATGTCCATATATATCACGAAGTTTAAGAATCGCGTACCTGCATAGTACTTCGACGCGAAAGGCTGTCAATATCTCATTGAAGGTGAGAGTTCCACAGACTTGTTTTTTTCCCGCAATGGCGTCTTTTTCTCCCCCGTAATCGCCTCCACTGTTACAAATACGTGTCTAAGAACTCACCAGCTGAATACACTTGATATAAATTGTCTTTTAATCACCCGTGCAAGAAACATATGCAGCAATAGCTCGTTTCTTTTTTTGTTTGTTTTCTTTACTTTCAGAAGTATATATTAAGTATAGACCATTTCGAGCACAGTTACTTAGGTCAATTTATATAGTTAGGAGGTTATCACCTCCGCCTGCAGTGCCTAGGCGGTACGCCGTCTTCACAAGTTCAAATCACGTTTTTAAATGTTGTTTGTTTACCGTAATTATTTGTACTGCTTTTGTAAAAATAAGTTGTTTATTTTAAACCACGATATACAGTGCCCTTGCGGAAAATCATTCGTTGCTGTATCAAAACCGCTATGTTTAGACATTTTTTTTTACAAACGTAGATCACACACAATGATACTAACAAGAACAAATCCCATCGATATCTATCACTTTATTACCATTAAATTATCTTGCCAAGGGCATTGAGTTATTAATTGATTTTTTTAAAACCATTCCGCTGTTTGGAGCTCAGTGATAGACTATTTTGCTGTAAGGATGTTACAGTTGAGTCGATATGAATTAAATATACGTAAATAGTATTATAGTATAATATGTAACAAGAAATGTATTTTTGCAAACATAATAGAAAATGAGAGGTAATATTCGGTCAGATTTCAAAACCGGGCTGTGTACACCACCCGGTTTGCCAAAGCAAGGTTACATCAGAAACATCAAACCTGAGTGAGTTATGTTTTGCTAAACGTTAGTAAATAAACTACTACTCAAATATCCATTTGTTACTCTCAAACTTGAATGAAACAAATTGTGTTTTGTAAAATATTTATAGAATATAACGCACACGGGCAAGCTTACGCGACTATGCAAATCCAGTAATACATTTGTATGTCTCAAAAACAGCAACGAAAGAATTCTACTCAGGATCATGGACTTCGGAATTACAATATTTTCCCTGGCAACAGCAGAAGCGGAATCCGTATCTGGCATCAGCTCCTTGGCAACGATCAGATGAGGAACATGCTAAGTTACTGTTAGTGCTCCAGCATCCCTGCAGTAGCATGTCATTAACAGTCTCGCCTTCCAAATCGTAGCTTTGCCACATCGAATAGCAATAATCATTGCCTGCAGCACACTCCTCTACTTTGGAACATTCAGGCTGGTCGTTGTTGCAAGTCAAGTAGTGATATGAAACACATTTTAGAGCTGAAAATATAAAAGTAAAAAACAAACAAGTTAATAGTATATTATAAATATATTCACTTCTCACATAATACCGACAATAACATGAACCATCAGTTGCATTCGGGGGAAGTATTTGAAACTAGACTAGACATGTTTAAAGTTTCACCAACTTAAATCGTCTTTTTTTACTGTCTGAAAAATGAACACTTATGTGACTGTTTCACATTCACAGTATATCAGAAGGGCACACGTCAATGACAATCCAATTCATTTCACATCTCGAAAGAAAATGTGCAGGTAAATAATTCAAACCAGGCTTGCATCAGAGTACAAGCCATGGGAATATCTATTGGTCAATGGAAATGACAGTGAGATAATTCCCAATCAGGGGATTGATCGGTTTTTACATTAAATCTCTGCCAAATGCAGGTCCTAAGTGAATTACATATCTCTAAGGACACGTGTCTAGGCATGCCTGATTAATTGGTTCCTCTTGGCATAAGAGTTTTAATGTTAAAGCCCATCAGACAATTTGCCCTTATAACCCATTTTAATACGTGACTCAAATGTAAGCGTTAAAAGCGGAAATTTTGCATTTTCCGTGGATGTAAGATTTTATACATATTTGCGACAAAGTGTGCATAAGGAATTAGCTATTGAGATACTTGCATCCGCATACTCCAATGCCTATATATTTACTCAATTCATGCCTATTCCAATAAGCCAGTTGCATATAACACATTATTGTTACAATCGTTTTTTTAACGTCCATCTCTGAAATTCCTAAAATGGGTGTTCATCTGACCATTTAACCATTTACTATATTTTGAATGACGAACAAGAATTTGAAAAGTGATTTCAAAGAAAATTACAGCTTTTCTCGGAATTCAAAGTAATTACAGTTATATTTTATAGATAACATTCTCTTATTTTTCACTCATTTCCCTACCACGCTTTAATTACTACTCCGCTGTAGGTACATGTTCTGCTGCAGGTGTTCTTCGTCTCCAACACTCGTCTCTACCAGATTTTAATCAGAATGTTTCAATTACAATCAGGCTGCATAGGCTAGACTTAGTGGTACACAAGGGCATTTTTATTACCGCAAGTTCACATTCTAATAATATATTAAATATGAAAATAACTCACTAATTATCTATATGATTATCTACCATCTGTCACTAAAATTGTTCGACTTTTTTAAAAATGTAAAAATGTTCATCAAAATATTGCACCAATATCATGGCGGGAGAGGGTATGTCACTGAAAGGGTGAAACTGACACGCAGACGAACGTACCTTCCGATTCACTAGATTCTTTAGAAATATCTGACGAGCCGAACTTCTGAAATGATAGGTATCCAGATCGAGTTACATTTCAAAGGAAATAGAACAAATAGTGTAGTGTAGTGTAGTGTAGTGTAGTGTAGTGTAGTGTAGTGTAGTGTAGTGTAGTGTAGTGTAGTGTAGTGTAGTGTAGTGTAGTGTTGTGAAGTGAAGTGAAGTGAAGTGTAGTGCAGTATGGTGTAGTGTAGTGTAATTTAAATTAAAGTTGTGTGACAGAAAGCAGAATTGGTCAACGTTGTGCGCCTTCCACAAGTTACGGGTTACTTAAATTAAAAACAAAACAAATTCCGTCTCTACATTTATTGCTCGAAGAGCAAATCTAACGTAATGTGACGTTTCTTAAAATCATTCCAGAGACGCGTCTACATAGGTTGTATAATTTGAACATATATAAGCACATGACGCGTGAATTGAGCTGTACGTTGGTGGCCATACTGGTTTGTCCGGACCGATTATGAGGTTTGACTCGTAACCATAACGACCAAGTGTGTTAAACGTTTCAACGTCTACCATTTTCCCAGTGGCAAAAGTCGATTTCGTAAGAAAACAGAACCTTACATGTATCGGAGCTGAAAAAAACATTGTTATCACACTACATTATTCGTATGTCGATATTATCTCCATGAATGACTTATTATTACGACAATGCGATGATAGAAGTCGTCATGGTTACTTTATAAAATTTTACATAAACTGTCAAGAGTCATATTAACTTTATTTTCAGATTATTATATTGTATTAAATGTTTAAAAGCATCAAACGCCAAAGAAAACTTCAGTCATGTTTACAAACGCAACACAAATAATCTTTCCTCATACAGATTGACAAATTCGATGAGACCTGCCCTTTGTAATGAACAAAGAAACTATGGAAAATACCGTAGAAAAAGTTGCGCTAACATTTTAGCATGGAAATTAGCTAGTATGAGAGACGCACGTCAAGATATATAATAAAGAAAACATTTGAAAAGAAGAAAAAAAAATAAGTAGCTCACCACACCCTCTGGATTATACTGGGCACCCACCACAAATACCATCGTGATAAAAATGAACAGTCTTTCCATGATAGCGGGCACGACTGCGTACGTACGTTGTAGCTGGAACAGAAAGAATGGTAATCAGTGTGCGGAGTATTACCGATACAGGATATGAGCGTATAAGTAATCTCATTATAATAATAATCACTTGTTACGAGACATACACCGCCAGGATGTTGATAACATCCGTGTTTGAAATCGATCTGTTGTAATCTCTAAGGCTTTTACATTTGTTGGCGAACTCCGTAAGTGAACACGGAAAATCTACTCCATCAAAATACTTGACATGGCATGGAATCTAAAACAAACATTCGTCTAGGTCTAGATATCTCACAATATCTCAGGCACATCTTCGATAAGACAGTGCATGGATATATTTGTTTATAGATAAGTTCTTATTTCAAAGTTATTAGTGTAATGTATTCTACATTCAACGGTTTAATACGAATATACTGACGACAATGCTGGAGCAAAAAAAATCGAACCTTTAAGGCACTTGAATGACGGTGTATAACGAAGCTTCGTCCGTGTAAATCGTCGCTCAGAGCAACCATGACGTCACGTGCACACTCCATTGTAATTACCATATTAAGTATTTTCAAGCCAGCCCTGGCAGTACGTCATACTCAACGTAGCGGATGCACTCGCCGATTATTGTTCGAGGCATATCTACTTTATATCACGAAAGTAGGGTAGTTCGTAAAGGTTCGATGACATTTGGCGTTTGGTCACGGCATGAACGACCATGAACTTATACGGCTGAAAATAGTTAGAAATAAAATCATATAACGATGACTTTTTAATCATGCTATATGATGTTTATGTCATTATTAAACGTTGACTATACAGTTGAAATGATAAGGTACTTCTCTGTAATCTAAGAACCCGTGCTTATGTGATGCTCATCCAAGAAATTAATTAGATTTACTAGACATTCTTATAACTTGAAAAGGTTTTTCAACTCTTTGAAGTTAATTTCTAAAACTAAAAATCCCTAAAAGCATTTCATTTTGGTGATTTGTTTGTATTAAATTGATTAGGTCTCGTTGCCTAGCCTACGCACAGAACTGTCTAATGAACATCAAACCAGAGAATAATTGGTTACTTTAGTCTGCATGAAACTGACAGAAAGCCTGAGTATCACTTTTGCTACTTGCATTACACTTGACATTATACTGAACTCATACGCCTGACAAAGGCATCATATGTATTAAGATAAAATCTACGAAACTAGGTAGAATAAGCTACATTTTACAGCTGACCTTTTAGGATGACATTTGTCTGCTCGGTTGATATGAGACATCTCATTATGAGGACACGCGAAATGGATTAGAACGGAAGAAAATATGGCTGGACTCGTAGTGATAAGGCTGTTGCGTCAATTGCACCCCAATTGCAAATAATTTAACAGAACGCTTATGAAAACGTGATTCAATGACCTAAAATCGGACGTTTAAAACCGCCATTGTGTGTTGCATTATATGAACTGAACTGAATTAATTGAAGGTTGAACAAGCGTTTATTGGGCTTGCTTCATAGGTGGGTTTATTTTGCTATGACTCTACAATGATAGGAGGGGTGGGGGTAATCACATTCCAAAGATGTTTGTCATTCCAAACAGTAACGAAATAAAATTATTCGACTGACAAGAGGGGTTTTTGAAAGTCACAACGTCAAAGTAGAGTAGCTCAAGTACCACAAATTAGTTGTTGTAATTCTCATGTTAAATCCATTCGATACCATGACATTCCAGTATTAACATTTCCAAATAAAATGAGTAGTAAAAATAGTTTCTCCATACATTTGTTTTATAAAATGAAAAAAAATCCATGTGTGTTCCCTATTGTTTTTATGTAAGATCACACATAAAGTGACGTAATCACATTATGCTTACTGGTTACGTATAATTTAATTGATTACTATGTTATATTATCTCAGATTGGCTAAATATCCCTCACTCCAAACTGCGAATCAAGTAACCAGCAATGATTGCATATTTATTAAAATGTCAATTTTGTTCACTTTTTTTATAGGTTCTTAGTTTGCTAGTGATGTATGTTTGTTCTTTACTGGTGTACGAATTGTTATCCTGATTTCACAGTTTTAACCGTTTTTGAACATATATATCTTCTAATTTTGTATTAATTACTTTTCTCTTATTTGTTGTTATTATTGTTTCCACCTCCCCCGTGTTTGTTCAACTTAATTGTTTGTAGCCATTGATTGATCAAAGCTATAATAAATGGTTATTATTCTAACACGAGAAAATAATTATTCATGTGTAATGCTGCTTAAATGAGAATAGATGTATTGGTTTGCACTCTTGCCCAATACACCTAAACATATATGTGTGTTTATGGGATATCTTCGAATTCCTTTTTCAATCCTTAAAGTATTTCTAACAAAAAATGTTACTATTACCATTTGTAATAAATTTAAATGTTAAAGTGTAACGGGCCACTGTTTTGCTTGGATCTCTAAAATAACATATTTTTGTTCAATTGGAACTGTTTTATTTTCAATTCTCTTATTATTAATAATAGTATTAATGTTATAATTAATATGATATGATATGAATTTTATTCAGTACAATGGCCTCAGGCCTATGGTACAATAAACAAACAAAAAATAGAAAAATACATACAGAGGAATTCCTTTAAATAATTGTTGAAATCTACTAATCACAACTGGTTAAGTAGATTGACTCTGTGTTTAGAAACGTAGAATACAAATTTTGAAATTTGAAGTACAGATAAGTTGTCAAACTGCATTAAACGAAGACATTTTTCGTAAGTCTGATTTGACAGATAAAATATCGGTAAATATTTGTTTCTAAGATTTACATAACGTGGATATACCAAGCAAAAATGGTATTCATCCTCAACTAACCCTAAATTACATAATTTACAGATTCTTATATTCCTCGGTATGTTTAGTTTACGATCAGATTCAACCCGAAGGTTGTGGGATGATGTTCTAAGCTGACATAGTGCAGAACGTAACTTGTTGTCTTTTATTAAATGCAAATATTTTTCACATCCAAAATCGATCTTAAAATCTCTGTATTTATCGAGTTTAGGATAATTGTTGAGATCTGTAAACCAAGTTTGTTTGTACATATCATGAACTCTTTGGGTGAATAGAGACAAAAAAGGAACAGTTATCTTCCATGCCTTGGTTTAACCAAACAAAACCAAAACCGTGCGAAAATAGTAGTTCTTTGACTTGGAATTTATATTCTGGCCTCTTTAATACTAAAAAACAATTCTGTATGGTAATATGGTGAAATTTGAAGACCATATTGACCTTTGACAATATAACTATGTTGTCAGCAAATATTAAACATAAATAGCTTAATCTGCAGCACTCTGTTGTCAGTGACGACTTATATCATTGTCATACAAAAAACATACACGTTACGACGGAACCGATACCGATAACAGAAAACGTAATTGCATTAACTGGTTTCCATGGAGATTTATCATGATGGGCGTTTGAAACCATTTGAAATAGTTTTGGCAATTTTAATTTGTAACTTATGCGATTCCACGTGTTGTTCATTATGTTACAGAAAATGTTTGTGTATTCATGATTTCACAACGTAGGACATGAAAAGACCAAGCCTATCTGAACATCGTCTACTAACTGAAAGTATCTCTGCATTGCCATTGCAGAAATTAACACCTACTTAACTCTTATACCTCTGAATTTACATTGCGACATTCATTAAATATTGAGACAAAGTATCTCTAAATTTACAATACAGCATTCAACAATGACTGGCCGATGTTGTCTCTGAACCAAAATTAAGACATTCAACAACTACTAGCTGAAGGCATCTGTGAATTTACATTCACAGCATTCAACATCTGTCAACTGAACGTTTCTCAAAATTGAAATTATGACATTAAACAAACACTGTATTTGAGCATTACGTATGATAAATGTCCCACGCCGCCATAGACGATAATGAGCACAAATCTCGCATATGATAGACGTGACATGCATAGCAATTCCCGATGACAAGATACGAGTATGTCCCTGGTGTGATATTAGTATGCGATGAAGATTACAGCTAATCACACAATTCTATTTCTAGTAAAATGTACTAGATATGCTAAAGCCCACATTGGACAGCAAGTTCACCTAAGCCTAAATTGTAGTTGCTAGTATTCAGTCCAAGCCACGAATTTCATCTTACAAACACTGCATGTTTGTACCTCGAAAGTTTTCTTTGTTGAATTTCATTAATTATTATTGACATTATGAGTTTATATCGATTTCTTCCTATGCTTTCCTTTGTCATGGCTTGAATCCTACAATGGAAAAATCAATATATCGTCTATGATGAGTCAGTATGAACTGAGTGTACCCTACATTGCCTATTCGGGTAGATGGGTTCCCGATTTAAATATTTGTTTTGTTCTGTTTCAGTAATACCATAACAGCGTCACAATCTTCAATGATGAAGAGGAAACTGTAAAAGCATTCACAAGTCGGCAGCGCCCAGGGTCATGTACATGACATTGACAAAGGCATTATATACAGCAGTCTGAACCCTGAACTTCTTTACTTTTCACATTTAGCAACTGTTAATTAGGTTATTTTAATTAATTTCATCATATAACCACATTCTCTGTCTGTCGACTAGCATATGAAATAGAGGTAGGATCTGTCAGTTGTATGATCAAGCAAACAACATACACGTTCACTATACACAGACAAGCCCATCTGGTATGTTCGGTCGTTTAATGAGGTTCTAAGTTTGATTACAGACGTTTTTTTACACAATACACCACAATGAAATGTATTATCCTATAAGCATAACATGATTCGGATATTTGTATATTTTCGTATAGCGATTATATTTATGTGCTAATTGCAATCAACTAAATAATTTATTTCTGGTCTATATGGTAATTTTATTATGATAAATTCGTTTAATTTTCATATAACAGAAAACCCGAAAATACAAGCGGTTTATCGTAACCGACCTCCAACCGGTTTCCTTTTACAAGTCGCAGGTAGACAGTGTCACCTTTGACCAGCTTCAAAACAACCCCAGCGCTACCAGTATCACCGGTATTGCCGGTCTCGTGCACGGAAACCTGTTTCTCATCACTTTTCTCCAAGTCGACTTGAATCGTGGTTACGTTACTGGGCTTTCTCATGTTGAACGAAAAATAGTATGTGCCCGCGTACTCGCATTTGAAGATGCCGGTTTTGTGGACGAAATCGCCACCAACGTTGGTTAATGACTTGCTGAAACTAATGATCTCATTATTAGCAAAGCCACAAGCAGCGCACGTACACAACCCTGTGAACGCAGACTTCTTTTTGCTGCCGCCTTTACAGTCTTCACCGGGTTTACCTTTCCATCCTCGCTGTCCCTTTTCACCCTTGGGGCCATTCGGTCCTGGTGGGCCTACCGGGCCTGGTGACCCTTTTGGACCAGTCGGACCTTTAGGTCCAATAGGCCCAGAGCCGCCTTTTTGGCCTGGTTGACCAGTACTACCCTTTTGACCCTGGCAGCCTTTTTGTCCTGGTGGGCCCGGAGGTCCAGCTTTACAGTGATTCCAAGAAAGTCCCCCAGACCAGGAACCAGATCTGGAATGAGATCTGGACTTTGATTTCAATCCAAACCAACCACGTCTTTCCAAATCACCCAAACCATCTTCGCCACCACCATCCAACCCTCGCGCATCTTCTTGAACTAAAGGCTCTTCTGCGTCCTCATCTTCCAAGTCTCTCTTGTCGACGTCTAGCTTCCTGTTCGATCACATTATCCTCCTCTATGTCTCTAATTCCAGGTCTTTCGGCTGCTATATTCGCTGCGTGCACGGCGCAGCAGAAGCCGATCAACAGTACCAATACTATCTTCATCACGCAACTGTAATGAAAGTACATTATTAAATAGTGAGATATGTTTGTTGATATAAACACCAGGAATTGAATTATCGTTAATTGTATAATACATATGGGAATGTACATGCACTTTGGCCTTAGTTGTACAAACACAAGAAAGCAATGAAAACCATAAATCATATTTATATACCCAAAATATAAAATATCTTTTTGAAATGCAGATACTCAAACCTTGACTATTATTGATGATATTTTATTACCGGAGTGAATTACATCCCATTGTGATGTACATATTGTTTTAGATGTTATTTTTACTTAGGGTTTTTGAAGATTTGATTGTACGCGCATAAACATAAGATCGTTGGTTTTTCGACGAAGCTCTCAAAATGCAGTGACCCAAACCTTGTAGAAACTAAATTATATATACGTTTAAATGAATTTAAAAAAAAACTATCAAGACTATACAGATATATTCAGTGAATGGTAATTTATAACTGTCTCAAGTAATACATTTATTTAACTTGTCCCACAGCTCTGGCCATTCATGTAGAACTTTTATTAGTTATATAATTATAAATAATTCGTTGAAGAACAATGTACGCAATCAATCAATCAATCAATCAATCAATCAATCAATCAATCAATCAATCAATCAATCAATCATAACATGAATAGCTCGCACCAAATATGATTGATAACAAAGTATCAACATCAACACAAACCATTACCATTGCAGACATACTTCATTCAAGAACCAAAACGTACATACATGTATAACACATGTATTCATTTAATCATCCTATAAACGACAAGATTTACAAAATTAGGTATAGTTATTAACTGTAAATATTTCATTAACCGGTCACTGGTAGCATAGTAGTTGTCGCATCAGACTCATGATCGGTAGACCAAAGTTCAAATCCAACCTGAGGCTGAACATTAAAAGGGTCGACCCATACCCTGGGTGAGTGTTCCACATACTCAATGGGAAGGCCAATTCCACGGGCCGAGATTCATTCACTAACGAATGCGAATTTGGGGGAACCTTGATTAAGGTCTGCAGGTGCTAGTGTTCGACCGAATCTGGCTGACGCCAGGATAGCGCATTAAATTGCCATTTGATAGGAGGATGGCTGCACAGCCCTGTCATGCAAATATGAATATGAATATGACTTCTGTGGCAAAAATGCACTATGTGTCAGCACTACCACTTGCAATTTGCATATATAAAAAAGTCAGGATAGACAACTGTCGCCTCGCACAAAAAAACAACAACATATATTTCATTAATACATTTGTACAAAAATAAAAACATCGCATATGACTCTTCTTGTCTTTAAATATGTTAAAGCGTATACTTGTTGCATTCAAAACGTGACACAAAAACTACCAGCAAGTTGTCGGTGAAGAAAATAAAAAAAAATCGAATACTTTAATTATAGAATTGCGTAGAATTCGAAAAAAACAGAAATGAATCATACTGCTCTATCAATCCAGTATATGTCAGATATAACTGAAGCATAACTATAGTAGAAAAAAAAACTTACCGTAGGTGTGCCCGGGTCACTAGAAACATCAGACTATTCCAAAATGTAAGACACCATCCCTTATATGCGCCGAGTGTTTACCTTTCATATACAAGACTACACACACACAACAGGTTTGACATTTTGTTTTTGTGTGTTATAATAATATTTAACTGTAAAGTCTGGTAGTCGTAAATATGCATGCAATATGGTCACATTTCTGAAAAAAAAATGTCGATAATTTACTTTCTTATATCCGGTCTGACATTGTCAATAGTTTAAGCAATTAATGAGAACGGCATTTATTATCGTTAACTACATGGGATCAACTGGCTATATCATCGATACTTGTATCGATATCGGGTGGTGTGGTTGGGATTATACCATGGTATAATATTCATTCGTGAAAGTGAGTGTCATAGTCAATGTTCATATAAAGTTTGTCAGATGTTGTCGATTGTTTCTGTAGAAGTCTGATATTCATCAGAGGTTGATTTGTGATTTGTATCTGATTGTAAGTCTTTTGACTACATGGTGTTGATTACTTGTTGCCATCGAAAATAATTCAACCAATTTGAATCAGCTACTAATATTTCCATATAATACACATACATAATTAATTAATTGTATATGACCACTGACACTTTTTAATTAGTACATGATAAAACATTTAATCAACAGAACTGTAAATATAAATATTATTTCTGTCTTCTGTGGCCGACATCTAAATGAACCCCGCCAGTCAAAAAGTTGGGTTGACCTTCGACACTCAACGACATTTGACCTCGAAAGTTACACACTCTTTTACGGTTGATTTTGCAAAGCTATAAGCAACACGAATTAGCACAAATGTCATTGGATGGGAATTCAATTAGTGCTACTTTATAAAGTAAGTTATTCCTGTGGTTTTTCTCATGTGAAACAACCCCTACAGTAGCCTGGTTATCTTATTATTTCATCTCGACAATAGTATGGACATGCTGCCCTGATGTCGTTTTTACGGCAGGTGTGTGATGCAATCTCCTTCTTACGGGGTATTAGGGCTTTATGCTGTAGGACCTCTGTGACACTCAAGTTTGCACGGTGTTGTAGAAACGTATAAATACAATAATGTTATCAGGGACTATGTTGTGCGAGGCACTGTTATTGGAGTGAAATTCTGCATGAGATACACTAAAACGGGGAAAACACGACATTCTGCTTACATGTCTTATTGGAAACGAAACATGGCACTGATGTTACTCAGAAAGGTTTCCCACTATCTTCATTTATCTTGTTTTCTGTTGAATATTTCAATAACATATCTGGCTTGAACGGATTTGAATTTTCCGTGCCTAACAGCTGCCATTAAAGACAAATCACATAGCATATCATACTATACATATGCGCATGCATTTGTTTCATGGTCCAATTCAAGATGGCCGTATTGCGGTAACATTAGTGTTAAAATATCATCAAAATCACGTATTTCTGCCATTCCGGAACAGGATCCTAGTCATGCAGAGACATGTTGCAGCCTAATGGGTCCTTGATGCAAGTATTTTTTTGCAGATCGGACTAAAAAAACAAACAACTGAACACCATTTTGTTGTGACAAATGCAGTTCCAGGGTCCTATCTCTGACATGCTTTGACTGATCACATTCAAACTTGACACTTAAATCACACATCATATCATGATTAATATCAAGATAGTCGACTAACGGACTAATTATAGCATCAAGCAAAATCAAGCATTTCTGCCATTTCGGAACTGTTCTCGGTCGTGCATGCGCATATTTCATTCAAACTTCGTATATCCATTGAACGTAATGGGTCCTTGATGCATGTCGTTTTCCTCCATATTTGATTTAATATGGCTGACTGATGGCCTTTTTTGATTTTAACGAATGTCATATTGCTAACACGACGGAACAGATCGTGTTCAAACTTGACACATACATCGAGTAGAACATTCGAACATCAGTTTCAGAATCTGATTCAAGATGGCTGGTCGTCATATTCGTGCTGGAAATGCATTATGAATCACAAGGGCAGAACAAAGGAAGGAATCGCACAAATAAACTAGCTCAACTTTGTATCATGTCTGTCACACGAGTGTCAATGATTATTTGGCACTTATGTCGACAATCGCTAAAACCCAGGCGGTGGCTTGCCATAAAGTTAATTGCATTACAAACTTCAGAAGACTACAATATTTTTAAATTATTGCAATTCTTGCATATTTAATCAAATTAGCCGACGATTTTATTTTGACTTAGGGTGTAAAAAGTGATTATGTTAAACTTATTACAGTACCAGGTGACATGAACATATGGATATGTAGTTCTAAATTATGTACAGTGATGATAAGTATCGCGCATCGAACTATGTGGAGTTTGTGGGTGATCCAATCTCCTTCCCATAGATCTTCGATCTGTACGCAATAGTAATTTGCATCAACCAATTTTGTCCACTAACCCCGACTCTTACCACGATGGTCTAGGGTTCGCCAGAATGACTCATACCATCTTATTATAAAAGTTTGATTGTACTGCCCGAGACCATCGTATTATAATAACCATCGCCCCCAGATTATTGTATTATACTAGTAATGTGGTCAGTCCAGACCATCGTTTTATAATAGCTTTAGACTGCCCTAGCTCATCGTATAACTAGACATCATATAACTGCAAGACTTCTTCAGATTGTTGTATTATAATAGTTCTAGACTTCGTATTATGAATTCTAAGCTGCCCAGACCTCCTGAGCAACATGTCCTGACTACTATGGAGAGAGGCGAAGGACTTACGATATAAAAGGCAGGTGACCAAACTACCACTGTAAAAATATGTAGAATTTTGCCAAAACCATTGATAGATATGCCTGCATTTGAGAATTTTCAAATCAGTTCTATCGTTGTTTCATAGTATTATTTAATTTAAAAAAGGTTCACAAAAAGTTGTACTTACATGTATGAAAGGTGGGTTTGTTTTTTCCCAATTGACTCCGTATTAAAGGCATGAAAATAATATCTTTATATTTGTCAGTTAATAAATGAAATATTGTATTTATTGGGGGATTTCTTTTTGTCGAAATTTGTAGCTGTCTTAACCGCGGTTTTATACAAATTCAGGTGGAAGCGTTATCAGGCTGGCAACACACACAATTTTACACAAATAAAATCATATAATATTATGGTATGCTTGATGATTCTTTTAATCTAGTTTCAAGGTTTGATAAAGAATAACTTATTACAAATTTTAACACCACGAAGAAATGTATTATGCTACTCAAGCCAGGAGCCTGAGTAAGTCTGAAGATATTTGTACAATTTCGTTATATATAGCAATTTTATTCTGTGTGTTAATGACTGGATAATCAACTTGAATGAAATTTTTACATGGTAAACATAGTTAATTATTCTTTTAATCTTCATATAATAGAAAACCCGAAAATACAAGCGGTTTATCGTAACCGACCTCCAACCGGTTGCCTTTTACAAGTCGCAGGTAGACAGTGTCACCTTTGACCAGATTCAAAACAACGCCGGCGCTACCAGTATCACCGGTATTGCCGGTCTCGTGCACGGAAACCTGTTTTTCATCATTTTTCTCCAAGTCGACTTGAATCGTGGTTACGTTACTGGGCTTTCTCATGTTGAACGAAAAATAGTATGTGCCCGCGTACTCGCATTTGAAGATGCCGGTTTTGTGGACGAAATCGCCACCAACGTTGGTTAATGACTTGCTGAAACGAATGATCTCACCATTAGCAAAGCCACAAGCAGCGCACGTACGCAACCCTGTGAACGCAGACTTCTTTTTGCTGCCGCCTTTACAGTCTTCGCCGGGTTTACCCTTCCAACCTCGCTGTCCCTTTTCACCCTTGGGGCCTTTCGGGCCTTTTGGGCCTTTCGGACCTGGTGGTCCTTTTGGACCAGCCGGACCTTTGGGCCCAGCAGGCCCTTTGCACCCTTTTTGGCCTGGTGCACCGGCGCCACCCTTTTGACCCTGACACCCCTTTTGACCTGGTGGCCCTGGGGGTCCAGCTTTGCACTTGTTCCACGAAATACCACCAGACCAAGACCAACCTCCTGATTTAGACCCGGATCTGGATTTGGACCTCGACTTCGACTTCGACTTCGACTTATGATGTCTTTCGAACAGTTCCAAACCATCTTCGCCATCTTCATCCAACTCTCGCACATCTTCGTGAAGTAAACGCTCTTCTGCGTCTTCATCGCCCAAGTCCCTCTTGTCAAGTCTAGCCTCCTGTTCGATCACATTGTTTTCTTCTAGGTCTCTAATTGCAGGTTCCTCGGCTGCTATATTCGCTGCGTGCACGGCGCAGCAGAAGCCGATCAACAGTACCAATACTATCTTCATCACGCAACTGTAAATTATATTAAAAAAGCGCATGTGCGTTATTTAGTTTTCATTTCATGGAAATGCTGATTTTATGATCCACAGAATCAACATTTTTGATGTTCGAAACATTCGTATACAGTATGTACCTTGAGCATTGAATGAATGAACACTTGCTACACTTACGATATCTCCGATGGGCCTACGTTGCACTATGTTGATGTATTTATCGTGCAAAAGGAAATATAAGGTAAAAGGTAATACATTGGCTTACAATATTGTTGGATTTCGAGATTACGTCTGAAATTATATAACAGCTGACGTCGTAGCAAAATTATCTTTTAAAATGGTGTTGCGTGAACCGGTAGATGACATCGTACGCCTGCTCAATTAAATATTGAAATCGACTCTCATACTAGGGGGGGGGGGGGGGTCAGTGGTGAGAAAATAGCATAACATTATTTATGCACTCTTTGAGAGCTGACGAATTTGTTATTACACCTAAAAACGAAAAGATAGTTTATCACCTAATTTAAAATGTCCATTCACGTAATACACGTTACACTGGATAAAACAATCTTCGTCATACACTAATCATTTCATTCGCAGAATCACTCTTTGGCTCCAGAAATGTGCATTCGTCGTGCAATTTTGTGACTATCTCGCAATTCGCGTTACTTCAAATGGGATTTCCGTCGTATATAACACTAGTTGCAAACACTTATCTTATACACCCTTGATAATACTTATTATCATTATGTTTATAATGTTATCTAATAACGCAATCATTACTCATATATAAAGTCTGTCTTCATTGTCTTTCTCGCCCCACAGAGAATCCGACTTTTTTCACCATCAGTGCAATGTAAAAACGTTCACATTTGGACAGTCCTGGCTACTTCCTGTCTTAATCATGATACGGGACAATTATATCCCTGGATATTTACTTGCTACGTGTCGTATTCCCTACAAACTGAGCAGCCCCTAAAATGTAGTGAACCTCACAGTGTACGTTAAATATATATATATCGTGAATTTATGGTTTTGCTGCTCACTGAATGGTAATTTATAATTGTCTCTATTACCATGCAAACAAATAAAAATATAGGAGAAAATAGTGATATATTGCTGAAATAAAAATGTTGAAATCGCCCAAATACTCACCGTAGTGTCCAGGTGCCTTGGAACTTCAGACCAATATCAAAATGTGAAAAACCACACGTTTTATGTGTTCTGTGTTTGCTTTGTATATACAAGTGCATACACAGCTGGGTTTTTGTTTTTTATTATTGAGTGTTATAATAATATTTAACTCAAAAGTCAGGTATTTGTAAATGCACATGCAATATGGCCACATTTCTGAAGTACATGTTGAAAGTTTACTTTCTTATATCCGGTATGATAATGTCAATAATTTAAGCAATTAATGAGAATGGTATTTATTATCGTTAACTACAAGGCATCAACTAGCCACGCCATCGATACCCGTGTCAGTATCCGGTGCTGAGGGTGGGGTTATTGCATAGTGAAATGACGAGATGAACAACTAGCACATTCATATGCAGCAACACGGACATATCCATAGACACATATTAATTGGTTTTATTGTAAAAATTATATATGACCATGATGCTAGTATGAAATGATAATTCATAATTACGAGGTGACCATTAGAAACTTTGAGACGGCAGATTAGAGATTAGATTAGAGATTAGAGAAACATACTCGCGTACCATCTCTTTTCCCCTGAACAGTTTCTAAGAGTCAGTCGTAAACATGACACATATTGGCTCGTATTTTTATAACAACGCTAAATATATCTAGACTATTTGAGATATGATATATGTACTTGAACTCGTGTCTTACAAATATATTGTGACCAGGAATATACCTCGTGATTTCTGTGCGATTACGTCATCCATTTATAAGCTTGTTCACAGTTATCCATGACGTGCGCGTTCAACGTTTCGTGCAAGTGGGCTAAATTAGTGCAACTGTCACGGTGTTCAAAATCAAACAACTAAGTGTGTCACGTGACACAGATGCAGATAATGACTTAAAAAGCGCATTCGTAAATAGCATCTAGTGTTTAGTGATTCTAAAATTATATATTTTGCAGTCATGGCTAACAGATTCTGTTATAAATATAGGAAGAATGTGCAGACAAAAATAATACCAAAAATAGCTCACATATTGCCTTTAATAAGTAATGAATTGGTCAAGTTATAGGCAAGGGTGAAATAGGTTTTAAATATTTCGCATATGTCACTGCTTAGAGCAACAAATCATATGTTGCTTACCATACATTATATCGGTTTGCAATGATGTTGATTGGTCACATCACATTTTAACTATGTCTAATTTTATTTTTCACGGAGACGTTTACGCCAATCTAATATGCCACCATCTTGCTTCGTGCATTTATAACAACACGGCTTTTATGCAGACTTGTACATATTCTTGGACTAAGTCTAGTGACCAGGCAATTAATTAATTTAAAGCGGGGGATTCGTCACCTGCGCATGCGTCAGGTGGCCACAGCGTGTCACTGTTAACAAACAAGCGTCTACCCATGAGCCTTTGCGTTTTTAGCGTGTGTTGTTATCGTCACTTAGGATTCCCGCGCGTGCGCAGGCGACAACCCTCCCGCTTTAAATCTACAAACTAAGATAGATGTCACGATTAAGCATAGTATGACAGGAAAGATAAGAATTGCCCCCAACATTTTTATAACATTTTCCATAACTTTGTCCAGTCGTAATGTTAATTGTATAACACACATACCACAATTTGTCGTTGTTGACAATTTCTGACAGTACCACCGTGACAGGCGAGGATGAAAAGCGGACACTGGTCGTGAAATGCTATAACTGCCTTTCCCGCGCACACACATACACGTCTTACCATCGTTGTAACAACAGACAATCCATTGGATTAGCTTTAAATTAATATAATAGTTGAATTAACTTATAATATAGTTGCGATTAAACTCGATTAATACCCGTTCCTACATACGGTTGCGTTTTAATTGGAGTTTAAATAAAATTCAACTACAATATGGTACAATTACCATATGCAAACTTAATATGATTTCGATAAAATATAAATATAAAAGATTAAAATATTGAGTTGGTATGTCATTCGTCACTAGGTAGGTGTAAAATTAAATGAAACACGCACACGTACACACGCACGATAAATTCACGTGCATGCATGCATATATTCAGCTTATTCTCTTGTTGGGAGTATCATAAATTCAACATTCTACACGCTGTAACTACAATGTGATATTCAATTAGCATATAAGAACAGAGTACAGGCACGTGAACACTGGGGTAATATAAGAACATTGTATTTATGGTACGTACCAGAAACTGTGTGTTACGTTACATCATAATGTATTACGCTTAACAGTAAGCAATATAATATAAATTACGATCACTAGAATACACTAAAAGTTATAAATAAATTATCGTCTATTTAACTTATACACTACACAAAATTTGTGCCGTAAAACTGTATAATTTTATGTCGATATATCTGTGGAAATGACAAAAAAATGACACTTTACTTTAATTGATCATGTTTTACTTAATTAATGGTGGTACATTTTTGTTTTACTGTCTCCTTTATCATTGCACAAAACACAAAAAATGAGGAAAAATATATAGGACAGATGCAATGTGCGCACATTGTTGAATTCATGAAATAAATTGATGTATAAGCAGTATTTTTATGCAGTTGTGCGCTGCGTTGCAAACGCGGAATACAGTTTCTTCAATAAATTGCTTTGTATGAACGGTTACCAATTGCGGTTTGCCCTTGAATACCAGCGACTTAGGCCCTGGGTATTCACGCATAAGTTAGTTTTAAAAAAAAATGATCCAAGAACAGGTTAAAGAAAACATTATAACACTCACACGGCGCGCTATTAATATATCTGATTTCATTTCCTCATTATACCAATATAAAAAAGATATAATATAAATCATAAGAACTTTGCATGAAAACAACTTTCAATAAATTAATCTCTTTCATTTGTCTTAGTTTTTAATTGGGTACCTTCACTTTTAACTTACTATGCGATGTTCTATGATCGGTGTAAACTTTAAGTTTGTTTCTATATTGTGTAGACGACACTGGTGCGTTTGACACTTGATTATTAAACTGGTTATTTTAAGTTTTATAGTTAAATCTTCTTAAAATAAACGAAACTTTTATTATATATATTCAATATTTTATTTATTTATTTATGAGGAAATAAAAAATTTCGTCAACATTTTGGTCGGAGAATCACGGACAAACATTTCTATAAAGCGCGCTCTCTAGCGACGGAGCGCTTTCCGTGACGTCAAAATTACGTATCCTCGGGGCGGACATCCGGGTATTTTCACCGCCTGGCAACCCTCGCGGTGAAAACAAAGGCCAAAAACTCGCAAAAAAAACGGTACTTTGGGATGGTTGTTGAGAGTCCCCTGAACAATGTAACAAGATTAGCCCTACGTGTGTAACATATATAAATTCGGTTGTTCGGGATTATTTCAAAGTTGAGTTTGTGTTGTTTTCTCGAATTTTCACCGGCTCGACCGGCGTTCCACAGCAGCGCGCACAGAGCCCATACAGATGCATGTACCGTGGTGCGCGTCTTAGCAACGTGGAACGTCTGGTGACGTAGCTCCGCCCCCGAGGATAGGGTTGAAGGCAATGTCTTTTGAATCGACAACGATCTTTTGAGTCGTTCGTACTGTAGAATACAGTAAAACCTCACAAAAACAAAATCTTCATTGATAATCGGATATAGATAGAAAAGATGTCAACACTTCGAGCGGCCTCCGCGTCCCCCATTGTCGTCATCTAAGTGCTTCGTAACTAGAAGCGTTCAATTGGTTGAAGTAATTACGTACCCGGAAGCTATGATATACAGAGGATGTGATCGGATACTTAACTACTGAAATGTATTACATCCGGGTCAGAGGCAATTTTCCAATTTCAAGGCATTTACAACCAGATGCAAACTCCATAGAAGTGGTGCCATTCTTACCAGTATAATTGCGCATTGGTATTTGTTCTGTTTGTTTATTCGCCTCTTTAATTGTGATAACGACTACCAGCTAAACGACTGACCATATTATGTTTGCCGTATTCGTATATATTTGCTTTGCGGCGTATTTGCCAAAACTGTGGTGTTGATTATAGCGACAAAAGTATGTAGAATTCAGTATTCCCGGTTATGAAGAGGGTTCTGACGAAACTATGGAGAACGACCTATCGTGCAATGCGGGAAACGGGTTTAGAAATAGGGGAAAAAATGATCATTTTGTGTTGTTCAGATTTGTTCTGGATCTACGCCTTCTTGTGTGAACAGACGTCTAGCTGACTTATCGTCATATTTGTGCGATTTTTTTATGTTTGTTCACATTGCTGTGATCGATTTGCACCCAGTTTGAAAATAAAACTAAAATAAAATGATAACAAAATTTAAAATGGCGCTTTATGATAAATTTAGTTAAGTTAAGTTAAGATAAAGTTAGAATTGTTATTTGAACAGGTAGTGCTAATTTGAGAGGTGTTGTCCTCAATCCGTTTCCCTATGTGAGATCCAGTCGATGTGTACGTCCGGAGAGTTGTTGGCGTATGTATAAGAATTCTAGGTATGAAAAACTGGCACTATCTGATTATAATGTGCTTTAGGATACATGAAATTGTTTCGCCATACTAAAATATGATGGAAACATCATTTTTTTTTATTTTCGATTGGAATTTATTTCGCTGAAGGAATAATTCAGTGAATATAACATCCAATGAATATACTTTTTTCTTATATTTTACATTCAACTCGTCAAAAATAATGCATTTTACAGCCCCCCCCCCATCCGAAATAGACGCGGCTGAATCAAATAAGAAAAGACGAGAAAGAGAAATAAGCCGTCATGCAGCTTATACCTTATCACGTGAATAACGTTCTGCGCATGCTCTTATAGTTGATTCGATAAGTCACAGTGACCTTGATAGTAATATATCAGGCTGTTTCACAAAACGAAAAACCCACCAGGGAACTGCGTTGCCTGGGGCGAGATTGTGAGGGTAACGGTGATTATTATTATTATTCCGTAAAGTTACCATACTAGCTAGTGGTACCGTGGATTTGTAAATACGTCAACACTATTCTGGCTTATCGTGTCGCGTGACAAAGTTGTATGGGGCTCCTCCTTGACAAAGGTACTTCAAAGGAAGACTGATCGCAAGGGCGGTATGGTGGTATGAGACAAACTGAGTAGTATCTTTAAACTGACTAGAAGGGCAGTTCAACTAATAAAATATAGTTTTAGCTAATAGAGAGTGGTATGAAGGGTACTTGTCGAACAATATCATTACCTTTTATTTCTATTGTTAAAATGACATAATTAATGAAATGGAATGGAATGGTACGCATACTTCTTTTACACTATAAATTGAAATAAAAAAATTCAACATGTTTTGCATATATTATACTGCGTATAAATCTACATCATCACGACATTTACGATAGACTGAATGATTGGTATGAGGTCGATGAAATGTCGAGATTACCTTGGCATGTGATGAAAAATGAAATTATTTTCGCATACTCCAGTAGATGCATAATATATCCACAAATTGCAGCCAACGCACGGAAAATATTCTTCATAGACCCCCCCCCCCCACAATTTAGTCCAAATTTAGAATTATGTTATTATTGTGGAAAAAATAATTGTCTACCTCTCACAGAGGGCACCCTTTACCGGTGTGTATGACAGACAGTATTTATGTCAGTCAGCCATATGTGCATGTGTATTTGGACTTAGTTATGTAGAGCGCCTCAAGCGTCGGTCCAGGCAACCGTTTACTAATCTTATTTGCGTGCCAGGTAATGGAATATTCCACGAAGTAAAGAGAATCACTATCGCAACGACTCTTCGTATTTGACGTATTTGAATAATAGTAGTTTTATTGATATCGCATCCATGTGTTAGGATATTGATGTTAGTAAAATAAAGTTGCAACATACAAAAGGTATGAATCGTAAAGGAAAAGTAGGCATTAAATACATTTAATAAAGTAATGTAATATTAAATTCCCCTGAATACGAGGTAGCTAGTGCTATTTAAAACAATATATTATCTATGATAGTAAATAAATTATGAATGTATTTCCCTAACCCAATCCAATAATTTCATTATTTTTGCGTTTTAATTAATAAGTTTATTAAATATTTGTTGCCGGTTCGTTTGGTTGAAATTAAAACAGTGAATATTAAAAACTCACATAATGTGTTGTCATGGCCGACATATCTTTACCTATTCCAATCATGACACCTAGTTCAAAATTTTTCACTAATAATTTTACATAAAACAAAAACTAATTATTTCTGTAATAAGAGATGACGCATTGTTGCAGCGGTTCGTTGATTTACGTTTGGAACGATACAAAACCAACTTGAAGTCCAACGTATTTATACACCCATAATTGACTTTATTTTGAGGGAATCGGGAATAAACCCGCTGCTGTCGGTCATTAAACACGTAATAAACAATTATCCGTATTCTTTTTACTGGTGGACAGTTAACAATTTCCGTTTTCATTGAGGTGAAAACATCGGCGATTGATGGATATCAACACTGTATGTATGGTTTTAAATCACCTAGCCAATGTCGATCGAGACTTTGATTATATAGAACGATAACGAGAACAAATATAATAAACACGATATAATAAATAGCTAACAACAAAAACTTATTCCAGTAACTTCGTTTTTCCAGTAACTTCGTGTGAGTCGTAAAAATGACAACAAACCAGAAAAAAAATGAACGAACTGTTTAAGGGTATACTACTATACATATTTTATCGTTAACTTAAAGACGCCTAAAGTTCGAAATGAGTCCCACGCAACGGTTACAACGCGTGCAAAATATACGGTGTGTTTACATGAAATTGGAACTACGTTTTGTCGCTGCTTTCCCCGCACTCTCCTCCCATACCCTCATTGTCTGGAGCTTCAGAGTCGAGGTTTATGGTAAACTAAATAATAATTTAAACGCAAGTTTTACGGGATATGTTCCAACCCCGTACGTGTGTGTGTCGGTAAAGCGGACATTTTATGGATTGCACAGCACTACTTAAATGTTGTTCATTGTTGGATGATTTGTGTGCGGCATTGTTCGTCATCAGAAGGCATGAGGTCTAAGCTTTAGATCGCACGACCCCTGGATAAAATGTCCTTCAACCCCTCAAACATTCATCCAGTTGAACTCCTGAAGCGTCGACACAAATACAATATTCACTTAGCAGAGCAATGAATTCAGTCACACGACCTGCAAAATAAAAAAGAAATAAACATTCCTCTCGCGTAACGCTCAGACAACACGCGCATTAACAAATTTCAATTTACAAATAAGTTATTTCATCCTAAACATTGGCGAGAATCACGCGATAACAAAGAGTCAGTCATGCGATGCTTATTAGGATGAGTGCAATAACACTCCACGTCATGTCACAATCTTTTAAGTGAAGTCGAGAAAATTAAATAGCCCTTTCCTGTGAAGGTAACACGCTGTCGACGTTGTCGTGACGGACGCGATAGTGCATGATATACGGCCTTTGCAGAAATCGCTGAACGTGAACGTCGTCATGACTCCGGCGAATGGAGGTGCAATGGTTCTATACAGAGGCGTTGAAATATGTGCAGTATAAGCGCCTGCTATAGTGTGTAATGCAACACACGGACACTTCATTTAGTTCATGGTCGTTTGCTAGCAGTACATACTGTAAATAAAAGTAACCCGACATACATCATTTGATTATTGTGCCTGATTTGACAAGGTTGAACTTGGCGTTGAAATATGGTAATATTAACCGTCATTGGTACGAACATACCCGGGCCCTTATTTCAAGTTGAACGGAACCCGCAACACGCACGTTCAAATGACGTTATTGCGCACTGCGCATTTGATTGGCTGGCTGGATTCAACTACCATTGAAATTTATAAACATTTATAAAAATGAAGGAAACAGGTTTGACATGTTTGGAGTTTTTACACAAAAATACGCAACATATATGACGAATGTCCCTCAATGCAACAGAATGAAATAAAACCAGGAATAAATGACAAAGACGGGGGGGGGGAGCAATACATATAACTTGCCTAATGGTGCCCCTGAAATGGGTCTCGTTTTTTGGAGTTTGTGTTTAAGTATCGGTTTTATTTCTGGTCAAGGTAGGTATAATAAATATGCGCTTATGTAAGTGACAGAGATGTTTCTATGGTCAAAATACATATTTTAATAAATCAATATACAAGGCAACTGTTGGCTTACAAATACGGTAACTGTTTTATTTAGAATAAACAGTGATGACAGAAATGGTACTTTGGTATAAACTGGGTATAGATTTTGCCACTATGCAGGTATAAAAATGGTCACACTTTTGAGCACTCAGGGACACCTCCCTGCCAAGCTATGTGTCAAATGCCCCCCGGGCCGATCAACTAAATCGTAGAAGGACGATCGGATCAAATTACACCCAGACTACGTGTCTTCGATCATCAGCATAACTTAAAGAGCCGTAGTTGTTGTGCAATGCGTGTTCTAATTCCATATGAATGTTGTGTGCGTATCGCTATAGAACACATATCTAACGCGGCGCGACGACAACCGCCTTCAAAGTAGGAGGTTCATTTATCATTCGGCGAGACCTGCGATGGACAAAGACTGGAACATGGAAGTCAGTGCACAGGAACAGATGAAGCGTACTGAAATCGAGGAGTTGTATTTGTAGAGACATCCACATGAGTGATGTAACCTGACCTCTGACCCCCTCGAGACACCCATCACGTCCTACCGCGCATCTACTCATTCAATCACTCACCTCCTTTCATTTAACATTGCCAACAGAGCGTTAACGGCAGTGTTTATGAATAACCAGGTTGACGGCACTGTGGGGTCACGATAATTGTCCTCAAATAAACAAACGCGTTTTTGTTCACTTTCATCATTGGTATTCAAGGCACGAAACTATATTTCGTAATCAATCAAAGTCAATCCACTTTTATATAAATCATATAACGTACTGTCATCGGCCTCTCTGAAGGTTGTCGTTTGAAATTCCTACTCGGGGTGCGACACCGGCTCCCTGAAAACCAACTGATACGGCGCCGCTATTGTGTATAAGTAGGTATGGACCCCCACCCGTAAAACACCAACAACACATGGTATCATTAGATCTCTTGAAAAACTTCAAAGACTATTTTGATTTTATTTCGAAGCAGTAGGGCAAAAATACCCTTACTGGTCATGGGAAATCGCTATAATCTCTCGAGAAATCCGCTGCCGTTGTCGCCATCGATAACTAGAAATACGTTCCGGCTACCCGCACACAGCGTCGATAAACTGTTAAAATATGTTAACAATGTTACGCGTAGAATAAACGATTCAACATATACTACGTTAATTACGTGACATGTATATGTCCAAGTAAATAAAAATCGTCCGCAAAAAGACGCCGATAAAATCTTAACTACGTGTCTTCTTTCACATCCGTACTTGAGATCTACATTTAGAAACGATTAAAACTAGCTTTAATTAACTACTTCAAGAATATTTCTAGTCATACGTTAATACTGTCTCGTTAGTTGTGTTTTTTTAAATAGGCCAGTCGAAATGTCCGACTACTGATATTTTTATTTGAGGTGTGAGTACTAACTGTACACAAACATGATCGTCCATTTGTCACACAAACCATACAGTGTTCCAGGCAGGGATTTGGGAACATTTTCTACCTGTAGTGAATGTCATCATGGGCATTTTGGTGATAAAGGATGGGGTGGGGAGGGGTATTACGGCAAATCCAGATCACTATTTATGTTGTTTGTGTTCTATTCTAATTTTAATCTAGTAAGTACATTTGCTGCGAAATTAGGTTTAACTTGGAGTGCCCTTTCAATTTAACAAGGTAGGAATCCGATAGAAATCAACCACCAGCACACGTTGTTAACGAATGCCCCCAAGTCGTACACGAAGTGAACTACTGCATTCGACTGGCCTTGGCCTCACCATGCAATCTGTGACACAGTCACATTGAGTAGCGGTTGACCCTTATTTTGTATTCAGCCCCAGATAGTATGTGAACTGGTGAGCAATTAACTGACACAAAAACCACGAAGTACCAACTCATTAACCCACAACTTACCTAGATGAATTAATAGTTGAAATAATCTAAAAACACTCTAAACATCAATATATTAAGCTACACTGCTACTGAAGAAAATGATTTAAAATGAACCACCACAGCTCAAAATTCTATAATAACCCCCCCCCCCTAGTGCCTATAACCGATTTCTTCCATTGAATTCCGAATGTTTTTTTACTCGAACAAAGTTTTTCACAGAGCTAACGTGGCAATGTCTTGAAAGGACGGTAAACGTACAAAAAATTGAAATAAGTATATTTATTTGACAATTGTAATACATTACCACGTGTTAGTGAAACTACTCAGAATAAAATAATAATGAAAAATAACAATAGTAATGTATTTTATAGTTAATTATATATCGTAAAAAAATAATGTATATATTATGTTATTATACATGTTAGAGCATTTTACTATTATTATATTAAAATCTGAAAATTGCACATGTTTGCCATGATTGTAGTATTAGGAAGCTCGTCATTATATGGTGACTGTGTTGTGCGTTATTGACACACTAATTATAACAACCGGGTTTGTATGTATGCACAAAAAGTATACGCACGCACACGTACAAGTCACGCGAGAGTAGCATACTTTAGTTCAAAGCGAAATCTGCTCTATTTCCACAGACCTCCCTACTTTTTAAAAATACAAAGTTATTAAAATCTTATGCAATATAGAATATAATTATACAATATGTATACATAATATTTACAATTGTTCGAAAACAGTTCATATTTACAAGAAAAACTGTTTCGAAATTTGAAAGAACAATGTCAATATTTCAATGTAGTATTACATTTTTTCTTTATAATTATGTACTTCGGTCTGAAAATGAAGAACGGGGATATCTTTATATTCGACACAGTATTTTAGATGATTTTATATGTGCTCATTTAGCATGAATTATGTTGTATTATCAATTCATTTGGTTAATCCACGGTGTTATTAACGTGTTGAAGTAGTTAATAATATAATTATATATCATAACTAAAAGTGTTTTGAGTCCTCCAATATGGGATGGCATTATACACAAACCGCAAAAGAACTGAATTTTAAATTAAAATTTCAGTCATGGGTCGTTGTGCGTCAGTTTGCCGAGGCTTTGAGGCAAAGCTAACGTAATTATCTGTTGTTACTAACATTTGTTGTCACAGCGAGTAACTGCTGGATATGATATGCAATACATTGATAATACGAACAGAGTAGGATAAAGTGTAAATCATACTTGTACTTGTATTTAAAAATACAAAGCGATATGGAAATATATAACTTTGCTTATTGGTATACACGCTGGGTTGTTATTTTTTGTTTGTAAAATAAAAACACTGGAATATAAACTTCCCCAATTAGCATGTATTTTGAATACGAATACGTACTGATTAATCAAAGCGCATGCGCTGTTTTTTCATTATCTCATTAATTTTAAAATATTCATATTCCAGGGTGTATACCAACATCATTATACAATAAATCACACTAAATTTTTCATATATAATCCAGGAACAATGGAGCTGTTGCAAAACCATATCTGAAATAGGGGGTCTATTATATTGCTTAGACGGCAAAACAAAAATATAACCCTCGCAATAATTCAGAAGTCTTTTTCGAGTGAATAATTTCAGGATTGAAAACATTGCCATATTTGAAAACTTGAATCGCCCCGCAATTTCCAGCTGACATGTCATACTGATATGATTTATAATATGCTAAATACAGACATTAAAAATCGTTCTCGTCACCGCCCTATCACTGTGAATGTTACGCAATACTTAACTGTACTGTACACAAATCTACACCACCCTCAACAAGTATTACCATAAATAAAATAACATCAAATACAAAAGGTACAAATACACACAACTTAGTTACATTCAGCGGCGAATACAGAAATAAAAAACTACCGTTGAACACAAGTGAAAATTAATGGAAACACCCTTTATGAAAGACTGCTTCTCACGTTTCAATTGTTTGTTTAGTAAACAAATAAACCACCCATACAGTAACATTATAATACTGGCGCTGACGGACAAAACATAAATGTATTTGATCCATAAACGATTGAGACTCTAATATCGCGTGATATATATGCCGGGACACGTCACCAATGTCGTCATTTCCCTTAACACATAATGGCACATAATGACACTTTTGAATGCCACGCAATCCAAACAACACAACACAAAGTTAAACAACACAAACGTTATTTTGTAGACGTAAGAAATACCTAACACGATTCATGGATTATTCGCAGATATTTCGGCGTGTCCGAGATTATTGATATATACATGACAGTGAGATGGTTAGCATTTTCTGAAATCATACAACACTAACTATGTAATGTGGTATATAACCATAAAAATACATTGTACATTTCAACCTTACGCGTTTTTTGTTATTGTAGTTTTAACTCATACAATATATATTCGCATAAATTCGCATCTATATTTCATATCTCATTCACCAATTAAAATTTTATGATTTTCAAATATTTGATCATTAAAATGCATATAATTATGCGGTATTGATAGAAAAGAACAATGTAATATAAATGAAATAAATCACTGAATTGCCCGTAATAGATTATATACACTTAATATGTACACGTAATGTTCTATTAAAGATTGACACATCACAACATATGACCGTGACATTCGTTAAACCCACAGCAACCACATTTTCAATAAAAAAAGCATCATTTGGTGCTCCTCGGTCACTCATAATTTATCTCGATCACGCAGGAACGTGTTCAATATTAGCTTTTAGCAAGGAAAACACGTTATCAACTACTAGTAACTGGTTTTGGAAACTAAACAGAATCTAAATTGTATAAATAATTCCTTGCCTGTACATGCAAATGTAAGGCATGATAATTACGTAGAGACGGATGGGCACAAAACCTCCGTTCATCTACTGACAATTGAAATTACAAAGCATGAAAACAAAAACAAAAAATAACTGTGAGAAGTCGAGGTCCCACCATTGGTAAGCTTTCTGCCCGTGTCTGGGTATTTAATCGTGATCTCAGGCTTTCTTGTTGGTATGGTAATGTTGGCTGGTGGAATAAGATGCACATTGACTGTCGATGAGCCAACAGAGTTCCTAGCCTGGCACGATATTCTATAAGAGAAGTCGATTTCTTCAATATCAATTATTGTTAACCATATGTATTGTTGGTCAGTCGAACGAAAAAACCTGTCTGGATCTGGAACTTTATCGGTTCCATCAAACAACCACCTAATCTGCTGAATCTGGCTGGGATTCCCGGATGCTTTGCAGTTGATAAGCAGCTTCATACCTAATTTACATACAACCACCTGTGGGTCGACTAAGACAGCTGGGGGATGGGCAACGATGATAGGTCCTATACTGCACGTACGTGGACGCTGGCGACTTGGATGGGATTCTGAGCATGTAATCGTCTGATAATTGTCCAGTGATGACAATTCCCACTCATAAGTTATTTTCCACCTGTTGTTGCGAGAGTCAAGAGTCAAACTAGAATTAAGGACCTCGCCAGTACGTTTAAATTCCAGGTTTGGCGCTGGGTAGCCACCTCTGGATTCGCATGTGATGCCAACTGTGCTCCCTGCAATATTAGGTGTATTATCCATCCGGATACCGTCTGCGGTACACAGAGGGTAACCAGAATCAGGTGGTTTAATTCCTGTGATGTATGGAGACGGTGTAGTTAAAAGTTTTTCTGTAAAAGCCATAGACCAAATTGTGGACATTGTTTGTAAGATTTCCATGTGGATGAAAGCCACAGTAATTCCAATCTGGTTGCCTGCCTCACAAGCAATGTTTTTAAGCACGTCTTCCTGGTTAACATTTTGTATGGATAACATAATTCCACCTTCATGTAGGGTGGTGCTATAACGCGCGTTATCTGGAATTCTGGAATCGCCGTCAAATGTCCAAAGATAGCTAAGAGGCGGCGGATTACCTTCTGATTCACATTGGAACACAACGTTCTGTCCGAATACTACTGTTATTTCAATGGGTGAAATTGTTATAATCGGTGCAAACTCAACATTTATAGGTCCAATTTGGCATGATCCTGATTCTGATAAACCTGGATGTGTTAATTTACATGTAAATATCATCCCATTGTCCTGAGGGGATAACACCCAGCGATACTGCTTTGTCCAAACATTATTTAGATAATCCAAGACAGAGTTGATTTCAAGAAGCTCGTCACTTCGAAACCAATCAAGCTCGGGTGATTGATATCCACTGGGATACTGACACGTGACTACAACGGTGTCCCCAGCCATATTTGGTTGGTTTCCATGGCGAATTCCATCTGATGAACATGAAGGATTGTTGGGTAGTGTTGGTTCCTCTGTAGGCATCGTCACAATAACTGGTGCCTCTGAAGTGATTATGAAATCAGGCTGCAGTAAAACAGGTTCTAAAGTAGAGCCGATAGAGTTTGTTGCTGCGCACATAACTGTAATTGAGAAGTCAGAACTCTGAATACCCATTATTGTTAACCAAACAATACTATTTGTCTCACTTATAATATAACGGTCTGAATCTGGTAGTGTTGCTTCTCCATTGAAAAGCCACTTAAGTGACGTCACTGATGGATGACTAATGACAGAACAGGTGGCGGATATAACATCACCCAAGTTAGCCTGCATACTCCGAGGCTCAATGGTAACTTTCGGTGAGTATCCTACGTTCAAAGGACCAATAGTGCATATACGTTCTCCAGCTAGATTCGGATGTGTTTCCCGGCAGCTGAACAATGCACCATTGTCCTCCCAGTCAAGAGTCCATGCAAAACTACTCTGCCATATAGAATTTACTAAATCATTGCTGATTTCAGCTTCAAGATCAACATTCCACCTCTTCAATCGTAGTTGTGATGGTTCACTCCCACCTCGTGACTCACACGTGATTGATACATTTGTACCAGCAATATTCATCTGGGAAAGAATACCACTGGTGGTACAAACTGGATACCCCTCAATGGGCTTATCACTGCCCTCCTCTGTGGTGGTTGGTTGCAGGAAATCTATTCTGATATTGGTGGAAGTTGTCCCGTATTGATTAGAAGCCCGACAACTGACTGTCTGTAAAGCATCACCATGTTGCACATTATATATAGTAAGATATAAAATACCACTATCAGAGTTAATAGTGTAACGAGCTGGATCTGGGTTGGTTGTTTCACCATTGAAATACCACTCATGATTGGTTATTCTTGGATTTCCCTCTGCCACACATGTAAATATTAACAGTTCGCCATTCCTTGCCTCTACCTGTTGTGGATTTATGACCAGGAATGGTGGATATACAACATTAAGTGGCCCGATATAGCAAGATCTGGTTTGCTGCAACTGAGGATGTGTTTCTTCACAAGTTAAGACAACATTGTTATCACTTCTTTTCAATGTCCGTATGTGTGTACAAGTCCAAGTTGCTGAAGCAATGTTGTTGTTACAGCTTGCATCTAATTCGCCGCCACTTTGTTTCCAAACTAACTGAGGGGGAGTATTCCCACCACGGGATTCACATGTGATCTCAATCTGACTACCAACAATGTTAATAGATGGAGCAGTGTTCAATCCTTGTACAGAGCATTGTGGATAATTTGGGTAAGGTATATCTAGGTCCTGTGTTGTAGTTGGTATAGTAGTTACAGCAGATAATAATAATCGCACTTCTTTGAATGTTGTACCAATTGTATTTGTTGCATGGCAACGAATCATGTTATTGACATCACTCTGTTGAACATTATTTATCGTCAATATCCCAGAAGATGCGGTATACCTGTATGGCAACTGTGGCACTCCATTCACATACCACTGTACCATTGCAAGGGGATTTGAAAATGCCTGGCAGTAGAATGATACAGTATCACCTAATGAGGCTTGATATATCTCTGGATCAACTGTGACAACAGGTTTGTACTGTATATTCAATGGACCAATTGTACAAGTGCGGATGTCTGGAAGGTTGGGATGGCTTTCACTGCAGATAAAAATAGCGCCATTATCATCTTGTGTCACGATGAAATCATAGGTATTTATCCATATTTTATTGGACAAATCAATGGAGAATAAACCCGTGATAGGGGAAGTATCTTGTGCCCAGGTAAGTTCAGATGGTACATCACCACCACGTGATTCACATTGGAGGCTCACAGTGGTCCCTTCAATAAGTATTAGGCTATTTGGATAATATGTGCAATCAGGAAAGCCGTCATATGGAATTGAATCGCTCACTGTTGTTGTAGGTATTGTTGTTGTTGGTTCTGATGTCAGTGAAAAATACACAGTTCGTGTTCCAATGGTATTTGTAGCTCGACACGTGATACTCTGGTCAAAGTCATTTCTTTGTAGACCATATATGGTCAAAGATGATGTTGATGCAGATGAGGACACAACATATCTGGTATCTGGTACCATGGTAACACCATTAAAATACCATTGAACTGAAGACGGTAATGGGTTACCAGTTGCAGTACATGTAGAAAACACAGTGTCACCAATGCCTGCTTCTTTACTTGTCGGATTTAATGTAACAATTGGCATATACTGTACATTAATTGGCCCAATTGTGCATGTTCTCGGAAAGTAAAGTCTAGGATGAGTTTCCGTACAAGTGAAAGTGATGCCATTGTCATCTTTGTCTAAAGTTAAACTATAGGTACTAGTCCATCTTTTGTTGTAGGTATCCGTATAATAATAGTCATTCACATCCTGGTAGTCACGTGACCATTGTAGTTGAGATGGAGGCTCTCCGCCACGTGACTCACATGTGATAGTCACGTAATTACCTTCTCTATTTGCTGCCGGGTATGCATTTACTCCTGTGCTTGTACAAGTAGGATACCCATCCAATGGAATTGAATCGTCAACAGTTGTTGTAGGTATTGTTGTTGTTGGTTCTGATGTTAGTGAAAAATACTCAGTTCGTGTTCCAATGCTATTCGTAGCTTCACACGTGATACTCCGATAAAAGTCATTTCGTTGTAGGCCATATATGGTCAAAGATGATGTTGATGCAGATGAGGACACAACATACCTCGTATCTGGTACCATGGTAACACCATTAAAATACCATTGAACTGAGGATGGTGCTGGATTACCAGTTGCAGTACATGTAGAAAACACAGTGTCGCCAATGCCTGCCTCTTTACTTGCCGGATTTAATGTAACAATTGGCATATACTGTACATTTATTGGCCCAATTGTGCATGTTCTCGGAAAGTAAAGTCTAGGATGTGTTTCCGTACAACTGAAAGTGATTCCATTGTCATCTTTGTCTAATGTTAAACTATAGGTACTAGTCCATCTTTTGTTGAAGATATCGGTATAATAAATGTCATTCACATCCTGGTCGTCACGTGACCATTGTAGTTGAGATGGAGGCTCTCCGCCACGTGACTCACATGTGATAGTCACGTAATTACCTTCTCTATTTGCTGCCGGGTATGCATTTACTCCTGTGCTTGTACAAGTAGGATACCCATCCAATGGAATTGAATCATCAACAGTTGTTGTAGGTATTGTTGTTGTTGGTTCCGATGTCAGTGAAAAGTACACAGTTCGTGTTCCAATGGTATTTGTAGCTCGACACGTGATACTCTGGTCAAAGTCATTTCGTTGTAGACCATATATGGTCAAAGATGATGTTGATGCAGATGAGGACACAACATATCTGGTATCTGGTATCATGGTAACACCATTAAAATACCATTGAACTGAGGATGGTGATGGGTTACCAGTTGCAGTACATGTAGAAAACACAGTGTCACCAATGCCTGCTTCTTTACTTGCCGGATTTAATGTAACAATTGGCATATACTGTACATTTATTGGCCCAATTGTGCATGTTCTCGGAAAGTAAAGTCTAGGATGAGTTTCCGTACAAGTGAAAGTGATTCCATTGTCATCTTTGTCTAATGTTAAACTATAGGTACTAGTCCATCTTTTGTTGTAGGTATCCGTATAATAATTGTCATTCACATCCTGGTAGTCACGTGACCATTGTAGTTGAGATGGAGGCTCTCCACCACGTGACTCACATGTGAAAGTCACGTAATTACCTTCTCTATTTGCTGCCGGGTATGCATTTACTCCTGTGCTTGTACAAGTAGGATACCCATCCAATGGAACTGAATCATCAACAGTTGTTGTAGGTATTGTTGTTGTTGGTTCCGATGTCAGTGAAAAATACACAGTTCGTGTTCCAATGCTATTTGTAGCTCGACACGTGATACTCTGGTCAAAGTCATTTCTTTGTAGACCATATATGGTCAAAGATGATGTTGATGCAGATGAGGACACAACATATCTGGTATCTGGTACCATGGTAGCACCATTAAAATACCATTCAACTGAAGAGGGTAATGGGTTACCAGTTGCAGTACATGTAGAAAACACAGTGTCGCCAATACCTGCTTCTTTACTTGCCGGATTTAATGTAACAATTGGCATATACTGTACATTTATTGGCCCAATTGTGCATGTTCTCGGAAAGTAAAGTCTAGGATGAGTTTCCGTACAAGTGAAAGTGATTCCATTGTCATCTTTGTCTAATGTTAAACTATAGGTACTAGTCCATCTTTTGTTGTAGATATCGGTATAATAATTGTCATTCACATCCTGGTCGTCACGTGACCATTGTAGTTGAGATGGAGGCTCTCCGCCACGTGACTCACATGTGATAGTCACGTAATTACCTTCTCTATTTGCTGCTGGGTATGCATTTACTCCTGTGCTTGTACAAGTAGGATACCCATCCAATGGAATTGAATCGTCAACAGTTGTTGTAGGTATTGTTGTTGTTGGTTCCGATGTCAGTGAAAAATACACAGTTCGTGTTCCAATGCTATTCGTAGCTCGACACGTAATACTCCGATAAAAGTCATTTCGTTGTAGGCCATATATGGTCAAAGATGATGTTGATGAAGAGGACGACACAACATACCTCGTATCTGGTACCATGGTAACACCATTAAAATACCATTGAACTGAGGATGGTGCTGGGTTACCAGTTGCAGTACATGTAGAAAACACAGTGTCACCAATGCCTGCCTCTTTACTTGCCGGATTTAATGTAACAATTGGCATGTACTGTACATTTATTGGCCCAATTGTGCATGTTCTCGGAAAGTAAAGTCTAGGATGAGTTTCCGTACAAGTGAAAGTGATTCCATTGTCATCTTTGTCTAATGTTAAACTATAGATACTAGTCCATCTTTTGTTGTAGGTATCCGTATAATAATTGTCATTCACATCCTGGTAGTCACGTGACCATTGTAGTTGAGATGGAGGCTCTCCACCACGTGACTCACATGTGATAGTCACGTAATTACCTTCTCTATTTGCTGCCGGGTATGCATTTACTCCTGTGCTTGTACAAGTAGGATACCCATCCAATGGAATTGAATCGTCAACAGTTGTTGTAGGTATTGTTGTTGTTGGTTCTGATGTTAGTGAAAAATACTCAGTTCGTGTTCCAATGCTATTCGTAGCTCGACACGTGATACTCCGATAAAAGTCATTTCGTTGTAGGCCATATATGGTCAAAGATGATGTTGATGAAGAGGACGACACAACATACCTCGTATCTGGTACCATGGTAACACCATTAAAATACCATTGAACTGAGGATGGTGATGGATTACCAGTTGCAGTACATGTAGAAAACACAGTGTCACCAATGCCTGCCTCTTTACTTGCCGGATTTAATGTAACAATTGGCATATACTGTACATTTATTGGCCCAATTGTGCATGTTCTCGGAAAGTAAAGTCTAGGATGAGTTTCCGTACAAGTGAAAGTGATTCCATTTTCATCTTTGTCTAAAGTTAAACTATAGGTACTAGTCCATCTTTTGTTGTAGATATCGGTATAATAATTGTCATTCACATCCTGGTCGTCACGTGACCATTGTAGTTGAGATGGAGGCTCTCCGCCACGTGAATCACATGTGATAGTCACGTAATTACCTTCTCTATTTGCTGCCGGGTATGCATTTACTCCTGTGCTTGTACAAGTAGGATACCCATCCAATGGTATTGAATCATCAACAGTTGTTGTAGGTATTGTTGTTGTTGGTTCCGATGTCAGTGAAAAGTACACAGTTCGTGTTCCAATGGTATTTGTAGCTCGACACGTGATACTCTGGTCAAAGTCACTTCTTTGTAGACCATATATGGTCAAAGATGATGTTGATGCAGATGAGGACATAACATATCTGGTATCTGGTACCATGGTAACACCATTAAAATACCATTGAACTGAGGATGGTGATGGGTTACCAGTTGCAGTACATGTAGAAAACACAGTGTCGCCAATACCTGCTTCTTTACTTGTCGGATTTAATGTAACAATTGGCATATACTGTACATTAATTGGCCCAATTGTGCATGTTCTCGGAAAGTAAAGTCTAGGATGAGTTTCCGTACAAGTGAAAGTGATTCCATTGTCATCTTTGTCTAATGTTAAACTATAGGTACTGGTCCATCTTTTGTTGTAGACATCCGTATAGTAATTGTCATTCACATCCTGGTAGTCACGTGACCATTGTAGTTGAGATGGAGGCTCACCGCCACGTGACTCACATGTGATTGTCACGTAATTACCTTCTCTATTTGCTGCCGGGTATGCATTTACTCCTGTGCTTGTACAAGTAGGATACCCATCCAATGGAATTGAATCGTCAACAGTTGTTGTAGGTATTGTTGTTGTTGGTTCCGATGTCAGTGAAAAATACACAGTTCGTGTTCCAATGCTATTCGTAGCTCGACACGTAATACTCCGATAAAAGTCATTTCGTTGTAGGCCATATATGGACAAAGATGATGTTGATGAAGAGGACGACACAACATACCTCGTATCTGGTACCATGGTAACACCATTAAAATACCATTGAACTGAGGATGGTGATGGATTACCAGTTGCAGTGCATGTAGAAAACACAGTGTCACCAATGCCTGCCTCTTTACTTGCCGGATTTAATGTAACAATTGGCATATACTGTACATTTATTGGCCCAATTGTGCATGTTCTCGGAAAGTAAAGTCTAGGATGAGTTTCCGTACAAGTGAAAGTGATTCCATTGTCATCTTTGTCTAATGTTAAACTATAGGTACTAGTCCATCTTTTGTTGTAGATATCGGTATAATAATTGTCATTCACATCCTGGTAGTCACGTGACCATTGCAGTTGAGATGGAGGATCTCCGCCACGCGACTCACATGTGACAGTCACGTAATTACCTTCTCTATTTGCTGCCGGGTATGTATTCACTCCTGTGCTTGTACACATTGGATAACCATCCAATGGAATGGTGTCGTCTAACGTAGTTGTGGATACTGTTGTTGGGGAAGGAGACAGTACCACGTGTGTCGTTGTCATTCCCTCAGTGTTTGTAGCCCTACATGTGATATGCTGATTAAAGTCACTGGATTGTATGTTATATATTGTCAAACGTTTTCCGTTAGTGGTCGGAAGTGAAAAATACCGATTAGAATCGGGCTTTTGAGTTACGCCATTAAAATACCATTCGACAGTTGGAGCCGGATAACCCGTTGCAGTACACGTGAATGATACAGTTTCACCTAATCCAGATTGTGTATTTAACGGCTCGACTGTTATTGTTGGTCTGTTTGCAATGTAAACAGGACCAAACGAACATGACCTTGTATAGGTGAGACCTGGATTTGTTTCTGTGCAGGTGAAAGTAGCTCCGTGATCGTTATGTGTTAACGTCCAACGGTAGGTACTGGTCCAGACACGAGTAGCATAGTTTGTGGATACAATAGCGAACAATGTGTTTGTTGTGCCCCTTTTCCATTGTAGTTGAGAGGCGTATGTTCCACCTCTTGACTCACATGTAATAGACGCCGAATATCCGGCATGGTTGGTTTGAGAACCTGTCACTAGATCTGTTGAGGTGCACTTGGGATAGTCTGGCAGCGGATAGCTCAAATCCACAAGCTCTACTACGTGTGACGTTCTGCCTTTGGTGTTTTTAGCCCAACAACTCAGAGTATATAATAAATCGCTAGGTTGGAAATTTGTTATTGTCAATGTCAGTTCTGTGTCGGTAGTGATCTCATATCGGAGTTCATCGGGAAGATCGGTTGAATCGTCGAATCGCCACTCTATGTCACTTATGCCAGGACTGGCAATGGCTTCACACGTTAATGTTAGGCTTTGTCCCATGCTGACTTGTATTATATCGTCCGGTGTAATGAATATAACGGGTGGGTGACTTACTCTCATCGGTTCAATCTCACAATATCTGGGTTCTGGTAGTTCCGGGTGTGTTTCTTGGCAGGTAATTGTAGCTCCATTGTCCATCCACGACATTTGCCAAGCGTATGAAATTCGCGATAATTCCTGACGGTCGTCGTCTTCCCGTGTACCATTCAACACTTCGGTTCCCCGCATTAACACCAGAGTAGGCAGTGGATCGGCACCACCCCGAGAATCACAGGATACTCGCGCGCTGTTCCCAACTTGATTCGGTCTGCTCGCGTAGTTTATACCAGAGGTCAGACATTCGGGAAAGTCGTCTCGCGGTGGAATAGCAGACACGAAAACGGCTTCAGTAATACACAGTGTGAGCACGAACCAAAATGATCTGTTTGTCGAAATCATGGCTGGTATTTGGCGTTTGACAACATTGAACAAAATGACATGAGATCACACAGCATTATGATTGAATTTCAAATGACGTTCGCGACGTTGTTGCTGCATGTCCACCCGTCCGCCTAACATTATGGAGGTGATCTATAAATAAATCGGAAATGAGAAAAATATAAATCTATTACAATACACTCATGACGAGTTGTCAGTGGTAAACAAAACATAAGGAAGTAGAGAATGAACAGTCACTATCCCCACCTATAATGTTGACGTTCGGGAACACAATTTAGCTTTCCCCGGACTACATAAAGAACAGCCTGTACCTGGCTGTACCTGACGACTGTCAAAACCCACTGAGAGGCGTACAAAGACGTATTACAAACTTATACGCACACACAAAAAGAGTTCAGTTTTTGACCGAAATCTATTCTTCACTTCCGAATAAGTATTGTCATGTTTTGTTATGGTAATCTCTACATTTAGTTCTCCTTACGTGGACCAGAGGGTGCTGTCAAAATAGTTTGTTTTTCGTTTGCTTTTATACAAAAGAAACGAATTTCCAAACTCAGAAGAGCGCAAGGCGTCTATTGGTGTCCCACACCAGAGTTCAAAAGTGTGGTCGCTCGGCACAGCTTTCGTTTCTTTTAACACAAAGACAAATTTAGGAATCTTCGAGGTTCATGTTAAACGAAACGACACTTGAGGGGCACGAACCAGTCACTTTAGGGAATACATACAATAACACACACACACATGTAATAAAAAGTGACAGTGAAGATGAAATGGCGATGTCGAACAAAAAGCGTCCCATGTCTATTCAACCTTTTAACTCGCTTCGCTAATAATGTACTACAGTTTACCTTTTCGGCTTTCCGTTTCCCACACCAAGTCGAACACTATTTAGTGTGTATAATCAACACCCGCTGGCGTGTCTTGATTCTCCCAACGTGCTTCCCTAGCGATCGCTACCACAAATAGAGAAAGATCCGATATGCGGCAACTTAATTGTATTGTTGTTTTCACCAGCACACTAAGAAGTTTGACCTTGTCAGTATTGTAAAACACCTGAAAAGGAAGACGTATATTATCTGTATGGCAATACAATCGCAGTCAAAGCAATAAAACTCATTGTCAATATCTCGCCTCAGCCGTCGTTGAACATTCAGACAAACTGAGGTATAACATGAACTATCGATGTACGCAGCAGCGCTCATAAGGTGTGGATTTGCTTTGATTTGATAATTTCGATATTATTTGTTCTTGCCCTCGCTGTTAAAAGCAACAATTAGAACGCATCGCAATTTGACCGGGGTATGCTTGATGTATGGATTGAGGAGAAGGAGAATAAGGTTGTGGTAACAGACGCTAAATTAAAGCTCACATGACGAACGTGGGCTGGTATAACAACAAATGGGGGCGAGAAATACAATACGCACCTAAACAGTTCATAGATGCGAGAAACGAAGGACGTCGGCACGCTTTGTCGGTGACCATCGAACTAGACTGCCGTACAATAAACGTTTCACACCTATTGAAGAGCAGAAGCAACTCTTAAAAAGAACGCCAAGACACATATAGTACGTTAATTATTTTTTGTCAATAAAACGAAACAGTTGTCATACAAAAACAAGGTTATCACATGATTGACTATCAATCAAGCATTCAATCAATCAATCAATCAATCAATCAATCAATCAATCAATCAATCAATCAGCCAGTCAGACACGGAACGTCCGTTTCTGTGATAGGAAATTCTGCTACATTTATATCTTTTTTTAATAATGAAGTTTACATTCGGCGATTTACAGTCACATGGTCAGGTTGCCAAGGTTAAAGCATATCACCAACTACAAAATTAGTCCAAATTGCTGGAACAGAAAAACAAATCATTCCGATCTCCATGCAGATTATATACATATATCTATTAACACATCACTCGCTTTGAAGAACTCTTATAGCTACTCCAACACCAAGTGTTATCATTTGAACGACGTACCAGTTCCGATTGTACGTGTACCTGATTGGCTACACAATCATGACACGTGACAGTCAGACCAATCAAAGAGCAGCTTGTTTGTAGACACGTTTTTTTCGACCTATCAAATTCCGCCTTATATATATGCTTCGACTCATCTGAAATGTTGGCGAAAAATCTTAATTTTTGGTTAAATTTCAACCTGATTTCACAATTTCTAATTAGCTGCAGTTTTTATCAATACTTTGAGAACAAATATGAACACAATTACACGGGTTTCTATGGTGACCAAAGGTGACTTTGCCGTTTTAAGTGTCAAGTTGTTTAATACGAACCGTATCAGGAAGAAAGTACAAAAAGCCTTTCGGCAACTTTAAAGTTCAAATGGGATTATGTCTCCGCTTTTAGACGAGCGACATTGGAGACCTCTTTAATTTAATCTCTCCGATTGTGAGAACCACTTTATAATTTGATCTTTCATCTTGTAAGTACCACGAAAGGTTGGTCACGGCAGAAGAAAGAAGTTGAAAAAAAGAATAGTAAGCTTCCAGATAAACCATATACTGACAAAAGACGTACATCCATGTACTGGCAGTACTGCTTGAATGTTTGCCACGGCTGAATAGCGTTACAACTGCTTTCATATAAACCTGAGAAATCACACCCAGAGAGAGGACAACGATAGACAACGGCCTACATTCCATCACATAACGAATCGTTGTTAATTAAAAAATCAATTAAAGAAAGAGGTAAATCAAACGACTGTTAATCTCGTAATAGATTGTGGATGGTGAAAAGAAAGCAATTGTTAACAGCGCGTGGTCAATTTTTGCTATCTGGCGATGGGCATATACTCGTAGTTAGTTTTTTTTTAAATTCATAAGTAAGGTGTAACTATTGCGAGAAAACGAAAACGTTTGAGCTATAACGCTATACCAGAGGTAAGTCTTACCGGCTCTCATCACAAATAATAATAATATAATAAACGTATAAGTCGACCGCCAGTCTCTTTGTATATGGGTTACTTATTTATTAATCGGGAACATTTTCTCATGTTGTGATAAGTATCGTGATCACGTAAACGTGTATGGATTGGTGACGGCGCTAAGTCGCCAACTACGCCTTCTGTGTATATACCCTTATACACGTCTATGTACAGGCGCGGTTACTTACAACCAATGCGTCAGGTCTAATTATTATAATTGGTCAGCTAATTGCATTAAATCAAATAAGTACCTAATGTTAACGCGCAGAGACAACATAATCTAAAATAGTCAGACGAAAATGTCTTTGAATTAAACACGATCGGGACACAATCACTATACACACGTGATTACTTTCGCTAGGAAAGGTGGGGGTTCAGAAACACAAAGGTTTTCCAGTTTTCGAATGAGTACAATTTAAAAGGCGATAGTCGCCACGACATATATCGCGTTAGGGGTGCGTCCCGTGTATACAGCACGTGTAAAATACATTGTCTGTTTACTACTACATGTAGTTTATCCGAATGCGCGTTGCAAAATAGTAGCAAAAATAAACAAGCCAGCAAAAATAAACAAGCGTACATAGCTATATCTTGAAATAGTAAGACTACACATTTTTCTGCACAAAATAGAAAATATTATAACAGCGTTTGATACGTATGGATCTAATTTTCAACCCCAATGACAGTAGTCTGGATGACGAGGCGAGGTTACTAGTATTTCTACTCGCTCATTGAAGAAGAACAACGATGAATTGTTAGTAAATGGATGTATGGCTAAATAAATAATTGTAACACCTGGTGCATCTTAAGTAGGACTTTGGTATAATTGTATGTTTATTTTTTTTTATTTGGTTCTTTACACTATTTTGATCGATAAACTTAATAATGTAATGCGAGTACCCGACTAGGTTACTTTCATTCGTGATAATATTACAATAGCGACTGAATAGGAGCCATACTGTGTTTTATTTATTTTTCTTGACGTATTGTCTTTATACTGCGTGTTTAACTTTTGAAGAAATGAACATCGATAGTACATCATTACATTTCACCGCGTTTGGCACCACGATAAAAGCTTGTCTTTAATGGGTGTTCACGCTTGGTTGATATTTTCAAAAAAACACAAGCGCATTCCCTTTTAACTTATTTGAAGCAGCTGTGACCTCTTATACATATGGATACAATGAACTAACCTTCCTACATCTCGATACACCTGTGCTTGCCAAACTAGTATTCACGATGGAGTGAATAAATTGAGCAATAAATCACGACACGGATGTAAGAAAAATACAATAGGCACACATCCGTGGGAACTCATATACGGCAGTATAACTCACTCTTAATCGGGCCAGCGTATTTGTAGTACCTGTTGAATGCATTGCGTAAATCAGTTCAGTAAAGTTTACTTACGTTTTTCATCTACTCACATACAAGCGTGTAAGCTCCGACCATTGGCCCTCGCATGTAAGAGGCTATTCGTAGAGTTTGATTAGCGAAGGGGTGGGTGTGTCGACTAATTACAGCATTGGGTAACTTAATTTATTAGATTTGATCTGCGTTCATTTATACTGTCTAGCATATGCCGTAGCTGGTTAATAGGACACGTCTGTCTTTTTATGGCATTCGATACACAAAGACGAAGAAACAAAGACGCCGCGGCACTGTAATCTTAACGGCTTTAACAGTGGGTAGATTCAATGAAAGTGAACCGTAAATCTAGTGTCTCAACTCGTCAAAAGAATACTTTCTTTGTAATGTAGAGTTTCTGCGTAGGGCGTTAAATGAACCGATGTTAAAAGATTACCGTCCATGCAAAGGCCGGTTGATTTAAAGTTATGCGACGAGGAATTGTCTTGTTGACACCGTGTCGCAGGGCACGGGGTTAGTTCGCCGGTAATTTAACTGCAATCGAATACCACTAAAGTTTCTTTAACAAATACACTGGCTACATCTTCAACGTCATTTTTCGAGTGAAGAATAAACACACCCACCAACAGAAAAGGGGAAAAATCTTCTGTTTAAGCCGTGTTTCACACAGTATTGTGTGCAGTACGTGCGAAATCCGAAATAATTTGTGTGCGTGTGTCCTCTGTGAGTTCTCGCTGCGTGATCAAGTGAACTACCGTATTGATGTTGACTCAGAAACTGTCCAAACAAGTGGCACGAAAACGAGGCATGTTAAAACCAATAAAAACACATTAATGTTGTTCTTCTGGGATAGCGTTTACAAATTTCCAGCACTGTGAAGGATAGTATAAACACGGTTACTAGAAGAATCGTGGTATAAACTAATCTTTCGTGGGACCGTCGCTATTCAGGACGAGAGATGCATGTATATAAACACTTCTTTTGATTCTGTTTTTTTTCTTTTTAGTGAAAATGAATGTTTTGTATGGCTCTTTTTAGGGTTACAATGTCGAATTCTGGCCCAAACAAATTTAGTTTTAAGTATTTCTTCTACGCAATTAGCGTGACTTAGACGGGTCTGCGATCTCTTGTCCACATTTGCGCGGACCAAAACAGAAAAGAAACGAAAATATATGCGTTCCCATATGCATTATGTCGAACATATACATTTACTAATTCTATTGTTTAACAGTTTATTGTGTGAACCAAATCGGATTGTGATTTATCATATACTAAAAATGTTGTGTTTGCAGGACGCGCGACAGTATTTGTTAGATGAAAAATCAAAAACAATAATACGCATATGTAGTGATTGTTCTTGTACGTACCAAAAATACTATTGCACATGCGTATTAGAGAATTTCATTGCTAAAATATTTGCTACCAGAACAGCGTTTGTTAGGTCACGAAAAACTATAGTCCAATGCAAATTTCTCATTTATATTGCATTAAATCGTTGTAGGTTTTGAGTAATTACGGACCGTTTGAAATATCATTCAACATATGTATTTATAGCTATTGAGGCTATAGGCTAATGCGCACGTTATTTTGCATATTTGCAATGTATTCTAGGAGATATCAGCACATTGTAAATAACGAAACAAATACTATGTGTTATCGCACTGAAAATTCAATATTAATTTTTAAAAATAATAATAAATGACATTTTCATCCAATGTCATTGAGCAACATTTCTAGATATGAATAAATACATTTTATTATAGGAACCAGTGCTCAGTTTTAACCATTTCTTATGCCATTTGAAACTCGTTTTTCGAACAATTAGGAATCCCAATTGTATTAACCCATAATATCTAGAGCATGAAGAAGAAGACATATAATTACATAAGACATAATTACCACTTTGCAAATGTGTGCGGTACCATCCCCTGAACAATATATGCACCGTTAAATGTTGAGATTGTGCATGGGAAAAGCGGGTTTCATGAATTTAGATCGTGTTGTATTAACTGACACTCATTGAGGTAGGCGGTTTTTGTGTACCTGACGTTCAGTCACATTGTAGATATAAATCCCTCCAGTACTCTCAAAATAAATAGAGCGGGATAGTGAGGCCAACATATTTTATTTTAATATATTTAAACAAATTGTATTCCGGTGATGATATCGCCGAACTGACAATGATGTTTTTGGGAATCATGGTTGTTAAGATGAATTTGACCAACATGATTTACTGAGCATTCTCGACATTTCTTTGGTCTACATGACACATCGTGACAATCATTGAAAATCATATATTTTTGGAAAGGATGTTTAACTTAGTTGATTGTTCTTGATTCATATTCTAGACAGGGTTTTTAAGTTCCATTCGCACATTGCAAGTATGTGAAAGAAGCTAAAAACGCGGGGAAAAAAACTAAAAAAAACAACATATCAGACAGTTTTATCCTAATTTCACCCATTCTGTAATCCTTTCTGAAAGCCGAACATATTCATACAAACCATTGTAACCATAAATAAAAACAGGATTGTACTATAAACTTGTTTAGTCTAAGAACGGAATACCATTTATGGGATAGTATTTTAAGAGGGAATTGACCAGTTGAGTGGTGCCAAAAAAGTACACAATATCCACTTACAGTATGAGACAAAGCAGGTCATCGAGGTCTCACAAAGAGTACAGATGCACTCGGTATTTACAACTCAAAAGATTGATCTTGGTTTTTTTAAAGGTTACGGTGGACTTGGTGACATATATTTGAACTTTGAGAACACTAACTCTGGATGTCATATATTCATTTCCAACAGTTTTCTCATTTCCACGTTTTCGTCGTATACCAGACAGTAAAAAAAGTCGCAACCGACTGGCCACTCTAAAACCTTCTTACTCTTACCCATATTTTAACAATACATGGCGGTAATGACGTCATTGTAACGTTGCTTTCCAACCAAATCTCCTATTACGTACGCGGCGTCCGAAATTGAACAACCTGACACTACGAAATGTTCGTTGCGTCCAGTAAATTGTTTTGTTTGAAATCACGTATCAGTAGTTTTTCTAGATTTTGATTTATTCATCAACAATTCTAACTTCTAGCTTATAACTTTATTTCCAACTAACATAGAAACAGTATAACAACCCAACGTAGTTGTACCATGTGACGATGCAATGCTGTTGTTAATGTCATGAGTGGCAGGTTGAAGTAAAGTTAGGGATTAGACTAATCCCACTTCAGCCACATGCGTCCCGATTCTATTGACCGAGTACGAGTGCCGCTGTACATCCATTTGTCTAGTCCACTTGTTGTTGTGCTTCATTTTTACAATTGGGCGGGTGGTTTTCCAGATTGTGATCGCCAGACTAAGTAAATACGCCATATTGAAATTGAATGAGTTGATGTTATCGGACTTTCAAGGGTCCTTATCTTTTTCTTTAGTCTCTGCGATCTACAGCAAGGTCGCCCTGAGGCTGTAGTCCCATGATGTTCGCTCAGGCATGATTATGTTGTTACATTGTAACAATAAAAACAGGGCTATGGAGCTAACTTAACTATATCATCGGCGTTGGTTTTCAAATTACAGCGACAAAGTTGCCGCGCCACGTAGTGTCCCTTGCAACGTATTCAGCGCGTGTTCGTTTTTGCGAAATTTAAACGAGCGCTGCGTGGCGATAAAATTGGTAAATTGCATATATTTAAACGAGCGCTGCGTGGCGATAAAATTGGTAAATTGCATATATTTAAACGAGCGCTGCGTGGCGATAAAATTGGTAAATTGCATATATTTAAACGAGCGCTGCGTGGCGATAAAATTGGTAAATTGCATATATTTAAACGAGCGCTGCGTGGCGATAAAATTGTTAAATTGCATATATTTGTTTTCTTCATTATATTTTTCTCAGTTTTTTTATCTACTGCTGAGAAAAAAAAATCTTTACTCTTAGGTCTGTGACTTTGTGTTTTGTTTATTTCAAATGGGTTACCCCTTGCCGACAGTATTTTATCATGAACAATTTTTGCTTTTAATGTAGAAACACCTGTGCAAAAAACGTCATGATAAAACGAATCTTTTTGAACAGGAACAATATACCGAGTAATGGAACAGCAGAACGTGTCTATCGCATACAATAATGCTGAGTTGATTTAGAACCAGTACGTCGAAGAAGCTCGGGAAAATACCATTCATACACAACTATTTAATAACGCCAGATATTCGTATTTTCAAGTTAAATACCCGCCACTCTTCAGAAAAAGCACCCAGTGGAAAAGTAAACATACATTGGCGACGGAATTCTTCGTATTCTTTGTCGTAATAGGGTCATCCGAAAATCCGGGTTCAATCGCGTCTGGTGGTCTTTATTATTTGAGAATAGATTGTTTGGGTGTAGGAATAAGCTTTCAGGTGAACGGGTCGGTGCATTATGGGAAACCTAATTGAACCACACAAAGGGGAAGTAGATATGTGTTGGTATTCCCAATATACTGTAAACAAATAAAAAACTTCAATTACAAAAAAAAAATACTTCGCTTTAAAGGAGGAATGTGCGACGTATTTAGTTAATGTTCACTGTGACGACGACTTTGACCGTGCTGATAGTGCAAATTAAAACGTAAAGCTAGTGGGCAGGGGATTCTTGTTCGACCCATTGTGTAGATGAATCGATGCGAGACTAAGAGACGTGATCTTATCTGCGTGCTAACGATACATTATTAAGATTACTTCGGATCTTTTAATCAGTTAATTAGTTTACCTTTGGACGTTTGCTTCTAAGGGCCGACATTCTGACTTTCATTATCATCGTGAAACATATCCGACTTCAAAACACATCTATTAGACCATTAGACAGTTGTAAGTGTCACGCACTACTGTCGAGTACGTCATCAAATCCGCCATTTTGTTTTATCCTTGTTCGTTGCTATTCGTGTTATAATCACAAATTGTCCTTCAAGTTTAAATATATATTTATCGCTCCCTGACTTTGGAGGTAAATGTTTGAAAAATCATGAAAAACCCGGAATCGCAACATTGAATATGTTCGTTTGGTATAACGGGGTTTATTCACTCATGTGCATATGCATATGCGTACTAATTTATTTACATATATTAGAGTAAGTCTGAGATCCCGCGCTTTCTTAATTTCTATGTATGGAAACGATAAGTAACTAATCGTTTTAAGATTACATGTGTTTTTCTTATCTCGATGATTTTGTCAAAAGATGTTTGATCATAGAAGTAGTGGGGGAGACGATGCGCAAAGCTCGTTAAAAATAGGAAAGCTAAATAAAATTCGTCTTCAATTCGTTTTCAATCACCCGCCAATGCATAAATATTATTTGTGTCAGTATATTCTTAGAAAACAAACGTCTAAAACATTTAAATTTAAAGTATTTAATAATGACCATTTAAGTTTGCAAATGACTGTATATGCATGCAGAATTTGGTTTAAAGAACTTGTGCGATCAGATGACCAGAAATACTTGAATGTTGCACTTGCTGGTTTTATTGTTAGTGAATCTATAAACAGACGATATACTTACTAGTGGCAAGTGATCTGACTCAGTACGAGGAACAAATAACAAACAAACAATAAATATGCTGAATGTAGCGCTAAATAACTTGTACAATTATTACTATGCACGCAAAATCCCGAATAACTACAGTCACATATTCCTCTCTATTAATATATTAATATTTAACGTGCAGCACATTGATGAAATGATTGCCTAAAAGTATCGATCACATTGTCTTTGGTTTAGTAAAGTTGTCCTCATGACCTCGGGAATTATTTATAACATGGTTACGTCATCATTTAAAGTAGTCTTTTTCTCCGACTATGATCAAAAGTTCATGATTCAATTTTGGTAATTATAATTGATCTTCAAATAGTCCGATGCTTTTCGAAAGTACAATCTACTGTAGAATACTTTATTTTCGCTTGGAATTTATTTTCGCTATCTTCGAAATCCAACGAATATACTTTTTTTCATATATTTCACATTAAACTCATCAAAAATCAGTGAAAATAAATTCTAAGCAAAACGCCCAAAATATCTTTTCAGCAAAAATTAATTCCAGCGAAAATAAAGTATTCCACAGTATTATATTCTATGTCGTGTTGTGTCGGGGTGCACACGTTGCAATGTTTTTATTCACGGCGAAGAATCTGTTCTGTTTCATTTAAATAGTTGAAAACCAGAAAATCTTTTATGAAGTTGCTTCTCATACTCAGCCCATGTTTCAAACAAGTCAGGTGATAATCATTTGGATTCAATATATAACTCTGACGTTCCATGACAAAAAACGCAGAATGTTAATTTTTGTAACTAGACATGACCAATGTTCTAGCTTGAATCGGGATAGTCTGTGATCACATCATTAACAGCAACTCGAGTAAGTCTGTTCTGTATATACGCTTTGTTAGGCGTTTTCATTCTTCCTCTAATTTATATCTTCTTTCTGATTGGCTAGGTGGCGATATATGTGTCCAATCCTCGTAGTTTGGAATTATAACTAGTTTGCACGATTTGAAGTTTTACTTTGTATTCTGCTTTTGAATTTAGTTAGTGTTCAGCATTGTCGGCGTGTCAGGTCTTTTTCAGATTGAGTCTAGTGAAGTGTGACATCGAAATGATGGATAGCATAATACTGTTTTTTTTTGGTAAGCAGTGGGCTTCTCACAATGTCACGTTTATTTCAAAGTTTTTCTGTCAAATATTCTAGTTTAAAATTTCTATTATTATTATTTCTCTATCTACATGTTTCTGCTAATTCATCATTTTCGTTCGCAACACATATGGTGTGCAGACATACCATTATACCATATATTGTCTCTCTTTTTCATGTTTGTTGACGTCAGCATCTATTAAGTTTAAGTGATCAATTATGTCATCGAGTTTGGTGTTAATTGCCGACGTGCCGCTTTCAAATATATTACGTGTGTATTTCATCTAAATCATTTCCCAGTTTTTGCTGGGGTTTTCAATTTAGAAACGCGGTCGTTAAGACGGGAATAGATTTTTTCTATAGACTCTTCTTTTTTGTCTTGAATTGTTTGAACTGTTCGATTTTACGATTTATCCTCGTCAGCAGACCATTTTCCATAGTCCTACTAACCTCATTTTCAAGGCTGGAATATATTCGCTACATCGCCACGTATCACAAGTTTTCTCAACTAAAGTTACATCATTTCAAATTCGACACTGAGTCACGTAAGTATTGATATAACATACTAAAATATGAGAATTCCCAGGATTCGACATAACAAATCATGGATGCATACTATATTTCGAGAAGGGTTAATGTAGTTAATGAAAATAATTGTTATAAATTTTAGAATTTTACTGCTATCATTAGTTCTTTTTGAAGTGAAAACGCTATGTACCGTGGCTTGTACCTCCTTTTTAATGATATTTTTAAATCTGGTTGTAAAAATTGACGAAAAATAAACGCTAGTTTTTCATTGCCGTCTTTGAAATATAACAAATATTGCCCCCCCCCCTCAAAAAAAATGTGACACACACTATAATGGTTAATTCTAATGACGCAATCACTAGTTATATATAATATTTTTTACAATTTCCCCAGGAATCAAAAGCAAATGTTTAATACGGACTATAATTATAGAAACTATAAACAAATACTTAATCACCAAAATATTGAAGGGAAAACGTGATATGAATGTACTTAAAAGTAAATTCCAACTTCGCTTTCGGGATATTCGCCATTCAGCGTATGTCAGCTTTACAACGCCCCCCAATTACACTTTTATTGAAACTTTATTCACGTACCCACAGCGATATCGAACAACAGGGTAAGAATAGATAGAGAATGGGTGTGATCACATTGAATGGCTTATTAGGGTGACCCGTATTATACTATATAGAAGGCCCCACCACAAGGCGTACTTGGGTAATGATAATTCGTGATAATTCAACAATAGATGGGTGTTTGTTTATTCAACGTGACAACGGGTGGCGGACGTGATATCGCTAGTTCACCGTGGCCGAATCATTTTGATTTCGGCCTTTTGCGATTTTCTTTTCAACGTATAAGTTGCATGGGACACACACAGAGCAGGACACGGTGCGACGAATGTATCTTTTAACTGAACGAGTAGGAGCACTAGAACTAATATTTCCAAAACTCACAGAACTAGTACGCTCATCCACTTATTGCTAAATAATCATCAGCGCCACACAAATAAAATCATACAACTTTAAAGACAACATTTCAGTACGTGAATATCAATGGACTAAACTCCGTGGAGAGAAACTTTTTTTATCTGAGTTCGAATGTATCGTGTGAGTTATGAAGGTGGCTGAAGCAATTGGGTAATGTCCTTGCATTCAAACTAGGGTCACATCTTGGCAAGGACAGTGTGTGTTACCAACGTACATGTAGAGGCAGTGTCTGTTGTCAAAATAATCGTTGTCAAGCATACAACCGAAAACACAAAATATACGCCTTCAATGTAAGAAAATGGCAGAAGAATCACCAAGTCTTGCATATATGACAACTACTCGCAGACACAATGATTACGATTGACGCGATTGACATTAGGAATTATGCTAGTTTCTTTCACGTGTCACTCGAGCCTTGGACAGTTAAATGGACTTACACCTCACAGGTCAATAAGATGATCACCTCTCTGGAACCTAGCATGTGTATTGTTACTATGCAGTAGTATATTGTCAGTGTTTGTTGGGTGGTGTCTGTGCTCATGTTAGGCTAAACAGACCTATATGTGAACAAAATGGACACCGTATTTGTTGTTTTCATTTGGTACGACATTTTTTAATTCCAATTGTCACCTCCACTCATTACATGACCGGACGAATGTTTCGTTGTTGTTATTGGATACATGTGTAGAGCGTAGTCTCTAGTTGTGTGTCCACTTAAACAAAACTAGTTGTATATTAATCTTATAAGTAGCAACATAGAAAACAAATAACTTGGGAAGTGTATTATTCACGGCGGAATCTGTGAGAGTTGTGGTGGAGATATCTCTGTGGCACTTAGATAGATTTATGTGTATATTTTTGTATACTTCTGTATTTATTAAATTTATTAAATCAAGTACAGTTTCCCGTTTTTTTTTTGGTATTCCCAAACAACATCACAAATGCCAAATATACTTTCAGGATCTCGAAAGCATGGATAGGTTTTCACATACATTATCTGAGACCATGCGTCATAACATGCTTCTATCCGCTGTCGTTGATAAGCACGACCTCAATGCTGCGTAGGCGAACGCCCTGACCGCTGCACCACGCCTACGTATTGAATCGGGCTTGATGTGCTTGTTAGGGACAACCTTTCTTTAAACAAAACCCCATTGTATTATCATTGAGGAGGCTAACCCAAATACTAAAAATCTGCGCCGTTCAAAATAGGTCAATATTATTTCAGTAATAATACTTTCAAATTGTCCGTTAATTACAATTTAATGGTTTATTGAGTCTCCCTGCAAATATTTAGAAGTCAGAAGTAAACATTAACAAAATAGTACATACATAGTACCCCTGACCTAAACTGTTGTGGTTTGGCCAGCGTCATTGTTTGTTAGTGTTAACATTTATATCACATTTGTCAACATTTATACCATATACGTATATTTATATACGTAAATAAAGTTTCAATAAAAGTGTAATTGGGGGCGTTGTAAAGCTGACATACGCTGAATGGCGAATATCCCGAAAGCGAAGTTGGAATTTACTTTTAAGTACATTCATATCACGTTTCCCCTTCAATATTTTGGTGATTAAGTATTTGTTTATAGTTTTTATAATTATAGTTCCGATTAAATATTTGTTTATAATTTCTGGGGAAATTGTAAAAAATGTTATGTATAACTAGTGATTGCGTCATTAGAATTAACCATTATAGTGTGTGTCACAATTTGGGGGGGGGGGCAATATTTGTTTCTTATATTTCAAAGAAGGCAATGACAAAGCAGTGTTTCTTTTTCGTCAATTTTTAAAAACAAATTTCACAAGTAAGGAGGTAAAATTATCGTCATTAACTACTTTTTATAACCAAACCTCGAAATATAGTTTGCATCCATGATTTGTTATGTCGACTCTTGGGAATTCACATATGTTATATTAATACTTACATGACTCAGTATCGAATTTGAAACGTAACTTTAGTTGAAAAAACTTGTGATACGTGGCGATGTGGCGAATATATCCTGGACTTGAAAATGAGATTATTATACTATGGAAAATGATCTGCCGACGGGGATAATTCGTAAAATCGCACAGAAGTTCAAACAATTCAAGACAAAAAAAAAAGAATCTACAGAAAAAATATATTCTCGTCTTAACGACTGCGTTTCTAAACTGAAAACCCCAGCAAAAACTGGGAAATGAATTAGATGAAATACACACGTAATATATCTGAAATCGACATGCTGGCAATTAACACCAAACTCGATGACATAATTGATCACTTAAACTTAATGAATGATGACGCCAACAAACATGATGAAGAGAGACAATATATGGTATAATGGTATGTCTGCACACCATATGTGTTGCGAACGAAAATGATGAATTGGCAGAAACATGTAGATAAAGAAATAAATTAATAGGAACTTTAAACGAGAATATTTGACAGAAAAACTTTGGAATAAACGTGACATTGTGAGAAGCCCACCGAGTACCTAATAAACCAGTATTATGCTATCCATCATTTCGATGTCACACTTCACTAGACTCAATCTGGAAAAGGTAGTCTAAGACGACCTGACTTGCCATCAATGCGAAACACTAACTAAATTTAAAAGCAGAGTACAAAGTAAAACTTCAAATCGTGCAAACTAGTTATAATTCCAAACTACGAGGATTGGACACATATATCGCCGCCTAGCCAATCAGAAAGAAGATATAAATTAGAGGAGGAAAGAAAACGCCTAACAAAGCGTATATACAGAACAGACTTACTCGAGTTGCTGTTAATGCAGTAATCACAGACTATCCCGATAACATTTATACCACATTTGTTAACATTTATATCACATTTGCTAACATTTATACCACATTTGTTAACATTTATATCACATTTGTTAACATTTATACCACATTTGTTAACATTTATATCACATTTGCTAACATTTATACCACATTTGTTAACATTTATATCACATTTGTTAACATTTATACCACATTTGTTAACATTTATATCACATTTGTTAACATCTATACCACATTTGTTAACATTTAAATCACGTTTGCTAACATTTATATCACATTTGCTAACATTTATACCACATTTGTTAACATTTATATCACATTTGTTAACGTTTATACCACATTTGTTAACATTTATATCAAATTTGTTAACATTTATATCACATTTGCTAACATTTATATCACATTGTCTGGTTTCCTACACAACACAATGTAAATCGAATTTCAGTGTGAAATGTCGAAACATTATTGCGTCATTAATTTATAGTTATGATAATTACTGTAATTATTTCAAGGTATAATGCGACAAACGAAAGTTCAAATGTATTTTGAATCTACAGTCTCTAGATCTATGACGCATAGAGTTTATACTACAAATATACACAAAGTAATGTAAATTGGCACGATACTAATTAATAGAAATACAAGATTAGTACTACCTTAAGATGACGCTGGTTATGTCATTGTCATCGGCTTACATTATACATGTAACGAGCAGAAACAAAATACAGTTATTATGCGATTTTGTTCATTTATAGGAATATGCCGGTACTACTTTGGTATTTCGATCATGTATATTTATGATTCGCTCAACCACGTGTACACAATACAGCAGCATACGCTGTGCATTATGGATGAAAAATTACAGGAGAGACCCGACTAATATGTCATATGATAAGCACCGTACTGCATTCGTGCAGACTTTCTGGTATTCTCCAGATATTTTCACACTACACACCGACTAAAGTAAAACCAAAGATTAGTTATGTATTGGAAACGAAAAATATTTTAAGAAGTAAGATTTTGTTAAATATTGTTGACAGAGTAAAATTCCCTCCCCAAATTTTATCAACAGAAGAGTTTCTCAGATTTGCAACAATGTAAGATAAAATGGTATTTAATCGAAATGTGTTTTTGTCATATATTTGCGTAGAAAGGGACATTTTTGCAGTAGTGTACATAGACCACCAGAAACAGACATAAATTCACTGAAATATTATCCTCATTTCAGTACCATTATATTATTTCACTCTCTGTCGTCGAGCAACGTTTTGAGATATATTGTTCCTATAGTAACAAATGCCTCAAAATTGACAAAGCATGCTATTTTAACTACATTTTGATTCTCCATATTATCCGAGTCGAGTATAATAACCCCATATATTTCGAACTAAGCGCATAATCTGCACATGTGCTATTAGTGAACATTTTTGTACATTTCATTTGTATGGATCGCTGATTAATTTCATTGAAAATAGGCCGATATATTTGAACTGTAACTAACAATCAGAGACAATACTGACTAAATATACAAAATATAACAGATAGTCTAATTTAATTTAATTATCCACTCCTATGAAATGAACGACGTTTTATCTTGCTAGTGAGTTCTCCCTGGTCTGTGGTTAGCTCACCACCAGATATAAAACAACACGCGTCACCAAAGCACACTGCTGTTAAATGCTAACTGTGTTCTACTGTGACGCATGAGTTCCAACGTAGTGCCCACCCACCGACACAAACAACGATGGGAACCTATTCATTCATTCCCTTCACGTAAAGAAATGTTGCTCACATGGGAGATCACATTGAATTTGGTCACCATCTACTTATTTTGTTTTCACAAACTTTCGGCGTAGTGCCTTGAGTGCTTTATGGCTGAATGTCTACGTAGGTTTTGTGCCAGTATCTATGACAACTATTGACGTCATTGCATCAATTGCGTCGGGGTTCTACGACTCCAGCTGTGCGCATGAGCAGTAGTACCCTTGTACAGAAAACGATTAGAAAGTAAACAACCCACAAAACATTTTATCTGAAATAGATAATTGGTTCGACTGAAATCAACGTAATTAACTTTTATTTGGGCGTCAATGTAGCCAATTATGCCTGTCTGGTTCAAACTACAAAGCAATTGTATAAAATATATAAGTATAATCATAGATATAATATAATATCTCAGTTTGTACTCGCTGGTCTGCGCAACAGTCAAAGTAGCCATCTTTGCGTGACGACCACAACTCTTTAAAAATGATGACAGAGCTCCATATATACTACTATGCACAAAAAAATTCAGCTCAAAAGATAAGGGCAATAATAATACAACTGTTATTGACGCATATCTTACTGGATTAAGATGGAAAACAAAAGATAGATTAACAATGCCACTAACATAAACTATAGTGTTCCGAGATTCATAGGTGCATTGTCCGTGATTGACAGCTTACTCTTTTATACTGGTATAGATGTACACCGTGATTATATCTGGTAGGACCCGCAACCAATCAGAACTCGCATTACAGGTTTCTTTATAGCAGAGCTGCCTAATTTGCATAGTAAGATGTGATTGGCCAAAAGTTGTGAAAGGTGGTGCACACTAGCACCGGCATTAATTTAAAAGCGAATTCGTAACGAATTTTAATTACACTGATAAATAAAAATAATTATAACAGATATTATTCTATGAACACATTCGCTTTTTCCACTTTAATTCACGCCTAAAGATGTGTCGTGTAGATTTTGAATTTATAATAGAAGTTCTGTTACATATACCATTTTCTGACGTCAGCGCTCTCACATATTCCTGTAGAAGAGGAACACACGAAAAGAAACACCGAGGAGAAAAACTTATTTTGCTGCATGTACATGCAAACCAGTCTCCCAAAGGAAATAAACACGTTATATTACTTGTTTCTTTTTAATTAAACTCATCGTTGTGTTCAACTATGATGTTGTCAGTATATTAGAGTAGTTTTCCATTGTGAACAAATGTTCTATTATTAGTATCTCAACAACTTTGCCACACGTCTAAATTTAACTATTGGGAGACAAAATCCTGAAGTTAAAGAAATGTATTTTTTTTTTCTATTTATCTGTATTGTCTGGCAGCAAACATATTGTAAAACGTTGTTATGGAATTAGTTTTCTTTGCTGAAGTGTTTGTGTTTGACAGAATTAAGTCACAATGTCACTACTATTTTTAATTTATTGCTGAATGGTAATTTTATATTTTTCGTCATTGAACTTTAAAAATTTAGAGAAAGTGATAGCAAAGACATTTCTGAATCTAAATTCAACAGGTTAATGGAACTTTCTTTCCATGACCTCATTGTTAAACGCCATCTTGGAAATATCGCATTTCCTAATTTATTCGAGTCTGATTTTATCATACATTGGACTTTCTATACCTATAAACCGCATACAAGTTACAATTCCGTTGATGAATGATTCATCTTTATTTTAATAACAAATATCAAATGTCTATGTGGGAATTAACACTTTATATATACTTTATATTACATGTTTATTAGATTTTTTCTGATTCCAGTGTCGCGTGGGTATTTGTGTCCGCGTACGTCATTAAATCCGTAATTTTTATAAAACCTCATTCGTAATTGTCGTGTTATAGTTATTACAGGTCACTTGCAAGATAGCATTCTGTCACTTAGAATCCGGCAGGTAAATTGTTTGAAGTGAAATGACGTGGAATCCGCGTCACGTGGTACTCGGTATTCATTTTGAGTTAGCATGAATTTGTTACCTTGTACGTCGAGCTCGAAACTTCGAACGCGGGTTGCTGAGGTAATCAGACAGAATGGAGCGCGCATCAGAATCCAATCGTAGTGGTGTTACAATGTACATATACATTCAACTTCTAGCTTCTGTAAATCAACATGAAATTTGGTACATCCGACAAATTGCTTCACACATGGTTACGGTAAATTGTAATTGGGGAGGGAAAGGGATAGCTTATACATGGAATGCTTCGATCAGTCTTGAATCTTTGTGATATTACAATAGCTGTAACGTATATTAGATAAAAATGACAAAGCGATGTTTGTTTTCTGATCACACCTACAATGCGTCACAAATGATCAGACAGATGGTGTCAATTTGGGGAAAGTCCAACTTTACAGCACTGTATAATGATTCAAATTTAATACAGCACCAGCTGATACCAGATTGTACTCACCAGTCAATTATAAATATATACTAAATGCCAATCAACTACAATTTGAATCAATTATATAATTTATAATTACGAGTTGTGTTGTATACACGAATTGGACGGATGACACACGTCGACATTTTTGCGGGCACTGCTGACAATGTGGCTTTGATCCCCTGTGGATGAGGTTTTACCATGAACCGAAGCTTTGCATAACTATAAATTATTCATTCTGCATTTGAGACAATTTTAAATGACTGGAATTCCCAGAGATGAGACAAGTATTAGCAGAAGTGACGATCGACTGATGGAAATGACATTGTCGGTTTTAGGGTTGCCGAATTTGTCCTACTGAATTGCAGAATAACCAGTTTGCATAGTGGCAGATGTAGGTGATCTCCCCCATTACATTATATCAAACCCTGAGCAGACATTCACATGACATAGTTATGCCTTATATGTTATCGAGTTTGGTGTCACCCACTGATATGATTACGTAAATATCATTGCAGATTTTGACTACAATATGTAATTACATTAATTGATGAACAATTACAAAACAATTACAGCGAACTCATCATAAACAAATTGCACAAAACTAAGTAATTGAAAACAATATTTTGTGCATTATTTTCCTGTCATCGCTCGTCGAGTCTACTTCTCACTGTGAATTTCAATAACACCCCTGATATGTTAAATTTACAAGCATCGTCCTTTTCCCACAATGCACTACATGTTTATTCTGATCTAATTTGTCATATGTTCAAAATGGTAAACATGGTCTTTGCACGGCGACGTGTTCATGTGACATATACAACGAAATTCAACGCGTGCCACGCGATGACCTCGGAGCTTATAATTGTACAATGAAAAATCATTTCAGATTTCATTTAAGGCAGTTCAGAAAAATATACCGTCTCTTCATTAGTCTATGAAACATTCTCACAGAGAAGATAACATAGCTACGCCATCTACGTTAGCAAAGCGAAATCCCGAAGATATAATTCAGACATGCGCACACTGAAGAACTGAGAGACAATAAGAGTGCTTTACATGTTCGTTTTTATTGTCTATACACATAAACAATACATATTTATCAATATTTACATAGTATGCGCAATCTAATTTAAATACAATTCTGTGCATGGTGTTGGGGCACTGTTACGCCGTTTAAAGTCCATTCACGAAAGTTTTCCAGTTTGAGAATATTTCAGTGTCAGGAAAGACTAATTCAAATTGTCATAAGTTCTTATATATAAGTTGCTTCGTGATTGTCTGATTAATTTGTAATTGGCTGAACTCACGTAACGTCCGATAAAACATCGTCATCATGCTAGTAGTTTGTCATTCCGGCCTACGTTGAGATTACAACTACTAAACAAATGACTGTGATATGGCGAAACAAATCCCCTTCAAAAAAACTTATTGTTACAAAACGCATGCGCAACAAAGTGAAAAGTGGAAGTGATTTGTGTCTAATTATCAGCCTTGTCAATCGTTTGAACGTAACACCCTTGCAAACATTCAACCTATATAGCGCCATCAGTGTCAAGATTCGTTTAGCGATGATCCGTTAGTAATGCATTCTCGTCGCCATAATGTACGTAAAGTAGCGATATTTGAATTGCCGTAAAATGCCGCTATTAACGACGATGTGTGTAATCCCGATCTAGCAAATGTGTCCCTCTTATTCCAAAACAATAAATTTAGAAATCAGGAAATTAACTGAAACCGTGATTGAACTATATGTGTAACATGTCAGTTGTATTTTGACTTACGTGTATACTTGCATTGATTACTATGTGTGGTTATGATCCTTGTGAATGCGGAACTAGTCTACATTTTGTAGAAATCAACATGTCCCAAACACGGTTACAGCATTTTACAACTACAGTTTTAATCGTAGTTATTACCCGTATTTTTGGTCAGTTATATTATATAAGTATAATTCTGTAAATAACTGAATGATCAACAATTAATGTGAATCAGTGATGAAATGTTATGAAGATAACAAAATAGCTGCCGTCACTGAATAACCAAATTGTAGAAAACATTCAATATATTCATAATTTATATTATTAAGTAAGATTCTACCTTAAAGGGCAATTAGAAACGATTTTAATGTTTAATATTCGAAGACCTGGTTCAGATATAAGAAATTACATAAGAGTTTGAAAATTTTGTATTTTGTTTTTACTCAGTGCATATTTTCTTTCCAAAGTCACTTTCTAGTTTCTATTGTTCACCCCTAGGTGTAGATATTTTGTGGACAAATCTGAGAAAAAAAACGATATTGTCCATTTAATAGTGATTTCATTGTTGATACTTTGGTCAAGTGCGCGGTCAAATATAAAGTACTGTATTTGCATAGTTACTTGACAAATGTTACGTGGATGGAATGCGTCGTTTATGTCCACAAAATCAAAATATATTCGAACGCAGGCGGTCGCGATGACAACCAAGTTTAACAACTGGGCTTATTTATGCAAATACAGAAGTTCATAATTAGTGTCCAGTGTCAATTAAGTTCAGAAAAAATATTTTAATCAAGAAAAATAACGCTCAAAATCATTTATTTTGTTTGCTTCAAAATTCTGTAAATATGTCGTCGATCACATCAAAACACTAGACAACGTTACCTAAGTTAGGTACACCTTTCTATATAAATTGCGCCCCCTAAGGATGGAGTGCATATGTGACGTAAACGTCACGTGAACGAGTGTAAGTAATGTCGTTAAAATGTACATCTTTGTTTGATTTAATAGTCGTTTGCGATTCAGAATAAAACCGATCTCTAACAGAAATATTTGTATTAATGAGCGCTCACAGATCAATGCAGCATTGACGTCACAGAATTTATCGTCGCTGGAGGCGCGACTTCTATACAATTTTACACTTTGCTTTGTCACGTGCCAACTGCTCTTCTGATGAATGCTGGGTGTTAGCAGACAATTGGTTACCAAAAGCTCAAAGCTGACAAGAATTCGATTTCCCTTCTCTATTTTTGACCTGACACGACACAGCGGCGTTCACCTCCGATGAGGTTTATTTTTGTTGTGTATTTGTATATTGTGCCTTGTTACATCATGTTATTTCGTCATGGTAAAACTTTTTCACTTTACAGCTAATACAAATGAAAGGAAATGACAGGAGCGTTACAACAAACCGAATAGAATGGGGGCACCCATTGGGTGTCATGTCGACTCGCAGATTTATCGGTAAACTTACAAGAACCACTGCGAGGACCGTGTAGATTTGTCAGATCACCGACGCTGGCATGGCGGCTGCTAGGAATCGGTCGATACCAATTTCGTTCGCCCAAGGTAGCGTTTGGTTGGCCTTAGCAAATGGAAGACCAGAGTAGTCCATACCAGTGTAGTTAGCCACTACCTCATCTTCGCTGTTGTGGAAACCAGAATCTGTGAAAGTGCCAAAATAAAATCATGAAGTACGATGTCGTCATCTGATACCCCGGGTCTGATACTAATGTGTCTAACCCACAGTCAGCTGGCGCACATCTGATATAATAAAATAAATGCCATATTTACTATATGGGGGCCGCCATCTTGAATGACGCATAAAACTAAATAAGAGACAAGTTGTGAAACGCGTTTTTCAGATTCCTACAAATCAGGACAAAAATACAAATCTTTCACAAAAATACGGTCCGTTGAGGTTATATTAAGCCAACCGATAACAAAATTCGGCCGAATTCGTCGTTTTTGTGCGGAAAAATCCCTTGCATACGAACACCTAATTACGCGAAGAACCTAGAACACTAAGTCGGGGTATTTGAAACCGAAATTGTCATCTAAGCGTTAGGCCGTCGCTGATTGGCTGCTGTGCTGGAATGCCAATTTTTAGTTTCAAATACCCCGACTTAGTGTTCTATGTTCTTCGCGTAATTAGGTGTTCGTATGCAAGGGATTTTTCCACGCAAAAACGACGAATTCGGCCGAATTTTGTTATCGGTTGGCTTAATATAACCCCAACGGACCGTATTTTTGTGAAAGATTGTTATTTTTGTCCTGATTTGTAGGAATCTGAAAAACGCGTTTCACAACTTGTCTCTTATTTAGTTTTATGCGTCATTCAAGATGGCGGCCCCCATATAGTAAATATCGTATTTATTTTATTATCACGTGTGCGCCAGCTGACTGTGGTCTAACCATAGACCTTAGGAAATAAGGTCTATGGTCTAACCAATCACAGAACAATTTTTTTTTTTTCGTTTCAACTCAGCTGGAGCGAGTTAGTGTCTTGCCATGCACGCCGAACTGCTCATTGCGGTACTACATACACGTATGACATTTTAAAATTATGGTAGGAGATTCTAGTTCGGTTGTTTCTTGTCAAAATGGAAAAAAAAATCGAACGTTAAAGCGGGGGAGTCGTCACCTGCGCATGCGTCAGATGGCCATAGCGTGTCACCATGAGCCTTTGCGTTTTTAGCGTGTGTTGTTATCGTCGCTTGGGACTCAATTCCCTGTTCTCTGTACTCAATATTTTTAGTTTGGATGGTAGGTCCCTCCTCCACTACACACCGCAAACCAAATTCAGTTACAAAACGTACCACTTAGCTTAGTATTTTTCACGCATAATATAATGGAGACACACAAATGCGGACATTCTGACGAATTTTGATATTATTTTTTTTTTGTATTTTGTTTCGTTCAGCAAAAGTACGTTTGGTATAATATATGATTTTATTTCCTATTAATATGTAGTACATGTGCATATTGTATATATACCGCATCAGTATTAGATACATTGCCGTATATTACTCACCAATTTGCATGATTTCAGACGCTTTCTCGGAAACACTCGTGTCATCATCTTCTTCAATGGGTAGTTTCTCTGTACTGCCCTACAACGCATGAAACACACATCACGGCTGTGAATAACGTACATCGCGTAGATTTGACTCTATAGACTTTCCCGAAACACAGCATTACTAATCTGATTGAATTATGTGTAATCTACGCAATTTAATATCGATAATCTATTTTTTGTGTATTAAATCACATTAGTATTCAATCAAATTGTGCCGTCCCGTCGATATTGCTATATCGAATATGATATCAAACAAATATTCTAGCAACAAAAATATAACTGTAAGATTGTAGACTCCTATTTTGGTACTGATTCCATTTCTCACGACACAAAAAGAAAAGATAACGTTCCGAATAATTTATCTACGGATATAACGACTGCTTTGCGGCTACGTCATTACCAATGTGGATTCTAATGGTATTGACGATGAATCAGATGTAATTGCAAGATATTGAATGACGTAATTATCTGGGTGAGACTGCGCATGACAGTTGCTTAGAGAAAACGCTCAACGAGACATCAAACATTCTCAATGAAACTAAATATTAGCATTTGCAACACGTTTTCGGTCAAACCTGCTGATTACTATGAAAAATACTTACCATTTCAGTTTGAGTTGTAATATTATGATATGCATTCATCTCGTGTATATCGTCGGACAATAAGATCTGAAATTTAGCTGTTGAGCCTGACATCGAGAGTTGTACTACCGCCTTTATATGGTAATTATAAGTGCTGGGAAGAGTCAAAACTTTTCGTGAGACAGATGTTGTTTTATGGTTTGTTATAGGAACTGTTCTTCTACTTTCAGTGATCGGAGTACGATTAATGGACATTCTTTGATTCATAACAGTTCTTGTATTGTCTCGCCTATCTGTACTCACTCTGCGGTCAACTAAAGATCTTCTGGTCATCACTGGTGAATTTCTACTCATTGTTACATCTCGTCTAACAGTGCTATCTCTGCGTTCTGTATCAAATCTTGACAGTGATCTCCTGTCTTGTGTTGCACGTCTTGAAATCAATGGAACTGATCTTCTTTCTACTGTATTACGTCTTTCAAATGTTGATATTCTGCGTTGTGGTGATTCACTTCTAACAGTTCTTGTATTGTCTCTCCTATCTGTACTCACTCTGCGGTCAACTAAAGATCTTCTGGTCATCACTGGTGCATTTCTACGCATTGTTACATCTCGTCTAACAGTGCTATCTCTGCGTTCTGTATCAAATCTTGACAGTGATCTCCTGTCTTGTGCTGCTCTTCTGGAAATCAATGGAACTGATCTTCTCTCCACTGAATTGCGTCTTTCAAATGTTGATATTCTGCGTTGTGGTGATTCACTTCTAACACTTCTTGTATTGTCTCTTCTATCTGTACTCACTCTGTGGTCAACTAAAGATCTACTGGTCATCACTGGTGCATTTCTACGCATTGTTACATCTTGTCTAACAGTGCTATCTCTGCGTTCTGTATCAAATCTTGACAGTGATCTCCTGTCTTGTGCTGCTCTTCTGGAAATCAATGGAACTGATCTTCTTTCTACTGTATTACGTCTTTCAAATGTTGATATTCTGCGTTGTGGTGATTCACTTCTAACAGTTCTTGTATTGTCTCTCCTATCTGTACTCGCTCTGCGGTCAACTAAAGATCTTCTGGTCATCACTGGTGCATTTCTACGCATTGTTACATCTCGTCTAACAGTGCTATCTCTGCGTTCTGTATCAAATCTTGATAGTGATCTCCTGTCCTGTGTTGCTCTTCTGGAAATCAATGGAACTGATCTTCTTTCTACTGTATTACGTCTTTCAAATGTTGATATCCTGCGTTGTGGTGATTCACTTCTAACTGTTCTTGTATTGTCTCTCCTATCTGTACTCACTCTGTGGTCAACTAAAGATCTTCTGGTCATCACTGGTGCATTTCTACGCATTGTTACATCTCGTCTAACAGTGCTATCTCTGCGTTCTGTATCAAATCTTGACAGTGATCTCCTGTCTTGTGCTGCTCTTCTAGAATTCAATGGAACTGATCTTCTTTCTACTGTATTACGTCTTTCAAATGTTGATATTCTGCGTGTTGGCGATTCACTTCTAACAGTTCTTGTATTGTCTCTCCTATCTGTACTCACTCTGCGGTCAACTAAAGATCTTCTGGTCATCACTGGTGCATTTCTACGCATTGTTACATCTCGTCTAACAGTGCTATCTCTGCGTTCTGTATCAAATCTTGACAGTGATCTCCTGTCTTGTGCTGCTCTTCTGGAAATCAATGGAACTGATCTTCTTTCTACTGTATTACGTCTTTCAAATGTTGATATTCTGCGTTGTGGTGATTCACTTCTAACAGTTCTTGTATTGTCTCTCCTATCTGTACTCACTCTGCGGTCAACTAAAGATCTTCTGGTCATCACTGGTGCATTTCTACGCATTGTTACATCTCGTCTAACAGTGCTATCTCTGCGTTCTGTATCAAATCTTGACAGTGATTTCCTGTCTTGTGCTGCTCTTCTGGAAATCAATGGAACTGATCTTCTTTCTACTGTATTACGTCTTTCAAATGTTGATATTCTGCGTTGTGGCGATTCACTTCTAACTGTTCTTGTATTGTCTCTCCTATCTGTACTCGCTCTGCGGTCAACTAAAGATCTTCTGGTCATCACTGGTGCATTTCTACGCATTGTTACATCTCGTCTAACAGTGCTATCTCTGCGTTCTGTATCAAATCTTGACAGTGATCTCCTGTCTTGTGTTGCTCTTCTGGAAATCAATGGAACTGATCTTCTTTCTACTGTATTACGTCTTTCAAATGTTGATATTCTGCGTTGTGGTGATTCACTTCTAACAGTTCTTGTATTGTCTCTCCTATCTATACTCACTCTGCGGTCAACTAAAGATCTTCTGGTCATCACTGGTGCATTTCTACGCATTGTTACATCTCGTCTAACAGTGCTATCTCTGCGTTCTGTATCAAATCTTGACAGTGATCTCCTGTCTTGTGCTGCTCTTCTGGAAATCAATGGAACTGATCTTCTTTCTACTGTATTACGTCTTTCAAATGTTGATATTCTGCGTTGTGGTGATTCACTTCTAACAGTTCTTGTATTGTCTCTCCTATCTGTACTCGCTCTGCGGTCAACTAAAGATCTTCTGGTCATCACTGGTGCATTTCTACGCATTGTTACATCTCGTCTAACAGTGCTATCTCTGCGTTCTGTATCAAATCTTGATAGTGATCTCCTGTCCTGTGTTGCTCTTCTGGAAATCAATGGAACTGATCTTCTGTCTACTGTATTACGTCTTTCAAATGTTGATATCCTGCGTTGTGGTGATTCACTTCTAACTGTTCTTGTATTGTCTCTCCTATCTGTACTCACTCTGCGGTCAACTAAAGATCTTCTGGTCATCACTGGTGCATTTCTACGCATTGTTACATCTCGTCTAACAGTGCTATCTCTGCGTTCTGTATCAAATCTTGACAGTGATCTCCTGTCTTGTGCTGCTCTTCTAGAATTCAATGGAACTGATCTTCTTTCTACTGTATTACGTCTTTCAAATGTTGATATTCTGCGTGTTGGCGATTCACTTCTAACAGTTCTTGTATTGTCTCTCCTATCTGTACTCACTCTGCGGTCAACTAAAGATCTTCTGGTCATCACTGGTGCATTTCTACGCATTGTTACATCTCGTCTAACAGTGCTATCTCTGCGTTCTGTATCAAATCTTGACAGTGATCTCCTGTCTTGTGCTGCTCTTCTGGAAATCAATGGAACTGATCTTCTTTCTACTGTATTACGTCTTTCAAATGTTGATATTCTGCGTTGTGGTGATTCACTTCTAACAGTTCTTGTATTGTCTCTCCTATCTGTACTCACTCTGCGGTCAACTAAAGATCTTCTGGTCATCACTGGTGCATTTCTACGCATTGTTACATCTCGTCTAACAGTGCTATCTCTGCGTTCTGTATCAAATCTTGACAGTGATTTCCTGTCTTGTGCTGCTCTTCTGGAAATCAATGGAACTGATCTTCTTTCTACTGTATTACGTCTTTCAAATGTTGATATTCTGCGTTGTGGCGATTCACTTCTAACTGTTCTTGTATTGTCTCTCCTATCTGTACTCGCTCTGCGGTCAACTAAAGATCTTCTGGTCATCACTGGTGCATTTCTACGCATTGTTACATCTCGTCTAACAGTGCTATCTCTGCGTTCTGTATCAAATCTTGACAGTGATCTCCTGTCTTGTGTTGCTCTTCTGGAAATCAATGGAACTGATCTTCTTTCTACTGTATTACGTCTTTCAAATGTTGATATTCTGCGTTGTGGTGATTCACTTCTAACAGTTCTTGTATTGTCTCTCCTATCTATACTCACTCTGCGGTCAACTAAAGATCTTCTGGTCATCACTGGTGCATTTCTACGCATTGTTACATCTCGTCTAACAGTGCTATCTCTGCGTTCTGTATCAAATCTTGACAGTGATCTCCTGTCTTGTGCTGCTCTTCTGGAAATCAATGGAACTGATCTTCTTTCTACTGTATTACGTCTTTCAAATGTTGATATCCTGCGTTGTGGTGATTCACTTCTAACAGTTCTTGTATTGTCTCTCCTATCTGTACTCACTCTGCGGTCAACTAAAGATCTTCTGGTCATCACTGGTGCATTTCTACGCATTGTTACATCTCGTCTAACAGTGCTATCTCTGCGTTCTGTATCAAATCTTGACAGTGATCTCCTGTCTTGTGTTGCTCTTCTGGAAATCAATGGAACTGATCTTCTTTCTACTGTATTACGTCTTTCAAATGTTGATATTCTGCGTGTTGGTGATTCACTTCTAACAGTTCTTGTATTGTCTCTCCTATCTGTACTCACTCTGTGGTCAACTAAAGATCTTCTGGTCATCACTGGTGCATTTCTACGCATTGTTACATCTCGTCTAACAGTGCTATCTCTGCGTTCTGTATCAAATCTTGACAGTGATCTCCTGTCTTGTGCTGCTCTTCTGGAAATCAATGGAACTGATCTTCTTTCTACTGTATTACGTCTTTCAAATGTTGATATTCTGCGTTGTGGTGATTCACTTCTAACTGTTCTTGTATTGTCTCTCCTATCTGTACTCACTCTGCGGTCAACTAAAGATCTTCTGGTCATCAGTGGTGAATTTCTACGCATTGTTACATCTCGTCTAACAGTGCTATCTCTGCGTTCTGTATCAAATCTTGACAGTGATCTCCTGTCCTGTGTTGTACGTTTGGAAATCAATGGAACTGATCTTCTTTCTACTGTATTACGTCTTTCAAATGTTGATATTCTGCGTTGTGGTGATTCACTTCTAACAATCCTTGCGTCACTGCTAATTCTGTGTTTCATTGATGCTCGTTTGGTCAGTCCTGCCGGGCCTCTACGCATGTTAGACATTCCACTAAAACGTCTTTCTGTATTATCTGTTCTAATTCGCCGTTCTGTGTCTGATCGTGTTGAAATCGTGTTTCTTCTACCTGTACGAATTACTCTTGTCTCACTGTTATCATGTCTGAATGGAACCACTCTCCTTTCCATTGATCGTTGCTGCATCGGAGAAGATTGTCTCATTTTCTGGACTTCTGTTCTCATAACTGGAACTGAGCTTTGTATTATTCTACGTGTCTTCACAGGTATATTTCGTTGCATCAATCCAGTTGAGCGCCAATCCGTAAACTCGCGCGTACCTGAAACCACTCGTCGATGCAAAGAATCACGTCTTATCCTGTCGTGCATGTGTCCTGAATTCCTTCTGCTAGTCAATACCTGGGCTGATTGTCGTACAGCATCATATTTTATCGGAGTAACTCGGATTTGATTCGACAATCGTCTTGACACATCGAATCGATTCAGACTATCTCGCCTCACATCAATCCTATACTCTTTCACACTTTCCCGTTGTTGCCTTCTAGCCGAGGACACACTATTATCAGAACGCCGTCGGAGAGCTTGCACCACTTCAAGTTTACGATTAAGTGCACGGAATTGACGCTGAAGAGAAGCATAACGTGCAGACTCGGCTTCAGCATTGGCTATTACAGCTATCCCTGCAAGTATGAAGACAGCAGCTAAGACTGTTTGCAGAACCCCAAGTTTCTGCATCGTTGTAGGATAAACTGCAGCTTTCGGAAATGATATGTTTTACTATAGTTCGTATGAGCCACCAGCAATATTCTCCCCCACAGTGTCTGAAGAGTTGAGACGTCTCTCTTATATACTAGTGAATGAGAACCAAAATAGAAACTTATAACAATTACGGATCCCCATTATATGTATACGGGTTGCCAATGTCTACTAACAACCTTAATAATAACATGTTTGCCACATAATGATCCGGAAATTAATCTCCAAATTGTCCTTGTTCTCAACGAGTATTTCCATGGATTTCTTGTTCGTTTTTTCAAATGAAGTTACTGTGAACCCCCAAAACGGTGAAATGATATTAAAAATCATCGAATTTATCGTAAGTGGATAATGTAGCGCGAATTACGTTATGTCGAATACTTTCATCGTCCAATTGATCGACTTGTTTTCCTCATTTGTTTTCATCAATGCAATACCTAATATCATATGCACAGTGCATGATAGATGTATATTCAAATAATATATATCCAGTCTATTATTTATAACAGTTGCATAGAAAGTTCATAACACTGGCGGACAGGAAATATTTGAAGTGTAATGAGCCACAGATATATTCAACGGATACTATTTATCGACAAAAGCAGCCAAAATTAGGGAGATTTCGTACTTGCGTAAAGGCGGTCACACTGGGCTATGATTTGCGGGCATTGGTACAGATTTACTTACTCGTTATATTCATTCAGTGACGTTTTCTCGAAATCGATTCCCATACCAAATATGGTTATATCAAGCCGGATATGACGTAAATTGGTGTCATCGACATGCCGTTAACACGAACCTCACACGTGTCACTTGATTGTAAATGTCAGTTATTCGTTATAACCAAGCTAAAAATTATAATTCTAGATTAAAAAGATTTCAATAATGATATTTGTGTTCATATAATTTTCATGCGTAATCCTAATTTATCGTCAGCTTCATTGTCATATGAAAAACAGAAAGAAATATCAATAATTTGTCGGGTGGGTGAAAGTGACATAAGCAAATATATGTTGAGGGTGAATACTTCACTGCGATGTGGCCATGTAAATTCATAGAACTTGGAAAAACTACTGATAAACGAGAGAGAATGATAATAAATCCAAATTATAAATATGTTTTTTTCATAGTATATGAAATATAGTCACTGTCCAGTGTTCAATAATGCTGCGCACATGTGTCAGGTATGGTCGGACAAACATGTGTATTTTTGAGTTACACATGGTGTACGTTATCGCGATTGTTGTATTTACAATACAATACAAACCTGAGAATAAGCTACACATTTAACAGTTTGTTGGGTTTTCACATTATAGAATAATTTGCCGTAAAACGTCGTTCTTGCACTTGCTCATAACATAATTGATGTGACAATATGGCGCATGTGCTTTGAATTATTGGTACGTATAATTAATTCAAATTGTATTAGCTTTTGCGATTGGTTGTTTGTTAAATGCATATGTTGCATCATGGTGGAGTGGTGTTAATACATGGCGGGCGATAGATTTAATCCTATCGACTACCTGTGTGACATATTGTATGTACTTTGTGTGAGAGTAAACGATCTACGAACATGGGACTAGTTGGTTCGTAACATAACCTGAATTCCTTTCAGTACCGCACCGTTGATAACTCTTTTTCAACTTTGAAACACGTGAGGATTAGCGTTGGTTTATCACTTGGTCAAACATATAATTTAATTCTCTATGCATTCATATAGATTATCCCGTGTCTGCCTTGAACGGTTATCCGGAGAAAAGGTAAGTCGTTATGCATGCGGGTGTCATGAAACTAACATATTACCTCACCCACAACTATAAGCACATGCCCTTGCCAATTCATACTTTTTGAAATGTATAGAGTGTACATGGTCAGTTTATGATCCAATACGGTTTCCACGGAAACGCTACATTTATTGGATATTCTCGTAAGGGTAGAAGATAAAGACTAGATAATAAGATGCAATTTCCTGTTCATTACTGTATGACGTAGGAGACTCATTATGAAAACCCTCAGGTTTGATTTGGTGCTACGGACCATTGTGCATTTAATAAGCCTGTATAACATCGCATATTGAGTGTCTTTTATCCGTTTTTTATGAGACCAAACTTAGTTTAACTTAAGTTTTCGGATTTAATTGTTTCTTCAAATTTGTAGTCCTTTACATGAGCAAAATAAAGTATGGGAGGAGAGAGTATGCAATTTATCTACTAATATTTCGAAGTTATTACTATTTGAGTGGATACTTCGCGGTATCCTTGTGAATGAAGGTGATTTGTTTCTGGTCCAACTAATTGACATATGAAGCCCTAGGTCCGGCCAAGGCAGTGATAATTTATTTACTCTACAAACGTAATTTGCTTTTTTTTAATTTTCTATTGAAAACGTTTCTCGAATTAACAGAAATGATGTTATGCAGTCTTGCAGAATGAAAAAGAATTCTCACAAAATATATTGTAATTTGTACATATTAATTTGTCGATACGAATACGAGCGTCCGCGTTGCTAGACAAATTTGCATATGTCGCCATCACTGCATTACTATGAAATTTGCCACAATCTACTATGAGTGAATCGTAACTTGCAAACATCGACAAAAAGGTCGTCTACGCGAAGTCAATATTGTAACATCTTTATAGGTACACAGATTGAAGTTTCTTATATGAAAGCAGATTTAGTAATAATGTTTTTAGTAAAATTCATTTTTTTAATGTGTCCTTTTTTACTTTGTACGAAAAATAAATTCGCTGCGCACTGATGTGCCACTGAAGACAATTAATTTGCGCTGATTGACTGAATATTACTTATAATTTTAACATTGAATTACAGTTTACTCTGCAGTTAAAACACATGGTTTTGAACAGACGGCAAACAATGTCAGAATGTTGCATAACTATATAGGCTGCATGATTATGTAAATGTTATATTGCTCGCTCTTCATAATATTTTGTGCAGTGTTAAAAATGCATGATTTATTTTGCCCTAGGAAGAAAAAATATCATATTTAAAATCATTTGGCAAATTTGCATTGCTTTATGAGATTGTCCGTTAGATAAGGTGTGGCTACATTGCGAAATCCGACAAAATGAATACGATTTTAGAAATATGATGGAGTACAATTGGGCGCATGCGCAATAGAAACATGAATGACGCAATCTCAGAACGTTGTTGATATGAAGTGCCAGTAAAACAAGTATCTACGTTTAGATAACTACGTCTCGACCAATCCGCTCCAGCCCCGCAAGCATCCCTACTCAAGTACATGAAATTACCGGTCAACGACCAATAGTTAACAGCATTTAAAAGCGAAGTGTAATGAACTTGACAGTCGCAGTGATAAACGACATTGAACGCATGAATACCGATTTAATAAACCCAAAAATACAATTACACTCACTTGTTTGATTATTGTTAAACTGATTATCTGTTAAAATGTGATTTCTTTAGTTCTGTCTAATTTGGTGAGATGAGATGTTCCTTTTGAAATTTTATGACTTTCTATAAATAGAATTCAATAATTCAACGAAAACTTAAAAGGCGCGTGATACCAGGGCAAGGAATGGATTAGGCGATATAATGACTGAAACGCAGTCGGGTTAAGTCTTTTTCTTTTTAATAAGTCAACATACCCGTCTGTTTTCGAGACAATTATTTTATCAATAGTTCTCGACTGATAATAAATAAGTCAACATTACTTTTTATGAATAATATATCCATGTCTTAGCTGTTTAGTCTGAACACTGCAACTTATTTTAAATATCTTTACGTTCGTGTTTTAAAATGGTGTTGCTGTCTTTGTCAAACGTTAATTAGTTTAAGAAAAACATTTTCAGATTGCACGTTCTCCTCAAATAAACGTAGCTAATTATGCTTAGGGATGACACAGAATGTACTTTAACTATAGCACTTGTAGAGAACACATGGTGTGAATTTGTGTGTAATCTATCTGTAACGAATATTGGTTGCTAATGTACACATTGAGCTCATTTAAACGCAGAGTTCAGTGTGTTTCTTTGTCATGTTTAACAGAGTTATTAATAAGTGATTTAATTGGTTCAGTAGGGTAAGTGATTCTATTTTCTTTCTTTTACGTTTCCAAGATATATGTATGTGATGTATACATAATTCTGAATTCGTTGATCTTACGGTGAATTTAATGTTTTGCGGAAGTCTAAAATGAGAACTGTCCGGGAGTAAATGACGAGCAGGATAGTGGGCAACTCCATATTTTTTACAGATAAGTCCTATCACATACGTGGTTTGATAATGATGTATAACATTTGGTAGTATTTTTTTAGTTTGTTTGTAAAAACAAGTGATAACATATTTTAATCACTGTTAAGTAGTGCAACATTAATATCTACACTATATAATTGATGAAGTAATCAGGTAATAGTTTATGCAACTCTCTTCATCGGTGTGAACAACTTTATGAATATCATTTAAGTACTTACTTTAACTGTGTGTAATAATAAATCTTTGGGAAATATATATGTGCATAATTAATGATATCACGTGACCTTTTGACACAATGAATATCAAGTCAAGTATCACTGTTTTTATATGACACAAAGCCCCGTGGTTTTTACGTAGATCATGTGACTGTTTTAAAACGTGTACTCTGACTGAGCTAATCATCGCTAATAACGACAGATGACCAGGTTGACTAAACATTTGAACGAGTGTTTCAATAAAAATTAGTATTAGGTATTCCCTCAAAATGCATATTTGGAGACTGTTTGGGATGAGAAATTAATTCAGATAAAAGATCTTACACACTGGCTTTTTAAAAATATATAGTCCTCACTTCAATAATTCAGAGTGTAATTCCTAGTAGAGCTCTCGTATCAGGTGTTTTAACCAACATATATTAAATATTCACATAATTAATGACATATGTTATGCCGTGTCATTGGTAGCCTTGTATCACCCTGTCATGGACATTAGTGTGTGATGTCATGCTAAGAAAAATATTCTAAGACATACACACGATATATATAAGATAATCGATGCAATGTTAGATCCAATGTTAGACATGGTCCAATAAATTCACAAGAAATCAAACACAACAGGTCAACATATACTATATGGCGATGGGCGTCGTAGTGTGTCGTGTTTGATAATGGTATCACGTAATATCAGTAAAATGCGCTGTTCTTATAACAGAATTTGAACATGCACTACACGACGACCCCACCCCCCACTCTCTAGCAAACAAGAATATTATTTGCCATGACGTTAGTCCTCTGTGTGTATCAAGGTGTACTGTGTGCCAAACACCCAGTGCCGGTGTATGAGATGAAATCAGAAAGCCATTCCCAACTGTAGTCACACAGAGTAATGATTCACATACTTTGCTCAATTTAGCATAATGTATATGACATACTGAATTAAGTGTACATTTACAATTTGAAATTTATTATCTTACCAAAAATCCGATTTCAGACAATTGTTCACCATTGCAGATTTACAATACTGAGACGTTCGTGTACTTGTTGCTTCCTAGTAACTATATATAATTTGTCCACGTGAATCATTAATAGTATTATATATATATATATATATATACATATGAAGCATAATTCGGTTGCGAAGTATTTATCATAGTATAATAACGAAAATAAGTGACCTCCACAAAAACTGAATATTTCATCGTATCTAATTAAGAAGTAACTCGGTCAATAATATTCTTTATAAATTCCAATTGGACGCCAGATTTCAAATCTGAAAAGCAAAATTATTTCACAATTGTTAGTCGCACATTTTGAGATTGTGATGTACTACATAACTCACAATTTTCGAAAGTCACATAAATGATAATAGGTTTGTCCTTCAATTATATTGGTTTCAATGTAAGGACAATTTTATTTCACGGAATACTCTGAATTGACTTTCATGGCTATACCCAATACTTACCATAATTACTGTCGGTATAACCCCACCTGTAATAGGACATAAATATTGTTGAATAGAGGAAGAAATAAAAAAAAAATTGTGATCTAATAATATTCGATATATGATTCAATAATATTTCAATTAAAAAATATTGCTTATGGTGACGTCATGTTGCCATTTTGTTCGAATCTAACAAATAACAATGAACTTTTTTTTCTATCTTACCAATCCCAACATCCCATAGGGTTGCCTAAACTTGAAGTGACTTGAGGATATACAATTATAATATCATTCTCTTCACCAACTTCGTTGTATCCCGTGTTTAAGGCATATTCCTCACCAAGTACGTTCCTATAATGTTTTTTTTTAAAACTATTAAGGTATTATTCATGTATAAATGCAATTTAATCTGATATAATTTATGCGTGTATAACGCGAAACATACTTGTTTCGTTGAATAGTTGAATATTCAATTATTTTAAATAAGACAAATCTGCTTGAATTTTAAATTTGAATTTTGAAATACCTTCCCTGCAAGCATCCGTGAAAAACAATGTGCAATTTACATCCTGTAAGCGAATATACAAACTAAATCAGACACACTCCGGTTTATATTGGTAGCCATGATGGTTTCAGATATATCGCATGATTTTCTAAATTTGGTGCCTACATTGCGGTAACTGAAATAATTTTTCAATTATAGAGTGAATGTTTATGATTTGGTTACTATGGTGACAATGAGTATTGTGACGGTTGTGAAAAGTACGTGACTGGTAAGCTTTGACATAAAAGTCCATAAAACAACTTTCCTATAAATAGCGCCCTCTAGTAACGAAGCCTATTTATGTCGTCAATGGGTGAGAATTTTCATATATCTAGAAGAAGAATGACTACACAACTAAACACAGTGGTCGATTTGAACGACATTACCTTTATCAATATCAGGTCACTTTGACGTCACAGAATGAGCGATTTATGGAAATTATGTGTTAATTGCAAATTCGTGTCAAAAAATTGAGTTACGCAAAATAGATGAATACGTCATGATAATAAATAACTCTTTTAATTGGGTAGGTTTAAAGGGCGATGGTTCGAGATGGGACTCATACACAATTTCGAACATGCGCTGCGCGACGACCACCGCCCTTTATAAGCGATAAAAACACACGCCGTTTCGTCTACAGTAAATTGTAGGGATTTTGCCAAGGTATAATGATGAGCTGACAGCCGAATATATGATCATTGGCTAACGAAAATGTAATTTTTCCAATCCAATTTCTTCGTTTATTATATCAAAGTTTACAACGCATATTGACAGTTACTTTTGTCTCGGGTCGACACAATGGCATTACTAGTAATATGCTGAACATTGAGCATATTGCGCGTATTGAGAAGATAAGTATCTATTATATGTTATTATCATTTCCACAAATGAAAAAAGGGGCCACAATTTTTTTTAAATGGTATTCACGTTGTTAATAGTTTGCAAAACACTAAAAATACACAACAGTTTTTGCGACAAAATGTTTGACATAGAATGAGCATGTACAAGTATATCGTTTCTTGGAGTATAATAAATCTAAAAAAAAAATGTTGCTGCGAAATAAACCTACAAATATGTATTATAATGATTGCGCTCGTACGAGCCTATAATCGAACTAGTCAAAATTTGTCGGGGCACAGGTCAACATGTGTGTTTGTTAGTTAGTTAAATGCACACGAATATGTACCAATACATTTCTACATTTAGATAGATTTATTTATCTAGTGTTATCTTTATAAACAGTTTAGATTATTCTAGTTTATTAATATTTCCATATTAACTGAGGAAATTACTCCATTATTTCACTGTTAGGTTGTTTACATGTTGTTTTTTTATATTAAGAATTACCCCCTATGAGCAATGGAATCGACCTCAAACATGCAAATTATTATGCAAGTGTTACCCATGATTCCTAGTTTCGATGAATATGGCGGTCATCAATGGAGTCCACATTTGAATTTAGTTCATAGTTTCTCAAGTTATTCACTCTTTGCCCCTCATCAAGGGCACTCACAGTTTTAATACTGATGTTTGTACTACTGATGTAATTACTGGTTGAAATGTTCAGCGTTCTACCCATGAATAAAAAAGTCATTACGACTTTCTTTTGAACTCGATCACTTGAGTCTGCTGTATGTTCTGTGGAGATTTATTAAACTTGGCGATTTATTCGAACCGAATTCCCACAGCCACAAAATTATCCATCAAAACCTCTCTCTCCTATGAAGTCTGTGATGGGACATAATTCTGTGACGATTAAATGTTGTGCCTGTTTGTCAGCTATGTAACATTGAATAGAATTGTTCATTGTCATTGTGGGCTTATATTCCAATCGAATTGAGAGCAAAAGAATAACTACTCAAACAAACAATATACATACTAGATTCACTTTGATGATATTTTTACCTGGCGTGCTTACACATCCCGTCGGTACGTAAATATAACCCACTGAATCCAAGCTAGTGGAACCTACAAATTCTGGCACCAGTTCCGTCTGGTTAAAAGTCGTCATCTACAAGATGAATAATTGGTTCAGCATAGATTTAAGATTTAACCATTTCAGCCATAAATTAACCACATCACAACTCCAATATACTGTAAAATGACTAATTTTCACTGGGTTTAAATTTCGTTGATTTACCATTTCATGCATATTCAGTGTGTTTTAAATTTAGATAATGTGTTCTATGCTAAATTTCACATATTCATTCAGTTTTAATTTAGCGCATTTTCCAGTCATCGAAATAAACAAAATTAAAACCTAGTGAATAATTACCCCCTTTACAGTAGAAGTATATATACTTTACACTGAATGAATATTAGCCTGACAAGTTGGCGTAGGTGGCGCCCAGGACTGCTGCATCCCCAGTCCAGGGCGCCACCTACGCCAACTTGTCAAGCTAAATGAATATTTGCTCGTTTTGCATGTACATACACATCTATTTGTACTCGACGCTGAATGAAATTGACATATATTCTGTATACTCTCATAGCTACGTGCATGGCTGCCATTGCAAATCCAGTTCAATCCAGTATGACCCTGGATAATACTACACAGTTGATACTACATATCTACTCCATGCATACTCCACTATACACACTCGTGTACTCACTGCAACCCAGTGAAACATTCAAGTTGTAATACTTACGTCACCTGGCATAGCGCCTCCATAGGACGCAGGTTTCTGTTAGGCGAACAAAAATAAAGAATCGGTAAAATTCATTGTTTTCACAAATGCATAAATGACGTCAACGGAATTATTGAAAATAACGTAGTGAAAGTGTTACGTAATCATAATAAATAATCACCGAAAGTTATTTGAGAACGTGGATAAACCTTACCGATAAAGTTCCCTCGTATATATGATTCATGAGAACATAGGGTGAGGGGTAATCACAATCGTTGATGTAAGGTGGCTGCTCTGTTGAACACACGCTGCCATAATGTTCTGTAATCTGTGAAGTATATATTGATCAAATCATTCAGCCGAGTTCAAGTTACGGAACATATGTGCAATAATTTAATGAAAGGGGAGGTCGGGTTTTACATATACTGAGCATGTCACTGGGTATGTGTGCAATGCATTATGGGAGAGGGAATCAGGTTTTGCCTCCACAGTACTCTGAATGTTACTGAGTATATATGCCATATATTATGAGAGTGAATTTTTTCAGTAAATTTAATGAAAATATATTAATTATACCTTGAGATTACAACACATATAAGGGTCAATATTAATATTACAATACATGACTTTCAAACCATGACACTAACCAACATGCCGAGATATAAAAATATTTGTACTCTTATTTATTGAAAAAGTCTGGGTTTAGAGCAACCAGGGACAGGTTAGTTGTACGCCCTTTTTTGTTCATTTTCTCCAAAGACCCATATTTTTAAAAATGGCGGCGAAAAGACATAATGGTCGCCGATATCTTGCTGAAAGCTGAAAGCGAGATTTTTTGTTTGTCTCTCATTCTCCCTTATCATATCGTGACTACTGTTCCACTGATCTATTAAACCATGAGGTTTGGAAAAGTATACTAGTTATACTTTCGAGATATGAACAATTCTCATAAGTTTGAGAGCAGCAAGGTGGTTAACTTTTACATTAATTTGCCAACTACTTTGTTGTTGACTCACCAAGAAGATGACCTACAATTTGAATATTATCCCTCACTCTGTCTCCATCAAATGCTAGTAATATCTAAAAAAAAAGAATTTTAAATAAGGTGATGGGGTTTTACATGCCTGATAATTATGCCAAATTGTTTTTAATTGCTCAAATCTGTTTTGGAAAAATCAAAGTGGTCATAGAATTAGTGTGTAAGTTTGCTTATTTGCTGCTCCGATACTTTTGAGACTTTTTGTGATAACAATATAGGTCAAAAATAAATAGACAGTGAATTTGATAAATATGTGGTAGATGTAAAATCACAGCAATAAACAAACCATGGCGTGACCAGCAGGGATACCATACTCTGTCATGACATTAGCCAATGGCATGTAGTGTTTACAATAATCTTCCAATGCCACTACCACGCCTGTAACATAAATCAAATACAATAGTAAAGTAATATTTGCGACAAATACCGTACTCGGTATGGCGAATTGTGTTTGCTTTGACACGTGGAAAATGTGTCATTCCAATACTTTTAACAAATCCATGTGAGCGCTTTTTACGTTTTGCCAAAAACTAATGTAGTTATTGTTCATTTTGCAGCGTGAAACTTTCCCGCCCGATTTTAGTATTGAAGTGCAGTTCCAGGATGTGTCATGGTTGCTGTTTACACGTGAAGTTTTTTTTAGTTACTGCCGTCAAATTAGTCGTGTGCCATTAGTAGCAATGTAGTCTTAATCACACTGTGTTTTCTGCCGTATATAGACGTAACGAATCCTACTTCACAATTACAAATAACAATATTCGAGAGAATGACGGATGAACGGATGATGAACGAACATTACCTCTGTGAACAGCAGTGTCTAATAAACCACTGAACAGCCATGTTTTGCCACTAGCGAAGTTAGTCGTTGCATCGATGTCTTCTTTTGTAGCACTGGTATCAGTGAAATCAATGAGGTCTTGTAAAACAATTTCCTCAGGATTACTCATACAGGCGTCTAAACCAGTTAAAACGCTACCCTGGGCACAATGGTAAGGTCCTGGAAACATCAATATTTATTATAATAGTAGTAGCACTTGGTAAGATCGACGAAGCACAGGCGGGATTCAGGAAGGGTTACTCAACGTTTGATAACATTTTTATTAATGCAGTCAATTATTAAAGTACATTACCAGAAAACGGGGACAATTTTATTGTGCGATCGTCGATTTTTCGAAGGCGTTTGACACTGTTGATAGACGAAGGTATATTCTGTTAAATGGGGGTATAAACGGGAAAATGTTAAAAATATTGTCCAGCATATATTTAAACGTGAAATCTTGTGTCCGCACACCAAATGGAAAAAAACCGAATATTTTCAAGTTGACTGTCCTGTAGGCGTTCGGCAACGCTGCATGCTAGGCCTTTTTTTATTTCCTTTTTCATAAACGAACTGTCCTTTGAATTGCAGCAACGCAATGATCATTTTTTTTTTTTTTTTTTTTTTGGTTTAACTATCTTTTATTCCATACAATAGAAATTCTTTACAGCACAATGTCAACATACAACAAATGTCACAGCTAGTATAACCCATACAAAATAGACACTGAATACCCATTAACAATTGAAGTCTCCCCACTTGTCCAGGAAAATGGACATTGTATGTCTTCTATTTGAAATTTCTAACTCTATCTTCTGCGTGTAACGTATGTCAGATTTTATGAGATTAAGGCATAGTAGTTCCTTTTTTAATTTACACGTATATATATTTCTTTTAACAATTATAATTATATGGTTTAGTAGAGGGGAGAAGTCCTTGTCTCCTAATATAATCTGTTTTGCTGACAATGTTCTTGGGCATCCTAGTTTTGTTCCCCATAGATTAAAAATTGATGTCCAGAGGACTTTAATAGACTCGCATTCAACAAAAAGATGCACTAGGTTCTCGGTGGTACCATGACAAAATGAGCATAAATCTGACGATACTAATGGTGAATTCATATGGAATAACATTTCATTTCTGTACAGGATATTGTGGTTTAATTTCCACTGAAACTCCCGTAGTTTGCTGCATAGAGTTACCAAAAAAGGCATGGAATAATGAAATTCCCAATCCTTGTTATCCAGATTACACAAAGTATTAAGAAAGAGTTGACTTTTGGGTGTTGTAAAAACATGGGAGGTGAACAGCTTACGTAATTGCTTTTGGGTGGTATTTTCAAGTATAATTATTTGTTCACCGGTGACTAGACTAATAATAGGAGGCTCTGGACGTACACAAATTGCACGACTATTCCTCCAGTCTAATGGCAGTGCAGAGATAATGCCATACCACTGAAGTAGCTGAACATAATTGAGCCCTAGTGCCTGGAAATTAGCCCAATGTTTAATTTTACCATTTGTGTCAAATATATCTGCAATATAAATTATTCCTGCATTAAAAAACGCTCTGTAAAAGATACTTTTATTTTGAATGAGGATAATTTTGTTATTCCATATGATTTCATATTCATGCGAGATGTTTTTATTAGGCCCAACTTCACTCCACTGTTTTAGTAAAGTGTAATAGAATAATGGGAGTTTAACATTGAGTAAGTCAACAGAAAAATTACATTTAAAAATGAAATCTCCTCCCACATATTCCAGGTAATTGGTAAAAAATAATTTCCAAGGGTGAAATTTAGGAGATAGGTATCGTTTTACCCACCCAACATTAATGGCTTTTTGCATTGCATGTATATCAATCATACCCAAACCTCCTTGGCCTATGTCTCCTATCAGTGTGCTGCGTGCTACTCTATCGTGTCCTTGCCATATGAATGTATATATTTTAGTATTTATGAGTTTAATATCCCGTTGTAGAATTGGAATATGGTTGAAAATAAATAGTAATTTTGGAATAACAAAAGTTTTAATAATCTGAATTTTGCCAATAATTGTCAAACTACGTCTAGACCAGCATTGCAACACACTATTTAAGCACTTTATTGGTATATTTATGTTCATTTCATATGCTGCTCTAGCATCATAGGAAAAGAAGACACCCACAATTTTGATAGGAAACATATGCCATTTCACCCCGAACGGTCTGTCTTGACGGAAGCGCCATCTGCCCAACCAAATTGCTTCAGTTTTGTCATAATTGACCTTTAACCTTGAAACCAGTGCAAATTTGTTAAAAAGAGAGAGAAGAACTTAACAATACAAGCACGTTTATGGAAACATTTACTGTTAGATTTAACTGTTACTTGCAGCATAACTGGCTAAGTGACATATGTACGTTTGAGAAACTCGTGACATATCGCGAATTTAAAAATGCGCTACAACGGGAAAAATATCTTACTTCGGTCACTATAAACCCCCACAGAAGAACTTTAGCACGTTTTTCGTTGCTTTTCAGCCTGCGCATCGAAACTGACAGGGGAACTCTTGAGAGAGACCAGCGGCTTTGTAAAGTCTGTGATACAAATCAAATTGAAAACGAATACCACTTCCTTTTAGTATGCCCATTATATTCTGAATTTCGTCAATTGTATCTTCCAAAATATTATTTCCACCCTCTATCCAATTATATCACAACTTTAAATCAAGAAAATTTGAATTCTCTAATTAGTTTATTAAATAAAATGGTGGATATACAGTGTGCGACATTTGTGTTGATAAATATTGATTTTCCCACAATCCAATGCACTTTTCTCATGGAAATCACAAATATTAACCTGGGCGTAAATTGCACCAATTACCGCCGGTGACTCATTCGATACTTCCAATCACCTGAAAAAAAAGTACCTAATACAAGCTTGGTAACGCCTCAGTTTGTACTCATTGATCTGCGCAACAGTCAAAGTCGCCATCTTTGTTTATATGAGACCCATATGTCGCGCATGCGTGACGCGAAGACCCTCGCTCTTTAACTTGGGTTCGATGCTTCGTTTGATCAATTTAGTATTGCGTAAATAAAATATGTCTGATGATTTGTGAATTTGTAATTAGTGAATTTCGCTGAGAGACTTAGGGAGTGTACACTCTGTTTACGAATTGCCGAAGGGGGTGTTTTCATTATCAAAGTCCCGTGAACCAATATTGTAGTATAAAGGTTGTGTTCATATTTTACGAAATGAATATCACAACTTCTCTCATATTAAATAACACAACTGCCATTACAACTGACTTATGATAGAATTTTTCGTTTTTATTGGTCACAATTGGAAAAATAATTTCAACTCAGATTCCACCATCGTAATACATTCATATTATGGCCATGGTCGGCAAACAATGGGATTCTTACCTGCTGCAAGTATACCAGAACCCATTATACTTGCCGAGTAGGCCACGTGCATTTGGATGGCCATGTAGCCTCCAGATGATACACCGCTGACAGATACTTCATTAGAATCAGCTTGATAGCTTCCTGTGCGACAAAATAGAATATATGTATATTCAATTCAATTCCTTTGTGTGTGTGTTATTGCTGGAATATTCCGTCTAGAGTCGTACTGTAGTTCGGAATTTGACAGAAAATGAGATGTTGTAATAGACAAACTTCAGCTTTCATCCAATAAATTTTGCGATAATTGTTTCACCTTATACAACGCTCACTAATTGTCATAACGTACCGAGTAATGCCGGATCTTCTGACCCTTCGCACCACCACCACTGGCATTCACCGTGAACAGTGTTCACTAAAACTGCGCATACAATTACCGGTAGCTTCATCGTTACCATATGCTCTCCAACTGCAAGTCGAACTAGATATTTGATGTGTTAATGATTCACTTGTCTCATCAATACAAATCAAACAACTGATAACTACTAAAGTGAGTGTAAGGTCCAAAATATTGCATACACAATATGTATACGATAGTTCAGTTGAATATCGAATGTTTTCACCCTTGATGGGAAAATAAGTGAAAACAACACGTGTAGCACTACACGTGTAAATTGCATTAATGATAGTGCTTTGTTTAATTTAACTGTTTATAGTCCGTGTAATTAATTACTTATTATTTGTCATATAATGATTCCAAATATTATTGAACTTAAGAAATGATTATATGTTTTGTGAAATGGATTTGCAACTAGTTTTAGGCCTTATAAATACAATATTCTGTTTCGCTTAGTTAATGTTTTTGTCACTATTTGTGAATATTCACTGTAAGTTCAAGTATTGGTTGTTTGTGACGAAATCGTGATTATCATGTTGCAAATATTTGGGTAGCAGCAAGCTGACCGTTCAGGCAACTATTCCCATAAACAGCGACAGCGCCACCACCCGTCAAAAATTGCTATTTATTTCGTTCTTCCTTGATATCGAGTTTCTAATGTCGATCGCTAAGTTTGACGTATTCAGTGTTTTTAGGCGAAGTACGGTTTGAAAATGATGAATTCAAAATCCATATTAAATTACGATATTCGGAAGTATAATATGCCTAAGTTTACTGTAAACCTTCCCTGAACAACTGTTAAAATAACGGGAGTTCGAATAAACAAATGTATTTTGATTACACATATGGACATAAAGGTGTGTAAATTAACATTTGACAAATGCGCTCAGGGTTGAACTAAAAATCCACTTTTTAAATTTGATACACACTTATTTTGAGCGAGTCCCCTCCTCGACGTTGTTGGACACTCAAAGTCAGTTAGACTGAGATAAAAGCGCGCCATCCAGCGACACCACATAGACGACTTTCCCGAAAGTCGAAGATACGGAGTTTTCGGATGCGCGCGCATGCGAAATTGGGGTGTAACATTAACTTGCACGCGTGATATTGTGCTTCTGGGTGTACCAATTGACGTAACAAAAATAAAATTCCCTTCTACCGACTATCAGCAAACTGACATGTTTGTATTTTCCGCTATGACAAAGCAGGAGTATTTTTGTACCCCAGTTTTGCTACTTTCAGGAAAGTGGTCTATGTCATTGACGATATCAAAGCAATTAAAGTGCGCCATCAGTGAGAATGGAACACAATACTAGTACGCAATTAACCTGCACACGATCTTCTTCATTGTAATTAATCGCGGTTACGATATCAGTGAAATGTTTGATATTGCGAATACATGTATTACGCTTATTGTCACTGTTATCGTGAACGAGTAACGGGACTTCTGGCGTAGAGGGCGTGCCAACATACATAAGTTTACGAAGGGTAAGCTTAGTTCCAGACTTGAACTTGGTGCTTATACCAATATTCACGAAGCACCCATCACGTTCAGAAAAAAGCAGCAACATTTTCCTTGCGTAGCAATAATATTTACAAATGTTATTTACTGCAGTGTTACATGTATGTACAAACCTTTGAATTATCAATTGTGGTCGTCGTGCCGCGTCCTGTTCGATATGGGACTCATAGCGACGTATATAACGCGTATAAAATACATTACATTGCTTATTTAGAGGGGGAGCAAGGGGGGTAGCTGGTACAATTTTACGGGAAATAAAAAGGGCTTTTTACAATTTACAAGGGAAAAAAGACGTTTTTACAGTTTACAGTGAAAATTGAATGTTTACAGTTTACAGAGAAAACAAAGGTTATTTTACATTTTACGAAAAAAAGAAAAAAGATTAATAAAGAAAACCTAGAAAATTCTTGTACGTACCGAAAAAAATGACACATTTTTACAGTGTACGAAAAAAATATTTGATTGATTACGTTGTACGTCTAGCCTGTGATTACAGAATTACGGAATTTATTGTTGTCAATTTACGTTGTACGAACAAAAAAATATTGCAATTACGTTGAACGAAAATAACCCTTGCCCCCCCTCTATTTACATGAACTCCTAACACGCGCTACACGACGACCACCGCCTTTTAAGCACATGAAATGTGACACGTTGTAATTGATTCCCAAGCGACGATAACAACACACACTAAAACGCGAAGGCAGACGCTTGTTTGTAAACGATGACACGCTACGGCCATCTGACGCATGCGCAGGTGACGACTCCCTCGCTCTAAATTACAATTACATCATAACCACTGACGAGAAGAACCAATGGGCGTCATATCAGAGCATATAATAAGCCTTCAACATAACTATAATAACAACATTCCCCTACTTGGATTTTGTGGTAGGGTAAGAGTATTGTATTATGTTGGCGTATGACATTTGTATTACTGTATACTCTATATCCCAGTCTTTGAAAATGCCATATTTTGTGAATTTTAACCAAATCGCCTCTTCTAAAAAAACAAAAACATTTAGTGCCACTGTCTTTAAGGTGTAACATTTTAAAACAAATTTGATGTGTGTAAATTTATCTTCATACATTTTATTACAAAATACAAAATTTGGTAAATATTACGCGATTTCAACTTTTATGTTACAACGAAACTGCGCGTCGATATCTTTTCCGTTCTGGAATCAAACAATGGCAACTCAATAGTAATATTTGAAATCTAGACCCGCTGAAAAGCTATTTCCTGCATTTTGAGGGGCACATTTTGCTGACACAAAGGGTTTCAGCTGTATTAAAGATGGGGCGCCCCAACATTTTTCGGGGGCGACCCGTCGCCTCTGCCGAATAGCGTCATCAAGCGCATCCCCCTTGGCCATTTACTGTAGAATACTTTATTTTAGCTGGAATTAATTTTCGCTGAAAAGACATTTTGGGTATTTTGTATGGGATTTATTTTCACTGATTTTTGATATTTGAATGTAAAATATAGGAATAATGGTATATTCGCTAGATTTTATTTTCACTGACTCATTCCTGCAGTGAAAATAGCGAGAATAAATTCAAAGCGAAAATATAGCATTTTACAGTACCTCGTAATGAAATTAGGCAGAGGGTTCTCCGAACCCACCTATTCACATAGTTCACACTCATCATAGACTCCAGTCAATCCAAATGACTATTTTGAACTGTAGGCATTAATCAGCGATTCTGCCAATGACGGAGAGATAGAATCTAGGTCAGGGGAAGCCCCATGACCCCAATATTCTTTTCCCTTGCGTCACGAACCACGTGACCGAGTCCATATGGCGGCGCCATTATGGCTGGATGTCCACTCTGGTTCCTTTCTCTCCGCATCGATGACTTAGACCAACGCTACGGAAAGAGTTGGGTGGTTTGGAGGGACCCGGAGTCTATGGTGGGTATGAACTATGTGGATAGGCGAGTTCGGAGAACCCTCTGCCTAAATTCACTACGTTCAATTACCCATCATAGACTCCGGTCAGTCAAAATGACTATTTTTAACTGTAGGCAGAGTCAGATGCCGAAAGTTGGCGAGTTTTCCGAGCAAACAGAAAAATGATGAAAGTTTTTTCCCAATCTGGGATTAAATACTCTACAATAATCACTCAAGATCTTAGTTAAAACCCAAAAAGGGTGGTGTCTTATCTTGCCTGTGCTGTCCCAGAGCAAGAAGCCAAAAAAGCTGCTACAGTGACAGGGTTCGGTATGCCTGAGAAAGCTAGACCCCAACCCAATTCCTGGGGTAGTGTGCTTTCGAAGTAAAGACCGAGACAGTTCTGCATGAGAGCATAGGCCGGAAAGCGGGACCTTGGAGCTTCCAGGGAGCGCTGATGGTAGAGAAATCTTTCCACCAAAAATGCAGAGACTGACTTATCGCCTATGGGCAGGGACCCTTGAGATCATTCGGGCTGGGTAAGCAAACCAAGTCTGACCCGCTACGACGGAACCCAACCTAAAGAGACCCTCCTCAATGGATTGGGTGACTCTTAGGTAATAGTTGATAAAGACGTTCTGCATTCTCCAGAAGCCTGCCCTCAGTGTGTGCTCGAGGGTGGTGCCTGACGCTAGCACTAATGAGGTAGCAATCGCACAGACCTTATGCGTTCGTACTTGGTGTCTCTGCAAGCTCTGTGTAGAGGAAGTTAAAGTATTATATACCTCTAATACAGTTGCAGTAATCCATCTGGTGATGGAAATTGGGGAGGCCGGCCTATCCTGTCTGCCTGGGTCGTAACACAAAGACATGTGCCTGGCACCCCTGAATCCTTAGTACTGTTTTGGTAGCAATTCCGTGCTGGATCCGGGCAGAGAAGCAATTCCTCCTGACCCTCCGGGCTGACAAAATTTGACAGCTGGGGGATGACGATTGGGTGAGGATCGTGTCCGAGGATTTGGTTCTTGATAAGGAACTCGATTTGTGTCTTTAGCACAACTTGATTGTCCATAACGGCGGTACATCGTCTGAGAAGGACAATGCCCCCAGCTCTGGCCGATGCCTACCTGAGGCGAGGGCCAGTAGGAAGACTATTTTCCACATCAAAAATGTGAGCGGTGCTGATCGGAGAGGCGAAGGGCGGTCTGCTTAGAGTGGACAACACAACTGACAAATCCCAGTTGGGCGGTTCTCTTGTACGGGGTCTCGGCATCTGGAAACCAGTAAATAGTCTCCTAATAATAGGACAATTGGCTAGTCTTGTTCTCGAAACGTTCTCAATGGTGGGGGACAAGGCCGACCTGTAGATCGCTGCGTAGAACAAACCCACTTCGTCAAACAGGTAGACGAAAGAGTCTGCTACCTGGCCAATAGAGGGATGGTATGGATCAATCTCCCTTCCGCTACACCAATCAGTGTATTCTCGCAACCTAGAAATGTAGACAGCGTTGGTGGAATCCCTGTTCACCCTGGCCAGTACGTTGGCAGCCCGCTCAGATAAACCTTTTGTATGTGCAGGTCTACTGAAAGCCTCTATGCGTGTAAGTGATACCCGCTGGGCTCGTTGGCAGTGCACCATCCAGTTGGAACAGCAGGTCCGGAAGCACTAATGGTGTTTTGACTAGCATTTCCAACAGAAGTAGAAACTAGGCCTTGGTTGGCCAATTGGGTGCGACCAATGACAATATGCAGGTGTGCCCCTGTCGAAGTCTTCTCCGCTGCCCAGTGAACTAGCGGGAAGGGAGGAAAGGTGCACACAACTAAGTGGGTCCACGGGATTAGCAAAGCGACCCTGGCCCAGGCTCCTGGAGTCGGCAGGAGTGTTATGTATGTTGGGAGCTTGGTGTTAAGGGGTGTGGCAAACCGGTCTATCTTTGGACTGTCCCACAGCCGAAACAGCCTGGAGGCTACCCACTGGGGTATCAGCCACTCCATGTTCTGGAGACGGAGCCGGCCTGAAAGGGCGTCTGCCAGACTGTTCCTCACCCCTGGAAGGTGGTGTGCGATTAGCTCCACATTATATTCCAGGCACCCAAGGAGAATTTGCTCCGCTAGGACTAACAACGATGGGGAACGATGCGCTCCCCAACCTTTGAGGGAGGCGTCTGTTACCAGAGTCATAGCTGCTGTGAGTGGGTCAAAAGGGCCCCCTGTCCGAGGTTGGCCAGTGACGACCACCAGGGCAGGGCTTCCTTCACTTCGTTCGAGATCGATACCTGCTTATCTAGTTCCCATAGAAGAGCTTGGTGTTGTAACAACCAGCGTTGTACCGGGCGACTGCTTGGGGAACCACCCTTCGAACTGAGGTCATCATTCTTATGATCCGTATTAGTTCTTGGAGGGACACTGAAGGAACGCTGACTAGGCGTTCGGCTAGGCTGCTTAGCACAATACGCTTGAAATAGCTATATCAAGCTTACCTCTGTATCAAACCCCATGCCCAGGAATCCCAACTGTTGCGTTGGGTAGGGATGGGACTGGTGAAGTAAATCCTGTGTTAGCCTTACTTGTTTGGTTAATAACCCTGTGTCTGGGTTGTGTAGTAACCAGTCATATAGGTACAGATTGATGTGTACCAACATTTGGTGAAGCAGCAGCACTACCTGTCTCATCACTCATCACGGGTGCATTGGTATGTGCAGGTAGGCCCCGCTTAAGTCTAGTGGGGCTAGCCAGTTGAAGTGGTGGATGGAGAGAAGAATGCTGATGGCGTCTCCATGCGGAACCAGTCGGGGAGCATGTGCTGATTCTGTCTGCCTAGGTCCAGAATTATGCCCACCACCTGTAGATTTGGTACTACGAACACATTTGAGTAGTAGCCTGGACTTAATGCCGGCTGATCTATATGGCGCCCCTTTTCCAGCAAACTTCTACTTCCTGTCTGATTGCTTCCGCCTTGCAGGAGTCCGCTGGGAGTGCCCAATAGGGGGGACACTGACAGGGGAGATGAAGATTTCAGCGGTATCCCGTAACAGAATGTCACCACCTGATAAAGTCCAGGGATCGGTCACCTGCTGCCTCCAAACCGGACTACACTGGCGCAATCTGTGGACAACAGAAATATGTGGCCATGGGTTCGGCTGCTGCGAGGTGTGGGTGTTCTCTTCTTTTATGAGGTGAGTTTCCCCAAGGCCAGCTGTAACCTGGCCACTTGGCGAACACATGCCTGTCCCCAGTCGCAGAGGTAAGCGTCAAACATGCTTCCCCGCTGCTGGGGTGAATGACCACCCAAGGAGGGTGAGGAGCCACCACCAGGTCCCTTCCTCCCTGGGGGTGCACCACTACACTTCCCTCCTGTGGAAGGGTATGAGCGCTTGCCTTCTGACTGACTCTGGCTAGCAGATGACGCTCTAGGGCGTTGTGTTTTCTGTGCTTGGGGTGCCCTCCGTTTACCCTTGGCAGGGCCAAGTGGCTAGCGAATTTGATCTAAACCATCTCGTTGACTGCACTCCAAACAAAGAGGGTGGAAGATGTCCAGTCTGCGTCACTGAGGTGGGGACGTACCCCCTGACTCAGTTTGCCGGCGAAAACACACGTGTCTAAGACTGTGTCTTGTTGCACAGTAGTAGCCCTGGCCAAGAGAGCCAGGTGACACTAGGGGATGTTACACGTAGATGTACAGTGGCCCACCGGTAAATGTGTCGCCTAGTCTAGGAGGCTGTTGCGTTCTGCCTCCGAGGTCTCAGAGTCCTGGGCGTGAACAATAATGTGCTCAAGCAACTTTGCCCTTAGGACGTGATGGATCATCTCATATAGAGCTGGCGAGACCGCCCATGGAACATGGCCGTCCCCCTTTATCCAGTTTGCCAAATGGAAATTCGTGGTACCGAGGTCTGGGGAAGAAGCCTTGGGATCCGGTTGGTCTCATCCGACACTTTGGGGTCCGATCTCGAAACCACACTGACCGGGTAGCGTTTGGTCCAGCAGGAAGTGTTGCATAAGATTTTACCCCACCCGGGGGCATTAAGCTTCACCTTTTCCACGGCTGACCAACGTCCGCCCATCAACACCATTGATTTACATTGTATCACTAGGATCGATGATACTCCACATCATGGCAATAGTGTGGCTCACCCAGTCGTTACGGATGGAAGACTCTGAGGGACCGCCCGAGCTACCGACTGTAGCCGATGCAAGCGAACTGTCTCCTTTCCTCTTAAATATGTGAGAGAGCTTGTTCGACTGTGCGTCTCATGACAGGATCGGTTCTCTCTGGGGACGCCCGTGGGTGGGTAAGAAGGGAATCAAAACCCACAGTGGAGAACAGACAAAAGGGTAAATTCGTTATCGTTGTACCATTACCGTGTGACAAATCCTGGCTGGCTGAAAGTAGGGGGGAGGTGCAACGTGAGCCCTGACCCAAAAGCCCTGCCCCGAAATCGGAGGCTAAGCTGCTAGCATCCCCTTTGGCATTCGGTGCAACTAGCCTGAGCCTTGGCCTCACCCAAATCAGTGGAAGAGCCACGGCTGGGAATGGGGGGTTCCCTGGAAGAGACATGTTTGAATGCGAGCGATGCTTTCGTGTTTCTTCCTGCTTGCCCACCGAGGGGCCACAGTGGAGACAGCTCGCTCCAACTGCGTCTGATCTACCCGGCCTGCCAGGGAAGCAATTTTCCCCGACAGTCCTTTGACCAAAGCCCTCATCTTAGAGGCAAACCCGGTGCTGTGCGAGGAAGGATCCACAAAGGGACCTACAAAGGAAAGACCTTCAGAGGCACAGCCTCGCTGTAGCTGTTAAAACACCGCCTAAAAACACAGACTGTGAGGATGCCCTCTGATCAGCGGGGGGAGACCGAAGAATAATTATCGGCACCTCCACCATCGGCCCTACTACTCGACGTCTCGGTACATGAAGTACCGGTAGCCAAGCGTGAGGACTTTCCACTCATGCCAAACACGCAACTCACTTTAACTGATTTTTACTGGACGCGCGACCTTGCTATGAAAAAACGAGCGACGCGGTCAGTCTCAGCAATTTTTATGGCTCTGAAAAAATATCTCAGGCCTCAGAACTCCAGTGAAAAACACATGCCTTCAACGCAAAAAGCATTTCGGATGCGGGTTCTAAGCTGGTAAATTCTGAATATAACCACTACACAGTCGTCTCGACAAACGAGGAGACAAAAAAACAGCAGTGAGCCTCTGGTGCTGTCATTCCATTTCTAAATACATAGATCAAGCATGAAATCAAGACGACATGCATGAGAGAAGCGAATTACAGTTTGAAAAGGTGACGCAACGAAATCAACAAGTGATTAAGCTATGACACCGGGTTTTATTTCTTAGTTGCTACACACAAAGGGGAAAACGACATGAGGGTAAAAATGACAAGGAAAACCTGTCCTACCAGCTGCAAAGTTGGATGCCAGGGCAGCGACAACAACCCAAGCTGGAAACTTGGACAGGAAAAGCAAGCGATCCAGGCAGAGCCGCTAGACTTCATCCCTGCTCGATGCGGGGAAAAAGCAGGGTGGATATCCAGCTGTAATGGTGCCGCCATATGGCCTCTGTCATGTGGTTCGTGACGTAAGGGGAAAGGAATCTTGGGGTAATGGGGCTTCCCCTGACCTAGATTCTATATCTCTGTCAATCGCTGATTAATACCTACAGTTCAAAATAGTCATTTTGACTGACCGGAATCTATGGTGGGTAATTGAATGTAGTGAATTGCTAAATATACGCAAGTGCGAAAAGTGGTTTCTCAACTATTGAGGATACCTGTTAAGTTTGGAGATGCCACCAAAACTTTCCAACTTCACTTACGTTCATATTACATGTCTCTGCCAAGTCGGCCAGCTACCCAACTTTCCTTACTTTCTAACTTATTATAGGCCCCTGTGTAGTTGGCAGCATACCCATCTATCTAATTTATTACAGTTCCCTGCCCAGTTGGCAGGCTAGCCAACAACATTTTCTTTCATATTTATTACAGGCCCCTTCCTGGTTGGCACTAGTTGACACTGTACTACTGATTAGCATACATTTGTATGATTTTCATATACATATATCATATGCTGAGTACATAGTCTATCTCCCATATGCTATTGTACATGTATGGTCTGGTTACTGACATGTGGTGCATCAATTGACGCAGGAAACAGAAGGAAAAAGTTAAGGTATGTCACAGAGTGTGGGCTTTAATGATCTGGTGAGTTCATGTAGTCCACACCTTGATCAAGTTAAAAAACCAACATTGCCCAGGCTGTTTTGCATTGTATCCAAAAACAGAATCTCAAGCAAGGAGGGTCAAGGCTTTTCGGCACTGACTCCAGACTTTGCATTAATTTTGCTAGTGTTGAGGCAAACTGACGCATCTACATCTATTTCATTTCTGGCAACCAGCATTCTTCAACAATACCGCCAGATCTGCAAATTATGTGATGACCATACAACATTGATATGGTTCCACAGTTGTTGCACATGACTAGAGATGAAGGCATGGTGATGGTCTGAAGCTTGCCAAGACTGATATGTCATTGCTGTATCAGAACATAAATCTGAACAGTCAAAAAAGTGATAATTGTGTTCCCAATAAATTTCAATCATTCAGTAGAAGGTAAAGAATAGGAAACAATTTAGCTTAAACACCCTCTATCAGTCGGGTTGGGAAATTAATTTTGTATCTATGGATTAAAAATAACCAATGTTTGGATAATACTAAATTCTCATTGGCAGCACAGCCCTAAAATATAAGCCTACCCATCAACATGCATACATTTTCATAAAAAAAACACAATTAATAATCATTTCTCTTCCATGTCAGTAGTTTTTATTGACAATATTGAGTGAATAAATACAAAAATATAGTTAATCAGAGCTAGATTTTTTCACTTATACAATAAGCCCAATTAGTAACAAAAAAAATCCTTCCATCCCTGCTATTAATAACGGTATCTCCCAAGTCATGTGACTAATTCACAAAATGGGAAACCTTTGCAGACAATACCTATTTGAATAAATGATTCGGCCATCATGCAAGACAAATGTCCTGCATAACGTTTTTTTTTAATTTTTTTTTATTTACCCAGTGATTGTGTGGTAAACAAATATTTTAATATTACAGTAAGAATATAATTAAATGCGAGGAAAAAAAGGTAAAAATGCTGGAATTGTACAAATATTACCTACACTGTTACATGTACCCTTTCTATAATGGTTTGTCCCAGTTGTTTTGAAATTTTCAATGAAGGACATACCATTAGAATACATTGAATATTGTGAAAACTTAACATAGAAACTGAAAAAACCCAAATAATTTGAAATTACAAAAGAAATCTGGCTGAAGATTCAATATATACAATTCAAGTCCAGTTAGAACTTAATATTGCTTATAATTTATTTTGTGAAGTTTTATCAAGCAAAATTAATATTAGCTAAGCTATCAATAACTCAATTTTCATAATTCTAATCTTACAATATTTGAATTTTAAAATTCTACACATGTTGTAGGGGACACTTATAAAACTTAATATTAACCTCTATCCTTAGATCTGCCAGTTGAAACCTCCATGTTTGCCAACGTAAGAACCCCACCCAAATCCAAGGTGGATGGTCACATGACCTTTGATCATCAACTCGTCAGTACTACTTTGACAAGGCAGAAAATGTTATTTTTGGTAATTTGAATAAAAATAGAGATTCTGAAAATTGTATTTATGTAAATAAACTTAAATGCTGGGTTGCTGCCATTGAGTTTAACTAGAAATTTTCTTTTGCTGAACAGATTTTCGTTTGACTACAATAGATTTAGTGAAAATCTGGAAACGGTGATTAATAAGCAGTAACCGAAAGATTGGTTTAAGTAGATCGACTTTTTAGACGACATGTGATTTTTCACAGCGAATTCTAAGCACTAATGACAGCAGATCACGATTAAAAGAGGCAAGTACATATACTTAAATTGAGAACGTTATAAAACGACGAGGCATGAAGATCATTTGGTTTATGGTGGTTATGGTCGTTATAAATAAAACACTGACTATAGTTACTTGATGTAGTATACTGAATGGAATTAGGGGGAGGGGTCCTCAGATACATATTGCTCAAACTAGATGTTATTGGCACTGAGTGTTACGTAAACCCACAAGACAAGGGAGACAATATGTGTTGTGAACACAGTTTTTTCAGAAGGCTCCGTCTTGGTAATTTATACGGAAATGCTCTTTTCATCAATCACTTTAGTAAATCAAGGATTTGGGTCAACTACTTTGAAAATGTTACAACTAATCAAGTTTCTGCTCAAAGGTACACACAGGATTGTTAATTGTACGTCATTATTTAGCCTGATTACTTGGCAAATTGAACACAACTCTGACAAAATCATTGTGATAGATTCCTTTTTTTTTAGTACAGTCTTTTTGTTCAAAGTTCATATACCCCAAATTACAACAAGAAGGCACAAGGACTGCAGTGCTTAAGCTTAATTATAGTAAATATTGAAAAAGTAAAATACCTCTTTGTCACATGATTTTAATATCCAATAATAACTCTTGTATCGTACCACTAAGGTGCAGGATATGTTGTTGAACATATTTGACTTTCAAGTACAGAAGTACTCATTAAAATCTCATTTAAATATTGCTAATTTGTTGAAAAAATGTTATTTTTCATGATTGGTTGTCATGGTTACATTATTGCTGCAAACAAAATTATTAGATCATATTGAACAGGATATTTATCAAAAGAAAGTTTTTATTTTTGAAAAAAAATTAAGAAATGTATCATAAATAGGTAAATGGAATATGAGATTGCAGTGAATGAAAACACAAACTGTGAATAAATTGTCAATTCAACTGTGTAAATTATTTTTTTAAGTGTTACTGTTTGCAAAACAGCAACAATAAGTAGCCCTAATATTGTTAAAATACAGATCTGTTACATTTTCTAAAATACCAATTTAAATGAAACTCAGTGTTCAATCAAAGATAACACTATTGCTGCATTGCAAACAGTGATACAAAACATGTCAAATAATATCAATACAGATACACCTCCCTCTTCAAATTTTTTTTAATTTCTAAAATGATTGAAAAAAATATTTTCAAATGTGTTGATTCTATTTTTTTAAACAGTATTTTATTTTCCACACTTATTTGTTGATTTTGAATAAAATATGGAAAATATGCTGCTGCTTAGAGCACCACTGACAATTTTTCCAACAAAGTTTTTCCTATTTCTACATGTTTTTCTAAAATTTTTGGGATAATTGATGAAAAAAATGATGTTGATTCAATTTGTGAAAACTAACAAAGGTAGAATTCGTTGCTCAAAAAGGTTTAAAAACAAATTAACCCCTCAAATTTCCATGCATTCACCCCACAACTCCTAAAATGGAATAATCCATTTTAAGACTATGGAACAAATTCAATGAGAAATGTATTTGATTGATTGTATTTTAAATGTATTTTAAATATAAATAAATATTCAAAGTATTTTTTATCACATGTATGCTTTCTGATTCTGTAGAATACTGCAATTTGGTTTTACTAAAAGCTTTTTATGCTAAAATTTGAATTAGTTTGGAAAATCAAGACTTGATCGAAACTGTATATAAAGGAAGTCAGCTTCTGTTCAATTGAACAATAAGAAGTTATTTAACAACAAACTGTACTTCTGGCTTAGGCAGAAGAAAACAATACTGTGCTTCCAGTAACAGGTTAACAAAATATTATGTAGACAGTAGGGTTTTTATTCTATTTTACTTCATTTTTGTTTCCAAATGACTCACTCTTATCAAGTAATTTGTGTTTAAATTATTACAAGATTAAGGATTTAGAAAAAATTATCACTAATTGCAATTAGTCATTAGAGTGGATTTCTAAACAGTCATGTTTTGGTCATCTTTTTCAAAAGAGGTAAACAAATTAATTTATTTCTTGGGGTAGAACATACAAAAAAAAATCTAATTTGCATAAAATAAAAGTCGAGTTTCACAAAAAACTTATTTTCTCTGCCTTACAATTGTATACAGACTGTACCCGGTAGTAACGGGTATTTCACAACTAAACAAATAGTTGCAAGATAACCTTTTCACCACTTTCAAGCATTGTAACCTTCCGCAAATTGTGTTCACAATAGTTCCTCAAAATCTGTTTGAATGATATTGATCAAAATATAAATAATATTATATTTATTATGAAAATTACAAATCTTGATCTGACTCAAAATTATGTTTGTGGTGACAATTCTAAATTATTTTAGCACCAATAGATAGATGCCAAATGTTTATATCATGATTAATGAAACATTTTTGGTGTACATATCAATTTTTGTCAATCAGTATGAAGTAGCTGTAATAACCACAGAGTAAACAAACATTGATGTTAACAGTGAGGCACATGCAAAACAAAATCAGCTGGGAGAGCACTGATTGGATGAAAAACTAACGTGATGATACCACTCAGAAGCCTGACTTCACTTGAATTTCAGAACCATTTGACAAATGTGAGAAGTTATACTGACGAAAATCTGATCAGTGATAAAACTTTGTCTATGATAAGAGAGTCGAATAAATAATTAAATTTGATTATACTAAACAAAAAATGTACATACTTGTACATCATACAGAGGTCAGATAAAGCCTGCCCTCTACAGTCAGCTTATACATTCTATTTTAATATTTAGAAATACAGGAAGTAAATAATGTACCAGTAAATATAAATACTAATAATAATTTTTTTTCAGGATATGTTAATTACTGGTAAAATAATGCTTGATTGAATCACATAGTGATTATTTTGAAATCATGCTAATACAATATAAAATAAACTCTTAAGATTTCACACATGTGATAGGAAAATTCTCCAACTTGTCATAAAAGGAAAAGAGATATTTTGTTGAATCAGATTAGAAAAATATTGCAAACCAGTATCGGTAAATTTTTCGTTGGTATGAATGTTCAAGTTTTTTGAGAACCGAATTTTCGCGAAAGTCACTGAGGAATGTTAATCAGTTTTTGCAATGTCTCATGAAAAACATGTTCTTGCAAAATAAAGTAAATTTACAGTAAATATGAAACTATATTTTGGATAGATTTGTATACAGACTGTGTCCATGATATTTCTTCAACTCATCGTTGGATCAACATACATTGCTCTACAACATACATTTGAATTTAGTATGATGTTTTTCCACATTTCGAACATATGCCAGCATTGACCTCCACTGTGAAGCCTTCTAGCTTGTCACTAGCGTATCCTTTTGTTAACTATGTTGGAATAGACCATTAATGTACAAGTGTTTCTATTGTTCAGTCTGAATTAGGGATTGCTACTATTCATAATAACACAAAATTATCATCATACAAATGGAAAAATTACGATGATGGAATTACAAAAAGAATTAGCACGGTTTTACCAAAGCATACAAAATGAATAAAGAATGAATTCAACAACTATAGAGGAATAGGAAAAAATATTGAAATATTGAAATATATAAAAAAAAATTAATAATATATTTGTGCCAAACTCTGAGTTTGGTTTGCTGTCAAAAAATTATACATGATTCCACTTGATGAAGCAGTGCTAATGACACACAGTCATGCCTAACAACCAATCAGCAGAGCTCTTACAAATAACAATATTTTTGTTTTTCAGCTTTCCTGGTTGGTTGACATACTGATAAGCTCAGCCAATGAAAAGTGATAAAACCTAAATAAATTCAGGTTCTTTGGCTTCTTTCCCGTTCATATGGCTACGTAGCATTAAGTTAGCTTCGACCCATTGGTTTTGATTGTCCAACATTCGTTGCCACAATGCTGTCTCTGCTGACCGTGAATCTTGCCATTTTACTTCCTTACCATACGACTTTCCTAAAAACAAGAAAAAAAACACAGCATTTTTAATGACATCAAAGCATACAGTGATATAAAATATAGAATGTATTCACCTGTAAAAAACACTTATTACATAGAATATATTTATGCGCATAAATGTTAATGATGGTCACCATCTTGGTTGCTAGGAACCCATTGCATTTTGGGATACATTAAATTTATCAACAACTATACTTTCATGGGGAACTGCTGTTCTTTAAAGAGAAATGTAGATTACATTTATTCTTTATCACAAATAGTTTTATCTCTATCCTTAAAAACTCTGACTCAATCATGAAAGATAAATAGAAGTATTTGTTCCTCAGAGAAAATTAAGTATAAAAATCCATTATTCAGCATCTTCTTATCAGAACTAGACAGGTTCTCATTAAAAATGTAATCGTGGAAGAACAAAATGAATTATTAAGCTTTATACCATTCCCAACTCCCAGACGTAAACCTCCCAAAAAGTCATTTGACGCCATTGATTCTCTGTCCCAGAGAGTCACTTCCAAGGCCCGCTCTTTCAGATCCTCAACATTGACTCCTTCGTAGATGAACGTCTCGTCCCAATGAGGATTACAGTTCTTTTTTATCACTTCAGTTTTTCGCTTCCCAGACTTGCTCTTGTTTGGCAGAAGATAACTGAAATATTACAGAATGCAAACATGCATCACTCAATGGATTGTTCATAAATAATAATTCAGAACTTCCATTTTTGATTCACTTAGACTGACTTGTACTTTTATCCTGTGTCTAATTATCATATCACCCATAACTGGTCTGTTTGTGTTGTACATTTATTATTGCAATTGCATCGCCTACAAAATTTTCATAGTTTGTGCATATATCTGAAAAATTTCCTATTTGTTATTGAACGTAATTAAAAAAATGAAAACCTAGCATTGAAATCAAAAGCTTAGAAAATGACTCGCTCCATGAAAACCAACAATTTGTTTGAATAGCAGCCAATTCAAAATAAAAACACAGTAAATTATTACATTTTCAGTGCAAACAAAATCTCCACAATTCAATAATTCGATGTATAGGTTCACATTGGGTTGGGGTTGGGATTGGGTTTGAGTTTGATTGGGTGTGACAGGATTTTGGTGATGTGTGGGCATTAGGCTTTAGGGTTCCTAAATAACACATTCAAGCATTGTTGTAAATTGCGAATGAAACCTACAAACTCACCATTTGGCGAAAGGGTCGGAATACCCATTAATTCTAACAGCTATGAGGTTCCTAGCATCTTTAATGTGAACATGTATAGCACCTTTTCCGGGCTCAGGTGGGTTCTTCGCCTTTTTCTTTGATTTTCCTTTCTGTACCTCCTGAGACGGTGACCCATTAGAGGCATCGGCAGGAATAAACTTGATAGCAATTGTTAAGTCTCCTTTGTACGACAGCGTACTCTCCATTCCAGCGGCCTATAACAAAATTAAAAAAAATTGTATATATTGTCAATCACAGTGAAAAAAAGCAGTTCTACAGCTGACTATAATTGCATAATAATTAAAATCTAAATACACAAAGAATGCTAACTAAAGACAATGTTAATTAATTACTATTACCATTAATATAAATGTCAGCAACTAACAGTAAACAATTTAACGAATGTACACGTACACCGAGTTGACAGATCAAATTTTGTGTGTGTTAATGCCACAAATCAAGCCCGTATAAGAGCAAAATTGTGCGCAAGTTGCACAAAATCAAAGGAATTGCTGGATCATATATACTGAATTGACGTCACTGCGGTACCAAATATAGTCCCAAAAAAAATGCATAGAAACTGTGATTGGTTGAAATCACTGTATTGTTATAAGCTTCGGGCAATACTACAATATATGTACGCCTTCATAATCATATACTCCGCAGAGAAAAAATATTTTTCACATAATATTAATATCCTGTTAATATCAATTTCTGCATTTTTTATGTTCAAATTTGCAAGAATTCTATAAAGATCAGAGTTTGTATTTTTTCTCGCTGTAAGTCGGGGAAACAGACATCATGCTCTGGTGAGAAATTGTGTCTTATGCACAGCAGTATGAATTCACGATGACTTTCTGTACTCGGGTAACATAATATTTATTGCTGTAGCGATATTCAAGTACAAGCCTCTTAAAAATTAAGGTTTGATTTTTGATGGAACTGTCCTAATGTAATCACCTGAAGATGGTACAATGCATGTCCACAGGAAAAAAAACACAGAAAGTTAAATAGGCCATACAGAGAAAATTTTTAGTTACTGATTGTTTATTTTTTATTTAAACTTAGAGTTTTGCTCTTGAAAATAAAAAAAATTGCTATATTACGAAGTAGCGCAGTGTTTTTGAAATGGAGGAGTAATCGATTATTGTTTTTTTGTAACAAGACTAGTGAAGAAATTTATATATTTAACCAGTATTGTCAAAAATAACGTAAAATTGTAAATGTGCAGATTATTACAAAACGGAGCACAACAATGATTTATCGTGTAGCAAAACATGAAATTAAGGTATCCTGTAGCTTGGAAGTCCAAGCATACCAGATTTATAGAAAGTACGTTAAAACTGATTTACATTAGATTATACCTGTTCAGATTCTGAAATTGTATATTAAAACAAGCAGCCTCTCGGCTGAGATAGCTCCGCTGTTAGCAAGGCACATTTCAATTAAAGAACTGAAGATTTCTTTAAAAACTTAACAATATGTATAGTATGTATAGCAATCGGACTTGCTTTTTTCAACAAGAATTCAAAAATATCACTTTTTACCAAAAATGACAGAAATATTCATCAAAATTAGATAATTTAAGATATCATCACGAAATGAACAAATCTCTCAGAAATGTCCACATGTAGCATCTATATACGTAATATCAAAGCAATTGGACTTGCAGTTTTTAACAAGAAGTCAACAATATCACTATTTATCAAAAATGACAAAAATATTCACCAAAATTAGAGATTTGAGGATATCATCACAAAATGAACAAATCTGAGAAAGGTCCACATGCAGTATCTATATATGTAATATCAAAGCAATTGGACTTGCGGTTTTTAACAAGAAGTCAAAAAAAACACTTTTTACCAAAAATTACAAAAATATTCACCAAAATGAAGATATCATCATGAAATCAACAAATCTAAGAGAGGTCTACCCCAGGTACATACACACCAAGTATCAAAGCATTCAGGCTTGTAATTTTCAAGAAGAAGTCGAAAAAGTAAAACATTGACACAGACGACGGAGAACAATCACTCATATGATAAGCTCCGCTCGACAAAGTCGACAGCGGAGCTAAAAAAGTGATATTAAATAGTGATTAAAATTAGCTGATAATTAGTCAAATGTCAATGTTATCTTTAAATCTGTGGCTGGAAAAATTCTCTTTGCTCAACTGAGAGAACGAAAGTGCCTGAAATGATTGAACGATTCCAGTGAGGGTGAGGAAGTTTTAGTTTGAAAATGGATTGAGGAGGGGTCCTGGGAAGACAACCGATGATTGAGCAGTCCAAGTGGAACCTTGTTTGTTGTACAGGATCCCTATGCACATAAGTATAGATATAAATCTGGGCATGCATGCACTGTAGAATACTTTATTTTCACTTCCATTTAATTTTCGCTATTTTCACTGAAGGAATGATTCAGCGAAAATAAAATCCAGCGAATATACTTTTTTTTCCCAAAAAAAGGCTATTCAGCGAAAATTAAATCCAGCTAAAATAAAGTATTTTACATTATTTCTATTACACATTGTGTATGTGTTCTGCCATATTACATCTTAATTTTACTATAAATATGTTTCTGCCAAGATGCAATGTCAAATGGATTTACATGATCAAAATGACTCAATGGTATCCAAATTGTCTTTTTTTTGCATGAAAACAAAAATCAATTATGCGCGAATATTTCTCGGTTTTCAACTGATGATTATAATTTCCTCTCGATTTCTTTTAATATTTCAATTTTCCAATAGGAAGGTGAAACCAAACAAGTGTGTTGTAATATGAGAAGGAATGAGTTTCTTGAGAATTAATTTTCGAGCACAAAACATCAAAAAAGTGCCCGCAAAATTTGTGTAGAAGAGTTTAAACTAGACAAACAGCAAACACAATTGTTTTCTGCCAAATTTGACATTTGAAACTACAGTAATATCTATATTAGAAGCCGCATCTCTTAATATTCTTTTTGAATAATTGAGAACCAAAAATTCATAACTTCTGATATGTGTAGATACTCTAATAGAAGCTGCTTCTTCTCTGTTACATTGTACCATTGTAATAGAAGCCACAGCTTTTAATACAGATTTTACAGTATTAGCTATACATAAATTTGTTATATTTAGACCAAATGGCCACACATGAACATTTCCTATTGGTTATTGGTCTTGGTAAGTATTGGTATACAAGTTTATTCTGGTGTTAAACCTCAGACATGCATCGATGATACAAACAATGCATCTATATGCATACATTAAACAGAAGACGAATGTATACTTACAAGGACACGTGGACAAAGCGGCCGCCACTCAGGATGAAAGTCTTCTAAGTTGATATCATCTAACGGAAGCTGTATCTCTCCGAGGAAATCGTTGTGACCGAACGCATCATTATGCCATATAGATATCCACAGTGTTCGTGTCTGCAACTCGCTTTCGCTAATTAAATACTGACAACAAAATAACAAATATTTTTTAATCTATTGGCAGCTTAAAAATCTCCCTCAAAGATGAAGTTGAGAAAAATAGGCTTAACTACATTTGTTGTTATGGTGAAAATGGTTATGGTTGCACCCCTCCCTCCTCAAAGACTGCAACAATGCTGTGGAATTGGAGGGTGGGGGGGGGGGGATTTTCGAGAAGCGTATTCAATATTGTGGCAAAATACTGGAATGAGCAAATGGCAAAATAAAACTCCATATTTTGAATCTAGACTATAAAGGGAAATATATGTACTATTATTAAAGTGGTAATAGCTGTGATATTGAACATTTTTTTGTTTAAATAAAACCACATAAATATCACCAAATCATACCAAACTAGTTTAGACACAACTGCATGAGCAAAGTGACCCTACACAAGGCCAATGTGATGTGAACGCTAAGAGTCTAATAGTTGCCATCTTGTTGAAATCAGTTATGTGACAGACTGAAATATGATGACACACAATTGACACATAAAAACATCAGTGAGGAGCCTTCTGAGAAAGGCAACGTATTTAAAATTTTCCCCAGGGTGTCCCAAGTAAGCTGTCATCTTGTATCGTAATCACTGACAGAGATTCTGAGAAAACTGATTTTGAGAAAACTGGATTTTAATAGAAGTGATTGAATGTACAATGTTGGTATACAGCATATATGTTAACCTTTTAGTGTCCATATTTTGGCTATGAATGTTACAAATTGGCACTATAAACAGGAAATGTTTTATTAAAAATAAAAATAAAAGAAAAAAAGATTGATAGTTACAGCTATTGTCACTTTCATTTTCAACTATCAGAGATTTTTTTAGTGCATCTGAATGTTATGATCATTTCTTCTTTCATTTTAAATTGTTTTCAAAATGTTGAATTTCATTCGCTAACGTTATTGAATAGTGTAATGATTGACGCAGTAAGGTTGATTCACAGTTGTTCCAAGGCCTGCAAGATTCAGAATTATGACAAATCCATAATATTTCCACCATCAAATATTTCACACTATAGGGATGAATTTGATAAGTCATTTTATCATTACCTTGAGTGTTTCATCAAATGCTGGATTTAATGTACGTTTCTTTATTCGGGTTTTTCTTTTACCGTTCTTTGTTTTATCAGGAAGTAGATATGTTTTGGCATAACTGTTGATTAAAATAAAGAGAAGACATTTACTAAAAGATCTATGACATCTAATTTAGATGACAAACATGATGCAGCAAATCACAGACATCAATGTATAGTATGACGCATCCACAAGACTTTAATTAGCACTTGCCAACAGTTCACACATTAACGAAGGTAAATAACGAGATAAGTACTCTTCATGAAAGAGAATGGTAGTGACATGCTGATTCCCCAGCTAGTACCGTAAAATCTGTATTAGAAGCCGCATCCCTAATAGAAGTCGCACCCATTCTTTTTGAATAATTGAGAACCAAAAATTCATCATTTCTCATATGTGTAGATGCTCTAATAGAAGCCGCATCCCCTCTATTGCATTGTACCATTTTAATAGAAGCCGCGGTTTCTAATACAGATTTTACAGTATTATAAACCACATAACAGACTAAATAATTTATATAATGCTGTAATTTTTCCAGTGAAAACCTAATGTTGCAAAATTTTGCACACATTCCTTTGTTTTTAATTAATGATTTTAATTTCCTCTTGTTGCGAAAACCTCCAAATAATTATTTATTACAGAGCTTGGATATTTAATATTTCAATTTTCTAATATGAAGTTTTGTATCAAGAAATGACTCATAGATGAGTTTCTTATGAATCAATTCCAGAACACAAAACACCCGTAAAGTAACAGACAAGCAGCCTCTCGGCTGAGATAGCTCCGCACATTTCAATTAAAGAACAGAAGATATCATTAGAAAATGAACAATATGTATAGTATCAAAACAATCAGACTTGCGGTTTTCAACAAAAAGTGAAAAATATCACTTTTTACCAAAAGTTACAAAAATATTCATGAAAATTAGAGATTAAAGATATCATTACAAAATAAACAAATCTGAGTTAGAACTACATGTAGTACCTACATGTATATATGTAATATCAAAGCAATTGGACTTGCGTTTTTTAACAAGAAGTCGAAAATATCACTTTTTACCAAAAATGACAAAAATATTCACCAAAATTTGAGAATTGAAGATATCATCATGAAATGAACAAATCTGAGAGAGATCCACATGTAGTACCTATATATGTAACATCAGAGCAATTGGACTTGCGGTTTTCAACGAGAAGTCGAAAATATCACTTTTTACCAAAAATTACAAAAATATTCACAAAAATTAAAGATATCATTACAAAATGAACAAATCTAAGAGAGGTCTACCCAAGGTACATATACACTAAGTATCAAAGCATTCAGGCTTGTAGTTTTCAAGAAGAAGTCGAAAAAGTAAAACATTGACACGGACAATCACGCACATGATAAGCTCGCTCGACAAAGTCGACAGCGGAGCTAAAAAAACTTGGTAGTAGAAGTTGAACCATTACTCAACTTCGGCGTTCAGAGGGTCAAAGGTCAAATGATTATTACTAATCAGAATGAGTCAATGATAGGAATGGTTCTTGTTCATTTCAAGTTTTTTTTTTCAGGACTGTATTAAAGTAGAAAATGTTTTTGCCTTCTTGAGTGAGATAAATAAATACCTCCTTTTGTTTTGTTTTTTGATGTATTAAAATTTCTTCATACAAGTTTTGTTCAGCGAGCATGTAAATGATTTTGTACCGTAGCATCACATCATTCCGAGAATTTTCTAATCAATAACGAATAAACAAAAAGAATCTAAAACTCAGTAGAAACTCAATTCTTTCAAAGAACGGTGTGCTTCAATAACCCCCTGGTATGTGGTATGTGTGTTATAGCGCCCGCAAGTGCTAAAATGAAACTACATTTCATATCATTGTAAAAGATATAAAAAATTTTCATTTTTTTGTTTGTTCAAACAAAAATATTAATCTTTCATCTGACTAGGTGGCATTCATGTATCAATATCTTAAACATTTAACGAAATGTGAACCATTTAGCAACACAAAGTTTAGTGGTTTTTACAACATGCTGTGTATGATGTAGCTCCCATGCGAAGTAATACAATGCATGTAAATACTTCATTTCATGAAATTCTATGAACACGCACATTTCACAACAACCACCTACGATTGATTCAGTATCATGAGTTTTGAAAGTATGACATTTTTCACTTAATTGACAATTTAAAAAGATAAACAAATGACTAGCAATGATTTTTTTTTTTGAGGTATACTCACGGGTCAGATGTATTTCTTTTGACATCCACAGGTGCTAAATCTCGACATGCTACAATCTTTACTTCAAATACACCAGTTTTATAGTTGTAGGACAAACCAAATTTGATATCGCCAGTCACCGTTATCTTTCCAAAATTCCTCTCACCGGCTGAACTATAAAAACTTGTAAGACTGTCAACACTTCCCTGAAAATATAACAGTTGTGCTAAAATGAAGACTGGTAATATTTAATAAGTAAATAAAATTTCACATGCAAATTGGGAATAACAGTTAAATATGGGTGAGCTAAAAATAAAAGGACAAACTTAGGAAAGAATGGACAATTAAATTAAAACATCAATTTATCACCCCCATCAACTTTGTAATATACAAATTAAAAAGAAAACCCATTGGCTGAAATATGTCATATGACTTAAAATCATGTGACCACCATCAGCCAATACAAAACAGGCATTTAAATTATACGATAATGAGTATTATGTTAATTAGTAAGCAAGCTTGGTTTGAAGGAATTAGTTTAAGATGCATGGTTATGAATGATTTAATGTAGTGAAAACAAATCTTATTTGGAAAAATAAAATAAAAAATAATTTTAAATGCTGGAACGGAGATGGGATGGGATGGGATGGGATGGGATGGGATGGGATGGGTGGTGGAAATGACTATATGGTTTACCATATTATGGGCAGGTTAAAGAAAACTTACATAAAATGAAGAAGGCGGTGCACAGTACAAGCGTTCTATGCTGATACAACTCTGCGAGGGAGAAACATGAAACTGAAAACTGTAGTTTTCCAAAAAAAAATTGTACAAAATGATAAAATTATAAAAACAGTTCATTTTTAAAATAATACAAAATTGTTTTGATATCATGGTATGAAGGAGGGGAAAAAGATAGTCAGGGGTTGATTAAATGTAAGAGCATACAATTTCCACTACATACATGTAGTAGCATATGATTAGCTATTATTGGAGGCAGAGCTACTTCACTGAATGTTCTATGTTGCGAAGACGCGCACCACTGTACCATGTATTTCATGAGCTTTGTGTGAGCTGTTGTGCAACGCTGGTCGTAAACAGCATAAAATCAACTGTGAGACAATCCTGAACAATTTACACATGTTGTAATCTTGTTACACTACTCAGGAGAATCCCAACAACCATCACAAAGTACCGTTTATGAGAGTTTTCGGCGTTTGTTTTCAACCGTGATGCTTGCCAGGCGGTGAAAATACCAGAATGTTTGCCCTTAAGAATAACATCTCACTAAACTATTCGTTTTGCGACAAGAACTGCAGCTTACATCGAGGAACCAAATCATATGCTTGATTTTGTTGTATTTTAAATGGAGTTAATATTATGTTACTGTCAAACAAGGAGGTTGCAAGCCCTTTTCTTGCATTTGCCGTTGCATTTGCACCTGTCATACCCCTATAAGCAAATCTATTAAAGTTTCATATTATCTAAGTTGTGCAATTTATTTTAGTTTTTAGATACCTAAACCACTCTATGCAGCACACGTTCATATTCATACATAGCAAATTAAGTGAAACAATAATTCAATAATTATCATAAAGTTCTAATCAAATTACAAACGAAGACATCCTTGCCATCCAAATTTAAAAAGGGCAGAGTCATCAAAAATTGATGGACATTAAAGTACTGTAGAATACTTTATTTTCGCTTGGAATTTATTTTCGCTATTTTCGCTGAAGGGATGATTCCGTGAAAATAAAATCCAGCGAATATACTAATTTTCCTATATTTCATATTAAACTCATCAAAAATCAGTGAAAATAAATTCCATACAAAACGCTCAAAAAGCCTTTTCAGCGAAAATTAATTCCAGCGAAAATAAAGTATTCCACAGTATATGAGTATTTATACTGATAGAAGTTATGCTTAGAGGAACTTTTTTTAACAACTGACTTGGACAGAAACAGTTAAAATGTGCATGGACAACAAAAAGGACGACTATTTTTCTTACGAGAAACTTTTTTTTTTTTTTAATTGTGGGATTTCTTGCCGGGCATTGCATTTGTTTCTGGTACACTCCAAACATATACCAGCAGTTCTAGGCACAAGTGCACGATTTAAATTGTCTAGCTTCAACAAGTAGATTGATTGTTTGACAATGGCTTTCTTGTTGCAGCTGCAAAAAGAAGCCACGTTTTTATGTCAGTTTTTCAAGAGTAAATTGTATAAAAATAGAAAATCTTATAATATAGTGTTATAATCAAAATAAATAAGGTCCACAACTCAGAACCCTTAACTAAACTTAGAAACAAAATAATAAATAAATTCTAGTTCTAGAAAAAAGATTCTTTCAAAATAAAACATAACTTGCATGCTACCAGATTGCAGTTAAGATTTTGCATGCACTCAATATTGAATAGAAATGCTATCCTTTTAATAGACAGTATACCCACCATACAACTACAAGTATTAACTAAGCAGTCATAAGATATCAGGTATATATAGGTCATGATGTTGACATAATTTTATCCCATATATACAAAGTCATGTATTATATTTGTAATCATAAGAAAATCACCTGTCAAAAGGAGGGATCTCCTGAGCTAGTATCAGATTTGTTTCGCCAATAGCAATTTTTAAATAGTTATAATTAAGTGATTCAATGTTCAAATCCCAAATGGCAGCCATATTGGTTTCAAATCCCAAATGGCAGCCATATTGGTTTCAAAATCAAAATGGCAGCCATATTGGCTTCAAGTTCAAAATGGCATCCATGTTGGTTTCAAATTGAAAATGGCAGAATATATTGGTTTCAAATCCAAAATGGCAGCCATATTGGTTTCAAATCCAAAATGGCAGCCATATTGGTTCAAATTCAAAATGGCAGCCATATTGGTTTCAAATCCAAAATGGCCAACTGTTTTGTTCTCATTTATAACAAAATTACGAAAAAAAATGCTACTATATTGCAAATTGTGGATTTGAAGCATTGAAGCAATATGATGAATTATGGTGCAAAAGCAGATAGGAATTGGAATGCAGGCAAGCAGAAATAAGCATATCAACAGAGTCTAGTAAAATAAAAACAAAATCATGAAAATAAATGCATCAAAATGTTCATGCCATATGTTTAGATTTAGTTATTTTATTTTATTTGGTTAAATTCCAAGTTTTAGTGTCTGGCTGTTTTTTGCATTGTTTAAATACCGAGATAATCTCGCGCATTTCTGTTAATTGAACGTTTCCATTCTGTGGGGCTATTGGTCAGAAAAAAATGTTTGATGAAATATCTCAATCACATGAATAATGATGAATAATAATGCTGCATATCTTTATAAATCATGGTAATAATTTAGGAAAATTTGACTAAATTACTAAAAATTCAATGATCGTGAGATAAAAAGAATATATTTATTACAGATGATGGCCACAATTGTGTTAATTTATTCAAAAGTGGAACAGTCCTAAAAACTTGTTGCAAAGTGTAAAGCATCAAACATGGAAAACAAATCAGATTCATTTAATTTGTCCAATGCTGCATATAAATTAGCTTATTTGCATAATTCGTATAGCAGACATGACCAATCAGATTAGTCTAATTTGTCCTATGCTGCATATAATTAGCTTATTTGCATAATGAATGTGAAAATACTGTAGGCACTGCTTACCAATGTGTTGGCTGATAATTGGCTAATCCTAGCGGGTGAACCAGTAGAGGAATGTCCTTTAACAAAATGCTTATCAATATTCTCATCCTCCTCATGGTGCACCTGTTGAAGCAAAAAATAGCAAAACAATTATCAATTTAACGCACGACAAGAAAGTCTTGGTATGAATAACCTGAAAGGAAAATGTCAAAAGCTGAAATACACTTACCATTATTTGCTCAGTTTGAAAGTTCAAGCCATTACATCAATGACTTGTCGAATTTCAATATACAAGATGAATAGATTGCTGTTGCCATGGTTATGCATTCATTTATCTCTTAAAAATACCGTTTACAGTATATTTCTTTGTTTTAATATGAATAATGAATTAAATCTTATCAACAAACCTTACATTCTAATAATTTGTTAAGTGTGCAGTCTTATCTTCCATACATTGACAAATTCATACCAGATTTGTTTGCACATACAATTCTAGAAAAATTTTCCTAAAAATAAGTTATAATCATGATACAAAAGCTTACTACTTTAAAGTATCTTGAAAGAAACTGGTGTATGCTAATTGCACCACTACAGTTGAAATAGAGAAATGTTCCGCCAATCAGATGGCTCCTTTTATCAAGCATAGTGAATATATTTAAATTATACTTCAATTCTTGGGTATTCTAGAGAGAGGTTTCGAGTGTAAGCTATGTACAATTTTTGTTTAGAGTTTTCACATTTTTTTTTTAATTATGGATAAGCGACCTTGCTGTAGTGACAGTCTTGAATATAATTTAAAAATTACTGTAAAAAATGGCTCTTTTTATGTACAATATGAAACAATACAATTTTGTAAACGTTTCTGCCAGACTACAGTTCCTGATGCTGAATATCAATATTGCCTCCACCGACATGTAAGATATGAATGCAAGCAGGTGCATGGAATAATGGCGTGTTGCATCAATAGTAAGTAGTAAGACGCTTTCATACAGTGAATCAAAAATTTAGCTGGAACTCGGTCACTGTCTTTGATCGGACCATGAATCAGTCTGTATCACAATCAATGGTAATTAAGTTACAAATTCAAGGTTGAATTTAAAACCCACTGATCATTAGTCCGGCACAACAACAACAACCTGCAGACAACAACCCAAATAAGTTATCGCCATACGAGCACCTGGTCGGTGTAGATTGAATACAATAATACACTTGTGACAGACATATCTAACTTTTCATACAAGAAAACAGACAAACACCAATGAAAATGGTGATTTTTAGTCATTCATCACTGGTTAACATAGCAAAACTCAGGATGTTGTAAGGTATTAAATCTAAAACTAATGTATTACAAGAATTATCAGTATGACTACAGGGTACCACGAACACAGCTTTAACAATATAGATTCATATAACAGTTCAAAATATGGCTTTTTCCCACAGACTTCTTCTAAACATGTACTATGAAATACTTTATTTTATAGCTAGAATTAATTTTCGCTGAAAAGATTTTTTAGGTATTTTGTATGGAATTTATTTTCACTGATTTTTGGTGAGTTTAATGTAAAATATAGGAAAACAAGTCATTGTCAATGACACGTCCCCGTTCCGTTCATATTTGAGTGACATATACATTCAAAGCAGATCATGACCGAAATGCACCTGCATATGTACAACACATTGTGCTAAATCTGAACAAAATCCATCCATGCATGACTGAGATCCGGTTCTGGAATTGTGAAAATACGTGATTTTGATGCATTTTCGGCCTTAAAATGGCCATCATTCCACTATTGTTAAGCAGATCATAAAACAAATGCACATCTCTATTTGTGACATGATGTACCATGTGTGTGTGAAGTTTGAACTTGATCAATCCAGACATGTTTTGCATACGGATCCAGAACTGAATTCTTTAACAAAATGGCCGCCAGTCGGCCATTTCGAACTTGATCCGAAAAAAAAAAAGACGTGCATCAAGGTCCTATTATGTTTAATGTATGTACCAAATTTGAACAAAATCCATCCATGCATAACTGAGATACGGGTCCGGAATTGTGAAAATGTGCGATTTCAATGCATTTTCGGCCTTAAAGCGGCCCCCATTTGGCTATCGTTAATGAGATCATGAAATAAATGCACATACATATTTGTGACATGATGTACCTTGTGTGTGTGAAGTTTGAACTCGATCAATCCAAGCATGTCTCAGATACGGATCCAGAACTGAATTCTTTAAAACAAAATGGCCGCCAGTCGGCCATTTCGAACCCGATCCAAAAAAAAAATGACGTGCATCAAGGTCCTATTATGTTTAATGTATGTACCAAATTTGAACAAAATCCGTCCATGCATAACTGAGATCCGGGTCCGGCCTTAAAATGGCCGCTATTCGGCTATCGTTAATCAGATCATGAAAAAAATGCATGTGCATATGTCCCATATAATGCGTGATGTATGAGTGAAGTTTGAACTTAATCGGTCCATGCATGTTCGAGATACAGGTGATCACGGACGCACGGACGGACGGACGCACGCACACAGGGCAAAACAAAAGTCCCCGTTTTCGGACTGCGTCCGAACGGGGACTAAAAAGTATATTCACTGGATTTTATTTTAACTGAATCATTACTTCAGCGAAAATAGTGAAAATTAATTCCAAGCAAAAATGAAGTATTTTACAGTATTTGGAATAAAAATAATCAAAATTGATAACTTGCAACCAAACAAATAATTCTGCAACACATTTAAAACATAAAATTGTAAGAAATACTTGAATGTCCTTTTATAACAGGTTGAATTTATACTTGTCTCTTGTAATCAATTCAATTCAAGCAACAGCAGTTTATTTATTTAGGACGTGAACGATGACAGAGAATTGTTAAAATAAATTCAACTCTCACAGGGAGGTGGTTGGTTTGATTCCCGGAGCACACTGTGCACTTACACTATAAATCAGAATACAATCTTCCCAGCATTCAAAGCATGCAGTATTTGGATAGGGAGATTTTAACCTTTTTTACCACCAGACTTTCACGCCCAAATTATATTGTCTGCACATTTTTCTTATATTCCTTAATATTTCTGGAAATGAAACATAATTTTGAAGCCAACAGACAAAATTTGGATCAATTTTCAGTTTTTACTCAAAAAATTTGGCTATTTTTGTCCCAATCTTTTGTAAGAAAGTACAGACTATGATACTATTTTGTGAATTTGTGAAAAAAGTGATCTGGTGGTGAAAATGTTAACATGGGCACAATTAGTATCTAAAACAAAAACAAAAAATTCAGAGACATAGCAGTGATTTTATTGTCTAGAAATTAAAAAAAGAAAAAAAGAAAGAAAAAACAACAGCAGTTTACTTGCAGATCACAATAAATAATCCTTAGTACATGTTATAGTCATACCTGCAGACCCTATATAATTTGTGTTCAAGACCTACATGTATAACAGATTACTACAGAAACATAAAAAAAAAAAACCCTGAGGCTTACAGTTAATGCATAACAAATAACTTGAACCCATTGGCCCAATCAATCAGGATGTATAATAGTACCCCTAACACATTTACTTTATACTCTGAGATGCGAGGCCACATTAAGCAAATTTGATGTTTCATACACACTTAAAAATAAAATGGGCATATAAAATGCAAGAAGGAACACGACTTGTATACATTTCAAACTAATATTGTCTCATTTTGACTACAACAAAAAAAAATTAAAAAATTTTAACGAATCCGTTCAGAGTTGCAAATAAATATTTGAATGCTTGATTATATCCCATGTATTGTAATTTAAAGGGAAAACATAAAATCATAAATTTACTGCTCATAAATGAACAAATTAGCATTTATCACCAAAAGAAACTGTCTGCTGTAAATTAATGATATCTGAGAATTGTATTCCAGCGTAATCAGTTGACTGATTGATCAACTGACATATAAAATGACAGAATGAAAGAATGGATAAATGCTTGCAGCCAAACACATCCTCAGTACCGTACATTGTTTGGTGTCTGCAAATGTTAAACTGAAAATTTGTATATATAAACTTGCATAAATGTCAAATTTCACATTCTGTTGTTTTTTCAGCATAACCTTTTCACATCCAGACTCTCAACCAAACTTTTCTACATTTTTTTCTTATATTTTTCAATATGTCCTTGAAATGAAACCAAATTTTGGAGTGAACAGACAAAATTTGAGTCAATTTTCAGTTTTTACTCAAAAAATTTTTCTTTTTTTGTCCCAATCTTCAGAAAGAATTTTAACTCATGATTTCCCAGTATAAAATTGAAGTTCTAATTTGATATCTGAATAAAATTAAAAAGATTTCACCCAAGGTTACCAAGTAAATGATCAAACCAATATGACCATAGAAAAAAAATTCTAAGAACATGTGAAACAAATGACTCAATCAATGTTGCCCATATGAAAAAGTCATACAAGGCAATATAAAACAAACAATTCAATGAATGTGTCCCATGGATATAATCACCTCCAATAAAAAATAACTAAATTCAAAAGACTGCATGTCAATCTTGTCCATTAACAGAAATGTAAGCACAGTTCATAATTTCATTCATTATACTCTGCTCCTAGATTGACCTGTGTTCATTTCACACAAGTCAATACATACATTCATTGCTATACTTTCTGGGAACCAAAAAAACCTCTCACCAACCCCCGACTCCTATAAGCATTCCACTTTGTATGACCTGCAGAAAACCTCTCACCAACCCCTGACTCCTATAAGCATTCCACTTTGTATGACCTGCAGAAAACCTCTCACCAACCCCTAACTCCTATAAGCATTCCACTTTGTATGACCTGCAGAAAACCTCTCACTGACCCCCGACTCCTATAAGCATTCCACTTTGACCTGCAGAAAACCTCTCACTGACCCCCGACTCCTATAAGCATTCCACTTTGACCTGCAGAAAACCTCTCACTGACCCCTGACTCCTATAAGCATTCCACTTTGTATGACCAGCAGAAAACTTCTCACCAACCCCTGACTCCTATAAGCATTCCACTTTGTATGACCTGCAGAAAACCTCTCACTGACCCCTAACCCCAATAAGCATTCCACTTGTATGACCTGCAGAAAACCTCTCACTGACCCCTGACCCCAATAAGCATTCCACTTGTATGACCTGCAGAAAACCTCTCACTGACCACTGAAATTTTGTAGTATACTCATGTACATGTTGGTACATTTCACCCTTCAAGTGGACATGTAGTTTTCACATGAGAGTTAACATATCACCCATGTATCAGCATATGGGCTTTACAAACATTAATTAATCAACAGGCTGTTCAGGTGACATGAAAGTGATTAAAAAAAATGTTTTCAAAAGTTGAAATTGTCAAAACAAATCACAAAATTAGCCAACAAGTACATGTATGTACCAGTAATCCCTCATTTGCCTATATTTAAGCTTTCAGAAGATATATAGGTACCGGTAGTTATATTAGCAACTTTTCGAAAAGGTCTGAACCACAGATCAAATGCTGACACATTTTACTCCTGCTTCTACCTAATTAAGCTAGTATGGGTGACTCAAGTGTATAATATAAACATTCAAAATTTCTAATCTCAATTATTTTACCTGCATGTCCATCCTTAAATGAATAAGAGAGTAATTAAAAGTTATAATCAGACATTGAAACAAGTAAATCCTGTTTTGATTTCGTTAACAACTAGTGACTCAATGGCCTGTATTCACGCCTGATATAAAAATGGTTGAATAACATTATCAACTATATTTGAAATAAATTAATATTTCATACACATTGTCTTACAATTGAAATTAAGTAGACCAGAATTATCAATATAATATATTGGTACATGCATCAGTTGCTTTCATTGGGGCATGACCAACATAATTAGTAAAATATGACATGATAGGAATATTTTGCGCCCCTTGTACAATTTCAATCATAATTATTTAAATTTGAATATACAGGAATAATTTATATAAAAGAGAACAGAAAGACATGTGTACTGAAGTTGAAAGATGGCAACACCCACATGACTCGTAACGTTATGTTCAGTGGACATTGTGGTTGTTATCTAAGAAAATTTAATTAATGACAGGGCTCTATGCATTCAAAACAAATAGAATTCCATTTTTATAAACAGCAATAATTTTTTTTACCAATCCCAAATACATTATACGGAATTCATATAGACTTGAAAAGTGAAAAACTCTTTGAAAATATTATTTTGCAAGCATAAATGCAATACATCGAGTGAATGTCAAACAATATGGCGTGTACAGAACAGTTGTAGATTTCGCAAATACGTTTTTTTTTGTTTTTGTTTTTTATCAGTGGTTTGTTTGTTAAATCCTCATTGACAATATCAACCTGAATTCACTGCTTTTCCTTTTCAAACCATAAATATGATTTGTTAACTGTTTTATAAAATTAGCATCTGAAGAAGAAATCATTTTTTTATATAAAATATTTATGAATGTTTTATTATTAAATACAACTATTGAAAACAACTCATCTCACCACAACACCTAAGTGGGTGCATACCGACAGAGTAGAATGTATTTTGTGTGCATGCACAGTAATATTAAAATCTGACGAAACCTGCAAAGACTCATGGGTAATTATTACCAAATTGCTTTCAAGCCAAGTGTTTACTCTGCATTTGATCAGAGCTTTCGATTAAAAGGTTTTATAAATATTTATTCATTCCCATAAAAGCTTGTTTATGCATTCATTGAACAGTGTATTACTGTAACAGTTTGTGAACATGAAACATCAAAATTCACAATGGATAAAAACAATGTCTATTATAAGTGTATGAATGATGTAATAATTTTGTAATTCTAATTTTACTATGTAATGTAATAAAGTTATTAAAATACTGTCAGTAGACATACATGTTTTGTATCACGTAGCAAATTGAATTTTATGTAAATTAAAGGGCGGCAGTCGTTGTGCCGCGTCCTGTTCGATATGGGACTCATAGACATACACAACGCGTGTAAAATACATTGTTTATTGACATGAAATTCGAACACGCGACAACCACCGCGCTTTAATCAGTTATTTTACATGTATCATATATTGGACCCAATTTATATACATCATATTGCAGCAACTATCACCATTTAAAACACATTTTAAAACATTAAAGATTACTGACTGAACAAAAAATTGCTGGAATGTTAGAAATGCCGGCCAGTCTCTATTCAACTCCACATGACCTTAATTCAGTTATTATAAGCTATTCGTTTAATGACCGACTGGTGCTCCGATTTCAACGTTCTTATTAATAATTGAGTGAAACATGTTTGAGAACACTAAGTTTGCTAAACATATGATTCATAATCCCAGTACTATCTCGCATGGGAATTTTATGATCATCATGATCCTTCAAAAAGTAATTATTGTTAAAATAATTCATCTTCTATGACCACCATATTTATGATTCAATCTATCAAGATATTAGTCACTTTTTTCTTTCAACATATTTTTAAATAAACAAATTTTAAACTGAATTTTTTTGTCTATGACATCATTTTGCATTCTCTCAATACTGTGATTTATATAAAGATAAAGAAAACAAATTATCTCTGATTTAATTTACAGTCAGTAAGTTTTTTTCTTTTTATTTGTGATCAAGAATTAATGGCCTGATAGTGATTATTAAACTATTTCACCACCAGACTCTCTTGCTCAAATTTTTCTGACCTTTCTTTTATTAATTTTAACTTTTTTTCCCTACAAGTTGTTGTTAAATTAATTTTCTAGTCAAGTTTTTTATTATGATGTCTGTTTCCCCATCTACTGGTACTTCATTGTGACAGCATATTTACTAATGCCCAGTTTTGTTCTGTGCACACATAGATTACATGTACATATCACATAAAATTTGCAGTGATACAGCATTTAATTTCTTTTTATATATATATATATATATATATATATATATATATATATATATATATATATATACCCCACAACTGGTATAGAGCGAGTGTTTCTCTACTTGTCCATTTCTTTAGTTTCAAGCCGTATTTAAAATGGATGCTCTCATGTAGTAAATATCTATCGGTAGATTATCCGTATTTATTTGATTATCACTTGTATGTCAGCTGGCTGTGCTTATCGGCTATCCATGGAGGTTTTCAGTAAGTGATACATTAAAGTTGGTCAAAATATATAAAATTCGTAATTAAAAAACTGCTTTAATTACTCAAAAATTTTTCCTCTCGAACATTCAGTCAGCCATGCAGTCAAGGAGACTAAAATTTCTGTAATTTCTGGGACTTATACATATAGATACTTGCAATGTCAAACCAGGCAGTTTCACAGGCACTTGTAATGATGCAGTTTATATTAGGACTTTACGCACAAAACTAATCATAGTACTCATTATTTAAATGATGGATTGGTGAGAATGAATAATTTTACTAAATGATTGGTGAGAATTTAACCATCTGACTTCAACCTGGTAATTGATCTTATTCACTGTTTTGCGGCAAGTTTAATAATTTTTTTAATAATGGTGGCACTGACTATGTTATATCATCTTCAGTATGTAGATAATACAGCATACAGGTAATGTCATGTGCTTGAATCATCGTATCTTCAAACTCTACGAAGAATTACATCCAGCGGTTAACTTTTTTTTATCACGAATGCCCAATGAAACACTGATTACAGAATAATTATAATTTTGTGTATAATTTTGCATCATAATTCATATGCTAATTAGTGCTCTCTAAAACTAGTCTTTTAGGCTAATGCATAATTTCGCTATTAAATTCAAGATGCAGCAAATCCAAGATAAAGTATATTATTTGTTGGCACTTCAGCGAATTAAGATTCTGTTAATTTATGCCATTAGTCAAATTCACTGAAATGACGTAAAAATTGCAACATGTTTCACAATATCTATGCATGTTAATTATTCAAACAGTTGCAAGTTGAGAAAATACTTGTTTGATTACTTTTTAGGATTAATAAGCTTGTCAAAATAAATGGCTGCCTGCCATCTCCAGTCTTATATTTTAAACAATTAGTGGTTTCATCTCTCATAAAGTGAATGATTAGGGGGCTCAGACAAAATATCCTCCTTCAATTTTCAAACTTTAAAATTAATATAATCAAGATCCAAAAATTATATTGAAAACAAATTTAATTTTCATTTGGTTGAACAATTGCATGTAATTGCAACAATTAAGTGAAAATGGAATTGCTATTATGATAATTTATAAATGTTTTTGCTTACTTTGACCCTTTGAAAGGTCATTATACTTTTATAACCCCTCGGGTGAAGGTCAGACTGATTCCTTGCACAGTACTGAACAACTAAGTTATTTAAATTTCTGATATATTGCCAAAAGGAAATGTTTTTTGTGATTTTTTTTTCTAAAATCACTGTGTACAGTTTTATTTACATTTTTCAATTGTTATTAATGGTAAGTTTTGTTATTTTTTCATATAAATTCAGTTTTTCAGATTTTCTGAAATCCTGACAAAAAAAAGCTGTGATATACATGTACATGTTTTTAACTTGTGCATGTGGCGAACAGAAACAATATTTGTTTTTCTTTCAAGCCTATAATACCTGCCGCACACAGCCCTCTATGACGCAACGATCGTATAGTTGATCTCAGTCGGTATGCGACACAGCATTTCATGGATTACAAACACGTTGGGTTTTATCATATCATGATGAGTTGCTTTGGGAAGTGGTTGCATTGCTCGTCACAGTGCGTATAGTCAGAGAGTAGGAATAAATCGTACCATAATGCCTGGTCATTCATTACGCTACTGCTCTGCTCTGCACTCGCTGTCGTGAGTTTTGTGAAAATTCATGATTATCCCTTGATTGCGACAGTCATTGTAAATCACCAGTAAGAGGCAGTCATTATAGTTTAATAAAACTTCATGGATGGTCATGCATCATGCTTAAGTTAGAGTTTAATATATTTAAAATGCTTAAGTTACAGTTTAATATATTTAAAATGTTTTTTTTCGGTGTATCATTTCAAAACATTTGCATTGAGCGAAAAAGTGATTTAATTGCGACATAAGGCTTTGGCTAACATGCAATACACAAAACGATAAACATAACCCAACCAGTCATTATTCAGACAGTTATAAATTTCTTGAATTTTGCGATCGACCCCTTTCGTATTGTAGAATGCCAATATGGCAACCATTGAACTCAAGTCATGTGATCACCTCAAGTTTATTGAGAATTAATTATTGGCGCAAAACAAACAAAAATCATTTTACATTATTCCTCTGACATTTATGATAATGTCATCAAAGATTTCTGGCTGTATGTATATTATCATGATTATAAGACTTAATAATAGAATTAACAGTTGAAATTTATGAAATTTAATAAATACATTTCAGAGAAAATATGAATAATTATCTCAGAAATATTTGTATTAACATTCCTCGACACATGCATAAAGTGATAAATTATTATCACGTGGCAAGATGAAATTAAAAATGATGGAATGAATAATAAAAGAATGTCTTATCGATTAAATTATTAAAAAATAGTCAAATGTATGGAATGATCAAAATAAAATATTTTATTTTTTAACTGTTTTATTTTTGAGCTACTCTGAGAATACTGGAGTAGTGAAATTTTAACCTGGTTCTTTATGCATGCGTTTTATTCCGATTTTAAACTCAAATTATTGTCTACGCTCAACATTTATTTTATGATATGATTGTGAATCATTAATGGATTTTTAAAATATTGCAAAACAATTCAAAATGAGAATTTTTACTGATGCACACGTTCCAATGAATGAAAATATATAATGATCAGAGCATAAATTTATATATTATTTTAAGGACAATATGCACGTTACCGCGTACTTTGAGTGACAATGTGTGAGAATTGATTACGCACACCTGCTAGCAGTTTTGTGCAATCATTTATAATTTGTGATGTCATATCGCATGTAATAGTTATAAATATACCACCTGTCTGGCACATCACACCCATTTTTACCCCACCACACCCCACCCCACCCGACCCAACCCAACAAATCCTTAAACTCTAATGGTGTCTCTGTGGGATACACACAACACCAACACAGTCACAGCTATACACAAATTAGAATCTAAAATGTAGATTTCAAGACACAATTACTAAAATTACATGCACATTGAATAATGCTATAAAACGCACAGAATGAGGAAACACAAATTGCCATAAATCAGAATAAAAGCACAATACTTCCCTCATTTTTCCATTCTGCAGATAGAAAAGCCATGTTGGTGGTTTGAGAGTTGATTTTATGAATGGCACTGGGGAGTCACGTTCAGCTCGTTACCTTCTCCAGTCAGCTTTTTACGTGATTACTATATCACCAAGGGCATTGATTATTCATACACGACAGTTATACATTTTTAAAGGATACGCGTCTTTTCATGATTCTCTCGTTACAAATCTTACGGAAATGACACGCTTCCTAAAAATGTACACGATGTACTCGCAGTCTGCTGGTAAACCTCAACGTTTTAAAAAACAAGAATTGAATTAAGATGTAATAAAAAAGAATGTTATAAAACCTGCGATTCTCTTTATATATACATTACACAGGCATACATTATAATTTCTATTAGCATAGATGTTGCCATGGCAATGGATACTAATTTCGTTTGCCAATCATTCAACATTATCTCAGTTTAGTCATTGGTCGTGTTTAAATAAACTATTGTCTATAAGCGGGCCAATTTTTGATAGAATAAATACACTGATATCAACAAAGCTTTCAGAGAATGTTTAGGATAAAATAAAAACAGACTAACATTTTGAGCAACAAAGTTGACCCTTCCTATCTTTCACAAACCCTCCTCATTTTTTTCACATTTTTTCTAAAGTTTGGATCAAGATCAGTAGTCATTATGAAATTATGTCTTTTCAATCTAAAATTATCCCAAAAATTCCCCCCAAAAATACCTAATAGGCAGAACGTTGGTGGGAAAAAAATATGCTTTCAAATGTCTAACCCCCTGCATAAATACATACTATAGAATTATAGTTAAATCTCCCAATGTGCTCAGACGCATAATTATAGAAGCTTCGTTCTAACTTGCGCATACTCTTGGTATGCATGACATGACGTTACCATGGAAAATATTCAAATTGGCAGCCATCTTAGCAAACAAAATAAAACACTCACATGCAATTCAAAGGCAACACACAGATGTGTTGATATTGCCAGACCTGATATTAGGGGGCTTAGTGAGATCATAGCTACCAGTGTATGTGCATTTGTGTTCATGCATGGCGATGCATTAAATGCATGCTGCTAATTGTCATTGCTAGCTGAAGGCCAAAGTCAAAATCAATTAAAAATGTAGAAAAATACTCCAGATATTGAAATGAAAAATTTAAGATTATCATTTTAGACCAGATGTCTGTAGGTAAATGCTGTTCTGCACTTTGTGATGCACAATGTGTAAACAGTCTGATCCACGGCATTGAAACTTATAATAATAGAAAAAAACTAATTGAAACGAAAGACAGGAATTTAATTGTTCATCTGTGGTTTGCATTATAGGAATATCCCAGAGCACACACGTATCAAGTTTAATTTAAATGTGGTAATTAATTTATTGAGATATCAGAGGAAAGCCAAAAAAAGGAATTAATGTGCATAGATTTCAACTCTAAAGTAATCAGGTCTATATACATTACATGTATCAGAAAACACCTATGTACAAGTTTTATTGAAATCTTATGAGTAGTTATTAAGATAACATGGGATTTAAACAGCTAAAAAATGAACAATTTATGCAAATGAAGTGATTATTATGAATAAGATCTGATTGCAAAAAAAGTCATGTATGTTCCCAGTTGACTTGTGTACAAAGTTTCATTGAAATCTGATGACTGGATCTGAGACATCTGTAGAACATCTATGATATACACCACTAGCATGCATATACTACTACATGTATATTTACATGCAGTTCTTTAAATTAATATGTTATATGCTATCACCGATAAAAGTCAATAACTGTTTTATGGGATCCAGGATTCATACCAGCATTCAACTATTACAAGAGAGGGACTGACCTACATAAGCATGACCCCCTCATTTGCCGAACCGTGCATATTACCATGCAGTATTCTTAGCATTTGTAAACACAACAGTCATATGGTTACGTGTATGTGTTCCGAGTACAATAATTCAATTAACAAAACAATTTAGTTCAACACTTGATGTCTCATGATCTTTTAATGAAATGTCTCTTTTGGTATAAAGACAATAACTGAACCGAAAAAGGGAATACTCTTGTTGCTTATCCATCAAAAATATTTCATTATTTTGTGAAAGATTAGTAAACGGATTTTTAAAATACTGATTTTGATAACTTCATATTCCCAACTGTATGTTTAATCAGTTACCTGACTGTAGTCTAACTGTTATATCATTGCCATGTGTTCATAAAACGAACATCCATATTTAATTGGTTGAATTATTGATTAATTCAGTATCAATCATTCTGCAGAATAAACATTATCATGAGAGACGGTGTGTTATTTTAGTTGAGCTGGTGACTTTACTGTAATGTACCTTGTTTCAGTTTTTTGAATGAACACTGATACTTCTATAGAATTATAAATGCTTGAGTATCTTTAATTATAATAATATGCACTGCTCATTATTGAAATACTGTATTCTCATTGGTGGATTGTTAGTATGAGCAGCGTTGTTAATAGACAATAACTGGGCAGTACTTGTCATCAATGCATGCACTTACAAACAAGATTGTGTGTGTGTGTGTGTGTGTGTGTGTGTGTGTGAATCTCATCAATATTCAATGTTTCCCTACATATGTATAGAAAGTTTAAAAAAAAAAACATTTGTTCAGGTCAAAAAATCCTGGTCACTTTCATCGGGCAATTTATCTAGGTGTGTATGTTTGCATAGTGGTTGCTCATGAACTTCTATGCATCACTGAACACAAGCATCCATGACGCATGAACCACACTATTTCTTTCTACTCAAGCTGCCACTGCATGCATATCCATGGTCTTAAAATTGAACTGCCCATCAAACGGGTATGTCCACTGTATAGGCTCAACTACGCCTCACCCTTTATTGCGGACATCTCTGTCCTGGCCCCGTTTATGCAATAATAGACAGTGCATCATCTTTCATTACTGGACAAATACGTCAGGTTGATGAGATTGTTTTGAAAAAAAAATTTGTAGTGGTATTATCAAAATACAAGCAAGTGAATAAGTATCCAGCACGAACAAATCAACAGCAACAGTAACCTTTACCCTACCATAATCTAAACAGGGGCGATCAACTTATTTATGGACAGCGCTTTCACTACAGACATGATAGTTGCAGTCCATGCTTTAACACAATGTACATGCTTTAACACAATGTACATGCTTTAACACAATGTACATGCTTTAACACAATGTACATGCTTTAATACTGTGAACACATCCCACTGTTTTGCTAACAAAGAAGCAATATTGATGTCAGTTTACATTAACAAAACTGTTACCATTTGAACTATCAATATTGCTATTTTGTTAGCAAAACAGTGAACTACATTGCAATACTGGTGGTTGAGTTGCTTTTTCATTCACAGTAAGTCAGTGCACAAGTCACTCAAAAATCAACGGTTGTAGGAATATTCAATTTCACAATGGCCATCTGTTCAATTCATTTATTCATTTGCATAAACAGCAAAACAAACTGATTGGGTAGTTGAACTTTACCAAAATTATGAGTATATCAGTTTGTCAATAAGTAGAAATAGCTTTCATGAAAAAAAGACAAAAAGCAGATATGTATGTCAGATAGTTTATCTATGAAAGAAGCACTAGTTTACCATATATGGACATGAGGTGATTTAAATATGGAAGTGATTTGCAAATTCTATGGGATTTTAAAGATCTATTAAAATAGAGTCAGAATGTATTATTATAATAATAATTAGTTTGTGTTAATTATGCAAGAGCAAATTGATGATTAATATTACGCAGGCATTCAGAAATTTCTTATACAACATCATACCTTTCAAAATCACAACCAATGATTGTGAAATCAACACTGTTACAGTAGTTAGTTGAATGATGTTATGACTTTGCTTTGAAACCAATTGTGAAATTAATTGCTGTTAATAACTGTTAAAGAAATGATAAACTTGAAGACGAGAATCAACAGGTGGTTGGATATTTTTTTTTTTAGGAACTGGTATTATCAGTTTTGGATTATTAGAATATTATGAGGATTAGTCATACATTTTGAATAACAGCTGACACACATTTATACACCAACTACGAAGTGAACAACCATACACCATGTGCATGATGCATATACAGTCAAACCTGTGTATAGCGACTACCTAAAAGGACAGTCAAACCTGTGTATAGCGACTACCTAAAGGACAGTCAAACCTGTGTATAGCGACTACCTAAAAGACAGTCAAACCTGTGTATAGCGACTACCTAAAGGACAGTCAAACCTGTGTATAGCGACTACCTATATATATAAAAGGACAGTCAAACCTGTGTACAGCGACTACCTAAAGGACAGTCAAACCTGTGTATAGCGACTACCTAAAGGACAGTCAAACCTGTGTATAGCGACTACCTAAAGGACTTCATTAAAATATTCTTTAGAGGCATGTGGTTTAATATGTGGAGATTTGAGTAATTTATTTATGAATACCAACTCATACATTTGACATATGTGTCCAGAAAACAATGAGATGGTTCTTAGGAAACAAAAATAAATTTATTTGAGTTGATCAATATCAGATGAGTTTGATTAGAGGAAATTAAAATTTGTTTCATAAACAGAATGCTAAATGTTATTTTGGTCTCTGAACAAAGGCAAACCTGCAAAACTATTGCTGAAAGTGTGGTCACATAAGATAGGTAGACTTTATACGCAAGTTTCTCATACATTATATCTTAGGACTGCCTAAAAGTGGGCACTACAGGTAGGGTTGCTTTATATAGAAGTGGTCACTAACACAGGTTTAAGTTTAAATATTATTGATCTAGTGTAAAGTTTAATCAAATGCTTACATCTGTCCCCTGATGTTTGGTAAAGTGTGAAAAAATGCACTACCACATTTTGTATGACATAAAGTGAAAAGAAAATCACCATGCAGGCAATGACAAATGACGCACAATGCACTGTTTTGATCTGATCCGATTCCACCATGTTATTTACAAGGTTAAAAGAAAGCGAGAACAAATTACACCAAGATATTGACAATGGTTTTAGAGAAGGAGATGCAAAATCATCCACTCAGGCATGGAAAAAAAAAAAGAGTATGTGCAAGTTGTTTGACAGACTGATATACTCACTGTTGCTGTTACTTGGATAACAGGAACTGAGCCATTGCTTTCTTTGCTTATATCATCTCTAGATTTACCCTGTGCTATTTCTAATAATGTTAATGGTCTGGTATCACCATCATCTTGTATTACCTTGTGCTCAGGCGAATGTGGTTCCGGGTAATAATGCTCAGTTGATCCTGCAACAACAAAACCAGATGGTAAAATTAATACAACCTGCAAACATTTAATTTTGTATATATATTTCAAGGCCTGTAAATGTTCATGCTTTGAAATTCAACATCACAATAACTAACAAATATTTGAGGAATAGCATACACAAGTATATTGACCAGTGAGCATTCAAGTTAGCAGATTTTGATGATTGGAAAACATGTCTCCACGGCAAAGTCATACCTGACTGTTCTATAACAGTGATCAAATCTAGGCTCATGTGCCACAAATAGTTAGATGCTATTCTGATTTACAAATTGTCTTCAATGTACAAATAATAAAGTTATTAAATACATGTACAACATACAACAATAGCAATACAAATTAGTTAGTTAGACACGGACAATGGAATTTATTCACAGAAAAAACCAAACCCCCAAAGACTTCAGCAAGATTACGATTTACCAGTCATTTGGTAAAACTATTGTTATGTACCGGGTCACCATGCCATTAGCATTTTGAGCAAACAAAATATCTGACATAGCAGTGTTAAGTAACTGAATAAGAAGATCAGAAACAGTTTGAGAACACAATAAAGCAATATACAGTTCAGATACTAAAGCTATAAATTTACCAGCAAGTACAGTGCAAGCATATTTCAACAAGTCAGATGAGAAAACATACAAGACATGGGTCCACATGTATAAGACTATTAGTCATGAGGTCAGTGAAGCTTAAGATGTACATTGTTACAAAGATGTTTTTAAGCACAGCAAGTTATACATGTACATATATATATATAGCAGCACAGTTACATCATACAATTTTTAATGGTAGTACCATCTGGTGTAATCAGTATACCTTTCTTGATACTCTGATGAACGGGTAAAGCTGGCTTCTTATTGGCTGAGGGCACCTTCACAGGTGTATATGTGTCAGTTTCATTAGGATGGAGTCTCCCAACTATTTGATGACCAATATTATTATTGTTGTTATTATTGGAGTTTAAACTGGACATGCACGGGTCTCTTAAATTGTTAGTTGGATGAGAGAGAGATTGTACTGTTGAGGTTGAAGATTCATCTTTCAGAGAAGGAACATTTGTTTCAGTCTCTATAAGCTTTTCTTGACCGACATGTTGCGTGGCAGTGGTTGTAGATTGGCTGATACAGAAATTTTGAGGATTTTGAAAGTATGTAAGGACAGTCTGTGCAGGAACAGCATTGCTTTCGGGAACACCACGACCACCTGGTTCACTCTGTACTGACTCCCAACTAGCATGGATAACCCTCTTCTTTTTTTCCCACCATTCCCGTGGACTGATCCTTTTAGCCTCTCTAATTAGACTTGCATCTGGAATAAATAGATCACTAGAGGGTGTCCCAACTGCAGGCATTGTTAAGACTTTTTGAAGTGGCGTTGAATGATCAATTGAAGAATATTGTTTTGAGTTGTGCATTGGAGCATAAACTGTTACTGGTGCTTGAAGGTAAAAGTCACTTGTTTTTTCATCATTTAATGGAAATTTCTCTTGCGAGGAAGATGTTATTGAAGATACAGGAGTTGAATATTCATCAGAGTTATCCATCAACTTCAAGGCATCATTTGAGATGTATCTTGTTACTGGTGTTTGCAGGTCAGATTCAATTGCTCTTTCACTATGGACAGGAAAATTTTCTATCCCGGAAGATGTAGTTGATTGGTCAGAGTTTTTAAAAGTGCAACCTCTAGCTGCTTGAACACTTCTCTGGCTTTCATACGTCGGCGTGAAATATGTGTATGACAACTGTTGAAATATTTCATCTTTCTCTTGATCTGAGAGCATTCGTGTTGGTTTTGTTGACCCAATATGTCTTCCTGGTGGAAGGTGAGCATTACACCAATGTTTGTCATTACTTTTTTCTCTTTTTGTCTCAGATTTTGCCAGTGGAAATGTTTTATCAGGGATGAGTTGATCCTTTGAAATTTCATTGCTGGAGACAGATATAAGTTCATCTCTGAGTTTTCTGAATTCTTCCATAACCTTGTCGTAATGTGAAGTAGTATCACAGTCGACTTCGGTGCCAGATAGGATATTAGGAGTTGAAGTGGTTTGCTTGGAAGAAGTAGGAAAAAAATCAACATCTTGCTTCTGTAAGCTTTTACTAAGAGCAGCAGTTTTTCCCACAGAACTGGCTCGTTTGGGTGGCTGAGGTGAAGATTTCAAGGGAACGAAAACTGAAAGGGGTCTCAACTTAACAGGAAATCTGGTTTCCCCATTACTGGCAATGTTAAGGGTCTTGTTGATTGCATCTGCCAGATCACCCATGCTTTTAACTAGTCGAGCAGGACTCTTGTCTGGAACAGTCTTTCTTGGTTCTAATTTGAGGTTTTCTACTTCATTGTTAACTTCCTGAGAAGACTTTCTTCTTTTTGGCAGTGAAAGTGCCTTACTTGGCAGAAGAAGATCTAGTCCACTGGCAAGACTAACCGATTTTTCAGCAATCTCATGAGCTGAAAACGTGAATGCACTTGCACCATCTTTACTTTCGTTCTGTAAATATTTGTTATCTTTATTGTCTAGTTTTGAACCAAGGCTTCTTAAACTTGTGCTGTGACTTGGTAGATTGTTTGCTAAGCTGGGAGTCACTATTTCAATCAGGTCAGAAATACTTCTAGCAAGCTGGTTAGCAGAACCTATCAGCGGGCTTTTGCTATTTTCATGGAGAGTGTCTTCAGTTAAACTCTCCTGTTCTGCTTGAAATCTCTCAGTTGATGAAAGTATATCTGGATCAATATCAAAATCATATTCCTCTCTATCTTCATCTTTATTAGATACTTCAGCATCTTCAACATAGTTGAGACTTTGGGTATCAAAAGACACTGCTGTCAAATTATCTTCATCATTCATTTGGTTAATGACATCTGTTATCATGTGAGAACTTTCCCCAAGAAGAGAAAGAATTTTTGCCTCTGATTTTGTAATAGTGTCGGTCTCTTCACTGCCAGTACTGGTATAGAGATATTCAGGAAACCTGCTATCTTCTGCACAGGATTGAACTGAAAATGTAGTGCCACTGAGAGATTCTCTTGCACTTATTGGGTACCCAATGTATTCAAGTATACTACAACTGTCTGGTGTCTCAGCTTGTCCTAGGTTACTCACAGAAAATTCATCGCAACCTATCTCAGATGCCACTGAATCATCTGGTGTGAATTGTGATTTGAACAGTTCATCTAGATCATCATGGCATGTAATTTTAGATGTCTTGTACTCTTCGAGATGGAATGGTGACATCTCTGTCTCACCAATGATTATCTCAGACACAGAGGTATCAGACGTATTTTCATCTTGATTAAAACTAGACTTAGCCATGTGCATAATTTCGGATCTATCAGAAAATGTTATCATTGTTGGCGAGATGATCTCCTTTTTAATAATGGGAGTCTTTGATAGTGGTGTCATCTCTAGGTTTTGGGGTTTAGTATTATCATATATCCTTGCACAATCATCTAACAAAGCTGCATTCTCAGAGCAGTGCCGTGGTAGTTGGATTCCTGAAGGCTTGTCGCCTGCAGGAAAAGTATCGAAGCATGTTTTACAAATGAGTGAAGCAGACATGTCTCCCATTTCTAGTAAACTATCACAGTCATCATCTAAGTAACTTCTAGGAAATGATGACCTGATATTTAGTATATCACCAGTGGAAGTTGGATGATGGTTTTCTTTATTCTCTTCCACAGGAACAATGCAGGCCAAATACTTTTCTTCTTTTGAAACATCATTGATAAAATCTCGTCTTTCAGGAGTCTCCTTGTTCTTTTCCACCTCTATCGGTTCAGCAACATTTTCAAATTGAGAGTATTGGGCAAGTGATATGATATCACCACTAATCTTTTGGGTTTTTCTACAACTTATTCTAAGCTGTTCATCAGGCTTTTCATCTGACTTGGATACAAAGTTATCAGGTGTTCTACCATCATGTTCAATCATCTTCTTCAAGGAAAGAACATTCTCAGCTGATTGGCCCTCCTTTGGGATAGTTTCATCTTGCTGGTGGATGACAGGAATCACTTGTTTTGTCAAAAGTAGATGATTTACATCTAAAGATGAGTTGTTTTCCCCACTACATGCTTCCTCACTGATTGTAATAGACTGTGTAATAACCTCAGGCAGTTTTATAATTAATTCATGTTTACAACTTTTCTTTTTCGACTCATCAGCATCTTTAACAGTCATCTTTTCTATGCAATCTTTTTTTGTCAATGCTTTCTCTTCAGCAACATTCACTGACTGAGTATGGATGTTTTCATTGCCCGATGCCTTGGTGATTTCTCCTACGTTTTGAGATGATAATCCACCACTACATCTTTCTTCAATCGTGTTGCATACACCATCGGTGACAGGTAGTTCAACATTGTATTCAGCCATATACGCTTGAGGTGAGCAAATAGCATTTCCTAAAGTCTCACCCACAAGGTCATGTGTTTCTTTAGAGATTAATGTTGAGTATTGTTTTGAACCACGTTTCAGATTATTAACAAGAGATGTGAATTCTGAATGGCTGTTATCATTATCATGAAAGTTATCATGAACCTCCATATTATGTTCTCCATTTTTTATAGTACTTGTTTCATCAAAGTTGTCTTTAATAAGTAATGTTGAGTGATGTTTGCGTACATGATCATTAGTTATGATGGCAGAATCAGATGTATCGTTTGTTTTGTTAGAACCAGTCTGCCCGACTCCTTCCCCTTCATTTGCAGTATCTCCATTATTAGCAAATTCACCAACAGCAAACTTTAGAGTAGCATCACCATCATCAGAATTGTTTGAAAATCCTTCCATTACACACTGAACACCTTTTTCATTTGTTATCTGAATTGGAGTTTCAGCTATTTCAGTGGCATTTTTTGTCATATTCTGTAGATTGCCCATTTCGCTATGTGTAAGGTTCTTTTCTTTAGTATTATAAGATCCAGGAGTTACGTCTTCAGTCTGATTCACATCAAGAAAACCAGTAACATTTGATTCAAGTGTACAACACTGGACACTCTTTTCAACCAATTCCTTGCAGTCGTTAACCTCATGTAATTTTTTTCCATTTCCCAGCAGTTGCACCTTCATGTTTTCATGGTCTTTCTGTTCCTCCTCTTCTAACTGGTTAACCAAATCATCTTTATTATTGCCTACAGGTACCATTACATGCTGGCCTTCAATTGCATTTACAGGTGTTCCCTTCTCTGCCAACACTGAATCTTCAATGTACATGTGTGGAATGAAGAATTTACCATGTAATGGATCAATTACAGGTATTTGGTCTTCATTTTTAGAGTCTAAACATTTAAGTTGAAGTGCATGGGCTGGGGGTACATGCAACATTGTCTGAGTAGCAGAATCATGAATGTCCTTAACTGGAGAACCAGTCATTGCCATTACATCTTTCTCTTTCAAAGCTTTTGTCTCAAGATCATTGGTACAATTCCTAGTATCAGATGAGCTAATTTCCACCATGCAAGCATCTTCTGATTTTGAGTAACATTCATCTACTGTGTTTACAGTGGAAGAATTAAACATGGTTTTCCGCGTATCTGGGACAGAGTTTACTTCAGAGATTGAACATTCCAATCGAAGAGCAGAAGCACTAACATCCGGGGCATTTCTCAACGGTGTTTCCAGTGAAATAGAAGAGTCACCTGTTGTGCAGTTGTGTGAAATGTGCAGTCCTTCAGTACAGGTACCAGTGTTTTGTGTACTAGATAAACGATCAACATCATAATCCTTAACTTTTTCTAGAGAATCTGTAAAAAATTTATTTGTTAATTGAACATTAGAGTCAAGAAGGAAGTAATCCATGGCTGAAGAAATATCATGCTTCTCTCTTACAGCGAATCTTTCAACTGAATCATAACTATTTTCTAAGTCCTTAGTAGAAGGGGTTCTGATGTATAACTTTTCATTTTCTTCTTCCCTTTCATGTTCATCTTCTTCAAATTCTTCATCTTCCTCTAGCACAGGCATTATTGTCAGGCGTCCATTATGACTGTTGCCCTCTGGAAGACTTTCCTCATCAATATATTCATCCCAATCTGTTGACAAAACATGGGATTTTTGATTCTCAACATTTACTCTGCGATGATGATGAATTGGATGAAGCGTAGCATCACATTCAAAATGATCTTGAATTACTGATGTTAGATTGTGAACATCTGACAACAAGTGGAGTGCGAGATTTACTATTACATCAGAACTTTCACTGGCATCACTCATATGGTCTACTGTAGAATTATCCTCTGATTTATTTAAAGACATAGTCTGAAAATCAGATTCCTCCCCATACCTCTCTGCCATCGACTCAGAACTGGTTGGAGAAACACTTTTTATTCCTATTTCATATCTGTCTGAACCATCGATGTATTGCTTCTCTTTTTTCATATCCAAAGCGGTTTCTGTAGCATAGCTTTTAAAAACTTGCTGTTCAGTTGAAACTTCAAGTTTTTCATCTACTCTGCGACTGCCATCAACATCATGTTCAATCCAATCTTCATCTTTGCTGATGTATGTAATTGCTGCTGCTGCTGCTAAATCCAAATCATAACACTGCGAGGTTGAAGTTATCGCCCCTCGATTCACCATCTGCATGGAATGAATGTATTCAGCTTCAAGTTCCTCAGAATTCATCTCTTCTGAATCTTCACTTGTTGAACTACCAGTGTCAACACTTTCAGAACTTTCATAAACGTAATCACCTTCCTCTGGAATTACAGTTTCACCTTTAACCTCTTTAGATAGGTCATCCGTCGTCATGGAGAATAAATTGCCCACTGGAGCACTTTTATTTTCAACATCAATTGGCTTGAAACTCTTTGCCTTGCCTGTCAATATTCCTTTAAGATGAGCTCTAGAAGGCATTTTTAAAACTCTTGCATCACTAACATGCCCTGGTTTAACAGGTGGTATCACCCCAACACAATGAGAATTCCTGTTATCGTTTAATGATTCACCAATTGGTCGCTTTGTCAATATACCACCAGAAGACAACCTTTTCCCAGAATGAATAGTTCCAGCCTCAAGTCCACGTAAATTAAATTGTTTTCCTCCATCTGTGCGAGTCAATTCAGTATCAAATGTTGTTTTAGGTCGCCTAAAGACAGTCCTAACTACTGATTTACTCTGAACTGGCTTTATTTTGCTGGTTTCTGAAATCTCAGCCCTGTCCATGACAACCGGTGTATCGCCAGTACTCTTGTCATCACTGCTAATGTTAAATGTCACATGTTTAGAGTACAATCTATCACCAGATTCATGCCCACTTTCACATGCTAAACCAGGACCCATTGTTGATCTACATGCATTAGCCTGATCTCTGAAACCATCTGCCCCACACTCAGAAAAATTCAGATCAACATTATCAGAATAACATTTTTGTATTCCACCGGTAAAGTAAACACTATCACGTCCGTCATGCTTCAAAACAGAGTTTGAACTTATCTTCTCCTCACTAATTGGTACACTTCTGCTATCAATTTCAGTTAACTGGCCAAAATTACTACGACCAATGTCAGATGTGAGAGATTGTCGAGAAACTCCACCTCTCTGTGAAAACTTAGTTTTGTTATTAATATGTTTAAAAGAAGAAGGAGAGTGCTTACTGTCAAATGACATGAATATATTTTTACTAGATGAAGCTCGGGGTGCAGAGGATTGGCTGTCATAGATAGTACATTCATTATAACAGTGTTTCTGGGTGTTACTGTTAGCAGTGAAGGCTGAAGCAGTGGAGGCGGCAGCGATACTACCATTAGAGTCAGTGGTGGCAGTAGTTATTATTGATGCTGAGCATGATAGTGATGATGATGGTGATGGTGGCCTGTGGATTGATTCACCACCTGGTGGCGCACCACTCAATGATTCAATGCCACTATCTGTGCTCGGTTCTAGACCAATGATTGGCTTAATACTCGACTCATGGGTATCTAGTGAAGAAGAAAAAAAAACACAAAACAAAAACAAAAGAACACAAATTATAATTTGATATAGTCAAGACAAACAATAACCTTTTGAGTGACAGTCAATTTTATCACCTTTCACAAAATAGTTCCATGTACCATCTGTGCATATTAATCAGGTGATTTGCATATTGTTAACATTTTGAGTGCCAAAGTCAATTTAAGTCAATTTTAGTCAATTTTCACAAAATAGTTCTGAGTACCATCTGCACATATTAATCAGGTGATTTGCATATTGTTAACATTTTGGATGCCAAAGTCATTTTCTGTAACTTTTCACAAAACAGTTACATGTACCATATATGCATATTAATTAGGTGATTTGCATACCAATCAGTTTTTTTAGCACCAAAATAAATTGTTGTCACATATAATAAAATTAACCTGACAGGAAAAAGACGTCCATTCCCTTTAGCCAAAAATTAACAAAATTATAAAAAAAAATCCAACGAAATATGGCACCAACATTTTAGTGAAAATAATATCACTCAAAAGGTTAAAAAAATAAATTAGAATGTTTAATTTAACTTATAAGGGCCATGATGTGGCATTATCCAGAATTAAACAACAGGTGCTTCTGAAGAATTTGATATTGCACCGAATAATCATTTCAGTTGTGCAGGATAACAACAATTACTTTATTATACCGTCACCATTATGTTAACGTGCTAATATGTGCCAGCAATTATGATGTGCTGTTATTGTGCAAATAATTATTAAAATAAATAAATAAAACGCTACTAGCAGACTGGTGTTAGGTGCCAATGTACTTCTACGTACTATAAACCCCTTATAAGATATCACAGTCACAAGCCCCCACTCTGCCACACCCTCCTTCACCAACTATAATACTGGGTTTCTAACACATTGATTTGTGAATACCAATACAATTTGTACTTGTTTTGTGTAAGCTGAGAACCGAAAATATTTTTGTTTAATTTCAAATGGGAACAAAAGGCAGACCATTATCAAGATGACACATGCAGATTTATTATAACTATAATCATCAGGACGGAATACAGAAGATTTTCTGAAGAAATGTAAATGGTCATCATGATATAGACAATCTATGCATGCATGGTTTCAGAATATCTGGGCACCAGTGCAAAACCTGCACCAATACAAATATCAGTACTGGCAATACAAGTAACAATTCATGCACATATTTTTATCAACATACACTTGACTTGGATTAACTGTTGAAATTCAGCTTCATGCAGTGTAAATACAATGTAAACATTTTGAATAATTTGCCATCAATTGTAAAACACACAGTAAAAATGTACAAGGATATGAAACTTAGATATTTAAGTACAGTGATATACGATAAAGACCCCATTATATATGATTTTAACTCTGCATCATTTGAATATCTATGACATAACAGAGTGCAGTGAACAAGGTTTTATTTCTATCGGAAATGAGTTAAAGCAAAAACTAATTAAATTGAGACTAAGCCAGGATGCTAGTCAAAACAGCCTAAGATGAACACTAAATAGTTGTTTCACAGACTCACTCATTTGGTCAGTGCATGCTAGTCTTGTGATTTTGAGAGCTCACAATTCAGGACTAAAATTGTTATCTTCATTGCATAAAACACCTGTTGCGTACCCTTAAACACAACACCTGCTGGAACCCTTCGCCAATATGAATGAGAATCAAAGAAAGCTTAGAAAGAACTCCCATGTGCTGAGAGTATTGGAGACACATTAAATATAATTCGAAATTACTTAGCTGAAAACTAATTATGCAAATCAGAAAATTAATATGACCAGATTTGAGTGTAAAACTAATGAGGTCTGCGCAATGTAACAGAAAATCTATGTCTCCAAGTTTAATTGAAATGTGATTAGAACCAAAAAATTATGAATTATTATGCTTATTAGGGAATTAATATGAACAGATTTTTACCCCAAACTAATTAGGTTTGTACATTGTCCTAGAGCATCTTTGTACTAAGTTTCATTGAAATGGAATAATTAGTACCGTGAAAACTCCAAAATTTCGACCCCTCTAAAAATTCGATTGGCTATTTATTTGCCGGGTTTCGGTGTTTTATTTACCTCCAAATTTTCGACTCCACTAAAAATTGCCGACTCATTCTTATTCGAAAATTGCGACCAGTTTTAGTTTTCCCCCAAACGAAAAAAAAACCCGATGTGAGCGTTCAAACGGGACCTTCCTCGAAGGCATGAATCCGGGTTTCTGATTGACTGAGAGATTTTTATTTTATTGGTAATGAAAATATATTCTAAATAAACGAAGTTTCAAATAAATACGAACACAAAAATCTCGGCATGCTGCGTTTCTGAATTGTTGATTATTACTGTACTCAGTAGTGATTATAATAATGTACACAAAATAAATTTGTTGAATGGTTATGAAATACAAATAAAAGTCAACTAAGTTTCATCGTAAGCGAATGATTCCGGTCTCGTATAAACGTTTGATGCTGTAGGATATCCGCCATGTTCTCTTAGGTCAAATAGGTCAAATCGCTAATTAACCAATCAAAAAGCTGGATGATGCCAACGTGTTCAAATTACCATAGCTTAATTAAATATGTTAATGTTATTGAACGCAATGCGAAGAGATTGATGTTGTAGTACGATATTTTGGCTTGGATTTTGATGCGAAAACGGCATGATTTTTTTTTAAATAAAAAAATTAGTTGTTTTTAAAAAATAAACTGGTCATCTGAAGAATAATTTAACATTGTTCACAGTGATAACAGCTCATTCTCGAAAGGAAGCTTACCCGCTCACGCTAGTCACGATAAAAATCATACACGTGTACTCTTGAATAGACAGACGTCAATGACTACGGTAAAACTTAGACTCTATTTTAGCCGGCAGGATTGATTGAAATGTCCGAAAAATGACGCCAAAATACACCTTAAAAGTCCCATTTTATTTTCTTAAATCCCATTTTATTTTTTAATCCAAGGGCGAATTTACGGCAGAATTTGGTCCCTCAAATAAGGGACACGTGAGCTTTGATTCTAACCGGATACATTGCACTGGGTCGGGGAGATAGTTTGCTAAACTTCCATGTATCTTTTGTCCAATGGGTACCTGTACTTCGAACATTCGCAAGTTTTCCTAGGTAGTGCGAGACAGCTTTGTCTTTTGACCTATTAGTTTTGTGCTGACCTCTTCTGCGCGTCTTGATGTTTTGTTTTGCTTGTCATAATACTCACTGATTGATGACTTTGTTTAGATTTTGAGTTACAACTCGGCCACGACTCTAAAAACATGTCACATTTCTAACGCCAATTATTTAAAACCGGTCGAAATTTTGGAGTTTTTACGGTACTTTAGATATCAGTGTGAAAGCTTAAAATTGGTTAATTAATAACCCACAATTATTCAGGTCTGTCTATTGTCCTACAGCATCCATGTACATTCATTGATATGTGATGTATAGTACCTGAGATATCAGTGTGAAAGTTGGTTAATTATGCAAATTAGGTGATTAATATGCAAAAATATTTACCGGAAACTAATTGGGTCTGCATAATTCTAGATTCATTGAAATGTAAATGATTAGTACTTTAGATATCAGTAGAAAAGCTGAAAATTAATTATGCAAATTAGGTAATTAATATGCACAATTATTTACCCTAAAACTAATCAGGTCTCTGCATAGTCCTAAAGGATCTATGTACCAAGTTTCATTGAAATGCGATGATTAGTACTTGAGATACCCATGGAAAAGCTGAAAATTAACTAATTAAGCAAATTAGGTGATTAATATGCACAAATATTTATCGAAAACAATCAATCTCTGCATAGTCCTTGAGTATGTAAGTACCAAGTTTCATTGAAATGTAATGCTAACTACTTATATCAAATGCTGAAAATTAATTAATTATGCAAATTAGGTAATTAATATGTACTGATATTACCATAAAAACTATCAGGTCTGTGCAGTGTCGTATGACATCTATGTACCAAGTTTCATTTGAAATGTGATGATTAGTACTTGAGATATCAGTGGAAAAACCGAAAATTGACTAATCATTATGCAAATTAGGTAATTAGTATCCACGGATTATTACCAAAAACTAATCAAAACCTAGCATTAGTTCAGAGCATCTATGTACCAAGTTTCATCAAAATCCAATGAGTGGTTGTTTAGATATCAGTGGAACAGTCATGGAACCACTAAAAAATAGCTAATTATCATGTAAATTAGGTAATTAATATGCACGGATTTTTACCAAAAATTAATCAAATCTGCGCATATGTTCAGAGCATCTATGTACCAAGTTTCATCAAAATCCAAGGAGTGGTTCTTTAGATATCAGTGGAACAGTCATAGAACAGCTAAAAATTAGCTAATTATCATGCAAATTAGGTAATTAACGAGCATGGATTTTTACCAAAACCTAATCAAATCTGCGCATTGGCCCAGAGCATCTATGCACCAAGTTTCATCAAAAACCGATGTATGGTTCTTGAGATAGCAGTGGAACAGTCGGACACACATACACACATACACACACACATACACACATACACACATACACACATACACACATACAGACACACTAACTGCAAAGACTCCCATTTTGTGCTTCGCACATGGGAGTCAAAAACACAATCTCAGCAGTCAAATCCTAGTATATATACATATCACTGTGCGACCACATCATTAGACCTGTTGCTCTACTATTCATTAGACAGTCACAACCCACTTGTAATATAATGCAAGTATACTTATACTGTACATGTTGGTCCCCCACCAAAATTAACACTCCTCCATGCACATCTAAGCTATTCAGCATTCCAGACAGTGTGTATTTCATAGACTGACAATTTCAAGTACATTTGAGATTTCATATCATAGAAGAGAACATCTGATTAAATTTAATGTTCAAATATGTCAATCAAAAGTGACTAAATAATAAAAATATATATTTTTTTATAATATGGAGTAATCTAAATATTTGAAAATGTATGACAATTTTGGCAATATTCATATCTCATTTTCCTAAAAATGTTTCATTTCAAGTGTGATGATAATGACAGGAATTATTTTAGCTTAGTTAAATTTTAACCTTGTTTTGATTTGGTTTGGTTTTGTGTTTTGCAAAAAGCTCACCTTTAAAAATGAAAACATAACAATACTTTGAAAAAATTACATTTCTATACACCCATCATTGTTGGTTTACGCTAATATGTGCCCTTTAAAAAACAGTCACAACCAAGTTGTTTTCAGGGTTTATCTCAGAATTTTACAAAAAATAAATTTTAAAGTGAAAGTCTATTTCCAAAAACAAAAAAGTAATATATGAATTAATACACAAATGGGGAGGGAAATTTTTCTATTTTTATATTATAGCAAGTGTGTATGAACTGAATGTAAATAATAACAGGTTCTTGTGTCTGTGGTAGCACAGATATAATATTTGTATGATTCTTTATTTTTACTGAGGTAACTATTTTTAACTGTATTAGATAGCATTAATCCCAAACTAGACAGAACATCTGCTATGAACCGAGTGGACATGAAACACAGGTAATTTGAAGCAGCAGGGTGATAAAATGAAATGCTCCTAATTACAAATAGATTAAAAAAATTTCCATCAAATTATAGTTATTATGAAATAAATTCATGAATACAGAGCAGCACCCAAACCAAATTTTACAAAATGCAGACACATGCAGCAAATTATTTATTTATAAACTTACCATTTTCTTCCACCACTTCTAGACCTCGTCTGACCACTCCAGGACTTCTCTGTGATTTTCCCGCTTTAACAGTCATCCTTTGGAAAGCTACGCCAGAAAGTACTTCAGTCACGATTTCGGGTTCGGAATCACTCAAGTCGGAAGCAACATGGCCACTGTGACTACAAGATAATGATGAAGATGTTAACATTTCAGAATCTACATGATCCACAGCTGGATCCATCTTCACATGTTAATGTTGGAATACAGTTTCAAGAATTGAATTCAAGCGTCATAATAAACTAAAAAAAATCAGATTATTTTGTGAACTTCAGCGGGCACCCTTAAATACTGACCAATGGGAAACCAACCATACACAAATCCTGCATAGGAATTCCAAGCAGATTTTGTGCAAATCATAGCTATACAAAAAACAACAACCCAGATACCTTTGTACATGTCAGTAGTGCAAATCAGGTGCTACAAATGTATCACTAAAAACAGAATATTTTGCTACAAATATACCACTCAGGATTAACTGGTCGGATGAACCATTTTTTTTTTCCAATGAAAATCTAAAATTAACCTATTTGATACAAACAATGGACACACCCTATCTACAGATGTCAGTCTATTAACTGATATATATATATATATATATATATATAAATGGACAAAGATTAATCAATTGCTGGTTGCACAACACATATACATGTCAAAATATTATTTGTGTGTTTTTAGCAAAATTAGTATTTTTTTAGCAAATTATTTGTATTTTTTGTTGATATAAACACAAAGCTTTCAAAACGGCCATTATTTTTGTAACCATGCCAATCAATGATTCACATTATTCCTGTCTGAGTTTGTAGCATTTTATGAATAGTAAGATTTACAATGATTGTGTGTATGAATATCAAAGAAAATGGTAGTGGTAGGGTGACTATTTTGATTGGACTGTATGTGGTGTAGCTGGCTACTGTCACTAGACACAGCAAACAGTAGCGTACATCTCAATTGGGGAGTAGGTAGGTTTTAGAGTTAGGGCTATTCAGCATGCAACTAACACATATTGTCACCACAGGAACAGTATGATCATGAAGTATACCAGAGATGATTGAGATTCAAGTTGATGAGTGTTGAATTTAATGATGGAGATTTTAAGTTTTCACCTTTCTGTATTATATGCAAATGAGCATGCAATTTCCAATTTGTTTTCACCACAACTTTTTGACCATCAAACATACTAAGTTTCAAAACAATAAATGAGGAGTATTTTTTTATTCATGTACATAAGGATGGATGCTTGTAACCACTACTATATCACCCGCCAGCACTGAAAACATTATCCCAAGGTATAAGGGTAAAACAAAACGAATGTGGATAGAAGTGGAAACATACATGCTTGCCATGCAATACCTTAGCTTATCTTTCTCACTATCGGCACCATCCCCGATTTCCCGAGCTGTGTTATTGTTATTGAGCAGACTGCTAGACATGCTATGTGTATCGCTAGCTAGAAACGATTCCACACCGGGCTCCGATTGACTATCTGTGTGCGCATACCCTTCTTGCAATCGTTCCTCAGCTTCGGAAAGATTCTCAGACATGGTAGTAGTCGGCGTATCCATGCCATCGTTAATGTAAATAGGTGGAGAACTCCGTATTGAACTTCTCATAGACACTTGTGGTGAACTTGATTCGCTCTCCGAGCTTGAACGTCTTTTAAGTTCATGTACTCGGTAATGTTCGTAAGGGCGCTGTGATACAGGAAACTGGTCCGCCTCAGGCACTGGTGGGTAGGCTCGTTTTTCACCATCTAGTGAATCTCCATCAAATCGACCACATGTATCATGCTGACTTGAACTATCACTGTCTCTTGGCTCAATTCGTGGCAACCTGCGAGGTGAAGTTTCATTAGAATATCGACGAGGTGATCCATGGGGTGAATGTACAGAATCAGTGACTGTTTCCCCAGAATGATGACGTCTATGTCGGTATGGTGATCTCTTAGGGGAGTGTCTAATTGCATCAGCATATCTTCTATGCATAGGCGAGTCTGAAACAAAAATTGAGTAATATGAATATAGAACAAACAAAGTATTCAAGAAACACTCACTTTTGCTGAAAAGTGTGAGACTAGTGCATACAACTGACAATTTCTAGCAGTTTAGTAAATCTTGATATTGTTCTCGGTGATATTGAGAATCTTTATTGTTTTGTCATTCAAATTTGAGAATCTACTTCAAGAAATTTGAGAATCTACTTCAAGAAATTTGAATAATAGACAAAATCACAACCTACAATATTACCTGTAAACTTATTATTGCAAACTTTCATCAACTTAATTAGGTGATATATTAGTGAGAAATGGCCACCAGTTGGCCACTTTTGTTTGAATCTTGATAACAAGTACCTGTTACTCAATAAGCATGAGACAAACTTTGAATAAAATCACACTTCATTTTCAAGAGAAAGTTTCAGACATGTTTACAAACCAAGATTTCAGAATTTAATTCGCCAGTTGGCAATATTTGTTCAAAGACCATCAAAAATATTAAATGGCAAACAATTTCTAGCTGTGAAAATAGCACAGTTGGAGGCGATGCATAGCAACAAGATTGTGCCTGATTCGCTACCTAACCCTAAAAACTAACAGTCAGACCAATCAGGAAGCTGCTTTGTTATAAAATGCTGCTCTGTAAACATGCTTTGACTCAGCTTCTTCCATCACAAAAAGAATGATAAAATTGCTTTTGTGAAGCTGAAATAAATTAGAAATGGGCTATAAGCCACTTGCTTTTTGTCAGCCACAAATACCTTATAAACATTTTTAGTTGCAAGGTGATGTCTTGATTTGAAGTGCTGCTTCAATTTTGCTCATTAAGCTCAAATCTCTCTCACTACTTTACCTGTCACGATTAGGTCTTTAAAAACGAAATCACAATGCATTGTTGGTAGATATTCTCGATAAACATGCACACATGACTGTGGCACTTCATCTGTTAACAGTCATTTGTATTATCAACAACCAAGAATTGTTGACCCACAATTCCCTGATACAATCTAAAGGATAGAAAGCTGTCCCTTTAAACTGTCTGTCCTACAAAGATTTTCACAATTCATTGCTCAATTTGAAAATGAAACGTATTTACCTCTTGATGGCGGGCCACTTCGCATGGAAGCACGAACTAGATCAGTGCCGACTAACTTCGCATTATTGACTTGTGGAATCTTCTCATAAAACCATTCACCAGTCCTGGCTTTGATTTCCCTTTCAGATTAGACAAGAACATAAAATCAAAGTCAAAGTTACAAAAATTCAGAGACTTGAAGCCTTCGTGGTAAAGACCCCTGCATTTTGTCACTAGTTTTAAAACTTTTTTTTAGGTTCATCCAAAGCTATGACTTCTCTTCTTGAAGTTTAACGCAACAGTTTTATTCAAATGTAGAATTCCATCCCTTCATTTTAATCACAGTGTATGGAAGAATTTTATTCCCAATTTTATTCCAAAGTCAGAATTAAAATGCACCCCTAGCAGTCGTTTTCAATTTCACACAAATTAAAGAATGTCAAAGTTTCATCAAAGACAACACCCTTTTTTCACTATTGATCTTGGTATGGAGCTACAAATCAACACGGCAGGTTAACGTGTGTTTAATTTGGAGAGTGCTAACAATCAATGGGGGGGGGGGGGACTAACACTAGTTTCCTGGTTACAAAGACTGGGGGCCAACTATCACTGGAAGAAAAGGGGGTTACTGGTGTAAAGATGCTCCATACATTTACTTACATTTGTTTATTACATACAAGGCACAGCCATTTTCTCCTCCCTGATGTCTGTAAAACTTGACACTTTTTGCATACTTTGTGTTGGCACTTAGGACACAGTTCGCCTGCATTGATGAACCACCCTAATGACTCCCGACATCTTGCACACTTTTTCCCTGAGTTGTCAGTATCTGCTTTTATTGCTCCCTTTTTACGCAATTCTTGCAGTTCTTGTCTAAGTTTCCTGATTATGAGAGAATAAAAAAGACAATTACAAACGTAAATTATTGCGAACTATCTCATAAAGATCATAAAGCTAACAAATTTTCTGAGGAATTTTGAAAATGAGATTTTTCGGAAATTTATTTCACTGACTTAGGGAGGCTTGTTCATTTATATGTAAATTTGGTGAATACATTTGCATATTAACAGTAATAATGAGCAGATGGTATTAGTATAATTTCTGACTATGGAATAAATAAAATCAATTTCAAAAATCAATGTATGCCTGATTATCATTTAAAATAAAGGGTACACATAACTATATTTTTCAATTCAATATTTAATTGGTATTTTTTGTATACAAAACATAATTAAGCTCCTCTAAGTCAGTGAAATAAATTAATATAGTGAATAAAACCATGAAGAGTATATAAATTCTGACATTTATAAAATTAGTGAAATAAAAACACTCAAACGATCCAAAAATAATACATTTGTGCTCAGAAAATTTGATAGAAGTATAATTTTTGTTTTGGTTCACTCTAAAATAAAATCTAGATGCACATGCACTCTCAAACTTGTAATATTGTAGTCTGCGTCTCTGTAGGATTTACAAACGTGCCTGGATTGACCGATTATAATTCCAACACCACACCCAAATCGTTTAACGCATGTATATGGATTATAACAATTTTCTAAAAATAATGTTTTCGTATTCATGCATAATCTCTCGTGCATAAAGTTAATTTGAATAAGTTCAGAGTTCATATCAGGAAATGCATACCAAAGCTCAAAAAATAAATAAAACTGTATGAGAATAAAAATTTTGGTCTTATACCTGCATTTTCCAATTTAATATCAATTAAGAAATTGATCAATATCAACTAAATAAATATCATGTCACATTAATATCATGAAATTCAATTGAAAATTAATTCCAGCAATACAGAAGAAAGTGCAAGTACATCACTGACTTATTAAACACCCCTCATATAAATGGAATAAACCAATTGTTCTTAAAAAGGATCAATTCATTTCCTGGGCATGGGGTAGGAAGGATTAAATTAGAGGGAAAGAAGAAATGTCTGCTTGGGTACGCTTTTTCAAAAGGGGAGGTGTTTTCGATGTTTGATTTTGTAAAGAGTTAGAGCTGTTGCATGAAGGTACATGAATAAACAGAGATTTTATAGTTACACAGAATGACAAAAACATTCAGTTAGTATTGAAGCATACAAAGGGTGGTTTTACAACCTCAGAGGAAAAATCATGCAGAATCGGATCCAAAATGTTAATTAGTTCATCCCATGCACAACTGTTACCCTTAATAACCTGAAAAAAGAATGACAATTTAAAGAGTGATTTTTTTTTCTGAAACGCTACCTGTCTTTATCACTGTTGTAGTATTAATGCGTGCATGCAATGGAATAGAAAAATAATGCACAATGAAGATCATCAGTATGAACACCATTACTTATTGATGATTTTAATAAGTGAAACCAACAAACAAGTTCATGACTAAATTCTGCTTAATTAAGCTTTATATCAAAGTATTTTTTTAGCAATTCATAAAAATATCATTCAAGTTTCTCACATACTGTAGAATACTTTATTTTCGCTGGAATTAATTTTTGCTGTAAAGACATTTCAAGTGTTTTCTATGGAATTTATTTTCGCTGATTTTTGACAAGTTGAATGTAAAATATAGGAAAAAATGCATATTTGCTAGATTTTATTTTCACTGAATCTTTCCTTCAGCAAAAATAGCGAAAATTAATTCCAAGCGAAAAGTATTTGACAGTAGTTGAGTGTAAATTTCTTTTCGCTAGGGGAATTAGGTGACAAAATGGAGTTGTTTTGGGTTTTGCCTTTGCATTAAATCATTTAATGTACTTGGGTCCAAAATATTATGAAAATTAAGAAAAATATTTAGGAAGGCAATTCAAAACACGTAATAAATTGCAATTTGATATGCTGACTTAAACTGGATTTAAAGCAGATTCTTTATGAAAAATGATTCAGTCATGAACAAGTTTTACACAATGATGAAAATTACTCCAAGACATGGAAAATGGTGAAATACTACCTTTAGAAAAGATCAGATGAAGATGGGAACATTTTGAATGCTAATTTTTCCCGGCAACATTTTTGCACATTGTATGTTTTTTCAATACTTTCTTTGTTGACCTTTTTACCACCAGACTTTTCTGCACTTTTGTTTCTTATATTTTTTCAAAATTTCTGGAAATGAATCCTAATTTTGGAGCCAACAGACAAAAACTTTGACTTTTTTGTCATAATCCGCTGATGTAGAACTATTTTGTGAATTTGTGACGAAAAGAGGGAACTGATGGTGAAAAGGTTAATTTTGAACCAAATGAACTTAACTATTTATTACATACCGAGTCTTGATGAAAATTGTATTCGAATAATATGAAAAAAGTTTGATTTGTGAAAAAGTGACAAAAATACACTTTAACTGGCATTCAAAGGGTCAATGAAATTGAAAGTGATATTATTGTAAATTTCACATAATTCTATAATTTGTCAGGAAATGAATAATATCAAATTGGTAAATATTATTTAGTTAGTATAAGTGATAATATAAACTATTATTATACATCTGTCACTGTAACGCCACAAGTTACAGCATGTCGTAATTTTGAGGTATTTTCATGCTACAATATTCAAATTTCAAATATGAAGCAGTTACGTGTGTGAGCATCTTCTAATAATAAAAACAAACATGTTTGGGGGTTTCAACGAGCTCGACATAAAGTTAAATAAATTAATCTGTTCTAAACTTTTTCAATTTTGGCATTCCCATAATGTATCCTTAGGATAAAAAGATGTATAATAATAAGGTTATTACGAGGATGCCGAAAAGTATACAGCCAGAGAATACAGCGTCACATCGACCTCCGTTGCGCGTCGGTCGATAATCCCACTGTACTGTCTTCGTTCATACTTTACAGTATTCTCGTAATAACATCATAATATACTACATCAGTGATTATATATATAAAGTAAGTTTAACCTTATTATTTATTATATAACGGTTCAACAGAATTAAGGTGAAGTCAAGAACATGAAGAGCTTTGCTACACTGTGACAACCTGTATTGAAAAATCAGTGAACAAAATAAACAAAAGCACAAATATCACTAACACTAGAGGGTGCTCATTGCTTGATTAGAAAAAACGTTTTTCATTTTTAATATCAGAAAACTAGTATACTACATGGTAGTCAGTATTTAAAGACAAATAGCATATTGAGCCGCACATAAAAAAAAAAGTGCTTCTGATGTTTTTCAAAAATAGTGATATTTTTGTTGTTTTGGCTAAAATATTTGACTGCGCACAAATTTTATTTAATGAAGTTAAATAGTTTATTTAATTCTTCAATGGTGACCAATTGATTAAAAAAAAACATAGTTGAACTCTGGTGACCTTGCCCTTTGTTATATAATATAATTCCCTTTATCACAGTTTGTTTCAATATAATTATGCATTGTCATAATTAATTTTGAATACAAACAAGTTTTGGGGTTGAACCAACAGTGGGGAATCAGTCTACCGAATGTCCTTAAAAGATGTAAATATCTTACAAAAACATTGGTGCCTTATTTGTTTAATTATTTTAAGGGACATAATTTCCAGTTTTATTCAAAGTAATTCAGATATTTTAGTATAAAAATACATGCTTCATCGCAAAAAAAAAAAAGTTCTGCATTTAGACGTGAATAGATTCATAAAGCATGCAAGATTACAGAAAATCTTAGCTGGCTTTTGTCCAAATATTTTGTACAGGTGTCTGTCAAAAATGAATGATTCACTGAGACAAATATGAACTGCCTCATTGTGTGACTACTGTATTATATGAAAAGTAAAAAAAAACACCCATATGAATAGCTATCATGTTGCAAGCTCTGCTTTGTATGCAAATCAACTTAAATAGTTAGTTGGTGTCCAGTGGAGGGAGAAGTCAACAGTACTGTTGCCTCCTGAGAATCTACATCTTCAAACACTGCAATCTTCGAAGTGCGTTTTTAAACTAGTATTATGAAAACTATCATTCTGTTCTAATAGCTGAAACATATTCCTGCGAGTTTTCATTTGTCGAATGAACTGTTTGTCAAATACAGAATACATATATTTTAGAACAATTTTCTTTTTAAAATGTGGATGAAATGTTTTGCTTTTTATGTATTGTTTTTGATTTGATAACTTTGAACTAAACATATTTTCTATTAGCTTCAGATCTTGATCAAAGTTTGGCACCCAGTTCATAGGAGTGCTTATATTGATTTTCTGACATCTTGTTTTCTGTAAAGATTTTATTGGTAGGTTTAAAAATGTGTATCAGACTGTGCAATCTCTCCATGAGTTGGTTTTGAAACCCAGTATGGGATTCTGGGATACATTACCAAGGATATTATTATAAGATAAATCATTTGCTTCATTGAACACATACAACAATGCATATTTCCACTGAGATCAGTGACCTTTGATGTGTATCACCAGTGATCAGTCAAGTAGAAACAGTCAAAATATTTTATCAGATTTTCTCAATTTTTGCATGATATTTTCATACAGGACATCTGTTCAAACTCAGGGAAGACTTTATACTGATGAATAAGGTGACCAAGTTTGATGAAGTTTGGAATAGAATTAGTAAAGTTATTATGCACACAATAACAATTATTAACGACGACGACGACGACAACAACAACAACGATGAGAACGCCGGACAAAATCTTTCCCTTAATATACCTTTTCCTTCCATCTTTGATGGTATGGGCAAGGTAAAAAAGGCTGGTCCACACTTTTTTGCTAGTCCCCACAATAACCAGAAACATTATTAATTTCTTTTTTAGGCCTTACACATTCATTATTTAAATATTAAATGCAAATTAACTAAGAAATATATAACTATATAATCCGAAAAAAAAAGAGCATATTTATTTTTTAATTAGATTTCAACTAGTAACATGTATTAAATAAAATAATTCACTGATTGTCAACGAGATCGTAGTATATTCACACAATCATTTAATATTCAGTAACTGTTTTCACATTTGTTGATTTGCGTATTTGTCATTTGCTTGACTCGTTAGTCAGATATCAAGTAATTCAGATCGATAAAATCAGCTCCAAGAGAAGACCCTTGTGATCTGAGTAACCCTGGGTAATAACACAAAGCTGTCATCCAATTAAACATAGATGGCAGGGGGATGAATACAACTTCACATTGATAGATAATTTAACAGATATTATCAAGATACATCATGTATTAACAAAAGTCCCTATTGGTCTAGGATAATTTAAAATGATACATTTCAGACATTTTAACCAATGAGAATATTTTTATTTAAATTAAGTCTGAGTTAGTCTATTTTCCATACATGCAGTTGTTGATTGTCTGCCCCCACCCAATTCATCAACATTTATGGAATTCTTTACTTAATATGAACGAGAATAATCAAACAGCCAAAAGCAGCAGGAATTTACTACAATTGCATATTAAACACTGAAACGCTCAAGCAATTATAAAAAAATTAAACTCATTATTTTTAATATGTTCCAATCAAGAGATAATTACCGATTCATTCATTATATTATAATAATTTATGAATAACTCCCCTGTACAATTATGTTGTACATTATTCCTTTATTAAAATTATTCTTCCCATATTTGCTTTGAATAATTTCTCAAATAAAAGAATAAATGTATACCAAACAACATTTTATGTATACTTGTGTGAATTTTTCTTTAATTTTTGGCCAAAGAGACATAATTTCCCATTGGGCCATTCCAGTTTATATCTGCACCCCCCCCCCCCCCTGTTGATGAGTTTGTCTGTTTACTTCATACAGGGTATAATTTCCATGGGTGTACAAGTCATACAAAGTTTTATTTCCAAATCACCATTCACCATACAGTAATGGAAATCCAAAACTATAAGTCCTACTTATGGTGTTGATGAGTTCCTTTGTGACACCATACAGAGTAGGATTTCCAAATATAACTCTCATCATATGCTAATTTACCAAGTTCAAAATTTTATATCTGATAATGGAAATCCAAACTAGTCCTGATTCATGGTGTTGATGAGCTCATTCGTCCCACCATCATTATATATTTCATACTGGCTCAATACAGTCAGAATTCCAAGTTTTTTTAGTCATAGAGTGTTGGAAATCCAACCTCATCAACCGGTATGTGGTGAGATAAGCTAGTCCATATTTTATTTAGTAGCCATAACTGCCTGGATTTCCAGAATTTTTTTTTCCATACTCGTCTGGATTTCCAGATTCTGTTTCTCCATATACAGTTGGAAATCCGGGGTATTTTCCCCATCATACAGTGCTGGAAATCTGACCTCATCAACAGGGGGGGTGCAGATATAAACTGGAATGGCCCATTATAAAAAACGCAGCGAATGAAAAATTACAAATAGCCACAACAATGACTGTTAGCTGCAGTAATAAAGAAAACAAGCATCCTGTCAGCTGATTTAGCTCCGCTGTATACTTAGACAGGTGAAAATAACATTTTTTTTAAACAACAAGTCATTGAAAATGACACAGTCCCCGTTAAATTTTTGAAAGTTCTCTTTATGCTCGTCATATTAAAGCGGAGGGGTTGTCGCGAGCGTGTCCTTGAAACTTGAATTCTAAGTGGCGTATATAACAGATTGTTTATTTACATCAAAACACATGTTCTGTGTAGTAGTAATATGGCCAAAGATAAAAACACCCGTTATTCGGCTATCTTTGGTCTGATTATGAAACACACTGCAATGTACGATGTATGTGCCAAATACAAATGAAAATGGTACATAAATTGTGCAAATATAGTAGTGAGGCCAAAAAGTCAGATGGCTGTCAATCGGCCATCCTTGACCAGATTTTGAAACAAATTGTCATGGACATGCATCCTAACATGTATGAAGTACATGTATGTGCCAAATTTGAATGAAAACTGACAGAGCACGTCCAAGACACCGCATAAAAAATAAAAACAAGATGCCTGCCAGTCTACCATCTTTGATCCAATTGCAAAATAAATCGTCATGGACATGTATCCTAACATGTATATGTACCAAGTTTGAATGACAACTGACAAAGCATGTCCAAAATACAACATTTTCAAAAAACAAGATGGCTGCCAGTCGGCCATTTTGAATCTAATCGCTAAACCACTGCATGTGCATATGTCCCACATAAAGTACTAGGGACATGCAAAGAATGAACGGAATCAGTCCAAGGGATTCTGAGATATGACTCCGAACGAACGCACAAAGACAGAATTTTTTACATTTTTAGTCCCCGTTCGAATGAAGTCCGAAAACAGGGGACTAAAAATGTAAAAAATATTCAATCAAATTTGAATATTGACCTTATTACCGTGAAAATAACAAATCAGAGGTCCATCCTAAGTTTCCACATATAAAATATCACAGTAATTGGGCTGGCCAGTTTAAAGAAAAATCAAAATATCAAAAATATCGACTAAAATAACAGAATTAAAGCTTTTGTCACAAAATGAACAATTATGAATAAGGTCTATACAAAATGTCTACATATAAAATATCGAAGCAACTGGTCTACCCGTTTTCAAGAAGAAGTCAAACATTTTTTTTACCAAAGACGACAAAAATATTCATCAAAATATATGAAGAATATGAAGATGCCTTCACAAAAGAAACAACCTAATGAAAGGAACTACTCAGTGATGTTGCATCTATTATATTATGCATAGGTATAGGTTTATACGACAAATGCGAACAATTTGCTGACATTACAATTTTGAATACCATAAATTAAGTTTAGAGGTTTTATTTACATAGAGATTCCAGTGATACATGTATAATTATTAAAATTAATAGCAAACGTACATTATCATGTAACTATGGTTTTGCCATTAAAGACTGAAATACAAAATGCTGTCGAGAAGCCTGGTAATGGAAGCCTGTACGTATGGAATATGTACGTCACTGATATAACCAAAATTTAGAATATGCCAATTTATGTTACCTGGGGTAATACATCCACGGTCTGTTCTTAATTGAATCAATAGCAATTCATCAAAAAAATCACTAAAAAAAAATTATTTTAAAGGGTGGTGGTCATCGCGCTGCGCATGTGCAACATTTGTGTAGATAAACATTGATTTACATAATCCAATGCGTTCTTCAAATGGAAATCACAAGTATGAGGCTTGGCCTGGGTATGACTTGCACTAATTAACGCTGGTGACTCCTTCGATGCCTTCCAATCACCTAAAAAATACTTAATTATGACTTGGTAACATTTCAGTTTGTACTCGTTGAACTGCATCAAAGTCGCCATCTTTGTTTATATGAGACCCATATATCTCGAGCATTCATGGCGCAAAGACTACCACCCTTTAACACAGTTATCTATACAGCGATACAATGCAAGTCACAGGAAAAACGTAGTTATACAATTATTTTGATAACTGGCAGAGACAACGTTCAAACTGTACTATAAGGTCAAGGGTCGAGCCGATTATTAAAATATAGTCAAGATGTGTGCGTGCGAGATAAACATGAATGATGAACCGGTAATGCCGGGAAAGAAATTTGTCAATTACCATCGTCAGTGTGTGAACATCTAATAGACATTTGTTGAACTCAAATTCAACCCATTACCGTGGCCCATTGACAATATTTCTCAATTTATTTCTCAATTTTCAACTGTAATTAAGATCTATGCACTAAATCACATGACCATAGTGCATATTCTTCACTGCATTGATGTTCAGTGTGAAATATCACTCACTGATTTTTGATTCAAAAGCGTAGTTCCATTTCTATGTTGCTTAGACACTTAGTTAACATCTGGTACTTCTTGTCTGTAAAGCTGCTTGATACTCGTAGAATCATGGGCTGTATAATCCACTCACCTTTTATTCAAGGATAATACTATCTCATGCCGTCAGTGATTTCAACCAGCTCTACAAACATGTGATATCAGCTGATAACATAATACTATATTATTCTTGTTTTCATTAAATTATTATTGCTGTATTTCAACACCAGAGGGCGCTAGTGTGTATTCAAGTAAAAAAAAAATCTTTTAATTTTGCCTATGAAATTTGTGGTCAGTGAGCAACAACAGATACTGGCACTGTTAAAAGCATTACGTGTACATTTAGGTGGTTTGCTACCATTAAAACAAATCATATGTTATATGATGAAACAATAGTTATATAGTTATATGATTATATTATTAGGACATTCTGATGATTAATGTTTATTTTTTTTATATATAATTATTTTTTGCATCTTTTTAGGTAGTTTACCTCCAAATAAATATTTCTTATTAAAAAAATCTAGAAAATCATGTGGCACTTGTTAAAACAAAAAATGTATATATTTGTCATCATCATTAATTAGGGTGAATACCTCTGATCAATCATAAAGTTTGTGACACCACAAGTTTATCAAAAATAGGTGAAGTTGTACAGATACAAATGAAATTCTAATTTGAATTCCAGTCACTTGAGAAGTTTTACACATCCCACAGAAACTGGGGAGTAGAGTAATTCCACTGTAAAACAAACATTCCTTGAGGGATTTCCATCGTTTGAGGATTAAAACCAACGTGTTTATTTTACACAAACCACAACAACCCAAGCAGGCAGTGTTAATGGTTCCTCGTTTGCATCTCCTCTCACTAAATACCATTAGGCTAGCTCAGAAATGCTATCAGGATCAGGTTTGGATATGCAGCGCTGTGTACATGCGATATGGTTGCAAAGAGCCCGACAACACAATATACTCCACACCATAGATGAACTTGTATGTCTATTAGTAATATATAAAAATGCATTGCAATAGAGTGGCGAGCACACAAGCGTCAACTGCAAAGCATGATTAATGCATAAAAGGCATGTTTTCAGAGATGTACTGCAATGCATTGTGGTATATTGTTTTTTGCTTGATAAAATAGTTTGGTTGTACTTCCTTATTGCAATTATATAAAAGATAAACTATTTTTGAAAGACTATTAATTATTTTTAATTTACCGGTAAGCTTGATTTTATATTGGCCAACAACTGAATAACATTACTAATAGTAAGCATATTGTTTTTATCATCAGCGTCATGTTAACACATAATCGTTTTTTCCCCCCATTTGTTTTGGCTATCTGTGTTAAATCATGTACTCATCATGTACTGTGCATAGAAATTTCATGTAAACATTGTCTCCTACACATGTTATATTTGTCACATGGGACCCATATCGAACACCTCATGGGGCAACGAAGTTGACACTTAAAATTAATTACTTTTGAAAGAAAATGTTCTCATTTAAAATGTTTGTTTTTCTTGTTTCTTTTATAAATGAACCAATTATAGAGAATATGATGCCCACAATGTTTCTGGAAATGATCGGATTATGAACAACACTATTTTGGGGAAGGTAAAAAGAACTAAAAATTGACAATGGCAGTAAAAGGGCATCTTATCACACACACAAGAAGAATGGAACAGGAATGATTACATCAACCAATCAACACGCTGACAGTTGACCTGGAAACTGCGTCAAGATATAAACCATGGGAATTATCAAAACTTTTCTATAAAATCAGAGATTCACGTGATTATAGTGGGCAATACAGCTAATATGTTTTTTTATCTATTTTGTTATCATTCTTTTTTTTACTAACAAACAATGAAAATTTTATGTAAATATATTTAAATTGCCTTGATTTCAATGTTGATTTTAGTGCAAACAAACCACAGATGACGTTGTGAACAGCTTTTTATCGATAATTATGCAAATTTTGGTCAAAAATTTTGACAGCAAAAAAATACCATATATTACGTAATTGTGACAGAATTAGGCTTAACAACTTTAGAAGACTAGATCACTGATAACATCTGCATTCCGATGGTAAAGTATGATGAAATCCAATGAGAAATGGGGAAAAAATATCAATAATCTGGTTCAAAATCAACACAGACTGTAAGGCAAATTACACAATGTGTTGTCAAGCCAATTTTAGTTGAAACCAACATGACTATCCGTTCCTTCATAATTTTAAATATGTAAAAGTATGACATGTACTTGTAGATTATATCATCATGTCATTCGCACCAGCAGGCATTGATTAAAGAAAAAGTGTAGAACATACAGCAAATACAAAGCTTATTAATATCACTTTTCTGCAATCACAAAAATGTTCTTAATACCCAAATGCTATCAAACTGGCATAAGATAAACAAAAATGTCAGATTAATTTATGATATATAAATATTAACACATATTGAGAAATTCTAATTGGATGGTTCTCAGAATATCCAGAGTCTGATGGATAGTCCTACTCAAAGTGTGGTTTCATTGTCTGTATAATTACAGCATTTCCCCCAGGTGCTGTTTTGCTTTCAGAGCATCAATTGCCTTTATATTGCAGACACACTCTATATTGCTTAGACTACCAGTCTAATATCAGTATTTTCCTTATCAAGTTGCTGCTGATTTTCACATAGATAACATGATACAGTAAATCCTTTTTTACGAGACAATTTTCATCCAAATGTTTGAGCATGAACTATTTTATTTGTTTTACCTGCTGAAGTAACTGGAGCATCATGAATCGATCCCTGTTACAAGTTTCTATGACTTGTAGAAAAGAACATTTTATTGGAATATTCTTTTTCAATCTATATATTAAATGCTGTAACACGTCTTACAAAATGGGATCAGAATATCAAATTAACCTTTTTCAGCGCCATAATTTTTCCAGCCAAAATTAGTATGCAGCATTTTGCTTGTTTTTATGTATTTTTCTGCAAAATTTTTGATAATTTTTGACCAAATGGACATAATTTCCTACAGATCCTGATTAAAATTTATGAAAAAAAAATGAAAGAAATGTGGGTTCTATTTTGTGAAAAGTGACACAATTTGACTTAATGGTTGTGAAGGAGTTCTAGCCAAAATCACATTTGTCACTACTGAGCATAATATCATACTGCATATATGAACAATGCATTATGGGAGAAAGTTTCCTATTATTAAGTGGAAACTCACTATAAAATCAAATGTCAATTGCGTAAAACATTTTAACATTATTAAGAATCATATCAATAATACTGTAAAATCTGTATTAGAAGCTGCGGCTTCTATTAAAATGGTACAATACAACACAGGGGATGCGACTTCTATTAGAGCATCTACACATACCTGGAAATGGTACATGTTCTCAATTGTTCAAAAGAAATAGGTGCAACTTATATTAGAGCATCTACACATATGAGAAATGATGAATTTTTAGAACTCAATTGTTCAGAAAGAATGGGTGTGACTTCTATTAGGGATGAGGCTTCTAATACGGTAATACTTCTTCATCCAATGTTACCAAGCATGATTCTCGAACCATGAAGAAAGCAATTTTATAAAAAAATTGTCTGGTGATTGTTAAACATTTTTCATTTCCGTATTCCGATGAGAAGATACCCAAATAAATAATCTTAAATTCGAGCCAAACCTTCTTAATCTTAATACACAGTGAAAGGCAATTTATACAGGTGATAAAGACGAGATGCAATTTTCTAAGGAGTTATATTCACAAAAATAAACGTTCACCTCGCACCTGGCATGCAAATTAATTAAACAAGGCAACACCAGGTGCGACACTTTATCTAAGATTATATAGTGTGAACAGTTAACTATTAAAGTAGGAAACATGTTTCACAACAAATACTACGACATAAAAATACTATTCTAATTGCATTATGGATTATTACAGGTAGTTCATCTGAAACTGTAAAAACATTTAAAATATCAAACATTATGACTACATTCATTATTAAATGTTACAACCTGTAAAATGACATTTACTTGCTTTCTGCTTGGAATTTCACTAAAATAATATTTTTGAAATTAACACAGGGATAGTAAAAAAAATTGACAGAACTATTTTGCATGAAAATATCACAGAAAATGTGAAAATCAAAGAAAGTTTAGAAAGAACTCCCATGTGTGAGAGTATTGGAGACACACTAAATATAATTCAAAATTAATTGTACTTGATTGAGATAGTGATGGAAAAACTGAAAACTAATAATGCAAATCAGAAAATTAATATGAACAGATTTGAGTGTAAAACTAATGAGGCCTGCGCAATGTAACAGACCATCTATGTACCAAGTTTCATTTAGAAATCAGTGTGAAAGCTGAAAATTGATTAATTATGTAAATGGAGTAATTAATATGCACAATTATTTACCCTAAAACTAATCAGGTCTCTGGATAGTCCTAAAGGATCTATGTACCAAGTTTCATTGAAATGTAATGCTTACTACTTGAAGCATCAAAAGCTGAAAATTAATTAATTATGCAAATTAGGTAATTAATATGCACTGATATTACCTTAAAAACTATCAGGTCTGTGCAGTGTCCTATGACATCTATGTACCAAGTTTCATTGAAATGTGATGATTAGTACTTGAGATATCAGTGGAAAAACCGAAAATTGACGAATCATTAAGCAAATTAGGTAATTAGAAATTACGTAATTTTTACCAAAAATTAATCAAATCTGCGCACAAGTTCAGAGCATCTATATACCAAGTTTCATCAAAATCCAATGAGCGGTTGTTTAGATATCAGTGGAACAGTCTTGGAACAGCTAAAAATTAGCTTATTATCATGCAAAATAGGTAATTAATATGCATAGAATTTTACCAAAACCTAATCAAAACTGCACATTGGCCCAGAGCATCTATGCACCAAGTTTCATCAAAAACTGATGTATGGTTCTTGAGATATCAGTGGAACAGACAGACGGATATACATACACACATACACACACACACACACATACATACATACACACACATACTTGTATTGCAATATGTTCCGAGGACTTCATTGGATTAACTTTTAATATAGTTGAATTAACTTTTAATATAGTTGCGATATGAACTCGATTAAAACGCGTTCCTATATAGGGTTGCGTTTTAATTGGAGTTTAATTAAACTCAATTACAATGCAATACAATGGAGAATTGCATTTTAATTAAGTTTAATTAAACAAGAGTTGAATATCCGGTGACTGAACATAGAAATGTTTGCGAAGCTTAGGTTTAGTATCGGGGTAAGGTATGGTACAATTATAGTAATATTAATATAACGTGAACCATACCTTCCCCCGATACTAAACCTAAGCTACGCAAAACGTATTAATAATCGAATTAACTATTAATATAAATTATGTTTTCCGAGGACTATGAAAAAGGTCCTCGGAAGGTGTGTATGTCCTCGGAAGTAGGTATATATCTGTATTTTTGTCCTCGCAACATATAGCAATCCAAACACACACACACACACACACACACACACACACACACACACACACACACACACACACACACATACATACATACAGACACACTATTAAACTGCAAAGCCTCCCATTTCCATGGGAGTCAAAAATTGTGCTGAATATTTTGGTTGTGAGATAAATATTATAATACGTTTATAGAAGAAGAAAAGACTGCAGAATATTTAGATTTACTGGTTTGTATAAAAGTGAATTTTTAGTGGATTTCCCATCTACTATCCTCATTGGGCCGTGTGGCTCAAAAGGTTGCAAGGTTCACTCTCCAGTGTACCATGTCTTTGGCAATTAGCTAGTCTGTATTTCAAGATGTCCATTCCAATAACTTTCTCTCCCTCTCTATTGTTCGCCTCCATTTGTTTTAGGGTGACCTACTTTTCTTTCCCTTCTGCTGTTTATGCAATGACAGTTATCCTCCACTTTTACCCAATCCATATGGAGATGGAAATGGATAGGATTTTCTCATAATGCATACTACCGGTAAATCATTTTTAAATTTTACAACAAACTTCTTGATCGATAAACACATCATTTTAAACAAAAGAGCGAGGTAGGACAACATCTGTTTAATACTGATAAAATAAAAAACACTTTATGTGAGTTGTGTACTGAAAGAAAATATTCGTTATTTTTAATAACCTATTGCAATAAGAGACCAGTTATGTGCACGTAGTGATGACGATCGTTAATAACATTGTTTTTGAACAATGTCGGTAGCATGATAAATGTGGTTAATTAGTAATGAAAAAAGAAAACCCCAATTCACAAATTTGTTCTCATTCACAACTAATTCAATTATTAAGTGGAGAATCAAAATGATTCTGACTTTTGCTACCGTATTTGCTCTATTAACGCACTAGAAATGACAAAAGAGACTGATATGCGAGAAAAAGTAGGGGGATCGAGAGCCTCAGCGTACAAGCGTCTTAGCCGTCTATTCCATGATATTGGTCGCCTTTGACCAACATCATGGCAAGGACGACGTGGTACTTGAGTGAGGGCGCCACCTAAGGGTACTCTGTGTGTAGGCGGCGAGTTGTAACTTTCAACTCATCTCTGGGCAAGCGCGATGTGTTGCCCAAACAGAGTATGGATTCCCTGTGTGAAAATCCACCCCCCCCCCCAGCTGTATTTATTGATAAATAACCAAAACATGAGATAAACACAGAGGGGGGAGGGAAGAATTACAAAATGATGAAGCAAACTGTAATGATGGGAGGGTGGGAGGAAACTCACTGTATGAAAGCAGGAACTGAATGATGCGATGAGAGTAGCCAAGACTAAGGGACGCCGTGGATGCACTAACGTGATTGGCTAAGATGGCAAAATGTAAACGAATCATGGTTCATGGGATACTAACCAAAATAGCACAAACTGGGGAATGATCTATAAAGTAAATAAAAGTTACATAATCAAGGGTGGAAGTGAGCTAGCTGACTGATAAAGGTCAAAGGAGTGGGAGACAAAGAGTGCACATTTCAGTGCGTTAACATACAATTACAAAGGTTTTGTAATACCCGGTAGTCACATTAGAAATGTATTTCCGCAACAAAAAAACAAATTATTAAAACATTCTTAATCATTTAAAATATTACTTAGTTTCAGATCATAGAAACACCTCTGTAATCTAAAGTATATACACTACTAATAGAAGAAATATGGTATTTTAAAATTTCTGCAATAGTTGAACATTGTAAATGGAACTTGAGCACACTGTCTAAAATGTAGGCTTTTTTTGTGTTGCCGCATACTGTAAAATTTTCACTGGGTTTAATTAAATTTCACTGATTCAGCATTCAGGCATATTCAGTGGGTTTTAAATTCACGGTTTTATCATTTAGATGATGTGTTTTCAATTTTACATATTCACTGGGTTTTGATTTTAGTGCATTTTCCAGTCAGCGAAATAAACAAAATTAAAACACAGTGAATAATTAAGACCTTTTACAGTATTCACCATATTCTATACAAAATGTAGTGGCCCATTCTTAGTGAATTTTTACCAATTTTTCCAGTCACCTTTTTTTAAATAGGCCTCAAAGTAGTCAATAGACATGTTGGCGAGTATTAAATTAAAATATTTCTCCCGTGATACGAGGAAATAGAACCATTTTGAATAATATTCATGAGTTGCGATATAATTACAGGATTGCAATTGATACAGACTACAAATGTACATAATAGCAAACCGTGATGGGTATACATAATAGCGTGCACACTGCTTTTAATGAAGACTAAATCATTCAATAACAAAATTATTGAAAATTTGTTGAATAAGGTATTCAATGTTTTTGATTACGATAAACTGAAAAGAAATTGAAGTTGTGGACATGGCAACGCATGTATCAGTTGCACCCACTCCCTGAGATTATGTATGTATATATAGGCCTATAAGTTATGGACAAAGTAGTGTAAACAACAAAACAAATTTTTAGCTATATTCACAGTAATTACTCTCCCACTTTAATTTCATAAGAAACAAATTTGTATGAATCGCAATTATTTTTTAGCAGCAAGTATTCAGTTTTCATCTGTTATTTAGCATTTAAAATTATTTGGTCAAAATTTTGCTGGAGCAATTTTATAATTTTGTTTATATTGTTTTCAATAATTTTTTAATTAATTTTGAACCAAATGGACATAATCTACACTTGGCTCCAGGAATTGATCAAAATTTCACAAAAAAGTTTGGAAAATAATACATGCAGGTTTGTGACAAAAGTTAACTAAATAAAAGTACTTTACAGGATTCTATCATCTTTGGATTGTGCATTAAATCACACGTTAATCTATGTACAAAAAATATATACATGTATAATTTTTCATTTCGCAAATTCACATTGAAAACTAAATTAATATTTTAATAAGAAATACTTTCACTAATTATAACACAATTTCGAGAAAGAATACTAATCCAAAACTTATTTACATGTATTTCAATATTAACTTATGTATTACTAGTATTATACATGTACATCTATCACCACAACACCACAAGTTCAGCGTGGCACAATTTTGCGGTATTTTACGGGGTATTTTCATCTTACCATATAAGGAAACGTGAATTCCAAATATGGAATGATTACGCGCACAAGCGTCCTCTAATAATAAAAACAAACATGGCTGCCACCAGGGTTTGACCAAACTCCACACAAAGAAATTCGCTGATTCTGTTCTAAACTTTTTGGATTTTGGCATTCCCATGATGTATCCTTGGGGAAAAAAAGATGCATAATAATAATAATAATAATAATAATAATAAGGTTATTACGAAGATACCTCAAAGTATGCATGAAGACAGTACAGCGGAAGTATTGATGCGATGGCGTACTGTCTGAGCAATAACCTCCTCGTATTAACCTCATATTCTTCTATAAAAATAAAATAATATTTGTTATGACATTGAGTCTGCACCATGACAACAAAACATCCATTTTAATTTGAATCATTTCATGCTGCTAACAGGCGCATATCTCATTTCAGTTAATTGTCAGTTGATACTCAGTCAGACCAGCAGGTACTTCACAAATCAACTACAAGTACGATACGTGTATCAAGACTGTAATTTGTATTCAATAGTTGAGATTCATTTAGAGAGAGGTACTTAAAGGCATAGTTGCAATGAAATGAAATCTGTATCGTACAAAACAAATAAATTTATGCTCTATATGGATGTTAATTCACTAGTGTGTGGATACAATTACTGAAACCCACACTATCGACACAAGTGTACTTTTTCCCAGGAGATCAACTTGTATATATATTGGGGTATGTAACATACTTTACATGTGTGGCATTAGATACGATTACAGAGTAATCCAAGTACGCTACTTATCCTTGAGACATACAATGTAGTCAAATAAATCATGGCCAAAGACTAAAATACACATATTCAAGTGTCCTCACTTACCAAAAAAACAACCAAAAAAAACTCAACAACATTATATCGCCGAGGCATTTGAAACGAGCTAAATCTGTCACATACATTTACACATTTGTTGTTTTCATGTTGCCTATTTGTCACATATACTTGTTACCAATTTATCACATATTTTCATTCCATTTTTCAATGCAGCAGTCACACTACAGATTGAATCGACTGGCTTAAAGTGGGGGGGTCGTCATCACATGCGCATACGACGAACAACTATAGAGTGGTGTTGTTGTTGACAAACAAACATCTACCCATGAGCCTTTGCATTTTTAGTATGCGTTGTTATTGTCGCTTGGGACTCGAATCCAGCGCATGTGCTATTGATGACCCCTTCGCTTGAAACCATGGTAATTTTATTTATAATTATTTTTTCCCCCCTCTTTTGTAGTTATTAGTTATTTTTATTAATGTTTGTATTGTTATTTTTTTAATTTTCGTTTATTGTCATGTATCGATTTTCACCCATTCCAATGGATGTTAAGTAATTAAACATTATTATTACTGGTAGATCATTTCTTTAAAGAAAAGTTATAATCGCTTAAGTTTAGGTAAGTGTAGATTAAGTGTTACTACGTATGGTAATTAATGAGCAGTGATGGTCACACTGGTATTCAGTACATATTGTGGCCCAATCAAAACTCGCATTCATGCTGGCCACTGTGTTATTTGAAAATCACTGTTGAAAATCTCACACATGTATGGCACAATTGACCACCGCTCTTTAACACATGCAAAGTTTAATAGAAAGGTGATAAATGCGATCATTTGGCAATGCAAAAGCCATAAACCTAATCGAATGCGATGACCCTTAAATGCAATAAAATACGCACACAAGTCAATCAATTACTAGTTTCCTAAAAAAACAACCTAAAACCATTCTGTGGGTATCTTGACTATTACAGAAATGGGCTTATTACAACTTGTTGTTTTATATAACCTGTATGTGCTGGCTTAGAAAAAAAAATTTATTGTGAAATAATTTAAATATAGCAAGTTGTCACTAAACCATACATGTTCACAGTGACTCCATATATGGTGTAATTTGCTGTCAAATCATCCAAGAAAAATCCTTAAGGTTACATTGGACATGTTTCTTATAGTTCATTTTTTTCATAAATTCTTCCCCATTACGATAGATAAATGGTTATATTTCTGAGTAATTTGGAATGCTATAATAAACCATTTTGAATGATATTCATGGGTGAGCGGTATAATTACAGGATTGCAATTGATACAGACTACAAATGTACATAATAGCAAACCGTGATGGGCATACATAATAGCGTGCACACTGCTTTTAATGAAGACTAAATCATTCAATAACAAAATTTGTTGAAAATTTGTTGAATAAAATATTTAATGTTTTTGAATACGATAAACTGAGTTTATGGACATGGGAATACTCTAGAAAGTATGCTACTTGTGGATTGTTTTTATATGTGTTGATATTTCACCATATAAGGCAGTGACAACATTTCTAGTAAATATCTATAATTATTTTAGGAGAAGTGAAAAGTATCTGCTGATGCTGTTAACCTTTTCACCACCACTTTCTTGCTCAAATTTTTCTGAACTTTTTTTTTTTATATTTCTCAATATTTCCTATTTCCGGAAATGAACCTTATTTTGAAGCCAAAAGACAAAATTTAGATCAAATGTCGATGTTTACTCAAAACATGTGGCTATTTTTGTACCACTTTTCTGAAGCAAAGTGCAGATTATAAATGGGACTATTTTGTTAATTTGGGATAAAAAGAGGAAACTCGAACCTTAGCCATACAAATTACTTTAAATACCGCTCGATTGTGATGATTTTTGCCGTACTTACATTCACAACTTTTACCAAACGTGTAAATTAATTACAGGGACTTTCAGCATCCCAAAACTGGCCACTAAAACATGATATGCATTTCTTTGGGATTACATATGTGTCACTCTTAAAATGAATAAAAGACGATTTTTAAAATTTGGTTCCAGTATTACAATTCATTAAGCATTGATTCATGCAAAAATAATTGTTTTCGTTTGAGTAGTTTTCGAGTAAGAGCCTACAGAATGGCAAGTGTCGCCATAGACAACTGCTAAATCCACATTGATTCGGTAATGAATGTGACTTTGGGAACACCATGGTTGAAGTATTACATTTGACAGATGGTCACACAGCCCTGTCATTTAGTCATAAACATGATGTGGTGTCTGTGGCAAAATATAGTGCTTGTAATTTGTAATAGAGTAATAGAGCGCATTGCATCTCAAGTGAGACTGTCTAGCCTGTGAACAAAACATAGAACAGTACAGTTTGTGCAATAGTAAACAGATTAAAATCAGTCAGCCTTGCAATCAGAACTTGCATGATGTATAACTGATATGTCTGATCGAAAATGGTTTTGTGAAATTGTTTTATTTGATGATTTTTAGCTTTATAATGAACTCCATTTGACTATTAAAATTGAAATTGATCATGAAACAAATGCACATGTGAAATTGAACATGGTTGGTCAAGACTTATCAGGGATACATGTATGTATGGCTATGGAACTGCATTCATTAAAAACCAAATGGCCAAATAACAAAAGTTTTTTTTTTTACTTAAAAACAATCACAAACATTCTTCCCCTCTGCAAAAAAATACAGAAACAGTTGTCTTACTGATAATGAACATCCAAATAGAAAAGAATCCAGTCGCCAGGAGTAATTGCACTATTTTTATCCCTCAAAATGCACATTTTTTTCAGCTAAACATCCAATAAATCACCTGTCTTGTCTATTAGATATACGACTCCTGTACACAATAGATATTACGCTAAAACGGCTGACCGCAAATTAATGAAATACGTGGCGTCTGATTTAAATTAAATTGCTCATAAGAAGATAAATATGTATTCAATCTTGTTTTGTTTTTTTCCTTTTAAAAGCCAGCTAACTTTTATTTTGTCAGTTTGCAAATGACGATTTATAGACACAATTCTACTCAAGGTGATATATAAACACTTACTCAAACTGAAATATGCTTTTCTGTGTCGTACGGCTTAAAACTTCAACCCTACTTGAAAAGCAAACCGGCTCAAATAATAAATCACTCGATGAAAGTCTCTGCGGAAAATCTTCTCTTTCATCTTTAATTGTAATCTTTAATTTATTCATTTAAAAAAACTTCATACATAATTTAACTTTATGCATGGATACATTACATACCAAGACATAGTCACAAAATCTAAATTTTAATTCAGCAAAGCAAAACGATAAGTATATTTCAATTTGCAGAGGTAGCTGAATGACTGTGAAAAACAAGTGTATTAGCTTCGGTAACACGCACATCCATTGACACATGACGATTCGCAAAATACTGCAAATTGTTTTCCAAGCTAGAGTTTGTAACACCTGTTTTTTTTTTCCTCCACAGCTCTACCCCAGCTGGTAATGTGTCATGAGGAGAAAATAAAACATATAGAAAATTTTTCTACGAGTTTCAGGGTAATCAGATTACTGGTAATATAAATAAATTATACAGAAATCCTACACCTATTTTCGAGAAAGTTGTTCAGGTATCACATTGTTTATGACACGAGATCTCATATACATTAAAGCTTATTTATTGGCAAAAAAGGGGGGCTCGACCAAAACCACAGAGCTGTTTGCTAATACAATATTAACCTATGGTCCTGGTGCGGCCCCCATAATGCGACTGCAAAGATATAGAAAAATACACGACTGATTAGGAATAAATTCAAAACAACAGAATTAGTACAAAGAACGTATAAAAGTTATAGCAGATACAATTATTATGTACAATCATGCAATCATGATATACTTGTCATGTAGTTTCCCAACCTCATTGAGGTAAGGTAAAATATCTCCATCATAGAAACCCATGAACAAAATGGTCGCCATTCACTAAAATAATTTTTTTGAAAAGAAAAACAAATCTTACCGGTATACATGTATTAAGCAAGAGCACAAACTATTGCAATCACAAGCAGATTTCTGTCCCAAGATGTAAACATAGATAATGTCGTAAAACATCACTGATAAATTATGACGAAAAATTTAATGGTTTAGATGATTTTAAGTCATGTGAAATGACAAAATAAAATGAAAAGATGGGATGTCCAACTTCTTTCCATGGAAACAAGAATTTTGTGATTTTCACGTTGTTAATACGAGATTATCAGTAATTAAAGTAGATTGTATACTGTAATCATAGAGGCTACGACTGTGGTTATAACTTTACTGATAGCGAAAATTGCGTAATTTATTTTCGAGAAATTGCTAATTCATACAGTACAGTTTGAATGTGTAATCTAATTGAATAGGATTAAGTTTCACTGACAGTTAATTTTGCTTCCTTTTCAGAGTACTGTCTTGGCAGTTCAATGGAATTTTATACATGTTGCAACTATCATACAAAGCAATGATGGTGATGATGTATTTATAGGTCGCCATTCCAAGTTACGAATACAGTAATCGTCTAGGAATGTTTAAAAATAACGACTTTAAACACAGATATTTAATAGATTTTGCACATTTTTATGTTAATTTGGGACCAAATGAACAGCGACTGCAGAGATTGGGCAAAAACTCCACAGATTGATTTTTTGAAAGGCGAATTAGAGACTTTGGCATTTAAAAGTTACAATACTGGTACATGCAGTTTATGTTAATTATTTTGGGAGAGACAAATTTGATCAATTGCGAAATTTTGTGGCATTGAAATTTTAACTGGACAGAATGTCAGCTTTCACAAAACTTTGGTTTGTTGTATGCCTTAAAATTATCCATTCGTTAAAAAATCTGAGAATTACGGCGTTTGCAGTATCTGCAAGAAGCCACAACCCTAATAGAAGTCACACCAATTTTTGGTGATCAATTGAGAACCTTAAATTCACCATTTCTCACATGTGTAGATGCAAAGCCCCATCACCCTCTGTTGCATTGTACCATTTTAACAAGTCATTGTTAATTACCTAGTCCTCATTGCAAGTGAGGGAAATGTTATTCATAATGACTGCCAGTCGGCCATTTTTGTTCCGGTTGTCATGAAATTGCATCATCTTAGATTGGATCACTAATAAAACCACTTCATGTGTGTACGGTATGTCCCACATAACATACTAGGCACATGCAAAGAATGAACAGATTCTGTCAAGGGAGGTCTGAAATATGACTCCAGAAAAATAGACTGTAAGTACACGTTTTGAACTTTGTTTAAACGGGAACTAATAAAAGACGCAGCTTCTAATAAAGATTTTACAACACATGGATACAATACTGGCAATGAATGTAAATGTGAACACTTAACTGGCATTATCTAAATCTGATGAATGAGTGTTTTTATGTTTGTCAGTATATCATTTAAGCATCTATATAATCCAAAGGTTCTTTTAACCACATGTCGATATAAAATTAACTCCCACACTTTGAATTATGCGGCCTTCGTGATCAACATTTAACAAAGACAGGTGTTCTAAAGGAATGAAGGGAACATATTGAAATCAATGAAATATCCCAAAAAATATACTTTTTCACCAAATACAACTAAAATTGCCTTTACTTACATGGCACGGAATGGGAATATATGAAGTATTTTGTGGTCCAGCTAATTGAAGCCATGAATATTGAAGATGGCAGCAATTAATCGTCAATTGACAGGACTTCTTGGATTGTTTACGATTTTTATACTTTTTCAAGTAGTAGTGTAAATGCATATGAAACTGACATGTTTATACATGGGCAAAAAAAGTCAAACAGTAATTTTCTGTGCATTTCTATTCAAATAGAGCAGATACGGCGTTCAGTTATATTAGTTTTTGTAAATAATAAAAGATTTACTATAAAATAATTATTATATAAACAGGACATTGTATGTAGGTTTTATTTTTGTACTATAGAAGTAATGAACTGTAACAATTAAGGCATGTATGAAAAGTCAAGCGGCTTATACACGGCTCATAAAATTGCATGTCAAATCTGGAAACGTATTTCCGTCAATGACGACTTGTTCTAAATACATAAGAGTCATACAGTACATTGACTACCGTATTTACCAGTACACCACATAGCTTAGTCCTATTGAAGCTTATTGAATGTTCTCAAAGTGTACGCACAAATCATGGAGAAATTATTGGTTTATTATATAAAAACATAACACACACAAAATTTTTTTTTTAAGAGTGCATAAAATTCCATTGTTGGTGGCTTTTGACTAATTCAATAAGACTAATGGCTCAGAATGAAAGCTTGCAATGTTATGGTGTTTGTAATAAAGATATTTTTACAAGATTAATATAGATCTAATAATGTCAAATAAGATGCCATTACACATGAAATTTGAATAATTAATAATGCAAATTGTATGCCATGAGAAAGAGCGAGTGCTCATCTTGTAGCCACTTTCAAGTATGATTATAAAAAGGTTTTTAAATCAGATCAAAAATCTAATTAATAAAAAAAAATAGCAGAGAGCGCAAATTAGAGACAAGTTTACATTATTGATCTAATCACTTATAGGCCAGAGTCTGATGATAATGCATGTGCACTTTGAAATTTTCTTGTTTTCGATCGAATCTTAAATCCGAAAAAATCTATATTTAGAAAATAAAAAGTAATGGCATTTTTAATTGTTTACCCTAGAACACAATTTTCCCTCAGCCCAATTTTATGAGAAATCTATAATTCAATTATCACATATCTCCCCTTAACATTGGAAAGACCGACACAACATAAATGCATGTATGTATTTTATGGAGCCATGCATGGTCATCACCAATCCTTTTTATTTGCATTTCGATCAAAGTGTGCCCTCTATGGCAACTCAATCAAAGTGTGCCCTCTATGGCAACTCAATCAAAGTGTGCCCTCTATGGCAACTCAATCAAAGTGTGCCCTCTATGGCAACTCAATCAAAGTGTGCCCTCTATGGCAACTCAATCAAAGTGTGCCCTCTATGGCAACTCAATCAAAGTGTGCCCTCTATGGCAACTCAATAAAAGTGTGCCCTCTATGGCAACTCAATAAAAGTGTGCCCTCTATGGCAACTCAATAAAAGTGTGCCCTCTATGGCAACTCAATAAAAATATGCCCTCTGTGCCAACACAATGAATTTTTGTCCTCTAAAACAAAAAACCAAACAGCTGTATATCGTAAAATGTAATATTTTGTAGTCCCTGATGCAAGAACTAACAATTTCTCATTGAAATAAGTAAACACTAAAGTCGTTATGCAGCATATCATTCATTCCACATGAATAAAAATAGAATGTGTCGAAACATCAATTCCGGAAGACAAATTGAAGCGAAGAATTATTATTTTATATGCACAACCATCTGTAATATCAGGTAATGCATTCTATGAGAGAATAATAATAATATATCATTCGTCATGGTGATGTGATCCTTTTAATAGTATAAATAAATACCTAATATGATACTGACATGATTGTAACCGACCTACTGGAGAATTACAGTATTAATACCATGTACATCATGATGGCTATTTTTAGTTACAATTTGCATATACATGACAGGAATGTGGATTTCGAAAAACACGTACAAATGTACGCAAGGATGTCAAGATGTTTTTTAGTTCAATTACAAAATTTAAACCCCAGAGAATGTTCTGAATAATCAATGATTCTCATCACTCGGCTGTAGAAATCTGAAGCATATAAAGTGAAAAAGTTTTGTTGTTTTCACTTTTGTGAAATTTAGGATGATGTGAAAAATTTACTTTGTTTTAAGACGATGGTATATACATGTACATGTAGTTCTAGAAAAAATGTCATAAATCGTTTGAATGTCAAAGTCAAGTTTTTATATTTGACATTTGTCAGATTTTACCTTGAACACAACTTGACACTGTCCACATATAACAGCCAAAATGCACACAAACCCAAAAAATTCATTCATTTGATTATAAGTATATGACTTATTTAGTACAACCAAAGTTACCCATCATTTATGTAAAACTGTATGTGCTACTAATAGAGCTAATACGGTACTTGGAATAAAACTTTTTCAAACATTAATCTAAACAAGCAGCCTCTCAGCTGAGATAGCTCCGCTGTTAGCAAGGCACATTTCAATTAAAGAACTGACGATATCATTAGAAAATGAACAATATGTATAGTATGTATAGCAATCGGACTTGCTGTTTTCAACAAGAATTCAAAAATATCACTTTTTACCAAAAATGACAAAGATATTCACCAAAATTATGGAATTTAAGATATCATCACGAAATGAACAAATCTGAGAAAAGGACACATGTAGCATCTATATATGCAATATCAAAGCAATTGGACTTGCGGGTTTTAACAAGAAGTCAAAAATATCACTTTTTACCAAAAATTACAAAAATATTCACCGAAATTAGAGAATTGAAGATATCATGAAATGAACAAATCTAAGAGAGGTATACCCCAGGTATATACACACCAAGTATCCAAAGCATTCAGGCTTGTAGTTTTCAAGAAGAAGTCGAAAGAGTAAAACATTGAGACGGACGACGACGGACAATCACTCGTATGATAAGCTCCGCTCGACAAAGTCGACAGTGGAGCTAAACATGTAAGACAGTCAATGAAAGCTGGAAATCTGACAGCCAACTTGTTCAAAAAACAAGAATTGAACTGACAGAATTTAAATGTCTACTACAAAACACAACACTATTATTAAATCTGGCAGATTGGACCTCCCACTGGTGTGTGAAGCGCCACTCAGAAAAAAATTCCTGAGCACTTTGGTTATCATACAAGTCCAGCACATGTATGAGACTCAATTTACTTGTACGTGACAAGGCTGCGTATGGAATTTCACTCAGCCATAAATATTCACATTCAGCTACAGGAAATGATTTTTTTTTTTGAGACAGACTACATTAATACATTGTGGTAATTTTTTTAATTCCGCTGTTACTTTAAGCAACTTTCTGGCTCTGGTATAAATATTCAAATTCTGCTGCAAGGGCGGTTGAGTTCACCATGTGAACCAGGAAACCAGTGAACAAAATGAGAGCTTGATATCAACTCCCCATTCTCACATGTAAACCACCAGATAACATTATAACTTGAAACTGGTATATTGAAAACCCACAAGCTCACCTAAACGAGGCAAATATTCTAACAAAGTTTTTTAGAACATGCATAATTTAATACTGAAAAATGTTATAATACTTGAAAACAGCGTCTAAACTTATTTCAGAAAACAAGTTTAAATTTTTGTCATTTATCTCATGTAAGGGCATGTACAAATCCTTTTATGTTGCTGCGAAACATCAACAGGAGGTTGTAGAATTCTCCCTCCTGCCTAAATTACATGTAATGTGTACACTTCAACATCCCACAGTCAATATTGGAACATTGTACATTATTATTTCATAGATTATTCAATTTTTTTTTACTTTCGTCATAAAAAAAAAAGTAACATGTAAATACTGCCTAACCTATTATGTTATTTTGGAGTACATTATGAAAATATTGATTATATTAAGAGAAATAAATAGTCTAGAATAAAAAATTCAATAATAATGGTTTATTATAGCTGTATAGCATAATAAATGATCACAGCAGTGGAAGTAAACGCTTCCCCGTACCGAGTTATAATCATGTACGTTTCTACAAGTCATATAATCACCATTTGCAAAAAGGATCAGACCTGTCAAGTGTCAGATTAACCTTCCAAATATATTAGTTAAATCAGTTAATACTAATTTGAAGTTAATACATACATGATACGTCTGGAGATTACGCTATTCTATATATATATATACATGTACATCTGTACAACAGGTAAAACATAAATAATGTATATTTAATTTTTTTTAATTATCATATTCACACAGGAGATAAAAAAACAATCCACATAATTCAACTGTAATTTTTTTGTACACCAATTATTGTCCTATCTTCTACATAGTGTTTAATTTTTTATATAATTTTTTATATAATTTTATATAATTTTTTATATAATTTTTTATAATTTTTAGCTGCATTTTTGACACTAATTACATACTTTTTATTCCACAAGATACTGAGCCTCCATGTACCAAATGTGTAAATACAGACTGAAATGCAAGAATACATGCATTTAGTGCACATTTATTTTAATTTCCTTAATGGATGGAAATAAAATACCAGTATCTTGTGTCTATGTGGTGTTGAAATGCATAGCATGATTATTCTATCACTTTGCCCAGCGTGGATTCATTTAACAAAGGTTATTTGGGCTCTGTCGGTAAATGCATCAAATCGTTAAAAAAAATATGAGCAAAAGACATTGCATTTATTTCTCACTCTAGGAAAAAAAAGAATCATTTATCGATATATAATTTGTGTGTAGTTTGTATTTTTTAGTTTTTTTTTAGTTTTCTTGTGGTGACATCCAAATATAACATAAATGGTATACGAGTTTCAGGTACAATACACACAGTTGTGTAAATGTCAGTCATACAAAGTACACAATATAAAGACTATTGAAGAGTGATGCTGTTATTAATATCAACAGAACAAAGTCAATACAAATATAACAAAATCAAATTACAATTCTATAATTATGTGAATTTATGATACACGAGACACTTTTTTAAACACAGATTTCAATGCATTGATATTTAAATTTAATCCTATTTAGATAATTTTGGATTTCGTGTATCTAATCCAATCTAATCTAATTCCAGCGGCGCGGCATTACATGTAGCAAGCTCACCGGGCAATAACCGATCATGACAATCTCACAATCAAAACCCTAGTCACATCGACTACCAATATTTGCATGTACGTTAATTTCCTTCTCTGTTTGCCCAACAATGCATGCTCAGCATGTGAAAATCAAATAATACAAGTTGCTGTTATTAAGTGATGCTTAATGAAATTGATGAAAGTGTTCATAAGGGAAATAGATGTAAGTGATTCTGAACCACTGCTCGGGGTATTAATATTGTGTACAGTATAACCACAATGGATTACCTTGTGATATAGGCTGATTTGTAATACTGTAAAACATGTTGATAAAGCGACATACTAGTTTAGAGAATTGTGGTAAAATGACGTAATAGCGAAATGTTGATTTAGTGAATCTCTCGTCTTTGTTGATTTCCTGTTTTCACAATACTTGTCTGTCGCCTGCCAAAACAAATGCGCAGTTATCACCTCCATAAAAACAAAGAAAAATTTAAGTGTAATTAGGAAGCGCTCCAGATATTATGTTGTGTGGAGAATAAGACATTGTTTGGCCGCCATTTTGAATTTATAATGAAGTCATTGGCGACATCTTAAATTAGCGAATTAGTTCTCTCACTATATTCGCTAAAAAGACATGCTTGTGAAAAAGACATGTTTTACAGTATTTGGCAGTGTGTGAAACAACTTTCATTTTTGTATAATTTTACAACGTAAATTCCGATAGAATGTAATGTGCATATTTTTTGTGATCATTTCTCTTTCATCATTGTAAAATTGTTGTAGAACTCAATGACTATCCAACTCATTTTACAATTTAAATCTACCAAAAAAGAAGTACTATATCCCCGGCCCTAATCTGGCACATGGTATACCCAAATTGTCATTGCCAAAAATTTAACCAGGAATGGATTGTGTGGTACTCAAGAATGGGTTTCGAGGTAACCAATGATGGGTCATGTCGAAAACCAGGAATTGTTGTTATAGACAAGCTTGTTATAGTTTCGCTTCAAACACCAAAATTCTTTCATAAATCTGCGTAATTTGTTTCCATATTCCTTTCAAATTCTTTTATCAAATTCAATACATGCATCTAGTCAGAAGTAAAATTACAGAAAAATTGGAAAAGTACCTTTGTGGTTTTAATAATTGATCGACTACTCAGTCTTTTTTTTCATTAAAATCTCAAATACCAATTTCTACATTGCCAGAACAAAATGGAAACTAAAACAATATCGATTTTATGAGCTCATTTGCATACAGAGATTTACTCATGACATTTATTGTCGAGTTCAAAGTGAATTTATAAGATTAAGTTATTAATTTAAGGTGGTTCTAGTTCATCTAATATACTCTGAACTGAAGGAAAAATATGCGTGAATATATTGAAACCATTTACATTTCTGAGCATGATTGTGGCGATCAACTCGCATAATATTCTAGCTTTGTTACTACATGACAGAAGTACAGTGGAGGGCAGAAAACTGTACCTAACAATTTGTAAATACCAACCATCAGCTTTTACATGCTTTCACGTGACAAAGTGCCTACTTATTATTAAACTTGTTTATGAACTTAAACTTACTAATACTAACTCACGAAGATGTTACAATGCCATTTCTGGAATGAATAATTTGAAATTTTTGATTTATAAAAAATTATTTAGGATTTATTACACTCAAGTTACAGTTTAAAATATTTTATTGGCATAAGGGACGCTCACCGTGTCCCACCAAAGCTGCACTACCCAAGAAAAAACAGTGAACATAACAATAGGCGATTCACACTCTGCATGGTGACATGACATGAAACAGTAGAATAAACACAAAGAGAAATAAAACCTTGATAACGTCCCAAGCTTTATGCCCCACACTGTGTACGAGGGCAGTTGACTAAATATAAATCCTCTATAGATTACAATACATGACTTAATTAGTGAGTTTCCAAAAATAGACTTCCGGGGAATACAGGTGACAGGGACGAAGCAGGAAACTCTAGAATTAATTACATTTTCATAAACCCAATAAAACATGTTTTTATGACTTATTCTGTTCAGGTTGTCAGACATCTCCACATATGGAAGCCCGACTGGGAGTTGAAATGATGTGCAGCGGATCATCATCATTCATCTAAACTGCATCCGAAGAGGATCAAATCTCTCAAGTGACATTGACTTGACACTGAGCCATCGTGATATTAATAGCCAAACTATATTATCATACGATAGAGTTGTTCTCACAAAAGCCTGCTCTCCGGCAAAATAAGACTTGATATAATTTAACAGGGTTGTCATTTATTTTCATTCTGCATCATAACTGGAACACAGCTAAACACAGAATAGTGAAGAACTTCTAGTCTACATATGACAATAAAAGCAAGGATTTATATTTATAATTATTTGTTTTATGGACATTTATAAAATATTATAAACATATTATAAAAATATTTGAGCTTCATTGAAAATCCGGAAAATGTCGTCCATTGGCTATAGAAGCCAACTGGTAATTGAGTCTTTGTAGGTTGCCTTCAGTCATTGGCCGAATTACAGCCATTCATCTTAAACGCATTGTCATTGGTCTAGTGATTTACAACCACCATTTAAATTTTATAAATATTTATATAAAACAAATTCATGCCATCATGAAATGCACAGTAACTACAGTGTATAATATGAATGTCAAAAACTTTTCTGCCAAATTTTGGTGCAAATGGGTTTATGTTCTTCTGAAATTTTTTCGGGGAAGGGCCACTCGAGTAAAAGTTGGGAAACAACCTTTGAAAATGAGGTTTTCCCTCGTAAAAAATGTTGATAAAGACCATTTTCATGCACAAGTTGGACGCAAATTCGAAATTTACACCCTAAATCTCACTTTATATGTAAATCTTTGAAGAGTTTGTTTTTAGTAAACATTTTATTTTTTGCAATTTATATTTGTTGATGTGTTAATTGGTTGAAAATTAACCTTAATAAATACACAAATAGTGTGATACGCCAAACCAAAAATATTTACCTTCAATTAAGATTATTTACTGTCAAGCTTACATAGTCAATTTTTGCCCCTCCCCCTCAAACTAACAAACTGAATTTAAAATTATTATATGATGGTATTAAATAATATTTTCAATATAAGTTTAGATTGTGAGCTATATTAAAATCAGGGAGTGATTGATAAGAGAGGAAATAATATGAACACTCTGCATTAATGCTCCTATTCATTTCAAGAAATATACTCTATCAATGCCATTAATAGAATAAAACTTCAGATATGAAATATCTTTTACTGAAATCTCAGGAAATGGAAAGTAGTCATCAATCATATAAGTGCTTTGCCTTTTTTTTTTTTGTCTCCATTTTCAGTGCTCAAAAAAATAATATATGCATCATATTTAAATGAGCTAGTATTAATAAGTAAAATTAGTTTGCTTCTATAAGAGATGTGCTTTGAATAGAACTAAAGTCTGTAGTATTATAACAAACCAGCACACAATAAATGCAATTTTAGCATTAGTGATTATATTAGAGAAGTGTTTATAATATTCATGACAGTCAAGGAAATTTGCGTGTACATGTAGACTCATAGTTTATATTTCAACTGTTTAAGGAACACCCCGTACAAAATCTGTGAAATTCATGACATTTCATAGCGGAGTATAATATTTGAAATCCAACACCACGTTGTAATGGCAACTTTTGCAAACATTTTATTAACCAAATTCTACAAAATGCCAAATTCAGTTGCAAAAAATTAAACAGTTTTCAGTACAAATTTATGGTCATGTGTTTGCATGGTCTAGCAGATGACGTTGAATTAACATATTTCCTAAAGGAGGTTTATGTGCAAATTCTATTAGAGAAGTGTTTTGAATATTCATGAGTTTTATTGTTACGACAGTCAATGAAATTTACGTGTATGTCGGCTATCTCATAGATTGCATTTCAATTGTGCATAGCACATGCAATGAAAGACCATGTAGTCCTAGTTATTACATAGCAGTGTTTAATCTCTGAAATCCAACACCACAGAGTGTTGTCGACATTTGCAAAATTTTTTATTCACAAAATGCCATAAAATCCTAAAATTTTAGCTGTGAAAAATTAAATGATTTTCAGTGCCAATAGATGATTGTGTGTGTGCATGGTCCTTCAGATGATGTCTAGGATTTCGTAAACAAAGTTTATTAATATTTTAAGCATACAGTATTTTTACTACTTTGTTGGTATTTCTCAAAAATGATATAGACTTTGCGTATGCTGGTTTCTATTTTAATCTCTATTCGTTTCAAAATGTCACGATTGAATGTAATCCAATGACTGAGTATACTTCTGCAGAGCTATTTGCATTAATAGTAAATTTTCAAATGCTCAAGTTGGATTAATACATCATATTTCACAAAACATGAGGAGAATTTACTATTACATGTTTTTTGACAAAATGATGTAGATTTGTGTAAACAAACTATATAATTTACATGAATAGTACAAATTGAATGGGACCAACAACAAACTTTGTAAGATGCTGAAATAAAATAATTAATTGTTATGCTTTGGAGATATTATTCATGTGATACACACTAAAAAGAACTTTAACATGAGAAACAGTGTCCACTTCAAGCAACATAGTCCTTTATAACATCAATAATACAATTTCAACAGTTAATAATACAAGAATTATTATGTTACCGTATAAAGTAAGAGCGCAATTACAGTAATATCAGCTAGCTTTCTTTCCTGTCACTAATAATTTCATGTTTTGTTGTATTTTGCAATATTACTCTATTTTGACATCTTAGTGCGTAATATTCATTTGCAAACAGGAATTCCATTCTCAGAACTTACATCACAGCCAGGTTGTTGGCTACGCTAGAATAAAGAAATAACTCATATTTGGACCCATCAGTGTATTTATAGTTACAGAGACACTTTGGCAACATTTTAACTAAATTTTGGGTTTATAGTTTTCAGCAGTTTTCGTGCATCATAACAATAAATAGGCAAGCAGTGTGGCAGTTCAGTGCAGAATATGAATTCATTGCTTGGTCCCTGTAAGTTTTTGGAGAATATTAGAAACTGCGAAATCCTCAAATGTGGTGAAATCCTCAAAAATGGTGAAAATCTCAAATTAGTGATGAATGAATAAAACTATGGAGAAGAACGTCATTATTCAAACTATTTTTTTGTTGGAATTTATCACTCTGCTGAGGTCAAATGTCAACAAAAAGTATTACAGGTCTTAATGTCACTGCAACTGCATGATACATGTGATAAAAATATATATCATGTCTGGTTTCTTCACAAATATGAGAAAAAGTATTAAACACATTGTAGGGTGAATAAAAACATAAATGTATGCAATATTTACTCTGCTGACATTTAAATAACAGCTAATATAATCAAGAGTTTGCATATTTGTACACATCAATGGAATTACTTTTCTGAGTAAAACACAAAAATAACTTTAATTATTTTTTTAGAATGGGATTTTAGTGACTGGCAGAGTGGATGATCAGGTGTTAAAATATTATCTACGAATCCGCTCAGGAAGTGAAATTATATACTATTAAAATAAACTATATAATATGATACAAGTTTTGAATGTATTAGATCATGATTCAGGTGTATTAGATAATAATTTAATTGACAGAACATATGACAATATACACACTACATATAACTCACTATACAGGATATACATGAGTATATTACTGCACCAGATGACAGTTTCCAATAGTGAAACTATTATATCTCCTAAATATACATTATTGTAATGTCAGTTACCACATGTGACAGAGCCATTGTGACCATGCTATTCCAGTGTTCATCAGACACAGACCTTTCTAACACAAGCACAAGTTAAACGCCATATTCTATAATTCCCCAACAACGTACCGTATGGGATGAATTAGGCCAGTGGCTGAATTCAGTGGAATTGCCATTAAATCCGTGGCACAACCTTAAACAGACCATTTTCATTTACAACGAATACCTCTAATATCATCCTAGAAGCCAAACCAATTCACAATATTTAGTGCTCTCATTATTTTTACGCATACCATGAACAGACCTTGAGCACCAAAGATAAAATACATTTAATATTTCATACGAAAATTTAACTCACAGATAGATCATTAATTAACAATTTAATCCATTACCCATTTTTGACAACACAACATCTACTCTTGAAAGCCATTTATGAAGTTCCTGAAAATTCTTTCCTTCATTTCAAATATACTTTCCTAATTTGCATAGTACAAATTCCAGACAACCAAATATTTTTTTTCTCGAATCAAATTTTTTACATTTATAAAATTTTGAGACCACAGAATTTGTTTTATTCCTCTATCTTAATAGCTCACAAACCATGATTATAGAACAAGAGAAATCAAAGAAAGCTTAGAAAGAACTCCCATGTGCTGAGAGTATTGGAGACACATTAAATATAATTCGAAATTACTTAGCTGAAAACTAATTATGCAAATCAGAAAATTAATATGACCAGATTTGAGTGTAAAACTAATGAGGTCTGCGCAATGTAACAGAAAATCTATGTCTCCAAGTTTAATTGAAATGTGATTAGAACCAAAAAATTATGAATTATTATGCTTATTAGGGAATTAATATGAACAGATTTTTACCCCAAACTAATTAGGTTTGTACATTTTCCTAGAGCATCTTTGTACTAAGTTTCATTGAAATGGAATAATTAGTGCCGAGAAAACTTCAAAACTTCGACCCCTCTAAAAATTCGAACGCCTGTTTATTTGCCGGGTTTCGGTGTTTTATTTACCTACAAATTTTCGACTCCACTAAAAATTGCCGACTCATTCTTATTCGAAAATTGCGACCAGTTTTAGTTTTCCCCCAAACGAAAAAAAAAAAACGATGTGAGCGTTCAAACGGGACCTTCCTTGAAGGCATGAATCCGGGTTTCTGATTGACTGAGAGATTTTTATTTTATTGGTAACGAAAATATATTCTAAATAAACGAAGTTTCAAATAAAAACGAACACAAAAATCTCGGCATGCTGCGTTTCTGAATTACACCTTAAAAGTCCCATTTTATTTTCTTAAATCCCATTTTATTTTTTAATCCAAGGGCGAATTTACGGCAGAATTTGGTCCCTCAAATAAGGGACACGTGAGCTTTGATTCTAACCGGATACATTGCACTGGGTCGGGGAGATAGTTTGCTAAACTTCCATGCATCTTTTGTCCAATGGGTACCTGTACTTCGAACATTCGCAAGTTTTTCTAGGTAGTGCAAGACAGCTTTGTCTTTTGACCTATTAGTTTTGTGCTGACCTCTTCTCCGCGTCTTGGTGTTTTGTTTTGCTTGTCATAATACTCACTGATTGATGACTTTGTTTAGATTTTGAGTTACAACTCGGCCACGACCTTTGCTTTTACCGTGAAACATGAGGAAGTTTACGTCAATTGACGGACATTGCATTTTTTAAAAACTAATGAAGCACACTGTCTATCATCCCCATTTTTTCATTTGCTGATTTCTATTCTGAAAAATTCGACCGTCCGAAAATGCACCTTAATTTTGACTCTAAAAACACGTCACATATCTAACACAAATTATTTAAAACCGGTCGAAATTTTGGAGTTTTTACGGTACTTTAGATATCAGTGTGAAAGCTTAAAATTGGTTAATTATGCAAATTAGGTAATTAATATGTACAGATTTTAACCCACAATTATTCAGGTCTGTCTATTGTCCTACAGCATCCATGTACATTCATTGATATGTGATGTATAGTACCTGAGATATCAGTGTGAAAGTTGGTTAATTATGCAAATTAGGTGATTAATATGCACAAATATTTACCGGAAACTAATTTGGTCTGCATAATTCTAGATTCATTGACATGTGATGATTAGTACTTTAGATATCAGTAGAAAAGCTGAAAATTAATTATGCAAATTAGGTAATTAATATGCACAATTATTTACCCTAAAACTAATCAGGTCTCTGCATAGTCCTAAAGGATCTATGTACCAAGTTTCATTGAAATGCGATCATTAGTACTTGAGATACCCGTGGAAAAGCTGAAAATTAACTAATTAAGCAAATTAGGTGATTAATATGCACAAATATTTATCGAAAACAATCAATCTCTGCATAGTCCTTGAGTATGTAAGTACCAAGTTTCATTGAAATGTAATGCTAACTACTTATATCAAATGCTGAAAATTAATTAATTATGCAAATTAGGTAATTAATATGTACTGATATTACCATAAAAACTATCAGGTCTGTGCAGTGTCGTATGACATCTATGTACCAAGTTTCATCGAAATGTGATGATTAGTACTTGAGATATCAGTGGAAAAACCGAAAATTGACTAATCATTATGCAAATTAGGTAATTAGTATCCACGGATTATTACCAAAAACTAATCAAAACCTAGCATTAGTTCAGAGCATCTATGTACCAAGTTTCATCAAAATCCAATGAGTGGTTGTTTAGATATCAGTGGAACAGTCATGGAACCACTAAAAAATAGCTAATTATCATGCAAATTAGGTAATTAATATGCACGGATTTTTACCAAAAATTAATCAAATCTGCACATATGTTCAGAGCATCTATGTACCAAGTTTCATCAAAATCCAATGAGTGGTTCTTTAGATATCAGTGGAACAGTCATAGAACAGCTAAAAATTAGCTAATTATCATGCAAATTAGGTAATTAACGAGCATGGATTTTTACCAAAACCTAATCAAATCTGCGCATTGGCCCAGAGCATCTATGCACCAAGTTTCATCAAAAACCGATGTATGGTTCTTGAGATAGCAGTGGAACAGTCGGACACACATACACACACACACACACATACATACACACATACATACACACACACATACACACACACATACAGACACACTAACTGCAAAGACTCCCATTTTGTGCTTCGCACATGGGAGTCAAAAAACTAATTTTTGTTTCAGTAAGACAACCCTACCTATTTACATGTTAACCAATAACAGCTTTGTTTGAAAGGTAATGTTTTACAGCCACTGTTATTGAATTCAGAAAATAAACAGTTGTCATTATCAATTTCTGTAAAGCGAAAAATTCTTCATCACATCAAAAATAATATTTCTTCAAGGAGGGAAGGGGCCTTAGGTTTCTGCATTGAACTAGAACTATAAGTTCCACTCACAAAGATTATGGAGGTTATCGACACCATCTTCAAAAGTCATGTCATGTACATCTTGATAAGGAGCCTTTTAGTAAAAATGGATAAAGATCCAAAAACACTCACTTGAGAGCAAAAATGAACTTAAACAAACTAAATCGCATCAACTTCGCATGACCCAAAGAAAAAAGGTTTGTTTGTTTGTTGAGTCTTATACTAGTAGGCAACAAGGTGGGTTCTCATTAAAATAAATATTCCCCGTAGTCGTCAGGTGGGTATGTATTATTGAAAGTGTTGTGGTCTCGTTGTGAGAATAATTACCATTTTGGTTTGGTATTATAAAGACTACATAAATGGCTCCAGTGGGGGTAGCCATTTTGGAATATTTTACGAATAAATTAGGAATTTAGATTCCAAATTAGATTTTACGAGTTTGTGAAAGTACAGAGGTTAAATAACCATAATAAATAATGATGGCGAGTGACAGTATTGTGAAAACACATAAAAATTCAATTACGGAATAGATACATGTACAAACTGTGTTTAATAAAACAAATGTAAGAGTAGGATGTGAATGTGTAGTGTGTTCGCACACTGTATTAAGTAGGGTAAAAGATGTTTATATGCAATATTCATGAACATGTGCAGGGTGTTCACACAGTGTTCACCCATGTGTAGTGTTTATCCATGCACATGTGCAGGGTGTTCACACAGTGTTCACCCATGTGTAGTGTTTATCCATGCATATGTGCAGGGTGTTTGCACATGGTGTTCACCCATGCATATGTGCAGGGTGTTTGCACATAGTGTTCACTCATGTGCAGTGTTTATCCATGCATATGTGCAGGGTGTTCACACAGTGTTCACCCATGTGCAGTGTTTATCTCCATGCACATGTGCAGGGTGTTTGCACATAGTGTTCACCATGTGCAGTTTTTATCCATGCATATGTGCAGGGTGTTCACACAGTGTTCACCCATGTGCAGTGTTTATCCATGCACATGTGCAGGGTGTTTGCACATCGTGTGCAGGGTGTTCACACAGTGTTCACCCATGTGCAGTGTTTATCCATGCACATGTGCAGGGTGTTTGCACATCGTGTGCAGGGTGTGTTCACACATAGTGTTCACCCATGTGCAGTGTTTATCCATGCACATGTGCAGGGTATTTTTAAAGAATGACAAGACGAATGGAGATTTACTGGAAAAATGGTCATTTCGTGTGTGGCAAAATGTGTGGCAGATTACACAAAGATGAATTTGATAAATCATTCTTTAGCAATATTTGCTTGTAATTCCAACACTGCCAACACCCAAACTACAATAATTTAATGTATGTTAAATATTACAGTAAAGAAAATACGATAGGCACATGATTGAAAACCACTTCCAAATTAATCATCAACGCAGGATATGAAATATGACTAATTAATTATAGAGACAATTAAGGTACTGTTGATAATCAGGCATGCATGATACAATTTTAATGGGTTTTTAAAAATGAAAATCATAATAGATGTACAGTGAAGAAAATTTGACACTTTTAATTCTGGCATCAACGTTAATTAGCGAACACTTGTCATTAGCAAATATTCAATAAAATCCCATTTTGTAGCACTGTGCGGTTAGTGGATAGATCAAATTTAACTTACATTATAACGACAAAAGTGAAAAAAACAAAACAATCATTTTGTTTTTTTATTTGGAATCAGTAAATTAAGCCCATGTAAATTGAGTAACTGTCCCATTGTGAACTATTCAGATCATAAAAACCTCAAAAGCTAATAAAATACTCACTACTGTATTTCATTTATTAAAAGTACTGGGAACTCCTTAATCTTATTCACATAAATGCATTTTCAATAGACGAAGTACGAGACCAGTTTGAGTGGCTTGAATCAGTTTTTAAATAGTACAGTATATAGTGTATAGAAAATAGCATTATTAAACACAATTCACTGAGTGTGGTGTACCACATCCCATCATTAAAAGCAGCTTTTTGAGGGATTTCATTCAAATCTATTACAGTTGATATGCTACTTGTAATCTGGATGAACTTTGATTACATTCAGGATACAGTGATGAATTATATTTAGAAGACTTCATATTCATCATTTTTCAGAAACAAAAAAATTAAAAATTACACCCTTATAAAATCCAATAAATTATAATACGGATATTGAGGCCATATCAAACCCAGCGGAAAGTGTCATCTGAAAGCATGGAAATACTTACAATTCTCTACAACCACCTGCAATAAGAAGACCCTTGGGCTTTGCGTAGATCAAACATGGCTTACTTAAAATAAAAGATAAATTATTGCGTAAAATTAATTGCAAACTAATAAGTCTTTGATAGCTGATGGATATTTGCCCGAATACCAAATACTTTTTTTATGCAAATGTATTGATCTATAACGCAGCTAGAAAAACGCTCAATATCTCAGAGTATACTTAACCCACCAAACACTAAGCCTTTAACCAAATTATGACAGTCTTTATGCAACACAAACTACAGTGAAGCAATTTGAGAATTTATTATGATCCTTAAAGGGCGGCAGTCATCGTGCCGCGTCCTGTTCGATATGGGACTCATAGCGACGTATACAATGCGTGTAAACTACATTGTTTATTTACATGAAATTCGAACACGCACTGCGCGACGACCATCACGCTTTTAACTTTTAAATTCTATTTTTTCCCTGCCCCGAATTTTGATGTAACATTTTTTATGTATTTTTCTATAATTTCTTCATCAATTTTGAACCAGAGGAATGTAATTTTCCATTAGCTATCAGTCTCAATCTAAATTATGACAAAAATCTGAAACAAAGTGTGTAGTTTTATCCTTTGAATGTAAGCTGCAAAAGCTGAATGGTTTTCAAAATACTTATAGACACTACATGTATGTCACAGTGACACTGGAATTTTTTTGTTCTCGCGAATTTGCCAAATCCTGAAAATAGTTAGCAAAACTATTATTAAATTATTTACAGAATGTTGTATTTTACTTCACTGTTTTTGGAAATCTTCAATGACTATACATCTCACGGTATATAAAAGTAGTTATTAAACACATGCTACAAAGTACAGGAAACACAATACTAAGAAAAAGTAATAAACAGTAGTATTCATTGCCACCAAAATACATTATTGAAATAAACAAATTTTTGATTCACTGAAATAGAAAGTAACAGTAAACACAGCTTTAATTTCACACAAGAAAGATTTTTTCCATTTTTGTGAGTAAAAAAAAATTCTGTAGCCTATCATTTTCTAGGGTCCTCAAGACAAGGAGTCACAGTGACTTCAGCAAAAAATTCTGTTCGAAAAGATCCTTGAGAGAAAATGTTAACCATGCATGCATATAAGCCTGTAATGAGAAATTTAAGCAAATGTAAAATTGCATAATAAACATCTCTCACCTTACTCGTCTGTCTTCCTCTTTTTTCAATCTTTCGTCCCGTTTCAGGACATCAAGGATCTTCCGCTGCTCTTCCTCGGTGAGAAAACTCAAGTCCATTATCCCGGACATTCCGAATGCGATTGGGATCGGGAAAATAAACCACTAGGCACCTCTTGCTGCATAGAACAGAATTAAAAAATACCTCCGCAACGACGTGTTATTATTTTCTTTTTTTGTTTGTTCAAATTAACAAAATTAATGAACTATAGACAAAAACTAATTAGCTTTGGGGTGTTCCATTGTTGATGAAATGCAGGCACGTCTGACTTTGGCAGTGTTTGATTACTAAGGCCGCTCTCAGTCCATAAAATGTACACAGATGCATAGATGTGCAAGACGTTGCATAGATTTATCGCTTTAATATGACAGCTGAGTTATCTGTCAATATCACCTTAGTACAACGAAAGCTGAAAGTACTTTCTCGATAACAGATCTCTCGCTAATGCTTTCAATTCCACAGCTGATTACAAGTGTTCCAGGATTTTCAAAATCCCCTGACGTTCAATACATTCTGGCTAGAATCCTCTAACAGCAGAGTTGGAAAACATCTATGATCCAGGATAGATAATACACTTTCCAATTGATAGACTCAATATGCGATGACCTCGTCAATTACAATGACAACGGGTTGGTTATAATACTGCTGGCACTAAGCACTGTGGTTCAGCGCATCGGGGTAATTTCAACATGCAATTTAGCTAACAGCTAATCCACTTGTGAAAGCTTCAAGGTAATTTCCGATTAATCCAAATGATAGAATTGAAGGTGTTCCGTGATCAGTCACAGTGAGGACCGTTCACTTCATGTGACGGGATACCTTTCAAGCACTATTACCGACGGTGACAGTCAACAATGCGTGCGGCGCAAACCAGTTTTCTGCTTTGACAGTTCCTCCCTGATCTGCTAACTGAGTACTAACAGGATAGGCTAGAGATAGATCCACTCAAGTCACATAGCTGTCCCATCGCTTGCCGTGTTGTCCTCGCAGCCTGCACTTCTGAAATGAGGACAAATAGAGTGTTTCAACTACGTGATGACAATAGAAACTATGCAAGCCTATTGTTATGCTAATTAACCTGCATATAGAAAGCCCCACAACACATGGGTGGGGAGAATGCAAATAGCTGGTAATTCATCAAAAGCCTCTTCAATAAAGAATAAAGCCATGAAACACTGTTTACAAACAATACCCACGTCTACCTACACCTGATAACACAATAGCAGTACGTTTACTACTAAACACAACCACATGCACTGCCTACCTGTAAAAAGTGCAAAAGTCAGCTAGTATTCACGGAGGGCCCAATTATAACTAAAACCTGATATGGCTGAATTTGGCCTCGTTTCATAAACAGACACAGGAATTTCTGCCCAGTTCATGAATTGCAAATTTCAGCCACAAAGGACATTGCACAGTTCAGGTAATAAACTGAGACATACACTAAATACCTATGTGAGTCACCACGGACCACTGAGAAGGAGATACAGTTTTGTAGGGTGTTTTTTCCCCAGAAGGCATAAAAGTGTCCATTGCAATTAAGTCACAGCAACTTATTTCTGAACTAAATATTAAATATTTTTTCCTCAATCCAGTTTATTCATTTGTTGATTTTTTTATAATTCTGAAATTTATATTTAAAAGAACAAAGTTTAAATATTGCTGAATTATATTTTATACAAATTGAAGGTATATTCATAATAGGGGTTGACCATCTGACACTGAGGGTGGAGATGCCAGAGAGCACCTCTGCAAAATACTCTTTTCCTATTAGAAGTATTTCTGATGGGAGCGGGAAGGATAAAGTACCCCTAACGAGAGATTCAATTGGATGATATCATGCAACATGTCTGGAGTTATGAATTGTAAACCAATAGGAAATGACTTCACTCACTATATTTTGAGAGAGCTTAGGGGAGGGAGGAAAGGACAATAAACAGAATGGCGAGATTTGTAGCATAATTCAAGACTTGTCAAATTAGGGCTAAGTACTTGCGGAATGTACATCACTTGTTAGAAAACTCAGTCACGCATAACGAACATTTGTCAAGCCAAACCTTTTTTGTAAATGTTGAAATGAAATCTTGAGAGGTCAGGTTATCCACACTGTTGCAACTCACTGAGAAATCAGAAAGTCAGTGATGGGAAATCATACAAATAACTGCTTAATTTTATACAAATTAAAAGATAGTTTGTTAGTTTTTGTTATGATATAACATTTCCTGGATTATTCTCATTAACCACAACCACTCTAAATAAGCATTGGCAGAGTAAAATTTGCAGCAATCTACTGTATACTCTAATGCTGTACAAAAAGCCAATGTCAACTTTTGGCAATGTTCCCAACTTTTTTCAGATATTTTCAACAATTTTGATTAACATCTGTAGGAAATGAGCAATTATATCCATTTAATTCAAAATTAACAAAATATTTATAAAAAAATCTGTAAAAAAATGTGCAAAATGTTGAATGAAAATTGTGGCGGGAAAACAATTTTGCACTCAAAAAGGTTAGACATTATATATCGATACCATATAAAAATCTGAAGAGTTTTATTTATGAATTTGAGTAATATCTATAAAGCATCATAAATTTTTTTATTTTATACAATCCTGAAGCTTATCGATCAATACAGATGAAATTGCTATGAATAAAAGTTTAATTTCTCACAAAAAGTTAACCTCATATTTAGCTATATATTTTGTAAAGTAATCTATTTCAAGGTGTCACAAAAAATCCAATCATGAGCATGATTTAACTGATCTTAATCATATTCATTATTATGGTAATTAAGGAAATGAAAGTACCCTCCAGTGATGCGAAAAAAACAGCGCCCTCAGGTGGTCTGAATCAACAGCCAGTCGCAAGTGTAAAAAGCATCCTGCTTATAAGATATATTGCTGGCTGAGGTTCATTTTATATAGTCACTGACTGAGAAACAAGCTACATGGTACAGCAAAATGGTTTTACAAAAGTTATTAGAATAGGGCTCCCTCTAGTGACCAATATATAAATCAACAGGTGTCTGTCATGGCATTTAAATTTAACAGACAGAGAAATTATCACAACTGCTCTAATTTTTTTCAGTTTTTTTAAAATTTTTTTAATTAATTTTAAAGATGATGAAGAAAGCAATGTAACCCATGAGAGGAACAAATTAAATAAATTTTATAACACAAGATACTTTTTATTTTTTTTTATTTTTATTTTTTTTATAAATTAATAATAATCAGCCTTTCATTGAATAGTTTCCATAGCAATACATTTGTCTCTGATTTTAGTATTATGCAAAATCGAAATGCAGAACAATAATGACAATTATCACAATCATGCTATTTTTAACAGTAACGGGAGCGGCCATATGTTTGTTTGTACGAGTACAATGCACACTGAACCCAACACGTTTCAAATTACTTTTCAATATACATCTAAGTATATATGGTTTTTATAGAAGGGAAGCAATCACTTATGTGTTATGTAGGTTTGGGGAGGGTGGGGTTGGGTTAGGCTGGTGTGTGGGTGAGGGTGGAGACAATATTCTAATGATATTTTAGCAATGCAATTTTTATATCAGTTTTCGTGTTTCTGTACCACACTGCATATTACTCTATAATGGTTTGCTTAGATTAATGCTAACACAGAAAACAATATTATTTTTGATCCACTGAGAAGGAACATTATAATTCTATTCTACTTGTGTATCTATATATCTCTGGTTATAGTGTGCAACCAAACAATACTTAGATGTCTAAAAAAGCAATTTTAGCTGGAATTAATTTTCGCTGAAAAGACTTTTTGGGTGTTTTGAATGGAATTTATTTTCATTGATTTTTAATGAGTTGAATGTTAAATATAGGAAAAAAAGGTATATTCGCTGGATTTTATTTTCACTGAATCATTTCTTCAGCGAAAATGGCAAAAATTAATTCCAAGCAAAAATTAAGTATTTTACAGTATGTCATAAAATTGTATGAAAATAGAGACACGCATTTTATAACCAACTAAACAATTGACCTATGAAAGAAATTCTATTCTACAATCTCAAAATAGTCGTCAAAATCATTCTTGCAACTACTAAAATTTTGAAAAAGAAATAATGACTTTTAGCTTTCAGGAGACCTTTTTTCTTCCAAAATAATGATTTTTTTTATTCAACGTATATCTATTCAGATGATTGATCTTTCTCTTGCGGGAAGTTGCCATTTGTGACACAATCCAACCATGAAGCCCCATATTTGTAACAGACACACATCGCGGAGCGCATGTTAATACATCATATGTAACCATGCATGTTGCGATTATATCTTATATGAATAATTCATCTGACGCAACAAGAGAATTTTTATGAGTGCTTTTTAATAAAACATTTCCATGAAACACCACATAATTTAACAAAGATGACCAATTAAGTTCCTGGCTTATTTTACCCATAGTTCAATGCAGTAAAACCAGCATGAAAATATAGTCATATATAATGGATAAGTCGATGCAGTTAAGCTGAGTTTTAATTATAAAGTGGATTATTTAAATGGTGGATTATAAGACAGATGTTTCATGACATGGTGTTCAGACAATACACGCTTTTATTAGACACCTCTTCAAATCATAAAAATTTCAAAAGAAATATATTCCTACACATTTTGCGAGTCAAGGAAAATGTGCCTTGGATGTAAATGGCTGCCGATTTCCCATTGTGATTAAAAGTGCAGCGATGAGACTCGTTTTTTCGCCGTCAAATAGATTGGCTTGAAATACATGGAGGCATCAAAAGCAATTTAAGGGTGGTGGTCGTCGCACCGCATTTTTTTCATTATGGAATTTATAGCGATATAATAGCACTTGTAAAATATTGTTTGTTTTCATGAATTTCGAACATGCCACTGCGTGTCGACCACTTCCCTTTCTTGATGCCGAACAAGTTTGCCATGCGCCCTTCAATATTCCCTATATAGTTTTTCAATGTGCAATTTTATTAATTTTGACATTGACAGTGGTGCCCTCTAAAGCCCTGAAAAACTGAACCCTCTTTGAGTGGTGAAAACAAGTCGCGCGGCTCGCAACAAGATCTCCACATCCATTTTGTAGCTGTAAACATTGTAGCAATACATTTCATCTCTGTGAATTTATCAGACTGGACAGATATGCTTTAAAAGTATTTTGTTAGTCCAGTCAAATTGAAACATTTTAATATACCCTTTCTGACTGTTCCCCATCCTGACTTATTTTGCATGCACCTTAACAGTCATCAGAACTTAAGTCCCTGGGCAGTAATACACATATACATGCATGTATGTCTGCTACCATGGTGATATGGGAAACTAAAAACGTTAATTGCCAACAACATAGCTTCAAATTACCGGAATTAATTGGCAGGCCTTAGAAGATAAGAGTATACAGAGAAATGGAACGAGCAGAGGTTTCCAAGCAGTAAAAGACAAATTGAAACTGAGCAACTGGAAGATGCACATTCAGTGGCTTATAGAACAGTACTCAAAAGTAAAAATAATCAAATTTATTTTTTTTGCAAGCTAAATCAAGTTCCATAGTCAGATGAGGAATGACCCAATAGCTAGTCAACATCTTAGCAACAGAAGAAAAACTTTCAGATGATGTACACATTGTTATAGAAACATGCTCAGTAACTTTTATAGAATATCTGAGTCATTGATCAAATTTAACTCGTATTTCCAATTGTTCTCCACTGTACTGTTGCAAACAGGGTCCATAGCACCAAGAGCTAAATGATTTCCAAGACTTTTCCAGACCTTTTCCCAAACTTTCTTGCATTTTTCCAAGACATTTTGACTCTTAATTCAGGCCAACATCATCACCAAAGCTCATCAAAGTTTTGAGGATATGGTAGTTTCCTGGAGAAAACGGGCCTTTCTAAAATGAATTAATAACTATGAAGAAATTTAAAGACTTTTCAAAAATTTTTTTTATTTTTCTTGTAATTTAAAGACAACCCAAAAGACTTTCCAGACCTTGAAAAAAATCCAAAGACTTTCAAAAGATTTTCCCAACGCTATGGACACTGGCAAGATTCTCACAGGATGAAGTTGGATTTTATTAGATGTCAGACAATTTGTTTGCGAGACAGTCTTTAACTCATTCTCCATGTATATGTAATAACGCACCACAAATACATGTACTGACTTTAATATTTAGTTTACAGTGAAACAGATTTAACCCACAGTGATGCATAACAGAATATCCTTTTTTGAAGGAAAACATTCAAATAATTATCACATTTTTATGGGAAATTATTAATATAAAAAGCAGAAATAAAATGAGAACTTTTATTTTGAAAACGAACTAACAGTCACCAAAATGAATATCCACATTTGATATCAGGAGAACCCTGTATAAATGTGTAAAGATTAGTTGGCTGGAAGTCCATACCTGCAAATCACAAGAGAATTTTATACATGAAAATCAAAGAGAGCAATGACTATTTGGAGAACCCAGGGCTACCCCAGAGTGTGCAACCGCTGGTCACAGATGATTCTGTACCACAGATCATACTGCCATGGGAAACATGTGTTTCATTATCTCTGACACGTTTTCATAATAAAAAAAAAAAAAATCAACACGAGACAATAAAAAGAACTTATTTATTTTTAAACTCTGACAAAAAATCAACCATTTTGAATAAAATATATGCCAAGTGAGTGCATGTGCTGTGCATATGCATATAAAATAAAAACTCGGCAAAGAATGCTGGGAACCCACACAAAAATGAAGCATGAATTTCCCTAACATTCTGAGAAAGAAAGAAGGAAAGCAAGAAAAAATGTTAGAAACTAAGCAGAACTAACAGTTCTAGAGCTGGAACTCATGATGGGTAACCATGCATGTATATTTTACGGCATCTTATGCCATATAGGCTGGAAGAATGATATAAAGTGTTTCACAGTAAGTTTCTGTTGATGCTAAGAATTAATTACAATTTTTCCAGCATATTGAGTTTAGTATTAACAACAGACTTTGTTTTTTTCTCACTGTGTTCCTAAAGAAAATGACACTAAAAAGACATGTATTATTTTGAACAATTTCACAAACTGTTGATGTATAATAACCTTTTAATCTCTTCTTTTCATCACAAATTCACAAAATAGTCCTGTATATAGTCTGCACTTTCCTTCAGAAGATTGAGATAAAAATAGCAAAAATTTTGGAGTAAAACCGACTCAAATTTTGCCTGTTGACTCCAAAATTTGGGTTCATTTCCAAAAATATTGAAGAATATAGAAAAAAAAATGTGCAGAATAGTTTGGGCAAGAGTTTGGGCAAGAAAGTCTGGTGGTGAAAAATGGAAAATGATTAATCATAGACAGATTTTGATACAAAATACTGTCTCTCTCTCTCTCTCATATATATATATATATATATATACACACACACATGTTAAAAGACTCGCATTCTATCTTTATTAAATGGAAAGTTAGAAAACAAGATAGATTACAAACAGGGGATGTGCTAACTCTGTCCATAAAAAAAAAAGAAATACATTCTACAAAATGCAGATCTAGACAACACAACCCATTGACAAAGAATACATGAAAATGCATGACACATCACTTGTAAGGTAACCACGGAAATGAGGATGGGATATATCACCTGTCACTTAAGGTCAACATGTGGCATCCAAATGGATTGCTCTCATCGCAAGGGAGTCAGAGACATCACAGAGGATGAGAACAACGAGTGGTACATCTGGCGAATAATCAATCCAAGTATATCACCTTTATTATTGGCAAGATTTTGTAAAGATGCAACAGACACACTACATCAATATCATTATAGAACACTATAAGCTATACATCACATTCTATCTGTCCAATACATCAATACCATTATAGAACACTATACGCTATACATCACATTCTATCTGTCCAATACATCAATACCATTATAGAACACTATACGCTATACATCACATTCTATCTGTCCAATACATCAATACCATTATAGAACACTATACGCTATACATCACATTCTATCTGTTCAATACATCAATACCATTATAGAACACTATACGCTATACATCACATTCTATCTGTTCAATACATCAATACCATTATAGAACACTATACATCACATTCTATCTGTCCAATACATCAATACCATTATAGAACACTATTAGCTATACATCACATTCTATCTGTTCAATACATCAATACCATTATAGAACACTATACGCTATACGTCACATTCTATCTGTCCAATACATCAATACCATTATAGAACACTATAAGCTATACGTCACATTCTATCTGTCCAATACATCAATACCATTATAGAACACTATACGCTATACGTCACATTCTATCTGTCCAATACATCAATACCATTATAGAACACTATAAGCTATACGTCACATTCTATCTGTCCAATACATCAATACCATTATAGAACACTATACACTATACATCACATTCTATCTGTCCAATACATCAATACCATTACAGAACACTATACGCTATACATCACATTCTATCTGTCCAATACATCAATACCATTACAGAACACTATACGCTATACATCACATTCTATCTGTCCAATACATCAATACCATTATAGAACACTATACGCTATACATCACATTCTATCTGTCCAATACATCAATATCATTATAGAACACTATACGCTATACATCACATTCTATCTGTTCAATACATCAATACCATTATAGAACACTATACGCTATACATCACATTCTATCTGTTCAATACATCAATATCATTATAGAACACTATAAGCTATACATCACATTCTATCTGTCCAATACATCAATACCATTATAGAACACTATACGCTATACATCACATTCTATCTGTTCAATACATCAATATCATTATAGAACACTATAAGCTATACATCACATTCTATCTGTCCAATACATCAATACCATTATAGAACACTATACGCTATACATCACATTCTATCTGTTCAATACATCAATACCATTATAGAACACTATACGCTATACATCACATTCTATCTGTTCAATACATCAATATCATTATAGAACACTATAAGCTATACATCACATTCTATCTGTCCAATACATCAATACCATTATAGAACACTATACGCTATACATCACATTCTATCTGTTCAATACATCAATATCATTATAGAACACTATAAGCTATACATCACATTCTATCTGTCCAATACATCAATACCATTATAGAACACTATACGCTATACATCACATTCTATCTGTCCAATACATCAATACCATTATAGAACACTATACGCTATACATCACATTCTATCTGTCCAATACATCAATACCATTACAGAACACTATACGCTATACATCACATTCTATCTGTCCAATACATCAATACCATTATAGAACACTATACGCTATACATCACATTCTATCTGTCCAATACATCAATATCATTATAGAACACTATACGCTATACATCACATTCTATCTGTTCAATACATCAATACCATTATAGAACACTATACGCTATACATCACATTCTATCTGTTCAATACATCAATATCATTATAGAACACTATAAGCTATACATCACATTCTATCTGTCCAATACATCAATACCATTATAGAACACTATACGCTATACATCACATTCTATCTGTTCAATACATCAATATCATTATAGAACACTATAAGCTATACATCACATTCTATCTGTCCAATACATCAATACCATTATAGAACACTATACGCTATACATCACATTCTATCTGTTCAATACATCAATACCATTATAGAACACTATACGCTATACATCACATTCTATCTGTTCAATACATCAATATCATTATAGAACACTATAAGCTATACATCACATTCTATCTGTCCAATACATCAATACCATTATAGAACACTATACGCTATACATCACATTCTATCTGTTCAATACATCAATATCATTATAGAACACTATAAGCTATACATCACATTCTATCTGTCCAATACATCAATACCATTATAGAACACTATACGCTATACATCACATTCTATCTGTCCAATACATCAATACCATTATAGAACACTATACGCTATACATCACATTCTATCTGTCCAATACATCAATACCATTATAGAACACTATACGCTATACATCACATTCTATCTGTTCAATACATCAATACCATTATAGAACACTATACGCTATACATCACATTCTATCTGTTCAATACATCAATACCATTATAGAACACTATACGCTATACATCACATTCTATCTGTCCAATACATCAATACCATTATAGAACACTATACGCTAAACGTCACATTCTATCTGTCCAATACATCAATACCATTATAGAACACTATACGCTATACATCACATTCTATCTGTTCAATACATCAATACCATTATAGAACACTATACGCTATACATCACATTCTATCTGTTCAATACATCAATACCATTATAGAACACTATACGCTATACATCACATTCTATCTGTCCAATACATCAATACCATTATAGAACACTATACGCTATACATCACATTCTATCTGTTCAATACATCAATACCATTATAGAACACTATACATCACATTCTATCTGTCCAATACATCAATACCATTATAGAACACTATTAGCTATACATCACATTCTATCTGTTCAATACATCAATACCATTATAGAACACTATACGCTATACGTCACATTCTATCTGTCCAATACATCAATACCATTATAGAACACTATAAGCTATACGTCACATTCTATCTGTCCAATACATCAATACCATTATAGAACACTATACGCTATACGTCACATTCTATCTGTCCAATACATCAATACCATTATAGAACACTATAAGCTATACGTCACATTCTATCTGTCCAATACATCAATACCATTATAGAACACTATACACTATACATCACATTCTATCTGTCCAATACATCAATACCATTACAGAACACTATACGCTATACATCACATTCTATCTGTCCAATACATCAATACCATTACAGAACACTATACGCTATACATCACATTCTATCTGTCCAATACATCAATACCATTATAGAACACTATACACTATACATCACATTCTATCTGTCCAATACATCAATATCATTATAGAACACTATACGCTATACATCACATTCTATCTGTTCAATACATCAATACCATTATAGAACACTATACGCTATACATCACATTCTATCTGTTCAATACATCAATATCATTATAGAACACTATAAGCTATACATCACATTCTATCTGTCCAATACATCAATACCATTATAGAACATTATACGCTATACATCACATTCTATCTGTTCAATACATCAATATCATTATAGAACACTATAAGCTATACATCACATTCTATCTGTCCAATACATCAATACCATTATAGAACACTATACGCTATACATCACATTCTATCTGTTCAATACATCAATATCATTATAGAACACTATAAGCTATACATCACATTCTATCTGTCCAATACATCAATACCATTATAGAACACTATACGCTATACATCACATTCTATCTGTTCAATACATCAATATCATTATAGAACACTATAAGCTATACATCACATTCTATCTGTCCAATACATCAATACCATTATAGAACACTATACGCTATACATCACATTCTATCTGTCCAATACATCAATACCATTATAGAACACTATACGCTATACATCACATTCTATCTGTCCAATACATCAATACCATTATAGAACACTATACGCTATACATCACATTCTATCTGTCCAATACATCAATACCATTATAGAACACTATACGCTATACATCACATTCTATCTGTCCAATACATCAATACCATTATAGAACACTATACGCTATACATCACATTCTATCTGTCCAATACATCAATACCATTATAGAACACTATACGCTATACATCACATTCTATCTGTCCAATACATCAATACCATTATAGAACACTATACGCTATACATCACATTCTATCTGTCCAATACATCAATACCATTATAGAACACTATACGCTATACGTCACATTCTATCTGTTCAATACATCAATACCATTACAGAACACTATACGCTGTACATCACATTCTATCTGTTCAATACATCAATACCATTACAGAACACTATATGCTATACATCACATTCTATCTGTCCAATACATCAATACCATTATAGAACACTATACGCTATACATCACATTCTATCTGTCCAATACATCAATACCATTATAGAACACCATACGCTATACATCACATTCTATCTGTCCAATACATCAATACCATTATAGAACACTATACGCTATACGTCACATTCTATCTGTCCAATACATCAATACCATTACAGAACACTATACGCTGTACATCACATTCTATCTGTTCAATACATCAATACCATTACAGAACACTATATGCTATACATCACATTCTATCTGTCCAATACATCAATACCATTATAGAACACTATACGCTATACATCACATTCTATCTGTCCAATACATCAATACCATTATAGAACACGATACGCTATACATCACATTCTATCTGTCCAATACATCAATACCATTATAGAACACTATATGCTATACATCACATTCTATCTGTCCAATACATCAATACCATTATAGAACACTATACGCTATACGTCACATTCTATCTGTCCAATACATCAATACCATTACAGAACACTATACGCTGTACATCACATTCTATCTGTCCAATACATCAATACCATTATAGAACACTATACGCTGTACATCACATTCTATCTGTCCAATACATCAATACCATTATAGAACACTATACGCTGTACATCACATTCTATCTGTCCAATACATCAATACCATTATAGAACACTATACGCTATACATATTATAGCTAATCAAGCTGAGAAAGCAATAGGTCACATGTCTGATCTCCGAAAGGTTACACATCCTGGTATTTCAGGCGGTACAGATTCACTGCCAATGAGAATTCCTCCAAAAATGTGAATAGTTGTCATAGATGATTTATTATAAACTCAGTAGCAGTAAAAAATTATTGTATAGTCTTGAAAATTATTAGTGTTGTTGTAGGGCAACAATACCCCAAGAAAATACCAGGATGTGTAACTTTTAGGGGTCATGCAAAGTACCAGGATGGGTGACCTTTAAGGGTCATCCAAACTACCAGGATGCGTAACTTTTAGGGGTCATCCAAGGTACCAGGATGTGTAACTTTTAGGGGTCATCCAAGGTACCAGGATGTGTAACTTTTAGGGGTCATGCATAATACTGATAACTTTATTGCCTCATTGTAAATAATTTTACATTGGGTTATAGCAGAAAGTGAAATTTTATGTGATAGAATGTATGTAAATAAATGAATAATATTAGTTCAAAAACCTCTCTGTTGTACATATATAGTCAGCTGAATTTAAAATAATGTTTAATAGTATCTCTACTTAAAAGAAAATATATGAATGGATTTTTACTGTTTTTCATCTTTCATCATTGATGAAATTTTGATTTTATTAAAGAATATTTTTGGTTCAGTTTCATATTTCTGACAAGTCAATAGAAAGTGTTTCTCGTCTTTGATTAAATTGTCATTACATCTTTGGAATATTCTGTCTTTTAATAGTCTAAGTTTGTTCTGGTTGCTAATTCTAAATTTTGTATACCAATTTATTTTATCGCAGTCTAGCTTATTCAAATATAACTATAACTTGTAGTCTGTTTTAAATTTTGTTTTTTTTTGTTTAAAATAATCTCTTCAAAAATTCACATATTTAATTTCAAAAGAGATTTTTAAAATGTTATTGATTTTACTTTTTTGTTTTCCACGATGAGACTTTTCTTGAATTTAGTGAGTTTTCTTGTAAAATTGATTGTATTGCATTTAACCATTTTATATTATTTGGTAGTTTTTGTTCTAGATAAGCCTGATTTGTTAGATTATCATCTGGGATTTCTTTCTTTGATGTGTTTAGTACTCTGGAAATCAAAGTGCACTATGAGTGGACTTCTAAGACTTTCCCTGAGAATACAGGGAATGTATGAAGAGGAAAGAGGAGATGTAGGAAAAGAAAAGTGGATAGATTTGGAAGGAGAGGGCTGCATGAGGGGAATAGTGTGGAGAGGCTATGAGGAGAGCAGGAAGGGAAGACAAAAAGCTGGAAAAGAGGAGAGGAGAGGGAAGCTGAGAGAAGGGAGAAAAAAGGGAATTGGAGAAGACGAGGAGAAGAAGGAGAGAGGAGAGGCGAGGAAAGGCAGAATTAGGACACAAGAGTTTGACGTGGAGCATTAAAAGTACTTAGTAAACCAGTAAAGTTAGCAGCGGAACAAAATGTACCATAAAGTGAACATTAATTTAACAGAGTGAATTAAATTGCAGCAACCCCCAACATCAGAAATGCAATTACTAGAATTAGAAATAGTGCTCTTGTTTTATTGATCGGCCTGTTCCTGTTGTTTCATGACAAGAATGTTAGATTGGGAGTGTTCTCACAACACTTGAATCAATTGAATTAAATTTTCAATAAACTAAAAGAGACTGGAGTACGATGGAGATGTGAATATATTTCAATGGACTACCAATTGAAAAAAATAGCGTACTGAGTCATGATTTGATTTGGGCTTGCATTGTTAAAACACAAAAATATCAATTCAAAAATCTGTGATTTATACAAAGATGTTCTCCTTAATGTCAATACCATGACTGAAGTTCTTTAGTTGCAGCAAGAAAACAGACAGACAATGAAAAACAAGATGCAATCTTCTAAACTACAGCATTATGAGTATCCCAGATGATAATATAGCGTAACGGAATTTTAGTACAAGAAGTCAATTGACGAGGCATATGCAGTCGATGTCGAAAATATTTAAACGTACTCAAAAAATGAAAGAAAACATACATAATTGTAGACTCTTTAAGTAGAGTACAGAATTTAACTCAAGGCTAGGTGTTGCCATGACAACTGACAACACTTGAATATCTTCGAGGAGAGCAGATATTTCTCATCTTCTATTTTCACATTTGCCTGGGGAATGTCAATGGCCATTGTAAATCATCTTGCAAATTTCACGTCTGCGTTTGTACGACCGATGCAAAACCTTTTTGAGTCTGGGGAGACGAGCTATTGACGTTAAAAATCATGGAATCAGACATTCTAGAAGTTGCAATAAATAGTCCAATACAATGCCACACAATTATAAAGGTTATTAATTATTGGAAGGCTGTGACGATATTTAAGGGTGATTATATTTCGAGAATAGGGTGAAAATAACATATTAGACTGATTTTATACTTATTTAAAGTCAAATAGAAATCACAGTGTAAATTACCAATCTAAAAATCTATAATCGTCAATACTTCGTCTGTGTAATTCCTTCATCACAAACACCCTGCAAATCATGTCAAGCACAAAAATGAAAATTTACACAATTTTTTAACTTTGAAAAAAAAGGATCCCACCAAAATGTTAATGCAAATTTTCATGCATTTTTCTAAGAATTTTGTTAATTTTGAAACAGGTGACCACAATTTTCTATTGTCTACAGGCGTTATTCAATATTTTTGATTCAAAGCTAAAACTTTTCATTGATGTAATTTTATAAATATATTCTGATATTTTCATATTAAGATTTTGTATTTTAAATAAACAAGTAAAATATTTGCTGTTACATGTATAGTGCATGCACGAACATGTATAACAGAGGCTAGTCTACAGTCAGAAGTAATGTTACAATAACACTGTACAGTAAAACCTTTTATTTTTACTGGTATTTAACTGCACTAATTTGATATTTAGAACATATTTACTGGGTTTTAAGTTCACAAAGTTATTTTTCTTATTTTGCATTTTATGTGTATTTAATTAATTAGAAAATTTTACTTATTAGCGAAAATAGTGAATAAATGATGCATTCAAAGTATGCATTAAAATACAATTGATGTACTTCTGGTGGAGATGCGCTCCTAATAGAGCAATTACAGTAGTAAACATTTTACTCTATATACCATATTTGGTCTATTAGAATCAGTAGTACATGTCGTCGAAAGTTGCATATTTTACAGATCCAGTATACAATAAATATTGGTTAACACGCGCTTCTAATAGAGCAAATACGGTACCTTAAATTTTGAGACATATTTTGCGAAATTTATCCCTTCGAGCATCATTCAAATTTGGCATCATCTACAAAATTATTTTCTAGTCTGCTTCTGTCCACATGAAATGTTAATAAAATTTGACAAACCTTTTGATCAAAAACTAAAAGCAATATCTGAACTAGTCTGTAAGGGCTAAAATAATGATGAGATTTAGTGAAAATTTTACAAAATGTAAAAATATTTGCACTAAATTTTGAGACGGGAAAAATATCTGGCACTCAAAGGGTGAAATAGTTCAAAGGTCACTCAAATGGAATAAAATTGATCAATTCATTAGCCTTCACACGACAAGGTGAGAAATGAAACACTACGCTTCATTAAGTTTTGAATAATTAAATACAAACCACTGAACAGACAGATACATGATTATACTGCAGATGAGGTGAAATTCAACTCAAAATAGTTACCAGGAAATATTTTATAAATGAAACCATAATAGGCGTGTTCTTAATATTGATAATTTTTGAATGTTTACAGACTTCATTGATCTATCTGATTTGTTCCAATTTTATGAATAATTTCTGAGTTATGTGTTTATATGCAAAGAAATCTATTGAAAACTTTCTATCCTGCCTACTCTAGCTGACATCCCAACATTAGTTTAGTACGTAGTCACTGATTTTCGTCTAATTGTTCATAATATTGCATCACTCTTTATGAATTTTTACAGTAGTTTAAGACAAAATCGCATGGCAAAAGGTTAATGTCACATGAAATGCAATGTAAAAACTAAGGTACGAGTAGTCACCATTTTGTTGAAATCAGTTACGCGATGGAAACTGCAACACACACTATTATGGCACATACATTCCTTGAGAGCCTGAAAGAAAGAGGCTAAGTCACTGATTGATTGATTGACCTTTGTTTACTTGTAAGATATAATAATATTACATTACTCTCTTCTGATGTTTAACAGTAGCCTTTATTTAGTGTTGACAACACTGTTGGTCAGATTCATCTATACACGATTTGTGACTTTATGCCGGGCATTCTACATCTATAGTCATTGTATCAAGCAGAGTGATGATCATGTAAATACATTTGTAGTGGGAATAGAGAGAAATACAAGCTAATTAAGATCTGTTATGTACCGTATTTGCTCTATTAGTATTGCATATGCATACTAGTATGTAAATGACAACATGTGTCTTGTAGTACAAATACGACACATGTGTTTCTGTTGGAAACATGCTTCTAGTACCGGTAGAGCAAATATGGTGTATAGAACTCACTCTGATCAATTTATGCTTTTATAATTGTCATACTTCAGGACAAGGTTTACAGTAGTTTAATTATTTTTTTGAACAATCAATTAAGTCAATGACCAGTATTTATCATACAAATTTCAATGTAGGTAATTTCCTCAAGATGGTATAATTGAATTCTACTGCCCTCTTTACCTACCGGTACATTTGTACCTGGTCATTAACCTCATGAATAACAAGATCATTTTTGTCACTATGTGTACATATTCAAGCAAATATAAATATAATTATGATAAGAATATGTAGCTAATTGTAAATTAGAATCATTATGCCAAAAAATTATACAAAGTTGCTTTAAATTGGGAAATGTTACTGGGGGTAATCTAAATTCTGACCACAAAATTCTGACATGAAGAGTTATACAAGAGGAACTTTCTGTTAGTTGCATAACATATTTTCTATAAAAACTATGATATAAGAAGATAAATTTATTCTAATTATTATCAACTAGATGTATCAGATAATGTTTGTCGCGATTATTAGATTAGATTAAAAATAGAATTGATACAATCGTGGCATGAGATATACCACATAGGAAAGATCAAATAAAGACGTGGGCAGATGATATAAACTTTTTTTAAACTCAACTGCAATATTTTGCTGGTTTAGTTTATTTCATAAACAGCGACCTTGAGAATTAAACTCAATGCCACAACAGTTATAAATACGGTTGACACTTTTTTCAGTTTACACATTTGTTTGTCAGAATCGAACATCTTCACGAATAACCAATCGTCTGATGTAATGCTCTGTGACGTATTTGAAACAGATGTTCTTTTGATCATTCTGAAATAATTAACCTTTTCGATACCAGATTTCCTCGGCAAGATTTTTCTTAACTTTTATTTGTATTCTTCAATATTTCTGGAAATGAACCCTAATTTTAAGGGCCAACAGACAATATTTGATTTGATTTTTGGTTTTTACTCATTGAAAAAATTTGGCTGTTTTTGTGCCAATCTTCTGACAGAAAGTGCAGATTAAAAATGGTACTATTTTGTTAATTTGTGATAAAAAAAAAGGAACTGGTGGTGAAAAGGTTAAATAATTAACAAATATTAAATATTGTTATATATTTACCCATTTATGTCACGTCTGAAGAAACAAGAATACTACCATCATGATGCATGCTTACTGCAAGCAGATAAATTGAGCACAATGATGAACAGACGCCGCAGGCTATACACGAATTATGGCTATTTTTAGGTACAATGTACGTACATACAGCCCGACAAGCTGCTGGTATACAATATTTTACAATAGTGGGATCTATAAGAAATAAAAAATCACTTTTGGAGTTGCATCCTTTTAATATCATGTTCCAGGAAATGGTGCATTATGGGAGTTTTAAAATCAGGTTTTGTAGTATGTTACAGGACTGTACCTCATTACTGTACGGGGCTTAATTATATTGGCTGGTATTTATTTTCACTAATTTTATGGACAGCTAAATGCACTAAATTGAAACTCAATGAATATTTAAATTTAACAATAAAAAGTATTGTTTCCTTCATAAACCAGTAAATATCCCTGCAATCTCAAATCAGCTAAAATTAACCACAGTGAATATTCACTCCCTATAGCATGTTTCTTTTTCACTGTGAAATCCACTAAAATTAAATCTACTTCACTAGAAAATTTTTGAATTTGACCAAAAATTAAAGTAAGTAACTCAAATTCCAAAAAAAATAAATGCTTTTACAGTGAGTAGCACATAAGAGCTATTAAATTAAACTAGGGAAATGCACACAAGTAATAATTCTAAAGTTTTCTGCTAGTATTATAAACTTAAAATACTTACATTAATTTCACAGAGTGCATCTCAAAGAACAGAGATATCTTTAGCTGATAGGCTTCTGATCTTAAATTTTTAATTTTAAATATGTATTCCCAATTTCTATTTCATATGCCTTACAGTACAAAGCTAGAAGTTCTTTCCAAGCTTTTTTTGATTAATACTTTAAATTATGAAAGAAAAGAAAAAAGTTAGACTGATTGATTATTTTGGGAATCAAATATTAATTTAAACTGGTAAATATTTAAGAAAGAAGTTTTAAGATAGTAAAATCACTGAGGTGAGTCATACACTTTCGATACTCAAGTATGTTGAATGAGAAAACAAATCTAATTCTTTGAACCAAATGTATATTTGATCAAATTTGATATATTGTCCAGTTTCAGTCAATGAATCAAGTCATATTAAGGAGGTTCAAACCGAATTGAAGATTAGGAAAAGACCTATAATATATGCAAATGAACTTTGAACCAATCGTGTATTTGATCAAATTTGATATATTGTCCGGTTTCAGTCATTGAGGCGAGGCATATTTATAGTAGAATACTCCTGGTGAGTTTTTTTTACTTGTGCGCATATTTTAGCACATATGGCAGTAGCAATATTTTGTGTTATAATCTGTCTACAATTATTTGTTTTAGTCAAGAGTATTTTTTGGTTCACTGTCAATCTGTTTTTTGAGAAAAATGGTAGAATTTTGTTTTAAAATTTATTTTTTGTAGCAGTGGTTTCCATAGAGCATGATGAAAAACTTCAATAAAAAGCTTCTACTGGTAAATATAGTGTCAGTTTAATCAAAAAGTACATGTACCTTGTTAGACACCTGTTATATATCTTTTTTGCACCAAATGTCACCAAGCCAAATTATGAGATATTTATGTTCTTTAGAAAACAATTATAGTAAATTGCCCTAAAACAGACAAAACATGCTATTTTCACTACATACTGTACACTGATTTGTTTTGAACGGAATAAGGTGATCCCACATTTAAATTCCATTTTCTTCATCTTTGCGATATGAAATACCAAATATGTAAAAATGAAGAAAATTACATTATTAAATTATATTTTTACTTCTGTGTAGCATTCTACTGACCCGATTTGATAATGAAATGACCTGTAAAATATGCAAATGAACTTAATTATCTATACCAACTAATGCCAATCAAGGTGCTTCAATTGAATATGCTGCCCCTACCAGAGATACGATACATGTACGTCGGCAACAAACTCGCAATGATGTCGTCGTCAAGATGCTGCCCCTACCAGAGATACGATACATGTATGTCGGCAACAAACTCGCAATGATGTCGTCGTCAAGATGCTGCCCCTACCAGAGATACGATACATGTACGTCGGCAACAAACTCGCAATGATGTCGTCGTCAAGATGCTGCCCCTATCAGAGATACGATACATATGTCGGCAACAAACTCGCAATGATGTCGTCGTCAAGATGCTGCCCCTACCAGAGATACGATACATGTACGTCGGCAACAAACTCGCAATGATGTCGTCGTCAAGATGCTGCCCCTATCAGAGATACGATACATATGTCGGCAACAAACTCGCAATGATGTCGTCGTCAAGATGCTTCCCCTGATACGCTAAGTTTACAAATCTGAAATCAACTAATGCCCTCAAAACACGTTTGCACTGAAACGCATATCACTTATCTTGAACATGTGCATCCCAAATACCCCCTCAAGCAGCCATATAGTTACTATTATCTTAAGACGACAGACGTACCATTATAGATACATAGACTGATAGAGAATATTTGCGAAGAAAGATTATCTCGGCATTCAGTTTCAAGCACTTCTAATGTAATGTACAATCAATATAATAGCCATTCCACCACAAAAATTTAATTATCCAAAACAAATTTGAATTTTCCAAAGTTCATATCAGGAAGATAATTAAAATATTGGATGCTAGAACTAATGGAAATATTTTTTTACAACTAATATGATTAATATTATTAGTAGTTCATCGGATTAGTCAGGATTTTAGGTCAATAGTTCACAGCGAGATAAGCAATAGCAACTATGATTTGAATGGGGAAAAATAAACGCTGACAAACATTAGGGCAAAACTGTTGTCAGATTTATGCTAACCAAGTTCTATAATATTTTTTTCGTTCTCTGGTTGGTTTTACAGAGCACATTTCATTGAAATTGAACATAGCAACCGAAGTTCATAGCCATTTCTCATTCAGTACATCTAAAGCCAGGAGAAAAAATTCTTTGTTTCTCGTTTCATGGAAATTTTAAAATTAGGCAATTTTTTTTTTTTGAATACTGAGCTGAGGGGGGAAATTTTAGACAAGCGCGAGTACAAGCACTTTTTGGAATGCTTTAGAAGGGAAAAAAACGTCTGAGGCACACAGTTCAAAATTATGCGCACGGAAACAAGAAACAGACTGAGATATTTTTTTTCTCAGCCTAAAGCACATTATCACAGATATAGCTGTAAACCTGGAATTGCAAGCATTATATTCCATATTTCGTATTTGCTCTATAGGTGATATTCAGGTCACTTTGAGATCACACATATTGCGTAAAAAGTGCAGACCAAAAAAAAAAAAACAATTTGATTTTGAATTTGGATTACCCCCGGTACAGCTCAATGTTAAATGCTATTTCTTTTGAGAAGGAAATATTGTAATAAGATGCACTTTTGTCATCAAAAATCACCATCATATGTGTATACATTTATAAGCATGAAAATACCACCTAAATACTTTTGCATTTGTAGAACATCATGACCTCTGTTTGTTCATTTTTTACATTCCATTTCACACATAACGCGTGATCTCGCGGTGATTGGAAAATAGCCTAGTAAAGAGTGTTTGGCGGTTAAAATAATTAAGTCATATGTTAATGATCCAGCATACACCAAATATAATATTTATGTATAACACTTTATGAATATATAATTACTTATAATCATCTTTGTAAAATGAATCAAAACAAAAATGTAATATCTTTTTCCCGAATAAAAAAGTATATTATTTATTTATAGTTATGGAGAGTTACAAATTAGCATGTACATGCATGGCTATACCGTAGTGGTAAGTGACACGTGTCGGAAGGTCACAGACGCAGGGTAAGATAAGGTCAGATAAAAATTGTTAGATATGCCAAAAATGAAAATTTTTAAATTATTGTAAATAGGTTATTTTAATATCTGCAACAAAATAGAATAATTATCTAAAGAACACCCACAATTTAAAAACAAAATATGGTATTACTACAAGAAAAAACAACTGATTACATATTTTCAAAAAGGTTTACATAAACAAATTAATGTACACAGCAACCTATTACCATCTAATTACCAAGCAATGGGGTGAATAAGTAGACGCCTACAAAGATGCATGCTACGACTGATTTGACCACCATTATTAAACCATCATTGCCGATAATCCTCCATCTGTTACACTTGTTCAATTCATTTGATGTATTAAAAGTCACACTGCTGCAAATCTATAGGTATTAAGCAGCAAATAAATAATTGATCTATTTATACACATTTATATCTCTGTATGTGGTTAAATATTTGTCCAGTACATTGTATACTACATTGATACCATATTTGACCTATAAGAAACATCTTTATCATCATTCAAAATAAATAACTCGATCGGGAAAAAGGTGCATCTCGATCGGGATATATAACCTGATCAGAATAATTCTTATCTCTATTACCCGGTACAACATTTACCATTAAACGCTTCAGCACTCTAAACAGACATGGCACGAAAGAAAACAGACATGTACACTTTCATCTCTTCAAGACCTAAAAAAAAAGGCAGTGTTCCAATGGATTTTAATTTTTGATACCTCTTGTTAAAAGATTTATTTGATTGAAATATTTTTTTATCCTGATTTGGGAGGGGGGGTTGTCTTGTCTCGGTCATTTTAGTGTGCCGAAAATTTCAATTGAAATACTAATATTGTTTCCAATAGACAGTTACTAGTCCTAACTGATAGAAGAGTATGTAATTTCAAGTACACATGTCAAGTAAATAAATAGTATTAAATGCTTATTCAAGGGCCCATTATATTTTACTTTGTTTACGTGTAGGTCCAGAATGTGTCACTGCAAGTTAATGTTGCGTCTCTGATTTGGAGTGATTTTGAGTTGCTTATGATCATAAAATCTACATGAAATTAATGCTCATGTAAAAGTAATAACCCCTGCCAAATCTGTGTTTGTCACTTAGTATTGCATATTTCACTCTATATATGTGCTCCCCTGCAGCTCACGCATAAATGTCTTAAACCGTACAATTTCTCATGGTACATGTATGCCCGCCATCGACATTAAAGTTATTTTAAAGTTGATTGAATAGAAAATAAAACCCTGTGCTGTAATGAATAAAGAATTGTAAATGCTCAGCAAGATATTGTGGTCATGAAAACAGTACATCTATCTGGTTATTTTGTTTATTGTGTATTTTACGATGAACAAAACTCAATAGATGATTTTCTGTTCGGGGACTAATGTCTGCTGCGAAAATCGTACATTTGATTTTGAATTGAATTTTTTTTATAGCTCAATGTAGAAAAGTTAGTCTTTGAAGAGTGAAATAGTATAGTTAGATATGCTTACTTCATCAAACCTGACCATCATGTGTGTGTAGCATATTATTAAATATTAAAATATGTTTGCATTTGTCGAATCCCACGCAATGTTTGACATCGCTACAATGCTAAGACCTGCGTTTGCCTGTTTTTTCCGTTCAATTTCATACATAACGTGGGATCTTACGGTGAACAGATAATGTCTTATCTAGGTGCCATATAAGGCTAAAATATGTGATATGTAAACAACAACAAATGTTACATAATATATCGTGCATATACATGGATTTATTATTCCATGCCGTCACTTTTATGCAACTTGATACATAGTATGATTAATATTCTAGATATTTTTGCACTCCAGTGCAGCTTATACAAATGACACTTGCGGCCACCTGTTGAAGCTGCTGGATTACGTTTAAAATGTCTACGAGTGTTTTGGAGAGTAAACTTTAAATAATCAGCTGAAGTAAAATCAATCCGTACATTAAGGTAGAATATTAAGATGAAAATCTTTTTAACCAAAATTATGATAAGAACTACAATATTACTAGAATTTTAAATTCGAGTGAAAAACAAGACTAATCAATATTCACAATAAGGCAATATCAAAAGTGCAAGGAACCAGCAACATATTGGCCAAAACAATTTTTTCAACAACTTGAAACAAAATCACTTCAGACAGCACACTGCCTGGTAAAGATAAAAACATGTATAAAATTGAGTTTAGAAATTCACGCAAGGAATTTTGATGAACGCACTCAAATACCAGAATTTTTAACAAATATTCTGAATTACATTTTAAGAAGAAGACAAAAATACTCCTTTTCATCAAAAATAATGCAGTTACTGTTTTGATATGAACAAATATGAGAGGGATACTTACACGCCAAATACAGCAGCATTGACGCCAGCAAATGACGTAAGATAGGCGTTAAGGTTTAAACCAATAGCAAGCAATCTTGTAGTTAAACACTCGCCCTTTCATAATTCATGAAATCTTCTTTTCCAAGTCTCAGACAGCGACAAGTGAAAGCCACCAAGTAGTATGCTGCATTGCCATGGGAGACTTGCAATTAATATTGATAGAATGATGAGTCTGCGCCACCTTATCTAGACTTTTCTTATCAGAATTATGTCAGCCGTACGTGTTCAGCAGTGTGATAACTGTTCTATACACTGAATAATATTAATATTTAATAAGACAGGCAGGCATATACCGTAAATCTTTGCGGACAAAGTTTGAATGATAGAGGGCGCCCTACAATTTATTCTAAAATATGCTTGGAGATTTATCAACAATTGACCTCAAAGTACATGGTCATAATGCTTAGGCAACGCTGATTAGAATCTTACAAATTATGAATTTGCTAGAAATTGTAATAATGCAATCCTACAAATTATCTATTTTTTCTGTAATTTCTTTTAATTTTGACCAGTATGAATCTGACACGATTTTAATAACATTTTTTTAGGCGATACCGGTAGATAGAAATATTCATTTTCACCACCAGTTCCCTCTTTTCATAACAAATTCACAAAATATTCCTGTTTATATTCTGCACTTTCCTCAAAAATAGACAAATTTTTTGAGTAAAAACTGAAAATTGTCTCAAATTTTGCCTGTTAGCTTCAAAATAAAGGTTCATTTCCAGAAATATTGAAGTATATAAGAAAGAAGTATAGAAAAATTTGGACAAAAACGACTGGTGGTGAAAAAGTTAACCGATGAAGTATTCCAGATAAAGCAATTTGAAGGCATTTTTTCATTAATACCAAAAATTACATAAATATGCACTTTGAACAGTGTGAGTTGACATGTGTCACAGCTGAGAACAACATGGTGTGTGGCCAAAAAAAATTTGCTGGAGCTTTAGTGTTTTAAAAAATGGTGGGGTGACATAATTTGTCTTAATTTCTTAAAATCACTTTTTTCTATTTACAACAAATTTTCAAAACTAGAAAAGATGTGATGTGTTCCGTGTTCCTTTCAAACTGACATGTGCGATGATGACCAGAATAAAATCAATTTTTTTGTTTTCCATTATTATGGTTTTGATTGATCGGCTATAATTACCATAAGTGGAGTTAATTATAGTATTTAAAAAAAATAGGTATAGGTGGATGCCATGGCCATTATGAAATAAATCAGTCAGGCATCAAACTAAATGACATTATAAATGGAATTTGAAAATATATGACATAATGTTTTGTGGTGCCATTACTAATAACATGATGTATTGTGCCACATATTATTAAAATAACTCACCTATGATAGGAATATTAGGTTAGTATTATTACGAGTTCGGTAAATATCAAAAGCAATAGTGATGAATAAATTAAAGTTTAAAACTTATTACTTGAGTGATTAAAAAAAAAAAATGGCATATATTCACGCTCTAAAAAAATATGAAATATTGCATTATAAATGAATAGGGTTTTCAAAATTGCATGATTATAGACAGCTTCCAGTGGAAGTCAGTCATACCATATAGATTAAAGTACACAGATGATGACTTGAATTATTCACAATATTTCAAGTATAATAGAAAAAAAATTAATATTTTATCCATATCTTTTCACTGACACTGTTTTCCATCAAAACATAAAAATATGATTGCAATTTCATGCGTTAATTTAGATTTTCAGACCTTTGACCTATTGAAGGCACAAGTCAATTTTCGTAACATTTCGCACAAAAAAACCCACACATCTTGACCTACACCTGTAGCCAATTAGAAATCATGTCCATTTGAATCAAAATTAATATAGAAATTATAGAAAATGAATAAAAGTAACATAATGTGGCCAAAAAATTTTGGCGGGAAAAATTTGCCTGAAGCATGAAAATATGCAATTTTAATTTAACAATTATTTTTAAATGTGCATATCGTGAGGGATTGTTTTTATTGCGATGATGTAACTTAATACTTGTCATGATATTTTAATTTAGACAATTTGAAATATGATAACACATTGCTCAGTTGTAGCCTACACTGCAGTCATCTAACACTTGTGTTTGGTAAACGATCCATAATATAACAACATTTTCTGGCTGGTATACATAAACAGAAACATTCTGAAAAAAATAAAATTCTCCCTTAATTTTTCAACCTTGTTAATACCAGATATCTTTCCCGCATAAAATTTTGTGTAAATATTTTCATATTTTCAAAAAATGTTCAATAAATGTTATTATCATTTTGGAAAAGTTTCAGATATTTATTTTATTATTTGATCAAAACGTTTGTAAATTTGTATCAACATTTCATGTGGGGAGACGCAGACTATACAAAATGGTTTTATAGATGGTGCCAAAAGTTGACAAATGGAGCTCAAAAGGATTGATATGTACTTATATTTTAAGTTTTTTGAAGTTTGGTAATAGTCATAAAATACACAAGAGTGTGGGTATGTGTTCTCTTCTGACAATCTGAGATAAAAAGTTACATTTTTTTATTTATTTATAGAGAATTTCCTTTTAGACTCTCTGATATAATTTTTGTACAATTTCGTTCATACCGGTAGAACAGGAAATATTACCTAATGTTAAAAGGGAAAATTACATTACTTTCACTTCCGAGTAGTCATTTCCTTTTTTCAACAATTACAAAAATTTAGGCTGAAATACTAAAATTCTCATTCATCCATCCGCTATGAAAATTGGTCACAAAACGTACATCTGTACAAACAAAACGTAAAAATTCTGGGTTAATTATGAATCTGCTTTGAATTCTGAAACATTGAAAGTAGTAAAATAGGTCACAAATTCTCAGTAAATTATGCGTCTGCTCTGAATTCAGAAACGTTGAAGGCAGTAAATCGGTCACAGACCACACAAATTCACAGGTAATTATGCGACCACTCTGAATTCAGAAACAACGAAGTATTCCTTCAGACAAATTTTGTGCTTTTCAATAAAATTATGGTCCTTGAAAACACTCGAATTATGAAATCACAACAATTTCTTGGAACTAAAAGTTAATAATTTACAGTACGTCTCCAGCATTATATTTATGTCACAAGAAATTTCGCATTTACTATCTACTGTCATTTCACAAAGAGTAAAATTACAAACTACAGGCTTATCAGGGTAGTTAAAAATTTAATATTTATTTATTTATTTATTTATTTATTTACAATTTACCATACATGAAAATGTATGTAATTTTTACTTCCAAGCAATTTACAGTAAATTTAGAATTGGGAGGATGCATCAGGTGAAAGTTCCTGCGGAAAAAATACACAGTGGCTATTGTATGGTTATACCTGTAGCCATGGAAGTAAACCATAACACTTGGTTGGCTCGGGTGAACTGAAATGATCTAATAGTAGTTTTTCTTTAATAGTATACGACTAAAAAACCAAGGTGAGAAATGCTGGTTTTGAGCGCGATTTTGATACTATTATAGTTTCGTAATTTGAAATGATTAATTGTCTCTATTTGAAGGCTATATGTCAAAAATACTTGTGGGTGATTTTCACAAACATCTTTTCAAAACATGCATGCATGAAAGCACAGAATAGATATGATATCATAACTCATGTATTAAAATACATACTGTCAGTTCTGAATGGTTGGTACATATGTGTTTATCGTGACAGCTATCATCGCGGTCTAATTAACATCAACTCAACCATGACGACAGAATAATGAGATCACTAATCATAGGATGATTAGGGATTATTACAAATACATATTATAATTACCTAAATTACCCTTAAACATATTACTGCACAAATTAGTGCATTGCCATGGATCTGCTTAAATAGATGACCGTATTTGCTCCATTACATGTAGTTACACATGCATTTTTTTAAATACCAGATTTCGATACATGCATAAAATAATTAAGCCATAATTTAATGATCTAGCATAGAATAAATGATTTTTTTATTTGATGTGTATTCTTTATCTCAAGTCTTTTATCAATAAACACTTACAAATTATCTATGGTAAAACTATCGTATTTCCTCTATTAGTAGTGCATATGCACTTCCGTAAATGACATGGGTGTGTTTTTGTTTTAATTAATCACTCTCTTTCGCTCCATCGCTCTGACTTTTATTAATAGATGTAAAATGATACATATTTAATGAGACAATTAAATTTCTCTTTGGGTCATCATCACTGCATATTAGCTTTAAAACGAGTGGTGTGAAAAATAATACGTAGTTTTATACAAGCAGGGATCAAAATTGGCAGATGTCCAGTAATGTCTTAGCAACCACTTTTGTCTTTGAAAAACCAGATAAGAAAAATGGTTGCCCATTAGGACAACCATGAAAATAAATACAGTGACTAGAATATTACACATACATGTACATGTAGTCCCATGAAGTATTAACAGACTTTAACTTCACATTTTCAATATTTCTGGAAATGAACCCTAATTTTAAAGCCAAAAGACACAATTTTAGTCAATTTTCAAGTTTTTACTCTGAATGTGATGAAATTGTTATCGAAAAAATTTAAAAATAATTAACAAATAATCTTCACCATTTGAAATTGTATTACACATACATATTAACAAACGAACAGTAATGTTTATAAACTACACGTAACTTAACTTTACCTTACCAAAATACTGGTTTCCTTTTCGGGCAAAAATCAAACAGGAATATTCAAGACTGATCGACTGCCACACATGTACAGTGTTTCAAATGTTAGAACGCAGAGAGTGCCGTACTGGCACATCTATATCTTAGTAAATAGCCGTAACAGGTGTGAAATAAGCAACAGCATGTCTAACGCAAAATGTCAACATAGAGTAAAAATAGCCTACCAGCAGAAACTTATTGGTCGATATGACGAGAGTATAACGTCCTTGGTCTGAGTGCATGGAGATCTTGATAAACAATAAAACGGAAACGCACCTGTGGTGTTTGGCTTGTAATACGCATATAAATTCTTCATTATAATTATGGTATATATATTTTATGAATGTTGCACAAAGTGGGAGTGGCTTATTTTGAAAATGAGCCTGTATTCATAAGAGAAATATATCATATACAGCGGTTAAAAAAATATTACATGTGTGTATACAATTACAAAGTGTAAGTCATCGAATCTGAATCATATCACGTCATGACGAAATTAACACTAATTATTGGCGAATAAATCAAGAGTTGATGCAGGTAGGTCAGGTATGGACAGAGTAATGACTTCCTCGTAGCGTTTATTTTTACTCTGTTGGCTATTTTGACTTGGTTATACCAGTGAATAAATTCAAAATCTAGTTCTTTGAGGACCTCCAGTTTTGGTTTCAGAATCTCACATAATCCATGGGTGTTATCAGATAACACGTTGGCAACATTTCAAAAAATTTCTGTGTCAAAAAAAAAGAATTTCTGTGTTAAAACTTTAACCATTCCATCTTCAAAACTTTTGGTATATGACATTGTTATATGTCAATTTTAATCAAAATTTGTCTAGTATTTTGATTAATAAATTTTTTTTATTGATTGTGAATGCAACTCAAAATTGGTATAGAATTCAGAGAACACAAAGAGTAATTACACAATTAACATTATTGATTTTCAAGAGAATATTAGAAATACATCCTCAGAGAACTTAAACCCTGAAACTAAATAAGTTTATTAAATTTCATTTCCACAAAAAATATTGTAGTATTAACAAATCTTGCCAATCAGGGACCTTCAGGACACTGGTAGTCATAGCAACAACAATCCAATTTCAAAGTACAAGATAATGATCAAGAAAAAAATGTCCTTCTGAAAATGTTATGAGTAATGAAGTACCATTATGCAGCCAACAGCTAAAAATGGTTACCGGTAATTAATATTTCAACAAAATGTCAGAAAAATTTCATACATTATCAAGAATTATTGATGAAGCATATTGGGTGAATATTTCATCTACATCTTGTATATTTTCCATTTTTTTTATTTATTTATTACGCAGATCAATTACAAAAATGGAATGAGGGAGAGTTCTAGCCATCCAACAACTTGTATACTGCAGGACAGGGAAAGCACACAAAACTGGAGTTTTAAATCCTGGCTGCTGAATTCTGGGAGAACAACTATAAATACTGTTGAGTGTGTAGCTAACCACGGGAGAAAATTTAAGCCACACAATTATTTTAACTGACATGCAACAGCTGGCAAATTTTTAATCAGCACACGGAATGAATAAAAGAAATACAGTTATCAAGACACAAACCATCATTCTTTCCACTAAAATAATTGAGTAACATTTTTATGCATTTTACCTTAATTTCTTTTTTATATTTTGCAAAGTTATTGACGGGTTCTGTTTTCTGAAAGGTGACAAAAGTGAACTTTTGAAAGATTCGCTTATGACAGAGTAGTTAATTGATTCATTGTATATTTGTTATTCTTTCGTTCATTTCCAAGAAATCCTAGATGTGAGAAACGACTTTACAGTTTCCCTTTTGTATTTCCTTTAAACATTGAAAAACTATTCATTTACTTTTCAGAAAAAAGGAAATAAAATAAAAAACAACAACATATTGGTTGCAGCACCAGATATTTTCAATAAATAAATAATTTTGAGCTCCTTTTCTAAAAACAAATGCAACATTTAGTTTATTTTGCCTTTTATCAGAATTTTGCTGGTTACACTATAAAACCATATGGTCTATGCTTGTAAAGGTATGTACCGGTATATGGTCTGTATGTGTGTAAAGAAAACAGGTGACTATCCTTGGCTAAATAATTCTTTAATAACATAAGCCAAATTGCTGGTCAGCAGACCTTTTGCTTATCACTTATTTCAGCAATTGCACATTGCCTTCTGCCGATGAATTTTCTGAACCTACAATATTTTAGCAGAAAAAGAAGAAGAAAAATCGCATGAAAAAAATATATAGCCCCAGCACCCTCTCCACCTTAAAGAACACACATTCCTTAATTTTTGGGAGGTATTGTTCTCAAACAAATTACTTTACTATATTTTATTTAGAACAATAATAAAAGAAATTTAATTTGATAGTAAATTTGTATTCCCAGAAATTACCAAAAAGGTTGAGTCATTTAGAAAGAACATTTACTTGACACTTATTTTCAATGAGTTTGTAACATGATATACTTGTAGTGTTACTCATTTTCCCAATGTACACAGTAGACTGCACGTACCACAGCAATTGAAAAACATGCCACAAGGCAATGATGCATGACCACCATATTGTTTAAGATATTTGGGCTACCATTAAAACATGTATGATCGGATTTCTTTGACTTTACTATCCGGTTTTATTTACGTTGTTTGTTTAGAAAGCAACGATAAAGATATATATTTCTTTTCACAAAAAACATTGGTAAAAATCAATAAAAAGTGATTTATACGATAAAAAGAATCTCATCATATCTCAAAGTTTCCTTTGGTTAAGTACATATAATGAAAAAATAAGACAGTTATAAGATGGGCACCGAGCACCAAGTGCTGTCTAAACTGATATGACATGCCACTGACGCAAAGAGGTTTCTGTGATGCTACTAGTTGTGCTAATTCACTGGCATGCCATTCACGTAACAGAAAATCATACAATGATATAGTGATGTTGAGAAATGTTTTACTAAACATGTTATGAAATTTGGAATTTGGTATTAACAATGAAATTCACATTTTATAAACACTTAACGTGTGACCAGATCAATAATTATATGCAACACTTTTGAAACAAAAATTTATGATGAATTTTACAATTTATTAGATTGTCTGAACGACATTAACAAGTCAGTCTTTGCGAGTTGTATATAACAATAGCAAACACAATTACATTCCGTGATACTATGCCATGTACTTGGGACAAACAAATATATTTAAAACCATGAAGACAACTGTGTGAAGAACAGTAACACACGGTGATAGAAGTGACGTTCAAGTCCGCGATGACTATGCCATGTACTTGGAACAAACAAATATATTTAAAACCATGAAGACAACTGTGTGAAGAACAGTAACACACAGCGATAGAAGTGACGTTCAAGTCCTTGAAACATACCAGGAAACGAATGATGACCGAGTCCTTGACACTTATTACACATGAATTTCAGAAAAATACACTTAATGCATAGTATCCGCTATTGATGAATGTTTTAAGGTAAAAAAAAATTTGAGAGCTTTTCCGTGTTCAGCGCCAAGCAATTAAAGCTTGGTAAATAATATTCTGCATGATTTATTAATAAAATAAACATATTCAACTTAAAAATCATGAAAACTGCATGTCACAAAATTGACATAGCAGAGCCAAAGCTATTATTCCTGTGTGATGTCAATATCAACGACTAAAAACTAAATTTGAGTGTGTATGTATCTCATTAAGAAAATAGGAAATCATAGTTGAAGTATTTGTATAAATTATTCTTGTATCCTGCATTTAACCCTTTGACCGCAATTTTTTCAGTAAAATTTTAATGCAATATTTTGCGAATTTGTATGCATTTTTCTATATATTCTTTAAAGATTTTGAACCAAATAGACATAATCTACTATTGGCTACATATATTGATCAAGATTTTGGGAAGATTATGAAACAATTATGAGAGTTTAAAATTTATGATTGGTCACGAAAGTTGACGATGTTATCAGAACTGTGCAATATTTAAGTTTTCTATTGTTCTCTAGTCTTACATTATGCACTACACAGTACATGACACAGTACATGACACACAGTTCATTCAAATAAAATAAACTAAGCTCACAGTCGTAACTAGTACTTTATCGTCACAAAAATAAAACCTTTAACAATTTGTTTGAATTTACGAGCGTGCCAGTGACAGTGTATTAAAATGGCTTAGAGCAGATCTTTACAAATTATCTGACTGCTATCAATACAACTATTTTTATTGCATCCATTTTAAATTAATTTTTTTATTTTGGTAAAAAAAAACTATAAAAAGTTTATGGAGGAAGAGACACAAAACAAAACAAAACAAAACAAAACAAAACAAAACAAAACAAAAACAAAAAAAACAGGGAAAACACAAATTAAATGGAATGGGAATTGTCTAAATTAATAATTAATAATTTGCAATTGGTTGCACTTGGAAAATGTTGACAGACTCAATATAATGAAAGTGATCAGCAACAACATAATTAGTTTGTTGCTTGTGTTTATAATTGTTATAAATTTTGTTTCATGGTCCAGATCTCTGAATAATTCCAGACTATTTTAATTGCAAGAACTTTCATACAACGCTTGTCTCTCTGTTTTATAGTTTTCACAAATTGTAGTACAGCGCATTTCAATTTCAATGTATGGCATTCTCTGTGATCAATTTTAATTATTTGATTTTTATTTCTGACTATTTCTACCTGTAAATTATGTGAGCTGAGCACTTTAGTTTTGGCATTAGACCAATCGCTTCTCAGTTGTTTCTATGTTAATTTTTGTTATTGTGATAGCCCTTGCCATGCACAAGTGCAGAACTGATGACGGTATAACATACTGCAGAACTGATGACGGTATAACGTACTGCAGAACTGATGACGGTATAACGTACTGCAGAACTGATGACGGTATAACATACTGCAGAACTGATGACGGTATAACGTACTGCAGAACTGATGACGGTATAACGTACTGCAGAACTGATGACGGTATAACGTACTGTTTTGTTAAAATTTTAACAACACGACACAGTGAAACATAGAATATTGTATGGAATAAGAGTGAATATGTTATTATGATTAGCAATTTTAGGTAAACAGGCATTTTAAAAAGTTATTCAATTTTTACTCATTTTCGAGTCTCACTTTTTTGTGAACATAATTGTATGCAACTATTGTGTCTGTTACAAGAACTTTACAAATGTTTTTGAAAATGATACATTTGAAAAGCTACATTTTATTCAATTTTAGTTATGTTTACTTTCATTTTTATTCATGGTTTGGTCATTAAAAATAGTTGCCATACCAAAATAATCACAATTAATTGATTAAGCGATTCAATAGTTTCATAATCAAAGTCCCAAAAAAAAAAAAAAAAATTCACAAAAAGCTCACAGGGCAAAAACACCACTACATGATACCTGGATGCGTATATTATACTTGATATATATAAAGAAAATAATAATGGCAACCAGGCATTTGATATTAAAGTTATGAGTTGTACTTTTATTATGTTCTCCATTCGATTCAGGCAGTTCAACACTTTTTTGGTCCTACATTTTATTGCATGTATATTTTATCTAAACAATGAACACCCACCTCACCCCACCCCACCCCTGTAGAAAAAAAAATTTAAATGGCCTTCGACATTATAATATCTACCAGTAAATCCATTTAAGTAGTTTTATGTATTATATTGTGGGGAGTCTATTCTGCAGGTAGTTCAGCTATGTAATTGCTTACCATGCCTGCAAATATATAACTACATTGTACATGTATCATTAAAGGGCGGTGGTCGTCAAGTAGCGCATTACACACATTGCTATGAGTCCCATTTTGAATAGAACATAGTACCATGACCACCACCCTTTAACCTTTTCACCACCGGACTTTCTTGCCTAACATTTTTGGCGAAAAGGTTAATCAAAGCATTTCAAAAGATGGCAGTTTGTCACGCTTACTATTAAAGAACAATTTAGGATTACCTGCACCCAAAATACCTTTAATGTGAACAGTGATATTATAACAATAAAGGAAATGACACTGTGGTATTAATGTACCAGTACTTTTTGTAACAGACAGGAACATTAAGTTTTAAGTGTTCACAGGCAAGAACTTGGTATTTAAAACATTTACTAGCTTCAGGGGCATGTGATGTTTTCGTCACAGTACATCATCACATCCACCATTTTATCATCCTGTAGTGAAGTTATATATTCACAGAGTTAAGTATAAATAAATATCTCAACTTTACATCAAAAATAAATGCCGTAACTTGCTTACGTTTTATGGTGGAACTGCTAAAATGGAATAATTATGCAAATTAGATAGTTAATTTGCACAGAAGTTAAGTAAACAAGACATGACATGTCATGTCATAGCCCCCGCTCAGAAAAAAATTTAAAAACTTATATTGAACTTAGTTTGTGTCAGAGTGAATTAATTCATTATGAGCTGTATTAAAATTCTGTTATTAAATGTTCAGAATTGATGTGTTACAATTTTAGGGGGTGGGGTAAAAATTTATTCATTTGGCTTTTCTGAGACAATTTATAACTTGTTAAACATATAATGCGATGTGCACTTGTAAACAATTATTACCTGTCCCTGTACCAACTTTGAACAAAACTGGATGACATATCTGAGAAAAAGCTGTTAACAGCTAGAAAAAGCTTGTTTTTTTTAGATTTTTGAGGGAAAAAATGGCCTCCAAGTCGTAAAACTTTATCCAATCAAACAGGGCATGAATGACACTGAAAGTTGCAACATATAATTTGTCCAGTTTTTGGTTTGGATGTAAATTGGCAAACATGATTTCTATGGCATTCTCAGCAAGAACACCAGAGAGCAACAAACAAGTACAACAGGTAAAATGACATGCAAGTATGCAAATCAGATCTGCAAATATGTTGAAGAGTCAGTGTTGTGTCTGTTTGGATAAACTTCTTTGTACAACTGTATTCCTAATACAAGAACACCGTCAATCACAGAACTGTTCCAGCGAAAAACTTCTGATATTTCAAACAGTAACAGAGCAAAGATACCGTTTGTCATACAAGTACTAGCACCAGATGAGGAACTGAGAAACTGCAATGATCCTTGGTGTACATTACCTGTGTCAACAACTTTACTTCCCATGTACTTCATGTACAGATCTACATGTAGTTTGTGGCCCTGAATTAGTTTCAATATCTCTAAATAAGGACAAGAGTACTTCTCATATGACAATGATACAAATAAAGTGCAAGAATCAAGAAAAAATATTATCAAGTTTTTATTATCATACATTAATATTAACAAATCATGTGAAATTGAACTTTTATGTACAGAGAAACACATATTTATGCTTTGGTTGACAGCACTTCTCAAAAAAAAAAAAAGACGACCTGCAAAACTTTATACAATTGTCAGACATGCAGCGAATAGTATGCTTTTGTAATACATTGTATATGCAGTTTCAGTGGCTTTGCTTTCCGAGAAAAAAATTCTGGCTCTGCACCTGAAAAAAACAAAAAAACATTTAGTCAAAAGTAAGCAGAGATTGTAGCATATATGCTCCCATTAGCTGTTAAATTTAATTAAAAAAGATATTTTCGTACCGTCTTTTCAGTACGAAAATATATTACTTAATATATTTATACCAGCCAGAAAGAAATTGCAAGTTTTCACTGAGCAATTAGGAATATACATGGACAACAATTGATGCATTTCAAGTAATATACTGTTTGAAAGGCTGCAAGATGTAATGAAGTAGCGAAGTAGCGAAGTAGTCTGACTGGCTGGGAAACTGCACAGTACATGCAAAAATGTATGCTCATGATATATGAGCAGCTCCACCAAATATAAAAATATTCTTTCCATAGTTATGACTCTAATGTGAATGTGATTTTCCACTCCTTAGCAATAGTAGTTAGAGTATTGTATTGTACTGTATCGTACAAGTTTATTGTGATTCAATGTGTTTGTAATATTATTTAGCTTTATTTAGCATTCTGTTTAGTTGGTTAACTTTACTGTATCTTAATGTAGTTCATTTTATTTTTATACGACCATAGAACAACTCACTGTAGTTTGTTTTAATGTTGAATAAAAATTAAAATCAGTCACTGTATAGTGGTGACGTATTGCGCAAAATTGTTGCAAGGACAATACTTTTCTCGATTTGCGTGTCGTCGTGCGTCGATAAAAAATGCATGGAATAGTCGGCAGTATCGATCAAGTTCGTCTAGTGTGACATTCGTGGCTGGCGACAAGATGCCGTCTAATCGTTTAAATAGGCGTCAAGGAGGAGTGAAAAGCCCTAATTTGGTGCTACAATAGACGTCATGGAATGTTGGAAAATTACAGTCAATCAAAAAAACTGTTCACACAACAACAAATATTCACTATATTCATTATGCATTATTTTTTTGTTGGTAGCACGGTACGGTAGCTTACTTGTTTTCGAAGTGTTGTAATTGTTGATTAGTACTCAGTAGTGATTATATTAACGTACAAAAAATAAATTCGTTGAATTGTTATGAAATGCAAGTAAAATTCAACTTAGTTTTATCGTAAGCAAATGTTTTCGGTTACATGTTAACACTCGATGAGACAATATCCGCCATGTTATCCATGCCCACGACGCGTGTTTATAATGACCAGATTGGTCAAGTCGCTAATCAACCAATCAAAATGCTGGATGGTGCCCATGTGCTCAAATTACCATAAAGCATTTAAATATGACAGTTCAGCGACCTCATGGTGAAAGCAACACGAAAGACCAGATTTACCGATGTTTTAGTGCGATCTTTTGGCTTCGTTTCTCATGGGGAAAAAGGCAGGATTTTTTTAATCGGATTTAGAAAAATAAATAAACGTACCGTCCCAAATAAAAATGTGCCGGATGGAATTTTTCTGTGGAAAAAATAAACGTACCGGTACGTTTATATTGGGACATTTAGACCTCATGGTGAAAGCAACACGAAAGACCAGATTTACAGATGTTTTAGTGCGATCTTTTGGCTTCGTTTCTCATGGGGAAAAAGGCAGGATTTTTTTAATCGGATTTAGAAAAATAAATAAACGTACCGTCCCAAATAAAAATGTGCCGGATGGAATTTTTCTGTGGAAAAAATAAACGTACCGGTACGTTTATATTGGGACATTTAGACCTCATGGTGAAAGCAACACGAAAGACCAGATTTACCGATGTTTTAGTGCGATCTTTTGGCTTCGTTTCTCATGGGGAAAAAGGCAGGATTTTTTTAATCGGATTTAGAAAAATAAATAAACGTACCGTCCCAAATAAAAATGTGCCGGATGGAATTTTTCTGTGGAAAAAATAAACGTACCGGTACGTTTATATTGGGACATTTAGACCTCATGGTGAAAGCAACACGAAAGACCAGATTTACCGATGTTTTAGTGCGATCTTTTGGCTTCGTTTCTCATGGGGAAAAAGGCAGGATTTTTTTAATCGGATTTAGAAAAATAAATAAACGTACCGTCCCAAATAGAAATGTGCCGGATGGAATTTTTCTGTGGAAAAAATAAACGTACCGGTACGTTTATATTGGGACATTTAGCGTTGTGGGCAAGCTCTCCTGAGTAGCGACATATTTTTAACTTCGCCTATTGCGTGATCAGTGGATTACGTAAATAAACCAACACTTTCAATGAGTACATGCCGACCCAACTAAACTTGTTTATGGCTGTTTATGAACAGCGAGGACGCATCTCATAGAACAATAGCTGTGGAAATCATAAACAAATGTAAATGTTGCGGAAATCAAGCATGGCGATAATGATTTTGAGCGAGGCAGAGTCTGGCAAGCGTCTCAGAGCAGCATTGCGCCGACACCACCACGACGTTTGAATCCCGGTGAGAGCACTGCAAACCTCTTAAGTCACGAGGTAAACTTTCAATTTACACAATACATAATCAGTTCCTACAACCATAATAAAAAGGCAGTTTTTCTGGCGAAACTCTCGCCAGGTTAGCAATAGTTTCTCACGATCACCAAACCGGAGACACAAACGATAATACAAAGTGTATAAATACCATAACAAGCACAGTTTCTTACCTTTGAAATTGACGAGACACAATTTTGTCCATAGAAGCGTTGCGCAAATAAAGATTCCGGGATACAATATCCTCACAAAATTGACTGATTTCCACCGAGACGAGAACTGCGTAAGCGTCATCAAAACTCGGATTAAACTCGGGTAATTTCGGGAAAAGTCGGATTTTGAAGGAAAAATGTTAATCAAGGAAAAACACAGTGAAACTTTGAAGAATCGAAAAAATAACTTGATGTGCACCATAGCACCATCAATTTCTGTCTCTGTACCAACTCTGAACTTAATTGGATCACACATGTGTGAGAAAAAGCTGGTAACATGAAAATGTGAACGCACATTGCACAGACACAACCCAAATTAAACCCCCCGCCCGGATCCCAGATCCGGCGGGGGCTAAAAATAAAGAAAAATGTTTGTGCACAGTAATTGAATTCAGTAATTAACCCCCTGCTTCCTAAACTAAGAGACATGCACATGAACCAACTATAACCTAGCGAACGCTTACCGATATAATTCACCATGCCTACAAGTCTTTCTCTCTACTGATAAGGCAATAATATGGTATAAATTGGTGTTCACAGCATCAATATTATATGGAGTCACCTGTCAGGAAATAAAAAAAAAATTGTTTTTGAAAATTATACTCCATATGATAAACAACTTCACAGAGTTGTCTAATTGAATGACAATAATTGCTTATGCCATCATTTAGGCGTCTCAGAAGTGTCCGGGGTTATCCCACGCAACACTTTTTTCAATACCATGATACTATTACATAGTTAGGATAGAACAAGCAGTAAGTGTGGGTTAAGACACACAAATCTCTACTTAGAATTAAAACTTAATGCACCCTCTAATTACAGACCTGATTATATATCATGGGGAGGGGGGCATGGAACCTTTGATCTTTGTATGTTAAAGTCACTCTTCATAAAATAAATATAGGATTAACACCCCCATTATAAAATTTATCTTTCACGAGTTCTCTCAATTACTAACAAATAAATATCTAACTTCTTTAGAACGTAAAAGCAAAATCTCAGTATTTTTAGATGTATGATAAATTCCAATCAGTTATGAAATACTAAACTACATTTTGAACTATGAGTAGACCATCCAGAACAAAGTTGTTATAAAATCAAAGGATGATGTGGCTTCAGTTTTGAAACCTCTACCTAATAATACTTGAATATATCTCCACAATATTTTCTCATGGTTTGATGTTACAGACCCAAAAAAGTGATTACCATGAATATCATCTTGAACCAAATGGATGATAATCAAATGAGTGTTAGGTAACGAACTAAGAGAAAATATCAAGAGATTATATATTTATCTCTCGCATATTTCGACAGTTTGAAAAAAGTTAAACGATAAAGTACAAAATCAATATGTTCTACCTGTATTTTTGTTTATGTAAGGGTGTTCTCCCTTTTTTAGCACATGAATGTTGCGTAGTGATAAGGCTCCGATATCAAGTCGATCTGAGAAATTAACCAACAACAACCAACATAACATACTTAACATCACTAAAGATCAAAGATTTAAATTAGTTTAACAATGGAAATTTGTAAAGCAGTTTAAAAAAACATGCATATATAGATTCCTAATTAATTATTTGTTTAATTTTACAACCTGATGACAATATACTAATTATTGTAAAACATGTTATATTTAGAGAATTGTGAAATTCTCCTATGAATAAAAAACAAATGTCAGGTTCTTATGTTTTTAAGAGCAATCATTAGACGCCAAGCTTAGTATGCATGAAAACCAAGTACCAAGAGTTGATGGCACAAAAGGTTAAATTTGTATTTTTTCTGTGCAGAGGTTTTTTGAATGATAAGAGCAGAATGTAAATAACACAGACACTCTTTTTGATAACACAGACAAAAGGTCATGATGGGGTTACAAGATAATGACAAGACTGTATTTTGTAAATCAAAGTTGATTTACTCTACTCAACCACAGTAATGACTGTTACTGAAGATTTGTTTGCAGCTTCAGGTTGGATACAAATCATATTACATAAAATATTGTTCTTTTTTTGTATACAGTATGTGGTACCCACGAGTAACCAAATATAGATATTTAACACCTTGATTGCTAAAATCATTCACAAATGCACCCGCTCTATTGTTTTTAATTGAATTTACACTTTTAGCCAATTTAAAATTATGCCAATATGGCCCACAATTAGAATTGAAAGTATAGAAAAATACATAAAAATAATCTTTAAAGTTGCATTGATGGTAAAAAAAAGTTGAACCTTGTTACAGTGATTGAGTTATCAACATCTTATGATGTTAGTCACCGAGTCATACACAGGATTTTCCAGATAAGTCTGAAGTACTCTTGAGTTGTTGCCCGTATAGTCATTATATCCCTACTTCTCGAATTCAAACTATTTTACTCATGAGAATTAGATAATAAAATAGCTAAAATTGTTATGCAAATTAGATAATTAATATTCATAGGTATCAACTAAAAAGTAATCAGATCTAGATATTATCCCAATGAATCTGTTTCATTGAAATATGATATTTCTGAAATAACTAATTATTGGCTAATCATTATGCAAATTAGATAATTAATATTATTTAATACAGTTTTCCACCATATTCTAATCTGGTCTGTGTATCTATATACAATGTATCTATATATATAAAGTTCCATTGAAATATGGCACAGATACCATAACATAACATGGCATTCCAAGTGTTGATAAATTTTGGATATTCATAACGTCATCTTAGTATATACATGTATACTTTTGTAAGATACAGTACCAACACTATTTAAATTGTGAAAAAAACTGAACAACAAAATAACTGTCTAAAAACTTGTCTACTATTGTTGTTATTGTTTGTTATATACACTTTTACCTTCACCAAATGATAATATAGCATAATCATTTTTTAAGTTTATACATTTTTGTTTGAGTTTTCTCCTGATTGAGTTTCGTTTGGGTGAAAGTTCTGTTCCTCACCTTGTTTGAAAAATGTAGACAGGAAAAAATGCTGCAGACATTTCAGTGAAGGCCTGACGACTGTTAACGCTTGTAAACGCCCTCACCTGACATTACATGCTTTTCCACCAGTACTGAACAATCATTGTTCAAAACCAGTGGAAAACCACATAATGTTGCATGACGGCGTTCACAAGCATTAACAGTCCTCATGCCTCTGACCTTCACTGAAATGCCTGTGGCACTAAAATGCCCGAGTATACTAGGAAATTAGGCCCGACGACTGTCTATGAAAAACTTTGCAATGTCATTTTGCAAGGAATAACTAAATCCTGAGTGTAACAATCATTTATTCAACTCGTTCTCTTGTTTGTATTCAATTGTGATAACAATGCAGCTGAGTAAAAAATCATATAACAATAATAAGTTAAACTCTGCAAAGCCACCGTGTGAATACAGAATATATGCAATTATTGTTGTTTTTTAAAAAAATACCCAGGAAATGAAAAATCCCAACAGTCAGTGAAAGAGCAATCGTATCAGAGTTAAGGATCATCAGACAGCAGATGTTCAACACCAATATATAGCAAATTGGATCAAAATCCATTCTGAAGTTTTTAAGATTTTGCTTACAAAGGCTAAAATGAGACAATATGCAAATTAGCTACTTAATATGCATGGTCATGATCCAAAACTAATCATGACTGTATTACCCAATGGGAGGGAGGGAGGGAGGGAGGGAGGGAGGGAGGGCAGGCAGACAGACAGACAGACAGACAGACAGACAGACAGACAGACAGACAGACAGACAGACAGACAGACACAGGAGCTAACAAATGTATCACATAGCATAATAAAATCTGAAAAAAATTAAAAGTGAGTTTTCCATAAGCAATGATTAAATCTCATAGTCATGCAGATATACCTTTCACAAGGACATGTTTATAGACAGGTAGAACATGTGATAAAAAGAATGCAACAGACATTCATTCAAACATTTCTAAAGAAAATATAAGCTCCTCAAAGCTACCAAGAAAAGCATTCAAATTTCAGTTGAAAAAAAAAAACATTTATTGAAATATGTGCCTGTAGCTTTTCTGAGTAATTGACAGACTTGTTTGACACACTGAGAAATTGACATATTTTTAAGGGGGAACCGCTCAATCTGATGGATTGCACCATGTGCTCATGGGTAATTAACTCCGCCTCTGTCCACTAAGTAAATGAATGCTTATTATGCTCGCTTACTCAAACTGTGATTGACCAACATTTTGCATACATAAGCCGCCATTTTAAACTAGTCGCTTGTCGCGGCACGTTTTGACAGAAAACAACAACATTTATACATCAAAAGCCCAACCAGATGAGTGTTATCGCTAGCATACATATTCATGCCCCCGTAGAAATGTATTTGGAATCACAGCTTGATCTCCTGCCACGATGTGAGCGGCTTGGTTTTGATTAGCATACTAATTGCGGTGAGCATCTTGCCCCTATTTATAGTATCGGTTCCCTTTTAATGCCTTAGACATTTACACTCAACTGGTGCCAAAAATTTCAGAAGATGTAATAATAATTTTATTATTAACACGTTATAAACATTTTCCTTAAAGAATATGTTATATGTTATGTCATTGCAATAACAGTATTTTTTATAATGAAAATGTATTTCTTATTATTACAGCTGTTACATGACTCAAAGACTTTTTTCTCTTGAAAATAAAGTTGCTCTTTCAGATATGACAAACACCCTGAATGAAAATTGTCACTTGAGTAGGTCATGACAGACACCGTGAATAAAAACTGAGTAGGTCGCAACAGAAGGCCTGAATAACAGTTGTCACTGAGTAGATCGTGACAAACACCCAGAATGAAAACTAAGTGGGCCGTGACAGACATTCTGAATGAAATCTGTAACTGAGTAGGCCTCAACAAATGCCCCAAATGAATATTGTCACTGAGTAGACTGAAAAAAACCTTCCCCCAACAAATGAAAATTGTCAGCGAGTAAGCCAAGGCTATAGATACCCTATAAAAGAAACTGTTAATTCACACCTACACCCAAATATTTTAATAATAATTTCGTTTTAAGAACCCAAAAGTGATTTCATCATCATTCAATTTCAAGTCCATCTATCACGTTATCCAAAATCTTTTTTAAGTGTATACTTATAAAAATGACAATCAATCATGATGACACCTTCAGCCATGTTTGTTTTCTTAGATATCACATACTATAGGGAAATCAGAGTGGTTTGAAATCAGATATCGTCGTGACAATCTTTTAAATTTAAAGCAATTCCTTAGACGGTAATAAAATTTTATCCATTCAAAAAACAGGCCACCGTAGAAAAAGAAATAATCATTGTGTTTACTTTTAGCAGATTAGATGTTGCAAGAATATTCACTCTACATGTTTCAAATGGTTTATGAAAAAAAAATACAAAATATTAAGTAGTTAAGTTAACTTTTAATTTTCACTGGATTTTACTTTAGTTCAATTAGCAGTTAGCAAAATAAGCAAGGAATATTTGAGCCCAATACTGTATATGCACGAGTCGCTAAACACATCCTGGTATTCAATAAAAAGTTCACACAAATTTATCTTAATTTATTTTTACTGTGGTGAAAGTGAAAGTATTTCTTAATCTCAATAATATATCCCATTATTATACATCTGTCATCGTAATGCCATAAGTTACAGCGTGCTGTAATTTTGTAGTATTGCACTGCATATGTATTGTCATCCTACCTTATTAGGAAATGCGAATTCCAAATATGGAATGATTATGCCCGCAAGTGTCTTCTAATAATAAAAACAAACATGGCTGCCCCCAGGGTTTGACCAGCCCCCACACAAAGAAATGTTGATCATACTAAATCTATTCTAAACGTTTTGGATTTTGGCATTCCCATGATATATGCCTGGGAGGAAAAGATGTATAATAATAAGGTTATTACAAAGATACTGCAAAGTATGCACTCAGACAGTTATACTCCCACTGTACTGTCTTTGTGCATACTTTGCAGTATCCTTGTAATAACCTCATATTATATTCAATGGGTATACGAAAAAAAAGAAGTAATCTCCCAAAAAGCATTACAGAGATGCTCAGTCAAGAACCTGATCAGAATTACCTTGTTGTTATCCTGTTAAATTTCATGTAGTATACAAATGAAAGGTAGTTGACATTAGATTCAAGACATATCAACATGAAGTTTTAGATTTGATGGGATGTAGTGCAATAAACAGAATGAATTTCAAACTGTTACATTTATATTTAAGCATGTAATTCCTATAACATGTACATGGTTATATTACCATTCACAACTTCATGGTTAAGCATGTGTGACTACTTATTTTTTTGTCATGGAAAAAGCAGTTTGCATGTCTAGCACACGGCTAAGAACTGCTTATTAAGCATGCAAGTTCATAAGGGTTGAACTCCACATCTATGGACAACGCTACCACCAATTTAACATTACTGCAGATCGGTCAAAATTTTTAACGGTGATGCCACATAACAATTTGCACTGAACAATTCAATACTCGAGTTTAATTTATCAGTCTGTATCCCTCACAACCAGTGTGCCCTCTAAGCTATCGCAGAGATTTTTGATTGACTCAAAACTTTGAGAAAGTATCTTTGAAAATATCTTGCTACAATTAAGAAATTTACAATTTCGTTAAAAAAATTCAAAGGCTACAACATTTTTGTCTGTGCCTTCAGAAGTTACCTATAGAAACGTACAATCTTGTTTTTTTCCTTGAAGACCTACATGCTGCTCTCACCTCAGTAGTCAACAAGCTGATCCATCTTAATGTGTGGAAGTTTATTTTGACACAAGATCTCCATAAAATCAGTTCTGTTAGATGACACATAGCCTACAATAACTGTATGGTGAAAAACTATATTTTACAGCTTAATTAAGGTTAAACGTCCACCTCAATTAGTAATCATTCCTCGATAATTAATGTGAATCAATACAGGTTTCTTGGCAGATCAAGACAACTATATATTAAAATTCCATTTTTTTGGTAATTGTCAATTTAAAAATTTCCCCAAAGCTACATGTATTGTCAGTGTGAACTGTGTGAAAATGATGACAAACAATAGTGTTGTATGTCATTGATAGAGATGTTTAAACCCAAAGAATAAAAAAAACCATCATTTGGATAGTCGTACATTACATCCGACATGTACATTGTGGTCATAAATGAATGAGATTGTGATGTATTCCTTCCTATTATGGTTATTTTGTTATAATCACAAAATTTTCTTTTCGCTTCGAGCAATTACTGATTTAATTGCATTATGATGATAAATATGCCAAAATTAGATCTTGGACCATTTGTTGACGAGATAATTGTAGCTGGGAGCAATCTCTGTTTGTGTTGCGATCAATATTTCAAGCCTATTTGAATGCTATATATGCAGTTACATGTATTTTCACCTTGGTGGACAGAGTTTTACATTTGTAACTCTACGCAAGTGGCGGCAGTTGACAGACATGAACTCATTGCTGAAGTTGAACACTTGGATAAATAAAACGTGTATGCGACAATTTGCCAGAAGGCGGTCTCTGTGTTGTCTCTCCTGACTTTTTTTTACTGCAAGAGCTGTATTCATATAAATATTGCATTTTGTCGCAGAAATCATTTTCATTTAGAGCTGGCACAAGCAGCTCTTGGCTTCAGATAGATTGACGTGCTCAGCTGCTTGCTGGTCATTGAAAAAATGATTACCGGTACGTACTATCCATTTGCCAGGCTCATGGCATTCTGGGTTAGGAAAATAGCATCCAGTTGAGACATGAACCTGTCTGTCGTAGGTGACGTTTATGTTCTCAGTGTATTTAAAAAGTCATATCGTCTTGTCGTAATGAGTAGAGGCGGATTACCATTGGATAACTGGACCTTACCCTATAGAGTAAGCACTGTGGAAGATAGGCAAGTGGGCTAATAGCTACAATACAATCTATTAATGAAGAGCAAACCCAAATCGAAATGCTTAGGACTACATTTATATGTGACAAATGTAAGAACTATGAGGTCATCTTAATTTCTGTCAATATAATATGCTATCCTGGTGTCAACAAAGACCAGTCAAACACAATCTTATCCAACGTTCTCCACAAATTTCATCCATAATTGAATATATATCAGGTTGAGGATTTAGCCAATTCAGTGAATCTGTGGCGCACTTATCCAGGGTTGGGGGCCAATCTATTCCTGGTCCAATTGTGGGTAGAATTTGAACTTGAGATCTACCAAACATGGAATCGATACAACAACCACTACTCTTTTGGTGATAAAATGTAACTACATGTATCATTCAAGAAAACAAAGGGTTGAATGCCATTGCAATTATGGTGTTTAAAATAAATTTCCCATCATTGTCCTCTTTTTTTTCTTCTGTAGTAAAAGAACAAGCAGCCTATCGGCTGAGATAGCTCCGCTGTTAGCAATGCACATTTCAATTAAAGAACTGAAGACATCATTAGAAAATGAACAATATGAATAGTATCAAAGCAATCGGACTTACAGTTTTTAACAAGAAGTCGAAAATATCACTTTTTACCAAAAATTACAAAAATATTCACCAAAATAAATTAATTAGAGAATTGAAGATATCATCACAAAACGAACAAATCTGAGAGAGGTCCACATGTAGTACCTATATATGTAATATCAAAGCAATCGGACTTGCGGTTTTCAACAAGAAGTCGAAAATATCACTTTTCACCAAAAAATGACAAAAATATTCACCAAAATTAGAGAATTAAAGATATCATTACAAAATGAACAAATCTGAGAGAGGTCCACATGTAGTACCTATATATGTAATATCAAAGCAATTGCACTTGCGGTTTTTAACAAGAAGTCGAAAATATCAGTTTTTACCAAAAATGACAAAAATATTCACCAAAATTAGAGAATTAAAGATATCATTACAAAATGAACAAATCTGAGAGAGGTCCACATGTAGTACCTATATATGTAGTATCAAAGCAATTGGACTTGCGGTTTTTAACAAGAAGTCGAAAATATCAGTTTTTACCAAAAATGACAAAAATATTCACCAAAATTAAAGAATTAAAGATATCATTACAAAATTAACAAATCTGAGAGAGGTCCACATGTAGTACCTATAGATGTAATATCAAAGCAATTGCACTTGCGGTTTTTAACAAGAAGTCAAAAATATCAGTTTTTACCAAAAATGACAAAAATATTCACCAAAATTAGAGAATTGAAGATATCAACATGAAATGAACAAACCTAAGAGAGGTCTACCCAAGGTACATATACACCAAGTATCAAAGCATTTAGGCTTGTAGTTTTCAAGAAGAAGTCGAAAAAGTAAAACATTGACACGGACGACGATGACGGACAATCACTCATATGATAAGCTCCGCTCGACAAAGTCGACAGCGGAGCTAAAAATATATACACAGGTATGGTACATGATTATGATACAATCTTTATATAACCACTGACACAAACAGAGCTGGATACGCTATTAGTGCTCGCCTTTCATAGTGTATACAAAAGGCAGTTTCAAGAGTACGGTAATTACTCAGAACTTGTTTATAGTGCGTGGGACCCATACTGAACATGATGCATGCCAACCACAACCTTTAACCTTTTCACCACCAGACTTTCTCGCCAAAATTGTTCTGCACTTTTTTTCTTATATTTTTTGCAATATTTCTAATTTCTAACCCTAATTTTGGAGCCAACAGACAAAATTTGAGTCAATTGTCAGTTTTTACTCCAAAAATTTGGCTATATTCTTCCTAATCTTTTGGAGGAAAGTGCAGACTATAAACAGAACTGTGAATTTGTAATGAAAAGAGGGGACTGGTGGTGTTTTTTTTTTATAAGTTAAGCTATCAATACCATTAAATGGTGTGTGAATTACTGTAAAATACTTTATTTTTGCTGTTTTATTTTTATTTGGGTGTTTTGTATGGGATTTATTTTCACTGATTTTTGAGGAGTTGTATGTAAAACATAGGGAAAAAAGGTATATTCGCTGGATTTTATTTTCACTCCTTCAGTGAAAATAAAGTATTTTACAGTACTGTTATACATGTGTAATTAATAAGAATGATATTACATTCACTGTGTGCAAGTTTATAAATTATTCATAACGCCTAATATAAATATATTATATGTTACGATAGTAAATTAGATTGCAAGATTTCTGAATTATTTTAATCTGCTCAATTCAGTCACGGTCGTTTCAGTTAACGTCAATTTCACTAATGCACACTTCTTTCAAAATACGCAAATTTTATTTTTTACGAATTATTTATCACAACCTTTGTGGTGATATTTTAAATATTCTTATGAGAATGAGATTGCTTAAAAATAGACTTGTTTGAATGAGAAAGTATCAAATAAGGGTGTGCCCGAGTCCTGAGGCAAATGTTTGGAATTTAAAGTAGTATATAGTTTTTGTACAGCAGATGTTGACATATTGTGTATTTTTACAAGGATACATCGCATGGCGCAACCAACAACTTATTTAGTAATTTGATAGGAGTCAAGAAAAAAATGACAAGAATATGAGGTTATTATGAGGATTATGCAGGAAGACAGTACAGTGGAATTATTGACTGATGCGCAGTGGAGGTGGATGTGAGGGCATACTGTCTGAGTGCACACTTTGAAGTATCCTAGTAATAACCTTATTATTATACATCTTTTCCTTCCAAGAATACATCATGGGAATGCCGAAATCCAAAAATAGTTTGAAATAGAAATGATCAAATAATTGTGTGCCGGAGGGTATTAACTTCTTCACCACCAGTTCCTAATTTTCACCACAAGTTCACAAAATAGTCTTCTTTATAGCCTTCAGAAGAAGAATGGGACAAAAATAGCCAAATTTTTTGAGTAAAAACTGAAAATTGACTCAAATTTTGTCTGTCTAAAATTAGGGTTCATTTCCGGAAATATTGAAGAATATAAGAAAAAAGTGCAGATAAACTTGGGCAAGTCTGGTGGTGAAAAGTATTTGGAAATTATATACATATATACATGTAGTTGACGCACAGTAGCTGTGTTGACTTTTTGTGCATATTACATGCATTTTATTCACATTGAAACTCTATTTGACACAACACAATACTATGATTTATGTCATACTTAAAGGGGTTGGAAATTAAATTGTGATTATACATTTTGTACATGAGAATAGTGTGCTGATAATAACATAATTTTATTCAAGTTTTGATCAACCATGCAGTGTTTTGAAAAGAACAATTAGAATTCTGGATAAATGTAACAATTAGTACAAAGTTAGCAGAATTCAAAATTATTAATTATAAAATGTCATTAGGTCAAGATAAAATCTCCACTCAAAGTCAACATAGAGGGCGCTATTTCAAAATATGAGGTCGTGACTGGCCAACAAGTTGTGCATTATATAGCTATGCGATTTTTGCAACAAGCTGTAGTACTCTCACGACTAGGAGACATTTGCTAGTTTGTTTACTTTAAAATGGGTCACTGGCCCGACTAGTTCAGTAGAACTATTTCAGTGATCCCACCACAAATTTCTTTTTTTATTAGTAATGCAGTAATGTAATACTGACTTTGTAATTGTTTGTTTGTGGTGAAATAAAAAAAAAAAATTCAATTCATGATATACATATTCTAATATTCATAGTTCAAGTACACCATCACTTCATTCCATGTCGCTAATCAATTCAATTCACCCTCAAAGTAAATGACTCTTCAAACAGCATCAACACCTGATGTGTCATGGGTAAAATCACTTCAACTTATTTACATAAATATTTTATAAAAGAAGATTTTTTATTGCCACTATAGTTGTCACTTTTGTGAGAGCTTACTAAAAATAGAACTGATAACCATAAAACATCACAGTGCATGACACAGATCATGAACATGGACAATGTTGACAGATGAGAAAATTATATCAAAATTCTTACAGAATTTATTTTAGTTTCTGTTGAAGGTCCATCACTTGCATTTTGGCCAATTGTTGATACATGCAATACTCAATCAACCACTCAATCAATCAACCTTTGGTTTCAAATGAATATACATATATGGAGGTAAAAAGTTGTACATGAAAACAGCACCTAGACTGCTGGTTTAGCACATGTAAACAGCACCTAGGCAGCTGGATATTAACTAAAACAGCACCTAGGCAGCTGGATATTAACTAAAACAGCACCTAGGCAGCTGGATATTAACTAAAACAGCACCTAGGCAGCTGGATATTAACTAAAACAGCACCTAGGCAGCTGGATATTAACTAAAACAGCACCTAGGCAGCTGGATATTAACTAAAACAGCACCTAGGCAGCTGGATATTAACTAAAACAGCACCTAGGCAGCTGGATATTAACTAAAACAGCACCTAGGCAGCTGGATATTAACTAAAACAGCACCTAGGCAGCTGGATATTAACTAAAACAGCACCTAGGCAGCTGGTTATGCGGGTGTAAACAGCCCCTAGACAGCTGGTTATGCGGGTGTAAACAGCCCCTAGACAGCTGGCTATGGACATGTAAACAGCCCCTAGACAGCTGGCTATGCACATGTAAACAGCCCCTAGACAGCTGGCTATGCACATGTAAACAGCCCCTAGACAGCTGGCTATGCACATGTAAACAGCCCCTAGACAGCTGGCTATGCACATGTAAACAGCCCCTAGACAGCTGGCTATGCACATGTAAACAGCCCCTAGACAGCTGGCTATGCACATGTAAACAGCCCCTAGACAGCTGGCTATGCACATGTAAACAGCCCCTAGACAGCTGGCTATGCACATGTAAACAGCCCCTAGACAGCTGGCTATGCACATGTAAACAGCCCCTAGACAGCTGGCTATGCACATGTAAACAGCCCCTAGACAGCTGGCTATGCACATGTAAACAGCCCCTAGACAGCTGGCTATGCACATGTAAACAGCCCCTAGACAGCTGGCTATGCACATGTAAACAGCCCCTAGACAGCTGGCTATGCACATGTAAACAGCACCTAGACAGCTGGCTATGCACATGTAAACAGCACCTAGACAGCTGGCTATGCACATGTAAACAGCACCTAGACAGCTGGCTATGCACATGTAAACAGCACCTAGACAGCTGGCTATGCACATGTAAACAGCACCTAGACAGCTGGCTATGCACATGTAAACAGCACCTAGACAGCTGGCTATGCACATGTAAACAGCCCCTAGACAGCTGGCTATGCACATGTAAACAGCCCCTAGACAGCTGGCTATGCACATGTAAACAGCACCTAGACAGCTGGTTATGCAGGTGTAAACAGCACCTAGACAGCTGGTTATGCAGGTGTAAACAGCACCTAGACAGCTGGCTATGCAGGTGTAAACGGCACCTAGACAGCTGGCTATGCAGGTGTAAACTGCACCTAGACAGCTGGTTATGTACATGTAAACAGCACCTAGACAGCTGGTTATGCAGGTGTAAACAGCGCCTGGACAGCTGGTTATGTACATGTAAACAGCACCTAGACAGCTGGTTATGCAGGTGTAAACAGCACCTAGACAGCTGGTTATGCACATGTAAACAGCACCTAGACAGCTGGTTATGCAGGTGTAAACAGCGCCTGGACAGCTGGTTATGTACATGTAAACAGCACCTAGACAGCTGGTTATGCAGGTGTAAACAGCACCTAGACAGCTGGTTATGCACATGTAAACAGCACCTAGAGGGCTGGCTATGCAGGTGTTAACAGCACCTAGACAGTTTGCTATAAATGTAAATAGTACATAGACTGCTGGAAAAATAGTTCGTTCACTAAAAATATCACTTTCAGCTATTTTGCTATTATCATAAATATACACTGTGTCTAGGGCATGTTTTCTCATTTGGTTCTATAAATAGATAAATAGGCTAGTATTTAATGGCTCGAAAAATACAAAAAAATGCAGCTCACATTACCACCACAAAAGTGCTGTGTGTTATGTAGATAATCAATACAATCTACTGTTGCAGGGCTATGTAAAGAATAGAAAGAGGGGTTATAGACCTTAATGTCAATTAAAATCACCCTGTAACTCTCATCTTGGGATACAATTACATACTTTATATGCAGAGCAGAAAATAATGCACACAGAAATCAATTTCAAACTTTATGATCTACCGCAGATCAAAATAAACGGAATGTTTTTATTTTTGTGGGAAATAACAACCAATGAGAAATTTATTGCAAATGTTAAAATAGTATTGATACTGATAAAACTGTTAACAGACATATTTTTCAGAATTTTATATAGAATAGAATAGAATAGAATAGAATAGAATAGAATAGAATAGAAAACTTGATAATCACCATAAAGAAAGTTTTACATTCCTTTTTTGGCATAATACATGATAATATTTATACATGATAATGATTTAGTTAGAAAACAACTTAAATGTCAGAAAATGTCAAAGAAATGTATGATAAAGTAATACAGTTACCATAAATCCCTAATGAATTATCATTATTATATACATGTACATGTATATACATACATAGAAGGTATTACTAAAAGCACATTGCCAATACAATACAATACAGTTACATGTACTGTTTGCGGGGTCATTTAAAATGTGACTTAAATTATGACTATAGACACAATCTGTCATTACCCAATATATGCTATGAAATACACACCTGGCGAATGTCCAAGAAAGCCCAGTCATCGATTTAATTATGCAGTAACATTATGTTTATAAATAAAGCATGCCCTCTAAGCCAGTTATTTTGTTTTTGCCCAATTAATGTTCATTTGCATCATAGCACATCATAGACACAATGGCAAATCATAAAATATGGAATGTGTAATTTGGAAAAATAAAATTCACATATAACTGCAAAAACGATGGAAATTATGAAATTAGCTACTTCAGCAGTTAACTGTACATGCAGCTACATACAATATTTAACTTGAAGACCTTTCTCCCCAGTAGCCAACAAACTGACCCAACTCTATTACGCAGAATCCATTTTGGCTCAGAATCTACTAGAGGGCACACAACTACAGTATAGATTAAGTAAAAAACATTGACTTTATTTGGATGGAGAGTGCAGCTTGAGCAGAGGTACTTGAGCTTTTATTGATAACATGTTTTTATAGAAGGAAACAATCAAAGAATGTGAAAGGAAATTAAGTGGACTTCCAGCCTGTCATTATAGCAGTATGATTTTAATTAAGTTTCTCAAATTATGCGAAGTGAGAAAGCCATTTATGACAAAAATAACATGTATTTTCTTGTACTTCAGTGACATTCAAACTATCAGTATCTGATAAAAAATGAGACTAAATTTTAGCTCCAAATGTTAAAGTTTTGAATAGTTTGGAGCAGCATGCAACAGCGTCATGATACCATTTTGAACTCGCGTGTGAATGATTATTAAATTTTTTATGTCACGTTTGAATGTCTCACCCGCTAAAATTAGTGTTCCATGGTTACCTCGGATTTATGTTTTGTAGATTGATAAACTGCTAAGCTAAGCTCATTCATCAGCTATAATCTGTTTACATATCACCTGTCAACTGCCAATTAGATTTAAACCTCTATTCTAATTAAGATGAAATGACGGATCAAATTGTAATCATAATTTTATGACAGTGAATATAAAATCACATGCATCTTTAATAGATTTACAAAAAACTGATCTCTGACTTGCAATAGAATTGAATCATATGTTATTTATAATGTTTTCACTTCACTATTAGAATTTGGACCAGAAAATTCCACTTCACTTATCCCAAACTCATTCCTGAAAACCAATCTTATTAAACTCTTAACCTGTATACTACCAGCCCTTTGAACTTTGTAGAACATCTATGATTTTGACGACCATACATGTAGTGGTAATGTAAATCATACATTTTAACTGCAGATACTACTAATAGACCATTTTCCGTTCACTGCGAGAATCACGCGTTATGCATGAAGTCGAACGTAAAAACAGGACAAACAAAGGTCATAGCGTCGTAGTGGCGTCAAACATCGCTTGGGATTCGACAAACACGAAAGTATTTTTGAGGTATTTCCATGCTTGATAATGTGCTGTACACATTTGATGATGGTCAATTTTAATGAATTGATTTCAAAGGTCAGCCTTTCAGCTTAGAGCTATGAAAAAAAGTTCAAAATCAAATAGTTTGATTTTTGTGGCAGACATTCAGCCCGCATCTTTCATGCAATACGCAAGATCTCGCAGTTGAACCGAAAATCACCTATTAAATAATCTAATACTTTATGTGTACTGTGAAACATATATTGAATGTGACAAGCACTTCAGTGATTGAAACATGTACTTATAGTGATTGTTACATGTACAAGTGAAAGATCTACACTAATTTACTTTTAGTACAACAATCTCAATAAGATACAATTCATTAAACTACAAAATTGGGCAGGGGGCCCACTTCTACCCCCCTGAGCAATGGATTTCAGGATCCAAAAGGAGGAGGGGGAAAACCTGTATGAGGCTGCCAGACCTTGAAATGGGGGTCAGGATGAAATCCAATGCCCAAGCTGGTGGGAAGAAGCTAGCCAAAAAAAAGGGGGGAAGAAGGGGATGGCAGTTGGATAACGAGCGAAGAGAATATAATGCTTGAGCAGTGACACGTAAAAAACAATGAATGAAACTGCTGAACAAAAGAAAACAAAAGAGGTAGGAACGCTACAGTCCGTGTGCACAAGCTGGCTATGATTGGCTGACTGATTGGTCGAAATAAACAGGCTGTGATTGGCTGAGAGCAGAGCATCCTGAATCCTAAAATTGTATCAAGCTCAAGGGTTCCATGTCCTTACAAACTCACAGTTGTGCAGGCACAAGTGAACAAGTGACAATATTTCAATTAATGTCCCTGCCCTCCAATGGTGTCATATTTTGGTCACCCCTCTCTCTCAATTATATATTAAGTACATGAATACATATATACGTATATTAAATACATAACAAACACTAATAAATACAACGTCTAAGATTAGTCCAAAATTTGGATAAGAAAAAACTGTCAGAGTTGACACAAGTACGAATTAAAGCATTGTCGCTCATAAGTAGGCGCTGACTGAAGTTATATAATTCCTATATAATTGGCCTAGTTATCTTTGAGAAACAGCTCCGGACATGTAAAAAATGACGATTTAACGCTTTTACAGGAAATTTGGGAGTCTGTCAGCCATATTGAATCGAATCACAAAAATAATGTTGGTACAAATGTATCCCTTAGTATACTATATTTGTACAAAATTTAAAGAGAAACGTTCATTGTATTCAAGAGAAAGTAGCATGGGTACCATGAAAAACAAGATGCCCGCCAGTCAGCCATATTTGTGCGAATCACGAAAAAAATATGACGTGCACCTATAACCCAATATGTATGATCACCATACCAACTTTGATCCAAACCAACCCAGTCATCTCTGTGACGTGTAAAAATTATGATTTAGCACTTTTACATGAAAATTGGGTATTGGCCGGCCATATTGAATGGAATCACAAAAATAATGTTGGTGCGCATGTATCCCTTGGTATACTATCTTTGTACAAAATTTAAAGAGAAACGTTCATTGCATTCAAGGGAAAGTACCATGGGTACCATGAAAAACAAAATGGCCACCAGTCTGCCATATTTGTTTGAATCATGAAAAAAAAAAATATGACGTGCACCTACAACCCAATATGTATGATCATCATAACAACTTTGATCCAAATCAACCCAGTCATCTCCGAGAAACTGCTGCGGACACGTTCAGGTATCAGAAATAGCAAATTTTACATCCAAAATGGCCGCCCGTCGGCCTATAATAAAGTAACTTGAAGCACATATGTAAGACATTATGTATTGTCTTCATGTAAAGTTTGAATGAAATCCGTCAATGGGTGTCCGAGATACAGCTCCGTACAGACGTACAGACGGACGGACGGACTTACGGAACAAACCCAAATTAATAGTTCCCGTTTTCGAACTTCGTTCGAACAGGGACTAAAAAACAAACATGGCTGCCACCAGGGCTTGACCGGACTCCACACAAAAAAGTTCACTGATTCTGTTCTAATTTTTTTGGATTTCGGCATTCCTATGATGTATGATGGACAAGATGTACCATAATAAGGTTATTACGAGGATACCTTAAAGTATGCACTCAGACAGTATAGCGAGAGTATCGACTGATGCACACAAGTTAGAAATTGAGAACATCTGAGAAACTGGGTAGAAATGGATATAATTGTTGATCAGTTTTTTCAAAGCAACGCACACTAATAAGACAGAAGCTAAGTGGTTTGGTTATGGCTGTTAAGAAAATGTCAACTTAACTTCCAACAAACAAACAAACAAACAAATTGCTCACAAAAATAGTGTACACCTCAAATATCAAAAGAATTCGAATCTGACAAAAGTCCAACCAATGTTACCTACATACCAATTATCAAAGAAATTGAGCCAATACTTTTCAAGAAAAAATAGAAAATAGCATTTTTTACCAAAAATGTTTGCCAAAAATAGAAGATATTGTCACAAAACTGGAAGCTGGGAGTTTTCAAGACAAGCAGCTTGTTGGCTGAGATAGCTCTGCTGTTAGCAATACACATTTCAATTAAGAACTGAAGATATCATCATGAAATAAACAAATCTGAGAGAAGACCTTCTGTCGTACCTAATTGGAATTTTGGTTTTTAACAAGAAGTCGAAAATATCACTTTTAACCAAAAATGACAAAAATATTCACCAAAATTAGGGAATTGAAGATATCATCATTAAAATGAACAAATCTGAGAGAAGACTACGTGTAGTATGTATATGTATTATATCAAAGCAACAAGAAGTCAAAAATATCACTTTTTACCAAAAATGACAAAAATATTCACCAAAATTAGAGAATTGAAGATATCATCATGAAATGAACAAATCTAAGAGAGGTCTACCCAAGGTACATATACACCAAGTATCAAAGCATTCAGGCTTGTAGTTTTCAAGAAGAAGTCGAAAAAGTAAAAAGTTGACACAGACGATGGACAATCACTCATATGATAGAAAAGTAGAAAATGCAATTCTTGAAGGATGACAGACTGACAATCAGTTGTATGAACAGCTCCACTCATGTCATCTACATGTACAGAAACAATGGAGCTTAAACAAAAAAAATTACCTTTATTAAAAAATAGATGACACATGGTTTGACATTCAAAATTAAATGAAATTAAAATAAATAAATCCAAAATTGAAAATAAGTGCTTTTGAACGCGAGAAAAGTTTTAGATCGTCTACAGGGAATTTTGTTGATAGTAAAACTAGGTCATCTTGAACACGCTGAAGTGTAATACTTGAATGTTTGGTGTTCAATCAAGAGATACACATTCAAGTTCATTAGCATATAAATTGTATGTTCAATTTTATTATTTTAATTTCTTGTGTACTTTCATTGGTGACACCATTCTTTAATGTCAGCTACACAAATTGTAATTTAAAGTCAAGTTGTGGAGATTTTGATCCACGCAATTCCATAATGCACGTATTTAGGAAAATTTATTTAAATTATTATTTATTATAAGCAAATGTGATTTTTAACTGAATTAAAGGAAAAAATGTGCCAAATAGTTGTGCCACTAGAAATACTGACGTTCAGATTTTTCAAGATGATTTTTTCAGGCTGCCATTTTGAATATTGGGTTTTTCAATTTTATAGTACAGTGGAATAGGAAATCTAATTTCTTTTTTCAGATTGTGAAGAGCAGTTAAGTTATTACCTGTGTGCCTAGATGTGTAAATATTCAAAGATGTGATGTTTGTCAACGAATAAACACTTTTCATTCATATAACGTTTTCAAATATCTAGATTTGAAATTATGACTTAAACGGCCACCACTTGGCCATATTACATTGAATCACAGTACAGGCAAAATATATAATTTAAACATTGAACATAGAATTGCATGAGAATAGTGGATTTTCTGTTCAATGCAAGATCTCGCATCTCTCGCAAAAATCGAACAATTTGATTTTGTAGTTGATATTCTTTTATATAGTTCAATATTGGAATACCAATCTTTCAGAAAGTAACATATGGCACTGGGATATCTTTATCCAAATTGTAAACTATATATAGCACTTCATAAGCATGAAAATACCCCAAAACTATGTTTGTTATTCCTAAACACTAAACACTCTAAGAACATTTCAAAATTGAACTTGGGCAAGATTTTACACTGATGTATAAATTGTTAAAATTTTAAAATGATTGGATAACAACTTTTTTAACCATGACGACAACAAATGATATGAACAAAATTTGTTTCATTAATATAACTTCTTTTTGATTTTATGATAGGCAAGGCAAAAATCTACACCTGCATGTACATGTATATGTACAATTTGATTCAGGGAAATAAAATAACATCATTGCATTTAATATGCATGGTCAGCAAATCAAGTTTGAATTCAACGGGAAACGGTTGAATAGGCATGCTGAAGAACTCGTCAATATTACGAAATGTACGTGCATGGAATGGGGTTGCTTTCAAACACTTGTGAAGTGCAAGAATTCGCTTCTCTTAATGACATCATTGCATATCACAATACATGGTTGTGAGAGTTACATGTACATACATTAATATTACAAACCCTTAAATTCTAAAAACTGTAATTTAGATAATTTGAGATTGTTGGCAGAGATTAAATTTCAGCAACTTTAAAGCCATTTTCACTTTGACTCCAGATGAAATGTTAAGTTGATTTTTCGACTTCTGAAATTCATTTTTTACAGGATTGAAGCAGCACTTCCATTAAAATTGTACATGTGCGAAGTAGAGGATCGCACAACCAATGCTTACATATTGATACTTTATAGAGTTTTCCTGAAAACCAGTTGTGCACAAACAGGTATACTCAAATCAAATCAATTGCCAAAATGAAGTGTTGGGCTTGATCAAAATTGAAGGTTTTTTGTGACGATAAACTACTATGACTGCGCTTCAGATATAAAGGCCCATCAGAAAAATAATATACAGTTAAATATACACAAGTGCAGTTCTGAAAACAGTATTGCTTTAATTATGTTTATTCATCTATAGTTTGAGGGTTGAAAGCTATCACAGTAACCGATATACAAACGTACACCGAGTGAAAATCCTTTTTAGTATTTGTATGGTTTAGCGTTATCCCATTGAGACTTTCTAAGTGGTAAAAAATCAATAAAAATCACATGTCACGTGGGGGATATTTCAATGGTTGGACAAAGAAAGCAAATGTTTTATTTTAAGTGTGAAGAAATATTAAAATGTGGGTTTTTTTTGGAAATATATAAACCAAAGCTGATGCTTTTAATTTTGGATGATTCATAAAGGTGTACAGGGTTTTTTCTAGAAAAAAACTGCAAGAGGAAGCACTACAATTCAGCGGAGCCACCAAGTGGGGGAAGATCGGGTTCTCCCTACCAGGGTGTGGAGTTTTTGATAATTCTAAGTTAAAATCATTGTCCCTTGGATTTGCATAAAAGACCCAAATAAATTCTATTTATAAAATAATATTCAATTTTATCAGGTTTGTCATTATACACAGGTTTGTCACTTGGGTGGTCACTATACACAGGTTTGTCCCTTGGGTGGTCACTATACACAGGTTTGTCCCTTGGGTGGTCACTATACACAGGCTTATGTCTTTGGTGGTCACCACACACAGGTTTGTCCCTTTGTGATCACTATACACAGGTTTGTCCCTTGGGTGGTCACTATACACAGGTTTGTCCCTTGGGTGGTCACTATACACAGGTTTGTCACTTGGGTGGTCACTATACACAGGTTTGTCACTTGGGTGGTCACCACACACAGGTTTGTCCCTTTGTGATCACTATACACAGGTTTGTCCCTTGGGTGATCACTATACACAGGTTTGTCCCTTGGGTGGTCACTATACACAGGTTTGTTCCTTTGTGATCACTATACACAGGTTTGTCACTTGGGTGGTCACCACACACAGGTTTGTCCCTTTGTGATCACTATACACAGGTTTGTCCCTTGGGTGGTTACTATACACAGGTTTGTTCCTTTGTAATCACTATACACAGGTTTGTCTCTTGGGTGATCACTATACACAGGCTTGTGTCTTTGGTGGTCACCACACACAGGTTTGTCCCTTTGTGATCACTATACACAGGTTTGTCCCTTGGGTGGTCACTATACACAGGTTTGTCCCTTGGGTGGTCACTATACACGGGTTTGTCACTTGGGTGGTCACTATACACAGGTTTGTCACTTGGGTGGTCACTATACACAGGTTTGTCACTTGGGTGGTCACCACACACAGGTTTGTCCCTTTGTGATCACTATACACAGGTTTGTCCCTTGGGTGATCACTATACACAGGTTTGTCCCTTGGGTGGTCACTATACACAGGTTTTTTCCTTGGGTGGTCACTATACACAGGTTTGACTATATTGTTATGTGACAACTTCATGCAACTTGTATACGCTTCAGAGCAATTAAAGATGATTTCATTATGATTTGTGAATCACGCCAGTGCACGGAGAGTGGATACAGACACATCAGTACTTGTGCAGTTTTAAGACTACTCTACAGTTGATGAGGCAAAACCGGATTATGTATACATTAAATTTTTAAAAAAGAAATGCAATTAAATTTTAGGAGTGAATAACAAATTTATAAATCTTAAATATTAATACGTCTCAAATAAAATAACGCCCACATTTAGTTTTGTCTTAGATGTGGATACAAGATGATAAACCAGCAAACAGATAAAAACGTTGAAAGGAATTAATTGAGTAGAATTTAATGTTTCCCGTGGAGAGTAAGTGCAATGCATTATGGGGTAAAAATAATGGGAAATATTAACACACTGGAAATTCACTGAAAAGATCTTTAATTAACTCAAACTCATTTGAAAGATTTATAGTCAAGGAAATGATGAACTGTCGAATACGGTAATATGAAAAATTCTTAGACTGACTGATTTCCGTTTATTTAGACAACTTCTGGTGTAATCCATCAACGGCTGTAACACATGACAAAATGTAATATATTTGAAATTACAACAAATTTCTGCATGACAGATAATAATTAATGTTAATAATTAATCAATACAAATAAGCAATCTTGAGCAAATCAATTACCCTATTTGCTCTGTAAGAAGAACATCTCTAGATAAAAAATAATAAAAATTATGCAAATTAGTACATTAACATTTATGTCCAAAAACATACAAAAATGGGCCACTTTTGAAACTATTTCCATATGAATTTGTGTTGATAGTTCAAGGCAATCACCCATCTTTTAAGTACACAATATTTTATGGCTATACATAATTATTCATAATCTTTTTTGTGTCAAAAAAAGTTTTGTGACTATATATTTTTTTCTGCATTTTGTGAGCAACAAATCCAGTGATAAGTATTAATGGTAGCCAGATACCTTAAAAGCGTTATCAGCAATAAATATTTGTTCAAATAATGATTTTATACTAAAATTTATGATAGAATATGTGCCTTCTTGAAGTGAACACTTTCAATAGAGGTCCACCCAAGTAATCAATATATCAAGTATCAAAGTAATCAGCAGACATTCACTATCAGTCATACAATTTGCTACATCTCAAGAGGCAGTGGAGCTACATGTAACAAACAGGAAATACCTGATAAGAAAATATCACTTCTTTGTGAAGAACAATTTTATTTTTTTAATTTGTAGGATTATGACAACTAAGAAGGATTCAATCAAAAATAGAAAGTAAATAAATCATTCCAAAGTTATATTCAGAGTTTGTAAATATCATGATTTTGGAAATATTATGTAAAGTATTTGATGGCATGAATTTGTTTGAAATACAGGAAATATTCACTCAATGTTAAATCGACAGTGTTGCACAATGAGCGTAGTTGTACATGTCGCATGGGACCCATATCAAAATGACACCACATGACAACAGCACTTTAAATTCATGGTAATGATTTTCCATGACTACCTTAAGTCCCAGTATCAATCAACCACATCCTTATTACTAACAGCACATGTTAAATAAGAGTTCCAAATAACAGTGTATTACAAACTACTTGTAATCTAATCTGCTCATGATCAAAACATCCATTCAATGGAAACCACATGTGTATAAACAACATTGTGTTTTTACAAAAATTACCAAAAATACAGAAAGATTCTCATTTCATGCAGCTTTTGAATTTAGGACAAATAAGGTGTTCAGTTTACAGAGGTATTTGGTTTACGGGTATTTGGTTTACAGAGATGTTTGGTTTACAGGTATTCAGTTTACAGAGGTGTTGGGTTTACAGTGTTGTTTGGTTTACTGGTATTTGGTTTACTGGTATTTGGTTTACTGGTATTTGGTTTACTGGTATTTGGTTTACATGTATTCGGTTTACAGGGATGTTTGGTTTACAGGGATGTTTGGTTTACAGGGATGTTTGGTTTACAGGGATGTTTGGTTTACAGGGATGTTTGGTTTACTGGTATTCAGTTTACAGAGGTGTTTTGTTTACTGGTATTCAGTTTACAGAGGTGTTTTGTTTACAGGTATTCCATTTACAGAGGTGTTTGGTTTACAGGTATTCTGTTTACAGAGGTGTTTGGTTTACAGGTATTCTGTTTACAGAGGTGTTTGGTTTACAGGTATTCTGTTTACAGAGGTGTTTGGTTTACAGGTGTTCTGTTTACAGAGGTGTTTGGTTTACAGGTGTTCTGTTTACAGAGGTGTTTGGTTTACAGGGATGTTTGGTTTACAGGGATGTTTGGTTTACAGGGATGTTTGGTTTACAGGGATGTTTGGTTTACAGGGATGTTTGGTTTACATGGGCGTCTGTTCATTGTTTATAAAGCAGTGCGAAATCAAATATTCCAGATTACCTGTAAAAAAATGAAATATTGCACAGGAAAAAAAGGGTCAACAGAAAAAAAAAATTTTTTTTTAAATCTGAATCTGTACAGCTTACTGTGTTGATGTTGGGTATTTTACAGAGTTGTTTGGTTTACAGTTGTTCCAGTTACAGACGTGTTTGGTTGACAAGTGTTTGGTTTACGGAGATGTTCATTTCAAAGAGGTTTCTGTATATACATTGTTTATAATGCAGTGCAAAAGCAATTATTCCAGATATAGGTAAAAAATAATATATTGCAAACTTTAATCAGGAAAAAAAAAGCTATCTGTGAAATCTAAATCTGTGGAGCTTTAATAAAACAGATGATTTGTATGAGGATGGTTGGCTTCAATATACATGGTTTCTTCTCTCATACGCTATTCATTGAAGATGTTCTTTACAAACACCTTCCTTGGAGAATTATGTGTTTTTACAAACACTACGAAGCAAGTGAAGCTTTGAAAAATGTACAATCAATGAAGTTGAACTCCATCAGTGCATGACGATAGCATAATGATGTCCTGTGTGAATCACTGAGTAATTTAACATCAATGCAGTGCTAATAAAACGAGCAAAATGACAAATTTTGTTCACACTCAGCAGTCCAATCATACAGTGCACGTCCATTGTCAAGGAATCAGTACTGAGTTATGAGTATAATCAGGAACATGAATTCAATACACAACAGATTCACAGCAAATCTAATAAACTCCAGCAGCTGGAATAATGATGTCCACATCGTCATGGAAACTTAATAATGTGATGCTTTTCCGGGACAACTTTCCGACAAGGCATACTTAATTAATTTTTTTTTTCATTCTATTTACTTTGTGAAGCGACTTTAAAAAATGTTGCTGTGGAACGTCACCACATGTACAAAGCATGTTACTGTATGTTATTTGGTTAGGAGTGGGAAAGAGGAAGGAAGAAGGTGGGTCGATGCATCACAACACCACAACAGTTTGCTTTCCCATTTTACACTCTTCTGATGATTTATTTTCTGTAACTTGAGCAGTGCTGAATATGCCGGTCCCTCTGTATGGTATAATCTTTTCTATTTTCAACAATTGCAAAAAAACATTAGCAGTTGTATTTCGTACCAATTAAGTTCAAATAAGGACATGAAGAAGTAGTCACACAGGTTTTCACTTTATAACCCTAGCTTTATGTTCAAACCAGCGTATCTATACATTTTATTACAAGTATATGGCAACCGTTTTGTACAAAAATTGAAACCAGCATATCTATACATTTTATTACAAGTATATGGCGACCGTTTTGTACAAAAATTGCGTAACATTTTGAACATTGGAGAGCCGTATTATGACAAAATTTTATTGAGTGAACTCAAAATATTTTGTTGTCAAAAATCTCACAATAAACTATTACACTTCAATTTTTATTTACTATGAGTCCCCTTAAAGTTGAATATTTTGATTGGTGCTAAAATGTTTTTCTCACAAAATATCAGATATTACAAATAGCTCATCCATACATTATGTATAAATTTAAGTCAATAAAACAAACACTAATGTACCAAACATTTAGCAATTACCAAAAAAAAGGAAAACAATGCAGAGTTTCAGTTTTAGATACCTCAACAAAATTTAACACTGATTAATTTCATGCATTTTTTAATTTCATTAATTTGTTGAGATGAAAAAATTTCCTTACAGGAACACCATCAATTACAGTCTCCAAGGTTACCCCACCTATTGCACAATTGATAAAGTTACATAAATCAAACAAGGCATTAACATTCATTACAGCCCAGCATATAAATCGTACACCAGATGAGATAACCCAATTTAAATTATAAATAACCGCCCAGGATGCGAAACACTTCATGATGGATTACTCTGGGCAGGAAACTAGCAAGAAGAAAAGTCTTTGTGAACAAAGTTGACCGTAGATTGACCTATTGAAAAGCTTGGCTTCTCTTGAGAATAATTCAACTTAGTATTTAAGAGAACGGGTACGATCTTTTTATTCAAAATGGCAAAACAACTTAAGAGGTATAAAATTGGAATCCCATTAAAAAAAGTATTAAAAAAAGTAGTATTTTTATATTTAACAGGTTGTTAAATATATGTATTTGAAATATGATAATGAGCTTTTCTCATTTGGTTTAATCTTTTTGCCACTACAAATAATACAAGACTATAGCTTTTTATCAGCGTATATATACATATATATATTTTTCATGTTGCGTAATGAACCAGTGTCATTTGTGGATTATTATGATCAGAGAATACAAAGATTCAAACAAAAAAAGTGAAATGCAGATAAAATTCTTTTATGAGGTAAATACCGCAGTGGTGCATTAAAATATCTGTCTTATTCCCAGTAATTTTGCTCTGATCTTTACTTTAAACGAAGGGATATTTTTTAAAGTTGTTTGACTAATTGTCAAACTGCATTGGGGATAACATTGGGGAGAAGAAATACTAAAAGTCATAAATTAATATTTCCATATAAAAGAATGTGGACTAGCAATTTTTCGCATTTCTTCACATAATAAACTTTAAAAGCTTTTGTGAAAAAATCAAAACCAGATGAGTTACGCCAGGGCAGTAATGTATAGGTATCAGCACAATAGAACTGACCCCAAGAAATAATCAATAATTAATCAATTAAAGCCGATAATTTCAAGTGGTTTATACCGATAGATCGGTGGATGTAGAGAATTTTTTCTGGTTACTAAGAAACCTACATGTAACTGTCAATCGCTAACAGACTAACCAAATAAAACTACCTTTGTCAGTAATCAGACAAAATGTACCTGTCAATTAATAATATAATCAAATACAGCAATCTATCGTTGCTGACTCAGCAAACCAGATTCTATACAGTGAACTTATAATTTATCTCCAAACAAAAAACACATTTACAATAAAATACCATATACACTGAGTAGATGCAGACCATTGCAGGCAATCACGTTAGATTACGTGTACACATGCAATCATTTAGGCGTTGGTGTGATATAATCAAATTCAGTCGGTGTGTGCCGAGAGATCAGAATGCAATCACGTACTGCCCGGATTCTCAATTATCTAAGTGCATGGTAATAGACGTATAGAATTAACTCAGCGTGTGTGGGATGTCAAGTCAGTGGTTCTTCTGTACACATATTAAAACACTATAATGATAGACTCCACATACCTGTACACACATAAAAAGGAGGAATGCAATTTTAGTTGCCTGAAATATTCTCCCTGGACTATTTATATTTTTAAATTCAACAAATTTGTAGTATCATCAGGATATCTATGTTTTTTAGGACAATATCATGCCATAACTATACATATAATTAAAAAAAAAAAATGTTGATTTTATCAAAATTCACCATATTTTTGTCGTACGATGCCATTTAAACAGACTGATTGGTAACAGACATGCCACATACTATAAGTATAATCCAAAGCCGGATTTATGAGTTACACTATTCAAAATAAAATAAAATAGAATCTATTTATTTTATATGAATGTATTGAAGAAAAAAATTTAAGGTATAAAATAACATCAAATACATGTAACTGGTTCAGGTACAAGCTCATTAAATAATATTAACCAAAAGTACAATGAAAAAAAAAAATAGTACCTTCCTGAAAAACATCCCCATTCATCAAAAGGTTCGAGTATTACAGAGAGTAAAGATACTGGGAGGGACAAGGATGTACACAAAATAATAAAATGAAGTTGAAAAAAAAAAATTTTTAAAAAATTACACAACAAACAATAAATCTCTTTTCTCGGGTCTATGGTCAAACTTGAAAAGATTAAAAGCAAATAAAGCATAACTCATCCAGATTCTGACAATTCCATTAGACTGTCAAAACCTACATTAAAATATAAATAATATAACGGTTCCATTACAACTCTGTCATTCATTCATCACAGTCAATGCTTACTATGAACAAGCATTCATGAATATTTAATAAAAAGTACATGCTCGTCTAATTTTGCCTCACATTATTAAAGTAGGAAAGACAAATACCAACCTTCCACAATAATACATATAGCACTCGCCCATATGAATCAAAATTCTGTTTTATAAGTAAGAAGCATTTCAAAATTGTATTTATACTGTTTAATTTAAGCGTCATATGATCGTATCAAATTCATTGATTTGAAATATCAACATGTAGGCAAGGTTAAACTTAATCTTGAAACTCGCACTGTCATTTCAATGTAATTACAATAATGTGAATTAATTATTACAAAGATACGGGGTCACAGTGATTTAAAATATTTGGCTGGTGGACAAATGAGCACTAATTTTTGGCAGAATTGTTAAAAGTGCACATGAAATGCCCACCCACATGTTCCCCAATTTAGATTTGTGTTCCACTAAAATGGACAGTTATTGATTTTTTTTTTTTTTTGAAAATTGTTACTCGTATCCAAGTAAATTGAGATATTTCTCATGCTGTAACCACGCCCACCCATCCTAAAATGGTGGACTGTTGCCGGATTTCTGACTATTGTCAAAGTTATAGTGTGCCACCAAATGCCAAAATATGTGAGGAAGTCATACACTTGAGCCATACTTTTATAACACTGCATCATTCTACATACTTTTAACGATATACATTTTTCGGTCAACGTTTTTCCATCAACTTTTTTTTCTGAGAGAAAGTTTTTAGAAGTTGTTTACACAAAAACATTTATGATGGTTAAACGTGTTGTGGGCGGGTGCAGTATTACGTATAACCACAGTTTAAGTAATTACATTTCCAATCGATGCAAATGTGTGACATCAGTGGAAGAAAGCCATGAAAGCAACAAGAAAACGTTGAAAACTTAAACTTGGTGCAATACCAACACTTTTTAAAGAACAAGATTCTGGACTAGCCCATGTTCAACTCGGCGGATTTCACAAGAGAGAGAGACGTCGAGTAAGTGTTTCAAATGATTTGACAATTTTGCCATCATGAATATCACTTTATAGAGACCATTTAGTTCGTGTTTTGTAAGAGGTTGCAATAATTTTGATAGTGATGCGAAAATCGAGATTATGCAACATTTACACACTGCTAATTGTTTTCAATGTTGCTGGCTTAAAGTTTCTGAATTGTTTGGTGAACAGTGTCAAATTCACACCTCTGTGATCTTTACTTGCAGCTTGATCTGCGTAATAATTTATGGAATAAGAACACAGGCTTGGGCTATCAGTGTGTTTTGGCCACATAATTTTTAATATGATGTCATAATTATGATGGTGACATCTAACTCAACCCTATGCAATAAACTTGATATTATGCGTTCATTATGGACCATTCTTCCTCAACTACCCGGTAACAAGTACCGGTACATGAGTGGTAATTTAATCAAAAGCCAAGAAATGTGCCTTATATACACTTATCGGCAATGCAAGATGCCCAGCAAGTTCCACTGCATATGTCATTATCAGTATTTCTGTATGCAAATGAGAAGCTCATGAGGATCCTCATTATAAAATACACAAGAATAAAGTTTCAAACCCATGTTCTCACTTTCAAAAAATATTTTATGCCTAGAAACATACAAAAAAATAATAATGATGTACCAATAAATGATTTTAAAAAAGAAAGTAGCAGACATTTCACAGGCACTTTAAAATATGTATTAATTCATGAATCTAAGGTGATGAAAGTGATTAATCTTCACAAACAGTAAAAAAAAAATATTTAGAAAACAAATCAAAATTGTAAATGGACTGTTGTATGCAGTGAGATAAGATAGGACTTTATAAACTATGGCAAAAAAAACTATGCCAGAAATAACCTATTTTTTTTTTCACTTTTCTCCAATATTATTCAGTGAATGTTTTTCTCCATGCAATTGATGCATGAAAACATTGTACGATAGCAATAACACAAAACTTAAAAAATATTTACAATGAAAGATGGACCAGCTACTTAGAGTTGACAAACCAAACCAGTTGCAGAATTTCCTGACAGCTTACTAGTACTAAACAAAACAAAAAATATCTTTGGCTATATATCATATAAATGCTACTGAATGACATCTCCAAATAGAGATTAACAAACTAAAAAGACGAGATAACACAGAATACAGGAATAATCATTTACTAAACTACATTTGTAACTGCAATTGATTGACATGCCTATTTGCATAAAAAATCATTATATTTTAATTATACGTTTTATTTATACTTTTTAAACTCTAAGTGAATGCAGATTTATGGATGATGTACTATCCCGGGTCAATAAATGGTAACTGTAAAAACGTACTCTTGTGTCCCTCACATGTTGTTTTTCACACTACGATACTTGTCTCATAGATACAGAATTTGACACGTGGTATCGTGGATGTGCGACTTGAAGTCGGTGTTTTCTATTCAGTGGTAAATTTCAAGTCAAATCTCAAATATTGATCGAACACGGACAATTAATCGAATATTGAACAAAAATAATGAGATTGTGATGACAGCGGATGTGAAGATAACACGATCTATATTAGCTACCACAGATGTGAAGACCGACTGCACGACTGAATGATAGTGGAGACGGGTCTCTAGTGACACCGGGGATACACGAGTGCTATCTGCGTCATATTCACGGTAGCCTATTGAACCAGAGTTATCACCGACTCGGCAGTTATAGTCAACAACTTAAAAGTTAAAGTCAAGGAATAAAATCGAATCGCGACTAAAATTGCTGAATTCTATAAATGCTCCTGTGATTACATGATATCAAGTGAATTCCACTCACCTCCGTTGCTCCGTGTGTCATGGACTGTGATTAGGTAAAGAAAATCCCGTATAACATGACACTATGCACGGACATGTTGTCAACTCCGTAGCAGGTGCTTTTCATTCTGTGTGATGATTGAATGCGCCAAAATGGCGTAATTAGGAGATTATAATAGTATGCAAACTTTATATCCAATCAAACTGACTGATACAACATCAGTTTCTAATAATACACTCAGGTTTGTGAACACGTCGTCTATTGGTCACGTGCAGGCGTCGTTCAGCGTAAACTGTAAACTATTTATTTTTGACTTCATTACCTAATACGCCATATGACTATAGAGAAATTGACCTAGTTAGGTATTTTTTGTACACACAGTTCGCAATCAGTCACACGGAAAGGCAAAATTAATAAATACAGTCAATTCTCGCGATAGTTCGATGGTGCGTGATTTCCTCATTTCCCGTCATTCATCTTGTTGCCAACGTCTGGATTTCTAAACAAGTTGTGAACGTCCTAGATCGGAAGACTTTTCTGTTTATAGCCGGCGTAACTTCTACAGAAAATGGACGATTTTCAGTCGGGAGAAGAGGTAAGAACCCATAGGATCGGCTAACAAGCAAATAACGGAACACACACTGAGAATAAGCTAACATGAGCTAGAATATGCATGAACCCCGATATTTCGCTGTGTCAGTGAGTGTCCTATGTTTGGCTCGACGACGACATTTTGAATTTTAATATTAAGTCGAATGAATCTTAAATCTTTGATATCCGACTTCTCCCATCAGTTATAAGTGGCAATATATAATGTATTGATGTTTTTTCATACTGTCTCTTTCGCCCATTTCGGGTACGAAAATCACTGATAATCACTGAGGTCTGCATTCGACCTCAGTTTTGCCAGTGTACAAAAAAACGTATCAAAACATGTAGAAGGAAACACAAGTCACACCTCGAGCTCTCTAAATTGTCATTTACATTACTCAAGAGTTGAATCAATAATTGTACAATAAATTGTGTGTAGAGATCAAGAATTAATAGGTCACATGTCAGTGGTATAGTCTAGATTCTTATAATACAGCTTTGTGTGCGTTTCAGATGATATGAATTCCAACCAAACAAATATTATCACCTTGGCAATACTACTGATATGGTTGGCTTGAGTTAAATAGCCAAGTTGTGTATACTTCAATTAGTTTTTACTGTGATGTGTATCATACTGCTTTGCTCATGTCTCCAATCTGAATGTAAACAAATTTAACACACTGTACAAACTCAAAATTAAAAAAAGTCAAATTTGGCACTACTTTCCTAAATAAAACCATAACACAGTCAAAAAGGCAAAATCTTAGTTGGCATGGAAACAAACCAAGAGACCAGATCCTTTTGGGCAACTGCAAATCACAACATAAAAATGACTGTGCAAAATATCAGATACAACATGTAAAATGTTCTCAATATTAGCATTATGCTCAGGCTTCCAAAAGAACAGTCTGGCAATGCAACTTTTCTTCTTTTTTTTTAGGATGAGTTCCACATTTGTTAACTTTTCATTTCAATAATCAACTGATCAAACTAACATGTTGTCTATAAAATAAACCCCACATACTGTTATTTAACCTAATAACTCATTGGCTTCATCGTACATGGTCCAAACATGGAAAATGGTCTTCTCGGAGTGAATTGTTACTTTTATGACTGAAAAGCTAAACCGGGAGATTCACAGTGAAAATTCTCAAAACTTAAAAGGAAGTGCTGACAATTCAAACTTGCCAAATGGTGTTGTCTGAAATTGATGTTAGCACTGATCTCATGTTACCTTCTACATTGATAAGCAAAGAAATTAAATTGCTGGTTGTATTTATGTGCACTAAAATTATAAAAAAAGAAAACAATAACAGAGGCTCAATGAATATATCAAGTGTTTAAGGTAGCAGGATAGTTTTTTTGCATGAAAAATGTAAACACCTATAATCGGAATAAATTTTACAAGAAACCATACAATCTATATATGTTTGGAAAGCTCTTGACTTGTATTTTCCTATTATTAATATTTTGTGAACATTGTGTTTGTTTTAGCGTCACGTGATTCTGAAAATCAGCGGGGCTGATAATTTAACTAACGTGAATACAATTTTAATTGTCATCTCTACAGTCATTCATGCGATCAAAAACTTTACACTGTTTTGAAGTAAAGGATATGAAGTTTAAATCCGTATTTCTATTTTTTGCAGTAAGTTTTTTTTTTCTTTCCGAAAATCACAAATTTCCAGCACGTTTTTTGGTGTTAAAGTTAGAGTATACCGTTGGTTTGCGCGAGGTTTGTGAAAAAACGCAATAGAATTTTGCAAATATGCAAATACGGATATGAAGCCAACATATCAAAGAGTAAGAAAAGCTAAACGGCGACATCGTAGCGCTATTCACTGAAACGCCATTTAAAATTAGGTCAATGGTAATTGCCAAAAACCGAACACCGAGAAATCGGCACTTTTATGATTTCAAACTTCAATCAACGTTAACTCCCGTTTCAGCATCAAAATTTACATGGGCTAATTGTAAATAAAATGCTTTGAAAGTTGTTTTCGAGAAAAATCATGAACCGACATTTATATCTGTAAAAAACTTTGTTTTTTGGCCGTTTTCTTTCACGCTGTGGAGTTTTGTGACGGTCTGTGCTGATAACGAACGGTGACGTCATTCATTAGAGCTTGGATTATGCAAAGTGGGCGGTTCTGTTTGCGAGTAACAAACAATACAGAGACTACACTTGGCAGTTGAAGTGTTTGCAAATACAGTGTATTTATTTTTGGGCCGTTATGTTTGTAAACTTATTAGTTCAAGCATGCCACGAGTTTCGGAGTCTCCTGGAGGCAGCTCGTACATACTGGCGAAAGGGCGGACCCGTTACTGGTTGAGGTAACCCCTAATAGCTTGACAGTTTCACCAGAGCGCACCGTCCCTTTCCAATCGCTCGCATTCCAATGACAGCCTTTTTATTTATTTAGAAAACTGCTCCCTTCTTTCGAGATGACGGGAAGCTAGGCTGGCTCAGTTTCGATCGAATACAACTGCCTAGACCGTGACGCCTGCGCTCCACTATTGAGATATTGCCTACTTTGCAAAATTGACAAATCTCTTTTTCTAGGGCGCCATTCAACAGTGACATGTCAACGAGTCGAATCTCGTCGTCTTCAAACGATCGGTCGTGACATTCACTCTCACTTTCTTCTTCTACGTCGGAAGTTAACAATATTTTCCTGCGAGATACAGACATCTCTCGAACGTTTTGAACAGGAGTATCACCCACTATATCGAAGTCTGATTCATCGGACTCCCAGTGTCACAGTAAAACTTTCTTCGCCCACTTCATGGCTGACACTGGTTTCGACGGGGAAATCCGTTTTGTACGAACACAGCATCGTCTCTTTCACAATCTTTTTTGACAGGAGTGATCATTCTTTTGATGTTTTTCTTCTTTCTTCCTCGCTTTCTTTTTCTTGGAAATTTTCGCGTGCTTACCATCTCGTCCATAATTAGTGAATGACAACTAAACTAAAGAATTACTGATAATAATTGTAAAATGTGACCCAGTGATGTATGCCGGTATGTAGCATTTCCTGTGCTATTAAAAATCAAACCCCGTGTAACCTCAGGTCTTATACTTGTAGATGAATCTCTTCAAAATTTAATTGTAACCGGACTCACAGTTATCATCTATAAAAACTACCACAGATGGCTGTATTTTATTGTTTGCAACCATATTTTGTAAAAGGGAGCCCCCTCCCAATGTAACTGCATTACTTCTGGACTAAGAAAGTAACCCCGTGGTCAGACACTTTTCAATGACAAAGCCAAGAAAAAAATATTACAGAAATTTTTTTGTAAGTTTTTATTCTGTTAACATATAATTACATTGAAGTGGTACATTCATGTACTTTTTTGATTATACAAAATTTGTTGTTTCTAATACGATTGTTTTGTCTTTGCTGTACTTCCTGTCTATAAAGGCAGCAGTGCACACATCTTATCAGCTGTGTGTAAACTACAAACAGATATCTTATCAGTTGTTTGTAAATAGCAAATAAAGAAAGTGGCCCAACTTAAAACTATTTACCCTCAGTTCAGTTATGTTTGTAAACCATGCATATTAATGAGATGCACTAGTTGGGTGTACACTGGATAAACAAAGACTTGGCCATTTGTTTGCACACTAGAAAAAAATCAGTTTACTTGTACAAGATATATTTTTTCAATAAAATAAATACACCCATGTATGTAGCATGCCTTCGGGAGCTATTCGTGTGATTTTCAAAAAAAAATGTGAAAAGTGCCCAAAAAACTATTCTGCTACCTTAAATGCAGTATCCAAAAAAACTATGATATATCCACACATATAAATACTGTCAATGTCAACAATGCCATTTGATCTTCATAGAAAAAGTTTGACAAATGCTGTCAAAAGTCAAAATAATGATATATCCACACATATAAGTCAAAAGTCAAAATAATGAAAAATATTACCCCAGTTTTGCTTATTATGTATTTGTAGATGAAAGTGGGAATCAATAAAAATGTGGTAACTCTCTGAAAATTGACCCATTTGAACAGAAACAAAGGTTAAAATTCACAAATTTTATTTCTGGTTAGATCTGAACAACATATTACGCTGTATGTTTGGCACTAGAAAAAAATACTGGAAGCAGATAAATGCAAAAAATAGGCTTATGTCAATAACTGCTGACAAGTTCTGCAGTGGTAGGAATCCTGCTTAATCTCAATTTTGTACCTAAAACTATAGTCATTGCTGGTCTGAGGAAATTAACCCAAATAAGCTTCAGATCAGAGGATTAGTGGTGATTCCAAGCTGTTGTTCCTATTGAAACAAAGCTTCTGCTTGTTCTGATTTTTTTCCCCCCACATAACATAGTGATTTTGTATGTGTCACACAATAATTTGTAGCACTTGTTTGTCCAAAGTGCGAGTCTCCAGGGGTTTTTCTAGAAAAGAATTTTAAGAGGGAGCACACCTTTGTTACCATTAGTAACACTATATAACTGATCATAATCTACTGATAGTTCCAGGTGTGGTAAGAGGGCACAAGCCTGGGGTGTGAGAGCGCTGCGGCCCTGTTTCCCTGTTTGGAAAAACCCCTGCAGTCTTGAATTAGCATTATTTTCCCACAATACTTCTGACTTATATAATTACAGTTATAATAGTGTGAAATGGAATTTACATTTTATATGTAAAAAGTTTGCCCTTGGAAGCTACCTACAGCCACGTACAGTCTTCATTTGTTCCCCAATACCTCTTCCCTTCAGGCACGATGTTGACCCAACTCAATAGTTGGGTTTCTGTTTGACCCAAAATTCCTGCGAAAGTCAGTCCTGTTTTGAGTCAATGCTGAACCGGTGTGAATGTTCAAATTGTGAACAAAACTCACTGTAGTGTATACACATTTTCTTTTGTGCAGACTGCGTTTGTTGTGGATGAAGTTTCTAACATTATCAAGGAAGCCGTTGAGGGAGCTATTGGTGGCAATGCTTACCAACACAACAAAGTTAACCAGTGGACGTCAAATGTTGTCGAACAATGCCTCAACCAGTTGACTAAATTAGGAAAACCATTCAAATATATTGGTAAGTATATGTTGACCGCACTATAGTACTGCAGTTTTAATCACACATCCAAGATATCAGAAGCACATTTTTTTTCAAATCAAAATAACATAATTTGAGATCACACATTCAAATTGTGTTCACATACAATTGCTATGATGTTGGCTTTTTACTTTTTCAACTCTTTACTGTCACCGCCATATTGTTTCAAACACCAAAACATCAATATTGCCAGCTAAGTTGCTGACTGGTTTGCTAAGCACGCTTACTGATAGTTGCGTGATTGGAACAAGTTGGGTCAATCCAATCTCAACAGGAGACGTCAAACTAATAGTGGGGGCCTTGACACATTGAATATAAATGATGTGATTGCTTTTCAATGTATTTTAATCAATCCTATATACATTTCTATATAATATAATAAACAGCAAAGTTATGCATTATGACATGTCTGGACACAGGCAATGGTGTGTCTGGTGCAGGTCATTTTAGCCGAACGACACACCCTTGTAAAAGTGGTTTGAACTAACCAGTTCTAATCATGTAACGATCTTGAGATGCGCAAAATAATCCAGTCAGCAACTTAGCTGGCATTGTTGATGTTTTGGTGTTTGGAACAATATGGTGGTGACAGTAAGACACTATTAACTTCTGAATTTTTACTCCATACCTTGGGTTTGGTTTAAAACACACATACTTGTTCCTTGAAATAATAAATATCAAAATTTGTTTTTTTTTTCAGTCACATGTGTGATAATGCAAAAAAATGGTGCTGGTCTTCACACAGCAAGTTCCTGTTTCTGGGATAATACAACTGACGGTAGCTGCACTGTCAGATGGGAAAACAAAACCATGTACTGTATCGTTAGTGTTTTTGGTCTTGCTATCTAAGGAAAGAACACACCTCCTATATATTGATCTGTTGTACAGAGGAACATATCCAAAATGAAGACAACTATGATAGTAGGGAGGATCCAGATGCAAGTTTGAATGACTACAGTGAAACTTGTTGATACATGCCGAGCAGATGTCATGTGAAAGACAATGAGCTTCTGAACAGATTTCATTGTAGTTTTGTCCCTTCAATCATGGTTTTCCTTGTAGTTGGTGTTTTACAGAGCCTGCTATAGTCAGCATGTTGTGTACTATACATTGTACTATTCACCAAACAGTATTTCTCCTTGTCTACATGACTTATCCTGCAAGCTACTCTCCTTCATGGGTGAACCATTATTTCTGTGGGAGGGGGTAGAATTTCAATGACTGTTATATATTTGGAGTGTCCTTTTAACATAAAAAGATGAAAAAAAAATATGCCTTCCTGGACACAAATTAGTTAATGCAATGCTTATGTCCAGAAAGAGATGCAACTTTTACAAAAAAGCCAACCTAGCCATCTCATCCACAGATATAATAGTCCATCCTTTGATTTGTAGTTTTACGAACCAGCTTCGTCCTCAGAATTATAGTCTATTTAATACTTATTAAGATTAGAAAACAATTTGTCAGTAATTTTGTTCAGTTTTCTTTTATTTGTTTTGATAAATTATTTTTGGTTTTATTCTTGGCAGCTCACAGCAAGGCTATGCATCTGTATGCTGTATGCAAACCGGTCTCATTTCTTATTATTTCCCCATTGCTCTTCAAAGAAAATTGTAAATTTTTTGTACTTTGTTGTTGAATTGTGGAAATACATTTATTTGATTTCATTTTAATGTTGCGTTTTTTTTAATCCCAGCATTGAGTTTATACAGATATACTGTGCAAGCTTTTCTGATCATATTCATATCATCACTAGTACAAAGATGACACAGTTCATCTGTGTAAATGTGCTATTTATTTCATTTTAAGAACCAACCAGACTTTTTTAATCTGGTTATAAAGTCTGTTGGATTTCTATTACGTCTATGTGTCACTGTTAGAAAACTGCTGGCATAGAATAATCTAGCTTGCTGCAGGAGGATACTTTCGGATAATTCCTGTCAACAAAATTGAGTATACATGTAGTGTATGCAAAATAAACAATTGTCAGTAAACTCTGTCAAGTGGCAGCCAGCGAAAAACATTTTAGGAAATGTACATTCATGTCTGCTAAATCTCCACATGTACGATATGGAAATTGGTTGATCAATCAGTACATCTTGTGTTGATCATTGCTACTTGTGCATCCTGTTGCCACAGGGCATAAGGTGGCGACCATTGCCAAAGTTAGGCTGGAATTTGTTAACTTTAGAAAAAGGTCTAGAATGTATGTCATAGACTTTCAGATAAACATCACATGTATCGACTGAGAGATAAAAATATTACAGTCTGAGTATAGGTGCAAACAGAACATTTGCTACACTTTATTTCCTTACCCACATGTTTTTTTTTACGCTATTAGTGCCCTAACGATAGTAACCGTACCTGTTCTGGTCTAATACATGTACTTCTTTTTCCATGGATTGTACAATTTTAACTGTCAAAGCTGTTGTCAATACAAAGCAGTGAGCATCTTGTTTGAGCTGATATTAGCATGGACATCAAATGATATTATTAGTGGTATACTCATCTGTCATGACCCTAGAACTTTACTCTGTTGTAATACCCTACTGGTATTTATGGGTAAGATATGGCTTGGTTATTCCCTCTCACTACATTTGAAACAATAGCAATCTCCAGGCACTTGTCAAACTACTCGTGCAATTTTAAAGGCAGTTAAGTGTTCACCGTTCTGTGATATCAAGAATGGTAAACTTCCAGAGGGTATTTTCTTATATGTTTTAGTTCAAGATAGCATTTATTTAGTTATTTGTTTTAAAACTGTTAGTCCTATTAATAAAAACGTCACCTGTTTTGCATAATGTGGATAACTTCTCCAAGGATTTAAATTTGCCTGGCAAAGTGGCAAGCCAATCCATATTTGAAACATATTGAGGGTTGCTCACTATCAACAATGCAATTGTAATCTACTACAAGTATTGGATGTATTTTCCAAATAGCAAACAGTTATAACTTGTTCTTATTCAACTTGTCTTTTTCTAAAACATTGTTTGTAAATAGCAAAACCTTAAGGTAGTGCTACCAAAACAAAAATACTCAGAAATTTTTGAAATCCAGCAAGAACAGTTGATTTCTGTAATGTTCAAAATTCTGAAATAAGTGCTAAAATGATGAGAAGGATGAGAAGTTTAACTAATATATCGAATGGTCATGATGGGACATCATTATTATGCGTAACTGTAATATCTCAGGCGCTATAGCAATTTTCCAATGCAACCAGTGTAGTATTGAAGACAAACAAAAGATATGGCTCACATAACATACATAATGTCATGTGATCCCTTTTAACATGCATAAATTTAATATCTTGAGCACTGTAAACAATAGGTGTAATAATGAAAGCAATAGATATGACAATATATGGTCGTTGGTCTAATTAATATGCATAACTAATACCTAGAGAATATTGCAGATATGCATGTGCAACCAATGACGTAATAATAAAGACATTGAAAGAGAAATATGACTGATATATCAAACCTTATTATTATGCATATCTGTAGTACTATATGCAAGAGGTTAATAGGGTTCAGACAATATATGGTTGGGATAGATCATTGAATATGTCGAATTCATTGCAAATCATCGGTGTAAATGCTTGAACAGCCCACTTTAAACAGATTTTGCTAATTTACGCTGCTCTTAATGTCTTTAAAGCCATTACCGGGTAATTGCTACTTTGCAGTTATATCTTTGCAGTTACCCTGTCTGTATGTGTGTGTATGTCCGTCTGTTCCACTGATATCTCAAGAACCATACATCATTTTTTTATGAAACTTGGTGCATAGATGCTCTGGGCCAATGCGCAGATTTGATTAGAAATCCATGCATATTAATTACCTAATTTGCATGATAATTAGCTCATTTGTAGCTGTTCCATGACTGTTCCGGTGATATCTAAAGAACCACTCATTGAATTTTGATGAAACTTTGTACATAGATGCTCTGAACTTATGCACATATTTGATTCCACTTTTTGTTCCACTGATATCTAAAGATCTATTGCCAGGTTTTGATGAAAATCTGTGCATATTAATTACCTAATTTGCATAATGATTAGTAAATTATCATCACATTTCAATGAAACTAGGTACCTAGATGTCATAGGACACTGCACAGACCTGGTAGTTTTTAGGGTAATATCAGTACATATTAATTATCTAATTTGCATAATAAATTAATTTTCAGCTTTTGATATTTCAAGTAGTAAGCATTACATTTCAATGAAACATGGTACATAGATACTCAAGAACTATGCAGAGATCGATTGTTTTTGGGATAAATATTTGTGCATCTTAATCACCTAATTTGCATAATTAATTAATTTTCGGATTTTCACGTATATCTCAAGTACTAATCAACACATTTCAATGAAACTTGGTACATAGATCCTCTAGGACTATGCAGAAACCTGATTAGTTTTGGGGTAAAGTTTCTGATAGCCTTTGGTTCTGGCTTAGCAGGATAGCTCGAAAAAGTTTTGGATAGTTCTCATAACATTTCTAGGAGGGGGCTGCCTTTGATGCAAGCATGATCCCATTTAATTTTGATACACATATGGCTATGGTTACCATGGAAACGGCAATTTCGTGAATGATATTTATTTATTGCTCAGAAGGTTATGGATAGACTCTCATAACATTTCTAGGAGGGATCGCTATGTTTACAATTTTGATGTCAATACAATTAAACCAAATGGCGACTGTCATATCATCGACCGAATATTTTTTTAATTTCATTATTAGCTTCAAAATGCTGGTGGTCATTTTTTTTTTCATTTCATTTCCTCACCCCTTTCTCCGACACTCTTAGTCAATCGTACCAATTTTGTTGGTCTTGCGTTTTTTGTTTTTATTTTAACGGAAGCCTAAATCAGAATGTCTAAGATAACTAGGTTCTTTGTATTAAATCAAAGCTTGGTATATTAACAGTATATGATGACAAATTGTTGCAGGTATACACGTTATTTATATTTGTAATCAAATTCAATGTCAAACTTCTATTTATAGACAGGGACTATGTCATTTACACGGACTTGTTTTTACATATTTTGGTTTATAACTAACAACAATCACATAACGTGATATTATGCAACTTCCTTTATAATATATTATGCACGAGGACGGCTGCAACTTGCATAATATCATCGTAAGGACGTACTATCAGCTGTCGAGAAAATACACACCAGTTACGTCATCGTGTATCATTATTCCATAATTCAGTGTTTCTGAGGAAACACAATTCATAAGTATAAATAAATAACGCAGACACCAAAAAAACAGGATCGTTGATTTTTGTACAAAATAAAATACTACATGATTGTCAACGGCATTGGTTATTACAACGCTAATGAACATATATAAAAGTCCCAGCGTGGGCCGGGTTTGAGGGATATTTGAAAGATATATAGTGTCCGGCCAAATAGCGTTCGTTTTCAAGAGTTGCAGAGTCTCGAAAGAAATGATTCTGTGTTTGTTTTTTTCAGTCTGAAAGGGGGTTTTCAATTGAGGTCTGCGTTCAGCGTGGCCGGCAACTGAAACGATTGTGATTTCTATGAAAGGAGGAGGCGGGTCACTCGTACCATACAAAACAAATGACAACTTTAAAACCATGTAAATGAGAAACCATTTTTTTATTTTGGCTGTTTTGGCGCGATTATGTGCAACCCTATTATATCGCTAACGTAACACATTTCGGATACATTTGTATCAAGTATATTTCAACTGTCATTAAATAATATCAGTCGTTGAATAGTAATAGAATAATCTCTAGCCTTCATTTCTAGGTGTCAGTCACTAATTCGGAAATCCACACTATCGAGAAAACCCAGCGAAGCTCACAAATATGGATACTACATAATGGAGTTTATATATTGCTGACGTGTAGTGAGTGGGAAATGAACCAGGAGTAGGGACAGACTGCGAAGATAACACGATAACAAAGTACGTTAACACCGTATGGGGCGTGCACCTATCAAGCCTGTTATCTACAGGGAGGCGAAACACATCAGACCCACCTTTAAGGTTAATAACGCCTTTGATTCATTATATATTGACTTCGCGTCACCGCTGTTTCGTGGTTTTCCTCTCGTTGTCCGTTAATAATAATACGCGTTATAATGCCCGTTGTTGTTGTCGTCCTCGTCGTCGTTGTTGTTGTTGTTGTTGTGTGCCTAGCAATCATTATTGATTCACTAAATTTGTCCATGTTGGAGAGGGGCGAGAGTTTGGTGAAGTAGAACAGTGACAGTCGTGGTTATCAGGCGCCGATTTAGAGGGGCCGACCGATCTCTTTCATCGATGTTTTAGTTTTAGGGAATTGTTGTGTAAATATATTTATTATCTTCCGAACCTAATGTATCGAAAACCATGTGCTTTATCTCCAACACCATAATTTATATCCGGGTGCTATTTTACTATGCACGTGTTATATACCGGTATATGTTGCACTAAATTCACAGTAAGTACTGTGAAATTCATTGTTTTTGCACAATATCTAAATGCATATTCTTGATTGTGATCTTATCACAATACAATACATTTTATTTCTGAGTACATGTTGAACCGTGACATATCGATGCATCGTGACAGAAAACACGCTCTGTCGAAACTCATATAAATCTACCAACAACTTGAAGTGACCAATCAAAACGAAAACCTACTAGTATCACCGATAGCTCAGATTAAGTACGACCAACACACAAACACTTTATGTCACGGGTACTCAGTATTCCAACTGTGCACGGGAAAAGCCGAATCTAGAATAGTATCCTGTCGGTTGACTCTGAAAACATTGGCCTGTATAGATTTGATCTACAATGTGTTTACAGGGCGATATGTTTATGACCCGATGTAACATCGGGTTCGGGTTGCTTCGGGTAGCTTCGAGTAGCTTCGGGATGTTGTTAGCGTGTAACGGTTACATAATATTCAAGGAAGCAGTTATCAAATAATGAAACAATAATTATCTATTTTACAAATGATGATTGCTGTTGTAATGTTTTCTCCATTAAAGATGTTGCTGGGTGCAAGATGTGTTAAATTGCTTTATTATTATTATAAATGTATAGTTCACCAATACCAAATTCAAATATCTTGCAACAGAATTATAGAAATATTGGTACTAACGACCAGGAACGAATCACCCGTGGATATTTTTCTTTTGCTTTATATATTTGCTATACATTAATCTCGTGTATAAAAAAATGACTTGAAACACACAGTTTGTTTCCTATATATTACATATTAATTAACATGGTTAATTATGTTATAAAGAACATCCCAATTTTCTCTTAACCTTAAAAGGCAGTGGTCGTCGCGCCACGCATGCGCGAGATATTTTATCAATTTTTATCAACATGCGCGGTGCGACGACAACCGCCCTTTAATATCGAAAGCCTTGAATTTGGATACAGACTCTAAACCAATTTAAGTTTTAATTTGGGAAACAAATTAAATAAAGTCTATGTGTACTGACAAACGAAACATGAATACTTTTGTTTTTATTATGCAAAATAACGAGTACTAGTATATTATAACACAATTGGAACTATTTCGGGATAATTGAATTCGCTTAAAATGTGCTACTGTAATGGTTTGTTTTCACAAAAATATTTTATTTGTTCGTTTTAGATTTTTTTCTGATAATTTCTTGTATTGATATCAGAAATGAGGAAATTAAGAACAATACTACCTTACAGTAGCACATTTTTAGCGAATCCAATTATCCCGAAATAGTTCCAATTGTGTTAATTTTGTTCGTGCAAGTAAAATTTTGATATAAATTAATTTAGATAAATGTGTATTTTACAGTTAATTGCATTTTATTATCGTTGAATGACCATGAATAAAATTTTGATTATTACAATGCGATGTATGCAGACGCTCTGGTCGTTTTTAATTACAATCGCCTGAATACATCGGCTTAAACTACTATTAAAATGCGACTGGCGCCTCTACCCCTATCGTCTTTTAATTATTGACATATGCAATGACAGGACTCTGAGCTGGAGTTGTGTGTGCAACTAATTTGGACAAATGATTGATATTGAAATCATCAAGCTTCTTCTAGTTGAATTTACATTATTGTGCACGGCAATGAGTGTTTGGAGTCATTTCAGAAGCATTCCCTGGGAACGGAACAAAATCCGTGGCAGATTGAAGTCGAACAAAAACTATATTTAAGATATATGTAGTGTGTTTCGGTGTGGTGAAATATCAATCTAAATAAAATAAGATCTTAGTTTTATTTTATTTTATTTTATTTTATTTTATTTTATTTTATTTTAATTTCATTTATTTTGATCTATTGTTTATTTGTTTTGGTAATTGCGAATGCCATAGGAGGAGGATAGTTAACAATATACCGAATCACACGCACGTAACAAAAAACATAAAAAATACAAAATAATTAAAAAAAATAGTAAAAGTAAAATTAATATATAAAATAAAATATACGCCGTACAATACATCAGATTGGTGAAATAGAGAAAAGGAATGAGATCACGTTCATGTCAACTCCGGCCAATGAATTTGTTAAATTCAGTGTGAAATACTGGACCAAAGTCATAGTCGTTTGAATCCGAATCTTCAAGCATAATACCACACAATAATGGCGGCCTGCGTTAGACTGTTGAGGTGGCCGAGCGCCCGGCAACAGGTCGACATTGTCACACTACTGTACACATTAACGACTTTTCTTTTCCAACATTGTGAAATTCTTTGTTTTTTAAAGAAAAAAATACAGTATTGTTACCAAGTGAAAACATATTTATTAAAGTTAGCGTTCATATATGATTTGTTGAAAACGTGTCATCACGAATTCACAGAAAACATCTAGTAGCACACAGTGGCGGATCCAGAGGAGGGGGCACCCCCAACGCATGACGATTCATATCATCTGGATTACGCATGGCTTTTCTGCGATTTACGCTCCGTATATTTTAAGCGAAGCTTGGGGGACTACCCCCCCCCCCCCCCACCGATACATTTTGCTGGATCCGCCACTGGTAGCACAAACTTGGTGTGGGTCCATAGATCCAATTGTGCCATCATGATATTCGTGGCCTTCGAGTCGTGCGAGATTTTTGATTTGTCAACACTTCTTTCAGAATTGTTCTACTTCACCGTCAAGATCGAAAGCCCACACAAAAAGGAACATGCAATGGAGCCACATCTATGAGTAAGTAAATATGTGCGGGTTTGCCCAATTGAAAGTTTTACAACTTGTTGTTGATAGTTGGCGCTATACTTGAGCAGTTGTGAAATGACGCTGGTGTATGGATGTACAAAGACTCAAGGAGATCACAGAAGACGAAGCGAAAATAGCTGTTAAGAGGCTAAAAATAGCAAAAATGGCAGATGGCATGCCTTGTGAAATTCAGGTTTACATACTGAAGCTGCATGGGTGATATAAACAATGAAATGAAACTATACTATTTAATATATACATCAGCGATTTCATCGCTGAACAACTTACAATCAGCCAATTAGCTTACTCTACACCGATAATATTGTACTTGTTTCTGAGAGTTATCCACGACTACAACAATTTAAGGATACTTCTCGTAACTACCTAAATAAATGGGGATTAGAAAGACCATCAAACGGAAGTGAGGAAATTGAAAAGCCAGCATATACATATTTTGCAGTTATATTTAATACAATATAGTTCAACAATGTACGGGTTATCTGACAAAGCTATGAAATTTGAAAGAGCACAGCACCATCCATTCAGTGGTACTAACAGCAATCATGTGACACTAAAAACAAAACAACTCAAGTGCCAATTTTAGTCTATGCAGGAGAAGCATGGGGGTTGGGCACAAACTGGAGTAGATGGAACAAAAATATCACAGACAAGTACCACTTACAAATTTGTGGGCACATGGCAAAATATTAGTATCACCACCAGTAACACAGCTCTCAGGGTAGGCACGGGCCGACCTCGTACACCATACAACTACATGCTCTCATGATCATGTACTATAAACCCAATATAGTATACAATACACTAAACGAGATGGATAATCAGAGACAGCGGCACGAAATTTGCATGGGGGTCTGCTCACCATCCCCTTATTAGGGGGTCCGGGGTCATGCTCTACCGGAAGAATTTTTAAATCTACACCCTCTGACACGCTATTTCCGGCATTTTGAGGGGCAAATTTTGATGACATACATAGCGATGGATTTAAGTGAACAATACACAAAGGGTTTCAGCTGCACCCCCCCCGTGCCTTTGCCACTGAGAATGGAAGTCTGAAAAAGTGATGGTTATCGAACCTACGTGATCTAAAGAAAACATACGTTAAATATACAAACAACGAAACACTTCCAAGAACTAGGTAAAGAATAGTACATTTGTATATCAATACATGGATAACAAACATGAACAGAACTGACATATTCAAACATTCAACAAGAAACTTATTTACAAAAACTTGACGGCAGAACATCAATCGGGTTATTTGCAGGATTTAGAATGAGTTGTCCAAAAATGAATATTGAGACAGGTCGACACCTAAAAACCCACTACAGAATAGAACCTGTGCAAAATTGAAGACGAAAACGTTTTACAACCGACTGCACCCTTATGCAAACGCCAGGGAAACTATATATGCAACAGTCAATACCTTAAAAATTCAAGATGTAGGTAGATGGATTCCAAGGTATGACCAACCATGAAAAAATCATACAAATAATCAGTATGAGCAACCCAAACATTACATTAATAAAAGAAATCATAATGTACATTGACAAATGTTAAAACACAAAAAACTCATTATAAAATACATATAAATATAATGCTCGTTCAGTTTTATGTATTTCTCAGTAAATGTCACATGATTGTCTTTACAGTGTTAATAAAAAATTCTATTCTATATTTCAGGAAACGCGTTCTCCGTAGTAATACTTCGTTTTGGCTTGACTGAGTCCGCTAAACCTTGATAGCGGATGGTTTTCGTTCAGCATTTACCAGGGTAGTACTCTTTCTTTGTAAAAACAGCGTGAAACAGTACTTATGTACTAGTAGAGGACTTTTTTCAGAACTAGGTTGTTCTGAGGTTCTATGAATATGAGATATAGAAGATAATATTTGGTAATCGTAGTCCTAAATAACTATTAAAAAAATATATGAGGCCATATGCGTAAGCGTCCGTCCAAAGATAGACTGGAGGAGTGTATTCACGAACACATAAGCGAAGGTCAAAGGTTATTAGTAGTAGGTCTTGTTCGTCTTGCTCTTCTCTGCATATATGCTACGATATCTTAGCTTATTACCAAATTAAATTGTCAGCATGTCATCGAGGGCAGGCCCCAGAGCATCGGGGACAGACGGGAGTGATTTTCAACACCGAGAACGCGTAGCATCACACTATAGAATAAGGTGAGTATTCCAAATGAAGACAAAAGAACGTACATCATGTGAGACAGTCGATCGGACGGCCATACACATGATCCTACATAGCCGTTGTTTCGCATCGTGTTGGGCGGGTGTTGGGCCCGGATATGGTCATATGCTGCGTCTGTCAGTTTACAGGACAGTGCCGATTGTACCCCGACCTGTGTATACTGACCTACGAAGCCCAGGACTTATCCAGAACCAAAAAGATGCAAAACCATGGCTATACAAGACAATGGAGGTGAAAAATCTAGTTTTACCTCCATGACTAGACATAGAACCTGCCTTCCGGTAATGAAAAAAATAGCTCAACAGCCTATGGGTGTATGGTCAGGTTGGAGGGGCCTGCATACATTCATTTTTTTCTGTATATTTTAATATAAAAATTAAATATTATATGCTGAATTGTTTTAATTGTCAAAAAAGAAAAAGTTTTTTATTTTAAAAAATAGAAAAATTGATATTACATGTAGTAGCTTAGCTTTCTTCATCGGTCCCACACCTAATTTTAACCATGCCATTAAAATGTATGTAAATTACTAAAAATAAATGGCCAAATTTAGACGTATCATATGGCTGGCGCCATATTGAGTTCCTTTGAACAATAAACAATGATTGTCAAAGTTGTTGATTTCAACATTAGATCATGTGCTTTTGCCAGGTGTTTATAAAAAACAATTGCAAGATATCAACATATCTGAAACTAGATTGCACTTTATTAATCAAATCTAATAAATCAAGTAAATTTAGAACACTGAGACGGAAAAAAACTATTAAAAAAAATACAGTTTAAATCCATAGCTGTTTCTAAAGTTTGAACTTTCATTATCCCTCTATCTGTTTATGATAACAACAAAGTACTTGTACAATAATCCTGATGTAGTAGTGAGTATATCATTTGAAATTTCAGGCTAAAGGGGGGTAAAACATGCCACCCCACTTAGCAATGAAATTTGGGGTGTTGTAATGGAGGAGGCCGAAATGGGTACCTCCAAGATATACAGCTACTGGGGCATTAGGTGGTGAAAGTGGCTAAATCTGGCAGCCTAGAGTAAGTGGTTTAGCCTTTCTGATTAAAAACTTTACCCACTCTATAACACTTAAGGTAGAGATGCAGTTTACCTGACAGATATTTTAATTTGTTAATTAGGAAACCAAGATGACCTCCCTTGTCCACAAAACTATAAATTTTCGGAAAGCTCATTGTATGAATTTAAAAATTTTGTTAGTATTTTTTTTATGGACACTGTAATTTGAAATATGCACAAAAATGTGTCTTTTTGGTCCAAAGTGATTTAAAAAAAATTAGCTTCTAAACCATGCTTCTGTTTCCTGTCAAAACTGGTTTATGGGTACATCTGTTTACTGTGAAGAAAGTGCCGTCTTGAAAACTGTCTACCAGTTGTCAATTTTGCAGGGCAGCAGCTCAAATTTAACTACTACAAGTTTATGCATAAATTAACACCCAGGCTAGTTGTCTGTGCGATTGTTGTAACACTGTTCAACAAAAAACAATGCCCCGACGGCGTTTTGAAGATAAACACATTGTCAATCATTTGTGAAAATTTCAAAACAAAAGGTCAAAGGTCAAAGCGTCTAGGAGCTATTTTTTTTAAGGTAGAGATGCAGTTTATTTGGCTTGCTTTTTAATTGAGTAATTAGTCAATGAAGATGGTATTATATATCCAGCATGTTATATATTTTCTGAAAGCTTATTATACAAACTTTGTAAAACTTGTCTTTATTTTAAATATCCAGAATGCGTTTTTGATTTTGGGTCAAAAATATGCTTTTTTGGACAAAAGTGGTTTAAAAAAAATTAGCTCAAAAACTTCAAGTCCGTTTGTGGGTAAAATTACATCACTGGATACCTTGGTATACTACTAATTCAAATGCGTCCACTCATCTCTCTAACGGCTTTCAAAGTCGCACAGCATGACCTCAAAGTTCACTCTTTTCTATTTTTGCATAATTTATATATCCATGTTAATTGCGGACTTGTTATTTTTGTTCCACTCGCAGTAATAAACTGTCAGGACGCATTTTGAAGGGGGAACACCTTGTCAATAATGTGTGAAAATTTCGAGGCAAATGGCCAAAGCGTCTATCAGCTATTTTAATTTAAAACCCAAGAATTCACCAAAAATAGAAGACGAGAAAAAGGTTAATTTGCATATTTGCGCGTTAAACCGGGAATTACTGCTTTGTCATACTTTGTCATACTTTCTAGACTATTGAAATTGAAAGTTAACGTATAGAAATAGACATTTTATGTAAAATTGTTGGACCAGAACAACTGCTCTTGAATATATAAATCAGAAACACGTCATTCATACCAGTGTTTTGATGGGGATCGGTAAAAACACGTGTCAATGCCCAGTAAACATGACGTCATCTCATGAATAATTAAACAGGGGGCGGTCCTAGGAAGGTGACTTTTTATCACGATCAAAACATTATGGCTTTTCTTCAATGTATTTTCAATAAAAAATCTACGAGTATTTCAGAGCCTATGGTTTACCGTGAAGAGTAAAAGTGGGATATTACATTAATTATCCTTGATGATTTTTATGTAGCATTTAGAACCAACTCCAGGAAGCGAACGCACAATAATGAATAATCGCGTAATCCTAGAATCGAAACGCGAGGCACAGAAGTTTTGTTCAGCGTTTCCAATCCCATTTTCCCACTGCAACATATTTGAATTCTGTTCGTTTTTTAAGGAGGCAATTTTTTTATTTTTTCCGATTTTGGTAACACCTTATTCAGGGATTTTCTAAGACAGTCGCAGACAATCAGCGCACGGATGTTGTACTACCGGCGACGGTCGCTGCAAGGAGAGAGCTCCAGCTCCTAACGTAAAAGTTTTAAAATTTCAACCGGTTTTAAATAATTTGTGTTGGAAATCTAACATGACATGAGTGCAAAATTAAGGTGCATTTTCGAGCGGTCGAATTTTTCTGAATAGAAATCAGCAAATGAAAAAATAGGAGTGCTAAACAGTGTGCTCGTTAGTTTAAAAAAAATGGAATGTCCGTCAAATTGACGTAAACTTCCCCATTTTTCACGGAAAAAGCAAAGGTCGTGGCCGAGTTACAGGCTAAAGAACTCAAAAATCAAAACAAAATCATCAATCAGTAAGTATTATGACAAGGAAAACAAAACATCAGACGCGGAGAAGCGGTCAGCGCGTCAAAAGAGTTGTTAATGTATCAAGTTACCTCTCTCTGTGATTTATTTTTCATTGAAATTATTTGCTTGTTTTCAATTAATTTTAGCGTACCTCTGCAATTTATTTTAGCATTGTCAGTTGTTTGCTTCATTGAATTAAACTGAGTTCGTCCGGTTGCAAACAAAGCTGTCTCGCACCACCTAGCATTGGACAAAAGATACACAAAAGTTTGTATCTCCCCAAGGAACTATAATGATCTCCCCGACCCAGTGCAATATATCCGGTTAGAATCAAAGCGCACGTGTCCCTTATTTGAGGGACCAGATTCTGCCGTAAATTCGGGATGGGATTTAGAAAAAAAAAATAGGACTTTTAAGGTGTATTTTGGCGTCATTTTCGGACATTTCAATCATTCCTGATGCCTAATATAGAGTCTAAGTTTTACCGTAGTCATTGACGCCTATTCAAGAGTATGATGTTTATTGTGACTAGCGTGAATGGGTAAGCTTCGTTTCGACAATGAGCTGTTATCACTGTGAACAATGTTAAATTATTCTTCACATGCTCAGTTTATTTTTTGAGAACAATTATTTAAAAATAAAATCTCTCAGTCAATCAGAAACTCGGATTCACGCCTTCAGGGAAAGTCACGTTTGGACGCTCACATCGATTTTGTTTTTCGTTCGGCGGGCTGATGCCTTCAGTGTAGCTTTTGCCTCTTCCGACATAGAAATCATCTGAATCTGCTTTCTACCTCTCTTTCTTTTCACACCACGCATAATGTAATGATAAAAATTAGGAAAAAACGCTGAGGAAATATAATGTTTGGTTTGCTAGCGAGCGATAACTGATTCGAGAATAATTGCACATGCGCGTGAATTGAATGAACTATGACCCGTACAATCTCGATATGCATATTGTCAATCAAAGGTCCTGTTATTTGCTTACTCATGCAAATTAGGCAATTGGACATAAACATTGCCACATGTGAGTGTTTTTTATTTTTAACCAGAAAATAAACAGCAATTTTAATGGTGTTCCAATAAGAATTCATTGGTCAAATTTTCACAGAATGTTCTTTAGATAAAAATCTATATAAAAAACGAAAAAAACTATTTTTGATTGAAATTCACAAATAAACTGCATCTCTACCTTAAAGTTCTGGGATGTGCACTAAAAAGAAGCTGAGATAATTGCTAATTTGCATAACAATTCACTCAGTAAGAAGTTTGCTAATGCTCATAATTAAAATGGGCCGCTGTAACAGTTCCAAATTTAAATGTATTATCGTTTGGTTAAAAGTTAAATATAGTGCATAATATGGAGATTCCGTCATTTCTTTTTTTTACCATGTTTCTTTTTTATTATTTATGTACAGCCTTGCTAAACCTTGCTAAGCATTCAAAAGAGAGAATGTTTGCACCTGTTATCTATATTTTAAAATCGTTTTTTGAGTATGTTCCACTATTCACAATTCTACAAAATTTCAACAGTCTATAGCCAAGACTGTTAGGATAATAAAAAGCAAAAAAAAAAGTGCCGACGAACCTGCATCTCTACCTTAAGCTGATTAGACCAAAGTCTGTACCCACATTACCATAATTAATAGACCTCATTTGCTAGTTCTACCATGAATAATCCAAGAAGGTTGATTCTCTCTTTTGAAAAAAAATAAAATTATTGTACCGCAGAAGTTAGTTCACAAAGAAAATGGGATGCTGCATTCGTCCAGTTGATCTTAAAACAAGCATTGACATAATTGAAATAATAGGTCTGAAAATTGTATTGCTCACCTGAGGCATTTATAACTCACCAACCATTCTTAAAGACAAGGCCTGTTTCTGATTATTATTTCATATTATTTCTTTCTGCAGTGCCTTGTATAAATCAAAGATGAAATTCTGTATCATAGTATCCATGGTAATGTGCCTGACAACAGTGATGAGAGTGGTTGCTGCTCATTTAGACTTAGTGAAAGTGGTCCATGCAGAGGGAGAAGGATGCTTCAAGTCTTGGGAAAAGTTTTGGCTCCTCAGTCTGGTACCATCAGTCTTGGGAATCCTGTCTCTGCCGAAAAACAAAGTGACATATTTGATGATGTATGCAATTGGAACTATGGTGTTTGGTGTTGGTGGCGCCTGTTGGGGAGCATATAAACTGTACCCAGATGCAATAAAATACATTCATACAGGTGAAACTGCAGAGGTGATATTGGGTTTGCCATCTGCTGGAATCCGATATTTGATACTTGGTATTACGATGATGATTTATGCATTTGGACTTTATTTTGCAAATATGCTATTGACAGCTTGGAAAACAAAAGGACTGAAGCGACAGTAAGATTGATTGACAATCACTCTATACATATATCTATTATTACACAATCTGTATTTTTCAGACATCTATAGTTATATTGGATTGTGATTTTGATTTCTATACTTGAAAATAAAATTTTTTCATGGAATTTAAATGAAATGATGCACTGTTATATTTTTGGTGGTTTTAGGGATTGAGCTGAAGGTAAAATGATTTTAACATGGTATTACTACATTTTCTTCCCCCTTAGTAGCCAGATTCATGTAGCATATTGAAATACCGTTACTATGCGACAGTTTGAGCCAAATTCAAATTTTACTCTACTGAGCATGTTACTACACATATATGCAATGCATTATGGGAGATAACTTCTTATTGAATGTATTAGTAAACCATTATACTATAATTGGCTGAGATTAATTTTTGTCACTGATTTTTGATGAGTTTAATGTAAAATATAGAAAAAAAAGTACATTTGCTGGGTTTTATTTTCATTGAAACATTTCAAGTATTACAATCAAGTATTTTACAGTATTGAAAACTTGCTGAATACTATGTAAATTTTTTGAAATGTTTAAAAAAAAATATCAGGATATATGAGATTTTCATCCAATGTCACCAAGAAAAATTTTGAGAATTGAAAAAATAAAATCGCCATAGAAACCAGTGTTAAAATGCTAATTTTCACCATTTCCAATGACAATTTGGACTGAATCTCAAAAATTGTCAGTTGGCTCCAATTTTTAAAAATTAGTTGTGTTCTGATAACGTAATCCCCTAATAAAGAAAGTATTGTGAATATTACGCATACCAGAGGGGTAATTGTCAATTTGGCGTGAACATCCTCAAGATAAACGAGCAAACGTAGTCACCTCACGTTGTCATCACTGCATGTATAATCATTTTTCAATGCACACAAATTAAAAAAAAATTTGGGAATCTGGATGAATTTTTAAATATTCTTCACAACTCGTATACTTGTTGGTAATCAGAGACAAGGAAATAGACATCCACACATTGAAATACGTTGGCATGGTCAATGAGCAAAATCTGACTGTTGTAGAGAAGACCCATGAAACAAGAAGAAGGTAACCAGTCTTTCCATATTTATTCCATATACTATTTTACATAATTGTTAAATATTGCCAACAAATAGAAAGGTAACTTTACCCCTTTGAGGGCTATAATTTTAGTGAAACATTTTTTATGTATTTTTATAGATTGTGAACCAAATAGATATTTGGTTCAGTCTACAGTCTTGATCTTGATTAAAAAAAAAGAAATTACTGGATAACTGGGTATCATAAAAGAACAGTCTAATACTAAATGAATGTTGGTTTCTGGGTTGGCGTAGAGAGTAAAAATGGCTGTATTATTTGGAATAAGTTTGATAAATTGGAACATAAAATATGACGGTGTTCTTCATATTTCACTGTGATGAAAGAGAATAACCGTAAATTATTAGTTACCAGTTGTCGGTCGACAGAGGGCGCTTTTATCAAACGTGTATTACTGGGCTTGTTCTATGTGGACGTAGATTTATACTTCTGGTTATGGGATGTAAGTGCTTAAAAAATGTATATTTCTGTTTTAGGACTCGTAGCATAACTACACTGCGCTAAGACTGCAGTACATTTTAAGGAAACATCCTTGGTTTCTACTTATTTGTACATACTATTTGGCATCTATGAATGAAAGGTTCAATTTTAATTTTGGGTTGGTGATATCAACAACACGAATTTGTCACACTTTGCTCCATATAGAAGCAGCCAACGAGCGACTTTACACATTTTCACTCAAATTATTAGATAATGTTCGTGAAGATGTCCTGCCCATTTTAAACGTCATCCATGTGTACCCTTAGATGTTTGTTTGAATTATATTAGTTTTTCAGAAAGTTTCCTCTAACTGTGAAATTACAACTTTGTTCTCTGCTTTAATTTTCTACCTGACTTGCACTGCAATTGGTGTATGAATTCCTCGCACACGTTTTTGTCGAACATGTATTTAATGTAAGTAAAACATGTCTCAAGGGCCGTGGATAATGATAACTTGTGCACGCTGTGAAAGCGAAATTTCTTTGCAAAAGATACACGTGGATAATAGTAACATGTGTGCACTGAAAAAGCGTAATTCCGTAATTCCATACACAAAGTCTTAGGCAGTTAAACGAAAAAAGGTCAAAGTGCGCGGGGGGATATTTCGCATTGAACAATGGTGTATCGTCGTGTGCTGTTTTCACGCGAGAATAGAAGAACAGAAGACAGAGGAACAACATACCCAGTTTCTAAAAGTGTGAACAATCAGGGTTTACGGTTGACGTCGCTCAGTGCGTGTTCGAACAAACAAACAAACAAACAAACAAACAATGTATTTTAAACGGGTTGTGTACGAGTCCCATATCGAACAGAACGCGGCGCAACACCCTTTAAATTTCAAGCACGATGATTAATTTTGATTGTTTCGGTTCAGGGTTGTGTTTCGTTTTCTGAAAGTATTTTCTGAACGCGCCTCGTAAACTACATCCATCTACGTCATTTATTGCACATCACTCATGATAATTGATGTTTTTTCTGCAAGTAAGATGAAGATAAACGGTAATGTAGTTTACATTTGCAACATATAACAGTCAATCACTGTGATTATTCTTGGCTCGTTGCAGCGATTGTACTATTGTATGGTACATGTGTAATTCTCAGTTATTGGATCTTGTGCAGATCCTGTTTTTTGTCCCACGCTTAGAAAATGTTGTTGAGATGTGACGTACTGTGTGTTGGGTGACTGCACATTTGGCTTTTAGCAGGGGTCTATACCTCGGGGTTGTTGCAATTCCAGGTGAGAATGATTCAGTGTTTTTTAGAAGTATCAAAAAACGTAATGTCAATTTTATTGCATCATTGCATGCAATGAAGTCATATGGGATGTAGAACAGCGCCACCAACTTCCGAGTTTGGTTACACTTTTAGTACATACGTCGCCGAGGGCGGAGTCAATGCCCTACATTTAACCTCGTAGTAAACTTCGATCATGTTGCTTCTTCCTTTAGTCCGATAAACCGGAGACTGTTCTACAGTGTTTCTTTACTTTGCAGATCTACCGGTAAGATTACCTATACAATCACATTTAGTAATGAGTAGCTGTCGATTGAGAGGCGAATTCAAATACCCATAATCCACCAATGCAAATGTCTGCTCTGCTTCTGCCATTCCGCCATTTTAAATTACATGTAAGGGTGTAACCAATAGCAATTCGGGGTGAGGGAGTCTACATAAAAAAAAAAAAATATTTAACTACACACATCTAATCAAAAAAAAAAAAAAGAATTGAAGAAAAAAATAATTTGCACAGTTTTCTATCATCTCCGTTCCTAGGATTTCTATTTTTTCCACTGACACTGACAAGTTATTTTTGAAGATTTGTGCTCCAACTCAAAGTGACACTTGATTTTCCGCATAAATTGTCTCTAATACTAGTATGGCTGCCTTTTCTGTTGTTGTTAACAAATATATATTAAATATTCGGTCACAGACATCCCCAGTGTTGTTGTCTTCGTATAGTTTTCAATGAAAATTTTTGTCAAATAACCAAAATAACTGAAGTCTGTCTATATAAAGAGTGCTATGCTTGCTATCCAATTCTGGTTCCCCCATAACTCCGGATCTTTTTTGGTTTTAATTCATGTTGTCAAACTACAAACATCATTTCTATCTTGTAATATCGCCAGCCATTTGAAATTGCTATCCCACAATTCAGTGCACAAAGTGGCACAAGACACTTTTGATAAGCAAATAGGCTTAACACATTGCCTACTGAAACCTTTCACAGACATGCTGAAATCAATGGGTGAAAAATAGTTCAGTCATCTTATGGCAGAGTGTAAACCTTTCACAGACATGCTGAAATCAATGGGCGAAAAATAGTTCAGTCATCTTATGGCAGAGTGTAAACCTTTCACAGACCTGCTGAAATCAATGGGTGAAAAATAGTTCAGTCATCTTATGGCAGAGTGTAAACCTTTCACAGACATGCTGAAATCAATGGGCGAAAAATAGTTCAGTCATCTTATGGCAGAGTGTAAACCTTTCACAGACATGCTGAAATCAATGGGTGAAAAATAGTTCAGTCATCTTATGGCAGAGTGTAAACCTTTCACAGACATGCTGAAATCAATGGGCGAAAAATAGTTCAGTCATCTTATGGCAGAGTGTAAACCTTTCACAGACATGCTGAAATCAATGGGTGAAAAATAGTTCAGTCATCTTATGGCAGAGTGTAAACCTTTCACAGACATGCTGAAATCAATGGGTGAAAAATAGTTCAGTCATCTTATGGCAGAGTGTAAACCTTTCACAGACATGCTGAAATCAATGGGCGAAAAATAGCTCTGTCATCTTATGGCATGGGGGAAAACAAATCAAAACAGACGCTTTTTTAATCTTATCCAATATTACTTAACATCATATTAGAGGTAGAGAAAAAAACGTTCATTTTTAATTTTTTTTTTCATTAAAATGTATGAAAAATGTATCAAGGGGTAAAGCACATGGGTTTACACAGTCACCTAGCAAACAAGTTGTTGATGATGTCCTCTAATGTTAAAACAATGTTAGTATTGAAAAAACAGGATGACCATAGCTAATTTGCATATTTAGGCAAATGATGGTGCAATTGGTTGAATAAGCTGGTATTTGTGCAGAAAATTTTTGTAAAAATTCATCATGTGATATATCAAATGAAAGACATTTTAATGTTTATTTCAATTAGCCATAAAAATTATAAATAAAAAATTATTCTTAAAAAAATAAATTTCTGATGTTATTTTTATTACTAAAATGTATTATCATTGAGTTATGTGTTAATTTATGTACATTTCGTAATTCCATACTAACAGTGTTCGAAATTAACTGAAAATCATAACAGGCACCGAAGGATCTATGTCAAATTAAAACTGTAGGTCCTTCTAGCTAACTGTAGGTCCTGATATTTAACAAACAAAGACTAAACGGATAATACAAAACCTTTATTTACTAATTAATCAGATATATTATCTGCAGCCTCAAAGACGTCATCATCATTTCTTTCATCGTCACTAAACTCATCAAAATCTTCAGAAAAAACACTGTCATGATCACTGGCCGACTCTGAATCTGACATGCATTTTGCATCGTGTTCACAATCATTGGCGTCAGCCTCATCTTCTACAAGGATCAATTCTGCTGCACGATCCTTGACAAAGCCGGCAATACATCACCTTGTTATCAAACCTTGTTGTTGTTATCAAAAAGTAACCAGTCTTTGAACTCCGCCTGCCAGCTAACTTGGAATGTGCGTGGTTTACGCCTAGACCGTTCGTATTCTTGCTGTTTGTCACGCCTTTCTTGTGTGGTTTTCACACGTTTAGCAGCAGGCTCCTGGCAATATTGCCACATACTTCGATGTAGACGTAACTCTGCAGCATGTTCGATGCAAATCAAAAATGGCGGAACATAAAATGTATGCGCGAATTCTATTGGTTTGAATCGGAGGCTTGATCGGCCTACATCCAATCAGATCGTTTGTTACAGTTCCCACGTTCGGCGCATTTCGCGATCATTCGGCGAGCTTGAATTGACTCATATGCCCAGGTCGATGAGTGATGCCATTTGTTGATCAAACGTGCAAGAAAACACAATTTTGAAACAATTCTGGAGTTACTATAGATATTTATTATATATTTGGTCTTACAATCATACTAAATAATGGAACATTTTTTTTAAATACAAATTCATGGTCGGTCACAAGGTCTGATGGTTTTTAACAGCTCTAGGCCCTTTACACCCACTGTCGGCGTGAGGCCGACAGACCGACGCTAATTTCGAACACTGCATACTAAGTACCTAGGCATGGAAAATTGAAAAAAAAAAGTAAAAGACAAAAATGGAATAATACCTAGGAGCTAAATAAGGTTACAATAACACTGCTCCATATATTTGTTATTTTGAAATCTGTCTACCAAATTTTTTTTTTAAATTGGAAAAATATGAAATTTTGATCCATATCTCTGACATGTTTATGTTCAAACTATATTACTATAAATAAAACTATATATCTTAAATTAAATAACAGGGACTGTGCCATGCATGGCTTGTTTATTTATACTTATAACAATATATCATTCACTACACTTATCTAATTGACAGATCATGGGGAGCATATTACAAACATCCGGTTCTTCTTATCAGCAGTGTAAATGTCATTCTGTCCACCTAATTCTACATCTAAAAATCTTTTATTTCTGTAAAATTGCACCAACATCTTGAAATTCGCACTTGCTAGGTACACCAAAATGAATTTGGTTTACATTTTATAGCAATTGATAAGATTCCCAAATTTGAAGATGATCTGGTAATATTGTTTGCGTTATTGTAACCACAAGAAGAAGACAATTTTTAATGAAATATAATGAATATCTTGAAAATTATTTTTCTAGAACATTTACCATAATCAAACTTGGTTAATATAATAAGTTTGAATGAAATTGGATGAAAACCTCAAGAAAAAGTTTTAAAATGGAGTGAATGTTGACAATGACAACAACAACAACAGCAACAACAAGGACAGACATCATGCCATACAAATTAAAATTAAATAGTTTAAAGTAATTCAAAATAAGTGAGTTTTTGCAGTTTTAAGTTTTTAATTCTATACATTATATTTCTTCAATCTTCTAATCTGCCTTCTTTCCTGTCATTATCAAATTAGTTTGTTGTGTATTTTCTATCTATATCAAAATATTTCTAGTTGTCTATCAAGTTATGTGGTTTTAACCGCGCATATAAAATGAATAATCATTTAATAATTTATATTTTCCAGGATAAAATGAGTGGTGAAGAGATAAGTGATGATCCACTGTTTATACATCACAATAAGTCACATCAAACTGAGCTGATGACTTCTCTTAATCAACTGAGATGTGAAGATATCTTGACTGATTTATCTTTTGATGTTAAGGACCAGCTTTTTCCTTGCCATAAAGCGGTTCTTTGTGCGTGTAGTGAAAAATTGCGAAGGCGTATTTGCAATGAATCCAGGAAAGACCTGGAACATCACCTGGAGCTAGACACTGTTTTACACCTACGTGGAATTGATGCTTCTTCTATGAGCTGTATCCTTGATTATATCTACACTGGAAGATGTGCACTCGCATACTCCAATGTTCAGCATATTTTGGATGGTGCACATGAACTAGGCATTGAGTCTCTTGTAGATGAGTGTTTGAGCTATAACAAACATCCAATGGAAGACGCATCTTCAGTGCCTAAAGCAAATATATATACAACACGTTATAATGAAATTTACCTCGAAAAGTTAATAGATATTTTATTTGAATCCAGATGTGAAACTTGGTCTAGAGATGTCATTCTCAGGAACTGTGGCATTAATATGCCATGTCATCGAATCGTTTTAGCAGCATGCAGTCCTTATTTCAGAGCTATGTTTTCTCATAAGATGAGAGAAAGTACTGAACTTGTTGTGCCTATTCATGATGTAGACAGTAATTCTATGCAATTAATTATAAATTACATGTATACTGGAAAGTTGCATATCTCCAACTGCACAGATGTTCAGTCATTAATGACAACAACAAGTATGTTCCAGATAGATGCATTGGTTGAAGTTTGTACAGTGTTCATTCAGACGAACATTTTGGATGTTTCTAACTGTTTTGAGAAGTTTATTTACACTGAGTCTATTGGAAATGCCTCTCTCTGCCTTTCAGCTAAGGAAATATGCATGAAACAGTTTGATATTGCTTGTCAACAAAATGGGTTTCTCAACCTAATGAAAGATCAACTGATTGAGTTCATCTCATCCAGTAAGCTTCATGTAAAGCGAGAGGAGCATGTTTATGAAGCTGTCCTGAGGTGGATAAAGTTCTGTCCAGATGAGCGTTTGACATGTTTGGATTTCATCATGCCCCATGTCAAGTTTGTATTCATGTCTGCTGCATATATTGAAAACAAAGTTACAAAAGAATGTCTTCTGAATGGATGTAAATTGATGGACGATCTTCTTAGACAAACAAGTGCTTTAAAAAGTCTTCCTGTGTGTGAAAGGATGACGAAGAATCCAGAATTGCGAATGAGACATTACACTGCAGAGGTTATTGTTATTCTTGGTGGATTTTCTAATCTTAGTTATAAGAAGGTAGAAGAAATTCATAAGTTATCATGCTATGACCCAGTCACCTGTGAGTGGTTATCATTGCCTGATTTGCCAGTGCACAACAATGACAATGTCATGTCTGTAACTCTTTCTGGTTTGCATGGCTTGAACCTCATTGCTGTAACAAAAAATGGCAGCCAGTACATTTATGAAGCAGAGGCACGTCATTGGCAGAGGCGCCCACTACCTTACCCACATGGTAAACATCAGAACGTCAAAGTTGTATCTCCTGAAACAAACACTGTATTAGTTTTAGGCGACAAAGCTGGGCCTTTTCTGTACAACAGGACAAGGGAAATGTGGCATGAGTTGCCCAAACTAAGAGAAAACTGTCTCACTGCAACTATTTGTGAAAAGAAAGTATTTGCAGTTATTAATAACCAGTTGTCATCATGCGTTTTGCAGACACCATATGGCTCTCCTCATACTTTTGGTTGGTCCAGTGTATATACATTTCTGCAGTGTGTTGAAAGTGCCCAAGCTGTCACAATTGGGAACAATATCTTCATACTGATCAATGATTTTCAACTGGTGTGCCACAAAACCAAACATGCCAAAACGTACATATTGCCTGGGATCCCAACTGTTCCCAGGATATCATGTACCTTAGTGTGCTGTAACAAACACCTGTACATATTAGGAGGACGTGATGTGAAACACGATAACATTGATGCTATAGAAATGTACGACTTTGATAGCAAAACATGGAGCCATGTTGACAATATGCCAAATCCTGTTTGGGGACACTGCTGCGTCACTGCATCTAAATTTCCATATTACATTTAGTAATAATGTAATACTGGCATATATTGCAATATATTCATGTATATGTTCAAAGGAAACGATACATGAAAAAGCATTGATTCTTTGAAGTAAATATAAGGTGAAACTCGTAAGATACCATGTGTAGGATGTATGCTTTGATCTCCAGTACGAGGATACCCAAAAAGCATTCTTCTCGCAATATTTAATTATTTAATTTTCTAGATAATAAGGGTAATCAATCAAAAATGCAAAAATAAATAAAAATCATACATATATATTGTGCAGAGCGGAAATGTCATCCAATAAAAGAAGATAAGCGAATGAAACATTAATGCTTCCAAATGTCATTCCTGTCTGGCGGTTATTATGAAGCAAACGTTAGTCCATACATACAGTTAAAATTCATGATGTAATTTCTAGTTCACTTACCAAGCGTGTTTCCTTTGCTGACAGGGAATGACTTTACAGAAGTTCAGGAAATTGCTGTGTAAAAAGTGTGTTAGCTGAATCCATCCTTAAACATTCCCATTTGGGTCGTTTAGCAGTTTTATGTCTGCCACTTGGATATCTTAGGACAAAGAAATTAGGGGTGAGGGAAATATAAATGAACTTTCACACAATTTGTTATTGGTTACAGGCACAAATCAGGTTTGAATTGAAAGGTTATGGCCTGTGCAATCACAAAACATATATTACTTGTTCAATTAAGGCATTGATGATGACATCAGGACTCAAAAGATCACTTCAAAGACTCGAAGGTCATTAATAACAAAAGTAATAAAAAATAAAATTAAAATAAGTTTATAACCAAAATAATTAAAGCCCGTACACTACATCAGATTTTAATCAGATTGGCAACAGAGGTGCTTGTACTGTACACCCAGTTATAAGTTATGCATAGCTTGCCTCCAGGAATCACTTTTGTAAAAACAATACACTTTCCTGGGGGTATTTAAATCTAAAAATTGGCATTCCAGCTAAGCAGCCAATCAGCGACGGCCTAACTCTTAGATGACAATTTTGGTTTCAAATACCCCGGCTGAGTGTTCTAGGTTCTTCGCGTAATTAGGTGTTCGTATGCAAGGGATTTTTCCACACAAAAACGACGAATTAGGCCGAATTTTGTTGTTGGTTGGCCTAATTATAACCCCAACGGACCGCATTTTTGTGAAAGATTGGTATTTTTGTCCTGATTTGTAGGAATCTCTTATTTAGTTGTATGCGTCATTCAAGATGGCGGCCCCATATAATAAATATCGCATTTATTTTATTATATCAGATGTGCGCCAGCATTCTCCTTCCCAGAGTTCCTTTCGGTTAGATCACCGAAAGTATCTCTGCCACCACACACCGCCATTTTGTGGTGAAACACCACAAGACTTTTACTACGCCAATTATTTGCGTATTTTTGTTATGAGAGGGATCTTGTGTTGATTTATTCCTACTGATAAACTAGTTTGAAAAGATTTCATCGATAGCTGATAATGATTTTTTTGCAAACGCACTGAAAACGGTGAAATAGTTTACAAAACAAAATAATTCCATTGCGTAATAACCGTTACCAAGGGGTTACTCGGTTCATCAAACTGACCGTCCTGTCGATTGCCAGGCAAAGAATTACAAACTAACGAAAGCACTTCCTAGTATTGACGAATAAATAGTCCTACTGCCACACCGTTTGTGTTACAGAAAGAAAAAAGCTGAAAACAGCCAAAGTCTGCAAACAACGCGTACACATTCATCGGGTTCGAAAATCGAACACTTGCATGGCAATGTTTTGTTGAGCGCCTTTGAAAGTAGTGCCACTGTGACGCATCGACCAATCAACGACAAGCATAAGATCGCGTGGTGGCAGAGATATATTCGTGGAATAGAACTCTGCCTGGGAAATTGGTGCGCCAGCTGACTGCGAGTACGTCCACATGTTGATCTGCACAACATTACTCTTGCTTTCTTCATTTTTTCTAAATGACGTTACATGTGGTCGTATCCTTTTCATGCCAGGTATGGGGTACAGTCATCATGCTATCATGATGCAAATGTACTAACTCGACATGGTCATTATGTTCGCTATTTGCTGTCATCCGCTCATCCATGCAGCATGGGACCAGAACATACATCACAGACTATCATGGTGAATGTCAGCATGACACGAAAATATTTTGAAGCAAACCTCCAAACCATGTTAACAACTGGGCTGTTGGACCCAATGAACATGTCAGCCTACCTGGCATACGGCCAGTTGCTAACCGATCTTTGTGACAGCATGTTAGAAGAACGCACTAGTTTTATGAAACACTTGGAGTCTGAACGTTTTGATTTAGTAGTCTTGGAAGATGTCTCGTTATGTGGTTCTATGATTGCAAAGATGCTAGACCTTCCGTTCATTTACACTAGTTTATCTAACACTATATTAGATGTCCAACATTACGTTCCTTTCCAACTTTCATATACCCCTGTCATGACTACAGGTATGGCCATACCAATGAGTTTCATCGAGAGAGTTCACAATACTCTTCTGGGTATTGTTGGTGCTTTGATATATCAGTATATGTTTATATGGAATGTGCATGCACTGAATCTAAAACATGGCGTTATAGCAGACAACAATTATTATGAAATACAAGATGCTGAACTTATTTTATGGAACAAAGATTTCATCCTTGATTTTCCGCGTCCCTTTTCAACAAATGTAGTGCCATATGGTGCACTTACAGTCAAACCTGCGATGCCACTGGAGCAGGTAAGTCACAAAATTAAATATTTAGTTTATAAATGTCAATATTAGCCTAAAATATGGCTTTTGCTCTCTATTTTGTAATAAAAAATGGCCATGGTATATTTAAGCAATAAACCACCGCCAGAGACGGGTAAACCACGAGATATTGTGCAATTGTTTATTGCTATTATATTATACCAACTTCATTTCTGTAGCATTTTCGACACTCTCTACCTTTTTACAAAATAAGAAAGAGTCGTTTTCGAACGACGTGTAATGAGCATTGGCTGGTCGAGACGGTGATCAGATGAAATGGGCCCTGGAACCAGTATTTAATTTCTTATCACACACTCGCGCTCAGTACACAGAGACACACAGAACAGCAAGTTTAGATATCACAATCAAATGAAGTTTATTTCTACAACGCAAGAAACTAGCAAATAATTGGAAATTGAATAAACCATGGAGGTATAAACATGAATAAACTGAACAAGCTCAACGCTTAATTTACATATGAATAGCTGTGAATAAATTTCATCAGCAGAACATTACAGGCAGCGCGCACTGTGCGCCATTTTTGAAAACATGTGCTGTGGACTTAATATCGTTGTCGAATTTTCTATTTTGTGTTTGTTCCACTAAAGGTGCAGTTATGGAACAAAGCAGATGCCGCTTGTGTACTTTGATTGTGGGTATTAGAAATAGAAGCGGTGCCAGATTCTGCAGGAGTTGGTCCAGACGCTACTATGCTGGTATTTTCTGGGGTACGATGACGTTGTCGGAAACACCCGCTTCGATCGCTACGGTCACACTTCTCTACCAGAGGATTTGTTTTTATACCCAAAAGCTGCGAGACAGGATACTGGACATTACTTGACTCTGATTATTTGTGAGTTTGTTGGTGTAAGACCGAACACTAGCTTCGTTTTTATGTGCCGTGAAATACATAATGTGTCTGGTTTCAACTCCTGCCAAATCTAACATAGCGCACGCAGTTGCCCCAACATAATGATTTGTATAAATTGTCAACAAATTTGCTGCTTTCGAAATCTCTTTCATCATAGATCCCAATTTATTTTTACGAATACCAAACTGTCAGTGGGTTTTACATTTACACGGGGCCTCTGAAACAACGCATTTTGCAATTTGGACAAATACATTTTTGAAATGCTGCAACGGGACAATTTTCGCCGCCTGTAGCATACATTTTAGCTTATGTTTCGAAATCGTCAAGGTCAATTTTATTAAAATTGGCAAAGCGTTTCTTTATCTCCGTCTGGACGAATTCTTCGGTTTCTGCAAGAAAATCTTGCTCTGACAGCTCCCGAACATGATACTTGGCCATGTCTATGTTGCAGACAACGAAAACATGTCGCAAAGAATAGCATGCAAAAATTGTAGGTTGTACAATTGTTTTATTTAACCACTGCCAAAATAAAATATGTATATAATATCTTCAAATCATGCTATCAATATTACCCCAAAATATCCCTAATATTTAAATGCCCTTCCCTTTATTTGTTTACGAATTTATCTTGTATTCATATTCTGGGGCCTTATTTGGAACACCATAACTGTGCATTATGCTCTATTTAACGATGGCTTGCATAAATTAAAACAGTCTCCCAACAATATAACAATTTATTTACCTAGTTATTTATTATTACTCGAAATATCAGTTAAACTCGAAATATTATTGTATATTCAAGTATCACAATAATGATATTACATTAATTAAAAATGGCCGTGATATATTATTATGAGGTTATCAACTGATAATTTCTTGTTTATATCCGGTGATGAATAGTGACCCCTATCACCGTTTTCGTCTTCCACAGACTCATATGGTTCAGCTTTGTTGTAAGATTAAAGGGGGTAATCACAAAAAAAAAAAATAGTTCGTTCGCTGAATTTACCATAGAACTGTTATCAACAGTGATCTCACAACTTTGAAAAACAAATATTCGTTTGAAATAAGGAATTAAAATGTTCAAAATGTAAGCACCTCATGGTCTACTATCGAAGCATTAGAAGCTCGTTCATAGTTTATGATAACCCATTAAGCCTCTGAACAAACGATTTGGAATAATATGCACATACTAATTGGAGTCGTATCCGTGTTTTATTGATAGTTGAGTGTAAAGGAATTAAGATATTTTTTGACTTGTACCGTAATGCCCATCTGATACAGTGGCAAGATTTTAAACACAGACGTTCGAGTCAAAGTGATATACTGAAGCTATATTGCTATGTATCTTGCACCTGCGTGAAAGGCTTTGGAATGTGCACACAATTATTAATAATTAGATACAGATCAATATCATTTGGATAATAAATACATTGAACTTCAAAAAAAATATATTAATAAATAAATGAACTAACTGAAGACTGGAATGGAATACCACATTTAACTTGCTATTTACTCTAGAAAGCTAGAGAATTTCAATTCAGATTATACTACCATATTATATACACTAATTACGACTTTAAGAGAGCGCATGATTTTTTTTCCTTCAATTGACGTAAAACAGTTAATGTGAGTAAACTCATCCTGGACCATTGTTTCAGAGACGTATTAATAGTAAGGGAATTGCCTACTATCAGTATCATTTTATTTCTAAGTTATGCAACCGATTACTGCTTCTGGAAAAACATTTATTTTCTGAAAATGAGAAATCCAAACATTCATTTTCAACTTTGTTGAACCAAGTTGCGTATGCCTATCATCTCGATTACAACCTTGTTTTGAACAAATTTATTATTATTGGTTACCAATAAAAACATTCCACTCAAATTCTGTCATTTTAATCAATTTAGACCAATTTTTGCATACAATGCATACTTTGAGGTATCCTCGTAATAACCTTATATTATTTCGAAACACATAAAACAATATGGAAACTAAAATATTATAGGTTGTTGTCGTGCTTATATACATTTATATAATCGATATATATTGTTGTTTATGTGATCACTCTCTTATCAAAGACGATTATATAAACGTCATGTTTTAGCGAGTAAATATAACAATTTATTTACTTAGTTATTTATTATTAGGTAAACTCGAAATATCAATGTATATTCAAGTATCCCAATTAATGATATCAGATTAAAGATTACTGGATTTTGATAATATATTTTTCAGATTGATTAAAGATTTGGTGTGGGTGGAGAATAAATTCATATTGTTAATATCGGTAATTGATTAATATGAATTAATATGAATTATTGTTCGTTGTCCTCCTCAAAGCCTTCAGAACTCTGGTTAGAAAGGTATACACTGTTTTCAGAAATGGTGAAACAACAGAACCATTACATTGGACAGATAGAAAGTTGAAAATAGAACGGAATGTTTGTAAATGGAATGGATGAGAATAGGATTACAACAAAGTAAATCTATTTCAAGTGAAAATATTAGTTTTAATGTCCTTTTTTTCACAATGGAAACAACAATACCAAGTATATACTTATTGTGAAGTTATGGCAAGAAATTTGACACGTTTATTTACATCGAGAATTTTTTTTTAAAAATTGTAATGTTTTTTTCATTTTATTTCTCATTTAATGTGAAGTACTGATGTTCATAATTGAGGGGTATTGTTTTTACACTTTTATGAATTATTTAAAGAACTTCAGCAAAGACAATCAGTTCTACGCAAGTCGAGACCTTAACTAGTTTCAAACAACTTTATTCAACTGCAGACAAAGTCTTTTTTGAAACACTTTATGTATTACTAAATAGACACGTTTATACTGTGAAATACTTTATTTTAGCTGGAATTAATTTTCGCTGAAAAGACTTAGTCGGTGTGTTGTATGGAATTTATTTTCACTGATTTTTGACGAGTTGAATGTAAAATGTATGAAACAAGATATATGCGGTGGATTTTATTTTCACTGAATCATTTCTTTAACGAAAATAGCGAAAATTAATTTCGAGCGAAAATATATTAATAGTATTTTATAGTATTTACTTAATTGTTTTATTTGGCATAGCGACGACGCAATGTCTTCTTTGAAACACTTATCTTATGAGGTTATTATGAGGGTACCTCAAAGTATGCACGAAGGCAGTACAGCGAGAGTATCGACTGACGCGCAGCGGATTATCAGCATGATTATTAGAGGACGCTTACGCCAATAATCCTTCCATATTTGGAATTCGCATTTCCTTATATGGTAGAATGAAAGTACCCCGTAAAATATACGTACCAATATTAACCCATGATATTTACAATTTGTATCACACGTTACGTCATATAATGTTCAGAAACAAGTTTTTCAGTGAACCTTTAGATGAAACATTGAGTGAGATTACATTACATTACAGCCATGTTTTGCTGCTACAAATATGGTTGTGACTTAATCCCACAGAACAACTATAGAAAACTATGTTTGCTGAAGGTCAATCATATTATACTACATGGGCGACGGATATAGATGATTATTTTGCTTATTGTGTTCATATTTCAGAAACTCGAATAATTTGTAATGAATTCAGAGAATGGAGTAGCTATCGAGGCAATGGGAACGTGGTACGCAATATTAACAGGAGACTATTTGGGTAAACTACCTCATATATTATCTGGAGCACTTGCAAGGTTACCTTTGAAAGTAATATGGAGATTATCTGGACGTATTCCATCTAATATAGGGGACAATACCGAGGTAATGAAATGGTTACCTCAAAATGACTTACTGGGTAAGATGATTTTACATTTTTTTCACTTAATACGAAATTCTTCCAGAAATAACAGCACAGTAGTGTGGTACATATGTAAGGACACATACAATGTATTTAGATAGTCCTAAACATTTTCGTACCCGCCTTCATGTAGGAAAATACTAACATGGACAATAAAGTTTGAAGACGATTATCACAGTATTACTGCAGAGACGTCAAATCTAAAGCATTACATCATATCCAGGGCGAAGTTCGGAATTTCAGTTAAAAAGATGTCAAATTATCAGTGATATAACAATTTGCAAATTCTAATTATATAAAAGACACTACCAGTATTATTCTCTGCATCTTATAATTGTTTGTTTTATTCATATAGGTCATTCAAAGACAGTGGTATTCATAAACCATGCAGGTACCAATGGTATATATGAAGCTATTTATCATGGCGTTCCCATGGTGAATATACCATTGGGCGCTGACCACTTTGATAACGCTGCAAAAGTACAGAAAAAAGGCATGGGAAAGACAGTTTTTTACAGTGACATAACTGAGGAAAGTCTTTACCAAACAATCATGGAGGTTGTTAATAATAACACGTGAGTATTTTACATATATCTGTATTTAAATGATCCATTTTTAACGGGAAATGCATATGCTATTTTTCGATATTATTTATTTTGACGAGGATGACTACGTTTTACATCCATATTATAGGACAACTCCTAAAATGATATGCCGTTCGATCGGAACCTAAATATTGAACAAGTTCACTGTGCCAAATAGCATATTTTCAGGTATAAATTGAATACGATGTATTATTCAAAACTGTGCAAAGACAAATCAATGAACGCATCAGAGACCGTTGCATACAGAACAATAGGCTAGTTGTGACGGAGAAGAACTTCGGGTCCAATGAAAGGTGTTCATTGCACGTTCACTCAATCACAACGTCAACAGAAAGGTTCTTTATACCAGACACTTCCTGTAAATCGATCTCATAAATTGGATCAAAATATCAACTGTTTCCACCAAAGAGTTTGACGTGAAATCCAACCACCGTCACAAGCTGTCATCAAACCAGCAAATTAAGGAGGCGCGATCGTCACAATGAACAGAACGTATTACATCTGAGAAGAATGGAAATAACTGAGCAATGGATATTTAATACATGTGACAGACTCCCGAAAGCACTCCATTCAAGTAGCATATGGATAATCATGAATGTGACATTTAAATATTAACACATGCTTGCGAGGGCAATATCACGATTTGTTGCCTGCCCAAGGGATGGTGGTCATGACCATAATATTGATGATACCAGAGCCGATGGCAAGGGCAACATCAATATTATGGTCATGACCAACAGAACTGGTGAAATCGACTCTAAAAACTATAAAAACTACTTGATATTACATAGTAAAATACTAATATCAACATGAATGGCATTGTTAAATCGCAATACACACATTAGACTGTTCCTTTTAATGTCACGTGATATGTATACAATAAAGTTAGAAACTCTGTCAATTTAGATGATTTAATCTGTTTACAAGATTCTAAATGAAAAACCAAAGAGTATTCAGTAAACCAATGGCCACGAGTTTGAATTTTTGTACTTGAACAACTTAGTGCTCCAAGTTGTTCAATAGGAAATTTTCAAACGCAAGTTATTCTGCAACGACGTTTCAGTTGCGGCTTTGCCGTACATTTTTGCTTCACATAAAACATACCCGAAACATCAAATCAGAGTATCTTATTTAATATCCATTCTGGCACGTTCTATTTCGGATGGCTAAAGTTCTTTCAAAACCTTGAAAGCAGCCCCGAAAACAACATTCTAGACCAGACATAAATATTTTTTTATGTACAAATTTCTGTGTTTATTTTATCAGTAATTCGCATACATTGAAATAGAACAGTTAATGCAGCTATAATCCTATCAGAATCACAATACATTCAGAGCCAAAAATACATATATTACCATAAGTGTGTTTTATAAATAAACAGCCACTACAGACATATCCTATTATTTCAAAAACGTGTATGTATTGTGCACAGTATGATGACATGCTGTTCTTGGACTTCACAACATTTCTCTTGTTTTCTTCATTTCTCTAAACGACTTTACATGTTGGCGTATGCTTTTCATACCAGGTATGGGGTACAGTCATCACGCTATCATGATGCAAATGTGCTAACTCGACATGGTCATTATGTTCGCTATTTGCTGTCATCCGCTCATCCATGCAGCATGGGAACAGAACATACATCTCAGACTACTATGGTGAATGATATGATATTAATAATTATGAGGGTATCAAATGATAATTTTTTGTTACACCTGATGATACGTGATGAAAACGTGCCACAAAAAATCCCTATTATAATTTGTGTCTACCACGGCCACATATGGTTCTGTTTTGTTGTAAGATAAAAGGGTGTAACGAACAAAAAAAATAGATTTTTCGCTGGATTTTGACCAAAGACCAATTAATAACAGTGATATTTTAAAACTTTACAAATCAAAAACAAATCTTTCTTTGAAATGAGAATCTCAAACGCTCAAGATATATTAATTAAGCCTTGCACCATATATTTGAAATTTTGTATCGGACAGTTAACTTTATAAACAAGCGCCTTAGATAAATAGGTGGTATATATCTATTCAAGTGTTATTGTTATCCATCGATGACTGCTTCTGGTCAGAATAAATGAGAAATCCAAAACCTCATTTTCAAACTTTTCTGAACTAAGATATGCATAAATATAATCTTGATCACAATATTGCTGTTAACAAAGACAAACTTTAATAAGTTGATTATAATCCACCAAATTGTGACAGTCTTTGAATGCACTTGCAGTACAATAAAAAGAAGTGCTCATTGAAGACAAGGGTTTAAAAAGTGACAAAACAGAGAATGACAGAATGATTCTGGTTAAACTAATAATATTTCATTGGTTATATGAAAAATCAAAAATCAGAATTATCTTGTATTGTAGGGAAAGCTATTTCATGGAATTAAAAACACATTATTTAACACACTAAATTAAAAACATATATTATTCTATTGCAGGAGCGTCAATGTTTGTTTCCAGCTACCACACACCTGTGTTGAATTTGTGTATAATTAAAACGAGCCTTTATGAGTCCTATTAATACATGTACATAAATACAACATGAAAACTAACACATTATAGGTTTCATTTAAGGATTGTATTATATTATCAGTTCCATGCAATCATTTCTCTCATCAAAGAAGATTATAGAAGCGTTAGGCAGACTTTAGTAAATTTAGTTCAATTCATTTTACTGGTATGAGGTGATATTTTCGTTTCCGCGTGTAATATTTACTTGGGGTTTGACCTGTGCACTGCCGGTGGCTGTGAGGGATCTGTTTGCTACACTGTACGTCGTTTTGAACTGCATATTTCGGAGCAGTGAGTGTGGCGTGCTGGGAGCGCGTCTGCCTGCATTGGTGAGGCTATTGCCATGGTTACGAGTTTGAATCCTGTTTTTCAACTTGTAAATACATTTTATTTACTTTCAAGTATCAGATCAAAGTATCAAAAATCAGATCATGATCCCTTTTTCCCAGTACCAAATTTGTGAACAAATATTGATCGTAAAATACCTCAAAAAATATGAGACTGTCGCAAAATTGTATACCATCAATAATACGAGCATTAGATTTCAAACACCGCAGTAATATATTGTTATAATCTCCCTATCTTCTCATCTGGACCCTTGTGTGTGTTATGATCTTTGAGTTGGTGTATCATTAGTCGATCTTGTAGGGCAGACCAGTCCCTATATTTCGTTTTCTGTTCTTTAGTTCATTTTTCAGTAGGTTTCCACACCTTTTTATTATACTTGTATAGTTTCTGTTGTATCTGGTTGATTTTTCTGCGCCATATCATGCAGCTTGTATCGCTAGTTTTAGTTCCACCGTGAGGTGATCCAATAATTCTTGTTGTTGAAATGACTTTCTAAGTGTATCCTAGATTTTTTTTTCAAATTCACTTGTGTTGTGGCTTTATTGTTCGCAACCTGATATGCATAGGTCTGTACTCGGGTCGCCATTTTTCCTAATTGACTTTCGAAATGTATTTCCCACTCGTTGTTCATATATATATCGTCTGTATTATTTGGTCAAACTTGTCCTGTAGTTGGGCGCCGTTCCCTTCTTCCGTGACATTTGCTTCTACTAGACAACTCGATCCAAAAAGATCCTACACCAGTTTATCACAGATAATACAGCTTTATTCCAAAGTCAACCTACAGTAATGATACAGGTTGCTAAATGAAAGTACAATGTCTTACATTTCTGTGAAAAATCTAGACATGCCAAAGTAACAGGCAAGCCACTGATAGATGTAATAGCTACTAGTTTTTTTTTAATTTCATGCAAAAGCTTTGTATAGTTTCGATTCCTTATATAGACATATGTTTGGCATTTGAATATATATAATATGCCCTTAAAATATATGTCCAATAATTTTGGTTATTAATCATATATGATTTTAAAACAATGTGTGAAAAAACATGCATATTGCGTATTGTCCCTATGGTAGCACTCGAATTTGTCTGGATATAAAGTTAACCGCCGCAATAAAGTGTTTTGGCCGCGGCCTCGGATCAGATTTTATGTCAGGAAGAGCTCTTTTTATCCTGTACAACAGGTTTTGGGATAAAGTTTTATCAGGTAATTTTGCCCAACTCAGTGAAATGAATTATTTGTTTCACTTAATCACTGGTCGGTGAACTGATATTATGGACTATTGTCACAACCAAGCACACTTAATTATTTAAACGTCACATTGAAAATCAATCATACTTTAATGCGATGAAGGTCATATAATACCACTGATAGAAACAGATACTTGAGAACAGTGTTGACAGAGCATCATCATTTCGCCTTCAACTCAATGTAGTTGTTGTCCTGAACGTTTAGGCCAGTATCCATTTCTTCAGAAGGTTCTTGTTTTCTGTCAGAATACAATATTGATATAGAGACACATATTATGAGGTTGTATATTACGAAGACAGTACAGCGGGAGTATCGACCGACGCGCAGTTGTGTGATTCGAACTCAAATAATTCCCCTACTTTCCAAATATCTCTGCTTCCTGGATGTTGGAAGGTAGTCTCCTCCCTCGTGTTTCAGGTAGAATCAACACCAGACACGCTGATATGATCGATAAGCCACCAAACACTAGTTGTGGTAATGGATTCCAAACCTTTCGAAGTACTAGAAGTTGCGGAGCAAGAGCACTGACAAGAATGGACAATGACACTGAAGACATTACACCAATCGCCCTGAATCAGGATATAACAAAAGAAGATAAGAAATAGACTTTATGTTATAGTTAATATATTAAGGCAGTTCGATCCGAATTCAAATTGTTGCACTAATGCATTAACTTGCACAACTTTCCATTGTATATAATGGACATTGTTTTAAAGCTGTGTGCACAGCTTAATCAGGATTTGTGTCTGTCATCTCTTTCACTTAGTAGGCAAACCCGGATTATCTTTTACCTTACTGTTGTTGGGAAAATCTCTCCACTGTATAACTGAGTGACTCCATATGCTGTGGTGGTTGCATACTTTCCAATCATGTACACAGCAACCATTACCCATAATGTGTTCCCACCTGGTGGATACAATTATAATTACAATCCAACATATTTCATAAAAACGTTTCAATTCGGTCCAGGATCTCAAAAACATGTAAAAATGACGTTGACAAAGTTACAGTTCTCGAACTAGAATGGGACAATTTGAAGAATGGGCGACGGACGATACGATGATTATATGAACAAAGCAAAACCAAAAAAAAAAAATTGGTATATCTGCGTTGTAGGTATATATAAAGTTAACTTACATTGACGTATAAATGCACTTGATACAGTCCCTATAGTTGCTATCACTGTTGAAATGCATAGAGTGAGTTTTCTGCCAAATCGTGTCTCCACATAATACATCGAAGTGGAATAGGCTAGAATCTCGACAGCGCCAGCTATGAGCGCATTGGTATAATCATTACCACCTAGGTTTCTAACATTGAATGTCAATCCGTAATACAGCAAGGTTATGGAAGATCTAAGTGCGATCGAATATATAAATAATAAATGTCACAACATAGATGATAATTGTTTGTAATCACACAGCACATCTGTCCTCACATTAATGATATGGCCTAACATCTATTTGATTGTTGTTTTCGAGATATGGTCGCATGTACTTGTACCAATTATTGTTATTCAATCAAATCCAAATTCCATTGCTACTGCATCTATACTGCAGTTATTATTACCAACATACTTTTTCGACATCATTTTATGTTGACTAAAAATAACTATTCCACTCAGTATTAACCAAGAAATATGCTGTAAAACGATTTTCCCTCAACATTGATGTTTCCCACGGCCCAAGGTTAAGCATATCGGATTTTTTTCACAGGTAGCCACGATGTAAACACAAAAAAGCAGAGATAGATGAAAAGCTAGTACTAATAAGCCAAATAGTAAGAACAATTTATAATGGTGGTGATTAGACGACATTGATATAAGACGCATTCTCTAGCAAAGATGCCCTCAATGTATTGTCAAATCTTAAAGAAAACATTTGTTTTTATTAATAGATGAATATTATTTTAGAGAACAACTTACAAACAATAAAAGATTATCAGTGTTTTCTTCCTAGTATTCGGATAATAGAAAAGTCTGAAAAAAGTATCAGTTGTACCACTCTCTGGCGATGAAATCTGGAACAAAAATGATTTCCCTATTCGTTATTATGTTCAGTTACGAGTTAAGCCAAAATGAATTAAAATGTGTGATCTCGCGTCACATCAAGTAGGCTTATAAACATGATATTAGTGCCATACGAAAGATTTGAGATCTTTTTTGGTTTAAGTCGGTTGGTATTTATGTTACCTGTGCCTCATGGCGTTGATATTTTATTCTGGTTCGGTCTAGGAAATACGCACATGTCAACGACTTACCCTCAAATCACTGTCCTTGCTGTTCAAGCCTTCAAACATTCCAGTCTCGAAGATATTATCGGGAAGCACGACCTTGTTGACATTAGCCATTCGCTGCATGACTTTCTTAGCTTTCTTCACTTTGCCGACCGAGAATAACCAACGTGGTGATTCAGCGAGTATCCTTTACAATATTGAGACATCTAGTTATATGTTAGGTTGCAGATGGTGGTGTTATTATATTAGTATTACCTTACAACGATGAGGATGAACATAGAGCCATGACACATAAAATTTGCTCTCTCACACGTACAAACAAAGTGTGCATATAGAACGGTAATTTAGAACCAGTACTTTGAAATACAATTTAAGCTGGAGATTTGAAATAAAATAAATTGGAAAAACAATTTCGTGGACGTGATACTCATCACCAATAGGAGAGGTATAGGATAGGATGGAGGTTGATAATGAGAACCAGAACTGACCAATCACGAACATAGTAAGCTATGATAGGTAATATACAATATCCCAAACTGTAAAATACCATAAACGCCATGGAGACAGTACCTCGTTTTGATGGGCCAACGGTTTCCGAAACTGAGAATAACAAAAGAGTGTTAGTGTTTACGTCATCACCTATACGAGTTGTGGTTGTATGTGTATGACTTGTACGATTGGTGATGTTATAAACACCGTTTATGTGCGAGCAATGTAGATATATCGAACCAAATTAGTGAAACTGGGCCTGCTAGTAAGCGTTGTTCTGGTTAGAATTTGTATTGGGTAGCCGTTTATGCAACTACCAATTTATTAAATGTTAGTAGAGACGTGAACCCAGGTATTATGGAAACAACAGGAGGGATTGCTCTGAATACGGGGAAAACATGTCCCACCAATTAGCCTATCAGCGTTCGTATATGGTTGTTGTTAGCCAATGTTTTGTTTTCACTGCATTTTACTTGAACGCGATGTGTGAGGGCGTACTTCAATTAAGTCAGCTGTTAGACTCGTGCGTAAAGCTTTGTTTAATTAACAAGTACCGATTACCTACGGATCTGGACAACTCGCGATTAGACACTTCAAAACTGCTTTTCTGAGAATAAAGAAGGAATGAATCATGACAATTCTGTCCATTTTGTAGGAGGTTTAGCTGGTGAAGATGTGCTTTTCTAGCCTGCATTATATTATATACATGTTGTTTTGGAGAAAAAAAACAGCCTAACATTGATTTTGTGTTTATAACTCAAAATCGCTTGGCTGAATTTCAATGGCACCTTTTAGAAGGGAGTTACTCTTGATATGGACAAATCTATTACATTTGATATATATGTGCTACTGGCATCCATGGAAACGGCAATTTCGGAAATGATTTTTCATTTATATCACAAACATTTATTTATATTCTCATCACATTATTGCAGAAAAACAAAAATGTTTCCCTTATTTACAAGTATTTATTGCCAGAGAACTAACAAAGTTAACTAACTCACTGTACAGTACAGGCGGTTAGATTATTGCCAGATTAGGTTGTGGTCAAATTCTTTGAGTGGATAACCTCAAGACTCAATTTCGCCTTTTCAAAATAAAAGCTATAGGATAGACATATGAGTGAGAATATGTAAAGATATGATTTGCATAAATTACGAGATGATTAGTTATTTGCATATCTATTTTACTAATATTTGGAATTGAAACAAATTCGTTTTGTTTACAAATGAATGTGTCTCTAATAACCATTATCATATAAACATGTTTTAACCGCCTGGCATTGCTGCTGTCAGTTAAATATTTTAAGTGCCATAGGTTAAAGTATATACCAATGTTTAAAGCGCGTCGCGCTGCGCATGTGCGACATTTGTGTTGATAAACATTGATTTTCCCACAATCCTATGCGTTCTTCTAATGAAAATTACAAGTATGAGGTTTTACCTGGGCGCGACTTGCACTAATTATCGTCGGTGACTCCTTCCATATTTTCCAATCACCTAAAACATACCTAATTAAAGCTCGGTAACGTCTCAGTTTGTACTCGTTGATCTGCGCAACAGTCAAAGTCGCCATCTTTGTTTATATGAGACCCATATATCTCGCGCATGCGTGGCGCGACGACTACCACCCTTTAAGATGTAAGTGCTTAGTTTTTGCTGACGTGCATATTTGCATACGAAATCAGAACCAAAATAAATTTTGAAAATTTTATCGCTGTAATGATTTACATCACTGTCATATAAGAACCACCACATGCCCCAAAGGAGCGACATTCTCAAAGTATGTTCCTTGTACAACGATAACAAATATAATTCTGATATATGATTTTGTAGTCATGGAAATGCTTGGCAATGATTATTACAATACGACATATGCATATATGCGTATTACAATATAACGACAAGTATACATGTTTAAGTACAGATACCGTAATTACTAAACGTAAGCCATGGTTGTATCAGTGAAAGATGTTCATCAAAATAAATATAACAAGAGAAATATAACTTACCCAATAAAAGCGATTGGTAGTATATACCAAAATACGGTATACCAATCATGAAATTACATATCATAAACATTACCACGTTTCGTACTACAGCTTGCAGCGTGCCAAACACCACAAAAATAGTTATGTTTACCATTAAGGTTGGAAGTCGGCCAATCCTGCATAATAAAAGAAGTGGCCTGTATTCCCTTGTAATGTAAATAACATTTTTTGAGAGATACTGTGTACTAGTTGATTTGAAAGAATGAGAAGTCCACACTTTTCATTTTTTAAATCGTGCGAACGCAACTCATCGGCTATATACACAAACTCTGCTTGTCATATGTATGGAGAAATTACTAAGGGAGGTGGTCGTCGCGCCGCGCATTTGCGATTATGTGTTGATAAACATTGATTTTCCCACAATCCAATTCACGATTCTAATGAAAATTACAAGTACGAGATTTGAGCCCGAACTAACTATCACCTATCACTTCTTCATATCTTCGAATCACCAAAGAAATTACATAGTTAAAGCTTGGTAACGCCTCAGTTTGTACGCGTTCGCCTACACAGCAGTCTAAGTCGCCATCGTTGTTTATATGAGACCCATATCTCGCGCATGCGTGGCGCGACGACCACCGCTCTTTAATTTATGTGTCAGTTTTTTAAAATTTTTTCTGAAGTATGTGGCTTTTGAAATAATCACGCTTTTATTTCACATTACTTACTTGTCTGCCATGTAACCGATGATCACAGTACCCAGAAATGGACCCAATAAAAATAGAGATGTTGAAATAGGGCCCAAATAATACCAGTCACAAACGAAGCCAAACTGCAACGGGAAACGAGATTTCTATTATATGTCAATCAGTCATCATATTCGTCAAGTGATCTGTCAATTCTGCACATAGAAGTCGCATACATGCATATAATATTGCAAGTATATGATATTAATGAACCTAAACTATCAGCGTACTCCAATAAAGCACGTCATTTTACTGTATGGTTTTATGGATGATCCGACCTTCAAATGTTTTAAAGAAATTTTGATTTCAACAAAATCACAGAGAAGGAATATACAATATAGAAACAATTCACACAAAATTGCACTGCGCACAGTATTAGGCCAGACTTTTTGTTATTCCTTGTTTCTCGAGTTTTTATAAGGCAATTTTTTTGAGGAGTGCGGGAACAAAATAAAATAATTCTTTTTTCCATTAAATTTGTGTGATTCTCGAAAAATTGTAAGTGAGATCATTGATCGGAGAGAAGAAATGAAATAAAATATTATTCCATGTATAACCTTGTTTCTCATCTGTGCGAAACTTTGTTACTTTGATCATGTTACTCCCACGAAAATGCAACTTAGGTTTGTTATGCGGCGGGCGGAAAAAAATTAAGATAAAAATTAGGTTTTTTTTAACAATTCTTTGCACTTATAAGTCGGCGGGCGCGAGAAATTACGCTGAAATAAAATTTTATTTTTATTTAATTTTCGGCTCCTGTTCATTTGGCGGGTTCGCGAATCAAAAGATAATAAAAGTCTGCCTTAAATAGAGGAAAATAGATTCTTACCTCTTGTATCACCGTGGATGAATACTGGGTTGTATCAAATTCCATTCCGCTGTCACATGTTCGTGTCTCTAGCGTTTGGTTATCATAGACATCAATCAAATCAACGACGTCACTCGTGTTGATATCATATCTAAGACAACTGTTGAATCTCCATGTGGTGTCACATACATCGCTAACAGGCTCTTTTGGAATTGTAATTGTTTTCACAAACAAGTCACAATCTGTTGTAGCATTAATGTATTCACATTGCTCGATAAGATCATCGTATTCAGGAATTCTGCACCAATGGTCAGTTTCCGCCAATATAAAAACAAACGAAGCTACCTTCATGCCAATTGGAACGACAGTCAGACTGAGTAAGAAAAACGTGCGTTTCTGAAATGCACCAAACTCACCCAAGTGGTATTTCAATAGGTCATCATAGTGCTGCATATTTGCTTTTCTTTCTATGAAGACAGAAATGTCTCATCCGGTCAGAGCGAAAATATTTCGGAAAATAACCTATATAAAACAGATGAGATAGATCGTATTATTTAGCAATCAACTCTAACAAGTTGGTTTATCTAATTTATCTATCTAACGAAATATTTATTTGGCTGTTATGCGCAACAGTACGTCGTCGCATCGACCACTGCTGCGCGTCGGTTAAAACCTCCCGCTGTACTGTCTTCGTGCATACTTTTCGGTATCTTCGTAATATGAGACAATATTGGATTATGCGTTACAGTAACGTAAATTGAGAAGATTATTTAGACATTGCTATTTTGAACAGTGGAATGGAATGAAGCGCCGTAGTCGTCACAACGAGACCTGTTCACTATGAGTCTCAGGTGTACTATATTTGTGTTAATATATTTCCAGTTGTTCTGGACAGATGTTTGCGAACAAATAACACATAATGCCACTGAAAAAAATTGGCAGAATTAAAATTGGCCTGTTAGTAGTTGTCAATCGGGATAATGTGATAAAATGGAATGAATATGCTACTAGTATATTCAATTATTTATCATGACCAATCGATTTCCGCGGATCTAAAATTTTAATTGCATTTAGAATATTGTTTGGCTCTTTGAATGTGTTTTTTCATATATATTTGCTGAACACGAGTTAGTTAATGACTCTAACGAATGCGAAATGCAATAAATTACTACGTGTTTATTCACTGAACACAGTCTTTGGGTTGAACGTGGTATATATCATCTAAAACTAACGTTGTTAATAATACACACTGATAATCTCCAGAGGTGAGACGAATAGATCGCTACCACACTGCTCAATTTACTGGTTTAGTTGAGCATATACACGACTTTGTTATTCGCCAATTAGGGCAAATCTTGTGCCAAGAATGTCTTGTTAACAAACGCAATGTACATGTCGTTACATTATCTTTGCATGATTTCATCCAATATAAATATAATTTACATTCTTCGGAATGACTATTTTGGAATTAAAGTACATTTAGTTTTTAATTACACAGTATAACATACTACTGATACCTATTTAGGTACCAATTTTTCGTTTTCTTTCATTCAAATTTAAATATTTGTTGCCTATATGCAACTTTTTATGTACAAACTGCAAGTTCAAATACTGATAATTAAATAAAGTGTGATTTGCTACAAAACCATATTTCTAGTTTAAGACTACGTGACATGATTGTATGATTTTATGTATGATTTTTTTTATATTTATTCATTTGAAAAAAGAAACAATAATTCAGATTACCATTCGGGATATTCATGAACACACAAAGTGTAACCAATCGGATGGTCTATGTTGCCATTGTATACATCACGTGACGATTTTACCTTTGGACTTTGACACTTCCTTTGGACACCCTAATGGAATGTAAACAGTATCTGTGTAGCGGACATCTGTTTGGAACAACACTGTATTTTATAATTGTCGCACACACACGCACACATACACATACAGACTGCTAACGTAAAATAATAAGTCTGTTTCACGAGGTTTAGTCCTGGGCGTTAGAGGTGACACGCGGATACATCGCTACCATACATATTATCCTTTGTCATTAAAATGACCTTGACATCAACTATATAAGTTACACCAAGGAGGTGTTCTTATTATAATAAAAGACCCAGAACGCTTGATCCATCGTGTCATGATTTCTCCCATCAATGAGTTTTCTGATCGTCGGAAATAGTGGAGAGTGAAAAATGCAATCACGGGAATGATATGATTTCTTACCTTTTGCGCACACGTCTGTCCGTTTCTGTTGTAGCGCCACCAGAGTAGAACTCGTGACTAAGCGTTGCTTGGTATCTAGTCACCATTACAGTCTAAACCTCTGATTATATTTTTACAGATGACAATGTAAATACGTTGAATGTATGTCTAACACACAGGAAAATAGTCACATGCATATAATCACGCACCCGCCAAAAAAAACTTACGCTTAAAATAGATAAAACACATTAAAACGTACTTTAAATACCAACAAGTCACATTTTCCTGTGATCCTATATATTTGTGTATGAAGAAAATCAAAATAGTTTTAATAATTCATAAACATTTAGGAAATGTCATTTCCACGACGTTCTGATATGTTAACCCTATTGTCGACTTCCATCTGCCATTGTTGTTACTATTGCAAACATGAATAATTTACACAGCAGTTAGATCACAAGATGCCTAGACAATCAAATGCCCAGCTAGCACTAAAAGTAAACAATAGATGGCCACGTTTCATTTGTGGATTATTTTTGTGACATGCCTATTTATAATATTAATCCTGTTCGGACGTACCATTTTTTGCAGGGGGTGTTTGATTCGATTACACTTTACCGTTTCAGTTGCGTCTTACTCTTGATTTAATTGCAAAGTAATTTGTATGCATTACATATCGCGGTATAATGTTACATTGCAGTACTAATTGAATGCACGGAGTAAAAAAATGAATACATTGCCATACTTGTGCATAAATAATGATGAGCCCCGACAAACCATATTATTTAAAAATAAACGGGTATGTATTGTGAACAATGCGCAGACATGTTGTTCTTCACAGCACTAGTATTATCTTCTTTATTTTTCCTAAATGACGTTACATGTGGTCGTATCCTTTTCATACCAGGTATGGGGTACAGTCATCACGCTATCATGCTGCAAATGGGGGACGTGCTAACTCGACATGGTCATTATGTCCGCTATTTGCTGTCATCCGCTCATCCATGCAGCATTGGACCAGAACATACATCACAGACTATCATGGTGAATGTCAGCATGACACGAAAATATTTTGAAGCAAACCTTCAAACCATGTTAACAACTGGGCTGTTGGACCCAATGAACATGTCAGCCTACCTGGCATACGGCCAGTTGCTAACCGATCTTTGTGACAGCATGTTAGAAGAACGCACTAGTTTTATGAAACACTTGGAGTCTGAACGTTTTGATTTAGTAATTTTGGAAGATGTCTCATTATGTGGTTCAATGATTGCAAAGATGCTAGACCTTCCATTCATTTACACTAGTTTGTCCAATACTATATTAGATGTTCAACGCTACGTGCTTTTCCAACTTTCATATATCCCTGTCATGGCTACAGGTATGACCATACCAATGAGTTTCATCGAGAGAGTTCACAATACTCTACTGGGCATTGTTGATTCTTTGATATATCGGTATATGTTTATATGGAATGTTCATGCACTGAATCTAAAACATGGAGTTATAGCAGACAACAATTATTATGAAATACAAGATGCCGAACTTATTTTATGGAACAAAGATTTTATCCTTGATTTTCCGCGTCCCTTTTCAACGAATGTTGTGCCATATGGTGCACTTACAGTCAAACCGGCGATGCCACTTGAGCAGGTAAGTAACAGGCGGCGCAGATTCGCGACGAGGAAGTATGTCATAACATATAAGTGAAAACCAATTATTGGCTATCACAGATTAAAATGATTTCTCTTTAAAAACAATAGTATTTAATCTTGCATTTTAAAGTTAAATATTTAGTTTATAAATGTCAGTATTAGCGAAAAATCACAAAATTGTTTTTCTTTCTCCATTTTGTAAATTAAAAATGGCCGTGATATATTATTATTTCGAAACACATGAATGCAATATGGAAACTAAAATATTATAGGTTATTGTCGTGCTCATATACATTCAAGGATTAGATATTGTTGGTTATGTGATCACTCTCTTATCAAAGACGATTATATAAACGTCATGTTTTAGCGAGTAAATATAACAATTTATTTACTTAGTTATTTATTATTAAGTAAACTCGAAATATCAAGGTAAACTGCAGACAAAGTCTTTTTTTGAAACACTTACCTTATGTATTACTAAATAGAAACGTTTATACTGTGAAATACTTTATTTTAGCTGGAATTAATTTTCGCTGAAAAGACCTTTTCGGTGTTTTGTATGGAATTTATTTTCACTGATTTTTGACGAGTTGAATGTAAAACATATGAAAAAAGATATATTCGTTGGATTTTATTTATGAATCATTCCTTTAGTGAACATAGTAAAAATTAATTTCAAGCAAAAATATATTAATAGTATTTTACATTAATAGTATTTTACAGTATTTGCTTAATTGTTTGATTTGGCATAGCGACGACGCAATGTCTTCTTCGAAACACTTATCTTATGTGGTTATTACGAGGATACCTCAAAGTGTCCACGAAGGCAGTACAGCGAGAGTATCGACCGACGCGCAGCGGATTATCAGCACGATTATTAGAGGACGCTTATGCGCGTAATCCTTTCATATTTGGAATTCGCATTTCCTTATATGGTATGATGAAAATACCCCGTAAAATACCGCAAAATACACGCTGTGACTTATGGCGTTAAAGTGACATATGTATAATAATATAAGGTTATTACGAAGATATCTCAAAGTATGCACGAAAACAGTGTGCAAGGGCAGTATCGACCGACGCAAACGACACACCATGAGAATGCCAAAATCTAAAAAGTTTAGAACAGAATCAGCAAACGTCTTTGCATGGAGTCCTGTCAAACCCTGGTGACAGCCATGTTTGTTTTTATTATTAGAGGACGCTTACGCGCGTAATCATTCCATATTTGGAATTCACATTTTCTAATATGGTAGGATGATACCCCGGCGCAATGTATTTTTACAAAATGCTTGATAGCTATACGTACCAATATTAACCCATGATATTTACAATTTGTATCATACGTTACGTCATATAATGTTCAGAAACAAGTTTTTCAGTGAACCTTCAGATGAAACATTGAGTGAGATTACATTACATTACAGCCATGTTTTGCTGCTACAAATATGGTTGTGACTTAATCCCACAGAACAACTATAGAAAACTATGTTTGCTGAAGGTCAATCATATTATACTACATGGGCGACGGATATAGATGATTATTTTGCTTATTGTGTTCATATTTCAGAAACTCGAATAATTTGCAATGAATTCAGAGAATGGAGTAGCTATCGTGGCAATGGGAACGTGGTACGCAAAATTAACAGGAGACTATTTGGGTAAACTACCTCATATATTATCTGGAGCACTTGCAAGGTTACCTTTGAAAGTAATATGGAGATTATCTGGACGTATTCCATCTAATATAGGGAACAATACCGAGGTAATGAAATGGTTACCTCAAAATGACTTACTGGGTAAGATAATTTTACATTTTTTTCACTTAATACGAAATTCTTCCAGAAATAACAGCACAGTAGTGTGGTACATATGTAAGGACACATACAATGTATTTAGATGGTCCTAAACATTTTCGTACCCGCCTTCATGTAGGAAAATACTAACATGGACAATAAAGTTTGAAGACGATTATCACAGTATTACTGCAGAGACGTCAAATCTAAAGCATTACATCATATCCAGGGCGAAGTTCGGCATTTCAGTTAAAAAGATGTCAAATTATCAGTGATATAACAATTTGCAAATTCTAATTATATAAAAGACACTACCAGTATTGTTCTCTGCATCTTATAATTGTTTGTTTTATTCATATAGGTCATTCAAAGACAGTGGTATTCATTAACCATGCAGGTACCAATGGTATATATGAAGCAATTTACCATGGCGTTCCCATGGTGAATATGCCATTGGGCGCTAACCACTTTGATAACGCTGCAAAAGTACAGAAAAAAGGCATGGGAAAGACAGTTTTTTATAGTGACATAACTGAGGAAAGTCTTTACCAAACAATCATGGAGATTGTTAATAATAACACGTGAGTATTTTACATATATCTGTATTTAAATGATCCATTTGTAACGGGAAATACATATGCTATTTTTCGATATTATTTATTTTGACGAGGATGACTACGTTTTACACCCATGTTATAGGACATCTCCTAAAATTATATGCCGTTTGATCGGAACCTAAATATTGAACAAGTTCACTGTGCCAAATAGCAGACTAATTATTTAAACAAAATGTATTATTCAAAACTGTGCAAAGACAAACCAATGAACGCATCAGAGACCGTTGCATACTGGGTAAACCATGTTCTCGACTAAGGCAGGAAGCATTTGAACAGCTATGCCAAAAATAAGTCATCCATACAGTACTACCTGATTGATGTAATCCTGCTTTTTGCAATTTTTCTGGTATAATTATACTAATTATTGTACGGAGTTGTAAGTTGATTTGTGGCCATGTATAAACAATATACATTTTTATTACACAAATGGTTAACACAAAGCTACGACATGAGCAACTCAAATGTTCTGAGCCATAAATAATGTTAAAATAACCTATTATTAAATGTAATTTTAATTGGACATATATGAATGATTGCTTTGTTTATCACTACTAATACTAAATTGCATTAAAATGAGTCTTACAGCACAATTATAGCTTAGTACATCTTCTTCCCTTAACCAGTTTATATAAAGTTTATAGAAATTTGTAATATTAAAACGTTGGTACCAAATACGAAACTTGACAAATACCTGGGGAATGTTCCTACAACATCAAGTGTGCTAAAATAAATCCTAGTGAAGATTCCTCACGAACAGAGTATTTGTTTGCCATCTAGGTTTATAGTAATTTTATTACATATTTTCTTCAAAACTGATTATTGTAGAGGATACAGGTTGGATAGGCCTGTATTACCAATAGAAGGAGAGAGATAGACACAAAACACCATATTGTAAAACTTTTAAGAACAAGTCCATTAAACTACAAAAATAGAAAAACCTTTTCCATAATTTAAAGGTCATAATGCTCCTCATGTCCCCATGACCTATTGTATGTATATGTATGTATGACTGCGTTAATACACGTAATCGTTGGGGGCATCCAGTTATGTATAATCTAGCAAACAATTCGAAACTGGAAAGTAATTATTACGATGTACTTTAGGACTCTTATCTTGTGTCGAGATATTTTTCAGGCACAACACTGAAGATTCCAAGTGGGTATTTACTCCTCCGTTATTTGAACTATATGACACTAAATCAGACGTGTCTGACTTCCAAAGCTAGTTGAAACACACGATTTTCTCATTTGGCAGTGTATAACAATGACCACATACCACCTGTTATGTGTAAAGCATTTATTCGAATATTTGAAGATTAGAATATATTTGTTATGGGTGGAACGCCCACCTGTGAATTCCCTTACATGTCACTGGTTTTATGTACCGTATGAACATGGCAGTGCGATGTGTATATAATTGCAAGGAGACTGATTGCCTTTAGTGTTGGTTGTCGACAATCACGATGTTTACAGCATAAAATATCATTTATATATTCCGTTATTTATATAAACTTGTATTTGCCATCAATAGCTGTTGTATGGGGATATCATGACCGTGGTTTGTTTGTTCAGCGAATGCACATATGGTATAACGACCATTACATGTGTATGTCATTTATTTCAAGTTGGAAGTAGATGTTCCTTTTTTGTGGTGAACGTGAGAGTGCAACTTATCCTTAACTTTTATGAAAGATACATTCTTCTCTAGGGTGTCAGACTCGGGAGCCAGGTTGTGAAGTGGTGTCTGGACGAATACTGTCAAACATGGTCTCAATATATGTTTTTCATGCTTTGTGCAATAACTCATTATTATTCAGACACTTATTCATTTTTTTTCTCCTCCAGAATTGTTACGTAACTAGACTCTCAATATCATGCTAATTACTATCCTTATTTTTTTCATTCAGTTATTCAACTACATGCTTCTGATGAAAGTACTTATAGTTAGGAAAGCTTTTACTATTTCCCGTATCATTCAAACCTGTGAAACATTTTTTTTTCAGAACTATTTAGAGGTTGTTTCATTATCTCCGACATAATTTCTTTAAAATATTCTATGGAGCACAACAAAAAACAAAATCTAATAAGTATAGTGGCGTGACATATGTATGTATGAGGCCACTTGAACGGTTTAAATTTAAGAAGTAGTAAATATGTAAAACACATTCATGTGTGTATACATAATCGCTCTTCCTGGGCTCACATTCAGTTTAAAAAGAACGGCCACTAAGGTTAACCCCATTTACCTCACCCTCGAGTGTTGACTCTTTTGCCACCTTTGTTTTGAATACTGTTTAAGTACACAGTTCCTCTACGTCTCTACTCGACAGTGCCATGGACCACACTACTACATCATATCATCCAACGTCCGCTTGATCTCCTCCTTGTATCTAAAATACAACATCGAGCCTGTTGTAGTTTCCTTGCACTCACATTATTCCATACCTGCCACCAGACCTGTAAATAACAAAAAATGACACACATGCTCGCACAATTATTGGTTTGAAACTAGATTTATTGTCTAATATATGTAATGTTTCTTGACAACAATGCCACATTCTACATTGATGTTCTTAGTAACATACAAATAAGATCAAATAAAATCGTGGTCCTCATTCTAATTTTGTATGTCACTCGCCACAATTATGGTGTGCGCATATTATAAGAACAATCACTACACATATTGAATTGACAACATTGTGTACTGCGTGCACGCATTGAGCAATACATACATGATTTATAGCTCATTTATTTGAAAATCAGATCATGATCCCTCTTTCCCAGTACCAAATTTGTGAACAAATATTGATCGTAAAATACCTCAAAAAATATGAGACTGTCGCAAAATTTTATACCATAAATGGTACGAGCATTAGATTTCAAACACCGCAGTAATATATTGTTATAATCTCCTTATCTTCTCATCTGGACCCCTGTGTGTGTTATGATCTTTGATTTGGTGTATCATTAGTCGATCTTGTAGGGCAGACCAGTCCTATATTTCGTTTTCTGTTCTTTAGTTCATTTTTCAGTAGGTTTCCACACCTTTTTATTATACTTGTATAGTTTCTGTTGTATCTGGTTGATTTTCCTGCACCATATCATGCAGCTTGTATTGCTAGTTTTAGTTCCACCGTGAGGTGATCCAATAATTCTTGTTGTTGAAATGACTTTCTAAGTGTATCCTAGATTTTTTTTCAAATTCACTTGTGTTGTGGCTTTATTGTTCGCAATCTGATATGCATAGGTCTTTACTCGGGTCGCCATTTTTCCTAATTGACTTTCGAAATGTATTTCCCACTCGTTGTTCATATATATATATATATCGTCTTTATTATTTGGTCAAACTTGTCCTGTAGTTGGACGCCTTTCTTTTCTACCGTGACATTTGCTTACACTGATTCTACTAGACAACTCGACCCAAAAAGATCCTACACCAGCTTATCGCAGATAATACAGCTTTATTCCTAAGTCAACCTACAGTAATGATACAGGTTGCTAAATGAAAGTGCAATGTCTTACATTTCTGTGAAAAATCTAGACATGCCGAAGTAACAGGCAAGCCACTGATAGATGTAATAGCTACTAGTTTTTTTAATTTCATGCAAAAGCTTTGTATAGTTTCGATTCCTTATATAGACATATGTTTGGCATTTAAATATATATAATATGCCCTTAAAATATATGTCCAATAATTTTGGTTATTAATCATATATGATTTTAAAACAATGTGTGAAAAAACATGCATATTGCGTATTGTCCCTATGGTAGCACTCGAATTCGTCTGGATATAAAGTTAACCTCCGCAATAAAGTGTTTTGGCCGCGGCCTCGGATAAGATTTTATGTCAGGAAGAGCTCTTTTTATCCTGTATAACAGGTTTTGGGATAAAGTTTTATCAGGTAATTTTGCCCAACTCAGTGAAATGAATTATTTGTTTCACTTAATCACTGGTCGGTGAACGGATATTATGGACCAAGCACACTTAATTATTTAAACGTCACATTGAAAATCAATCATACTTTAATGCGATGAAGGTCATATAATACCACTGATAGAAACAGATACTTGAGAACAGTGTTGACAGAGCATCATCATTTCGCCTTCAACTCAATGTAGTTGTTGTCCTGAACGTTTAGGCCAGTATCCATTTCTTCAGAAGGTTCTTGTTTTCTGTCAGAATACAATATTGATATAGAGACACATATTATGAGGTTGTATATTACGAAGACAGTACAGCGGGAGTATTGACCGACGCGCAGTTGTGTGATTCGAACTCAAATAATTCCCTTACTTTCCAAATATCTCTGCTTCCTGGATGTTGGAAGGTAGTCTCCTCCCTCGTGTTTCAGGTAGAATCAACACCAGACACGCTGATATGATCGATAAGCCACCAAACACTAGTTGTGGTAATGGATTCCAAACCTTTCGAAGTACTAGAAGTTGCGGAGCAAGAGCACTGACAAGAATGGACAATGACACTGAAGACATTACACCAATCGCCCTGAATCAGGATATAACAAAAGAAGATAAGAAATAGACTTTATGTTATAGTTAATATATTAAGGCAGTTCGATCCGAATTCAAATTGTTGCACTAATGCATTAACTTGCACAACTTTCCATTGTATATAATGGACATTGTTTCAAAGCTGTGTGCACAGCTTAATCAGGATTTGTGTCTGTCGTCTCTTTCACTTAGTAGGCAAACCCGGATTATCTTTTACCTTACTGTTGTTGGGAAAATCTCTCCACTGTATAACTGAGTGACTCCATATGCTGTGGTGGTTGCATACTTTCCAATCATGTACACAGCAACCATTACCCATAATGTGTTCCCACCTGGTGGATACAATTATAATTACAATCCAACATATTTCATAAAAACGTTTCAATTCGGTCCAGGATCTCAAAAACATGTAAAAATGACGTTGACAAAGTTACAGTTCTCGAACTAGAATGGGACAATTTGAAGAATGGGCGACGGACGATAGATGATTATATGAACAAAGCAAAACCAAAAAAAAAATGTGGTATATCTGCGTTGTAGGTATATATAACGTTAACTTACATTGAGGTATAAATGCACTTGACACGGTCCCTATAGCTGCTATCACTGTTGAAATGCATAGAGTGAGTTTTCTGCCAAGTCGTGTCTCCACATAATACATCGAAGTGGAATAGGCTAGAATCTCGACAGCGCCAGCTATGAGCGCATTGCTGTAATCATTACCACCTAGGTTTCTAACGTTGAATGTCAATCCGTAATACAGCAAGGTTATGGAAGATCTAAGTGCGATCGAATATATAAATAATAAATGTCACAACATAGATGATAATTGTTTGTAATCACACAGCACATCTGTCCTCACATTAATGATATGGCCTAACATCTATTTGATTGTTGTTTTCGAGATATGGTCGCATGTACTTGTTCCAATTATTGTTATTCAATCAAATCCAAATTCCATTGCTACTGCATCTATACTGCAGTTATTATTACCAACATACTTTTTCGACATCATTTTATGTTGACTAAAAATAACTATTCCACTCAGTATTAACCAAGAAATATGCTGTAAAACGATTTTCCCTCAACATTGATGTTTCCCACGGCCCAAGGTTAAGCATATCGGATTTTTTTCACAGGTAGCCACGATGTAAACACAAAAAAAGCAGAGATAGATGAAAAGCTAGTACTAATAAGCCAAATAGTAAGAACAATTTATAATGGTGGTGATTAGACGACATTGATATAATGTGTCGTCAAATCTTAAAGAAAACATTTGTTTTTATTAATAGATGAATATTATTTTAGAGAACAACTTACAAACAATAAAAGATTATCAGTGTTTTCTTCCTAGTATTCGGATAATAGAAAAGTCTGAAAAAAGTATCAGTTGTACCACTCTCTGGCGATGGATTCTGGAACAAAAATGATTTTCCTGTCCCTTATTATGTTCAGTTACGAGTTAAGCCAAAATGAATTAAAATGTGTGATCTCGCGTCACATCAAGTAGGCTTATAAACATGATATTAGTGCCATGCGAAAGATTTGAGATCTTTTTTGGTTTAAGTCGGTTGGTATTTATGTTACCTGTGCCTCATGGCGTTGATATTTTATTCTGGTTCGGTCTAGGAAATACGCACATGTCAACGACTTACCCCCAAATCACTGTCCTTGCTGTTCAAGCCTTCAAACATTCCAGTCTCGAAGATATTATCGGGAAGCACGACCTTGTTGACATTAGCCATTCGCTGCATGACTTTCTTAGCTTTCTTCACTTTGCCGACCGAGAATAACCAACGTGGTGATTCAGCGAGTATCCTTAACAATATTGAGACATCTAGTTATATGTTAGGTTGCAGATGGTGGTGTTATTATATTAGTATTGCCTTACAACGATGAGGATGAACATAGAGCCATGACACATAAAATTTGCTCTGTCACACGTACAAACAAAGTGTGCATATAGAACGGTAATTTAGAACCAGTACTTTGAAATACAATTTAAGCTGGAGATTTGAAATAAAATAAATTGGAAAAAACAATTTCGTGGACGTGATACTCACCACCAATAGGAGAGGTATACGATAGGATGGAGGTTGATAATGAGAACCAGAACTGACCAATCACGAACATAGTAAGCTATGATAGGTAATATACAATATCCCAAACTGTAAAATACCATAAACGCCATGGAGACAGTACCTCGTTTTGATGGGCCAACGGTTTCCGAAACTGAGAATAACAAAAGAGTGTTAGTGTTTACGTCATCACCTATACGAGTTGTGGTTGTATGTGTATGACTTGTACGATTGGTGATGTTATAAACACCGTTTATGTGCGAGAAATGTAGATATATCAACCAAATTAGTGTAACTGGGCCTGCTAGTAAGCGTTGTTCTGGTTAGAATTTGTATTGGGTAGCCGTTTATGCAACTACCAATTCATTAAACGTTAGTAGAGACGTGAACCCAGGTATTATGGAAACAACAGGAGGGATTGCTCTGACTACGGGGAAAACATGCCCCACCAATTAGCCTATCAGCGTTCGTATATGGTTGTTGTTAGCCAATGTTTTGTTTTCACTGCATTTTACTTGAACGCGATGTGTGAGGGCGTACTTCAATTAAGTCAGCTGTTAGACTCGTGCGTAAAGCTTTGTTTATTAACAAGTACCGATGACCTACGGATCTGGACAACTCGCGATTAGACACTTCAAAACTGCTTTTCTGAGAATAAAGAAGGAATGAATCATGACAATTCTGTCCATTTTGTAGGAGGTTTAGCTGGTGAAGATGTGCTTTTCTAGCCTGCATTATATTATATACATGTTGTTTTGGAGAAAAAAACAGCCTAACATTGATTTTGTGTTTATAACTCAAAATCGCTTGGCTGAATTTCAATGGCACCTTTTAGAAGGGAGTTACTCTTGATATGGACAAATCTATTACATTTGATATATATGTGCTACTGGCATCCATGGAAACGGCAATTTCGGAAATGATTTTTCATTTATATCACAAACATTTATTTATATTCTCATCACATTATTGCAGAAAAACAAAAATGTTTCCCTTATTTACAAGTATTTATTGCCAGAGAACTAACAAAGTTAACTAACTCACTGTACAGTACAGGCGGTTAGATTATTGCCAGATTAGGTTGTGGTCAAATTCTTTGAGTGGATAACCTCAAGACTCAATTTCGCCTTTTCAAAATAAAAGCTATAGGATAGACATATGAGTGAGAATATGTAAAGATATGATTTGCATAAATTACGAGATGATTAGTTATTTGCATATCTATTTTACTAATATTTGGAATTGAAACAAATTCGTTTTGTTTACAAATGAATGTGTCTCTAATAACCATTATCATATAAACATGTTTTAACCGCCTGGCATTGCTGCTGTCAGTTAAATATTTTAAGTGCCATAGGTTAAAGTATATACCAATGTTTAAAGCGCGTCGCGCTGCGCATGTGCGACATTTGTGTTGATAAACATTGATTTTCCCACAATCCTATGCGTTCTTCTAATGAAAATTACAAGTATGAGGTTTTACCTGGGCGCGACTTGCACTAATTATCGTCGGTGACTCCTTCCATATTTTCCAATCACCTAAAACATACCTAATTAAAGCTCGGTAACGTCTCAGTTTGTACTCGTTGATCTGCGCAACAGTCAAAGTCGCCATCTTTGTTTATATGAGACCCATATATCTCGCGCATGCGTGGCGCGACGACTACCACCCTTTAAGATGTAAGTGCTTAGTTTTTGCTGACGTGCATATTTGCATACGAAATCAGAACCAAAATAAATTTTGAAAATTTTATCGCTGTAATGATTTACATCACTGTCATATAAGAACCACCACATGCCCCAAAGGAGCGACATTCTCAAAGTATGTTCCTTGTACAACGATAACAAATATAATTCTGATATATGATTTTGTAGTCATGGAAATGCTTGGCAATGATTATTACAATACGACATATGCATATATGCGTATTACAATATAACGACAAGTATACATGTTTAAGTACAGATACCGTAATTACTAAACGTAAGCCATGGTTGTATCAGTGAAAGATGTTCATCAAAATAAATATAACAAGAGAAATATAACTTACCCAATAAAAGCGATTGGTAGTATATACCAAAATACGGTATACCAATCATGAAATTACATATCATAAACATTACCACGTTTCGTACTACAGCTTGCAGCGTGCCAAACACCACAAAAATAGTTATGTTTACCATTAAGGTTGGAAGTCGGCCAATCCTGCATAATTAAAGAAGTGGCCTGTATTCCCTTGTAATGTAAATAACATTTTTTGAGAGATACTGTGTACTAGTTGATTTGAAAGAATGAGAAGTCCACACTTTTCATTTTTTAAATCGTGCGAACGCAACTCATCGGCTATATACACAAACTCTGCTTGTCATATGTATGGAGAAATTACTAAGGGAGGTGGTCGTCGCGCCGCGCATTTGCGATTATGTGTTGATAAACATTGATTTTCCCACAATCCAATTCACGATTCTAATGAAAGTTACAAGTACGAGATTTGAGCCCGAACTAACTATCACCTATCACTTCTTCATATCTTCGAATCACCAAAGAAATTACATAGTTAAAGCTTGGTAACGCCTCAGTTTGTACGCGTTCGCCTACACAGCAGTCTAAGTCGCCATCGTTGTTTATATGAGACCCATATCTCGCGCATGCGTGGCGCGACGACCACCGCTCTTTAATTTATGTGTCAGTTTTTTAAAATCTTTTTCTGAAGTATGTGGCTTTTGAAATAATCACGCTTTTATTTCACATTACTTACTTGTCTGCCATGTAACCGATGATCACAGTACCCAGAAATGGACCCAATAAAAATAGAGATGTTGAAATAGGGCCCAAATAATACCAGTCACAAACGAAGCCAAACTGCAACGGGAAACGAGATTTCTATTATATGTCAATCAGTCATCATATTCGTCAAGTGATCTGTCAATTCTGCACATAGAAGTCACATACATGCATATAATATTGCAAGTATTTGATATTAATGAACCTAAACTATCAGCGTACTCCAATAAAGCACGTCATTGTACTGTATGGTTTTATGGATGATCCGACCTTCAAATGTTTTAAAGAAATTTTGGTTTCAACAAAATCACAGAGAAGGAATATACAATATAGAAACAATTCACACAAAATTGCACTGCGCACATTATTAGGCCAGACTTTTTGTTATTCCTTGTTTCTCGAGTTTTTATAAGGCAATTTTTTTGAGGAGTGCGGGAACAAAATAAAATAATTCTTTTTTCCATTAGATTTGTGTGATTCTCGAAAAATTGTAAGTGAGATCATTGATCGGAGAGAAGAAATGAAATAAAATATTATTCCATGTATAACCTTGTTTCTCATCTGTGCGAAACTTTGTTACTTTGATCATGTTACTCCCACGAAAATGCAACTTAGGTTTGTTATGCGGCGGGCGGAAAAAAATTAAGATAAAAATTAGTATTTTTTAACAATTTTTTGCACTTACAAGTCGGCGGGCGCGAGAAATTACGCTGAAATAAAATTTTATTTTTATTTTATTTTCGGCTCCTGTTCATTTGGCGGGTTCGCGAATCAAAAGATAATAAAAGTCTGGCCTTAAATAGAAGAAAATAGATTCTTACCTCTTGTATCACCGTGGATGAATACTGGGTTGTATCAAATTCCATTCCGCTGTCACATGTCCGTGTCTCTAGCGTTTGGTTATCATAGACATCAATCAAATCAACGACGTCACTCGTGTTGATATCATATCTAAGACAACTGCTGAATCTCCATGTGGTGTCACAGACATCGCTAACAGGCTCTTTTGGAATTGTAATTGTTTTCACAAACAAGTCACAATCTGTTGTAGCATTAATGTATTCACATTGCTCGATAAGATCATCGTATTCAGGAATTCTGCACCAATGGTCAGTTTCCGCCAATATAAAAACAAACGAAGCTACCTTCATGCCAATTGGAACGACAGTCAGACTGAGTAAGAAAAACGTGCGTTTCTGAAATGCACCAAACTCACCCAAGTGGTATTTCAATAGGTCATCATAGTGCTGCATATTTAGTTTTCTTTCTATGAAGACAGAAATGTCTCATCCTGTCAGAGCGAAAATATTTCGGAGAATAACCTATATATAACAGATGAGATAGATCGTATTATTTAGCAATCAACTCTAACAAGTTGGTTTATCTAATTCACGAAATGTTTATTATTTGGCTGTTATGCGCAGCAGTACGCCGTCGCATCGGCCACTGCTGCGCGTCGGTTAAAACCTCCCGCTGTACTGTCTTCGTGCATACTTTTCGGTATCCTCGTAATATGAGACAATATTGGATTATGCGTTACAGTAACGTAAATTGAGAAGATTATTTAGACATTGCTATTTTGAACAGTGGAATGGAATGAAGCGCCGTAGTCGTCACAACGAGACCTGCTCACTATGGGTCTCAGGTGTACTATATTTGTGTTAATATATTTCCAGTTGTCCTGGACAGATGTTTGCGTAAAAATAACACATAATGCCACTGAAAAAAATCAGCAGAATTAAAATTGGCCTGTTAGTAGTTGTGAATCGGGATAATGTGATAAAATGGAATGAATATGCTACTAGTATATTCAATTATTTATCATGACCAATCGATTTCCGCGGATCTAAAATTTTAATTGCATTTAGAATATTGTTTGGCTCTTTGAATGTGTTTTTTTCATATATATTTGCTGAACACGAGTTAGTTAATGACTCTAACGAATGCGAAATGCAATAAATTACTACGTGTTTATTCACTGAACACAGTCTTTGGGTTGAACGTGGTATATATCATCTAAAACTAACGTTGTTAATAATACACACTGATACTCTCCAGAGGTGAGACGAATAGATCGCTACCACACTGCTCAGTTTACTGGTTTAGTTGAGCAGATACACGACTTTGTTATTCACCAATTAGGGCAAATCTTGTGTTAACAAACGCAATGTACATGTCGTTACATTATCTTTGCATGATTTCATCCAATATAAACATAATTTACATTCTTCGGAATGACTATTTTGGAATTAAAGTACATTTAGTTTTTAATTTCACAGTATACCATACTACTGATACCTACTTAGGTACCAATTTTTCGTTTTCTTTCATTCAAATTTAAATATTTGTTGCCTAGGTAAATGTTTCCGATATGTAACTTTTTATGTACAAACTGCAAGTTCAAATACTGATAATTAAATAAAGTGTGATTTGCTACAAAACCATATTTCTAGTTTAAGACTACGTGACATGATTGTATGATATGATTGTATGATTTTATGTATGATTTTTTTTTATATTTATTCATTTGAAAAAAGAAACAATAATTCAGATTACCATTCGGGATATTCATGAACACACAAAGTGTAACCAATCGGATGGTCTATGTTGCCATTGTATACATCACGTGACGATTTTACCTTTGGACTTTGACACTTCCTTTGGACACCCTAATGGAATGTAAACAGTATCTATGTAGCGGACATCTGTTTGGAACAACACTGTATTTTATAATTGTCGCACACATACGCACACATACACATACAGACTGCTAACGTAAAATAATAAGTCTGTTTCACGAGGTTTAGTCCTGGGCGTTAGAGGTGACACGCGGATACATCGCTACCATACATATTATCCTTTGTCATTAAAATGACCTTGACATCAACTATATAAGTTACACCAAGGAGGTGTTGTTATTATAATAAAAGACCCAGAACGCTTGATCCATCGTGTCATGATTTCTCCCATCAATGAGTTTTCTGATCGTCGGAAATAGTGGAGAGTGAAAAATGCAATCACGGGAATGATATGATTTCTTACCTTTTGCGCACACGTCTGTCCGTTTCTGTTGTAGCGCCACCAGAGTAGAACTCGTGACTAAGCGTTGCTTGGTATCTAGTCACCATTACAGTCTAAACCTCTGATTATATTTTTACAGATGACAATGTAAATACGTTGAATGTATGTCTAACACACAGGAAAATAGTCACATGCATATAATCACGCACCCGCCAAAAAAAACTTACGCTTAAAATAGATAAAACACATTAAAACGTACTTTAAATACCAACAAGTCACATTTTCCTGTGATCCTATATATTTGTGTATGAAGAAAATCAAAATAGTTTTAATAATTCATAAACATTTAGGAAATGTCATTTCCACGACGTTCTGATATGTTAACCCTATTGTCGACTTCCATCTGCCATTGTTGTTACTATTGCAAACATGAATAATTCACACAGCAGTTAGATCACAAGATGCCTAGACAATCAAATGCCCAGCTAGCACTAAAAGTAAACAATAGATGGCCACGTTTCATTTGTGGACTATTTTTGTGACATGCCTATTTATAATATTAATCCTGTTCGGACGTACCATTTTTTGCAGGGGGTGTTTGATTCGATTACACTTTACCGTTTCAGTTGCGTCTTACTCTTGATTTAATTGCAAAGTAATTTGTATGCATTACATATCGCGGTATAATGTTACATTGCAGTACTAATTGAATGCACGGAGTCAAAAAATGAATACATTGCCATACTTGTGCATAAATAATGATGAGCCGCGACAAACCATATTATTTAAAAATAAACGGGTATGTATTGTGAACAATGCGCAGACATGTTGTTCTTCACAGCACTAGTATTATCTTCTTTATTTTTCCTAAATGACGTTACATGTGGTCGTATCCTTTTCATACCAGGTATGGGGTACAGTCATCACGCTATCATGCTGCAAATGGGGGACGTGCTAACTCGACATGGTCATTATGTCCGCTATTTGCTGTCATCCGCTCATCCATGCAGCATTGGACCAGAACATACATCACAGACTATCATGGTGAATGTCAGCATGACACGAAAATATTTTGAAGCAAACCTCCAAACCATGTTAACAACTGGGCTGTTGGACCCAATGAACATGTCAGCCTACCTGGCATACGGCCAGTTGCTAACCGATCTTTGTGACAGCATGTTAGAAGAACGCACTAGTTTTATGAAACACTTGGAGTCTGAACGTTTTGATTTAGTAATTTTGGAAGATGTCTCATTATGTGGTTCAATGATTGCAAAGATGCTAGACCTTCCATTCATTTACACTAGTTTGTCCAATACTATATTAGATGTTCAACGCTACGTGCTTTTCCAACTTTCATATATCCCTGTCATGGCTACAGGTATGACCATACCAATGAGTTTCATCGAGAGAGTTCACAATACTCTACTGGGCATTGTTGATTCTTTGATATATCGGTATATGTTTATATGGAATGTTCATGCACTGAATCTAAAACATGGAGTTATAGCAGACAACAATTATTATGAAATACAAGATGCCGAACTTATTTTATGGAACAAAGATTTTATCCTTGATTTTCCGCGTCCCTTTTCAACGAATGTTGTGCCATATGGTGCACTTACAGTCAAACCGGCGATGCCACTTGAGCAGGTAAGTAACAGGCGGCGCAGATTCGCGACGAGGAAGTATGTCATAACATATAAGTGAAAACCAATTATTGGCTATCACAGATTAAAATGATTTCTCTTTAAAAACAATAGTATTTAATCTTGCATTTTAAAGTTAAATATTTAGTTTATAAATGTCAGTATTAGCGAAAAATCACAAAATTGTTTTTCTTTCTCCATTTTGTAAATTAAAAATGGCCGTGATATATTATTATTTCGAAACACATGAATGCAATATGGAAACTAAAATATTATAGGTTATTGTCGTGCTCATATACATTCAAGGATTAGATATTGTTGGTTATGTGATCACTCTCTTATCAAAGACGATTATATAAACGTCATGTTTTAGCGAGTAAATATAACAATTTATTTACTTAGTTATTTATTATTAGGTAAACTCGAAATATCAAGGTAAACTGCAGACAAAGTCTTTTTTTGAAACACTTACCTTATGTATTACTAAATAGAAACGTTTATACTGTAAAATACTTTATTTTAGCTGGAATTAATTTTCGCTGAAAAGACCTTTTCGGTGTTTTGTATGGAATTTATTTTCACTGATTTTTGACGAGTTGAATGTAAAACATATGAAAAAAGATATATTCGCTGGATTTTGTTTATGAATCATTCCTTTAGTGAACATAGTAAAAATTAATTTCAAGCAAAAATATATTAATAGTATTTTACATTAATAGTATTTTACAGTATTTGCTTAATTGTTTGATTTGGCATAGCGACGACGCAATGTCTTCTTCGAAACACTTATCTTATGTGGTTATTACGAGGATACCTCAAAGTGTCCACGAAGGCAGTACAGCGAGAGTATCGACCGACGCGCAGCGGATTATCAGCACGATTATTAGAAGACGCTTATGCGCGTAATCCTTTCATATTTGGAATTCGCATTTCCTTATATGGTATGATGAAAATACCCCGTAAAATACCTCAAAATACACGCTGTGACTTATGGCGTTAATGTGACATATGTATAATAATATAAGGTTATTACGAAGATACCTCAAAGTATGCACGAAAACAGTGTGCAAGGGCAGTATCGACCGACGCAAACGACACACCATGAGAATGCCAAAATCTAAAAAGTTTAGAACAGAACCAGCAAACGTCTTTGCATGGAGTCCTGTCAAACCCTGATGACAGCCATGTTTGTTTTTATTATTAGAGGACGCTTACGCGCGTAATCATTCCATATTTGGAATTCACATTTTCTAATATGGTAGGATGATACCCCGGCGCAGTGTATTTTTACAAAATGCTTGATAGCTATACGTACCAATATTAACCCATGATATTTACAATTTGTATCACACGTTACGTCATATAATGTTCAGAAACAAGTTTTTCAGTGAACCTTCAGATGAAACATTGAGTGAGATTACATTACATTACAGCCATGTTTTGCTGCTACAAATATGGTTGTGACTTAATCCCACAGAACAACTATAGAAAACTATGTTTGCTGAAGGTCAATCATATTATAATACATGGGCGATGGATATAGATGATTATTTTGCTTATTGTGTTTATATTTTAGGAACTCGAACAATTTGTAATGAATTCAGAGAATGGAGTAGCTATCGTGGCAATGGGAACCTGGTACGCAAAATTAACAGGAGACTATTTGGGTAAACTACCTCATATATTATCTGGAGCACTTGCAAGGTTACCTTTGAAAGTAATATGGAGATTACCTGGACGTATCCCATCTAATATAGGGAACAATACCGAGGTAATGAAATGGTTACCCCAAAATGACTTACTGGGTAAGATAATTTTACAATTTTTTCACTTAATACGAAATTCTTCCAGAAATAACAGCACAGTAGTGTGGTACATATGTAAGGACACATACAATGTATTTAGATAGTCCCAAACATTTTCGTACCCGCCTTCATGTAGGAAAATACTAACATGGACAATAATGTTTGAAGACGATTATCACAGTATTACTCCATAGACGTCATACCTAAAGCATTACATCATATCCAGGGCGAAGTTCGGCATTTCAGTTAAAAAGATGTCAAATTATCAGTGATATAACAATTTGCAAATTCTAATTATATAAAAGACACTACCAGTATTGTTCTCTGCATCTTATAATTGTTTGTTTTATTCATATAGGTCATTCAAAGACAGTGGTATTCATAAACCATGCAGGTACCAATGGTATATATGAAGCAATTTACCATGGCGTTCCCATGGTGAATATACCATTAGGCGCTGATCACTTTGATAACGCTGCCAAAGTACAGAATAAAGGCATGGGAAAGACAGTTTTTTACAGTGACATAACTGAGGAAAGTCTTTACCAAACAATCATGGAGGTTGTTAATAATAACACGTGAGTATTTTACATATATCTGTATTTAAATTATCACTTTTAACGGGAAATCCATATGCCATTTTTTGATATTATTTATTTTGACGAGGATGGCTACGTTTTACACCCATGTTATAGGACAACTCCTAAAATTATATGCCTTTCGATCGGAACCTAAATATTGAATAAGTTCACTGTGCCAAGTAGCAGTATAATTATTGAAAGAATGGAAGATAATAACATATTTTACCTTTTATATTTTCAGGTACAAATTAAATACGATGTATTTTTCAAAACTGTACAAAGACAAGCCAATGAACGCGTCAGAGACCGTTGCTTACTGGGTAAACTATGTTTTCAAGTATGGTGGGAAGCATTTGAACAGCAATGCCAAAGATATGTCATTCATACAATACTACCTGATTGATATAATACTGCTCCTTTCAGTCTTATCTGGTATAATTCTACTAATTATTGTACAGAGTTGTAAGTTGATTTGTGGCCATGTATAAGTAATATCCATATCCATACATAATGTTCAAATGACCTATTATTATAGCATTATAAATATCGGTGGATTGTCATTACGGCAGATTATTAGCGATAATGTATCCCATTATTTAGCAATATGAATAATAATAATTTATTCCCTCCGCTTCCTCCGATAGAGGTATGAGAGAACTAAATAATATACATTACATAATACAAACGAAAAAAGCATGTACATGGAAGCGTCACACGAAATAAATTAATAAATTAGAAGAAATGCATAATAAGGCACCGGTTCAAAATTACAAAAAGCAAGTAAATAAATAAAAGTACATGGCACTGAATCGGTGGTCAGAATTGACCTGGCTAAATTAAAAACCGATTCATTATATCTTTTCAGAATCTAGAAAGATTTAACAGCTCCGATTCATTAGATATATTCAATAGCTGATGCATTTTTAAAGTGTTAGGTCTAATTCTATTATATAATTTCAGAAATCTTTCCCGTTCTTTACTCAAGGCCAGACACTCAAAGATATAGTGAAATTCGTCACCAAGGTGGTTACCTTGGCATAAGGTACAAGTTCTATCATGAACGGCCTTATTTTGATAGCGACCTGTGAGAATGGGCAAATTGTGGTTCCCACATCTAAATTTACATAATTGAATACGATGTGCAGGATTGAGTATCAAAATGTAATCTGACACAGATAATGACTTTTTTGTCTAGCAGATCAGCATTCCAGTTTTGTGAATACATGTCCGATAATCTAAGTGTTATCGCTTGCTTAAGCCACGTTATATTTACATTTGACCCAATCAGCCAAAGAGTTGACATACCAGCCGTATCCAGAACAACTTTAATTTTTAACATCCAGGCTGATTTGTATATATCTCTGTCATGTAACACTTTTAATAAATTGTCGATTCTATGTGATAATTTTCAAGATTTACTTTGTATAATAGTACTCCTAAAATTTCCACCAACTTACGAAGATGGCATACCCCAAGTTCACCGTATACTATACAATTTGGGAAAGATCTGCATGACCCCATATTTCACATCCATACAATAACACCGGCATGACTAACTGATGAAATAACTCTAGTTGTATGTCGATGGGTAGACATAATGTTTTTACTGTCATCAGTAAGCTAAACATGGCACGTCTGGCCTGGTTTGTCTGTTTACATATTGCTTTCGTGAATTTGTTATTATAATTGAATGTTATGCCAAGATAATTATAATCAAATGTTACTTCAGTGGTTTCATTGCCAAAATTTCCCACGCGAGAAAATAACAACCTTTGTTTTATTAGCATTTACAGTTAAATGCCATTCATTGCAGTGTAAGTATGAACAGCATTTAGTGCAGATTGCAATTCTGTCTCTGATTTAGACAGTACAATGGTACCATCAGCATATAATAAAGTGAATAACTTAAGAAATACTTCTATATCCCCATTACTTAAATATGTTTTAATCTCGCTAGCATATATTTTAGACCACTATAGTGCTTACTGATAAAATACTCAAAATCGTTAAGATAAATAGCAAACAACAGTGGCTAAAGATTTTCACTTTGTGTAACGCCAACATTACAATTAAAGAAATCAGATTTAACGCTTCTGTCAATAACACAAGACTTTGTTTGGTTGTACATATTATAAATAACTGTAATAATTTTACCATTTATATGGTTGGAGATTAGTTTAAACCATAGACTTGTCCTGTCAATCAGATCAAACGCCTTTTTATAGTCAATAAAAGCACAGTATACTCGTTTCTTATTATGTAAATATAAATCAATAACCGAGTGTAGGACAAAAATATGATCTAGCGTGGAATATCCCGCCCTGAAACCTGCTTGCTCTTCACCCAAAGAACCCACACAATTCAAATAAGATGTCAACCTGTAACAGCTGTGAATAATTTGCCTAGGCAACTAAGTAGCGTAATGCCTCTGTAGTTACTAGGGTCACTGGGGTCACCTGTGTTCTTAAAAATTGGTTTAGAACAGCCCATTGTCCAAGATGCAGGAACGATATCAGTGTCCAAAACTATATTAAACAATTGTACAATCAATGATATAATATCATCGCGACTGTTTTTCTGAAATTCATTTATAATTAAATTTACACCTGCTGTTTATTATTATTTAACTTTTTAATTTGAGTCATAACCTCATCCACTGTAATGCTAGTATTAATTTCCTCGTTATTTGAATGGGTGACCAGTCTGGGATCAAAATTATGGACGTTTTCCTTACTGGTGGACTGTCCAAGATTATCAAAATGCTGTTTGAATCTATCAATATCAATTATATTATTCTCATCATTAGCCAAAATAGAATTGTTTAAAACTGACCAAAATGTTTCTGGTTTTGATTTCTTCATCGTACAAAGTTTCACATAAGTTTACGTCGGAATTCCCATTTACATTTTGCAAGCAATTTTTTGTACCCTTTACTAATTGAGTGAAACACATTCCTGTCATTATCAGATTTTGTTTAATTAAACACTTTTTTGCTTCTTTATATATTCAGATCTCAATTTGTCGCAGTTTTTATTAAACCATGGACTACTTTTTCGTTTATAATTAGATTTATTATTGATTCTGATTTTAATGTCTTTCATCATGCCTAGTTGTTTAAATAGATTAATGAACATTAACGAGGTCATCCATTGTAACCTGGTCCAATTGACCCAGATCTATTGCAGCGAAGCTAGCATCAATCTCCCTAATTTTATTTTCATCAAAAGAATCTTTATATTTCCGGGACAAGTTTGGAATGCACTTGGGACGTACGTGAGTAGCAGTGTTATTACATTTTGTATTGGCTGATATATCGACAATTGGGGTTGCATTGGATACATAGTTTGATAATAATTTATCAAAGACATCAACATAGAAATTAGTAGCATTTATAAACAACTGGGGTGAGGCAAGTATATAATCTACCAAACTCGAGTCAGCACAGGGTACGTCCATTCACAATATGGATATCCAAACTTTTACATAATTCAACAAGTTTATACCCATTGTTATTTGTTGATTTATCACAGCTGTATCTATCAATACATAAGCCTAGTGACTCAATGTCAAATTTTGTATTACAAATATAACCATTCTCTTCAATGGCAGTAACACAATAGTGATCAAAATCGTCCAACAAACCAGTTCTAGCACTATGATCACCAACCAATAAAGTCGGCAAATCGTATCAACACTTGATATTAATCAGATCATTGTAAAATATTGTCAAATAATTTATTATCATAGTATTTAGATCCTTCGTGTGGGATATATACAGAACTAATAATAAAATCATAACCTAAGATTGGTCAGATGACAGATTGTGGACCACATGAATATAGCCTCTGTACCTATCTTTATAAAAAATAGAAATGCCATGAATGCCACCAAATGGATAGTTTTTAGTTTGCTTTTCCTTACACAATACTTGAAAACCAGGTATCGTAAAAGGGTCAATTTGATCAGTTTTAGTCTCAGAGAGACAAACAATGTCAAAATGTCTAATGTAATCAACGAAAATTTCATTGTCAATTTTCGAGTGCATACCACAAACATTCAGTCCTACGATATTAATGATCTCCGATTCTGATGTTGCATAACTGTGATCATGTTTTAATCCTAAAATGGCTGGGCCACAGCGATCCTATGTTCAAAATAAACCCCGGCTTCTTTTACTTGTTGTTCACTCCACCCAATTTCAATTAAATCATCTGCGGTATTGATAACTCCAACACCACACAAAAGATTTTTCTGTCGATTTATCCAAAGGAATGCGATAAACGAGTTGGGAGTACAGAGAGATGGATTTGTTCTGCTTCATGAAGAAAGTTGTGTAAGAATGTGAGACAAGTACTACTTTATTTGCAATACGAGATGCCGAAATATCGATGTGACATGTATTTCCTCAGCGGCGACTCCTCGATAAATGTCACAGTCCGGGGGCACATAAACAAATTAGTCTTATACTTCGACAATTATTTGACAATATCCGTGTGTGTTGGGGGTGTTTCCAACATTAAATCCTCCGATAGCCTAACTATCGAATTTTTAGGTCGATATTAGATCGATAATTATCGGAGAATTTCTTTTACCCTTTTTATGAAAGTTGTACGTTATTCATCAGTTGCGGAATTGCAAGGTTGCTGTTTATGCCCGGTAGCACATTTTCAAATTTATCTACATATTAATTAAAATTATTCATTCATTCATTCATTCATTCATTCATTCATTCATTCATTCATTCGTTCGTTCGTTCGTTCGTTCGTTCGTTTATTTATTTATTTTGCAAGAGATAAATAAACACTCCGTTTAGCATTCCATAGTGTTTGCATAAGTTTTTGAGATTGCCAAAAAATATAAAGGTCTCACACTATATCTTCACATTCCCATATTGTGTGTTTTCGGCCAACATTCTTTGTTTACCTACACATGTTATACGTTTTCCTATCAATCTAAGACATTGATAGTTCTTAGATAATTATCGAAGAATTCTATGTTTAAAAAATTAAACCACCACTCAGCTGTAGACTCTGTCTAATATCGATCTAAAACATCGAAAATTATCAGATAATTATCCGATAATTCAAATGTACAATAGGCCGACCTCCTCTAATACCAGGAGCCGGGGTATTTTTTTTTTGCCATTTTTTTTATTTAATATATCGCAGTTTATTTCTTTATATATTGTCGGAAGTTGTTACATTTCAAATCATAGTAAAAATTAAAAATTACATATCACAAAGAAATTCTGTTCTCAAAATATATGTTTTGACAAAACCAAATATTTTTTCCTCCTGACTATGGTTCTTTAAGATTCACTCATATGTGCGATCTTAGTATACATGCAAAATGACAAAATAAAGTAGCTGGGTGTGGTGGTGCCATATTTCTCCAGACTCTCAAGAGTGGTTAACAAGAATGACAATAATACCATGAAGAGAACAAACAAAAACAAAATCATTACCTAATTTTAAAATGATCCCACTTTTCAAAATAGAGGTTTGTTTAATTAAAATATACTGTTCAATTTGTTGTATTTTATGTATGTTCATTTTAACCAGATTAAAAGAGGGTAAACAGTTTTTTAACTTACTAGTGTAAATTGTCCATTTAGTAATGATAATTAGATGATTCAATAGCTTAGAAAACAGAGTATCACCTAATAATTTTTGTTTACATGTGAGAGCACCTGGGGTTCTTAAATTTGTTCCATATTGATCACACAATGTAGTCCAAAGGCTTTTAACATATTCACAATTGACAAACAAGTGTAGGAGTGTTTCTTCAAAACTATTACAAAACGTACAAAGACCAGAAGCTGTAAGAGGAGGTCTCATGTGATGTAGCATGGAGTTTGTATATAGGACATTATGTGTTATCTTCCACTGAAACTCTTGAAGTTTTGTTTCCATGGTGACAGCAAATGGTAAAAGAAAAGAGTACTCTTAGGTGGGATTAGATAAAAGCTAGACAAAATTTTCCGTATTAGCTTGCATTTTAAATCCTTCAGATACATAAATTTATCATTAATGGTTATATATATAGGTAATTGTGGTCTAATAATATATGACACACAAGCTTTCCACTCTCTTGATATAGCTGAGATTATTCCCCGCCATAGCAAAAAGTGGTTCTGCGTCAGACCAATGACTCTCAATGCTTCCCAGTGTTTAAACTGACCAGTGGAATCTTATAAACCACACAGGTACACAATACCTTTTGAGATAAAATCAGGGTAACATAAACTTTTGTTATTTATTAGAATTTGTTGGTTGTTCCAAATTATGATATTTGCTAGTGTGTGCTCAACCTCGTGACAATGAATTTTCCTCCAACTGTAGAGTAAACTTTCATAGAAAGGAGGCAGCATTATGGGTAAATATTTCCTTTTATAATTACAATTAAAGATCAGAGTGTGCTAGAATATTTTTCCAAGGATGAGTCTTGTTTTCATTTAGAAATGATTGTATCCATTTAATTCGAAGTGAGTGATATAGAGCGAATATATCGAGCATATTCAAGCCGCCCTGGCCATAGTCTCCAATCAAAGTATTCCTGGCCACTCTGTCAGGACCTTTCCAAATAAATTTGTGTGGGCGATTGTTCAGTTTACATATATCTTCCATTTTAATGACAATTAAGTTAAATAAATATAAAAAATTCGGGATAACTAGAGATTTAATGATTTGAACTTTACCAATTAGTGTAAGATTACGAGTCGACCATATCTGCAAACATTTATTTAACGAATCAAAAGGGCCCTCAATATTTTGTTTTGAAGAATTGTAAGAAAAGTATATCCCGACAATCTTAACAGGAGTCATTGGCCAGGTGACCCCAAAAGGTTTATCAACACGAGACCTCCAACTACCAAGCCACATGGCTTCTGTGTTGTCATAGTTTACCTGTAGAAGGAATGAAAAGTGCCGAGCAGTGCAAACGTATTTTCAAATGATTCAAGATCTGATAAAAAACATGTAAGGTCATCAGCGAAAGCTGAATATTTGATTTCACAGCCAGACACGGATAGAGTCATTATACCGCAACTGGGTTAAAAGCAGCTCTAGGGACAAGATGAAGAGAGCCGGTGAGACGGGGTCACTCCGTCTCACACCCGTGTTGATGTCAAAATATCCAGTACTAAGGCCTTGATTCATGACACAGCTCAATGGATTAGAATGACAGGTTTGTATTCATTTTTGAAGGGATGGGCCAAAATTGAAAGTTTTAAGGGCGTGGTATATGAAGTCCCATTCTAAACTATCAAATGCTTTTTGGAAGTCTATAGCCATTAGTGCGCCTGGTTGATTATTATCTTTTGTGTATTGCATAATGCCTTTAATGAGGCGCAAATATTCCCCTATATTCCTACCTTTTATAAATGCTGTTTGGGTTTCATGAATAAGTTTTGCGAGAACTTTGTCCAGCCTACGTGAAATACATTTTGATGCAATTTTATAGTCTGTGTTAAGTAGTGTAATGGGGCGCCAGTTACGAATAAATCGTTTGCCTTTATCCTTTTTTTCGATAAGTGTGATAATCCCCTGTCTTTGACTTTTTGAAAAAACGCCATTCATGAAAGCCATATTTAAGGAATTTACAACCATGTCTCCAATCAAGGGCCAAAACTTGCAATAGAATTCCGGACTTAGTCCATCATTCTCAGGAGATTTGTTTTTTGGAAAACAGTTTAGTGCTTCAAGAGCTTCATGTTTGGTGATGAGGCCTTCACACAACTCTTTCTATGTATCACTGAGTGTAACAGATGGTTTGAAAGGATTATCTATGGAATTACTGCCAGTCTTTCTACTTCGATATAATTCAGCATAGTAGTTTAGTTTTTAGCATTACGCCGTTCCAGACCAAGAAAACATTTTGTATTTTTTTCTCCTTGCTCATACCAGCTAGCTTTTGATCAGATTATCGCACCTTCTGTGATGTGATTATATTCAACTTGGAGTTCGTTTTTTACCAGCTCTAGTTCCTCTTTTATCAAAACATTTATAGGATTATTTGCAAGTATTATATCAAGTTCAAGAATCTTTTTTTCTAGATTTTTCTTTTTTCTTTTCGAGCACGAGATATAGTTTTGCTATACTTTATTGTACATTGTTTAATTTTATACTTCAGGAACTCCCATAATAGTGCATTGTCCTCCATTTGGCCTAATTCTGCAATCCAATCCAAACTGGAATGTTATTTGTAACTACAGTTATATAGTTAGGATCATCTAATAGGCTATTGTTGAACTTCCAATAGGAGTTCCCTAATTTATAACGTTCATCGCCAATGGTAACTATAATGGCCGAATGGTCTGAATGTACACAAGGAATTATATCGGCAGTCTTCACTGCTAGTTGGGTTGAATTACTAATAAGAAAATAGTCAATACGTCTCAGGCATCTCCATGTAAAACGTTTGGTGTTTGGATTTCGTAAACGCCAAATGTCAACTAAATCAAATTTTGTACATAAATCCTTAAGTTTTTCACACAAGTTTCGCCAGGGTGAAGGGTTTCCCCCATTCTATCTAAATGTATATTCATTGTAAAATTATGATCCCCTCCCCAAATTATTTCCTTATCTGATTCAATGGAGATATAGTCAAGAAGTGTAATGATAGATTCCGGAAAGAGAGTATGCTCGGCCTCGTTATTGGGTGCATATGAGTTTATAAGTAGGTATGGTTTGTCGGAAAGATCAATAGAGATAATAATGACTCTACCCGTGGCATCACTTGTTACGGAATTGATTTTATATTTGATGTTTCGAATAATAATGGCTGTTCCTCTACTTAACGAGCTTCCATGAGAGAATATGAAGTGACCATCCATTTCCCTGCAGCTCAACACTGTTTCATCCCTCTCCAAGGTATGGGTCTCCTGTAGAAAAATAATATTAGAGTTAGTATTTTTTAACCAATTGAACATACCCAGTCTTTTCTGACAATTTCCCAGGCCTCTCACATTGAGTGATAACATTTTAAGGGACGCATTAATTTATATATAACATTTTCAATTTCTGTGGTACAATCATTCTATTACGTTTCATTTTCATTACTGGGGCAAAGTAAAATAAAAGAAAAGAGAAGGCACCAACCAAAATAATACAAAGGAAGAATGACATGGATAATGGGAGCAAGCTGCTAACTACAACGGTAGCAACTAACAAAAAAAATCAAAACAGAACAAGCAAAAAACAAAAAAGGCAAGATAGAGATGGCAAGAGGTCATACAAAAGGTTTATCTCTAAAAAGTTTTAGAGATAAACATCAACTCTTTACATAACAAATAACGGAAACTTTTTTTCCGCTTACAAACATCAGGGCAGATACATAGATTGTTTACTACTATACTTCCCCGTCAATGGGAAGATAGGGTATAAACAAAAAACAAATAAGAAAACGATATAATTTGTGAGAAGATTTTAAAAATAAATCTCTGTATAGTTTTAACAAATGTGTGCATCCAAGATGCATATCATACGAACGATCTAGCTAGACATCTTCTCTGCTAATTTGACATCTTCAAATCACTTTTCTACTAGTCAAACTACATTTACTTTTTAAACTAAAGTCGAGAGAATACATAATTTTAGCATACAGTTTACTTGTGAAAAGCTGTAAAGGAACTGAACTGTTTGTGTGTTACCTTGTTCCCAGTGTAACCATGCCAAACTGCAAAGAGGTACTTAATATATTTGGAGAATTTTACATAGTCAGATATAGCATTTAATGAAAAGCTGTCAGAGTTGCCGCAATTTCCTATGCAAGAAAAAAGAAAATAAAGAAAGGCTAGTGTTGTTATCTTGCTGGCTATAGCATACGACTTAGATTATTTTTTATATAGAAAATTATTTATGAATAGTATACCATTTGAAAAACAAACTTTCTTTCCGGCTCTAAAGGCACTATCCATGACCTTTTTCAATCCTTTTTTTGTTATATAATCTGCCTTACATAGGTCGACAACTACAAATATATCCGAATCTTAGTCTTATTGGAAATTTCACAAGTATATGACGTGGTGTTGTGGTTGATTTTCTTTTAACATCGACTGGTACTCGGTGAGCATTATCTATTAAAACTTTTGGCATATTAAACTTGTCAGATAAAACGTCTTGGACGAGAGATGCACAATTTTCCGTATCCCGTTCTGTAATACCACCAAATCGTAGATTATAGCTACGTGAGCAGCGCTCTGAATGTATACTAAAGTTTTCAATTGAACTTGTACGTAACTTTGTTAACTCTAGTTCAGTTTGTAGCTCACTGAATTTCGTTTGTAATATTTCGTTTGACGCTTTCAAGTCAACCACTTCTTCACACGTAAATTCAACAGACTTTACCAAATCTGTACATTTAACTTCAACGGCAGTAACCCATTCAGAAATCTTTTTTTGCTCTTGCAAAATAGACGACGTTAATTTTGGTTTCCAAGCCTTGCAAACATTCCTTCATCAATAGCTTTAAAGTGTCGTGCGTAATTGTGCCACCTGTCGGTTCGCCGGGTCGGCCATCTTGGAAGTAGCTGGAGATTAAATCTGTGTCTATCGGTCTATTTTTTCTTTTCCGTCGAGGTCGATCCATTTCCTTAATATAAGTGTTGCAATAATATGGCAATAACAGTTAATTAGCTTACCGCAGTAATTTTACGTCAACCTACTGTTCATTAACTGAGAGAAGCGGATATCTTAAACAGACGATGTGAACACGATGCTCACACTTCGACTATGACCTCGTGAGCCGGGATATTACTACCTTCAATTTGAATCATAATTCACCGTTCAAGGTTAAGGTCAATATTAGACAACATCCACATCAGAATTCCACATTTGATTTTTTTAATCTTAAAATTTCTCGCACATTCTTTTATAATATCTTACTATAAGATCGATATTAATGAGGGGTCTACATGTACAATACAGTCGGAGTATGGTATTTTGATATTTATCAAATTTGAAGATAGCCTTTGAGTAGAAGACATTAAAATCAATGGGCATTCGTGATTTGTTTGAAACCGAAATTAAGTTCATAGTTGAATAAAGTAAAATCCATCCTCTTAGATAATTGCTACTCGAATTAAATTATCCCGTCTTTTGTTTCAAGTGCTCTAAGTTGTTCAATGAGAAATTTTGAAGCGTAAGTTATTCTGCAACGTTTCAGTTGCGGCTTTGCCGTACATTTTTGCTTCACATAAAACATACCCGAAACATCAAATCAGAGTATATTACTTAATATCCATTCTGGCACGTTCTATTTCGGATGGCTAAAGTTCTTTCAAAACCTTGAAAGCAGCTCCGAAAACAACATTCTAGACAAGACATAACCAATTTTTTTGTGTACAAATTTCTGTGTTTATTTTATCAGTAATTCGCATACATTGAAATAGAACAGTTAATGCAGCTATAATCCTATCAGAATCACAATACATTCAGAGCCAAAAATACATATATTATCGTAAGTGTGTTTTATAAATAAACAGCCACTACAGGCATATCCTATTATTTCAAAAACGTGTATGTATTGTGCACAGTATGCTGACATGCTGTTCTTGGACACAACATTACTCTTGTTTTCTTCATTTTCTCTAAACGACTTTACATGTTGGCGTATGCTTTTCATACCAGGTATGGGGTACAGTCATCACGCTATCATGATGCAAATGGGGGACGTGCTAACTCGACATGGTCATTATGTTTGCTATTTGCTGTCATCCGCTCATATATATATATATATATCTGCACAATATATTTGAAATTTTGTATCGGACATTCAACTTTATAAACAAGCGCCTTAAATAAATAGGTGGTATATATCTATTCAAGTGTAATGCTAATAAACCGATTACTGCTTCTGGCCATAATAAATTAGAAATCCAAAACCTCATTTTCCAACTTTTCTGAACTAAGATATGCATAAATATAATCTTGATCACAATATTGCTGTTAACAAAGACAAACTTGAATTGAAGTTGATTATAATCCACCAAATTGTGACAGTCTTTGACAAAGTGACAAAACAGCGAATGACAGAATGTTTCTGGTTAAACTAATAATATTTCATTGGTTATACTAAATTAAAAACAGATATTATTCTATTGCAGGAGCTTCAATGTTTGTTTCCAGCTACCACACACCTGTGTTGAATTTGTGTATAATTAAAACGAGCCTTTATGAGTCCTATTAATACATGTACATAAATACAACATGAAAATTAACATATTATAGGTTTCATTTAAGGATTGTATTATATTATAGGTTCCATGCGATCATTTCTCTCATCAAAGAAGATTATAGAAGCATTAGGCAGAATTTAGTAAATTTAGTTCAATTCATTTTACTGGTATGAGGAGATATTTTCGTTTCCCCGTGTAATATTTACTTGGGGTTTGACCTGTGGCTGTGAGGGATCTGTTTGCTACACTGTACGTCGTTTTGAACTGCGTATTTCGGAGCAGTGAGTGTGGCGTGCTGGGAGCGCGTCTGCCTGCATTTGTGAGGCTATTGCCATGGTTACGAGTTTGAACCCTGTTTTTCAACTTGTAAATACAATTTATTTACTTTCAAGTATCGCATTGATTAAAACAATTATGATAATAAATTAATGACTAGATTTGATCTTAAAATACTAATATTTGAAATTGATTTTGTTTTGTGTTGTATTATATGATTATCGTTGGTTGTCCTTGCGATGTATTTTTCAAAACTGTACAAAGACAAGCCACTGAACGCATCAGAAACCGTTGCATACTGGGTAAACCATGTTCTCAACTATGACAGGAAGCATTTGAACAGCAATGCCAAAAATAAGTCATCCATACAGTACTACCTGATTGATGTAATCCTGCTTTTTGCTATTTTTCTGGTATAATTATACTAATTATTGTACGGAGTTGTAAGTTGATTTGTGGCCATGTATAAGCAATATAAATTTTTATTACACAAATGGTTAACACAAAGCTACGACTTCCAAAGCTAGTTGAAACACACGATTTTCTCATTTGGCAGTGTATAACAATGACCACATACCACCTGTTATGTGTAAGGCATTCATTCGAATATTCGAAGATTAGAATATATTTGTTATGGGTGGAACGCCCACCTGTGAATTCCCTTACATGTCACTGGTTTTATGTACCGTATGAACATGACAGTGCGATGTGTATATAATTGCAAGGAGACAGATTGCCTTTAGTGTTGGTTGTCGACAACCACGATGTTTACAGCATAAAATATCATTTATATATTCCGTTATTTATATAAACTTGTATTTGCCATCAATAGCTGTTGTATGCGGATATCATGGCCGTGGTTTGTTTGTTCAGCGAATGCACATATGGTATAACGACCATTACACGTGTATTTCAAGTTGGAAGTAGATGTTCCTTTTTTTGTGGTGAACGTGAGAGTGCAACTTACCCTTAACTTATATAAGATGCATTCTTCTATAAGGTGTCAGACTAGGGAGCCAGGTTGTGAAGTGGTGTCTGGACGAATACTGTCAAACATGGTCCCAATATATGTTTTTCATGCTTTGTGCAATAACTCATTATAATTCAGACACTTATTCATTTTTTTTTCTCCTCTAGAATTGTTACGTAACTCGACTCTCAATATCATGCTAATTACTATCCTTATTTTTTTCATTCAGTTATTCAACTACATGCTTCTGATGAAAGTACTTATAGTTAGGAAAGCTTTTACTATTTCCCGTATCATTCAAACCTGTGAAACATTTTTTTCAGAACTATTTAGAGGTTGTTTCATTATCTCCGTCCATCGTCTGACATAATTTCTTTAAAATATTCTATGTAGCACAACAAATAACAAAATCTAATAAGTAGAGTGGCGTGACATATGTGTGTATGTTGCCACTTGAACGGTTTAAATTTAAGAAGTAGTAAATATTCATATGTGTATACATAATCGCTCTTCCTGGGCTCACATTCAGTTTAAAAAAAAGACGGCCACTAAGGTTAACCCCCATTTATCCCATCCTCGCTCAGTGTTGACTCTTTTGCCACCTTTGTTTTGGAAACTGTTTAAGTACACACTATTACATCATATCATCCAACTTCCGCTTGATTTCCTCCTTGTATCTAAAATACCTTGCACTCACATTATTCCATACCTGCCACCAGACCTGTAAATAACAATGATGACACACATGCTCGCACAATTATTGGTTAGAAACTGGATTTATTGTCTAATATATGTAATGTTTCTTGATAACAATGCCAAATTCTACATTGATGTTCTTAGTAACATACAAATAAGATCAAATAAAATCGTGGTCCTCATTCTAATTTTGTATGTCACTCGCCACAATTATGGTGTGCGCATTTTATAAGAACAATCACTACACATATTGAATTGACAACATTGTGTACTGCGTGCACGCATTGAGCAATACATACATGACTTATAGCTCATTTTATTTGAAAATCAGATCATGATCCCTCTTTCCCAGTACCAAATTTGTGAACAAATATTGATCGTAAAATGCCTCAACAAATATGAGACTGTCGCAAAATTGTATACCATAAATGGTACGAGCATTGATTTCAAACACCGCAGTAATATATTGTTATAATCTCCTTCTCTTTTCATCTGAACCCTTGTGTGTGTTATGATCTTTGATTTGGTGTATCATTAGTCGACCTTGTAGGACAGACCAGTCCACTATATTTCGTTTTCTGTTCTTTAGTTCATTGTTTAGAATTATTAGCTTAGGTTTCCATACGTTTTTATTATACTTGTATAGTATGTGAGGTGATCCAACAATTCTTGTTGGCTACTATTAAAGTCCGCGCTGATATATCTGATGTCGGCGACAGGTTTGTTACAGCTTCGTTTGCTTTCTGGTAGCAATTATTCATTTTTCCATGATGTGTCTGCATTCCGGGTTGGAATAATTAGTCCCCGTTCGGACTATAATTCGGTCTCCGTCCATCCGTGCGTCCGTGTGGCCGTGCGTCCGTGCGTCCGTCCGGAGTCATATCTCAGAATCCCTTGGACCGATTCCGTTCATTCTTTGCATGTCCCTAGTACTTTATATGGGACATATGCACATGCAGTGGTTTAGCGATTCGATTCAAAATGGCCGACTGGCAGCCATCTTGTTTTTTGAAAATGTTGTATTTTGGACATGCTTTGTCAGTTTTCATTCAAACTTGGTACATAGATTATACATGTTAGGATACATGTCCATGATGATTTATTTCACAATTGGATCAAAGATGGCCGACTGGCAGCCATCTTGTTTTTTGAAAATATTGTATTTTGGACATGCTTTGTCAGTTTTCATTCAAATTTAGTACATAGATCATACATGTTAGGATACATGTCCCCGACCGTCCGTGAATTCCTGAGTCTGTCCGTCCGTGTGTCCGTCTGTCCGTGTGTCAGTATATCCAACGTCATATTTCAGAATCCTGTGGACCGATTCCGTTCATTCTTTGCATATGCCTAGTACCTTATGTGGGACATATGCACATGCAGTGGTTTAGCGATTCGATTCAAAATGGCCGACTGGCAGCCATCTTGTTTTTTGAAAATGTTGTATTTTGGACATGCTTTGTCAGCTGTCATTCAAACTTGGTACATAGATTATACATGTTATTATACATGTCCATGACGATTTATTTCGCAATTGGATCAAAGATGGTCGACTGGCAGGCATCTTGTTTTTGTTTTTTTATGCGGTATCCTGGATGTGGTCGGTCAGTTCTTTACTAGTCTGAGGTCAGTTTTCATTCAAATTTGGCACATACATGTACTTTATACATGTTAGGATGCATGTCCATGACAATTTGTTTCAAAATCTGGTCAAGGATGGCCGATTGACAGCCATCTGACTTTTTGGCCTTACTACTATATTTCCACAATTTATGTACCATTTTCATTCGTATTTGGCACATACATCATACATATCAGTGTGTTTCATAATCAGATCAAAGATGGCTGAATAACGGCTGTTTTTATTTTTACCATATTACTATGACACAAAACACGTGTTTTGATGTAAATAAACAATCTGTTGTATACGCCACTTGGAACTCAAGTTTCAAAGACACGCTCGCGACAACCCCTCCGCTTTAATATGACGAGCACAGAGAGAACTTAACGGGGATTGTGTCATTTTCAATGACTTGTTGTATTATGTCAATGTCGCTTTTAGTATCAATTGTTGAAATTGAGATTGTTAACTTCTACGTAATTATTGAAATGACTTTCTAAGTGTATACTAGATTTTGTTTTCAAATTCACTTGTGTTGTGGATTTCTAACCTGATTTGCATAGGTCTGTACTCGCCATTTTTCTCAATTGACTTTAGAATTGTATTTCCCATTGGTTGTACATATATATATCGTCTGTAATATTTGGCCAAACTAGTCCTGCAGATGGACGCCTTTCTTTTCTTCCATGACATTGACATTGACTCATGTAAACTTAAATCGCTTACACTGTTTCTACTAGACAACTCGACTCAAAGAGATCCTACACCAGTTTATCGCAGATAGTACAGCTTTATTACTAAATCAACCTACAGTAATGATACAGGTTGCTAAATAAAAGTACAATGTCTTACATTTCTGTGAACAATCTAGATATGCCGAAGTAACAGGCAAGCCACTGATAGATGTAATAGCTACTAGTTTTTGAATTTCAGCTTTGCATAGTTCATAATACAGATATATGTTTGGCATTTGAATATATATAATATGCCCTTAAAATATATGTCCAATAATGTTGGTTTTTAATCATATATGATTTTACAACACTGTGTGAAAAAACATGCATATTGCGTGCAGTCCCTATAGCACTCGAATTCTTTTGGATATAAAGTTAACCTCCGCAATAAAGTGTTCTTGCCCACGGCCTCGGATCAGATTTGATGTCCAAGAAGAGCTATTTTTATTCTGTATAACAGGTTTTGGTATAAGGTTCAATCCGGTAATTTTTCCCAACTCAGTGAAATGAATTATTTGTTTCACTTAATCACTGGTCGGTGAACTGATATTATGGACTATTGTCACAACCAAGCACACTTAATTATTCAAACGTCACATTGAAAATCAATCATACTTTAATGCGATGAAGGTCATATAATATCACTGATAGAAACAGATACTTGAGAACAGTGTTGACAGAGCATCATCATTTCGCCTTTAACTCAATGTAGTTGTCCTGTACGTTTAGGTCAGTATCCATTTCTTCAGTAGGTTCTTGTTTTCTGCCAGAATAAAATATTGATATAGAGACGCATATTATGAGGTTGTATATTACGAAGGCAATACAGCGGGTGTAACAACCGACCAATGCATTCAGCATCCTCGTAATAACCTTATTATTATACATCTATTCCTCCCAGGAATACATCATGGGAATGCCGAAATCTAAAACGTTTAGAACAGATTTAGCGAACTTCTTTGTGTGGGGTCCGGTAAAACCCTGTGATAGCCATGTTTTGTATTATTAGAGAACGCTTACACGCGTAATCGTTCCATATTTTGATATCGCATTTCCTAATATTGTAGGATGAAAATACCCAGTGCGATACCGCACAATTACGACACGCTGTAACTTATGGCGTTACGGTGACAGATGTATAATAATAATACATGTACAGTTATTTTTAGTATTTAGTGTGCCATAAATCAAGAATTTGATGTGCAACATAAAATGTTGTAAGTAGCGTGATTCGAACTCAAATAATTCCCTTACTTTCCAAGTATCTCTGCTTCCTGGATGTTGGCAGGAAGTCTCCGCCCTCGTGTTTCAGGTAGAAACAACACCAGACACGCCGATATGATTGACAAACCACCAAACAATAGTTGTGGTAATGGATTCCAAACCTTTCGTAGTACTAGCAGTTGCGGAGCAAGGGCACTGACAAGAATGGACAATGACACTGAAGACATTACACCAATCGCCCTGAATCAGAATATAACAAATGAAGTTAAGAAATAGACTTTATGTTATAGTTAATATATTAAGGCAGTTCGATCCGAATTCAAATTGTTGCACTATTGCGCATGTAAGCATTAACATGCACAACTTTCCACTGTGTTTAATCACACACTATCATAACCCTGAATAATGAACTGACATACCCACCTATTAATCAAAAATCAATAGTTGTTTAGAGATTGAAGGTAAAATGTCTTTTGTCTCATTTTGTTTTATTTCCGCTATCCTGGTGGCATTAAGCAATGAATGAAAGCACGAGGAACATGACGTATGGTCATCAATACACATATCAACAAGCCTTGATTTACTTGTTTTTTCAGCTATCGTGAATACATGTCTTGATTGTGCTTTCTGAGGTCGGTCATGTACATTTTAACTAGTCGATGTATCCCTTTAAACACAGGCCATTTAATCCCTATATTTCCTCGTCCTTATTACTCTAGCTAGGCATTTTTCCTTCCTAGTGAATTGGACAGTTGTAAAACAAAAGGAATATCAATATTGAATTTTACGATTGTTTTAAAGCTGTGTGCACAGCTTAATCAGGATTTGTGTCTGTCATCTCTTTCACTTAGTAGGCAAACCCGGATTATTTGTTACCTTACTGTTGTTGGGAAAATCTCTCCACTGTATAACTGAGTGACTCCATATGCTGTGGTGGTTGCATACTTTCCAATCATGTACACAGCAACCATTACCCATAATGTGTTCCCACCTGGTGGATACAATTATAAATACAATCCAACATATTTCATAAAAACGTTTCAATTCGGTCCAGGATCTCAAAAACATGTACAAATGACGTTGACAAAGTTACAGTTCTCGAACTAGAATGGGACAATTTGAAGAATGGGCGACGGACGATACGATGATTATATGAACAAAGCAAAACCAAAAAAACAAATTTGGTATATCTGCGTTGTAGGTATATATAAAGTTAACTTACATTGAGGTATAAATGCACTTGATACAGTCCCTATAGTTGCTATCACTGTTGAAATGCATAGAGTGAGTTTTCTGCCAAGTCGTGTCTCCACATAATACATCGAAGTGGAATATGCTAGAATCTCGACAGCGCCAGCTATGAGCGCATTGGTGTAATCATTACCACCTAGGTTTCTAACGTTGAATGTCAATCCGTAATACAGCAAGGTTATTGAAGATCTAAGTGCGATCGAATATATAAATAATAAATGTCACAACATAGATGATAATTATTCACACAGCACATCTGTCCTCACATTAATGATATGGCCTAACATCTATTTGATTGTTGCTTTCGAGATAAGGTCTCACGTACTTCACTTTTGACCAATTATTGTTATTCAATCAAATCCAAATTCCATTGCTACTGCATCTATACTGCAGTTAGTATTACCAACATAGTTTCTCGACATAATTTTATGTTGACTAAAAATAAATATTCCATTCAGTATTAACCAAAAGATGTGCTGTACAACAGTTTTCTCATCAACATTGATGTTTCCCACGACCCACGATGTAAACACAAAAAAGCAGAGATAGACAAAAAGCTATGATAAGTCAAATCGTAAAAAAAATTGTAATGAAGGTGATTAGACGACATTGGTATAAGACGCGTTCTCTAGCAAAGATGCCCTCAATGTATTGTCAAATCTTAAAGAAAACATTTGTTTTTATTAATAGACGAATATTATTTTAGAGAACAACTTACAAACAATAAAAGATTATCAGTGTTTTCTTCCTAGTATTCGGATAATAGAAAAGTCTGAAAAAAGTATCAGTTGTACCACTCTCTGGCGATGGATTCTGGAACAAAAATAATTTCCCTATTCCTTATTATGTTCAGTTACGAGTTAAGCCAAAATGAATTAAAATGTGTGATCTCGTGTCACATCAAGTAGGCTTATACACATGATATTAGTGCCATGCGAAAGATTTGAGATCTTCTTTTGGTTTAAGTAGGTTGGTATTTATGTTACCCGTGCATCATGGCGTTGATATTTTATTCTAGTTCGGACTACGAAATATGCACATGTCAACGACTTACCTTCAAATCACTGTCCTTGCTGTTCAAGCTTTCAAATATTCCAGTCTCGAAGATATTATCGGGAAGCACGACCTTGTTGACATTAGCCATTCGCTGCATGACTTTCTTAGCTTTCTTCACTTTGCCGACCGAGAGTAACCAGCGTGGCGATTCAGCGAGTATCCTTAAGAATATTGATACATCTAATTATATGTTAGGTTGCAGATTGTGGTATTAATACATTAGTATCACTTCATTACGATGAGTATGAACATAGAGCCATGACATGCTATTCATACGTACAAACAAAGTGTGCATATAGAACGGTAATTTAGGACCAGTACTTTGAAATACAATTTAAGCTGGAGATTTGAAATAATATAAGTTGGAAAAACAATTTTGTGGACGTGATACTTACCACCAATAGGAGAGGTATACGATAGGGTGGAGGTTGATAATGAGAACCAGAACTGACCAATCACGAACATAGTAAGCTATGATAGGTAGTATACAATATCCCAAACTGTAAAATACCATAAACGCCATAGTGACAGTACCTCGTTTTGATGGGCCAACGGTTTCCGAAACTGAGAATAACGAATAAGTGTTTGTATTTACGTCATCACATATACGAGTTGTGGTTGTGTGTATGACTTGTACGACTGGTGATGTTATAAACACCGTTTGCTGTGCGAGCAATGTAGATATATCGAACCAAATTAGTGTAACTGGGCTTGCTAGTAAGCGTAGCTTGCAGGCAAGTCTGTTGTTCTGGTTAACATTTTTATTGGTTGCCATCTCAACAGCAAAACTACTATTCTAAAAACGGGTTTGAAGTACATCACTTTCGTGTGGGTGATGCCAACCTTAAAATATTAAGCATACAAAGTGGCAATTAAGCAATGACTGTGTGAAGTTATTTGGACATGTTATTTCTTCGTGGTTTTTTGGTAGCACTGAGAAACTGCTCAATACCCGGAATGGAAAATACACCAACTTCATTATTTGTTGGGATTTGCAGGATATTACGCTATAGCGCGTAACCAACAGGTTAACCAACAAAGTTACGAGACGTCTACCCTACGAATGAACTGACCAATATAATGTCATATGTGTTTATTGTATGAGGATTATATAAAGCCAGGTGAATTACTATGGGAATAAGAGTGTTATATTAAGTCCACGAAACAAATAGAATGGTAAGACTAGTTACATATACAAGACAAATTTATAGGATGCAAGTTAATTGCAGCAATTTCCCATGCAGTATATGCTATCTCACCACAATTCATGAATTCTCTGAAGTTTCCAATAAAAAATACACTTCAAGCAATTTCACAATGGACTAGAAGAGGGCTTAGGAATAAACATCCAACTCAAACACAAAGACAACATGGTCTAGAAAAACACTACTCGCATGAATGAGATCGTGTTTGTTACACCCATAGCAGACTGTGCAAAAAACTGCCAAAATTGTGTGTGTACATCGCCAAAAATATGATGAAACCTTCCCCACCACTCCCAAAATATACAAGCAAATAGACTTTAGACTAGAAGCGATAGGGATGGAAATTGACATAAATAAAACAGGCGTTGTAGTCATACATAGATAGAAAGATGTATAAGCCAAAAAATGTGATAGGGCCAGAGCACAAGTTCAAACTTGAATCCAGAGGAACCCAGAGATTTGAAATCTACTGAAGTATTATGGTTGCTAAGTTACTACATGTGATACATCTACAAATCGAAATGTCAATAGTTAAGAATAACATAGGAATAAAAAGTTACTTTGTTGAACAATTCGAAGTTCTCGTGGTTTTTTTTTAGCAAATTGTCTTACCCTAGAACATAATTATTGTACCAAATGAACCTAAAGTGCATGCACACAGAATACCCACTTTTTTACTTACACGGCAAGGGGGGACGGCAATGGATAATGAAGATCAATAAAACCATTACAAAACTATAAAATTGTACATGTTTTATTTGAAATAGATTGACACCTTTATTGTCAGGACATGATAGGATAATTGTGAAAGTCAGGATAAGAATTAAGATAGCATTATGTAATGACAGGTAGATATTGATGGGAATTCAGTCAGATATTATAGACCTAATTAAAGTTATGAGAAAGTGTGATTGTGTTTCTCAATGAAAACAGGCATATATGTGATTAAATCATGCACAACATGAAAGTACGAGAGGTTAGAGTATAGTATCGTTTTCCATGATTGTTTATATTTATATACTTAGTAAACAAACTCGTAGTTCGATTACGTCAACCGCATTCAGGTTATCTCAGAGACGGTCGGAGTATTATGAAGATAAATTAATATCAACTGCACACAAAAATATCATGGCGTGCAGGATAACGAACAGTAACGTATGATTACTACGTTTTCCCAATATATCTCTACAGATTTCTTGCAAAAAGGTCGCATAACAGCCTGTATATTTAATGTTAATATAAATCACACAATATGGCCAGATCACAGAAAGTGATACTTGACTATACACAATGTATTGACAAATATTTGTTTCTCATGTCATGTCAAAATTAAAACGATACATCTAAATAGAAAAACAAAATAAATATTCGCAGTATCAATTTTAGAAATTATGCCCAAAAAATTGTTTCCGTGATACTATCAGGATCCCCGCATAATATTTAATACACATATAACATTTTCAGTTATATGTCAGTTAGTTATGAAAATGTTGGAAACATAATAGCATAACTAATTAGTGCAGACTGAGCTTATTGAAAAAAACCCACTTGGACCACTCAAATACTCCAGGGACAACTGAAACAATTGTTCAAACTACCGACGCTAGAAAACAACTAACAGGTTGGTACTTAGGTCATTGACAATGTCAATCATCCAAAACTATGACATAGTGTGAACCATTTTGCGCATGGATCTTTTTTTCTCTCATACGTAGCAAGTTGTGGTCGAAATATTTGCTTTGTCAAATAGGTGATGTTGATGGATTGAAAAGAAAAATAGCGATAATGCGTCAACCAAAAGGTTTGAAAGAAAGAAAACAAAAGATAAAACTCTTGAATAAAACTTGTTATCTCTCCTCTCATTTCTCTAATAACGTTCCATGAGTACAATGACCAACAGAAGATCCTCCTTATTCATGTTCGTCCAGTTGCCATGGAAACTGTAATTTCGGGAATGATTTTTCTCCCGTAAGTCAACAAGTTATGGACGAATTTTTATAAACTTTTCAGCGGAGGTAGCCATTGATGCAAATACCAATTCATTAAACGTTAGCAGAGACGTGAACCCAGGTATTATGGAAACAACAGGAGGGATTGCTCTGACTACGGGGAACAACCTGCTAGATTTCGGTACATATGTGCATCTGGTAGCCTACCAGCGTTCGTATATGGTGGTAGTTGTTAACCGGTGTTTTGTTTTCACGGCATTTTACCTGAACGCGATGTGTGAGGGCGTACTTCAATTAAGTCAGATGTTAGACTCATGTGTAAAGCTTTGTTTATTGACAAGTACAGAAGACCTACGGATCTGGGCAACTCTCGATTAGACACTTCAAAACTAACTGCTTTTCTGAGAATATTTAAGGAAGAAATCATGACAAATCTGTCCATTTTGTAGTAATTTCAGCTGGCGTTTCTTGCCTGAATTATATTTTATACATGTTATTTGGAGGAAAGCAGCATATGCCGCCTTAGTGCTTAAGACCCCGTCACACCATGACGTTCTGGCTAGCGTTCTCTGGCGTTTGAGGAAACGTTGGTAGTCGCCCAAAGTCGCTAGGACAGCGCCAGAAGAGCACCGTGAGAACGCTAGTGAACGTCGGTAATCGTTGCTGATCGTCGGGGATCGGCGGAGAACGCTGTTTTGAACATGCACAAAAGTTCTCATTTGAGACCAGCGTTCTTCAACGTTTATTTGTAAACGCTGTTAAACGTTAAATAACGTTCTTCGATCGTTTTGCTAACGTTCGACGCGTTCGACAATCGTTAGTCAGTCGTTGCTCTAGCGTTACTTAGTTGTTACCAATCGCTCGCTTTGCAGTGAACAACTCACTAGCGACCTGTCAACGACCGCTGAACGTACCCCTAGCGCACATAAAGCGTGCGACTAACGTCAAATTAACGACCTAACGTTAGATACACGCTCAACACGCTCACTTAACGTTTAAAAGTCGTTCGTCGCGCGCTAGTGACACGTTAGCACACGTCAATGATTTCCAGGGGTATCTTACTTGGTCGCTCATTACACGCTCCTCGTGCGTTAGGAACACGCTAGTCATGCGTTAGGGGCACTCGTTAATCGAACGCTGGATGTGTCTACCTCGTTCCAGAACGCTCGGAAATCGGACGATTGGAACGTTCAGAGAACGCTGACCAAAACTTTATGGTGTGACGGGGCTATTAACAACAATTTTGAGAATGTATCAAAATCGCTTGAGTGGATTTCAATGACACTGTTTAGAAGGGGTTACTCTTATTATGGACCAATCTATTACATTTGGTAGAAATGTGCTACTGGCATCCATGGCAACAGCATTTTTTGGGAATGATTTTTCATTTATATCACAAACATTTATGGAAATATTCTCTTGACATAGTTGCAGAAAAACAAAAATGTTCCCCCTACTAACTAACAAGGATAGCTAACTCACTGTACAAGCGGTTAGATTTTAAAAGATCTGGATCGGTTATTATGATATACATTATTATATAATCATTCATTATTGCCAGATAGAGTTGTGGTCAAATTTCTGGAGAGAATAAACTTATTCAAGACTTAATTTCGTATTTTCAAAATAAAAAGCTATAGATAGATATATTAGTGAGGATATGTAAAAATATGATTTGCATAAATTACGAGCTGATTAATTATTTGCATTAAAACAAGTTTTGTTTACAAATGAGTGTGTCTCTATTAATCATTAACATGTTTTAACCGCCTGTCATTGCTGCTGTCAGTTAAATGTTTTATAATAAGTGCGATATAACAGTGTTTAAAGCGCGGCAGTCGTCGCGCTGCGCATGTTCGACATTTGTGTTGATAAACATTGATTTTCCCACAATCTTATGCGTTCTTCTGATGAAAATCACAGGTATGAGGTTTTACCTGGGCGCGACTTGCACTAATTACCGTCGGTGACTCCTTCCATACCTTCCAATTACCTAAAAAATACCTAATTAAAGCTTGATAACGTCTCAGTTTGTACTCGTTGATCTGCACAACAATCAAAGTCGCAATCTTTGTTTATATGAGACCAATATATCTCGCGCATGCGTGGCGCGACGACTACCGCCCTTTAAGATGTAAGTGCTTAGTTTTTGCTGACTTGCATATTTGCATACGAGATCAGAACCAAAATAAACTTTGAAGAATTTATCGCTGTAATGATTTACATCACTGCCATATAAGGACCACCACATGCCCCAAAGGAGCGACATTCTCAAAGTATGTTCCTTGTACAACGATAACAAATATAATTCTGCTATATAATTTTGTAGCCATGGAAATGCTTGGCAATGATTATTACAATACGACATACATGTATACATGTTTAAGTACAGATACAGTAATTGCTAAACGTAAGCCATGATTGAATCAGTGAAAGATGTTCATCAAAATAAATATAACAAGAGATATATAACTTACCCAATAAAAGCGATTGGTAGTATATACCAAAATATGGTATACCAATCATGAAATTACATATCATAAACATTACCACGTTTCGTACTACAGCTTGCAGCGTGCCAAACACCACAAAAATAGTTATGTTTACCATTAAGGTTGGAAGTCGGCCGATCCTGCATAATTAAAGAAGAGACCTGTATTCCCTTATATTGTAAATAACATTTTTTGAGAGATATCACTACATATGATACAAAAACCAGTAAGCCTGTGACCTGTGATTGACATGTTAGTGAATGACACACATAGAGAGAGTACATTTTCCAAGACAGTCCGGGTGTGACTGAATTGGCTACAGTTATGGAACCTTCAACTCTGTGATGAGTCTGTGTACTAGTTGATTTGAAAGAATGAGAAGTCCACACTTTTCATTTTTTAAATTGTGCGAATGCAACTCATTGGCTATATACACAAACTCTGCTTGTCATATGTATGGAGAAATTAAATGGAGGTGGTCGTCGCGCCGCACATTTGCAATTATGTGTTGATATATTGATTTTCCCACAATCCAATGCACGATTCTAATGGAAATTACAAGTACGAGTTTTTAGCGAGAACTAACTATCACCTGTCACTTTTTTATATCTTCGAATTACCAAAGAAATTACATAGTTAAAGCTTGGTAACGTCTCAGTTTGTACGCGTTCGTCTACGCAGCAGTCTAAGACGCCATCTTTGTTTATATGAGACCCATATCTCGCGCATGTGTGGCGCGACGACCACCTCTCTTTAATTTATGTGCAAGTCTTTTTAAACTTTCTCTGAAGTATGTGGCTTTTAAAATAATAACTCGGATGGTCAAAAAATGCCGCTTTTATTTTACATTACTTACTTGTCTGCCATGTAACCGATGAATACAGTGCCAAGAAATGGACCCAATAAAAATAGAGATGTTGAAATAGGGCCCAGATAATACCAGTCACAAACGAAGCCAAACTGTAACGGGAAACGAGATTTATATTTTATGTCAGTCAGTCATCATATTCGTCAAGTGATCTGTCAATTCTGCACATAGAAGTCGCATACATGCATATAATATTGCAAATATATGGCATTAACTTAAACTATCACCGCACTCCAATAAAGCACGGTCATTGTACGGTATAGTTGTATGGATGATCCGATCTTCAAATGTTTTGAAGAAACTTTGGTTTCAACAAAATCACAGAGAAGGAATATACAATATAGAAACAATTCACACAAAATAGAAGAAAATTGATTCTTGCCTCTTGTATCACCGTGGATGAATACTGGGTTGTATCAAATTCCATTCCGCTGCCACATGTCCGTGTCTCTAGCGTTTGGTTATCATAGGCGTCAATCAAATCAATGACATCACTTGTGTTGATATCATATCTAAGACAACTGCTGAATCTCCATGTGGTGTCACAGGCACCGTTAACATGCTCCTTCGGAATTGTCATACTTTTCACAAAGAAGTCACAATCTGTTGTAGCGTTAATGTATTCACATTGCTCGATAAGATCATCGTATTCAGGAATCCTACACCAATGGTCAGTTTCCGCCAATATAAAAACAAAAGAAGCTACCTTCATGCCAATTGGAATGATAGTCAGGCTGAGTAAGAAAAACGTGCGTTTCTGGAATGCACCAAACTCACCCAAGTGGTATTTCAATAGGTCATCATAGTGCTGCATATTTGCTTTTCTTTCTATGAAGACAGAAATGTCTCATCCGGTCAGAGCGAAAATATTTCGGAGAATAACCTATATATAACAGATGAGATAGATCGTATTATTTAGCAATCAACTCTAACAAGTTGGTTTATCTAATTCACGAAATGTTTATTTGGCTGTTATGCGCAACAGTACGCCGTCGCATCGACCACTGTTTATTTGGTTGTTATGTGCAACTCAGACAGTACGCCGTCGCATAGCGGACGTCGATACTCCCGCTGTACTGTCATCGTGTATACTTTTCGGTATCCTCGTAATAACCTCATAATATGGGACAATATTATATTATATGTTACAGTAACGTAATTTGAGAAGATTATTCAGACATTGCTATTTTGAGAGTAGTGGAATGGAATGAAGCGCCGTTGTCGTCACAACGCGACCTGTTTACTATGAGTCTCAAGTGACATGTACTATATTTGTGAAATGCATTTGCAATTGTACTGGACGGATGTTTGCGTATAGGTAACACAGTAAGTACATATCTTTCAAGTAAATAATGCCACTGGCAGAATTAAAATTGGTCTGTAGTTGTGAATCGGGACAATGTGATAAAATAGGATGAATATGATACGAGTATATTCAAATATTCATCACGACAAATCGCTTTCCGCGGATCTAAAAATCTAATTGATGGGTATTGTTTAGCTCGTTGAATGTTTTTAAAAAAAATATTTGTTGAACACGAGTTGGTTTAATGACTCTAACGAATGCGAAATGCAATAAATTACTACGTGTTTATTTACTGAACAGTCTTTGTGTTTAACGTGGTACTAGTATATATCACCAAAACTGTTAATAATATACACTGTTAATCTACCACACTGCTCAGTTTACTGGTTGAGTTGAGCATAGATACTACTTTGTTATTCGCCAATTAGGGCAAATCTTGTGCCAAGAATGTCTTTTTAACAGAGGTATATGTTATATGTATATGTTACACTATAATCTACTCAAGGTATAACCGAGATTAAATAAACTGAGCTGAACTGATCTAAAATTTTGTTTAAATTACTACCAGATTATTAATACAAATAATCACACTGAATTACAGCCATTGCAAACAACAACTTAACCATAGTACTACCTAGACAAAAACAAAAAATAATTAGTCCGAAATCAAATTGCGCCAGGGGAAGTCAGATTGTCACAAAATATATCAAATTGTTTTCATAACAGATAGTTTGCTAACTCCATGTACGAATATTTGCGCCCGCAGTAAAATATTGCAATCTTCGCATGATTTCATCCAATATAAATATAATTTTGAAATTAAAGTACATTTAGTTTTTAATTACACAGTATAACATCCTACTGATACCTACTTGGGTACCAATTTTTTTCATTTAAATTAAAATATTTGTTGCCTAGGTAAATGTTTCCGATATGTAGCTTTTGTATGTACAAACTGCAAATTCAAATATTGAAAATTAAATAAAGCGCGTTTTGCTACAAAACCATATATCTAGTTTAAGACTACATGACATGATTGTATGATATGATTGTATGTATTATTTTTTTTATATTTATTCATTTGAAAAAAGAAACAATAATTCAGATTACCATTAGGGATATTCATGAACACACAAAGTGTAACCAATCGGATGGTCTATGTTGCCATTGTATACATCACGTGACGATTTTATCTTTGGACTTTGACACTTCCTTTGGACACCCTAATGGAATGTAAACAGTATCTGTGTAGCGGACATCTATTTGGAACAACACTGTATTTTTATAATTGTACGCACACACACAAGCACATATACACATACAGACTGCTAACGTAAAAATAATAAGTCTGTTTCACAAGGTTTAGTCCTGGGCGTTAGAGGTGGCACGCGGATACATCGCTACCATACATATTACCCTTTGTCATAAAAATGACCTTGACATCAACTGTATAAGTTACACCAAGGAGGTGTTGTTATTATAATAAAAGACTCAGAACGCTTGATCCATCTGTCATGATTTCTCTCATCAATGAGTTTTCTGATCGTCGGAAATAGTGGAGAGTGAAAATTGCAATCACGGGAATGAAATTATTTCTTACCTTTTGCGCACACGTCTGTCCGTTTCTGTTGTAGCGCCACCAGAGTGGAACTCGTGACTAAGCGTTGCTTAGTATCCAGTCAACTTTACAGTCTCAGTTCTTTAAAAATATTTTTACAGACGACAATGTAAATATGTTGAATGTATGTCTAACACACAGGAAAATAGTCACATGCGTATAATGACGCACCCGCCAGAAAAAACAACAACTTACGCTTAAAATAGATAAAACACGTTAAAAAGTACTTTAAATACCAACATATTTTTATGTATGAAGGAAATCAAAATGGTTTTAATAATTCACGAACATTTAGGGAACTTTCTCAGTCATTTCCACGACGTTCTGGTATGTTAACCCTATTGTCGACTTCCATCTGCCATTGCTATTACTATTGCAAACATGAATAATTCACACAGCAGTTAGATCACAAGATGCCTAGACAATCAAATGCCCAGCTAGCACTAAAAGTAAACAATAGATGGCTACGTTCCATGATATTGTGGACTATTTTTGTGACATGCCTATTTATAATATTAATCCTGTTCGGACGTACCATTTTTTGCAGGGGTGTTTGATTCGATTACACTTTTCCGTTTCAGTTGCGTCTTACTCTTGATTTAATTGCAAAGTAATTTGTATGCATTACATATCGCGGTATAATGTTACATTGCAGTACTAATTGAATGCACGGAGTCAAAAAATGAATACATTGCCATACTTGTGCATAAATAATGATGAGCCCCGACAAACCATATTATTTTAAAAAAAACCTATTGTGCACAATGTGCCGACATGTTGTTCTTCACAACATTACTATTATCTTCTTCATTTTTCCTAAATGACGTTACATGTGGTCGTATCTTTTTCATACCGGGTATGGGGTACAATCTTCACGTTATCATGCTGGAAAAGGGGGACGTGCTAACTCCACATGGTCATTATGTCCGCTATTTGCTGTCATCCGCTCATCCATGCAGCATGGGACCAGAACATACATCACAGACTATCATGGTGAATGTCAGCATGACACGAAAATATTTTGAAGCAAACCTCCAAACCATGTTAACAACTGGGCTGTTGGACCCAATGAACATGTCAGCCAGCCTGGCATACGGCCAGTTGCTAACCGATCTTTGTGACAGCATGTTAGAAGAACGCACTAGTTTTATGAAACACTTGGAGTCTTAACGTTTTGATTTAGTAGTCTTGGAAGACATTATGTGGTTCTATGATTGCGAAGATGCTGGAACTAGTTTATCTAACACGGGACTTGATGTCCGACGCTACGTTCTTTTCCAACTTTCATATATCCCTGGCATGACTACAGGTATGACCATACCAATGAGTTTCATCGAGAGAGTTCAAAATACTCTTCTGGGTATTGTTGGTGCTTTGTTTTATCGGTATATGTTTATATGGAATGTCCATGCACTGAATCTAAAACATGGAGTTATAGCAGACAACAATTATTATGAAATACAAGATGCCGAACTTATTTTATGGAATAAAGGTCTTATCCTTGATTTTTCGCGTCCCTTTTCACTTACAGTCAAACCGGCGATGCCACTGGAGCAGGTAAGTTACAAGTGATGTAGATTATACAGTTAAGGGGATAGGAAAACGGAGAGATATATGGAGGCAGAAGAGTAAGAGAAAGAAACAGAACAATATACGTATACGTTGTTCTAAAAATAAATGTTGTTAATATCATCAGCATATGCATTTAGACTTACAAAGTATATTGTAATTATTTCTATGTACTCAGGAAGTGTGGAATTGGCAAAAAGCCTGTTTTAGTATGGCCTAAGTAATTTCACTGAATTACGCCTATCCATGAATTAAAATGCCAACATTTTATCCACGTTGCAATAGTTTGTCTGGTGGTTATATTTTTGTGAATGGCGACCTTTTTATCTATGTTAGAACGTTTGTACGTTTCTATCTCGTAGATATTACATATCAGACAGCCAAAATATACACTGTGTTTTTATAAGTAAGCATCCACGTAAGATCATATCACAGTACGCTTTGGCTCGGGTGGATGTTGTTTTTTAAAACAATTAATTCAATATTTTAACTTCAAATTAGAAATTAGTCAAACACGCCTAAATGTTAGGTTCCAGACGAAAAGAGTCTTATTCTCGAACTGGCCACAGACATATATGTCATATAATAATCTCCAACATATATCCAATTTGACCAATTTAGGAAATAGCAATAGCACAGTCGTTGGGGGCGTTATTTGATGTTCTTTATATGGTACGAGCCATTTCATATTTTTCAATAGTTGCCTTGACGAGAAGATGGAGTTCTACGTTGTTCTGAAAATAAATATGTTTCTAACATCATTAGCATATGCATTTAGACTCACAAAGTATATTAAAGGTATTATTTCTATGTACTCAGGAAGTGTTGAATTGGCAATAAGCAATCACAGTCTGTTTACGGTCAAGAGGGGACTGATTTGACGACAGATAACCTGTTTTGGGACTACTGTTTTTCAGTATGGCCCAAACACTTGGAAGCATTGACGCACAAATCCAAAATAAAAAGAGTAAAAGACTATAAGAAATTAAAGATTCCCTGGAGGTTACGATTGCACACTTTCACATAATTGTACTTTGAGTGAATAACTGGAAAAAAAAACTTGACCCCGAAATTGTATAAGTAAAAAAATAATAATAAATAATCTACAGTAGCGCAAAAATGGCTCCCACTTCTTCCAAGTTTCGTTGTCATTCTGTACAATTTCTCGAAATATTAGATTATTGTGACGTAGCGGCCCAGAGTTATAATCTAGCTTGAATTCTATATTCTGAACTGAATATAATACATAGCATATTCACTTTGGTACACAGTTTATTTTTCCGTTCCTGTGCACTCGGTGAAACTTGCATTTTTATTCAGCAAGAAGCTCTTCCGTGAACCTAAAGACAAAAAAAATAAATGTACGACATGTTTTCATTACAGAAATATAATCTGGCCGCGAAGGCCACTCATACTATATGGAAAACGAATACAGATGTTCATTTTTGTTGGTTCTTTACATTTCACCTATTGTAACAACACTTTTATACTATATATCCCGAGTTGCTAGTTACTACCATTGTGACTAATTGTATTATTTCAGGAACTCGAACAGTTTATTTTTAACTTGAAGAATGGGGTAGCTATCGTGGCGATGGGAACCTGGTACGCAAAATTAACAGGAGACTATTTGGGTAAACTACCTCATCTATTATCTGGAGCACTTTCAAGGTGACCTTTGAAAGTAATATAGAGATTACCAGGACGTATTCCATCTAATATACGGAACAATACCAAGATAATGAAATGGTTACCTCAGAATAACTTACTCGGTAAGATAATTTGACATTTTGTTAAGGTACCATACCATAACAGCATAATGTAGCTGTACAAATGAATAAACTAATCAAAATATATATGCAAATAAATCGTATATATTGACGGCCCATTTGCGTGTTTATGTATGAAAATACTAATATGTTGCCAACAAAATTGATACAGATAAACTTAATAAAACTTGTAATAGTATTATGGCAAAGATAATTGTATTTCAAACCTAGAGCACATCACATCACATTCAGGAGAAAACTAGTCATGAAGTATATACTATATAATAATCACTTTATTGAAATCCCAATATAATGAAGACTAATAATCTTCTACATCTGAGTGCTAGAAAATACATCGGCATATAATTGTTTGTTTTATTTATATAAGTCATTCAAAGACAGTGGTATTCATAAACCACGCAGGTACCAACAGTATATATGAAGCTATTTATCATGGCGTTCCCATGGTGAATATACCATTAGGTACAGATCATTTTGATAACGCTGCTAGAATACAGAAAAAAGGCATGGGAAAGACAGTTTTTTACAAGGACATGACTGAGGAAAGTCTTTACCAATAAATCATAGAGATTGTTAATAATAACACGTGAGTATTTTACAAATACATCTGTGTTTTTCGATAACTGCACACACTACTATTCGACTTGATAATTATGTTTATTCCGTAAAAGAATGAGAATGACTTTGCATCATTTCATTGTGAACACAATGATTCGTGATTCATGTGTTACGACATAACCCCGTGAACTAGCATAATATATGTGTCTTCCAGTCTGGACCCCAATACTTAATAAATGTACTGTACCAAGTAGCAGAGATAATAATGAAAGGATTGGAAATGTAACAAAAAGGGAAAAAAAACACTGAATATTTATCTTGTATATTTTTAGGTACAAATTAAATACGATGTATTATTCGAAACTGTACAAAGACAACCCAATGAACGCATCTGGGACCGTTGCATACTGGGTGTATGGTGGGACGATTTTGATTAGCAATGCCAAAGATATGTCATCCATGCAGTACAACCTGATATAATTCTACTGATTATTGTGAGAGGGTGTATGTTTATGTGTGTTAATGTTTTTACAGAAACTAAATTTGTGGGAAGAAATGTTGGAAATCGCCTACAGGAATGGAGAAACAAACATACGAAGCAATCAAATACGCCAATGCAATGTTCTAGACCATAAATAAAACTCAATATTAAATGTAATTATAATTGTAATTAGGCACTGTGTGCTTTGTTTCGCATTGTTATCTGACTAATAGCAAATCTGCCAATTATCTCTGTCGGATTACATCCTAATTCTTATTTTTACTATTTTATTTCCGTAATGGTGGACAGATCAAACAAAAGCCCACATTTCACCTGTATTCCTAAATTGTTTCACAAGGTCGAAAAACTGAAAGTCTTTTTCTAATGTTTTATCTGTCCGTTATCTAAGTTTAGTGAAAGATGATGTTAGGGGAAACAGCTACAGTAAACACCGTTTACTCTATTCGATGTAAAATGTAGTCACTGGCAATACAATACATATTACTAGTAGTAAGTACAGTAGTATATTAGTAGTATTACTCATTAGATTATGTATGACATTAGAAAGTCTTACAAAGAGCAATGACACTGTCAAAACCTCATACATGGGAAACGGGATACGCAACTATGAACAGTTCATATAACCCCTGCCCAAACACGGCTGCCATACTGTAGCTCCACTCCTTGTTACAGACGCGGCCTAAATTGCCTTCCATCTGTCTAGACGTGCATCCAAATCAGATGTACATCTTCAACATTTTCTCTTCAATGTCAATTCTGCAGCTGGAATCAATGAAACTTTTCAAAATATAAAAGACAAAGCAGAGCTGTTATAATAAACACACCAACGAAATCAGTAACATTATATGTGTCACAAAGATTATTAAGCTAAGATATAATCATGGATGTTCTTTCAATAAAAAAGTGTTGAATCTTGTCAACAAATCATTAATCATACATGTTATATACTTGTGAAATTTCACTACACATGATATTAACAAATGGATGCTTTCATAGGGTCTATTGAATTCGAATCTGAAAGTAATATGTTGCACTGCATGTAACTGCATTCGACAGCACGATCAATCTTTGTATTACTATTCTGTTCCTCGTTCAATGGCCTGATTGCAAGAACTTCAAAATAGATATAATAAAAGTGTTCACAAACTTAAGGTAGGTTAAACATAAAATTTATTTGTTGAGGATGTACATCATCATTCTGTATGCAATGTCAGCTTACTAAAATATAAAATTCAATCTAGAGGCTTGTGTACCTTCTGACATTTTCGTGTATAGTTAATTCTTGGGGTCAAAGTTTTCAAGTAAATCGTTTTGTTGTGTGCGGCATGATTTCCAAAATATTCACAGCTTGGGAACATGATATCAATGCATATATTAAATTTATTTTTTAGAAATGTTCAATGTTTGCAATGATCGAGCTACAGAACCACCAAATATACGCAGCATACGAGTCACTGAGGTTGTAGCCTCACTGATAATGACTTGCATTGTGTATGCTGGCATTAGGTTTTTGTTTTGTTTTCTAGTATATATTAAACTAACTACGGGAATTTAGGATTTAACAATCTGGTGTTTTACAAAAAAAACACATGATTATATGTTTCGTTTCCGACTATTTACGGTTGTGGTGTTAAATGATTTTCAAATATTTGCAGTAGATATTGTGAAATATAATTGTCAGAAATCAGTTTCATAAATTAATTAGAAAACTTCACAAGCTTAAGAATACATGAATCATATATCATCACTAATATCGTCACAATATTTAAAATAGGACTGTTTGTATATATTTACCTTCTATGAAGCTTACATCTATAAAACATTGTCAATTGAAATTTAGTAATATCACTGCACTAAGAATTCAAACAATTATTGCTGCTACTCCATTGAAGGTTATGATCTGACCCATATCGATACTGGCTCCTTTATTTACAAATTGTCATGGAATTATTAACACATGTTGCTGTATGTAAAATAGATATATTTTAAATAATAAGCCATATGGCGTTAAGAAAGTTATTTGTACAACGTGATAATTGTTTTGTTGCTATTAATATAAAAAGACCTGAATCAACATAGTAATCAAAGAAGTTGTTAAAAGTTTATGTATGCATTCTCTTGAGCAGGCACATTTATGACAAATTGTTAGATCCTAAACATGGGTAAATGAAAGTTTTTAGTTATCAGTAAAATACTAGGTTATGGGGAAATTACTCGAGATGTGTTATACCATCGTCCGCCTGCACGGTGATGCTCCGTTCGAACATTCCTCCCTCCACAACATAGTGGAGTGCTTCGCCGGAACATTCACCTTGAAAATTCAAGATGATTTATACCCAAAAGGACAGAGTTCAGATCCATCCATCTATTCGCAGATTTCAGATTTAAAGCCCCTTTCACAATTGGCGCCTCACTCGTGCGATAATTTTTTTTTTCGAAAATATTTTTTCCGTCCTGTTGTAGAAGTGTTGTCTTTGAGTCGCAAGCAATATATAAAATCGTACGAGATGTGAACGACTACTGCACCAGGATACAACAGTCGTGAGACGTAATCGTGCGATTATTTTCATGTTTCCGGGTGCAACAGTCGTACAACGGCTGCAACGGTTGAACGATGATGCGACCAAGTCGCACGACATATGCGTTTTGTAGCGCCATATGTCGCGCGACCTAGCGACCCGTTGTACGACTACTACAACCGATCGTACAAGGCTACGACCCATTGTGCGACACACCGCACCACCTGTCGCGCGAGGTGTTGGCCTATACGACACGCGATGCGACTTTCTTCATTACAACCGCTGATGCCTGACGAGACGCTGCTACAGTGATCAAGACACAACCAAAATACAAGTATCGGCATCAGATTATCATACTATCCAAACAGCACACGTCTCTCAATCCAGGGTTTGACCCACCACCTTCTTCTTTGCCTTGCATGTCTTTGACGTCTACGGATGAGTAAGGCCATCAATATGAAATGTCTATCTTGAACGTTTTGGATTTGCCTTCTCAGACTTAGCAAATGCAAGAGCCTCCCAGGAGCTATTGGTCGAGCAGCAGCCATGTTTACAGTATGGATGGTCCAGACATTTGGGATGAAAGCTCAGGAGTTCTCGAGCTCATATTGGGGGTGAAAAAAAATCGTACAACGTTGCAAGGGGGGCAAGACAGGTCTTAGGGTGGTGCAACGGACTCGTACGACAGGACGCATCATCGTACGACATGAAAATACTCGTGCAACACTCGTTCGGGGTCTTACGAGTGCGTGCAAAGTCGCACAACACTCGTACTGCCTGTCGCGCAATTATTTTTCATCGCGTCAGTCGCTCAAAATAGCAGAGCGGAGCAGCACGGTTTTTTTCCCGACCGAGATCTGGATCGTACAATAAGTGGTACAACGGCTACAACGAGTCGGACAACGGGAACAATTTCGAGTCGCAAGCCCGGGGGGGGGGGCTACTTCCACATTAAATGGGTAAGGGTGTGAAGCCCATCTCTCGAAAACCATACTCACTTCTAAACCATTTTTTTTCTATTTATATACCCACTTCTAAACACAAGTGTTTTCAGGGAAAAAAAAAACACCCAGCTCACAACTTTCGCAACCAGTGAGCGCATCCGGGCGATGCATTTTATTCAGCCTTTTCCAGTATTTGGCTTTGGATATAAGGATCTGTGAAAAAGTAAATAAATGCTACACAATTCTAAACCAAACCATTGATAAATGGCTACCCACTTCTAAACAAAATAACGTGAAATGACACCCCAGTCGGGCGGCACATACCCGTATTGCAATTCCCTGTTACTACTACTACTATGTAATATTATGCGTACTTTTTTAGCCAAATGACTGTGACATGTTTTGTCTCTTAAAATAAAATGAAACTACCTACAGTAAACAATGGCAGGTCAAACTTTTTATCATTGCAAATACTGGATTTGTTATCATATATCAGAACTGATATAGCCTAGAACCCGTTTTACTGTCACAAAGTTAAAATTGGCATATCAAAACTTTTCAAGCATAGGTACAAATATATCATCTAAAACTGCTTCTGGATGTTGTACGCATGATTAAAATTAATAGTGCTAGAGATTATGGTCGAATCAGGGGATTGCTTCATATTTAAATTACTCAAAACCTTTATTTAAATTTGATTTAACAAGCGATGATAGGGCATTGTTGAATATGGAAAGCAGCAAATATATGTAGATATAAGTTAATGTATATTTTAACAAGCAAAAGTTACGTTCGTTACAACAGTCATAATACCCTTTCTACGGAATTGTTTGAGTTTTTGACACATTTATCATGATTTGTCAATTTCAAATCTTGAAAAGGGATATGTATATAAGGAGAGTCGTAAATCGTCATGTGACCAACATGCTCCTCAGTATCTTAAAAGTTGAGACATGTATACACCATAAGCTGGATTTGAGGGAATGTTACTAGAAAGATACAGGAAATTGATAATTTATTGCTCAGTGTGTAAAGGCATCAAATGTAATCTGGAGAAACAGATTAAGTTATGACTCCAGTTTTTCTTTTGTGTTCCTCATGGTTATGGTAGTTCTTCAGAAACAAAGTGAAAATAACTCAAAAGATCGTTATTTAAAATAAATAGGTCGTCAATGTATCTGTACATGTTGTTGAAGCTCTTAGCAAGCTTATTTTTCGACTTATTGAGAGATCGCATAAATTCATCCCAATACGAATAAGTCTGCGAGTTGTGTCCATTGTAATGCCAATCGTCTATTTTGCATACATGTTTTTGCTAAAATATTGAGAATGATGAGTTATGAATGTACGTCTTCGTGTACCATTTTTATTATAGGTCTGCTTTACCAATAAAGCTAGTCTGGATTTACATTTATTGTGTGGTATAGCAATGTATATATTGTAGCAAAATCAAAAGTACTAATGTTATTGAAATCATTACATCTGTGTTCAAAAATACAAATAGAAATAGAAATACAAGGTAAAACAAATTATACTGAAAATGTCATACTCAAATAATTTTAATTTAACTTTCATTTTTATATTGTGTTCTTTTCATGGCTGTTAAGAGAGATAAGACAGTACTGTTAATATGTTGTACATTTGTTGGGGTCAAATTATGGAGTGCTTCACTGTTATTATAAATAATTAATGTATGAGGTTGTATAATATGTCTTTTCGATATAACTTTTGGGAACACACGCTTTTTAAAAAATTAACTGAATTTCCTATGTTGGTCACTGCTATATTGTATCTATAAACGATGAATGGTGTTTTATAAAGGGTCCAAATCATTTAACAAAGTTGCAATACAAAGTTTCAGATGCTGTATAACATTTGAAAATGGTTTTAGTGCTCTTAAAGTTACTTGTGTGTCTCAGAATTACCTTTAAATAAAGTCGGTGCAATATAATAAAAATAACTTGTTTGTAAAAATGGCAAATTGATACAACACATTCGCTATATGAAGACCATCTCTAACAGAAGTATATATAAGCCCAATATCGCATTGGTTACATGAAAAAATAATACTTAATTTAGCTATTATTTCTAAACTATCATGTAAGTTGTTGAAGTTTATGCAAATGGACACAAAAGAAAATACTCACGTGGAATTGTTATCCGATTGGCTACGTATAAAATTAAATCTCGCACTACACATTCGTTGCTCTTTTCGTATGGTCGAATAATATTTAGGTAACCCCTGTCACGACTCTGATATGATTTAAAAAATTGTCGCATGCAGTGCATTCAAGATAATGTGCCCTTCTCTGTTTTCTTGTCACAACTTATATTTTTAAAAAGCAGATCGCTTGGCGACTATGTTGGTGCCATTTCTGACCATCCCATCTACGTAGTTTTTTTTTCGATTGTCTACGCAGGAATGCTTGCTCTCAAATCTGGTGTTTTATTTTAACCACATTGTCGTCCATCAACCCATCAACAAATGAGAAATAAACAATGTTGAAACAGTACATGACAAACTAAAAAGAAATACTGTAGAACATGTTGAAATAGCTGCATTCAATTTTAACGGATTTGGCACGAATTAACAGAATCTTAATTTAAGTGTCAACTATCTCATTGTGATAATATACTTTATGCTAAATTAGCTACATCTTGAATTAGCATGCTTGCTAAAAAATACATGTTTTACAGTAATCTCATAAATCAGCTAGTCTTGGTTATTCATTTGAGAGAGTTCTCTTACAAAGAAGTAGCATTTCTGTTGGAGATCTTAGAGTGTGACCGAATTACATATTTTACCGGCCCGTTACGTCACTTGTACTTCATACCTACTTATTTCGGCACCAGATAAATATATCACATTTGCTTCCTTGAGTTCACACAGTTTGTGATTACAAATTGCCAGACCAGTGCAATCGACGTTACATCTTATTTTCATCCGGGACATCAGGTCATTTTAAGAACAGTCTCTAAAACATTTGAAACTGGCAGAATCGAAATTCTGAGTATAATTATACTTTGATTTTTTAAAAAAGCAAAAGTGATTCTCAACCGACTGTTTACTTCAGTGACTGCTATGTTCGAAGTGAAAGATCGACTATCCCGCTTATAAAACTGGTCCACAATGCAGTAAAAAAAAGTGGCAAATATGTCTCTATAGATTTGAAATTCTGGTGATTTTTTTAACTCACTAATATTATTTTTTTTTGTAATGCTCGTGCGCAAAACTAAAACACAATTGACAAGGTAGATTTTAACAAATACATTAAATATAGGATCACATGATTACCCTTATTATCGCCAATTATCTGAAGAGTTCGAGTTGTACATCCATGATAATTCAGTAGTAACCACAAACATTAGCAAGCGTTCAATTCACATCCCGCTACACATACATGGGATGGTCCGAGTTTAAAATACAAAATAGAATATGCAAATGAGCGTTCTGGCGACATATATTGTGAAAACTGATCAGTCAATTTGCATACTTTATACCGTTGCTGACCAGATTAAACTGTCATTGCCATAGTGCCAGTCTGACACTAGCTACTAAAGTTGTGTTATTAGATTTTATTATACTAAAAATAGTATTCTTACCATTCATTTTCACTGCATGTTCATGAGAGTAGTAAAGATGAACTACTATATTCATAAAGCAGACTGAACACAATAATCGGGGTTAACTCTACTTGATTTAGAGTAAGAAAAACATTCCATCACATGTACACATCCACAGCATACTCAACCACGAACATGTAATTACATTGACTCTAAACACACAAACATTGTTCGTACATTATATTACTACTTCATACATTTCATTGCAAGATAGAAGTGAGTAGGAACTGAACTATTTTGTGTATTGCAATTAACGCCAACAAAACTCACAGAGTGTTTTTAAGCCTTATTGTTTCATAACTTCTCATTTATCAACTTTTATTTGTTGTCATATTATTTAGCCTCTTTAAAAAAATACAAAACTTATTACTAGATATTTGTAATAAGTTACAAATAACTTCATTACAGAACAATTGTTAAAAAATTAAAAATGATACAATACAATGCATATAATAACCTTAGTCTTGGATAAGTTTACCATTAATTTCCAGGCTTCACAATAAGAATTTCAAGAATTCCAGACCACATGTGTCAGTGTGTCTGGCCATTTATAAACAGTAACTGCAAAGTGTTTTCACTGATCATCAACTTTGTGACAAGGTATTTCAGTGATGGCTCTTAATAATTGAATGCAATTTTTACAGTTTAAAGATATAATATACAACAACATTTCTGATCACTTTTTTTCAAGATTTTGTTTTCATATAAAAAACAAACAAAAACCAGACTGTAGTCCATTTCTGTCACTGAATCAGATCAAGGTCATAACATCAATGAAAACCTTAGCATTACCATCTAACCTAATTATTTATTCTGAACATGTTCAGTTGTTCTCTCAGTGTTGTTGGGAGAGGTAATTTATGATGGAAATCAGAGACTTGTTCATCAACTGTTAGAGATGTCACGGACGGAAACTGGAAATAAGAAACTATAATACTCCCCTGAAATGGGGACTAAAAATCTCTCAGCAAATTGAAAGTAAAACAAATAGTTAAAACATATATAAAACCTCTTGATTAGATGTAGATATGTACCAAGTTAAAAACACGTGTCTTTTAATAGTACTGCACATTCACATCTCTAAAAATTCTGCATCAATCATCCGAAAATATACTACCAGGGTAGTCACAAGTTTTTCAAACATCTCGCCCCAGTCACAAGCCATGTCATAGACCTGTCCTAAACATGAGACTAGTCGCATTTCAGTGGGTGAATGAAGATGTGGTTCTTAAAATGTCTTCTTAGATTTAAAGTTTTCCAAAATTTGTATGTAAGAAAATGAAACATTGAAATGAGCCAATGCTGTTTATACTAATACTTAATATTAGCGAATACTCAAATGATGTAATGATGTGAGTAGCATAAACAAAATAAATACTACTCATAAAGCCATAAACAAGGTTATGAACAATACACTTTCTTCATATTGTAAGCTTTTCAGACCTCACTTAGCTCGACACAGTTTTTGTCTTGAACGTTAATAATTTCGTAGCCAGGTTCTTGCTGTTTTCTGTGTGAACAAAAATCAATATAGATGTAATATTATTATTGTCAACAATATTTAACTGTGACAACAAGGAACACCAATGTGATATATGCCATAACATATCATATGCAGTTTGATTTGAACTAAAGAGATTAATTTCCTTACTTTCCGAATATCTCTGCCTCCTGGATGTTGGCAGGAAGTCTCCGCCCTCGTGTTTCAGGTAGAATCAACACCAGACACGCTGATATGATTGATAAGCCACCAAACACTAGTTGTGGTAATGGATTCCAAATTTTTCGAAGTGTTAGAAGATATGGAGCAAGTGCACTAGCCAGAATAGACAAGGACACTGCTGACATTACACCAATCGCCCTGCATTGAAATACAACATTTGAAGTGGTGAGATAAAATAAAATAAATAAAAGGATTAATTATTCACTGGGTTTTAATTTTGCTTATTTCGCTGACTGCAAAATGTGCTAAATTAAAACCCAGTGAATATGTAAAATTGAGCATAGAACACATTATCTAAATGACAAACCCGTGAATTTAAAACCCATTGATATGTCTGAAATGCTACCATAAATCAGTAAAATTTTAAACCAGTGAAAATTAGTCATTTTGCAGTAGTCAATATCTATCAGGTAGATGCAAAATTTTCCTGTCGACAATCATTGATTTAGTTTGATGTCTTTCAGCTATCCTCAACACATCGCTTATTGACTATATTTTATGTTCTGATTTGACTTGACATTGCATCATTTGAATAATATTATATCCGGGATATGCTAATTCCAGTAACAGTATAATAATAATAATAAATTTATTTAATTAAGCGCAATAATTCCAACATATAAAGATCAAAGGCGCTGATACAATAAACAATCAATCAAATATTAAAAGCACATTTAAATAAGTGCATTTTCAGTCTGGATTTAAAAATGTCTACTGAAGGACTAGAACGAACAGACAGAGGTAATTCATTAAAAAGTTTAGGACCTAAATTTTCAAGAGCATGGTCTTTGTATAACACCTTGGACTTTTTACTAGTCATCTGCAAGTTTTAATAAGAAACTTCGATTCAGATCTTAAACTACGACTCAGTACATAAAATTCGATTAATTCACATAGATAATTTGGGGTAAAACCATACAAAGATTTATACACTAGTAAAAATAATTTGAAATTGATTCTTTGTACAACTGGTAACCAATGAAGTTTAATAAAAATGTCTGTAATGTGGTCATATTTTCGAGCACGAGTGACAAGGCGTGCTGCTGCATTTTGTACACGAATAAGAGATTTTATCTTAGTTACAGGGAGACCAGACAATAATGACTTACAGCTGTCTAAGCGAGAAGATATGGAAGCATGTACCAACTTTTCAGTATCAGATTGGGATAATGATTTACGAATACGATTAATATTTCTTAGATGGGAATATCTAGATCTACAAATAGTAGAAATGTGTTTCCATAGATAGCTGCGAATCAAACAAGTTTCTAGCACTTGACAAGCACTAACCAATTCTTCACCAATTGCGATACTAGACAAAGGACACGAGTCTTGTGAGAATCTGCGAGACGACATGGACACAAAATCAGTTTTCGTCACATTCAAAATTAGGAAATTACAAGACATCCAATCGCTAACATCTTGAATACATGTCTGAAGTATCACCCGGGCGCGAATTTGATCATCTTCAGAAACCGATAAATAAATCTGTGTGTCATCAGCGTAAAAATGATATTTTACGCCGTGACGTCGCAATAACTCGCCCAATGGAACAATAATGGCCCTAAAACGGAGCCCTGTGGAAAACACCGGTTTCTAATATAGACGTCATATCAGAAAATACATTTTCACTTTTTGAATGCGGTTACTCAAATACGACTCAAACCATTTAATGATGAGACCATTTAAACCAAAATTTGATCTCAACCTATCGATGAGAATCCTGTGATTCACAGTATCAAAAGCGGCTGAAAGATCCAAAAGTACGAGAGCAACTGAATACTTAGAATTATCAATACTGTTAGCGACCCGCAAAAGAGCCGTTTCAGTGCTATGTGTGGTCCGATACGCTGATTGAAACTCTTCATACAACGAATAATTATCTAAATGTTGCTTCACTCTGAATGCAACGACACGTTCAAGGACTTTAGATATAAAAGACAAATTAGAAATCGGTCGATAATTTTTCAGCATGTTTGAATCCAACGATGCTTTCTTGAGCAGAGGTTTAATCAGCGCACATTTCATTTTCTCAGGAACACTTCCAGTGCGAAGTGATTCATTTATGATATCTGTTATAGGTGAAACCAGGATCTTTTCATCTTTTAATATATTAGTGGGTAAACAGTCCAAATCACACGAAGCCGACGCCGATTGTTTTTTATAATTTTAATTATTTCATCCTCCGTGGCTGGTTCAAAACATTCCATTTCATCACCAGAGAACTTGTGCAGTTCGTTAAAACGGTTTCCATTCAATAAATTTAGATTTAGTCCTTGATTGATTTTCTTAATCTTATCCACGAAAAACATGCTAAAACGATTCGCTAAATTTATTTTGTTATCGTGAATCGGCAACGCATTCAAATTATTTGTCGAGCCTAGAAGACCATTTACGATGGAAAACAGTTTCCTTTGGTCACCATTACAATCTGCGACATTATCAGCGAAATAACTCCTACGTGATACTTCAATAAGGTCATTAACTTTATTTCGCACTATTGATTTTTTCTGATTGATTAATGTTTCTTCAAAACATTTCCTTGCAAATAACTTTCTATACAGACAAGACTCAAGAGTATTATTCATTAAACCAGTACACCACTTTATTCTGCCATTATCAAAGGTGGTGAACATATTATAGCGGGAAGATTTTTTCTGGGAGAGAAAATGTGTCAAATAATATTTTTTTCCGATAATTAATTACAATTACCCATCATCACTATCATATTATAGTCTTGTGTATTTGTCATAACACCGACAATTACTAAAAAAAAATAATTTAGTTAAAATATATATCTTGTTTATTAATCCATGTTTAGAAATAGGTCCCAAACTGAAATTGGCCATAATATTATTTTCTGCTACTGACACAGAACAGAACAACCTTAGTGATCATATAGTATTTTGCGTTTTAACATTCATACAAATCGATGCCAAATCAAAGATTGAGGTCTAAAGTGGTTTTCTCACGTAACTGAGTTGAATGGTACTAGTCGGGATCAAATCATTGTCGCTAAAAAGAAAATACATGTACACAAAAAAACTTGGCAATGTTTTTACCAAATGCTAATTCAAGGGTACATTTCATTAACTGCACAGTTTATCAGATTCTGATTTGCATTTGTGCATGCTTTTTGTACTTTAAAGTAAAGCCCGTGTCTCAGAAGTCAAAACAAGACATTGTAAATTTTCATATATTAACAATGAAAGATGTAGATAATTATATTCAAATGCTGGGGAAGTATTAAGCATGTTAACAATACATATACAAAGTATTAAGTATGTTAACAATACATGTACAAAGTATTAAGTATGTTAACAATACATGTACAAATATTAAGCATGTTAACAATACATGACAAATATTAAGCATGTTAACAATACATGTACAAATATTAAGCATGTTAACAATACATGTACAAAGTATTAAGCATGTTAACAATACATGTACAAATATTAAGCATGTTAACAATACATGTACAAAGTATTAAGCATGTTAACAATACATGTACAAATATTAAGCATGTTAACAATACATGTACAAAGTATTAAGCATGTTAACAATACATGTACAAATATTAAGCATGTTAACAATACATGTACAAATATTAAGCATGTTAACAATACATGTACAAATATTAAGCATGTGAACATTACATGTACAAATATTAAGTATGTTAACATTACATGTACAAATATTAAGCATGTTAACAATACATGTACAAATATTAAGCATGTTAACAATACATGTACAAATATTAAGCATGTGAACATTACATGTACAAATATTAAGCATGTTAACAATACATGTACAAATATTAAGCATGTTAACAATACATGTACAAATATTAAGCATGTTAACAATACATGTACAAATATTAAGCATGTTAACAATACATGTACAAATATTAAGTATGTTAACAATACATGTACAAATATTAAGTATGTTAACAATACATATACGAATATTAAGCATGTGAACAATACATGTACAAATATTAAGCATGTGAACAATACATGTACAAATATTAAGTATGTTAACAATACATATACACATATTAAGCATGTTAACAATACATGTACAAAGTATTAAGTATGTTAACAATACATGTACAAATATTAAGCATGTTAACAATACATGTACAAATATTAAGCATGTACAAAGTATTAAGCATGTTAACAATATATGTACAAGGTTATTTCAATTGGCACCTTATCCAGGCTCAAAGTGAATAGAATTAGATAATTTTCATATTGTACAAAAATATATGATCCACAAATACATTGTAAACAAGTTAAATATTTTCAATCAAATCACAAAACAAAACAGCATGTGTGTTGTTCATATTTAAAATCAGCCCAGTATGCATTGTGCCATCAAAAGATACCGCTGTCAAGTTAACTAATCACATTTTGCACTCCACATACATGCTCCTTTAAAGAAATCCAATAATGTTCCTCAAGTTTCCTGTTGCAATCAACCAGATATACATTTATTTTTTTTTATTTTGATATTATTTATTACTTATATACTGAATAGGCTCTTCAATCACTTATAATTATGTAACATTATGATTTTTTATTTCCCTTAAAATGTAAACGTGATTCTTCTCTACCTTAGTGTTGTTGGAAAAATTTCTCCTGTGTATAACTGAGTGACTCCATACGCTGCACTTGTTGCATACTTTCCAATCATGTACACAGCAACCATTACCCATAATGTGTCCCCACCTAGTGGGTACAAAGTATGAAACCAATCTGATTCAAGACTAAACACAATCATTCCATGAAACGGAAAAGCGTGTGTGATACTAGAAGATATTTAGTAGATTTTTTAGAACAGATGATGAGGAAGACAATCAATAATATAACTACATTCGCTGGATGACAATAAAGCTAAACATAATTAAATGGTGTGGTAAAAGATATTATTATACATCTGTCATTGTAACGCCACAAGTTACAGCGTGCCGTAATTTTGCAGTATTTTACAGGGTATTTCATCCTATCATATTAGGAAATGCGAATTCCTAATATGGAATGATTACGCTCAAAAGTGTCCTCTAATTATAAAACAAAACATGGCTGCCACCAGGGTTTGACCGGACTCCAAACAAAAAAGTTCATTGATTGTGCTCTAAATTTTTTGGATTTCGTCACTCCCATGATGTATCTTTGGAAGCAAAAGATGTATAATAATAAGGTTATTACGAGAATACCTCAAAGTATGCACTCAGATAGTATGTCGTCTGTCAATACTGCCGCTGTACTGTCTTCGTGCATACTTTGAGGTATCCTCGTAATGTTGATTCTTGTGTGGTGTATCAAGTACTAGTATACTTACATTGCGGTATAAATGCACTCGATATCGTTGCTATAATTGCTATAACAGTTAAAACACTTATGGTGATTTTTCTGCCAAGTTGTGTCTCCACAAAATACATTGAAGAGGAATAGGCTAGAATCTCGACAGCGCCAGCTATGAGCGCATTGGTGTAATCATTACCACCCAGATTTCCAACGTTGAATGTCAATCCATAATACAGCAAGGTTATTGAAGCTCTAAGTTTGAACAATCGAATAAATATAAAAAAATGCATCAATACATATATGAACACATATATTGACACATATGAAATATTCATATTAATATTTTCACCACCCGACAACCATCACGGTTAAAACAAATTAAGACTACCCTACATGAGGAACATATTAAATAATTGTGGTTGCTCTGGATTACCTCAAAATTGAGATTGGGCTGTTTTTTTGACTGTAGCTTTTTTAACTGGTTCTTCAATCGGTGTTCCACACCAGCTCGTGCAGAGCCCATAGAAATACATGGTACAGTGGTGCACTTCTTTGTAACATAGAACATTCTGTGACATAGCTCCTCTCGCGAGAATAGTCCCAATATTCGAACAGCATTTATTCAGATTGTCAATAACATAGAACAAGAAAACAACCTTTTTGCAAAAGATTCTGTTTTTCCCATTGTATTTCACTAAAAGATGTATTTTACACATAACACAATCGTTCATAAATCTGTTAATTATTATTTTATAATTAAATCAAAAACATAGATTAGAATAACTTACGAACAGTAATATATTATCAGCGTTTTCTTTCTTGTATTTGAATAACGGAAAATAGTGATAAAAGTATCAGTTGTCCCATTTTCCGGTATTGGCATCTGAAACAATGATTATCATGAACAATAAATTATTTCTATATTTTAATTGTACATAGTAATCATATGCAGTAACAAGCTATTAAAGCGAGTCGCCACCTGCGTATGCGTCAGATGGTCATTGCGTGTTATTATTTACAAACAAGCGTCTACCCATGAGGCTTTGTGTTTTTAGCATGAATTGTTGTCGTCGCTTGGGACTCAATTCCAGCACGTGCACAGGTGACGACCCTCCCGCTTCAAGCCGAACAGAAAATTGGTATGCAGCTGTTATTAGCAACGTGACATACATAATAACGTGCTTTAGAATGAATTGTTTTGCCACATACTAACATACATTTGATAGTAATATCTCTTTTAGTAATGTACATGTAGTTATGCACTAACGAATGGTTCTGGTTCCAGAAAACTACACCCACCTTCAAATCACTATCCTTGCTGTTCAAGGTTTCAAACATTTCAGATTCAAAGATATAATCTGGAAGCAAGACCTTGTTGACCTTAGCCATTCGCTGCATGACTTCCTTAGCTTTCTTCACTTTGCCGACTGACAGTAACCAACGTGGCGATTCAGCGAGTATCCTTAACAATATTGATATATACATTGTTTTGTCAATATCATATCTAAATACATATATGTTATATATCCTTTTCACCATAAGACTTTCTCATCAAAATTTGTCTGCACTTTTTTTTTTAAATTCTTCAATATTTCTGTACAAAATTTGAGTCAATTTTCAGTTTTTACTCAAAAAATTTGGCTATTTTCGCCCTAATCTATGAACCGGTCACTTTTGTGAATTTGTGATGAAAAAATATGAACTGTTGGTGAAAAGGTTAAAGGTTATTTAATACAGGACACGTATAATGTACAAATATTTTCAGAAATCCTCAAAAACCAGAAAGAGGAGCTGGGTTACTGTAATGTTCGAAATTCTGAAATATAATTTTTTCCACAATATGACCTCGAAAATGTGGGTTTTAGTAGTTTACAATCAGATCTCAAAATTTTATTCGGTGATCTATGCTAAATAAAATGATATGTAATATTAGGAGCGCTGTTCGAAAGATTGAGGAATTTTGAATATTAGTATAAGTTATCCATGGAATAATGTGTTTACAGTGATCGTTATAAATATCACAAAATGGTAGCTTTTTAGATTGATTTGTACAGTTTTCATTTAAAACAAATCCTCGTTTCTCAAAAAAGTTCAAATAAAAATGACTGGCATGTATGCACAATGATTTTTGACTGATTTACTGCGATCATTTTTTTCTATGTTTTAATGGCAGCGAACTACTTTAAAAGCAAAGTGTGTACATAAAACCATAAATTGGTAGTTTTAGGGACCAGGTTTCAGATATTTATTCTAAATTAATGTTTCAAAAAGACTTTAGACTATTGAAGTTTATGAATATTATACTTACCACCAATACGAGAAGAATATGATCGGATGGAGGTTTATAATGAGAACTAGAACTGACCAATCACGTACATAGTAAGCTATGGCCGGTAGTACACTGTATCCAAAAGCATAAAACAGTACACAGGCCATGGTGACAGTGCCTCGTTTTGAAGGGCCAACAATCTCTGCAACTGAGAACAAACAAGCCAATGGCAATGACATAGTCCCCGTTCAGTTTCCGATTTTGAGTCACTGTCAATCAGCCTAGGCATGCCTGAGAAACATGCGAGACAAAAATGGCCACTAGTCGGTCATATTTCACCCATTATGTTTTGTCTTTTTACCTATTTTCATAAAAAATAAACAGTAAAAAAAAAATGGCCAATAGAATATTGGCTTTCAACAGTATTACATTTAGTGACATATAACATTTAGTGTGAATTAATATAATGTGCACAGGAAATTTAGAATTAATTTTCTATAAAACAATACAGTGACCAGTCGGGATTATGAATGTGTTGACCAAGTTTAAATTCAGTCAGTTAATGACTGAAATCCACTTCTAGAATACGATATATGACATGATGTGTGAGGTAAAGTTTTTGGTATGAACATGTATGAGCTATGGCTCAGTGGAACTGCAATCATTTAAATGATCAGCCATTTTGAAATTAATGTTGAAAGAAGTGTGCTTGGGTGATATGATGTATGTGTGAAGCTCAAACTTCAAAACAAATGGCCACCGGCTGGTAATTTTAAACACAAACCAAAGAATAAAATGAAAAGCATCAAGGTCCCATTTTCCTCAATGTATGAACTCAGTTTGGACATAATCCGTTCATGCATGACTAAGATCCAGTTTAAAATAGGTGATTATGTGGGATTTCAACTCTTGCAATAAGTTGCAATTTTCCACGTCTTGCGAGATCTTGTGAGATGTGGAAAATACTTGTAGCTTATTACAAGCTTTGATTCAAAATGGCGCAAAATCGTGAGTGTGCCTAAGTGTTGTGCGTTAAATTTCTGAGTGATTTCTTGTATCTGTCCTACATTTTCGACCATGGCTGATGGTGCCACAGCTGAAATACTTTTTCTGTAAATTCAGTGTTTCATCGTCTTTAACCTCAAAATAAATATTCTTTATACAATCGCTGTGCATGATTTAGCCAAACAACATAATACTCCCTAAAGGAAAAGCTCTACAAATGTAATTTGTTTTATATCATGTTTCATTATCTAGATATTCAACATTTAATCAGTATTATGCAGCCAGCCATCTTGATTCTTCAGCAAAGGATTATGGGTAAAGTGTGACATCATATCCACTGTTGTGAAAAATTGAGAAAATACTACTTCTATATGTACAAAGTGGATGAATTCAACCCACCCAATCGATAATATTAAAGTGACAAGTTAATAACAATGAGTAATTTACTAGTAGGATATGGTTGAATCAAGAACAAGATATACATGTATAGAAGAAAATATATAACTTACGGAGTACAAGCGCTTGGTTGTATATACCAAAATAAGGTATACCAATCATGAAATTACATATCATAAACATTACTGCATTCCGTACCACAGCTTGCAACAAGCCAAACACCACAAAGATAGCAATATTTATTATAAAGGTTAGAAGTCGGCCGATTCTGTAAAGTTAAAGAAAAAACTGTGAATTTTATTTCACAATTATAATCTAAATCAAGGCGTGGGTCACATCATAGGTATGGCATGATTGCATTTTATTGAACATATAATACTAGACTAAGAAGGGATTTGACATTAACAAAAACAAGGCATAAATGGCACAGTCTTCGTTAGTTATCAAATTTAAAATATACAGTTTTGTTTTCTAATAATAGCTGGAACATGTCAAAGATATAGATCCAGAAGCTGATGCCTGATTAATTGAACATTTAACTAAAATTTTTAAAATTAAAATGTTTTAAATTCAGTCATCTTGTATCTGATTGTCAAATGAGTACTTGTCCATACTGAGAGCTATTGAAAGCACTAATTAAAACAAAATGGCCAAAGGTCGGCCATCGTAGATACATTTGTATATCTATGGCATGATGTATAAGGAATATATAAAATTTGAACGTGATTTGTCAAAGAATGTCAGAGATATGGCCCTAGAACCGTTTTCATTAAAACAAAATGGCTGCCAGTCCACCTTTTTAAATCTGATCTAAAATCAAAAACACGTGCATCAAGGTTCTATAATGTCAAATTTATGTACCAACTCTGAAAAAAATTCATCTGTAAACAGTCGAGACGAGGTTCCAGAATGACAGAAATGCTTGATTTTGATGATTTTTCAGCTGAAAAATCTTGAATGCCAGTACCAATATTACAGAATCAATATTTTCATCTTCTTTTAGACTTTCTACTACTAATTGAATCGCTACTAACTGCTTTTGAAAATATGCATAAAATATTCATATATAATCACTCAAATAATGGAATGATGTCATTTTTATTTCAAAATCATTGCTACTTACCTGTCTGCCATGTGACCGATGATTAAATTCCCTAGAAATGGACCCAATAAGAATAGAGATGTTGAAAGAGGACCCAGATAATGCCAGTCACAGACAAAGCCAAACTGTAATGGAAAATGTAAACAACTCATTGTAGCTGATTGATCAAGTCACCATACATTTGCCATCCAAGTACAGCAGGGTGCATTTTTCATATTATTCCTTGGATTCAATATCAGCACACTTTCTATTTTTGCACATAGTACAATGTAGTTACATGCACTCAAAACATTTTAAAAATGGTGGATTATGCCAACTTATTGACCTTTGAAATTCTACTCTATTCAAATACAACAAACTAAATTTGACATTCAAAAAATGTTCAGTATTTCAAAACAAGTCTACCTGAATCTAAACTCAAGACAATAACATGGGAAAAATAACACTTGGTCACCACTAAGAGGAAATACCAAGCCATGTCGTTTTTTAAATAATAATATTGTGTATATCAATTTAGTTATGGTTGAAAGCGTGTTTTGTAACCCTGTGACATTTAAGTTTGATTTTTAAATCGTAAAATTTCTTGCATACATCTGTGTATAAATTTTGACCTTTGACCTGATAATCTAACCAGGTCTTACTGGTAAGTTTAAAGGTGGTCCCATTTCCCCATAACACACATGCTGTGACCTTTCATCCTGAAAATCTGATCAGATCATGCAATTCAAAGGCATTAGTTATTTTCATACAAATGATTTCCACACACATGAACCTGATTGCTTAAAGAGCGGTAGTCGTGACACGCATGCGTGAGCTATACGGATCTCATATAAACAAATATGGCGACTTTGGATGCTGCGCAGATCAACGAGTACAAACTGAGACGTTACCAAGCTTTAAATTAGGTATTTTTCAGGTGATTGAAAGATATTGAGTCATCAGGGCTTAGTCTTTTCCACAAAACGAAACGAAACCCTAACCCACATTTTTTTTCATTGGCCTAATGATATCTGAGAAAATTTCACACTGTGAAACACAAAATGAATAGCGCCATCAGTGTTCAACAATTCCAAAATGGCTGTCACGTCATGTCAGCACAAATGAAACTAAATATTCTCGACAAATTTATTTCTGTGACATGGCGATGTTTGAAATCGTTCAAATTTAAGGTTAGGGTTTCATTTAGTTTTGTGGAAAAGACTAAGCCAGTCATTGGTGGTAATTAATGCAAGTCAACCCCCAAGGTCAAACCTCATACTTGTGGTCCCATTAGAAGAGCGCATTAGATTGTGAGAAAATCAAAGTTTATCGACACAAATGTCGCACATGCGCAGCATACAACCATCACATTTAATATGCGGGCTGTTCAATGCTGTCGCTTGTGCATAACTTATAAAATAATTATCACCCATAGCAATAGCCATGTTCAACAATTCTTACCAGGTACTTCCGGGACACTAATCCTATATGCCTATTTTAACTTTGTAATAGCATAGAAATGCCACTGTGAACAAATTTGATAAGCAGAGTAGATTCTTACCTCTTGTATCACCGTGGATGAATACTGGGTTGTATCAAATTCCATTCCGCTGTCACATGTTCGTGTCTCTAGCGTTTGGTTATCATAGGTGTCAATCAAATCAATGACATCACTTGTGTTAATATCATATCTAAGACAACTACTTAATCTCCATGTGGTGTCACATACATCGCTAACAGGCTCTTTTGGAATTGTAATTGTTTTCACAAACAAGTCACAATCTGTTGTAGCATTAATGTATTCACATTGCTCGATAAGATCATCGTATTCAGGAATTCTGCACCAATGGTCAGTTTCCGCCAATATAAAAACAAACGAAGCTACCCTCATGCCAATAGGGATGATAGTCAGGCTGAGTAAGAGAAAAGCGCGTTTCTGGAATGCACCAAATTCCCCCAAGTGGTATTTCAAGATATCATCATAATGCTGCATTTTTGCTTGTCTTTTTTATTGAGACAAAGTTGTCGCATCCAGTCCACGCAGAAATATTTCAAGGAAGAGCCTGTAAGAAAACAAATGATATGGAATGCTTTATTTAGCATTTAAATTCATCAATTTCTAAAATAGAAGCCTGCTCATCATTTCTGACAAAGTTGATGATAAATCACATTCTACATTGGTTTGTCAGCACAATTATAGCATCATGAAACATTATTTCGTTGTGTGTCACAGTAATATATTTTGAGAAAAAAAGCATAATTAAAATTGAGTTTATAGAATCAATTATCGGTTGGTATAACTTTTGAAAACTACACATAAGTAGAAAGCACTTATAACTCAGGGATGACACAATGTCTTATACAATCTATTACCTTGACCTTTGACCTGAAGATTGACAAGTTTTAAAAACAATGGCATCTTACCCAAGTAATTATATAATATATTGCGAACATACATATATGTATGTATAATTTGACCTTGACAGTTAGTTTCTAAACATTACAATGTCATGTGGGTTACATAGGGGAACCTGTGTGCCAAGTTTGAAGGAAACACTGCTCCACTGATTGATATTGTGGGCACTTTATGATAAAACCTAGATCACACAAACTGTGTACATGAGACGACCGAGTACATGAATTCAACATCCACAATTCCAACTCCCTCTCACAAATTGAAAACACCATAAATTGTCCAGTAATTTTATTTAATCAGGGATTTTTTTAAACAAGGGAACAGGGGCGCAGCGCCCTCATGCCATGGCCATGTGCCCCCTTACCCTAGGGAGCAGATCCTCTGGCAACCATAAAATTCTGATTGACCAGGGATCACATGTGGCCACAGACTTCAACTGTGACCTTTCTGATAGTAATTTTGGCCCCAAGGAAACCATAGAATGCTCCATTTCAACTTAGAATTATCAAAAACTCCACACCCTGGTAGGGAGAACCCTATCTCCCCCACTTGGTGGCGTCGCTGAATTGCAGTGCTCCCTCTTGCAGTTTTTTTTCTAGAATAACCCCTGTTTAATCGAGTCAAAATTTGTAACAGAACACACTCACATGCAATGAATGATTTCAAATAGAATGTTTAAAGAAAACCATACTTGACCCAACCCTAAGGACATGTGCGCCTAGATCTCAGGTGCGAAAATTACCACCATTTTGTCAATTGTGTAAGCTATGTAGCATAGCACAATGGTTAATGCTTTCCACCATTGTATGATGTTACATTGTGAAAATAAATGTCTCAAGAAATATTTGAGACTTATTTTGGAGTAAACAAGTCTTGTTTAATTAATTTTCACCATTACAAGTTGTTAAATTGTGAGAATAAATGTCTCAAGAAATATTTGAGACTTATTTTGGAGTAAACAAGTCTTGTTTAATTAATTTTCACCATTACAAGTTGTTAAATTGTGAGAATAAATGTCTCAAGAAATATTTGAGACTTATTTTGGTCCATTGCAAATTGAGAGAAATAAATATATCAACAAATGTTTGAGATGAAAAGACTTTCAAATGTCCCCTTACCCTAGCTTTACCCCTACAGCGACCCCTCCCAATTCTGTTATTCCCTCTAGGTCACTATAGGTGTCCTCAAGAGGGGCATGTGCAATTAATTGAAGGGAACAATAGAGGGTAGAGGTCTGGTTAGAGTTAGGATTAAAAGTGGGAGTACATTGGAAAGTCTTTCCAATATGTGTTTTGACAAATATTTTCGACTTATTTTGGTGTACTAGTAAACAACTCTTGTTTAATTAATTTCCACCATTGCAAATTGTTAAAATAATGTAGTCAATATATCCTTGGATATTTGACTGAATTTCGAGACTTCCTACAATATTGACATGTTAACTACTGAATTCAATCCACCAATCAACAATTCCATAGACAGTACCACTACACCACAGGAGGACGTTCCTCTGCTTTCGTAACATAGGGCACACCATCATGAAACCTATAAATTTAATATCTAGCAAAACTAGCCTTGATTTAGGTCTTCTGTTTTTTGTTGTTCCAGTAACTGTTAAACATGTTTTATTTTTATTATGTTGTTTACTTTTCTATGGTTTGAGATTTTCTGTTCATTTGATATACAAGGATAACATCATTGAAAATGACTATAACAAAAATAAAACAAGGACCCATATCTCGCACATCAGTAGCATGATGACCACTACCCTTTAAAATATTAATTAATAACTGTTCATTGTTTTTGTTGTTATGAATAATGTTGTGTTTTCTGAACAACTTTCTCTTTTTTTAGTGTGACATAACCAATTTTTGGTATGTCTTTTAGAGTTACTGTACAGCCAAACTGTTTTCAACAAGCAGCAGAAACTGAGCTGTCATGGCGTGTGCCAAATTAAATCCTGCTCAAAATTTCAGAGGTCTCACACCAATATAAATCCTGGAGATAAAGTATCGTATTTTAATTCACCCCTTGGTAAAATTAATTAGATAAAAGATATCTCGAAAGCGGCACATTTGTGCAGTATATATTTTTGTCAAATTACTGTAACCAATGGAATCTTGTGAACATAAACAAAACAAAAGTAACACTGGTAACAGAATGATAAAAAAATTTTTAATTCACGCTAGATGACAAAAACATAACAGCAGTAACAGAATTTTGCTACTTGGGTTGCATGATTACACCTAATGGGAAGTTTAAATTAGCACAATCAAAATTATTTATTTATTTATTTGCTTGTTTGTTATTTATTTATTTATTGTTTATTATTAATTATTCTGTGTAATTTTATGATTCCGTAATTCTTGACAGGGAAAATCCAGATGATAACAGTGCTCTCATTGGTCGATGTGCTCCTTAAAATGGCTGTCGCGAAAATACCGCGGTAATTCATTGGACAGTCTTTATTCGATGATTTGTGGTGGTCGCTTTGGCTCGTTTTTTTTTTTTTTTGGTCGTTTGGGTCGTTTTTGGTTCATTTGGTTCGTTTCGTAATATGTCTAAGCCCCAATCATAATGTATGGTGCTGAAATTTGGACTGACGAGGTATCAAATGACAACAATATTTTACAGCAAGTGGTTAGTCAGTTTTACCGCTTATAAGTTCAAGCACTTCCATTGCATAACTTCACACTTTCACACCCTCGGCAAGTTCAAATATTAACAGTTTAGACAATGAGTATAGTTGTGATTAAACACGACATTATTTGTTCCTTTTAGATAAATCATTGTCATTGTTATGCAGTGGTTGTACTATTATAGTAGGTAGCCTATATGAACTCAGCAATTTGCTTTGTAGCTTACGAACATAGATTTGTATAGTCTCCCTGCCTATTAGTAGAGTAGAAGTGGCCGACTTCTCCCCCCGGCCGACATCTCTGATAGGCCGACTTGGTAACTGGCCGACTTGGCGATTGGCCGACTTCTCTCGTATTCTATCCGTCTTCCAAAACTTAATTGACAGTTACTGAATAACATGTCTTTCTATTTACAGAGTACTGAAGGGATTTCAGAGTGAATGCATCGGACTGAAAATGTTTTTCTTGTTTGTGTTTAATAAAGATTCAGTTGTGTTGTGTTTTTGACGAGCTTTAGCGGCAGTCCACTCTGACAGTAACCTGCGTCGTACCGCAAAGCACATTGTTCAATCATGGAGCTAAATAAATGAACATCCAATGTACATTGTATTGTAAAACCAAAGTCCGGTTCATACCTGTCTGATTTAGTCTGTTATTCTATTTAATAAAGATTGAGCAACATTTGAGCGCTATTATTTTGTGCACAGTCCCTCTATCACCGGTCTCGAAACGCCTATTGTTATAGGGGGGGATTAGCAATAAACATCCAGTGAGTGCGTGTAGCGGTTGTTGGCGTCGCATAGTCACGTGACAGTATAGCGTCGCTTTCCATTTTGGACAACGTATGATCGAGGGCTCCGTATTTTATTCCTTGCTCTTAGCTGTAAAATTTCATATATTTAACAACTTTTTGTTATTACCGAAGCGAAATACCATTAGTTAACAGGTGAGTTATTATCCATTCTTTCATTTCGAATATTTCGTAGTTTTTTCGATCTTGAAAATTTGACCTCGATTTTCTGACCTCCATTTTGTCAAAAAGTTCATCGCTCAAAACATGTCGGTAGTTTTTCGGTTCCCTTTTCTCGCTTGATATGCTAGCAGAATTTTCAACTCGCATCGTTTTGGCGGGTGGAAGTGTATTTGCTTCGAGTGGGAGTGTTTATATCGTATTATTTTTTGTCGAATTCTTGAAAACTGTGATCTTGGTTATTCACATACGACCAAACATCCTGAGAATAGTCGATTGTTGCGATAATGGGTAGTGTTTTTTAAATCATATATTCTTACGTTATGATCACTAAATTCACTATTTTATGTGCTGTTGAAGGTGCCATTGACGGTAAAAGATGTTCTGTGCTGCCAACAATTTTTTTGTGTCCCGAAAAATAGATTTTCTGTGTGTGTTTTTCGAAACTCGTGGTTCAACTCGACGCCATTTTAGATACCGAACTGTGCGTAAATACATCAACGAGAGTTTCTCGTTTCGGTTCCTTTTTTGAGAATAATACAAATCCGGTGTAGATAATAATACCCAATACTGGTTGTTATGAAGATTAACAAATGAGTTGTGGGGTTAAGGTATATTTGGGTATCTGCTGTTTCGTTATATTCGGTGAAATATCTTTGTTTACATTTTTATTTTATTTTTATATTGTCAGACGAGAACGTGCAGCTGTTGAAGCCATACAAGCTCTTAACAACCATGCCTCGTAAGAAGAACAGTTTTCGGAGGCCCAAGAGTTACTACAAGCAATTTGAAAAAAAAGTCCAGTGAATGTGATGACTTTTCACAATCGCATGTTACCATTGCTAATGATGCTACAATGCAACAGGTAAGAATTAAATGTGGAAGTTATTATATTCTCAAAGTGCTGAAAATGCTATGTCTTAGTAAACAAACGGTTGATGAATTGAAAATGACTGGTGAGTTGAGTCGCACTTATTTTTATTTTATGTGAAATTGTTATTCACTGTAAAGTTTTCCAGAAATTGGTAATATGCTAGTAATTTAAAATTTATCTTACGAGTTATTTTTGTTTTGTTTTTCCCAGTGCATTCTTTTGTAGAAGTATCTAAATACCTACTAAACCATGGAGTGGATTTTATATTGAGTGAGAGGTTCTGTCGAGACCCACTACAAGCCCACTTCAGTAAGCATCGGCACAGAGGAGGAGGAGCAAATAACCACCCAACAGTTATGGCTTTTGGGTATCAAGAGAATGTCATCAGACTTCAAAAATCTTATCACATGCAGTGCATCACAGGCAATACAGGGAGACACAAGAGAAGGCCCTTACAGCATATAGTAGATGATACTCCTCCTCTTCTCTTCCCAAACAGAAGTATTAGTATTTCTGTTTTTGAAAACAATGTAAAATAGTAAAAAAAACAAGATATACTAATATATTGCTGTTTTTTGTATTTATTGTTAGATGTAAATAAGTTATAAATAAATACAAATTTTAATTAATTTTGCTTTTGTGCTTTCATTGCCATTTTCTTTAAGTTGTAGGGAATGTAATCAGCAAAATATCTGAGTGCCTGCTCTTCCTCAATACTTAGTTCACTTGTGCTTGCTGCTTTAACTGTTTCAGACTGGTAGTCCATGATGTCCCTTCGGGTTCTTGCCAACACTGCAAAGTTAAAAATGCATGTTCTGAACAGTTCATCTATATCTCTGTCACTGGGCCGAAAATCCATAAATACATTAATTATGTCATCTGTGGTTTTTCTGTCTACCCACATATTAAAAAAAGCATGCCAAACCATCTTGTGGTGTAAGGCCTTTGCAACAACAATTTGTTATACACTGCTGGGTCTGGTAAAACCTGAAACGGAAAAACTTAATTATTGCACATGGTAATTGCATTTTTTAAATTACTATATTTTTATTTTAGGATATTAAAATGCTCTTTCTTCATGGATACTAGATGGCTAGTAATAATTCATATTCAGTACATTTGAGTTGAAAAAAAATATTTATTAAGCTTATCTAAAAAAATAATCAGGCCCACAAAAAAATTCTTTGAGCCTATCTTAAAAAAAATTATAACGTGGCTCTATGGAGATTAAACCTGTAATAAAAAAAATGTCTACCTGATCTGCTGTGTTCTTCACTGGACCTTCTTTTCACAGATTGAATATTGCCAGTTTGCTAGTGTTCAGGAACTGAAAACAATGTAATATAACCATGAAGTATACAGATTACCATAGATAGAAACTAAAACTTATAAATAAATATATTCATAATAAATCATTCATATTTTCATATTCGTCAAGACATCGTGAGGATTTTCGGTCAACAATACTCATTCACACTTTCACAAGAGGCGACAAGTTGGTAGTGATGTGGACTTCATGTTATCGTGTCTGCTCAGTTTGATTCATACACGGCGAGTCTGCCGACCCAAATAAAAAGCAATAGGCTCTTTTTCGTATAATTATTGTACTCAAATTTATTGCGATATTGTCACAGGAGCGCCGTGAAACGGAAGTACATGCAATCTCAGACAACTAATAATCGTTGGAGATGCAACCAGCTGCCTGATGTAACTGTGCTAAAAATATGAAAAAAAATTCGAACAACATTTAGACCAAACATTTACTAATTCCCCTCGATCATACAGCAATAGTAACGGACATACCTTTGACGTTTGTATCATGAACATTTTTCATGTGCCCCTTGAAGCCACTTAAACTTTTGTACTGCTTGTCGCAAGTCGGGCAGACGTAGACGAAATTTCTCCGTTTAGCAGATTCGCGTACATGTACTTTCATATCGTCTGGAACATCGGCAGCATTAGAGGGGAAAAAGTCTTCCTGTCCCATCACAAAATCCCATTCGATATCTTCGTCCTCGAAGCCAACAAAATCATTTCCGTACTTCCACGACATGCTGCTCAAAAATCGACTTCCAATGTTTTGATTCTGGTTCTGAAAACTTCTGCGCAACCGCACAATTTTTTTTCGCAAAGCATGTCGGGTAAATCATTAATGGTAATGATATGCGGGTCAACTTGAAGATGACCCCTGACAAGTTGCGTCAACTGCGGATTACGTATAGGTGTCAATGGTTTATTTACCCGCTACGCGCAATAGGACAATAGGACAGCGGCCGTTTCGAGACCGGTGATAGAGGGACTGTGTTTTGTGTATGCCAAGTACATGACCCCACAGGATGCATGCCAGCAAACATCACACCGACCCGATTAACATCTATTGTCCAAGGTGTTAACTGCCGATGTTTTTAATCATACCGACAAATTGCGTTTCTTTTATTATAAAAACACCGACAAAGATTACACTGCTATTGAAGGTGTACAAAGGCCACGGATAATCGAACTATGCTTCGTATTTATTAACCACGGGGAAATCCATTTTTTGTATTTGATTGACTAATCGGTCTTTAAGGTACAGACTACATTGTGTTAGGGCTGTGCTACATTCTGCAGAGGTAGTCCTGAGTACAGTCCTGTAGGTTGGCCTTCTTCCGCTGATCATTCGGTCCCGGAAGAACCTACAGGACTGTCACTACTCAGGGCTACTGCAGAGGTTGACATGAAAGAGATTATGTATTTCACGGCTGGTGTCAGATGCACAGGCACTCGGAACGTTTCTTGGATAATAACAATGACCTTAATTCGAGTTGGTATACTTTATAGTTAGTCGTCGGTTAGCCCTGCGTACAGTGCTGTGTGTACGGGGACGCGTTCGGTTGATAGATGTCCCTATCAACCGAACGCGTCCCTGTACACACAGCACTGTACGCAGGGCTTGTCGTCGGTACACTCGCCTACCACTCACATGTGGTCAGATGTTACACTATTAAACACACTCACCACTGATAGGAAGTATGGAACGTCTGGCGTCCTGTCCCCAAAACTAAAGTAGTCAATGTCGAAATTGATCAAAATTCGAGTGTCAACGTTGACGCCGTTGACCCAGAAATCTCAATCACGTTATCTCCGGATCAACTTCGACCGAATCTGGCATCGCGGCGATTTCAGTACAACATCGGCATTACTTCACAGTTGCATTTTAAAAAGAAACAGCTGATTTAGACCCTTCGGCCTTCACTGACAATTCAAAATAAGGCTGCGCAGTAAAGGTCACAGGGATACTGTGTAGCAAAGTTATAATTTATTCATGTTCTATTCATATTTAAATTAACCGTCTGTTGCTTACGCAATCCAGGGAAACACAGTCATGCTTTTTGAAAAGTGTCAGGTTTTCCGTAATTTACGCAGTTTTTTTTTTTGCATTCTAAAATTATTTTGTCGATTTCATAATTAAAATCGATATAAAACCTAAAAACACGAGCAAAAATGAAAATTACAAAACGAAATAAATTTTCTTTTAAAAACACTATTTTTGAAATGAATTTATATTTCAAAACTTTATAATAGATTTACATCTGCAATTTAACTTTACTTTGAAAAATGCATTTAAAATTGCATTTAAGGTAGCGAGACTATTATTTGTGTTGAAAATTACGATTTTCACATTTATTTATTAATTGATGAAATGCACTATAAACTTTCATATGATAAAGTCAACATAACATAGAATGTCATGTAAGTTGGTTAAAATGTATATTTTCTGAAGGGAAGCAAGGCAGCCTCAGTAGTGTTTTCCAAAATCAACAATACAGGTTTAATCTGTGTGCCTATAAGTTTCAAAGATAAACTCAAGACAAAGCAATGTTAGGATGTGTTATCAGTAGCTATCTGACACACAATGAGTGTTTCCAAACATTCCAGTGGTTTGTCTCCGCACCTGTTTGTTTCACAGATTAGTCATTTGCATATGAATGTGTCAGACACAAGGTCACACAGCCACTGAAAAAAAATCATTGATTTTGGTGTTTTCATATGCCGAATTTATTCAATTATAGCTATCCCATTCCTTTATTTTTTTGGTTTTTAATAGCCTTACACACTTGGATGCCCCTACACATGGTAAAACAGACCTTGATGGGAAAACAAATTGATTGTGCCGATAAACAAGCTTGAAAATATTTGCTGTTACTTCATTGACGTTTTCTAGGAGTTTATGTTTTTCAAAATACAAGGTCTTTAACAAAAAATAACGTATACTTATTGTCGTCGGATTAACACCAAATTTTCACAGCTTTAAGGTGACAATGAGAGGAACTTGAATGTGTCCCGACAAACTATTTCATCGATTATTTACCAACGAGTTGTGGTTTGAGTTGGGGGCAATGTGACTAAAACAGTAATTGAAATTCAGCACACTATTTTTTTAAAACGCGTTGCTTGAATAAAACTGACTAGACACATTCAATTTACCAGACTATTGAACAACTAGGAAAAGTGAAAAAAATACTTCTTATCGCCAGCGTAAATGCGTAATTATTTTTTTTTTACAGAAAAAGTAATTTTTCACCTTTGATTGAGTAACGCGTCGTAGAATGCAGATACGGGCATGCAAAATACACTTGTGAAAAGCTTGAAATCTGGCGATTCTAAAAATATATACTTTCCCGGGTCTATTTGTAGTCATTTACTAGTAGTCACAATTAGAAGATGAAAACAAGTATGCAAATAATAGTCTCGCTACCTTAAGTTCATTATTGGTTATTCGCTCTTAATTTTCAAAATGGTTTGACGTTTGCGCCCTTGAATCTGAAAGTGAATGTAGATAGAACAAACTACAAAATAAATGCAACAGTTTGGGAGTATATGCATATATACAGTATCTTGTTCATATGTTGGTGTTTCTTAAAATAAAATATGACAAAAGCTAGGTTACCGACAAATATTTAACAAAATATTGTTTATTTCGCGGCAACCGGCTTTCGTCATTGATACGCTCTCATAATATTTAATTTTATTGGAAAAATATCAAAAAATAAACGAGAGACTGTATTAGTTTAAAAAATGTGTGACCACTGGATCGCTGATTGCCTCCACCCTTATCTATGTTTTACATCAGATACCTGCCCCCCCCCCCCCGAATACAGGCTAGACGTGTGGTAGATTCCAGCCTATATCCCTTCATTACCAAACGCTTCAGCGTGGTATTAAGAGTTTGTTTTCAGGGGTGGGTGATACCAAGGTGGGAAATGGATGCACATATGGGGTTAATTCCTTGAATTGCAATATAGAGGGTTCAGGCTGAAATACAATATATAGTGTTTTCATGTTTCGTCTGATATTTCTGTGGTATTCTGCTGCTGTAAGTAATGCACGATTTGTTCCGAAATTCAGTATATTGTATGTATTCCAGGGTTATTCGTTTTTTGCTGAAAACACCCCTATTTTTTAGTGGCAGAGTTTGAATAGTCTCACTCCCACTGGGAAATCTGCATTGTTGCTTGAATGTGAGTTAATTAAACACATTTTCCAGACCGGCGAAAGAGTATGCAACAGCCGATATTAACAGCCTGTCACGTGATTTTAGTCTGAATGTCAACATGAAGAGGCTAGTCCATTTTACGCAGGAGTAATTGGGAGTAGAATATGTGAGGGATAGTATCAACAGAGATGTGTATAGTGAAAAGTAATATCTATCCTTCATTTACATCTCTGAGCATTTCTGTTTTAGTATATTGGTTTGAAAATGTTGAACTTGCATGATTTGCAATGTGTTTTTTTTAATGGGACTCCCCTATTGATCGAATCCCGGGTTTGAACGAGAACGGCACACCACGTGATTCGTTTGAATACAATGCTGATGGCAAACATGCCGTGTTACTGCGGTACTCCACTGACGGGATGACTTACTGCATGCTACAACTTCGCTTGTGATGTTGCTTGTTAGCCATGGATTACATGAATCTTGATTACCAGTCAAATGTTGCTCATTTGACGTTGGTAATCTTTATTTGGAACTGAGTAACTTCCTGGTACTTCGTACTATGATAAAAATCAGTCAACATACATCAAGTTCTCTCAATCGTAGTATTCCATGTGATGTACACCTAATATGCCAAAAATGTTGCTGAACGATTTGAACTGAATAAAAATAGCAGACGAAAATTTGTTTACAAAATAAAAATACTTCGGTTGCCAATGAAAACCGGTAAAAAACAAGCAATATGTTTTCGGCTGTTATCATGGAAGGGACATGAACGTGAAGCTAACGTCTGTTTATAACTAAAACCGGGCACCTTATACGAGGTTTGCAAAATAACATGGCAGTCATTAGAAGTCACTTTATTTTATTGTTAGGACGTATTCAGCCGTTAAATGTATAATTTCCAATCGTTTTGCGATAGTATTTTCTAGATTGGAAGCAGCATTTACATTTTATTCAAAGTTCAAAGCTGCGTTGGGATTCCGTTGACAGTGGTAACAATGTCGGCGCCGGTGATCTCTTACCAGTGCGCAACGTAGCCAAAATAAAAGGCATGATCATTTGGGCACTGCTATTACAAGACTTTGGCTGTTGCCATGGTAGCGGTGGGTCAGGATTGTTTTTCCAATTAGTGATGGTACGACCTGCCTGTCAAGTATGAACCGTGACAAAATCAGCCAAGCCAAAAAAAAAATCACAGAAGAGTTAAAAAGCCATTCCTTCTGAACAGTTACTCTAACTTCGGGGTCAACTTTCTCATTAATGAAAAAAGATATCAAAAATTCAAATAGTAACTTTTTGCCCACACTCCAGCCGAGTACAATGAGCTATGTCTGAGATGTTGTATCACAGGGAGTTGGACAAACTTGTGTATTTTAATAAATTATTGAATAATAAAATGTTATATAACTTTTCTTTTACCCCCCTCCCCTTCCTGGTATCTATTTCAAGTATTTTTGTCAGGTTCAAATCGTTCACCAGCATTTTTGGCATGTTAGATGTACATCACATAGAATACTAGGATTGGGAGAACTTAATGTTTGTTGACCACCTGGAATCTGAGTTTTATAAATCTTGAAGGGCTCTCGGAAGATCCACCCGCTGCCTGGACCCGCAGTAAAATCTCCGATTAATATGGAGCCGCAACCATCAACATCGATATACCATGAGGTTTCTGCTGGCGACGTTGCGGCGTTACTCAGTTCCAAATAAAGATTACCAACGCCAAATTAGCAAAATTTAACCGGTAACCAAGACTCAGTCTATCCACGACAAGCAAGCAACATCACAAACGAGGTTGTAGTGTGCAGCTCACGAGTCAGCGACGACCGATTTCAACGAAAGTCATTCCGTCAGTGGAGTACCGCAGTTGCACGGCATGTTTGCCAATGCACAGATCTGTGGAGGAACTTTTAACTTCAACATCAACCGTGTATCGTAGTCGCCCAGTTTAAGTTCTGGTTCTGTCGTGGTCCCAACTAAAGGGCGACAGTCGTCGTGTCGCGTCCTGTTCGATATGGGACTCACAGCGACGTATACAACGCGTGTAAAATACATTGTTTATTTACATGGAATTCGAACACGCGCTGTGCTACGACCACCGCGCTTAAACATCGACGAGTTATTTATTCGGACAATGACTTAAATTAGACGTCTGATTATTTTATTTTCACACGTACAGCGACACGCGTTCTACACTGACAAGCGTTGCTAGGTCGCAGCACTGTCTTGGAGCATATTAATGGGCAATTGGGTTCCCCGATCTAAATTTCTATCCCGGTTTGTTGCACGTTCTTTTTTTAATATGAAATAATCAAATATGGGACATGTGTATAATAACAGAACCCCATACCCTCCCCGTGGCTTCGCTCGTGAAAGTCCGGCAGCAGGATACACCGCATCACTCGTGAAAATAACTTCCATACGCAATGAAAGCCACGGGGAGGGTATCTGTCATAATACTTCATTATCACTGAAAACATTTTTCCCCTGAAATAAATTCCAGTGAATATGCCATTTCCCTCATACTATATTGAGACACAGCGCAGTGAAAATTAGATTCACATGTAATGCTTGAAAACATGTCAGCAAAAATAAATTAAGTGAAATTCTACGTGACTTCATAATAGTTGGAAATGAACACATTACACCCGACCCTACCACTCCATATACAATGTAAACTACACCCCAAAACATCCTTTCACCCACAGTTACTACCGTGTTTCACCAGTGTATTCTATTTGACGTCAGGAGAAATTGAAATAAACAAATTAATTATAATTTCAGCCTCTAGTTGACCACTGATTAAATAAACTACCTCGTCTTTATGTCAACTTGCAGTTATTCGTTGCCTACATCAGTGACTTCAAAATATATGTTTCAATCCCAGGAATTTCACTCGCTGTTAATTGCATGGGAGTGGCAGTCTTTAATGAATTTCTATTGTCATGTCAATTGCTTGCGATTACTCGAACATTAAGCTGTAACCACATACCGCCTAGGTGCTGTAATTAAATCCTGGTGTAAGCACCATATGAACTATGAACAATGCATGTGAAGCCAGCTGTGGGGTATATTCAATCCTATAGATTTCTCATTGTTTGGTAACTATTTGCTGCAAATGCAACAAAAATCAATATAAAAAATATTACCCACACAGTATTCTACAGGTTACTTGTACAGACTAGAAGTGGTTCTGTGCTGGACATTTAGTCGCCATTCACGTTCCACGTCATGCTTGTCCACTCAAACGTTATCATGCATTTAAACATTGCGTTTTAGCGTGTGTTGTTATCGTCGCTTGGGACTCAATTCCCGCGCGTGCGCATGTGACGACCTTCCCGCTTTAAAGCCTCGTCATGATAGGTAAATTATCATAAAACAGAACCGATATAAGGGACGAGGTGCATGCAAACCAACTTGAAGCTAAAACAATCGTATGCTTAGGTGCAGTGAATATATTAAGACGTACTTTGTATTGACAAGAAAGTGTCAGAGTGGGTAAAATTAATTGGAAATGTAGACATCGGACTAATTTTATGGCGTAAAAACCGACCCCATACTGTTTTCTTTCCTTGTCGCTGAGAATTATTTTCTACAAATGTGGTATTATTTTTACTGACACCATCAATGTGCAGCATATTAATAAATAATAACCATGGCTTTAGTAAAAGACTACGGGTGGCACATCGCTTATTTACAACCGTGTTATTTATCTACTAAAGATGGCGTGATGTCTTTACTCAAATTACAACACGTTATAGTTGTAATTTTGAAGCGCCGATTTCGAAAATGCATGCTAACAATGTTTTCTAAAAAACTACCTATTTTTCGCAAAACAAAAATCCAGACAGTTACCCTAGATTAGCAGTAAACAGCCTGTAAATGTCGAAATAACTGAAATTTAAGAATCAGAACAATGTGTTTCTTCATTTCTTATGCGACGATACTTTTAAACATCATAATAATATTTAGTGTGTATTTATGACGTTTTCATTATTGCCTTTTTCTTGACGTCTTGCCGTAAACCACCAGTCTGAAAACTACTCCCCGAAGCATTTGAATACGTTTTCTTGGCATGGTATGACAAGCATTAGTACAAAAGTGAAAAAAAAAAACTCGTATTGCTGAGGATAAACTAGTTTTGTTGAAAACCGTCAATAAAATTGCGATGTTTTGTAAATACAGTATAAAAGTACGACCACTTGACTATCATCGAGAAAACCTGGTAATTTTATATCAAAATTGGACAAAAAATGCAAATCTAGCAGTATGAGCTGAAAATAATTTCCCCAAAACGCATTTAATTTTCGTACATAGCAACAACACGATTTGCAACAAATACAAAACTACCCTGAACGTCCTGGGTAATCAGAAGAAACAGAACGTTGGCACCGGTGACAGCCAGCAGACTGAGTCTAACCTTCGAGTCGTTCACTGCATGTCTTTTAACAATAACGTTTCCTTGGTGGGGGGATGTGTAACTGTGTTGAGGGACTGTATTTTAACCATGTAGTTCCAGGGTTTTAATTGACTGACTGGTGGCCAGTTTTTTCCAAGAAACATTAATCCTAAATGCTGATCAACTGATTGGCGGTAGAATTATTTGTACCAGTAACATCGTTCAGTCTTATTACGCAATCTGACCAATGTGTCGCACTCAACATGCTTCGTGACCAAACATAATATGTAATGTAATCAACTTTATTATTGTGAGCTACCCTGAACTCTGACCTTACACAGTCATATAATGGAATGTAAATAACACATGTTCACCTAACCATTGTTTGGATGATTTACCCGCAATTAAAAAAAACATCACCATATGTAGCATATACGCTAATAAAAACGTATACTAGTAACAGAATTTTATACACTCACACAGATAACGTATGACATTAAATGTGGAAGTTAGCTATGGAACTGACGGAACGTGGGCACATCGCTACCATAACACTATCGCGTAGTTGTCACTAAATGATCAGGCCATCAGCTCTATTAGGGGCATACCAACGAGTTTTAAGCAGCGGACGTAAAGCCTGCTTAACTTGATTTGTGTCATGCTGCTCCATATCTTGAATGTATACACAGGCCAAAAAAAAATTGTTCTTACCTTCGGCGTAGGCATCAGGCTTGTTTCAGCTGTCGTGTCACGGAAAAAGTGGGCCTCACCGCATCGGCCTTCAGGTACTACACGAACTTTGCTCAGTGTCAATTCTCAACTGCCCCTGGAATTGGGGCCCCGTAAATAATATTAGGGGTCGACCAATTGAAATACTGATGGTGGCCGGAAGTTTGTTGAAAAAAAGATTATTTATTTATTTATTCAACACTAAAACAAACTACAGTGAGTTGTTCTATTGTCATATAACAATAAAATAAAGGTAACATAAAATAAAATAGAATAAGATAAAATAAACTACTTAAAGTGTAAATTGCAAGTACATGTGCATGTTTTAATTTGACAATAAATCGGCTCCAGACATTATTCCATGATTTTATTTTTATTTTCCACCTTATATACGGTCCTACATTACGCAAATATGTGTCTCATAAAGACATAATTTGTCAACACGTATTTGTAAACATGGCTTCGGGAAACTTCGGAATTATGACGTCATAAGGAGAACTCCCCGGTGTTCAATGTTGCATGTTGTCTGCTAGGTTTAATTTCATAGAACTAGCCTTCAAAAATATTGGTAGACTATGGTAAAAAGGTGCGTCGTATATGGCTGCAATGCCACCCATAAGGATGGCGTGTCGCTTCATAATTTCCCAAAATTTGGAAGATTTCGTCGGCAATGGGTGAAATTTGTGAGAACAAAAAGAGCAGACTGGGACCGCGTAGACCCTGGCGAGTCGGCGGTGGTTTGCGCCAAACATTTTACCACGGATTGTTTTCGGGACAGCTCTTTGAAAACTTCGTTAGGGTTTTCAAGTGGGTGAGTTTATTTTATTATTTTCTCATTTATGCATTTGTGTATTTCTATGCTAATCTGAGCCTCGTACGTAGCACAGCACTGCCTCAGGCACTGGGAGTGGTGACGATATGCCGTGATGCCGGCACTTCGACCGTGACGGTTGTTGTATGCCCGCTGATAATAATCTAGACCGTATCTATTTTTGTGTCCGTCGCCGTAGTCGACAAGTGAAGTTGATTTTATCCTATACTTATAGCTTTATGGCGTCTTTAGTTGTAATGTGTTTTATTTCTGTGTTTGTCTAATTCTTTGTAATATCGCAAAATGATGTATTTGCCGATTTCAGTTAATAGAAGGATTAAGACTAGTTCTAGATCATTTCTAATCTGGATCTGGCTTTTGCTTGCAAATGTTTACTACTTGCTCGTTACCTTTTCATTGAATAATTGACTACAGAAAACAAATACTGCAAGAAATCATCTAAATTTTAATTCAATTATATATTATGCATTATTATAATTTGATTAATATTGATGACCCATGTAGACTGCATTTTCTTCAGGACCTGGTGGTGGAAAATGAGCACGAATGCAACTAACAGCACAAGCAGGAAGAACTACACGGACACTTTTTCCTAAAAAACCCCAACACCATCTTGCAAGCTGACGATAGGCAGTATGTCGATATCTCTCATGGTCAGGACCATAAAATGGGGTGTCATATTGCTGCCTGTATTGAAACCAGGCAGTTTGTAGCACAAATTTGTTCAAACTAACACATTGGAAGCCTGAATGTTGCGTGATGCATTGCAATCTTTCTTCTAAACCGAATTCAAACACTGCTTCTAAACACTTGGCATCAACAACAGTTACCTCCCTACAGCATACACATTCTCTTACTGTAGGCAATATTTGGCATCGTCCACCACATTTACACCTAAATAAAAACACATTTTGTCTTAATTCAATGTTTATTACAGTTCGTTCGTTTGTTGATTTTTAACAGTTGACAAAATGAACGATTCAATTTCAAATAAAATTCATGATTTCGAGGCACATGAATAGTGAACAATGTTTTAGAAGCGATAAATACTAAAATAGCATAGCTCTGAGATCGTAGCATTTGGTTTCACTACAAGGCATCTCAACGTTCAGTTTAATTTTCGTAAATGAAAACGTTATGTGGTCAGCTAGTTGTGGCGATCTAAGAAAAAAGGCACCAAGCCATATCTGCGATAAAAACTTGATAATCAATTTTGATTAATCTAGAAATCAAAGCATGCGGTGGAATTCACCGGTTTCGTTACGTACCAATCTAAATTATCGAGTCGAGTACTCGAGGTTTCTTCGACGTGTTGGGCACTACGATCGTCCCGAACGTTGACTTCTGCCAGCGGCTCATACATGTACGGCCTAATGATCGTAGACGTATCAAACAAAGTTAACGAATTATCTGAAATGTCGGCAGCAGCGCTGCTTACATCTGAATGTTCCGCCATGTTTCAACTAGAGAACTTCTCCTTGTGACGTCACGACGCGTTGAAAGTTCGATGACCTAGTCTTGAAACGCGTTCGGAATTCTTCGGAAAATACTCACAAAGAGCCGGTTTTCGGCAATATCTCGAAGGTAATTTCTTTCCGAATGTCATATAAACTTAAGGAAAAAACGTCTCTGCTTATAATGTATATTTTTTCTGTAAATTTTATTTGTATACAGGCACTTGCAATTTACACTTTAACACTAAAATACAGTAAAGTTAATTAACTACACAGAATGCTAAATAAAGCTAAATGATATTACAAACACGCAAGCAAAACACGATGGGGGGGGGGGAATTGCAGCAAAATACAAGATACATGTACCGTAAAAAAATATGATTTAAAATGTTTGACTCATTATTTTTGTTTCTGCTGTAGCGCCCTTAGCTGAAACATTTATGTGCGTATCTAGCCGTGTATCGCTGTCTCAGATCACTAGAATCCCATAGATGACAATACCAATGACTAGGATTTACTGCTGACCGCTGACTAGCAGATGGTTTTGTAAAGTCCTTGAGGTGGACACATATGTGTGTTCGTGTCAAAGTGAAGCCATTACAATAATTTAACCTTCAAAGTGAAGCCATTACAATAATTTAACCTTCAAAGTGAAGCCATTACAATAATATAACCTTCATAACTCTATGTGTGACGCCAATTCAATTAAATATTAATGTAAATTATGTGCCATAATTTACATCAATAGTGATTGATTATTATGTAATTTATTCACTTTGAAGGTTAATTAATGCTGTAAATCAGTATACAAACATATCAAAAAGCACCAAAACGTTGCCATTTATTTCGGTGGTTTTGGCTTTCATGGAGACGAAAATCTGCGTCGTACGTGGGTATATACTTATTGTGGTGTACTGTCCCTGTTTCCTGTTCTGGCTTTTGCCACGGGGTATACGCGAAGTTCCATATGTTCCGTCTCCGAAATGAACAAACAACCAATCGGGAAAAACACATCAATAAAAATAAACGCGGCCTAATATGCAGGAATATTACATTTTCCACGAAAGGTATTGTGAAATAAACGCAATGGGAATTACTGTTGTCAGTTTCTTATTTAAAGCGGGAGGGTCGTCATCTGCGCACGCGCGGGAATTGAGTCCCAAGCGATGATAACAATACATGCTAAATCGCAAAGGCTCATGGGTAGACGCTTGTTTGTAAACAATGACACGCTACGGCCATCTGACGCATGCGCAGGTGACGACTCCCCCACTTTAACTAGGAGTTTTTTTTGTTTCTTTTTGTTATTACGCTGTGTACGTGATTGCTGGAACTCACTAGCGTAGCCACAGCCACAATAAACAAATGCCCAGGCAACTGAATTTGACCTCGGTCTGTATTATTGTAGCACGTACAAACTCCACTAAAATTATTCAGTTCAATGTAAACGAAGCCAATGAGAAATCATATTACTTTGGTACGCATTTACCTACCGGGTAGTAGTAGCATCCGTTCTGCATATAACATTAACGCATGCGCAGCGATTGTTATTCCACTTATCAAAACAGTATACACACATGCGTATTTATTTAGACAACATCATCTAACGAATATTCAGCTGCGAGCCTATTCTGTTTATGATAAATTATAATGCAATATACTGTAAAATACTTAATTTTAGCTTGAATTAATTTTCGCTGAAAAAGATTTTTGGGTGTTTTGTATGGAATTTATTTTCACTGATTTTTGACTGTGTTGAATGAAAAATATAGGAAACAAAGGTATATTCGCTGGATTTTATTTTCACTGAATCATTCCTTCAGCGAAAATAAATTCCAAGCGAAAATAAAGTATTTTACAGTATTCAAAAAAACACGTAATCAAACAACAGTAATACAAGTTACATGATCCCATCTCTTTGTGTTTCTGATAGCACAGTGAATGAATGATATACCTGCGACTGAGTCACAATAGGATAACAGTGGTATTTATGGAGTGTACAGTTTACACTCGACGGCAGATATCGGCATGTCGCGCAATAAGTTATCGACAATGGATTGTTCTTGTTGACATGCCTTAGAGGCTGTTATTGTAATTCATCAGCTCCTGAGAGCGAGGTTATTTGTAGTTATGTTGTCGATCGTCACTGTGTCTGCGGAAGTACCATGGGAGATTGCATGATGGGAGTGAAAAGTCTTTTGATCTGTAAAATAATTTTAGAAAAGTGAAAACTAAAGTTTTAAATATTAAATATCATGAAATGTGAATGTAATAATGAAAGGAAATTGAACTGGTTATGAAAGGGCAGTAAATTTAGCCAGAATATAAGGTCATAATCCGGGGTCAAAATACGTCACAATACATCCATCAAGGCGGTTGCAAAGTGTCAACAACTGTGGATGAGGTAAACTACTTCGTTTGCAGTTTGAGTGAATGGCCGGGGAGAAAAATTCATGCAAATTCTGTGCTTCAGTAACAGTATTTGCTACTTTTTTGTGCAATGGAAATTAATACAAGAAATGCTGCCAAAAGACATGTCCTTCTAGTAAACTAAACAACCTTGGGACGTTTATCTTGGGAAATTGAGAAGACGAAAAATCCCTTGGGACAATCGTTGTTAAACAATGGATATGCTTCGCCAGGGTAACAAGGTGATTTTGATTATGTTAAAAAGATGGAAACTGCTACTTTATGGAAGAGCAAATTTCAATGTCACTGGCACAGTAATGACGTTTTTAGAGGGGTGACTCGCTAGAAGTATTCGCCGTGACTCCGGACTTTTCATTCGGGTTTATAAAACACTTACTTGTTATTATCACGAAGGTTTAATGTATTGTTTGTATTTGTACAATGTGAATGTGGGGTTTATTGTCAAAATATATACAGGTGCTTGTATGTCTATTGAAACTATACAAAATTCGACCAATGCACATCTGTTTCATGTGTTAAAAGAACGTTGCGATATTCTTATGGAATTCTTAAATCTTGGTATCATTCCCAACTGTCACCAAACTGTACGTTTTGACGACTCGTATGTACTTCTGGGAATTGTAATAATTTTCTGGAAACTGTACAGCAAATCACATATTTTCCTTATTAATTGTTCATAGTTTTTCAAAATTTCAGTTTTATTGTTTATAATTATTTACAGTAATAACATATTTTTCCGATTGTGTGCATGGCAGCTTTGCCCACACACAATAAGACAGGATGATATGTACGGATATGTTTGAGTATGTTTCATGGATTAATAGGCCACTCCTTTGCTTCAATTCCAACTAAACCTCTGGAAATATCACTTGCTGTTTATCATCCATATTTTGATATCCCACAATGTGTCGATTGCGTATCTGGAAATTCTAACTACTATTTCGCAAAATTTGACCAGCCTTGCTTCTACCAGTCATTTAAGTCAACTCCCATATTGTCCTTCACAGTGAATGTTAATGCAGATATATTGTAAATTACACAGAGGTAACATTATAATACATTTTATTTCACATTCCCCTGTATTACATAACAATCTTTCAGCTGAGGCAGTTATGGTTCTACAACCATCACCAGTTCTCTTGTATATTATATATCTACAACATATGTTGATAAACACGATAGCGTTCCTCGGTGGCATGTCATTCCTCAGCTCCTGAGAGCAAGGTTATTTGTAGATATGCTGGCGATCGCCTCTGTGTTTCCGGAACTACTATGGGGGATTGCATGATGGGAGTGGAAAGTCTTTAGATCAGTAAAATAATTTTAGAAAAGTAAAAACTAGAGTGACTGTGAAATGAAGGTTGGTTTTAAATATTAAATATGGTGGAATCTGGATGAAATAATGAAAGGAAACTGAAGAGGTATGAAAGGGCAGTAAATGTAGCCAGAATGCAAGGTCAGAATCCGGGGTCAAAATACGTCACAATACATGTACATCCATCACGGCGTTTGCAAAGTGTCAACAACTATGGATGAGGTAAACTACTTCGTTTGCAGTTTGAATGAATGGCCGGGGAGAAAAAATCATGCAAATTCTGTGCTTCAGTAACAGTATTTGCTACTTTTTTGTGCAATGGAAATTAATACAAGAAATGCTGCAAAAGACATGTCCTTCTAGTAAACTAAACAACCTTGGGACGTTTATCTTGGGAAATTGAGAAGACGAAAAATCCCTTGGGACAATCGTTGTTAAACAATGGATATGCTTCGACAGGGTAACAAGGTGATTTTGATTATTTTAAAAAGATGGAAACTGCTGCTTTATGGAAGAGCAAATTTCAATGTCACTGGCACAGTAATGACGTTTTTAGAGGGGTGACTCGCTAGAAGTATTCGCCGTGACTCCGGACTTTTCATTCGGGTTTATAAAACACTTACTTGTTATTATCACGAAGGTTTAATGTATTGTTTGTATTTGCACAATGTGAATGTGGGGTTTATTGTCAAAATATATACAGGTGCTTGTATGTCTATTGAAACTATACAAAATTCGACTAATGCACATCTGTTTCATGTGTTAAAAGAACGTTGCGATATTCTCATGGAATTCTTAAATCTTGGTATCATTCCCAACTGTCACCAAACTGTACGTTTTGACGATTCGTATGTACTTCTGGGAATTGTAATAATTTTCTGGAAACTGTACAGCAAATCACATATTTTCCTTATTAATTGTTCATAGTTTTTCAAAATTTTAGTTTTTATTGTTTATAATTATTTACAGTAATAACATATTTTTCCGATTGTGTGCATGGCAGCTTTGCCCACACACAATAAGACAGGATGATATGTACGGATATGTGTGAGTATGTTTCATGGATTAATAGGCCACTCCTTTGCTTCAATTCCAACCAACGAAATCTCTGGAAATATCACTTGCTGTTTATCATCCATATTTTGATATCCCACAATGTGTCGATTGCGTATCTGGAAATTCTAACTACTATTTCGCAAAATTTGACCAGCCTTGCTTCTACCAGTCATTTAAGTCAACTCCCATATTGTCCTTCACAGTGAATGTTAATGCAGATATATTGTAAATTACACAGAGGTAACATTATAATACATTTCCCTTCACATTCCCCTGTATTACATAACAATCTTTCAGCTGAGGCAGTTATGGTTCTACAACCATCACCAGTTCTCTTGTATGTTATATATCTACAACATATGTTGATAAACACAATAGCGTTTCTGGGTGACATGTTATATATAATATTATAAGTCTGCTATGACGACCTCTCTGGCGATCTTTTACGAGACGGGCCGCGGCGCCTTACACATGCTCAAGTCGAGGGAATCTCTTCAATTTGAACGATTAATGCGCCAATTAATGATACCGTGACATTGCTGTAAAAAGTTACGCTGGCACTAGGCGTGAGTGCCGCCCTCGACGTCCGAAATACATCAGACCCCACTGTGTTGAGAAGGGTTATGCGCACGCCACATTGGGTCGTATCTGGGAGCTCTCAAATAAGACCTCACGAATACGACCTACTTTACATATTACCCATATTGCATTATACAAAATGGCTGGTAGGTTAGTTGTTAGTTTTTTTCGGTTTCTTCGCAGTGTGTACTCGATGTTTTGCGTTTACCAGTAATCGTACGTTTTCCTGACGCAGTATTTGAACCAATATCGCCTCGCGAGATAGCGATTCAGTTTGCATATTTATTCATGTTTATGAACGTAGGATTTATTGACATTTATTGGAATATTTATTGGCATCGGACTGGTTGCGTTGACCCGAATCTTCGACAGCTTGTTAAACGGAAGAATAACAAATAGATTTCCATACTCTTCAGGAGTAAAACAGAGCTGTAACTTAAGCCCAACATTATTTAATCGTTTTTATTCTATAAATGCTCTCCAGACATTTTTGCTATGAACACTTGTGACCCTCCAACCAGTCGGAGCCCAGGAACTTTGATCAACTGTACGCAATCCCTATGAGCGGGGGGGGGGGGGGTTACGGCTGGTATCTAGTTTAAGAAATAAGGGATGAAGGCTCCAGCCAGCTCATATTTTTTAAACTCGAAAAAACAGTCAAACGGAATGAAAAAATAAAATCTAAAAAAAAATACCAGCTTGAAGAATATTGGTTGCTGTTTAAAATTTCAAATTTGATCATAGTTCCTGTGCTCCAACACGGGGGGGGGGGGGGGGCTCCTTTTACCAAAACCACCACCCCATACCACTCCTAGCCCAATTTAATTGCGTATGTCCCTTCTAAGGACGCCTATAGTTATCTAGAGGGGGTATAGGGAAGAAGGCTTATTACTGAAACAAACGTACACTAGTACAAGTTCGTACTAAAACAAACACTCAATTCTGTCTCAAACCTCAAAATAAGCATAGCTCTAAACCTATTTGATAAATTGATAGCACCCATCATTAGCTATGGGTGTGAAGTATGGGGAGAGGAAGTCACTAAAAATAGCGATATTATTGAAACTGTTAACTATTCTTTCTACTGATTACTCCTGAGGGTTAAAAAGAATGCTACTAAGCTTGCAATCTTAGGGGAATTGGGAAGATACCCTCTTGCCATAAAAATTATCACACAAATAATTAAATTCTGGCTCAGATCAAAACTTCCATAGACGCCAAAGTTAATAAAAAGCACCTTTGATGAGGTCAATACAGTAAAAACTAGGTGGACAAGAAATGTTGACAAAATAATCAGTGACAACAATCTTGATAAGGCAATAAAACAACAAATAAAAAAAAAGAAACCACACCAAACCAAGACTATCTCTGCTTTACTGAAAGAAAATTATAAAATAAAATGGAAAGAAGCTCTATTTGCAGACAACAGAGCAAATGGTGGAACAAACAAATTGGAAAATTATAGAACATTCAAAACACAGTTTAAAATGGAAAAATGTTTAATAACAATGAGTAATATTAAACTGAGACACTCCCTATGCCAGTTCAGAATCTCTGATCACAAACTTCATATTGAAACTGGCAGGCATTGCAGAACTCCAAGGAATGAAAGGGTCTGTAAACACTGTGCTAAAAAGCAGATTGAAGATGAGATACATTTCTTTATGGACTGCAGTCTGTACAATACACACAGAATTGAATTATTCAAGTACTGTAAGGAAATTATACAAAATTTTAGGAAGTTAAATGAACTAGAAAAATTCAATGCAATCATGTAATATTGTTCAGGAATAAGAACTGCACAATACATACAAAAATGTATGCAAATGAGATGTGAGCAGCTCCACCAAAATTAAAAATATTCTTTCCACTATAATTATGACTCTAATGTGATTTTAATATGATTTTGTTACCTCTTAATAATATTAGCTAGTGTATTGTATTGTACCGTATAAGTTTATTATGATCTTTTGCGTGTTTGTAATATTATTTAGCTTTATTTAGCATTCTGTGTAGTTGATTAACATTACTGTATCTTAGTGTAGTTTATTTTATTTTATCTTATCTATTTTTATTGTTATATGATCATAGAACAACTCACTGTAGTTCGTTTTAGTGTTGAATAAATAAATTATTTGACAAATTAATTTATTTTTTAATTCAGCTAATCCTTGTTTGAGGTAGTGATGTCTGGGGGCATTGAAGCATGTACTGTTCCAATGTACTATTTAACATCTAGTATGTTAGCTTGTAGCATTTAACTGGTACAATTGTATAAAACCAGTTTAATTCCTCTCCAGGAATTTGACATGTTTCAATAAATGTAAGGTTATCCTGATATTACTTGTTCTAGACCTGAGTGTTTTTGTGTAAATTTTTTTTCTAAGATTGGGGAACACAGCATTAAAGAACTGGGTAATATTCTTTCCACATTAGACGTAAACAAATTTCACTGGCTAACTCAGGTGACTGTGTATTATTGTTGTTGTTAAAACAACACTTCATACCTTTGTAATTTTTAAACATTATTATCTTGGTATAGTAGTGGTTTATACCCCGGTATAAGGAGCAGTATAAATTTGATATCTTAGAACATAACATGTTTCTGTTTTAGCATGTTTGGTCTTATATTGCTTCAGTGATCAAAACATTCAATCCCATTCCTATACACAAGACAGAACCTATATTTCAAAACTGTGATTGGAATAAACATCTTTCATGATGTTGAATAGTTCCTTAAAATAAAAGAAAGACAGTGATTGGTGTGCTTACTACAGGCTAATTACTGCAATGTATTTTACAACAACTTTCTTTTGGTAACCATCAGGTGCTACAATTTCTTTCTCAATAATGATCAATGTATGTTTCTAATTTGTGTTTATTGAAAATCAAATTATTTTACTAATAGATGTCATCTCTATTACTTATAATACATAAAATGTGGCTAATGTTTTTTATCAAATTTACCGCTGCATGTACATAAATCAGATTAAATTATTACCAGTAGCTGATTTGGATGGCTGATAGACAGTATGAACCTAATAAAATGGTCCATGATTTAACAGTAGAATGTATAGTTTACTTTCTCAAACAAGTGAATTTTTAACCTAATGAATATTTCTATTTAGTATCCACTGGAATTCAAACCAGTGAATGTTTTTTAAATACACAGTGCCCTCTATGGGTTGCTTGGAGAAAGATACAAAATAATTTGAACTACCCCCGGTAATTGAAATTGAAGATTGCATAGCAATTGTTAGTTTTATAGAAGTTCAAGAAAGATTAATGTCTGATAATTGTAAATGTAGTTCCACCTTGTTCAAATTCTACCATTTAAAATCATGAAGTGAAGAATATCATTTTTCAGGCATGCCTTAATATATTGTGTGCACCATATTTTTGGAATCAGCTGTCCTGAAAATTCATTTATTTAATATTTTAATCATTCATATTGTGAAAGGTGCAGCATTTGAATATTGCATAATATTGCATATATAAATACAATACTGTATCTTATTGTTCACATTTGTCCAGCCATCCCTTTGTGCTAGGCAGCATTATTCAATTTTTGAGACTAATTGAATCCCACATCCCAAATGCCTGGGTTGAGATTTCTCATGGAAGGAATATTGTTTTGAAATAGAAAAGTGATTGTGTTTACAAATCATTAACGTACCATTGTAGCTATATAAGGGGATTATTAGGTTTGGGCCAATTGATATTTAAGGTAGAGATGCAGTTTATCAGACAGGTATTTTAATTAGTTAATTAGGCAACCAAGATGACCTCCCTTGTCCACATAACTATATATTTTTAGAAAGCTTATTGTATGAATTTTAAAATTTTGTAAGTATTTTTTTTTATGGACATTGTAGTTTGAAATATGCACAAAAATGTTTTTTTTTTGGTCAAAAGTGATTTAAAACAAATTCGCTTCTAAACCATGTCTCTGTTTCCTGTCAAAATTGGTTTACGGGTACATCTGTTTACTATGAAGAAAGTTTTGTCTTGAAAACTGTCTACCTGGGAAGCAGCTCAAATTTCACTAATTCAAGTTTATGCATAAATTAACACCCAGGCTAGTTGTCTGTACGATTGTTGTAACACTGTTCAACCAAAAACAATGCCCCTACGGCGTTTTGAAGATAAACACATTGTCAATCATTTGTGAAAATTTCAAAACAAAAGGTCAAAGCGTAAAGTTTATAAGAGACAATTGCTAATTTGCATATTTTATAGTTAAGTAAAAATATATGCTGATTTACATTGCTATTGGATTTAACACAGTTCCACTAAAAAATGCTCGGCACCATCTAAAAAAAATTGTTATATATATATATATCTGTCAGATTTGTTAAATTCGTGTAAAAATATGGAAATTTAGATTTTAAGTGAATATTTTTGTCATTTTTGATAAAAAATGTTATTTTCGACAACTAGTTCGAAATCGTAAGTCCAAATGCTTTCATATTTCCAGCAATGATACGTTGGATGGTCAGATTTGTTAAACTGGGTTTCAAAATAAGCAAATTTGGATTTTTAGTGAACATTTTTCTCATTTTTGGTAAAAAATGTTATTTTTGACAACTGGTTCAAAACCGTAAGCCCTATTTACAGAGAGCTTTCAACTAAATATAAAACATAATACAGCTTTAAAGTATACTTTGAATATGTAATAGCACAAATGAGTTAAGTAACTGGTATTTTTGATGAAAAATGCGATGATTATTCTGCTTATATCAGGTCCCTTAAATTGCACACATAATAATTTGGACGGTCATTATAAATAGAACATTGATACAGTCATTAGAAACAACTTTTAGATCTTCTCAGCTTATTTCAGAAGCCACCACATATATGGCACAACAATTGATCTTGCATTCAGCAATGTCTTATGTAAAACTGGAGTACATTTGTAATTGACTCTTTTATACCTGATCATAAGATTATTACTGCACAGATTTATTGAACATTTGTTCTTGGGTGTAACAAAACAATTACATATATGTACAACGTATCAGGAAAGATAACATTTCAAAAACATGACCACAATTTTCAAACAAAAACATTTTTTTTTCTCGACTATTTCTCAGGTTTTTGCACATCCATGATTTCTTAAGTTTAGCCTCAATGATGTTTGTCCAATGAAATGCACTATCCTTATAAACACTATAAAAGTTCATAATTGCAACTGCAAGAAACTGCAACTGCAATGTTTTCTAAATGACTGACTATGAATGACAACCACAATGCCACTTCACTGATTCTTGTTCCATGATAATGAAGACAGCGGACCTATTTCGACCGTCAGGTCGCTTGGTTTTCAGTAGATTAATGATTTATTTCACAGCACAAATCATCACTGTGTACATGGTATGCTATCAAATCACATACATGTATGCAATCTATAAACGACAACCATTACAAGTTCTGAATATTAGGGTAACATCCATGTGAAATATAGGAATCTGAGTCTTTGATTTGCACAGAAGATCTGAAGTTTGTGGACTCCTAGTGATACGTCACTCAAAATAGGGAATACTATATAATAGCTTGTGTTGCATGCTCGTTGAATTATGTTTCTTTATTATTTTACCTTTTGATCTTAAAATTTACATTATGTTGTTCCTGATAATAAAATCAACGAAGATCCCATAAATTTGCATGCACAAAGTTTCTTAAAAGTGGGAATAAATATAACCACAGTTTGGCAGTGCCATATTTACAATTAAATAATTGTATTTAATGTATTCATGGTCATTAAAGCGTTGCTGCGCATTCCCTGTAAACAAATGTGTATTTTACACGTATTGTGTATGTCATGAGTTCCATATTGATTAGGACAAGTAGTAGTTTGACCAATCATTTTCATAAACAGATTAAACAGCAAATACAGTGTTTATGTTAGCAACATATTTCTTAAGAACATTTCCCATCATTTCCAATGCTACTACCAGTACTGCAGAATTTACAGTTGATGGAAAATGTTACTGATATTAAAATATACAATCAATACAGTTTTTCTCTATTGGTGCATTAAAATTGTTGTTCTCTATTTCTTTTCTCTAATTTTTTTGGAGTATAAAGAAAACTGGTATTTTTTTTTTACAAAATTGACCATCGCATTAAATGTTTTCAGTTTTCCCCATAGACCACCATGTAAACTGAAAAAGGGTGTATAGTAATGAACCATTTTATTTAGCCATTTCTGAATACAGTCTTGAAAATGTATTGGTCACCCTTAATTTCTGTGCAAATGAATTTATTCACTGATTTCACCTCAAATTTGGTTGTTTTCCAGACTTTTACAAAATTGTTATATAGGCTTGTACATATGACTTACATATGAACATCCATTTGTGATACAGACTTATTTAACATGGACAAACAGTGGCAATTTTAGTGCTAAAAATACATCAAAATTCCCTGTTTTGGCCATTTCAGAAACAGATCTTGGTAATGCATAGACTGATTACATTCAAACTTGGTACAATGAAAACGAATGGGACCTTGATGCACGAGACATGCAGATATAATTAAAAATGGCTTACTGGTGGCCATTTTGTTTTACCAAATACAGTTCCAGGTCTCTATATTGGAAACACTGGAATGGTCAAGTTCAAACTTTATACAAACACCATACAACATGTGCTACTACTTGATTCAAGATTTAGTACTAAAAATGCATTAAACTTATTTAAATTGGCCTTTCTGAACTAATATTGAACCTTGATGCGCGTCCTTTCCTTTTGATTTAACAAATATAATTCTGGTTCCATATCTTGAAAGTACTTGGATAGTTAACCTGAAACTTTAAACATGCACACAACTCGGGATGCATATTTTTTATTCATATTTGTTTTTGATTTGTTTTTTATTTTTAGAATAGTGTGTTTTCTTTTTTTTTTTTTTTTTTAAATTATAGTTTTTAAATTTCTTTTTGTAAGACCCTTTTTATTCTTCCCTGAGGATTTTATGCATCTAATAAATATTATTAAGATGACTGCAGAAGGCCCCATCTTGGATGGATTTTGTTTTTTATGCAATGACTTAAACTTCATAACCAATGAGGACTGTATAACTTGTTAATAGTATTTTTGGGCAGGCAATACAGTAAAACTTGGGTTTTATCTATTTATAGCAGTTTAATTGTACCACAATAAGTCAAAGGTGACATTGTACACTCTTTGCCCCAAAACAATGTTTCTGGCCAAATTATTTTTTCAAAATTGATGCATTTCTTTACTACCATGGCCAACTACAAAAAAAAACATTTGACATGTAATCTTTGAGTGATGTGCATGGTGATCTGAAACATTATTTTGTTTTGTTGAGCTTAAACTATATATAAATCTTAAAAAACATGGCTAAGAAAACAGAAATTCTGTGGAACCACAGATAAATCATCCTTGTATATATCATGTGTGTTTGACATTCTGAGTGCATGCTTTTCTAGTTTGTATGTTACATTAGTATAGGAAAATGCAGAAAGTATTTGGTGTCCCTTGATGCCCTATTTTCACAAGTTCGTACAGAGTCCTGTCAGGAGCACTAGTGCATATAGAGATAGTCACACAGTGTTATAATGAAGACATTGCACACTAGACTTGATTAACCTATTTAACAAGTTTATAATTCCATAGTTTGTAATAAAATGTTGAGATGACGATGACATAAGTATCCACCACATTCCAGTATATTACTTACATGCACTGTAGGCAACTTTAATACAATTATGAGGGTATTAGTGACAACTGATTTTCATGGATGTCAGTTCAAATTTAAATAGCTAATTATTGCTACTGCAGAACTGACACTTGCCATATTAGTCATCTAGAAGGCAGCACATTTACAGTTTTCAATTTTTTTGGAAAATTATCTTTACCTACTTAAGATACTTGATGAAATTTGTGGTGCAAATTTTCACTGGCCCTTTAAATTAGCTGCTCATAATTGTGGATGTACAGTTATTTATATTTTGTGGACACAAATCTCAATTGTCAGTTTTGCGCCTAAAATGTCACACAAATCATATGGACATTCAGAACCAAGTTTATTTAGTATGGAATAACACTGCAACCATTTACAATTATTATAAAACAAATTATGCCAGATTATTTCAGTTTATAATGAAAATATTTTTTTGATAATCATCTTATAAGCTATTTTCATTTGTTAACTTGAGTCTCGAGTCCAGGAAATAATTCCCTTCCCTCGATGGGTTAAATAAAGTGACACTGAAACATTACAATGAAAAGAAATTGTTTCAGATGATATTTAAATGTTTTTCATATTAAAAGTGCTGATAATACCATGAACTAACAAACATTCATTGTCAGCTGGCTACACATGAAGCTCCATGCAATACATAACCCCCAAAATAGCTTACTGCGGAAGCACCCAACACTGTTCTGTACACTGTTCTAATACATTTGGAGTTATTGCTATATACCGGTACTGATAGAAAATTGCGTATTTCTAAAGATGCAATACAGTACAATTGATTAACTCATAACAACCTACTGAAGGAGGTTAAAGGTTACAACAACAACAAAAATTACAGAAAAAAAATTAATCAAATTACAATGGCTAATAGTTTAAAGACAACCAAAAACAGACTAAAAACAGAATAAAAGTTAGTAACGGAAATATATAATAAAGTAAAATAAAACACCAAAAAAAAAACTATAAACTGAATATAAAAACAAAAACCCAATGAATAGGTGTAAAAAAAAATAAAAGAAAAGGTCAATGACTAAGTACCAGGGGTAGGTGCTGCTGTCTAATAGCAAAGCTGTATTTCAGATATTGTGCCAGAGGAATTGCTAAGTTATTATTTGACATTATTTTTATGAATTTATTTTCAGGTGTGATATTAGTAAAGTCAGGAATAATCTTTTCAGCTTCATTGTATAAAACGACCCTCTCTTTACTATATACTGGGCATATTATGAGGAAGTGATGTTCATCTTCAATATTATTTTTATTACACAATTTGCAGATTCTGTCGCTACTTTTGATTCTGTTGTGTCTTTCTTTTTCAATTTCTAAACTGTGATTGCTCAGTCTGAATTTAGTTAGGGTACTTTTCAGTTCTTTATTTTTTAGCTTAATTAAGTAGTTTTCCAAAATGAAGTTTGTTTTAAATTTTTTGTAAGTCCCCAGTTTGTTTTTTGTATTAGTGTTTTGTCTGTTATCATCATTAATTGAGTTAATCCAATGCTTTATAAATACATTTTTTATTTTATCGTATATCCGTGACATTTGTGACGATTTTAGCTCATTATTGTCAATATCTGATAGTGTTGTATTTGTAGATTTAAATACAGTTATTATTATTATGCGTCTTATATCTACTTCGAACAAAAGTAGCCGCTATTCATGATGAGAACTGGAAAACCAACTGTAACTCGGGTAGCTGGTAAACTGACCTAGCTGATGACAAACCACTATCAAAAAAACTTTCGACCCCATGTAGCCACGTACGGCCGTCAGCTATATGAACTGTACTCCGTCTACAAATGTTCATCTGCCGACACGTTATTGGACTTTCCCACCCACGATGACAACCAATAAATCATGTTTGTGACGTCTGGTCTGATTACACCCAGCAGCACAAGCTCTAAATCAGGGAAATATATTGCAGATTTGTATTTGAACAAATAATCGTGCATGGGCATCCTGTCTTCTAAGCTTTGTGAAAGCATAAGGTTTTGAAAGCATTGTGCATATTTACAACTTTCTCGCATTTCACACGTAATGTGCCATATACTGTAAAAGGATCAATTGTTCACCGGGTTTTAATTTGGCTTATTTCGCTGAATGAAAAATGCGCTAAATTAAAACCCAGTGAATATGTAAAATTTAGCATAGAATACATTATCTAAATGACAAAACCGTGAATTTAAAACCCACTTAATATACCTGAAATGGTAAATCAGCGAAATTTAAACCAAGTGAAAATTAGTCATTTTACAGTATGTGTATCGATGTCGCCATGCCAACGTTTCGTTTCGTCCTAGTTGTGATATTTATCTGTAAATGTCAGACCATTGGTCTGAGGTTCATCGCAGACTCTATTTGAAAGGCTGCGGTTGAGGTTTCATGTTGATCCGTCGAAAATGGCAGTTACTTATCACACAACAAAAACTTATTAGTTACGACAATATTTTCTTAACATTTTATGGAAACATTTCGTAGTGTGCATAAACCTTAAAGAAACATAATAGACAAAACAGTAAATTTTAATATTACTTGTTCGTGCTGTTTTGCAGCACTGCGAAGGAAAATGAAAGATTACAACAATTAGCAAATATGGCTGGAAGTTACATTTGCTCCGTTGTGTAGACAGGTTTCAACATTTCATCAGATAATACAATTTATATCCAATCATCTAGAACAAACTTTTCTAGAGAACACACGCGCACAAAGATTTTGTGGTCTCGTATTGGGGGGGGGGGGTCACAGTAATATAAACAAGGATACATTTTGCCGAGATATTCAAATCAGTCGCTATTATGATTTACAGAGGCGGCGGAACGAAATATCCCATGGAGGGGCAAGATCTGCTCATCACCCCTCGCTTACTAGGAGGACCCAGGGGCATACACTTCCTTGAATTTTGAAATCTAGACCCTCTACAACCTAAGCTATTTCCTACATTTTGAGGGGCAAATTGTGCTGACACAAAAGGTTTCAGCTTGATTTTCGAGTGGCGGCATATTTTACATGCCCCTGAAGTGGTTCTCGTTTTTAGAATATTAGAAATAAGTATCGGTCTTATTTCTGATCAAGATAGGTATGAATATCGGTAGTATTTTCCCAATTTGGTGTATTTAGGTAACTGTTTTATTCGAAATAAACAGTGAGGACAGAAATGGTACTTTGGTATAAATATGGGTATAGATTTTGCCACTATCCAGTTATAAAATTGGCCACACTTTTGAGCACTCAGGGGCACTTACCTACCCAGCTATGTATCAACTGCCCCCCCCCCCGCGTGCATGCCCGTGAATGTGGTTATGCAATAGAAAGTAATGTCTACACGTAGGTAGGGTTATTAAAATCGAGAAAACAAAATACGGGTATATTTTTTCCGACATATAAGATAAACGGAAAAGAGGTTACTAATCAATCTTCAAGTTTTACATTTTTGTAATTTCTTCTGTGTATCTCTCCGGCGAACCTACCAGCGAATCTCCGGTAAGGTATACTTAGTAGTACGTGACGTTCAGAATTCCCCCGCCCCTGAATAATCGCGAAGAACAGACTGGCGTGTTAACTGCATAAATATGTATAATTTCCTTCCTGAATACAGAATTTAGTTGATCTAATCGTTAAGGCGTATGATACATTTTGATGTGAGTTAATTTGTAATGAATAGTTCAGCCAAACACTGAATTATATCATGATGGTGGTATGATGAATTATATTTTTTTTCAAAATGATATTTCTGGATTTCATAGAAGTATATTTTCATTTTTTGGCCGGCTAATGTTGGATGTGCAAACCTCATTCGGAAACATGTATATTCGGTGTTTAGAATAAAGATGGGCAAAATGCTAACAGGGCAATCGTTTTTATTGATGTGTTGAAATTACGCCAATAGGGTATGCTTTTGATGTTTTTGTTAATTGAATGTTTTTGTTGTTGTTGTTTTTAAAAAATTGTGTACGTATTTGAAATTTATTTAAAAAGCTGAAGAACCCTTGTATCATCAGAGGGACTGTGCATCATCATAAGAATAGCGGATTTTGCACGGAATAATGTTTACTTTCTCACTTGACTGAACGCTTAAAACCCAGAGTAAAGAATAAACTTTATAAAATAGTCGGATGGTTGAGGTGATCTACTAGTATCACATGAATATGTGTAGTATAGTCAGATGGTTGAGGTGATCTACTAGTATCACATGGATATGTGTAGTGTAGTCAGATGGTTGAGGTGATATACTAGTATCACATGGATATGTGTAGTATAGTCAGATGGTTGAGGTGATCTACTAGTATCACATGTATATGTGTAGTTGTAGTCAGATGGTTGAGGTGATATACTAGTATCACATGGATATGTGTAGTATAGTCAGATGGTTGAGGTGATCTACTAGTATCACATGGATATGTGTAGTATAGTCAGATGGTTGAGGTGATCTACTAGTATCACATGGATATGTGTAGTTGTAGTCAGATGGTTGAGGTGATCTACTAGTATCACATGGATATGTGTAGTGTAGTCAGATGGTTGAGGTGATATACTAGTATCACATGGATATGTGTAGTGTAGTCAGATGGTTGAGGTGATATACTAGTATCACATGTATATGTGTAGTGTAGTCAGATGGTTGAGGTGATCTACTAGTATCACATGGATATGTGTAGTGTAGTCAGATGGTTGAGGTGATATACTAGTGTCACATGTATATGTGTAGTGTAGTCAGATGGTTGAGGTGATATACTAGTATCACATGTATATGTGTAGTTGTAGTCAGATGGTTGAGGTGATCTACTAGTATCACATGGATATGTGTAGTATAGTCAGATGGTTGAGGTGATCTACTAGTATCACATGGATATGTGTAGTGTAGTCAGATGGTTGAGGTGATCTACTAGTATCACATGTATATGTGTAGTTGTAGTCAGATGGTTGAGGTGATCTACTAGTATCACATGGATATGTGTAGTATAGTCAGATGGTTGAGGTGATCTACTAGTATCACATGGATATGTGTAGTGTAGTCAGATGGTTGAGGTGATCTACTAGTATCACATGTATATGTGTAGTTGTAGTCAGATGGTTGAGGTGATCTACTAGTATCACATGGATATGTGTAGTATAGTCAGATGGTTGAGGTGATCTACTAGTATCACATGGATATGTGTAGTGTAGTCAGATGGTTGAGGTGATCTACTAGTATCACATGTATATGTGTAGTTGTAGTCAGATGGTTGAGGTGATCTACTAGTATCACATGGATATGTGTAGTATAGTCAGATGGTTGAGGTGATCTACTAGTATCACATGGATATGTGTAGTGTAGTCAGATGGTTGAGGTGATCTACTAGTATCACATGTATATGTGTAGTTGTAGTCAGATGGTTGAGGTGATCTACTAGTATCACATGGATATGTGTAGTATAGTCAGATGGTTGAGGTGATCTACTAGTATCACATGGATATGTGTAGTATAGTCAGATGGTTGAGGTGATCTACTAGTATCACATGGATATGTGTAGTGTAGTCAGATGGTTGAGGTGATCTACTAGTATCACATGTATATGTGTAGTTGTAGTCAGATGGTTGAGGTGATCTACTAGTATCACATGGATATGTGTAGTATAGTCAGATGGTTGAGGTGATCTACTAGTATCACATGGATATGTGTAGTGTAGTCAGATGGTTGAGGTGATCTACTAGTATCACATGTATATGTGTAGTTGTAGTCAGATGGTTGAGGTGATCTACTAGTATCACATGGATATGTGTAGTATAGTCAGATGGTTGAGGTGATCTACTAGTATCACATGGATATGTGTAGTATAGTCAGATGGTTGAGGTGATCTACTAGTATCACATGGATATGTGTAGTATAGTCAGATGGTTGAGGTGATCTACTAGTATCACATGGATATGTGTAGTTGTAGTCAGATGGTTGAGGTGATCTACTAGTATCACATGGATATGTGTAGTATAGTCAGATGGTTGAGGTGATCTACTAGTATCACATGTATATGTGTAGTTGTAGTCAGATGGTTGAGGTGATCTACTAGTATCACATGGATATGTGTAGTATAGTCAGATGGTTGAGGTGATCTACTAGTATCACATGTATATGTGTAGTTGTAGTCAGATGGTTGAGGTGATCTACTAGTATCACATGGATATGTGTAGTATAGTCAGATGGTTGAGGTGATCTACTAGTATCACATGGATATGTGTAGTGTAGTCAGATGGTTGAGGTGATCTACTAGTATCACATGTATATGTGTAGTTGTAGTCAGATGGTTGAGGTGATCTACTAGTATCACATGGATATGTGTAGTATAGTCAGATGGTTGAGGTGATCTACTAGTATCACATGGATATGTGTAGTGTAGTCAGATGGTTGAGGTGATCTACTAGTATCACATGTATATGTGTAGTTGTAGTCAGATGGTTGAGGTGATCTACTAGTATCACATGGATATGTGTAGTATAGTCAGATGGTTGAGGTGATCTACTAGTATCACATGGATATGTGTAGTGTAGTCAGATGGTTGAGGTGATCTACTAGTATCACATGTATATGTGTAGTTGTAGTCAGATGGTTGAGGTGATCTACTAGTATCACATGGATATGTGTAGTATAGTCAGATGGTTGAGGTGATCTACTAGTATCACATGGATATGTGTAGTGTAGTCAGATGGTTGAGGTGATCTACTAGTATCACATGTATATGTGTAGTTGTAGTCAGATGGTTGAGGTGATCTACTAGTATCACATGGATATGTGTAGTATAGTCAGATGGTTGAGGTGATCTACTAGTATCACATGGATATGTGTAGTATAGTCAGATGGTTGAGGTGATCTACTAGTATCACATGGATATGTGTAGTATAGTCAGATGGTTGAGGTGATCTACTAGTATCACATGGATATGTGTAGTATAGTCAGATGGTTGAGGTGATCTACTAGTATCACATGTATATGTGTAGTTGTAGTCAGATGGTTGAGGTGATCTACTAGTATCACATGGATATGTGTAGTATAGTCAGATGGTTGAGGTGATCTACTAGTATCACATGGATATGTGTAGTGTAGTCAGATGGTTGAGGTGATCTACTAGTATCACATGTATATGTGTAGTTGTAGTCAGATGGTTGAGGTGATCTACTAGTATCACATGGATATGTGTAGTATAGTCAGATGGTTGAGGTGATCTACTAGTATCACATGGATATGTGTAGTATAGTCAGATGGTTGAGGTGATCTACTAGTATCACATGGATATGTGTAGTGTAGTCAGATGGTTGAGGTGATCTACTAGTATCACATGTATATGTGTAGTTGTAGTCAGATGGTTGAGGTGATCTACTAGTATCACATGGATATGTGTAGTATAGTCAGATGGTTGAGGTGATCTACTAGTATCACATGGATATGTGTAGTGTAGTCAGATGGTTGAGGTGATCTACTAGTATCACATGTATATGTGTAGTTGTAGTCAGATGGTTGAGGTGATCTACTAGTATCACATGGATATGTGTAGTATAGTCAGATGGTTGAGGTGATCTACTAGTATCACATGGATATGTGTAGTATAGTCAGATGGTTGAGGTGATCTACTAGTATCACATGGATATGTGTAGTATAGTCAGATGGTTGAGGTGATCTACTAGTATCACATGGATATGTGTAGTTGTAGTCAGATGGTTGAGGTGATCTACTAGTATCACATGGATATGTGTAGTATAGTCAGATGGTTGAGGTGATCTACTAGTATCACATGTATATGTGTAGTTGTAGTCAGATGGTTGAGGTGATCTACTAGTATCACATGGATATGTGTAGTATAGTCAGATGGTTGAGGTGATCTACTAGTATCACATGTATATGTGTAGTTGTAGTCAGATGGTTGAGGTGATCTACTAGTATCACATGGATATGTGTAGTATAGTCAGATGGTTGAGGTGATCTACTAGTATCACATGGATATGTGTAGTGTAGTCAGATGGTTGAGGTGATCTACTAGTATCACATGTATATGTGTAGTTGTAGTCAGATGGTTGAGGTGATCTACTAGTATCACATGGATATGTGTAGTATAGTCAGATGGTTGAGGTGATCTACTAGTATCACATGGATATGTGTAGTGTAGTCAGATGGTTGAGGTGATCTACTAGTATCACATGTATATGTGTAGTTGTAGTCAGATGGTTGAGGTGATCTACTAGTATCACATGGATATGTGTAGTATAGTCAGATGGTTGAGGTGATCTACTAGTATCACATGGATATGTGTAGTGTAGTCAGATGGTTGAGGTGATCTACTAGTATCACATGTATATGTGTAGTTGTAGTCAGATGGTTGAGGTGATCTACTAGTATCACATGGATATGTGTAGTATAGTCAGATGGTTGAGGTGATCTACTAGTATCACATGGATATGTGTAGTGTAGTCAGATGGTTGAGGTGATCTACTAGTATCACATGTATATGTGTAGTTGTAGTCAGATGGTTGAGGTGATCTACTAGTATCACATGGATATGTGTAGTATAGTCAGATGGTTGAGGTGATCTACTAGTATCACATGGATATGTGTAGTATAGTCAGATGGTTGAGGTGATCTACTAGTATCACATGGATATGTGTAGTATAGTCAGATGGTTGAGGTGATCTACTAGTATCACATGGATATGTGTAGTATAGTCAGATGGTTGAGGTGATCTACTAGTATCACATGGATATGTGTAGTATAGTCAGATGGTTGAGGTGATCTACTAGTATCACATGGATATGTGTAGTATAGTCAGATGGTTGAGGTGATCTACTAGTATCACATGGATATGTGTAGTATAGTCAGATGGTTGAGGTGATCTACTAGTATCACATGGATATGTGTAGTTGTAGTCAGATGGTTGAGGTGATCTACTAGTATCACATGGATATGTGTAGTATAGTCAGATGGTTGAGGTGATCTACTAGTATCACATGTATATGTGTAGTTGTAGTCAGATGGTTGAGGTGATCTACTAGTATCACATGGATATGTGTAGTATAGTCAGATGGTTGAGTTGATATACTGGTATCACATGGATATGTGTAGTTGTAGTCGGATGGTTGGGTCATATACTTGTATCACATGGATATGTATAGTGTAGTCGGATGGTTGGGTCATATACTAGTATCACATGGATATGTGTATTATATGTACATGCCGGATATTTTGTCTTTTACGCCTTGATGAGTCTGTCACAGGGTTCACAAAGAATCACGTGTAACTGCCCCTTAAAAGAAAAATAACATTGCATACTCCGAGGTTAGTATTAAAGCCAATCGGCGAATTTTGCAGGGGCTTATTGCCAGTAGCCCATATTCTCGAAACCGTGGCGAAATGAAACATTAAGCTCAGTGGTTAGTTTACGCATCTTTTAAATGTGTTTTGATTCACAGTGCATTCGGCAATCAACTGCAAGTCAGTTATGTGAATATGAATTGCATTCACTGGCAGCCGTACTAATGAACAAGTTGAAATCGCATTTAACGGTAGAAATATGATAATTCTTAAAACATCTACATTTCTATGAAAGGCCTCAGTACTCTATATTGTTTTAATTTTTATGTAGCTGTTGTTGTATTTTCTGATTTAGTAGTAAGTGCAATGTATATTTCATTAAATGAGTGAAACAAAGACGTGGAATTCATCACCTAAACTGAGTATAATAATTTGTCAAAATAGCAATAGAAAATAATATTTCTTTGGCATTACCCAATCTCATTTAATATACTTATTAGACAACAGAAAGACAGACAATATGCAGGGTTACATCCTTAAATGACGATTCACCGTGAATGGAAGGGGTTCACTGCTAAGTTGAAGCTCCTTGTGTTGGAGAGTTATAGGTACATTCTGCGCTACGGAGTTCTCATTTCAAACTCTTTTCAGTGTAATGTAGAACTATGTCTTATTATGACAACACATCTTCATCAAAATGTCGAAATTTGAATATCCATTTTAGTACAATTTACCCAAAATGGAGCCTGAGTTTTAAGACCTTTTCTAATATAAATAAGAAGTGGAGTTTAGAACACCTATTAACACATACCATCTTACATATTTCGACATTGATTTTGCAAATAAAACATTCGCTTGAATGGTATCATCACACTGCTGTCATTTGAAATAAAATTTGCACTCTGAGAGAATTTATAAAGCGTTATTAGTGTACTGGAAAATGCCATTCTCTGTAATAGCACGGACTGTTACAAAACGTGAAACCGTGAGTTCTATATAAGTTTGTTGAACGTAAATAATTCCATTACAGCATTAAAACATGAAACTTAGTGCTGATGGTCAATTCAAATAATGGGTCAAATATTTTTTTAGTCTATGAAGACGAATCATGTATATTTTATGTAATAGATTGAGAGTTTCCTGTCACCCAGATTATTTGGAAATCTGTTTTTCAAAGCTAAATTTAGATAGCACCGCAGTTCTATTCAACCCACACATTTATAATTATAAGCAAACGCTGTTTTATTTTAGAATTATCTTGCGAGCATCATTGTTTGTTGTCATCAGAGTACTTCGCTAGGACCTACAGGACTCTATAGTAAACGTGTCGCTCTCCATGACCAACTTCTACAAAGTACCGAAAAATCTAATTGTTGAAAACATCACTACCGGTAAGTTGAAGATTATGAACTGGAACTCGAAGGCCTCAAAACACATTCTATGCCCAGGAATATAACGGCACACGGCGTTTGAATCAGTCACAGTACCGACCGTTACATCGCGAGTCATCGAATAGTAGCACCGCAAACCAAGGGTCATTCAATAACCAAACACTCCCTTGCTCCCTTGCTCTGTCCGACTGTGTGCGACCCGAGTCCACGTCGCGAGCTCAGTTTCTATTTACGAAATACCAAATATATTGATACTAATGGGCCCGGCAACGTTAAATTATAAGGTGCCACAACGCCATTGAACAATCAATACGTCACTTCCTGAGTCCTATTCGTGAGGTCGTATCTGTGAGGTTCTATTCGTGAGGTATATAGCGTGCGCATACATCAATTGACTGTGTTGGGTTTGGAGCACCGCGGAGGGCGCAACTCACGCGACCTTCTCAGGCTACGCTTGCACAAGGTAACTTAGAATCACATGGTGTGGGCGGTGAACATTGGATAAGGAAAGCCACTAAGATAGTATGTACTGATAATAGGAGTCAAACAAAGCATATACAGTTATAGAGTTCATGTTATTATAAACACCATTATCTCGAAAGGTCAACTCGTGTCAATTGATTTTTTCAACATAGCGATAAAAAAGAGTTTAACTTATAATTAGGGTAATCAAAGTACATAACACAACGCAGATATAACATGTTCAGTTGAACGACCAAATAAACGAATAACAACTACACAATATCCATATAATTGATCAGAATAAAGACGTTATGACAATGACATACGTAGACTCAACTCCTGTCTCGCTTCGCTGCGTTGCGGTCGCAAGAAACTAGGGGAATTTAATGATAGCAATCATTCCAAGTGTGATGAAAAATAATGTTATCAAAATCAAAATTTAACACGTACTTGTCAATGAAATCAGCCAATAACTGGTCACAAATGCAATTACCTTATAATGATTTAATTCAATGTATAATGCACAGCAAGACTCCGCACACTGGCACGCCCGCCTTTTTCATGGTACAAATACAAAATTGTCATCTCTGTTCGAATTTGAGTTGTACATTTTTTCACGTCACTGGAACACATCAACTCATCAAAATATATGAAATATTGGTTGACTAATATATTAAACCCTAAAACATACTCGTTCGACCGTGAATCTGAAATGGGAACTATTTGCTATTTGCTCATGTGAACTGTTATTTTAGCGGGAAAATATAGTATATTTTTTATTCAGCATCCTGTTTAATACGTATCAGTTCTGTTATGGTACCAAGTTCAAGACAAGTTATTTTATTTACTATTAATTATAAGTTCACCAATAAGTTCAAGCTATAATTCCGTTTTCACATACTTTTCTAAAATCACTCATGACAATCGTAGTTCAAACATAGACACTCTACTGTAAAGTTTAAGGTTCAAACAATGAATAATTCAGTGAGGCTGTCATGTAATATATATTTACTCTTTATGTTATCGAATGCAATGCAGTCAAATTACATTCATTACATTATTCACTGACAATACAATATGGATAAAACTTACATTCTTTCACTTACAATGTAGTGCTTAAAGGCGGTCGTCGTTGCGCCACGCATGCGCGAGATATATGGGTCTCATATAAACAACGATGGCGACTTTGACTGTTACGCAGATCAACTGAAATGTTACCAAGCTTTAATAAGGTATTGTTAGGTGATTGAAAGGTATCGAAAGAGTCGCCAGCAGTAATTAGTGCAAGTCGCGCCCAGGGCAAACCTCATACTTGTGATTTTCATTTGAAGAGCGCATTAGATTGTGGGAAAATCAATATTTATCAACACAAATGTCGCACATGCGCAGCGCGACGACCATCACCCTTTAACAACTTTTTATTTTCGGAATAGCACAATTGACTTTATACACGTCTAACCACGGACCGACTGTGGCGAGCAAGATACAATGAAATTGTACACACAACATATATTGAAGTCACTTATATATAGTCACTTACTGACGAAAGACTATGACTGATATAATTATACATCTACTAGTTCTCATAGAAAACTGTAACTGAGGTGTTATAGGGAATAACACAGTGGTTTAATATGTTCCAATATTAATCCAAAAAGTAGCCTATTGTCGCAGTTGAGCTCCGTGACATGCTGAGCTTGAACAAGTTTTATTTAGAAAGCTAGCGGTGTTTGTTTTTTAATTTATAAAGACGCGCATAAAATGTTTTTTTTAAAGATATCGATCGAAATTATGCCAATGTTGCGTTTTGATTCAGAAATGTGTATTGTTATTTAGACATGGCATATGGCTGAATTTAGTCTATTGTATTGGGTATTGAATCCCAAGCGATGATAACAACACACGCTAAAACGCAAAGGTAGACGCTTGATTCTAAACAGTGACAAGCAGTGAAAGCTGATGAGGGTGTGACCGTGGTTGATTGCAACGATGTTTTTAATAATTTCGTAAGCTGAGAAAGTGTTCTAGTTGAAGTGAAATGTTAAATATATTTGTAACATTATGTATTAGTTTGTCCATGAATGTGTTCAGTTTTGAGGTCGAGACAGGTACAAGGCAGTTTGTTTACAGTTCCTTTTGATGATGAATTGGTACTGCTTCAAGTTGTCGCGTTATGTAAGGTCTTCTCTGAATCAGTTGAGATAGTTTCCTTTAAATGAAGTAGCTGCCGAATCTTTCTGTGATGTTATGTCTGCGATTCTTTTATTTGGTTCGTAGTTGACTCCGAGTAGATATCATCTAAATCGACTTGAATTCCAATATTAGTTATACCAATTGAGTCTTCCCCATTTTCCTTTGGTTTTCTACACCACAGAGATGGAATAAAAAAAAATGTGAAAAAATACAATATTTCAAACAATAAGTTCTTTAGAAAACCAACAAATATTCGAGTAACAGTGTCTAAAGTATTGGATTCCATGTGCAAAAACATGGTAAGAGAACAGCACAACTTTGAACATTGGATAGAATAATTTCGACTATCATGATTTTTTGAAACAATTTAAAATTATTGACAATGAGGTGAGATCTCTGTCAGAAACTAAATACTGTTTAGTGTCCCGTAGTTTGAATTGAAACAAAAAACAGGGAAACTAATAAATCAGACATATCAAGTACATAGTTGTACGCTTCAATCTTTCCACGAGTGTACAGTTTACCGAGCATATCTCCACCATAACACAATTTGAGATGACAATAAAATCAGTTCTTTCGTATTTTGAATTATTGCGCTATGCCCACCTGCTAAACGCCTCGCCATCTGCAAGTGTTTCTGGAAGTTCCCTGTGAAGTGTCTCTGGTAGAAACCACGCCAATAATCCAGCGATTATAGTTAACCCTCCAAATATCAACACAGGCAATGGTAACCAGACATATTCACCGAGTAAAACAACATAAGGAGAAAGAATACCACCAACACGTCCCCACATGGACGCTACTCCCAATCCCGCATTCCTGTAGAAACATTCACAAATACAAAAACTTACGTATGCGAGAAAATATAAAAAGTACAGTTGACACTTTAAAATACCTGTCTCGTCTCTGAAACCGTATTACAATTATTCGCTATGAAATATGTTAATAATTACCTGACTGGCGTTGGGAAGAGTTCAGTCGCCCATATATAGATGACAAGGTACGAACCAGCAATACAGAATTTACCAAAGAAAGCCAGTGTAGTCACCACCCACTGCAAAGCTATGATGAATACATACGAATGCACGATTAATTGAATCACACCACGAATTTGCTTTCTGTTATTGTTACCTTTAAATCTGTTAGAATAAATTTAATGTGAGCTTTTTGTGTGTAATTGCGTGTGTGTGTGTGTGGGGGGGGGTGAATTTTAGGTCAGAGTAAATGTTGTTGAATTGTGAATATATGTTGATGTCATTCAAATGTCAAGCGATTCACAATTCACTGCTGTTGATGGCGCCCCAAAACACCACTGTAATTTATTATTTGAGCTGTTGTGGAACGTTAATATCTCCAGAACAAACTTGGCTACATGTAATCGACAATCGCTTGGCTAAACAACAATTTTCAATCAGTGATAAGGGAGTTGAGATTTGCAGGATGCTGCACATTTGAGTATATGTCGAATATTTTACAAACTAGCGTCGAATTGTTGGACTTCACTTTTATTTTCATGATGTATACTCACAATCATCGTCCACCATTGGACCACACGCTATCAATGCTGTGCCACCAAGTAACATGAATGTACACAGCAGAATACGTCTTCCTATTCTGTCGAGTAGAACATAACAAATGGCGTATGCTGGCAATTCCACGGCACCAGATACCAGGAAACCAATATAAGCATTCTTTGCTAAACCATCCGTATTCGTGGAAATGCCGAGGTACACTAAGATAACAACAAACCTAAATACAAATATAAATATAAACAAATTTGTTTCTATGTGCATGAGTAAGTGGTCCTGAACTTCATTCCGACTTTGTGTTGAGATGAACAAGGCAGTATTTTAAATGCACTGTATAATTTGGCAATTCTAGTAGCGAATCTGGGCGTACAAATTAAAGATTTTTTTTTATTTTTGTTACAAACTTATGAAGCAATTAGCATTTTGAGTGCCTGAATAATTACCATAAAATGATGTACGTATTTAGGTAAAATGATGAACTACGAACATATGATTGATGAACATAAGTATTAGTAGAGCGCCCTCATCGTCTAAAATTGAATTATAACCTCAAAACATACAATTGCACTTATCGAATGTGCCTAGCTCCCCTAGGTGTTTTCTATCTTCTGTGTCACACTATTCAACACAGGCGGACCTTAAACAAGTATTTTAAGGTAGAATTATTGTTATTTTTATGCGAATGTTAAAACGCGACGTCATGAATATCAGTGTTCTCCACAAGGGGTTTTAGGCGGGCGGCCCGCCCATCAAGTTTTACGGCCGCCCAGTAACTCTCAACACCCGCCCACCAACGTACATCCAGCTGAAATTATTTGTAAAAAGCTTGCATTGTTCTTCCCAAGCCTAAACAAAAGAGTAGCTGCCCAACCCTTTATTTTGCTATTGTTTCAACAGTCCAAATAAACAATGTCCATTGGAAGTCTGCAAGCAGTTATCAAGTGTATTCATGGCAATGTGTCAATCGCTTGAATTCATTGTCGCCCGACATTGTTGCCACTTATTGCTCACGATACGCAACTACAGTGGTTTCAATTTACAGCTGTATTTTTAATAATCGTCTTCCGATCACGAAAGAAAGAAGTAAATACGAACGAAATGTATATGCACAGAAAATAAACAAATATATTAGCAGATTGCATGTAAACTCGAACAAAAATTTAAATTCTAGCCGTATTTACAACGTTCGCTCGATTTTCATTGTGAAAACAGCATGGAGAAGGCAAACTGATGACCTTTTGGCCTACCCCATTCAAGGACCGTCTGCTACCCACCGCTGTTGGCGCTGTAACGATTTAGTATCTAAGTTGCATAGGGGAACAGCGCATTCTGGGTGTTCGTGTACTGAATTCGGAAAGCGGTAATAAACATCAAACATGGCTGCTGGATTAGTTTACCGCGAGTATTTGTAATTGAATAATATTTTAGTTATCTTTTCCACGTACTTTTTTCAATTTATCTATTTTTTATGTCTAATCTTTCGAGAACATATCAGATTCTTTTATTTTGCCGATTGCTAGCATTTTTTTCTTGAATTCCAAAACAATGTGTAAAAACGCAACGTATCGTGGCCGTACATGCGTAAATGCATCTTACCGTCCGTCGGCACGGGTGAGTACTGATGCCACAAATAAAAATGTTATGGATTTTTTTTTGACAAATTGTCTGTTTTGGCTTTGTGGGCAAATCATCTCGTATATTTTCTACATTATAACTCAATTATGTTTTGTACTTGCTCTTGGTTACTCGAATTGCATTTCATGAACGCAGAATAATTTGCGAACGCATAAATCACCGATTTCAAACTTTTTGCATTTCGTAAATATTGATAGTGACCAATCTGTTTGTATTTCAAAAAATTGTAACATGTTCCAATTAAATTAAATTAAAAAGAGAATAGTAAATAACTTAGTGTGTATTGCAGTTCATGTCATAAATGCGAGAATGCTGTATGTAAATGATATGTAAATTAATATGCAAATTTATGCTAATTAGGCCGCCCACCAGCTAATTTGGATTGTGGAGAACACTGAATATATTAATAAATAAGAGAATTGCAATTGCAACATTACAGACGCCATTAACACGTCCTTTCAATTAATTCTTTCGTTTTTTAAGGCACAATCTAAAACTCGTTGACGGTTCGTTTAATTTGTTTGTCTTTGAAGTGATTCTGACAAAAATCAAGATTTATTTCGATACTAAAAATGGTGTTATTACGTGCTAGATACTCGAGTGCAGAAGACAAAACGTCAATCCTCGGGGGCGGACATCCGGGCATTTTCACCGCCTGGCAACCCGCGGCGGTGAAAACAAAGGCCCAAAACTCGCAGAAAACGGTACTTTGGGATGATTGTTGAGACTTCTCTGACCAGTGCAACAAGATTAGCCCTACGTGTGAAACATATATAAATTTGGTTGTTCGGGATTACTTCAAAGTCGAGTTTGTGTTGTTTTCTCGAATTTTCACCGGCTCGACCGGCGTTCCACAGCAGCGCGCACAGAGCCCATAGAAATACATGTACAGCGGTGCGCGTCTTAGCAACGTGGAACGTCTGTGACGTAGCTCCGCCCCCGAGGATAACGCCCAACCTATCGGCTGGCTACGGCGCCCTCTCAGTTGGAATGTGTTAGAATATAGCGTTCAAAATTGGAATTGTTTTATGCTAATATAGCTGCTAATATCAAGGATATTGTAAATAATTGTTATTATTGTTATATTCCACCAGCATAAATTATTTACTGTTTTGCTTATTATTTCATGTGTAATTTCTTGGGCCAATAAATGACGATACTGAATGTTATCCACTGTATTTATGCTTAGGTGCCAATGTATGGGTTTAAATCTTCTCCTAATTATTATTCGATACTTTCGAAAAACAAAACAAAAACAAAACTGAATGGGCTTTTGAGTATTTATGTTAATTTAATAGGAGTCACTCAAACATTCTACAGAAATGACAACGTAAAATATTATTATATTAGCATAATATTACATTAACAGCGTTCTCTTCATGTACGTCATATGACAACTCTAACACGTGCTATTGCATGACAACAGTGAGACTCACATATTGAAACAAATGTTTAATGTACGACCTGCCAGTCTTGGAGTCTTCATTAGGTCTAACATAGTGTATTTCCTTGGCGTTTCCGTCTGTTTAATTATAGAAACATCAAACGATTACTGTGGTCGCAGTGAAACATTTTAACAATAAATTACTGTGTGCATCTTGCAAACGTTTATTCTTCGTCAACGCTGTTAGCATATCCATCAATATGTATTGTGTTACAAATTGGAAAACTCATATGACGTCATATGATAGCAGGGGATTTGTTGCAGGAGTCGACAGATTCTTGATGATAATTCGACCATGAAACTTTGGAAATTACCTTAAAACTCACCTCTAATTCTTCAAGATTGGCTTTTCTATCAAGTTCTAGTTTTTGTTCTTCAAATATGTTTTTCGGTAGAGTAACCTTATTTATCTTGGCAGCTTTGCGCAGTACATGATCTGCCTTGTCATATTTACCATGTTGTATTAGCCATCTTATAGACTCGGGAACTAACCTAAAAACAAATAGTGTACAACTTTAGACCATGTTGTGCTGGGCAGTTCTATGAGTGCAGGTCACAATAACACAACAAATACTACTATACACCTTTTATCACAAGACACTAATGTAATTAGTTTACTACTTACCAATAATACGATAAAAGAGGTAGTCCTAACACTGATATTGTAAATTGAAGTTTTCTCCAGTGTCCGTCCAACAAAAAAGCTATTAGAGCCAACAGTATGTAACCGATAGCAAAGAATGTGAAAACCATTGTTCCAGCAAATGTGCGTTTTGATTTACCAACCAGCTCCATGCCTGGTGAGAATATTGAATTATATAAGAAATCTGATTTGCAATGAATTGTTACGAAATCTATATTATTGCTGAATTTATTAACGAGTTTTCAGTTGGCTCAGTATTTTCGAATTCAAAAAAGGTTTATATAATTTCTTACATATAACAAATCCGACTATATACATCCCAGAAGTTGTCATCCCAATGAAAAACTGACCAACAGCAAAAGCAGCATAAGTTGGTGAAAAAGCAGTAAGTACACCTACGATGATTCCAAATATGATACTGAAAACAAATACGGGTTTTCGTCCAATTCTGAAAGTGGTGTGTAAGAAAAACATATTACAGTGTATCAACCCCCCAAAAATGCGTCTGATATATCATGAAAATATGTACAAGTGCCACAGACATGTAGTATGGTTTCTGTGTCACTGTGTTAGTATTATCACAGAAGCAACAATAGTGATATTTAATGTATCATATGTAAATTATTTGGCAACTCATATTTAAGAAAATATATTTGGGAAAATTACAGTAAATGTTTTCCAAGGCAAAGCCAATGGAAAAAAAAGCAAGTTTCTAAGACTTATTTCAAAATATAGGTGAACGCGTAGATATATTCGCCTTACCTGTCTGCTAGCTGACCGAATACCAAGGCACCAACTAATTTGCCCAAATAAACAATCGTTTTTGACATCTGCTTCAACCAATCCTTATCGCACACTAAATCAAACTTGAAATGTGAACACTGTAGTTTAGACTATGTACAGAGTTATGATTACAATTAAAGCGGGGTAGTCTTCCCCTGCGCATGCGCAGGTGATAACCCTCCCGCTTTAAGCACGTATCAAAAACGAAATCAGATAATTTTCAACTCGTATTTATTTGCTCATATTATTTTAATATATAGGCCGGATACGCAATACGATTAACTTTTAGCATTATTTTCAGCAGATAGTGTTTGAACACTCACCTCGTGGACGACCGTACTCTCATACGTGCCAGTGTCGTAAACCCATCCATTGTCACATTCCATTGTATCGTACTGATTCGATGCGCATGCGTCCTGGTCGTACGTGGTAATATTAAATCGCTCACATTTTGACCATTCTATATGGCCATCGTCATCAACCTCGTACGGAATCGTACAGTTCTTTAGCATAGAGTTGTCCGTATACGTCTGATCATATAATACCTGGCAGTAGTGGTCAGACGAGGCGCTAAGAAATGTGTTCGCTAAGGTGTAGAACGCACATGGTATAGCAGCCAGACAAATTAGAGCAAGATTCCGTTTTTGGTACCTGCCGAATTCGCCGAGAATTAATAAAAGTTTTTCGAACTTCATATCCTTTACGCGAAGAACTCTTCAAGCTGTGGAACAGCGTGAGATGTAAGACTTCCAAACTGTAACTAAATCTCACTACTTCAAGAATGAAAAAAAACAGATATAAGAGTAATAGTTAATATTGAGGTGGTATACCGTTGCTAGAAACGTTTCCTTTGATGTGAGATGCGATATTTATTTTCTAGCAACTGTACACCGTTGTGTGTAATTTTAATTTCTAAACGTGATGAATGATATCTTTAATGCTGGTAAATTTAGTCATTATCTACCGAATGCACCAGTGAACATATACAATACATATCATGCAACCAAGATAAGTGTCACTATCCAAACTATGAAAAATCTGTGAATTGTGATTGATGGCAAATGTTATCCTCATGAATCCTATTTTAAACAAGGGAATGCTTGTATTCAATTCTTTTAAAATAACGATTACATAATAATATTCATGGCAGATTTGCTCATGTCATGATTTAATTTGTTCTTAGTCAGGTACGCTTTGGTGGTACTAGTGTGGTTAAATCAGATTTAATATTTTTTTAAGATTGAATTTTATTAATCATTGAATTATTATTTTTCGTTGTGATTATAATTTTCTCCATTAGCACAGGGTCAAGGTTCAAGACGTCGCAATGTCGGCCATGTAATACTTAATTCATATTTGTGTGTAGATTTGTTCAATTTTAATTCAACATATGAACTCCTGAACTCAATATTTATGAAATGTTACCGAACTCTTTCAAAACGGCTTGCATTGTTTATAGGAAATCAATACAAGATACCTGTTCTGATAGCAAGATCAATATTCCAATCAGCATGTATGTATATGTCATTATTGGGTCAACTTGAAGTAGAGTTTTACACAATTCGTAATGTAAATAGATTATCCTGAACGTATGTTTATCCCAGATATCAAATGGTATTTATTTAAATTTTGAATACTTTCTGAAAAAAAAATCATTTGAATAAATATATAACTGATAAACTACGCTCAGGGTTTGTTTACATGATAACAAGCCAAGGACGAGAGAAGGAATGCAAACAAAGGGCGAGATATGCCCACAGCTGACCATAAACAGATCACGCAGTCACGTTATCTCCGATTAAATATAATAAGCTTATCTTTGACCCTTGAATAAGATGTCTACGCAGTTTGGCGTGATGGAAATTTACACCATAGAAATTTGAAATAATAATAAAAGTACCTATATTTAATAAATGTGTTTAAACTATAATAATAACATCATATAAAGTATTTTTTATTCGTATTCCCGAACCGGGTAATATATGAAGATTTATATGAATTTTCCTATACTGATTTCTTGTTTTTAATTGTTAAAGCATATCGTAAGTTATAGGGACGGGGGGTATATTGTCAAATGACACAGTTGTAAAGAGTGGCAATTATATCTCAATGTATTTACTGATAGAAAGATGTTTCTTCTCCTATGTCCAACTAAATGTGAGATGAATTATATATTGTTACACCCAGCCGTTATATGTCGCCAAGTGTTAGAGCGCATATAATCAGTTAGATGCTTTTGGAAATGATGCAAAATGCTAATAAACGTTCATAATGTGGAAAGATCCACAGTCTGTTACATCTTACCTTTATATTATGTTTACTGCAGGCAGCCTGTTACTGAAATGAGTCACCGCATCACTTTGGCTAGTTGAATGCCAGCATGCGCATCGGTCATTGGACTTTGCTCCATACCTCATGGTTTTACATATTGTTTTAATGACGATCGTTGAGGGTGACGTAAATACAGGAAGAACGTCGTGCGGGTTTCACCGTATACGGCAGAGATTACCTTCAGTATAACTCTAATAATTAACTTCTCTCAGACTGTTAGTATGAATATCTTGAAAGTCTCCACCGTTCTTCAGATCTTATATTTTCAAAGAATGGTAGCCTTTTTGTGTAAATATATCGCCATAACTGATAATTTGCACAGATGAAAATATCATAGTAATGAATTTAAATAAATGACAACACAATTTATAAGGTTTCTATTTTGATAAATTAACACTATGTGGCGCTAGACTGGCTAGGAGTGTACATGAAATATATGAAATCAAAATTATCGATCAATGTCGGAAGGTAAACTACACTTCATTGATGCTTTTTCATCTGTTTGTCCCTCCGATGAAACTGTACTAATATTTAAACTCGTGAATGTGTTTCATTATTACCTCTTGCCATTATTTCGGACAGTGAGGTTCCTGTTGATCAGCGAGTAATATTTCAAAATATCAATTAAGCCCGAATAGATATTAAAATATCATTTTTAAATATAGGAGTGTAATGTGTTTGACCCTTCCATATACAGGAATACGAGTATGAAATAATTTTCGATAAAAAGACCCGTATGTAGACTCATAAGCTATTGTGTGAGTTGAATAAATCCAGACTTGTAAATATATATACATAATCACATTAAAAGCAAACTTATGTCCAATCATGGAAGGCTTTGAAAAACGAAAGGAAAAATTACCCTTGTAGAAAACAATGATATACATTAGGTGGATTTACGCTAATCCAGATGACAAGACATTGCTAATGATATTATTTCTTTCTGAATATTACAAACTTGCATGTTGAGAAGACTGATATTAAATAAGTTTTTATGATGTATACACACTATTGATATAGCTAAGTATTGAGTATAATAACATCATGCAGCGGTTTATATATGGACATCGGGACTGTTCATATTTTCATCATATGCCTATAGGCAATGCTGCATCGTACCACCGACATTTTTGAAGTTTATAACAAGAAAGTTGAAATAATTAACACCATTGAGCAGTTAAATCAGGAAGATACACGGTCGAAATGACGTACGCTACTAGTCGGTCAATACTCCCGTTATAATTTGTTCATATATAACTCAATATCTTCGTTATAACCTTATATTATTATTACTTCACTTACCGCATAGACCGCCATAAGGTAAGTGTAGCAATAGTATAATATAAAGGTAAGACTAACCTGTCTCACGATGATCTATTCCCAGTGAACGCACATATGAAAATGTCTGCTTACAACACTTTCAAGGGAGATTTACAAAACGATCATCATCTGAATCTTACTTTAAGCAAATAAACTTTCGTTTTCGTTTAGCGCTGAGCTCATCTGTTAAACAGCATAACGATTCTGTTAGTGTCCAAAGAGGGAACACGTCTTTACAAGAAAAACGTGAAAGCTTGATGGATTACATGTTATTACATATAATGTTAAGTTTTGAGGGCTGATGAGTCCAGAAAAGTTCACTAAATGAACCAAAAATCATGCGCTAGAGACGTACCTGTACAGAACGTAAGCTGCATGTTTAACACCTTGGCTATTCTATTGACATTACCTGCTTATTCTATTGATTTATCTATTTAGCTAATTTGAGATGACTGATAACAGACGTTCAAAACTTACACAGAATAGCCACAACTTGCACGTCTCATTTCGATTGATAAAAAAAGTTGTAAATTTCTATATGCTCCTTGTCGCTGGGTGGAAAATCAAACACTTTGAGAATTTTTGATATTCCGTTCGGCTTAAACAATTACACTGGAAATCAGCAGTGTCATGGAGAAACAATCTCAGTCGTGAGCGATAATTCGAAGTTGTTTTTTGCTCTGTCCGAGGCTTATTAGTTGGTCCAATCGTTCACATTCATGCTTTCATTTTTTATTGTTGTATGTTTTTTATTTTTGGTGAAGTGGGATCAAATTATTGATCGAACATTGGATGTTTTGGAAACGGTCAATGTTGTTTCCGATTCGACAAAGCGTGTTCCGTATTTTACAGAAAACCTGCTGACATCAAGGTTGACAGCAATGTATTAGTTCATTGCTTACAAAACACCCTTAACCAACTGTGTTATGTGCAATTATTACGAGTTAAGCTGAGATATTTCTTGTTCGAAAGTGTGCGGTGTCATCACACTTTCAATTGTGTTTCCTGTTATCTTATACACATACTATGTTACTATGATGGGAAGTTGGGTGATATAAACTTCCGAATATCTTACTGAACTACTGACTTTTAAACAGTATTTAATTACTTACAGTAGTGTCTCGAAACCACTTAGTTTGTCGGCCAATACACAACGTAATTAAATTAGATTATTATTTAATATGTAGTTTTAAAATATAATATTGACGACTCACTACTATTTTAACACATTTGAAGTGACTCGAACCACATCATCACCATCAGTGTTGCAACATATGTTCACGGTACTATGTATCGGTTACTAACTCTCATTGGTCAATTTTTTCTCACATTCGTGTTTGACAAGGTAAACTACGTATAAAGGATCATGTCACAGAGATTGAATTAATACTGGTCATCACAGGGGTACCACGTGTTGGGAGTGTTTGCTGACATTTATCATGATATTCAAAGCTATTTTCCTCACTGAAGATTACATTTCCCCACAGCCATGTTATGTTTTCTGTTCACTCTATAACTGGAATTTCTGAAAATCTTATGACTTTTCGACAAAACCATGTTTTTGTTGTGTTTTTTTTTCACAAAAAGATGCATATTTTTTTATATATTTAAAAAAAAGAGTATGAAGTATTGTCGAAATCAGCACTTTAGTGTATTTAGAAAAAAATGTTTCAGAATATTTTTATTTGCATTCAGTTTGCATTCAATAACCACTTCAACTATCGATTTACCGGTAAAATATTTAAACAAATTACCGATTCCATCACAGAAAGCGTTATTTTTCTCATTCTAGAAATGATCTCCAATATATTAGCAGATACGTATAGGATGCATGTGTGGCAATGTCAGACACACCGGTGAAAGCAATGCGGACTTGTATTATTTTTCATTTCCTAATAAGTTTAGGTTAGAAAATCTGTTGTTGGCATCTATCACATATTGGGTATTCAAATGGTAATAACAGCAATATTATTGGTTTAATGTTCTGAAAAAAGTTAAACGTACAGACTGATGTGGGAGTACGTAAACCATGTATGTGTACATGTGTACAATAGTTGAATGACGTCATTGGTTATGCTTATTTTATGCAAATACATAAGTCAGTGTTTTATATGAGACAGGAAATCAACTTGAAAAAGTGTACACAATAAAGATGACTCAGTGTGATTTCAGAAAATTACAGACAAATAAGTTTGGATAAAAAATGCCATGCGAACATGGGACTCAACAGTAAATAATACATGTTTAAAACAAATCTTTTTTGTAAAGAGATATATAACAGTAAGATTTTGTGACAGAGGTATATAATTCCATCATTTGTAAGAATATACAGGTATTAGCGGAAGGTGATATTACGAAATCAACCGTCGAAATTAATGCAAAAAGATATACATGTATGTCAAATACTCTGGTTCTTTAATCGGCACTTTGGTTTGGCACATTATCGGTAAGTTGAATACAATGAGTTAGTCAATGAACAACCTGTTAATCTTTTTCATCCGAATGACTGGTACTGTATGCGGGGTTAACGACGTCTCCGTTGGTGGCGCTTTCACTTGGCACTACCGTCATATCAATATCGTCAAAATCAACTTGGATTGAAGCGTCCATCTTCTCGTTTGGAGGATTCGCGTTTTTCTTATTTTTCTTGGTTTTTCTGTAACACCAAAACAGTGATAGTAATTATATAATCAGCAACAACACTTGTCTGTTTAGAGGATGATTTCAAGCATTTAAATTAGTAATGTTTTGTTAAATAGTGTAGCTAAACATAAAAAACGCCAATCTCGACACAAACATTCAAGTTATTACGGCGACACTGGGTTAGTAAAGTTTATGAAAAAATGTAAATTATACACAATTGACTATCGAGATCTCATTGAGAGCGAGAAAATCACGCAACATGTTGTAGCCCTCTAAATAGTGTTTCATTTCCTCTTGCCGATCGCGCTCAGTTCTACTTTAGAAAGAGAGGGACGGGCAACTGGACTATAAAACAAAGGATTTCACGACATCCGGCGTGCAACTTGGGTTACTATAGTTATAAATGACCAAGCTAAGGGTACCGTATGACGTCACTCACAGTCACTCGCCCGCGCAGTTTGTTTCAGTGCTTGTGCTTATTACATCGAATTTTTACTAGATTTCAATTATACAAGATCCATTTGTTTTTGTACTGGTTATTAGGTAACTGACCCTTGATAAATGTAGAGTTACAATTCGTTTTTCATCAGTATAAATTAACTACTCGGCTGATTTTATGTGTGTGTTCTCGCTGGTGACCAATGGTTGGCTAATACTTATCCGGCGACTGCCGCATTTTCGCCCGTTTTCGGGAAAATATTTTTCACTTAAATCATACTATTTTCAAGGATACTCGCGTATTTTAATTTTGCTAATCTATATTTTAATGTCATAATTCTGAAATTTCCTAACTGTCTGGACAGCCAGGACTCCGATCGTCCAGATTTTTTAGGTCGCTTGATTTTCGCCCGATTTCTCAAAAATAAAACATATGTTTTTTAAATTATTGCGTGTTTTTTTACTCGAGTCGTGCCTTTTTCGACGTAAATAGGGTATTTTAATTTGATGACTCGAAATTCTGAATTTTCGAAAGTCAGCTTACACCGGAAATGGCTGACCAGGTTTTAGATCGCTGTATTTTCGCCCGATTTCTCAAATATAAAGCATATATTGTTCAAATTATTGCGTTTTTTACTTGAGTCGTGCCATTGTCGAAGTAATTAGGCTATTTTATAAAATGATTTGCTTTACAAAAGTCGAAATTCCGAATTTTTGAAACTGTGAAGGTGTGAAAGTCCGGAAATGGCTGGCCCGGTTTGTTTTTAATTTTCTTTCTTTAATATGTGTTCTGCTTGAAACGTTCAAAAAATATTGTTTTTGTATGGCGAGTCCTTTTTTGTAGTGTAGTTGTGTGAAAACCATATTGTTTTTCTGAAGTGATGTGTTAACTGCATTTAACTGTTATTTTTTCATGTATTTTGTTATTGTCATGCTTTGTCTCGACTACCTAGGCAATATTACTCGGAGAATAATCAAACTGCATGTTTTTATTTATTACAAAATTGTTGTTAAATCACTATAAATTAGAACACTCAGTTGCATTATACATGTACGTTTTTTCAGAAATTAGAGTATAAAACAAATATTACAGTTAACCTAACATTTCATATATTTGTTTAAAATTTGCAATACTGCATTTACGTACTTTAACCACCATTCTAAAATGTTTTTTTTTTTTAATTTCTTTCAGCCATGCCTTATAAATATGGTATTGGCAGGCGCACAAAAAACTATGAGAAGAAAAAAATTACCAAAGCTGCTTGCAAAAGAAAAAGACTTGAAGCTGCCAACGCATTGTGTTCATTGGGGGAAGGCATGATACCAGATACACCCCCGAACCACGGTGCAGCCCAATATGTCAACCAATCACCTTCCTGGTTGTTGACCCCAACAGTTAAAGTCTATGGTTCTACCGCAATCTATGCAACCACAACATTTGGAGTAATTATGCGTTGACGGGAGACAATTGAACAATTATATTTGACAAAACGAATTCACCTGATTACTTAACTTTGAGCGAGATGACGGCGACTATTGCTTCTAAGGTTTATTTCATAAACTTACGTAGTATCTCGATTACAGTACAGTGATCACGTGACTTTCGAGCTGTCAGTGTCAAATTACGTGGTAATATATTGAATAAAGTTTACACACTGTGTTACTGTGAATGGTTTGTGTAAACACAGGAATAATATTAATAAGTGGGTTGTTTCTGCCAACTTGGAAACCGTTAGAATAAATATGAACAGCTTCTTTGCTGTCTTATTACAAGTATGGTCTATTCTTTCCATGGTGCAAATGTATTCAGAATTTCTGTGACGTCACATTATAGGAAACACTGTAAATTTCACATTTGCGTTCTTACTTACACGCCAAATTGTTCCCCTTCTTCCATGGTTTCTGGCAATTCTTTATGAAGAGTCTCTGGTAGAAACAACGCCAATAATCCAGCCATTATAGAAAGAACACCAAATATCACAAATGGTAGTGGTATCCAGATGTAATCTCCAAGTAACATCACGTAAGGCGAAGCGATACCGCCAATTCTCGCACTCATTGATGATACTCCTAAACCCGCATTCCTGTCAGAATAAGCAAATCATCACATTCCTGTAAAATTGTGAAGCCATTTGACAGGAGGCGAGTCTTTAGTCAACGTATCTGGCAACAACACAATGCAAAACGATAATAACGGACAGCATAAGGCAACTAACTGTGGCGACGGGCGACTAGTTTGTGTGTTGCTTGACCCATCTAAGCTGACGAGATTTCACCATAAACAAAAAGTACCTCGCGGTAATGGATGCGTTGCTTGATGCTTTGCTCGATGGATTGCGTCGTGTTAACCGCCTAAAGCCTTTACACAACGCCCGAGCAACGTACGAGGAAATGACAGTCGCCTCGCGCGTATTTTACAACGCAGGCTTTCAGGCAACTATTCGCCCATTGCCAGTATTAGTCGCCGCAGTTGTGTACACATTTGCGAACTGTGATCGTTGCACATACGCAAAACGACATTCTACGTAAAGTATTATTTTTTTTCTTTACGTCAAGTGTTCCTTCACCCCCTTGTCATGTAATTCCATCGATAATTGCAACTCACTTTACGTCACGTGTTCCTTCACCCCCTTGTCATGTAATTCCATCGATAATTGAAACTCACTTTACGTCACGTGTTCCTTCACCCCCTTGTCATGTAATTCCATCGATAATTGCAACTCACAAATGATATGCGACTAGGCTGTAAATAATGATTCAAATTTCGCGGCAAACGATTTTATCATGATGATGTCATGCGCAAATTGGTTACAAATCGCGCCTTCATTTATATGATGTTTCTCCTTTTGTACACGTTTTTGACGTCCGCTAGCTAAATCGCATCATGCAAATTGGCCTCAAACGTACTAGGGTCTGGATATCCAGGGGCGTCACGGGCCACTGACAAATCTGCTTGGAAATTGGACCTTGAAGTCCGCTATAGACACAAATCACTTACCTGACTGGCGTTGGGAACAGCTCAGTAGCCCATATGTATATGATGAGGTACGATCCAGCAATGCAGAATTTTCCAAAAAAGGCTAAAGAAGATGCTGCCCACTGTAATGCTAGAAAAAATAATGCCAAAGTTTTAATTCCTAATAATAATAATAATAATAATAATAATAATAATAATATTATGTGTACAGTATAAATTAAAAATTGTCAATAAAGTGGGCTGCTTAGTATGTGTTTTGTTTACATTTTTTGTCTATCACAATGTAATTTCGAGGCTTGTTTCCGATACTATTTAAACGACATTGAAATTGTTATTTTTCCACTTCGATTTGACGAGATTTGCAACTGGATCAAATGTTGTACGGGGAAATTGAATATTTACCCCGATCATTTGAATAACAATAACGCTACGATTCTTTCCCTCAAAAATATTCATTTTCATTTGAATAATTAAAAATGTGTTTTTGTATGTTTTTCTCCTTTTGCCGCGTAACTGAAATTTGAGCGTTTTCGTGCGCTAAACAGAACGTCCGATTTCCGCCCGATTCTTCTTTAGCGTGTATATTTAATTGTTTGAGAGGCATTGTAATTGAACCAAATGACTACATGTTGTCAAATATTATGTCATGATATGGCTCACGCGCGAATTTTTTGTTTACATTATTTGTGCACATCCCCATCTTTCACCTGCTCTCGCGTGCGTGGTCTGTGCGTCGCCGAATATACTCACATTCATCTTCCAGAAACGGACAGGATGCTATGAGTGCAGCGCCACCAAGTATCATGAACGTAGTTAGCATGATGCGCCTTCCTGTTCTGTCGAGTAGAACAATACACAGAGCGTACGCTGGCAATTCCACGGCACCAGATATAAAGAAACTAATATAAGCATTCTTTGCTAAACCATCCGTATTCAAAGAAAGGCCGTAGTACACCATACTATTACAGAACCTGAATTTAAAAAAAAAACATAATTCACCAATATAATAATGTGCCTACGTCTATATAATATGTCATGTGTTTTTTATGGGTTCGTCAACAGGACAGTGTGGTTAAAATGTCAATTTATTTTCCGATCTGATAACTGCAATTTTATTAATAGCAATTAGTCGAACTCATCAAGGTCAATTTGATTCAAATTTGTCATGACAACCGCACTTGTGCACGCCATTTTGTTTTATGAATGAAAAGGGGCAGCCGCTGTATTCTTTGTGTATAGGTAGTTGTTCTTTTTTTCGAATTTTATGAAAAGATAAAACACAATTTAATTCGATAACATTGAAATTCTCTAAATCCAAACTACACCGAAGCATATTTTCTTTTTATTTATATAGCAGGAGCCGTTCATAATATGTTACTTATTAGTAACTCATTTCTTTGCGATTTGTAAAGTTCAGGTTTAGCGTAAATCATGTGTGATACTGTTAATTACGGCGCACGTTGGATTGCTTTTGACTATTTTGAAGGGCGTCTGAATTATGAAAACAAATAAACTTGATGTTGGTGTAAAATGTTAAGGGGTGGTAATACTTATGGGGTTGGCGTATGAAAACATGTTCAACTGAACTTGTAAGTCACGTGGTAAGACACGTAATTAACACATACATACTACTTACTATACGTGCTAAAAATATAAACGATTTGAATTCACAATAATATAGGCTTTACCAATTGAAAAATATGTTCAGCGATCGTATTCGGATTCGCGGCGTCTTCATCAAATCAAACATGTTGTATTTCTTTTCTTTTTCTTCCTGTAAATAATAATTACAATATTCAGACGCTATTTTTGATACGATTAAAGCGCGGTGGTCGTCGCGCAGCGCGTGTTCGAATTTCATGTAAATAAACAATGTATTTTACACGCGTTGTATACGTCGCTATGAGTCCCATATCGAACAGGACGCGGCGCGACGACCACCGCCCTTTAAGCGAATCTAATATTGTTTAACTTGTTCAGAGAAACAGGTACCTATAAACATTATCGTATATTCATTTAAATCTGAATATAACGCACCTCTACAATTTCAACTTTCTTATCTAGCTCAAGTCTTTGTTCGTCGAATATATTTTCAGGTAAAGTAACCTTGTTCATCTTTGCAGCTTTCTCGAGTACTTTCTCAGCCTTGTCGTATTTTCCTTGCTGTACAAGCCATCGTACAGATTCAGGAATCAACCTAAAATAGAAATACTACTACGACTGATCACATTAAGACCCAAAGCAGTATCAGGGGGAAAATCCTTTCTTCTCTCAGGTTCTCCACACTTGTCAGGGGGGAACTCGTCTCGTCTCTCTATCTCGTCCCCTTGAGGTACGGGATCGGGAAAGTCACTTTAACTTTACAGTCAAATAAGACACACACAACGAAATACGTTTCAACTCTCGTCTTAGTCGATCTTTTGGAGCACTCTATAAGACACAGCGCCCTGGGGAAAAGTCCCCAAGACTATATCGCAAGGCTGACCCAAGACTCTCTTAGACTGCGTCAAGGCTCGCCCCAAGTCTCTCCAGGACTGCGTCTGTCGTGGAGTATTCGCCAAGACCAACTCAAACTCTCTTTATTCATTTTCAAAACTCTAACCAATTCCAATGCAGTAAAAAGACTCTAGGGCGTAACCTTCAATCATAAAGCCAATCACACTAAGTACTGAATACGTCATATCTTTTGATTAATCGTTCACTACATTAATAACTACGGATGTCAGAATAGCGACGGTATCTTGTAATTAGTTCCAAACCACTGAGCCAAGTTCCGTCCAAAACTTCAAATAGACCTAAACGATGACGGACATAACACAGCAATTCGCTAATAATCAGTTAATTAAGTCGGTCAACAGATACGCAAAAACAAATTCATGACACATCCTTTCACCCAAACTGAGATATGCCTCTCGGCATTGCACGTTCACAAATCAAAGATACCGTCAGCCACTCATCGTCATACGGGTTAAATACAATACTAATAATAAAAGGTATAAATCAAAAAGAGTAAAACACACTAATTAAGTACAATGATTATAAAGTCTAAATACAATGGTTATAAAGTCTCAAATATCAACGGTTATAAATCAAAAACAAGAGAAAGGCTACCAAAGGACTCACTTTTCTCAAACAGTTCGCTGAGGGTAACCCTTCGCTGCACTGTCTCTCGTTACTAAGGTTACAAACTCTATATCAAAAGGTCAAAAAGCTAAGGCGTGGCGGTGTAACCATGCGATCAGCCAATCGCTGCAGTCGACAGCGTGATCACGTGATTACCAGGGGTGCGTCTCTCGGTTAAAGCATTGCAAAGCGGTAACTAATAAAGAATGAAAAAAAGCTATTAATCAAACTCCTGTCATATACGCTTATGAACTTCAACTGAACTCACAATTCGTTAATCTAAACAAAAGTCATACGGCGTGGTAACAGAATGCAAAGACAAAGCCGCTATATAAAACATTACTCCTCTGGCAAATAAGACGGGGAAAAGCGAAACGATAGAAATTACTAAGTTACATATAAACCTGTCAATCGTGAACAAAAGCTTGCGATATCAAACAATACGTATATAAGCGCACCAAACTCTCACCTCAAAAAGACATTAAAAAACGTTACAAAGGTGCTATCAACTCAAAAAAGCGTCAGAAGTATTCCGGAAACAACACATAAACAAAAACAACTCTTGAAACGTCGATATCTCTTTACTCGACAAATCTCAAAACTCTGAAAAACTCACGTGGGGGCATCATTCCTCCCATCATATTCCGTACTCATAAACTCATAAAAACTCCATAAAAACATCACAAAACTCAAAACACTGTGTTGCAAATACTTGTCCACTGAAACGCGCTTAAATCGTTGTAAAGGACCTCGCACGTCACTAAATATCAGTTCAAAACAAAGATCTGGGCGCTCACGTACATACAATTCAACATTACAAAAAAATGGTAAAACAATAGGAAAAGCAAGCAATACATTACATTACTGAGCAATAGGGTTAGGGTTCTGGAAAAGAGTTCAACGTCCTTATGTTACAGAGTGTCAGTTACAGTGTCCAACGAGCGGTTCTCTAAGCAATACACAGATAGCTAAAGTCAAAGTCTATAAGCGTCTCCTCTTTTGTCGCGTTATTCCGGGTCGTTCTTTGTCATCTTCTTGTCTTTAATGTCGCTCAATTCTTAATTATACAGTCCTATCCGGTACTGGTCCTTCCGAAGGGGTTCTGAAATCTTCATCTCTTCAGCGTTGTACATCGGTGTCGTACTGTTAACGATGTTAGTCGTCAAGCGCGGTTTCGTCTCTGCCATCGAGCCAGTTAGTTCGGTTCACAAGAAAGACACATCTTCGCCATTTCACTTCTCTTCACAGGATGTCAATGTGTGTAAAACACAATGCCCGGGTTCTCCACCACGTATCAGGGGGAAAATCCTTTCTTCTCTCAGGTTCTCCACACTTGTCAGGGGGGAACTCGTCTCGTCTCTCTATCTCGTCCCCTTGAGGTACGGGATCGGGAAAGTCACTTTAACTTTACAGTCAAATAAGACACACACAACGAAATACGTTTCAACTCTCGTCTTAGTCGATCTTTTGGAGCACTCTATAAGACACAGCGCCCTGGGGAAAAGTCCCCAAGACTATATCGCAAGGCTGACCCAAGACTCTCTTAGACTGCGTCAAGGCTCGCCCCAAGTCTCTCCAGGACTGCGTCTGTCGTGGAGTATTCGCCAAGACCAACTCAAACTCTCTTTATTCATTTTCAAAACTCTAACCAATTCCAATGCAGTAAAAAGACTCTAGGGCGTAACCTTCAATCATAAAGCCAATCACACTAAGTACTGAATACGTCATATCTTTTGATTAATCGTTCACTACATTAATAACTACGGATGTCAGAATAGCGACGGTATCTTGTAATTAGTTCCAAACCACTGAGCCAAGTTCCGTCCAAAACTTCAAATAGACCTAAACGATGACGGACATAACACAGCAATTCGCTAATAATCAGTTAATTAAGTCGGTCAACAGATACGCAAAAACAAATTCATGACAGCAGTATCGATGATGTGAATAATAAACCAGGTAATTTGCATAACATAAAAAACAATATATGGACTTACCAATAATACGAAAGAAGGGGTATACACAACGCTGATAATGTAAATTGCAGTTTCCTCCAGTGTCCATCCAACAGAAAGGCTATCACGGCCAATATCATGTAACCGATAGCGAAAAATGCGGTGATCATCGTACCTGCGAACGTACGTCTTGGAGGGCCAACCAATTCCACACCTACATAAAGTATATTGTTGTACGTGTAGCAATTTGTTCTAAATTGAAAAACAAACCGGCACGAACGGTTTTCTTTCTCGATTACCGGAAGTAAGTTCTATGTATTTCATGTTAACCATTAACAACATAATTATAAGGATTTGCATAAAACTATAATTTTAGAAGTTTTAATAATGAACAGAATAATCCTTTTTGAACATCTCAGAAATTCAAGCATTGAATATGACGTGCACACTGAGACTCTGCTTTACATATTTGTTTAGGCAAGGAATCTCGTATACTTGTTTCACGTTCTTGAAATCAATGTTTCGATACGTGTTTATTTTACTTCCTTGTTTAATGTACTCCAGGCTCAATATTCAAATATTGCTAAGCTGACCAGAGAACATTATACATGGGCGGAACATGAAAATGTGCGATCATTATAATTTATTGGAGATTACGAGCACGTGACTTACATATTACGAATCCTACTAAATACATCCCAGATGCAGCCGTCCCCAAGAAGAACTGACCCACTGCAAAAAACGCATAACTAGGAGAAAATGCCGTGATGATACCGACGACAATACCAAAGATTAAACTGAAGAAAAATACAGGTTTACGTCCGATTCTGAAAACAAAAGAGAAAAAGTGTATGTAGGTAATAGCCGTTTGTGACATTTTTAAATAACATGTGAATTCAGTTTAATGTAGATCGAAGACACCAAGCACTCTACATTATTTTATTTCTGTTGCAGGCTGAAGATTGTTTGAGTTAGTGTGCTTCATGAGATTGGCTGGAGTTGCAATGCAGGCAAGGACAAAGTAACACAGTATGTTCTTACCTATCGGAAAGTTGTCCAAATACTAAAGCACCAACCAATTTTCCAAACAAAACAATCGATTTAGACATCTGTTTCAACCAGTCCTTGTCACACACTAAATCGAACTTATGAAAAACACAAAGTAATACAAAAGAACATTAATACAATGACTTTACAAGCACCGCGGGGTCACCTATGTCTGGAGCACACATATTTACTAAATTTGTCTCCCAAATCCAGGTCATGTGGATTGTTAAGCAATTCTTTGAAATTTTCTTCAATTTAAATTTCAGTTTTGGTCAAAATAAATAAATAAATAAATAAATGGAATTACGTTTCATTTCAAAAGTTTTTAGTAATTGACTTGATGAATTTAATACACAAGGAGTTACAAACGGTACATTAGTAATGTTGCTCCGCCGTAATTAGGAAGCAGGAACATAAATGCAATATTATTTAACGCATGCAAATTTGTCTTATATTCACCCACATTTTATGCTGATATACCATCGACATTAGGATAAGTAATATACTATCTGATGCACTGTACCAACGCAGAGTAAAGACATTGTAGCCAGTGTATAGTGTTTTGGCGAGTAAGACAACGTAATCATGGCAACATGTAAAAACCCATTCAATTTCTTCCTCGCGATATACGTCATTTCACTTTAATGGACATTAACCCAGAACTGAAGTTAAAGAAGTCAATTAGGAATCTCGAAGTACAAGCTATTGATGATTACTGACATGACAATCTGCGAAGGAAATACAATGTACATAAAATTGTTCGTATATACTGTAGACAGGTAGCAGTACTTATGGTCGACAGTTCTATCAGTTCCATCTGATAAGAGGCCATTCTCTATACCGTGATAGGGTGGTTTGGGCAGCAATTTTTACTGCCCGTTTAGAAGTCTGGTATAGAGTGGGGGCTAGATAATGCGAGCAAAACCCTTATTTTGTAATGCCCAGGGTACATATTCGCAAAACATATAAGACAAATATGAAGCATTTAGGCTGATCGTAATGTTTGCATACTTGTATGTAAGTGTCATTTAATTCGCTTCGTTTAAGACCGTACGCAAAGGAGTAGCTACATCTTGAACGATAGACACATTTAGCTTCATAAGTAAATCAAAGATAAAATGTTCAAAACATCACTTTCGTAATTCCAGAGCATTTTCGTTAAAATGATATATTATATTGCACTGTAGAATTGGGGTGGTGTACAGACATCGGGGCCGGCCCCGGCATCACACCATAATCTCCCGACACTGTCTTTATTGTATCACGGCAGCATTGCAGAGTAAACTGACTCGATGTGATGTGCGATTGTATATCAATAATTTCTTTGTCATGATTAATGAAGTGATCGTAAGGATCTGGCAGGTTAATGATCAAAATATAATATTATGGCCCTCATATGAACTTTGAGCTTTTGCAGTTGATAAGAAAAAATCAATGCGATTATAAACTCTGCAAATACTCATCTAACAAACATAAATTGTCAATATAAGGTCACGAATAAGTCATATGTACATTATTTATGACTGGCACCAAAATGCGACTGCATATGAGCATGCGCAGTATGTTTATACGCCCTGTTGAATTGCAAGTCTGTTATTTTTTGTTGTATTTGGTAGTTGATAATTCTAGTAAGATTCTGAGTAAAGTAGCCTCTACTATTACACTATCCGTAAACACAGAAACAAGGATTGACAGTTTGAGAAGTCAAAATAAAAATATTACAAATGTGACCTTATACGGGCGAGTATAAAAACACGGATCAAGCGAATATTCATAGTTAGCTCATGATTCGAATGTTGGCCGTAAACTTCATCTGTCGTTGCTTTATATGCCACAACGAAAACGTCCTGACGGTGTACGTAATATAATATAAGAAAACGTCGGCATACTCACTTCGTGGACCACCGTACTCTCATACGTATCCGTGTCGTAGACCCATCCGTTGTCACATTCTATTGTAGCAAGTTGATCAGAGGCGCATTCATCGTACCTAGTTATATTGAACCTCTCACATTTTGACCATTCTATATCGCCATCGTCATCAACCTCGTACGGAATCGTACAGTTCCTTAGAATAGAGTTGTCCGTATACGTCTGGTTATTTAGTACCTGGCAGTAGTGGTCAGACGAGGCGCTGAGAAATGTATTAGCCATGCTGTAAAAAGCGCATGGTATAGCGGCCAGACAAATTAGAGCAAGCTGCCATTTTTGGTACCTGCCGAATTCGCCGAGTATTTTGAGTATCTCCTCAAACTTCATCCTGCTTGGGTGACTGGACTAACAACACAGAACTAAGATGCAGCCATTCTCTCATTTGCTTACATAGCAATAAATATCATGGTTGACAGGGCTCGGGGTCACATGGTGTGTTTGTGACGGGGTACCACCACCATTGTTCGTTCGTACGCTGGATATACGTTTAATACCACTTTTGAGACCACGTCTATTTCAAAGGAAATGTGAATTTGTTTAGTAACACTTTACTAGAAAATCTTTTCACAAAAAAACACTAATATTTTACCGGCTATGTCTGGTCATTGAGGTCGCTAACATAGACACGACCATTACATCTAGTGATGGATACCCCTGAAAGTGCGGTTGGTCATGTTGTAGCAAACATGGTCTTATCACATCATCTGGTTGTATATGAGTATATGAGTAGATAAGTATTACAATGTTTGAGAGGTATGCTTTGTTTACTCATACAAATTACACTATACACTTTATAAGTATTATTTACGATATTAAAATGAGACCCCCAAATATGAAAAAAAAAATCGTCTTATTTTTAGGTTTTTAACTGATCTGTGCTGTTATGTTGTCGAAAAGGTGTCAAACCTGCCCTTATAATCCTAGTGATGTATATACAAACAGATATATTAGTCAATGTTAATACGCCCTCTGGAGTCTATGAAATGCACGTGGCTTAGTGATCTGAACTGAGCCATGTTTTACTTACCATGGTCTGTTACTAAAGACTTGTATAGCAATTTTCGAAACAGGCGACATAACAAGACCTAGATACCTCATTGGGTGTTGTCAGTGTTTGTCACGAGATTAGCATGTCCGTAATACGGGACGGACTGACCTTTGAATGACGTTTTAATTATTTAAGTGTATACGAGAGATAATTTCGTTGATTTACGGTGTAAAATATTACGTTAATTGTACTTGTATAATATAATCATAAATTTACCAAGTGCTCTTTGTGTTAGTTTACGAGTGTTTTTAAGGTCACCTTCGGAGTCAATGGGCGGGTATGTTTAAGATTTCTTTTTATTGGTTTAGCACGAGTCACGTTTTTAGTTATTAAAATGACCGTGTTATAAGTTCGAATTCAAATCGAAAATACTTTCATCCACCAACGACTATACAAAGACTTTTGTGGTAAGAGTGCTTTGACTGATGTTAAAATTTTATATATTCGTTATACATTATGTTATAGACATATAGATGTATTTAAAATGACCGATTTTGTTTCAATGCAGCGCTGTTTCAGAGTAATATCTCTCAATATGGACAAGTACTCATTTGACGATCAGATAGAAGATGTCAATCATTTTAATGTTAAAAAATCATCATCATATTCCTGAAATATTTATATTCCAAATATATTACTATAAACAAAACTATATATCTTAAATTCGATAACTAACGGGACTGTGCATGGCTTGTTATTTACGGTTTATCCCAGAATTAAAAAAAAAGTAAAGAGACAACTCCACGTGGCAACTGGTCTAATCTAGTATTTTCAGTATTCGCCACGTCACGTGTTCAGTTAATCGAATGTTGGTTACTCAAGCGAATATCAGTATATGAGAGCTACTATTTGAATTCAGATCGGACATGTGATGTCAGCAAATGGTGGCATTCAAAACATGTATCACAAAAGACCAACATTAATTCCAACCATTTTTTCGCAATTAAACTATTGTGCAGTCAACTTGTGACAGTCAACGTTGAAAATTACTTTGACCCGAAGAACAAATCCGGCTAGACAACTGTCAGACAAATATTATATAATTATATATAATTTAAACACATAGCTCAATAACAGTGTTATTATTATACGTGTTTTTAGTTTGGATCATATGTAGAGATGTATAATGTGAAATTGTTTCAGATACGACAAGCTAAATCCAATTCCGGAAGATCCACTTGTAATCCAATATCTCTTGATGGCGGATACGATTTTCTGAAACAAAGATATTATTTATCAATAAAACAACTTCATAAAAGAAAACGAGTTAATCTGTTTCAGTTATACACAACGTTCAATGCCGTTTTCCCCGTAACGCTTGCTCCTTCCCCGTGACGTGTTTGGCTAAATTGTTCTGAGGGTAACTCCAAAGTTGGAATCCGTATATCAGAATGTTTAATGAAGAATTACACAGTATGGTAGATTCGGGTAGGGCAATATAGGGTTGGGTCTATAGGGGGAATTATTAACTGTAGACTAGTGGTTGTTATGTGTGTGTAAATCACTTGAGCTGCTCAAGGTGTATAGTATATATTATTGAAATAAATTGGTACATATGACCCATGAGTATTTGTTTAAAATCTATTTGAGCAGTTCACGTGATAAATGTGCATTTGTCAATGTATTATTAACATAAGGAGAGGTACAACATCGACTAGTTGTTTATATAATATATATTATGATAAAACATACCTAGAGAAGTAGTCACATAGATGAGTTATTACTTACTTTCCGAACATTTCCCCTTCTTCTAATGTTTCAGGCAGTGGCACGCCCGTTGTTTCTGGTAGGAGTAAAACTAGGAGACCAGCTATCACGGAGCTTACACCAAATATAAGAAACGGAAGTGGGCCCCACACGTAGTTGGCAAGAAGCATTACAAACGGCGCCGCTATACCACCTAATGTTCCAAAACTACCTGTAAATCCAAGACCAGCAGCTCTGTGTGTGTACAATCATACATGTGGTAATACCATAACATTATTTGAACAACTTAGGTTTTTGGAGAAGCGATATTGCTAATTTATTGTATACGAGCTAAGTTCTATATAAATACATAATTACCTGGCAGGAGTTGGGAATATCTCGGCTGCAAATATGTAGATTACACCAAAAGACCCAGAAATACAAAACTTTCCAAACAATGCCAAAATAGTAACCAACTCATTAAGTGCTGTAGATTTAAATATTCACATTAATAGCAAAGTGAGTAATAAGTTTGTTGACGCATTGAATGTGGGACTGTTTAAAGGCTCTGTCTACACTGCCGCAAGTTTTTGCAACAATACATGTTTCAAGAATAAACTGCAAATAATCGAAAACAAGTCGATTTTGGTCATTTTTTAAAATACATTTACCGCACACTATCATCATCAAAATGTTATCATGTTGTTAACAACTGTTTATATTTATCTGAGAATTCTTTCTTACATTGATTACTAACTGGGACTATCAATATCAACGCCAGTCCCGCTGCTAACATAAATATACAAGTCAACCATCGCCGTCCAATTCGGTCTAGTAAAAACCACGACAAAAGATATGCTGGCACTTCTACCGCACCAGAAACGAAGAAGCTTGCATAGGCATTGGATGAATATACATTAGTGTTGGCAGATAATCCAAGATACACCATAAGGTTGCAGAAGCTATATAGTGCAATATTCAAAAATATAAATATATATCTATGTGTGTGTATGTGATGCATTTATTGATGCAGAAGTCCTTGCAAAAAATAGAACATTTTTGAACTTACATATTGATGGCGATTATAATCGTATTACGTCTCAGATTTTTTGTTTTCATCAGATCCAGCACTGTGTATTTTTTTATTTTCTAAAAATTGATGAATTAAAATCGTTAATTGTATATTTCATGAATATTAGTATAATCAGGTACTTTGATTCAAAGTTAAAAAATGGTGATCATTTACGCTGCAGTGTTCGTATGAACACGATATACTTTATCCGAAGATATGTCTATTAAATATATGTGTGATGCACTGATTGGTTAATGACATTTATATATAGATATACTTGTCCTTTTTCTTGTTCCTCCCGAAGTGTCTCTTGAGCTTTTTTTTCTTCCTCCAAAACATTCTCTGGCAATGTAACTTTATTCATTTTGGCAGCGTTTTGAAGAATCTTCTCTGCGTCTTGGTATCTCCCCTGCTGCATCAACCATCGAACAGACTCGGGAACTAGCCTGAAAATAACATAATATAACATGACATGACATGAAACCAAATTCATGATTCGCATGAAACATAATTCTGTATAAACTACTTAAAAACAAAAGGTACAAATAATCCAAATTTCCCAATTTCACATTAAGATATATGGAATATGTTGATGATGTCCCTTGAAATGAGCAATATAAAATTTAATGATTATGAACTAGTCGATTGCAATTGTGTATTCACTTCAATGACTATGAGTTTGAATATGGTTTGGGGATGCTTTTATTTATATTTTTAAATACTTGATGTTTACAATGAGAATAATACACACGACTGACCAATAGTACGAGAAGAACGGAACGTAAAAAATTGCTATTAATAGTTCAAGCTGCCGCCAGTTGCCGTTGACTGCTTTTGAGAAGACAGCTAACATCATGTATCCACATGCATAGAATATGAGTATAACCATACCAGCAAGGTCACGCTTCCCAGGTCCAACCAGCTCTAAACCTGCAAGTTAGCAAGAGAATGTAACATATCAGAAATGGGGTATATTCAATTTGAAAGAAACAACGTTAGGCAATTATTATGGACACTTGCTACACAAAATCATGCTATTTTCAATATTGTGCCCATGAGGAGGACACTTTATTAGCTCTGCTGTCGTTGAAGATAACAGAGTGAAGATTTTCATATAGGTGATTGTCGGTCGTACATTGCACGTCATCTGTAAACAATTGCTTTTTCGACTTAAAAACTATCAGCTCAATTGCTTCGATACAAGGTAAGAAGATACATTGCGTTGACCTATTCGAGATTTGTCCATTTCTTGCTGATATAACTGATAACAACCAAATAAACTACCATGGATGTGATATGGGAAGAAAATGGTAGGAACATTAATAACCATGGCAATTAGTTAATCGCATCGTACAGAACATTATCAGCCTTTGAGAACGACACTCTACAAAGACAACAGAAGAGCTATTTCGACCGTTAGGTCGCTTTTACTATTAAAGAATAATACTTACCGAGAACAAATGCAACGGTAAATAGTCCAACTGATAGAAACCCAATGAAAAACTGACCCACAGCAAACACAGCGTATACTGGAGCACATGCCGTGATGAATACAACGAGAATCAGTAATAATAAACAAGAGAAAAAACATGGTTTTCGACCAAATCTGAAAAAAATGAAATTACTCATTTCCAACCTGCACACCGACAATTTTCGCCAAGAAGTTAAAACCATGACACCCTGGTGTGCACCAATAAAACAACAAATACACTCACATTTTCTTGTTATATGTCAATTTCAACGAACTTATGTATAAAAATATCTGATGTATATATAATTACGGTTCTCATTGGGCGGAGCCGGAATATTACTGCGTTTACACAGTAACGTAAACATGTTGTTGATGTCTCTATACCAACTGAGTTATGATATTAAATGAAACAGCTTATTCATAGTTGAGAGAAATAATTCGCTGCCGTAATATCCTTAATAATTTTATAAATAAACAATATTATTTCGCACATGATAGAGAATCAAGATTTAAAAGCAAAGAGCTTAGGTTGATGTATGAAGTCATATGACGTGTAGGCCGCAGTTGTATGCGTGATATTTACTTACTTGTCCGATAATTGACCAATTACAGCTGTGCCGAATAATGAGCCAAGCGGATAAATTGCTTTTGACAGCTGTTTCATCCAGTCCTTCTCACATACTAGATCAAACTACACAAACACGAAACATATATTAGAACAGTTGTAATATAGCGCCAATGTCAACAAACACAACAGTTGACAGCATAGAGCAAACGATGAAGGCGATTGTAGAGATTAATACAATTCACCTTCGTGCAATAACATCGACATTTATTTGTAATATAATTAGCCAAATATGCAGATGGGAATTTGATTAGTCAATCCTTCTCGATATATAAATTTATCAAATATATAATTTTCTACGCAAAATTAATTAAATATACTTGCATCATGTACGACTGTTCTCTCGTATGTACTTGTGTCATACACCCATCCATTGTCACATGGCATTACCTCCGTCTCGTCATCGTAACAGTCTTGGTCCGTGACGTTGTACCGATCACATTTTGACCATTCAACCTCACCTTCATCAACTTCGTACGGAATTGTACAGTTCTTCAATCGAGAGTTTTCCTGATATGTTTGATTGTCGTGTACTCTACAGTAGTGATCGGATGAAGCACTGAGGAACGTGTTTGCCATATCATTACACGCACAGAGCATGATCGGGATGCAGATGAGACAATACTGGAATTGCTGATATCGACCAAAATCCCCAAGGATAACAAGGATATCTTCGAATTTCATTGTCTGTCTTCTCTCTTAGTAGTCAGCCATTTTGTGGTAGCAGTCATTTTTTCTTGTGTTCGTTCTGTTTGTACGCAAGGCGACTCAGGTCAGACGTTATTCTATTGATTGGTTGATTATCGCAAAGATAAAACATATATTGTGTTCGAACCTCTTCTTTATGATAGCCAGTCTCAAGGCTTCCCAATTTCTTCTGAAATTAGCATAATCGAGACTCATTGTTACTTATTTATATGCTTAATTGCAGTCTGAAAACAATACAAGGGTGTTTCATATGACTTATCTCATATGTGTATTATCCACAAGTTCATGACTGACTTTGTTTGACTGTTTGCACAAGTTGGACGTTCGACTTGTAAGATTGTTAACGACGACGAGATAAGATTTCGTTTTTGTCAAGCCAGTGCACAGCTATTAATTTAAATATAGCAAAAGAACCGTTATTCTAAATATAATGATTGTTATTATTGATCACTCTATTTATTACTGTTATTCAAAAGCTTTGTCCATTTATATTAAAGTGGTTTGTGCAAAGAAATTATATTAATTATCGAGTGAACATTCAACGAAACGCACTACCACTAGTTTCACGTCTTAAATTCTAAGCGTTTTGTGCTTATATTCATTCAAGAAAGGTAATGTTATGGATGTTTGTGCATCGCAGCTTCATCTTCATCATGAAAGAAATAACACGCTCATTTCATTTTAATATTTTGCCTGCTGCAGACAAATAGCAATGTCATATTTATTTACAAAACACACAAAAATACCCATACGTGCATTATTTTGTATTAAGGTAGCGAGGTAGTGGCAAGGGATATGCCGATCTACAAATTGTAAGAGGGGCGTACGTGAAACCACCAAACCTATATATATTTAGGAAGACCCTGGCTTATAGTTTCGATTAATATTTTTTTTTTCCAATATTGTTTTATGGCCACATGACCTCCAAAATCAATAAGACTGGTAAGTTTGTAACATGGATAAAATTGAAAATGGCGGCACCACTATGATGACAGTGACCCCGATAGTCACGTTATCGTAGAAAAGATGTCATGAAATTCGATCTTGTATTTCTAAATTGTCCTCTTTTTTAATTTTTTTTTTAACAAAAGATTCATATTTCCAACATTTTACGATTTTATAAGTATGTAGTCCGTTTTTCGCAACAACAGTGAAAAAGTGCCGCATGATTCAGTCAAAATTAAAATACGGGACCACAACTTAGCGGCGGTGGCCGGAACGCCGTCATTTTCGATCATTCAAATCGATGTGCTCCGGAAACAAACACTGAGGAAACGAGACAATTGTGAATTCTTACTTTGGGGGCGATTATTTCGTGTTTAGCACATTTGTTTAGCCTAACAACTTCAAAATCAGTTATTTGACATCGACATAAAAACAGGACATCGGTCGCTGTTTCGTTACTGTTACAACTCGATTTATAGAGAGTTTACCATAATCATGTCAAGTTTTTCAACTGCCCTTCGATAACACATAGTGCCGTAACTAATTATAACCCGCGATTATGCAAAGTGGGTGGTATTGTTGTTACATCGCAAATAATCCTTATCTCCCACTTGAGTGTTTATCATAACGGGGTATTTGTTTTTCGTCCGTTTTATTTGAGGCTCAGTTTACTTCAGTCCCGGACTTCAGTATGCCGCGAGTTTTAAAAACATTTAACGGCAAAAGACAGCGACAACGTTCCGAGTCGTCACCAAATTCTCCAGGGTTCTCCACGAGGGGTTTTAACAGGGCGTTGCGCCCTGCTTCCTGAAATTAAAGCCCTATCTAAATTGTCAGCACCCTGTTGTATTTCCTGTGCGCCCTGGAACCAAATAAAGAATTGTTTTCAAAACAGACCATCACGTGAAAATTCCGGCTTGTTATCGTAGCAGGTCAAATATATAAAATCGATATCGGTAAAAACATTCGTCAAAACATAAGGTCCATGGTTAAAACCAAGTTCACGCCATCGCTTGTAGTGGCAACAAGGTCACCGTCGAGCAAAGGCAGCCCCTTGCACGATCGGTAAACGACAAGCGCAGCCGGGGTACCATCACAGACATTGCTGATCACCAAGAAGTCCACACGAATGCTTGCCTAAACACGTAAATGTTTATATTTTGACGAATATCAGTTAAATTTTCGTGATTTAAAAACCCCGAAAAACAGTCATGCTTTCAACTCGCATCATAAGTGGAGGAAATAGATTCACCTGCTTTCTTTTTTGGAACAAATTTTCTGATTGGTTGTTTTTTGCGCAAATGCGTGGTTTTACCCAATATAATGCATCTTTTCATAGTATCGGGGTTCTCACAGTCAATAAACTGTTTCCTGGTCGTAGCTATTTTCAACGAACAGACATTTAAAATAAAATAATGCATGTATGCATCTATTTGATGTCTAACAAACAGTCTAACAAACCTGTTTTTCTTTTTGTGTACGCGATAACCGTGATGCAATTACATGAAGCTCAAATCAGTTGATTGCATATGGTGACGTTTACCTAATAATATCACTTCAAAGTTCTCATCTGACATTTATAAAATGTGCTGGAAAAAACATCCTCCAGTAACGTGGGTGGGTACTATCGTGCAGGTTCCTCTTGTCAAGAAAACTAACAGTGTGCATATCTTCGTTATTTGTAGGTGTTTACAAATGATAAACATTAAGAGTAATTCTATTTGTCATTTTCTAGGCTTTGTTCAGTTATGTTTGTCAGTCATGAATATTAATTAAGAGGTTTTGATTTTGTTTAAGGAAGAGAAAAACATGCATTTATTTACCAGAAAAATTACACTACATAAAGTAATGCAAACAAGTCCCCCAATAACAATCTCGCTACATTAATTCAAAAACCTAGATTGCACATATGTCGACTTTATAGAATCAGCATATCCAACGTTATACAGCAATATTCGTTATTAAGGCATGATTTATTTAAGTAGTACATACACCACATAATTAACTACTACTCAAGTTACAAGCTCAAACTAAGCTGCGCCACCAAACAAACAGGGAGTGGCATGCAATTGTCATGCACTGAACTGTCAAAATTCAGAATGACTTTGGCGTGAAAAACAAATTGTACAAAATCACCTGTCAGTCAAATATTAGATTATACCATGTACACACATAGCTCAATAACAGTGTTATACTTGTTTTTAATTTGGATCATATATAGAGATGTATGATGTTAAATTGTTTCATCTACGACAAGATAAATCCAATTCCGGAAGATCCACTTGTAATCCAATATCTCTTGATGGCGGATACGATTTTCTGAAACAAAGATATTACTTATCAATGAAACAACTTCATAAAAGAGTTACTCTGTTTCAGTTATACACAACGTCCAATGCCGTTTTCTTCGTAAAGCTTGCTCCTTAATCGTGACGAGTTTGGCTACATTGCTCTGAGGGTAACTCTTAAGTTTGAATCCGTTTATCAGAATGTTTAGTCGGGTAATGTACAATATGGCTGTGTATGGTAGAATCGGGTAGGGCAATATAGGGTTGGGTAGGTCCACTATATATTATAGTGTATTACACTGATGATATATAGTATTTGGATTCTTTAGATAAATTGGTACATATGGCCTAATGACCATGACTATTTGTAAAATGTATCCAAGAAGCACTTGTTATGTGCATTGATCAATTTATTATTAACACAATGAGAAGTTCGACATCGACTTATTGTTTATCTAAAGTGGTAATATAACATACCTACAGACGTAGTATCATACGTGAGTTAATACTTACTTTCCGAACATTTCCCCTTCTTCTAGTGTTTCGGGCAGTGGCACGCCCGTTGTTTCTGGTAGGAGTAAAACTAGGAGACCAGCTATCACGGAACTTACACCAAATATAAGAAACGGAAGTGGACCCCACACGTAGTTAGCAAGAAGCATTACAAACGGCGCCGCTATACCACCTAATGTTCCGAAACTACCTGTGAATCCAAGACCAGCAGCTCTGTGTATGTACAATCATACACGTGGTAATAACATAATATTATTTGACAATTTTTCTCATGTGCAAATGATAGTGCATTAGTGCATTTTCACCACAGAAGCCATATTCATGTTTGGGACTACATGGCAGGGATGTACGGCCATCTACCTATCAAACGACAAAAGTCACATTCGTTAGTGAATGAATCTCGGCCACTGGAATTGGCCTTCCCGTTGAGTATGCTAGGGTAAGAGATGGACTTTTTTGGTGTTCAGCGTAATGTAGATTTTGAATACGGGTCTAACGTTCATGATTCTGAAGCAACAACAACTATGCAACCAGTAGAAACGATTACCTGGCAGGAGTTGGGAATATCTCGGCTGCAAATATGTAGATTACACCAAAAGAGCCAGCAATACAAAACTTTCCAAACAATGCCAAAATAGTAACCAACTCATTAAGTGCTGTAAATATTAAATAATCATATTAATAGCAAAGAGAGTGATAAGTTACGCATTACATGTGTGACTTTTTAAACGTACACAGTCGTATAAGTTTTCGTGAGGGTAATTGTTTCATAAATCAACTGCAAATAGCAATAATCGACAAAAAGTTGATAGTGTAAAACGTTTTTTTTTAAATGTTATCATGTTGTTAACAACTGTTTATATTTAACTGAGAAGTCTTTCTTACATTGATTACTAACTGGGACTATCAATATCAACGCCAGTCCCGCTGCTAACATAAATATACATGTCAACCATCGCCGTCCAATTCTGTCAAGTAAAAACCACGACAAAAGACATGCTGGCACTTCTACCGCACCAGAAACGAAGAAGCTTGCATATGCATTGGATGAATATACGTTAGTGTTAGCAGATAATCCAAAATATACCAGGATGTTGCAGAAACTATATAGAGCAACAAACAAAACAAAAATATTTATATGTGATACATTTTGTTTTATAATCAGTGTATAATTTCCATAAATAGAACATTTTCGAACTTACATATTGATGGCGATTATAATCGTATTACGCCTGAGATTTCTTGTCCTTATCAGATCCAGCACTGTGAATTCTTTTATTTTCTGTTCATGAATATCAATGGATTATATTTATTTCCTTTCATGAATTAGCATAATACTGCTGTTTATGTATGAATATTGTTTTTTAATATCACGATATACTTTATCCGTAGATATATATGTATTACATATATGTGATGCACTGATTGGTTTTCCTAAAGCAATTATAACATTTATATATAGATAGATATACTTGTCCTTTTTCTTGTTCCTCCCGAAGTGTATCTTGAACCTTTTTTTCTTCCTCCAAAATATTTTCAGGCAATGTAACTTTATTCATTTTTGCAGCGTTTTGAAGAATGTTTTCTGCGTGTTGGTATCTCCCCTGCTGCATCAACCATCGAACAGACTCAGGAACTAGCCTGTCAGACACAGCAAGGCAACATGATCAGTAATAGAAATATATATATAACATAATATGAGAAATGTTCATATATATATATATATATATATATATATATATATGCTTGATTTGTAATATATTAATGATAAAATTGATTGATAAATTTAATTCACACATTCACACCTTATCCATCGAGCAGGTTATAACAGAAATGGTTACACAAAATTGTTACAAAAATATCCTAATTAGTTAAGATTCTACTGTTGTGAAGCTTTTCTACAGAGTTTCTGTTAAAATATGTTCAATGGAAAGACATTTTATGTCCTTGCTGGCCGATTTATCTTCCTATACGTATGAAACAGAATTTCTGTGTAAACTAGTAAAAAACAGAAAAACAAGCGAAACTCCCAAATTTTACATTAAATATATATTATATAAAATATATTATTGATGCTCCTTCCATTAGCTTGAATTATAAAATTATAAATTTTGTGGTTGAATTTCAATGATATATCCTACTGAACTTGAGACATCGTAAGCAAAACAATCTGCTTCTTACTTAAATATATGTCTTGTATTTGACTTTGAATCAGACTGTATGTCAAATGAAATGAAATGTAATTATCTACACTTCGCACAGCTACTGTTCTAAGTCAACTATTTGCATGTCATCTGTTTTATGTTGTTTTTGGGGGGTTTGTTTTGCGTGATTGCAGTGAACAAGATGATTACAATTGTAAATTCACTTCAATGACTATGAATATGGTTTGGATATGTTTTTAGTTATACTCGATGTTTAAAACGACAATAATACACACGACTCACCAATAGTAAGAGAAGAACGGAACGTAAAGAATTGCTATTAATAGTTCAAGCTGACGCCAGTTGCCGTTGACTGCCTTTGAGAAAACAGCTAACATCATGTATCCACATGCATAGAAAATTAGTATAACCATACCAGCAAGGTCACGCTTCCCAGGTCCAACCAGCTCTAAACCTACAAGTTAGCAAGAGAGTGTAACATATCAGAAGTGGAGTATATTCAAATGAAAAAGAAGCAACGTTAAGCAATTATCATAGACTCTTGCTACAGAAAATTTGTGATAATGTGTTTACATAGTTATGACGAACAAACTTTATCAGCTCCGATGTCATTGAGTTGTTCATATAGGTGATTGTTGGTCGTACATCATACATAGTCAACAACTGTCTTTTTCTTGGCATCTATCAGCTCAATTGCTTTGATACCTGGTATGTAAGTACCTTGGGCGGACCTCTATCAGATTTATTCTTGACGACATTTTAAATTCTCTATGTTTAACGAATAGTTTTGTAATGTTTAGTGAAGTATGATAATTTTAAAATCTACTTGATATCTACCAGCCCAATTGCTTTGATACTTGGTATGTAGAGTACGAGATTTGTAAAAAGATGATAACAACTGCAATTGCAACAGCCAAATAAACTACCATGGGACGAATATGTTACGAACATTAGTATCCATGGTAATTAGTTAATATCGCATCCAGCTGAACATTATCAATTTTCGAGGGAGACACTTTGCAAAGACAACATAAGAGCTATTTTGACCGTTAGGTCGCTTTTACTATTTAAAGAAAAATACTTACCGAGAACAAATGCAACGGTAAATAGTCCAACTGATAGAAATCCAATGAAAAACTGACCCACAGCAAACACAGCGTATACTGGAGCACATGCCGTGATGAATACAACGATAATCAGTAATAATAAACAAGAGAAAAAACATGGTTTTCGACCAAATCTGAAAAAAATTAAATTACAAAAATCTCAAACATACACCACAACAAATTTCGCCAAGAAGTTAAAATCATGACAGCGTTATCATTGTCAAATTGTTCATCAATAAAATAACAAATACAAACAAATTTTCTTTTTATCTGTCAATTTCAACGAACTGGGGTCCGTGAGTAAAATTATACCTTCCTACATTTTATATTAAAATATAGCAGATGTATATAGAATAACGGTTCTCGTTGGTCAGAGCCGGAATATTATTGCGTTTACACAGTAACGTAAACATGCTGTTGGTTTATCTATACTGAATGAGTATTTATATTCAATGAAACTGCTTAGTCATAGTTGCGAGAAATAGTTCTTAACCACAATGACCTTAATAATAAGAATTTTATAAATAAACAATATTATTTCGCACATGTTAGAAAATCAAAACTAACAACAAAACAACTTATGTTGATGTATAACATAGTATACTTGGTGCATTACACACTCTAACGTAATATGAACTGTAGATCGCAGTTGTACGCGTGATATATACTTACTTGTCCGATAATTGACCAATTACAGCTGTGCCGAATAATGAGCCAAGCGGATAAATTGCTTTTGACAGCTGTTTCATCCAGTCTTTCTCACATACTAGATCGAACTACGCAAACACGAAACATATATGAGAAGAGTTGTGATACAACATTAATGTCAATTAACACAACAGTTGACAGCATGGACCAAACGATGAAAGCGATTGTAGAGATTAATAAAATTTACCTTCGTGCAATAACATCGACAATCATTTGTAATATGCTAGTAATTAGCCAAATATGCAGATGGGTATTTGAATAGTCAATCCGTCACGGTATATATTTCGCAAAATATAATTTTCTACGCAAAATTAATTAGATATACTTGCATCATGTACGACTGTTCTCTCGTATGTACTTGTGTCATACACCCATCCATTGTCACATGGCATTACCTCCGTCTCGTCATCGTAACAGTCTTGATCCGTGACGTTGTACCGATCACATTTTGACCATTCAACCTCACCTTCGTCAACTTCGTACGGAATTGTACAGTTCTTCAATCGTGAGTTTTCCTGATATGTCTGATTGTCGTGTACTCTACAGTAGTGATCAGATGAAGCACTGAGGAACGTGTTTGCCATATCATTACACGCACAGAGCATGATCGGGATGCAGATGAGAAAATACTGCAATTGCTGATATCGACCAAAATCCCCAAGGATAACAAGGATGTCTTCGAATTTCATTGCCTGTCTCCTTTTTTAGTAGTCATCCATTTTGTGGTAGCAGTTATTTTTGTTTGCGTTCGTTCTGTTTGTACGCAAGGCGACTCAGGTCAGACGTTAATCTATTGATTGGCTGATTATCACAAAGATAAAACATATATTGTGTTAGAAACTCTTCTTTATGATAGTCAGTGTCTTGTTTTCCCAATTTTGTCTGAAATTAGCATAATCGAGACTCATTGTTACTTATGTATATGCTTAATTGCAGTCTGAAAACAATACAAGGGTGTTTCATATGACTTATCTCATATGTGTATTATCCACAAGTTCATGACTGACTTTGTTTGACTGTTTGCACAAGTTGGACGTTCGACTCGTAAGATTGATAACGACGACGAGATAAGATTTCTTTTTGCCAAACTAATACACAGCTATTAATTTAAATATACGAATGGAACCGCCATTGTAAATACAATGAGTAATTGAGACAATTTGGGGGGGGGGGGTTCTATGGTATCTCATTTAAAAAAAAACTAAATAGCCGAGTAAAACATTATTCGAGTATTAAATGGAATAATAATGATAATTGTGTCAAATTTTATTGAGAGTGAATAAATTACTGAGTTGGAGGTACCACATTATGACGTCATGGCACGAAACATTAGGCCAAAAAAAACTTATGTTGCCCTCAATTCGGAAAATTGAAAAATTGGGTCGGTCGGTCGGAATTTTTTTTTAAACTTAGTTTAAAATTTAATAGTTGATCCAGCTTTTGCTGTCATGCACACAGCAAACGTGTTCGCCACGTTCGCTACCGCTGTACACATGTACGTACACACGATGACAACCCCGGAAGTGAGAAAACTGACAGCTCTAAAACAACGTGCAAAAGCCGTCGTTTTGTTTGTGATGTAAGCGGATGAGAGTTTTAATATAAAAGGTCACGTTTTGTAAATTCAATAAAATTTTGTGCATGTATTAAAACGTATTGTTTTTGATTTCGATATTTTTAATATTGTGCACCAACGCAAATCGCAAATGTCAAATCGGCCTGAAATGCAAAAGACGTGTTTGCTCTTCAGACTTCATAGTATTCAGATCATGTCAGAGAAATACAGATCAACCCGAGGTTCAAAGTCGCCACTTATCCCCCGGGGTCCCTGGGGATCAAACAACGGACCAGGATCGTAAATTTTAGAGGAAACACTTATGTACTGCTTAAATTGGTGAGTTTTTAATATTTGGGTCTATTAAAAAAAACGCGACCCGATATTTCATATTTTGCGGTCGGTCGCTGAGGGCAACAAACCATTTTTTTCATTTCCAAAATGGGTCAGAAACCTTGGCTAAAATCATATAGTAAATATACTCTATGATATTGGTCCAATGAAAAGCTCCCAGTTAATGATTTGAAAATATTAAAAGCTAGTTAACACAGCAACCCAGAAGAACGTAATATGGGGGTGAAGAGAGATGGGTCGGTCCAATACCATATTTTCTAATATCTATACTGTGTTTGCAATCAATGGAGATTATTACAAAGTATTCTTTCATTTACATTACAATTACTGAGTTCAAATTTCAAATTGAGATATGGGAACTGTAGCAGCCACACATAACTTTTTTATTATTATAAATCATATAATTTATTATTATTATTATTATTATTATTAACATGCTCACTTAACTTTAATATTTCGCTCGATGCAGACACATGTCATATTTATTTCCAAAACACATACAAATATTCACACGTGCAATATTTTGTATTAATTCAATAACCTAACTCGCACATATGTCGACTTTATCGAATCAGAATATCCAACGTTATACAGCAATATTCGTTATTAACGCATGATTTTTCTTAAAGTAGTACATACACCACATGTCACAATTAACTACTACTCAAGTTACAAGCTTAAACTACAAACAACAGACATTACCTTCGCAGAAACCAAGATGATACAACATGCCTGTCGCAGTCGACTGTTTTCGGTTTTCCAACTTCTTCCGAAACCAAACTGCGACACCAAACAGAAAAGGGGAGCCATGAAATTGCCATGCACTGAACTGTCAAATTTCAGAATGACTTTGACGTGAAGAACAAATCTGACAAAACTACCTGTCAGTCAAATATTTGATTATACCATATATATATTTTTGGTCAATAAGATTGTTATTATTATTATTATTATACATGTTTGGATCGTATGTTGCGGTGTATAATGTTAAATGTTTTAGATACGACAAGATAAATCCAATTCCGGAAGATCCACTTGTAATCCAATATCTCTTGATGGCAGATAAGATTTTCTGAAATAAAAATATTAAACAAAACGAGTTTATCTGTTTATCAGAATGTTTAGTGAATAATTGGTAGGGTAATGTACAGTATGGCTGTGTATGGTAAAACTGGGTAGGGCAATATAGGGTTGGGTAGGTCCACTTTATTATTAGAGTTGTGGTTGTGTGTGTATGTCACTGATGATATATAGTAATTGTAGTCTTTAGATAAAATGATACATATGACATAATGACCACGACTATTTGTAAAATGTATCCAAGAAGCATTTGATATATGCATTGATCAATTTATTATTAACACAATGAGAGGTTCGACATCGACTAATTGTGGTAATATAACATACCTACAGACGTAGTGTCATACGTGAGTTGATACTTACTTTCCGAACATTTCCCCTTCTTCCAATGTTTCGGGCAGTGGCACGCCCGTTGTTTCTGGTAGAAGTAAAACTAGGAGACCAGCTATTACGGAGCTTACACCAAATATAAGAAACGGAAGTGGACCCCACACGTAGTTGCCAAGAAGCATTACAAACGGCGCCGCTATGCTACCTAATGTTCCAAAACTAGCCGTAAATCCAAGACCAGCAGCTCTGTGTGAGTACAATCATACATGTGGTAATACCATAATATTATTTGACCATTTTTTTTCATGTGCAAATAATAGTGATAGTGCTGACAGAAGCCATATTCATGTTCGGGGCGACATGACAGGGCTGTAGCCATCTTTTTATCAAATGGCAATACAAAGTGCTATCCTTCGTCCTATTAATGCGTCAACCAGTCCCGTCGAACACAAGCACCTGCGGACCTTAACCAAGGTTCACGCAAAGTCGCATTCGTTAGTAAATGATTCTCGGCCAGTGGAATCGGCTTTCCCATTGAGTGTGTGGCGCACTCACCCGGGGTAGGAGGTCGACCTTTTTTGGTGTCGCGTAAGGTAGGTTTTGAACTTAGGTCTACCGATCATGAGTCTGAAGCAACAGCCACTATTCTACCAGTAGAAACGAGCTTAATGTATACTAGACCTAGCCTTACTATGAATTACATAATTACCTGGCAGGAGTTGGGAATATCTCGGCTGCAAATATGTAGATTACACCAAAAGAACCAGCAATACAAAACTTTCCAAACAATGCCAAAATGGTAACCAACTCATTAAGTGCTGTAAATATAAAATATTTAATCAATAGCAAAGAGAGTGATAAGTTTGTTGATGCATTACATATGTGATTTTTTTTAACTATAGTATGTACACTGTCGAAAACAAGTTGATAATGCAAATCATCTAAATGTTATCATGTTGTTAACACCTGTTTATATTCAACTGAGAAGTCTTTCTTACATTGATTACTAACTGGGACTATCAATATCAACGCCAGTCCCGCTGCTAACATAAATATACATGTCAACCATCGCCGTCCAATTCTGTCCAGTAAAAACCACGACAAAAGATATGCTGGCACTTCTACCGCACCAGAAACGAAGAAGCTTGCATAGGCATTGGATGAATATACGTTAGTGTTAGCAGATAATCCAAAATATACCAGAAAGTTGCAGAAACTATATAGTGCAACAAACAAAACATAAATATAAAATTACATGTATGTATGTGGCGTATTTTGTCTTTCTTTTGAAGACAATTAGTGTATAATTCCAAAAAAATAGAACATTTTCAAACTTACATATTGATGGCGATTATAATCGTATTACGTCTGAGGTTTCTTGTTTTCATCAGATCCAGCACTGTGAATTCTTTTATTTTCTGGTCATGAAAATCGATGAATTATATTTATTGCATTTCATGAATTAGTATAATACTGCTGTTATGTATGAACATTGTTTTTCAATATCACGATACACTTTATCCGAATATATGTCTATTACATGTGTGTGATGCACTGATTGGTTTTCCTGAAGCAATTATAACATTTATATATAGATAGATATACTTGTCCTTTTTCTTGTTCCTCCCGAAGTGTCTCTTGAGCTTTTTTTTCTTCCTCCAAAACATTCTCTGGCAATGTAACTTTATTCATTTTGGCAGCATTTTGAAGAATCTTCTCTGCGTCTTGGTATCTCCCCTGCTGCATCAACCATCGAACAGACTCAGGAACTAGCCTGTCAGACACGGCAGGGCAAAATGATCAGTAATAGAAATATATATAGACACTCAACAAGTGGTGATTTATGACAATATTAAGTAACATAAGATAACATAAGATAACATAACATAACATAACATAACATAACATAACATAACATAACATAACATAACATAACATAACATTATAACAACATTTGATGCATATAATAATATGAGGAATGTTCATGTGTTTTTTGAAATTGTAGTGTACTGGTTAATTGTTTCCCTTTCATGTATTTTTTGTTGTTTGTGTGATTGTATTGTAGTAGTCAACCATTTGCATATTTTCGGGGTTTTTTGGTGGATGTGTATTGTGAAAAAGATAATTGCAATTGTGAATTCACTTCAATGATTATGAATATGGTTTGGATATGTTTTTATTTTACCCGTAAATAAGTGATGTTTGAAACGAGAATAATACATCTACTCCTCACCAATAGTACGAAAAGAACGGAACGTAAAGAATTGCTAATAATAGCTCAAGCTGACGCCAGTTGCCGCTGACTGCTTTTGAGAAGACAGCTAATATCATGTATCCACATGCATAGAAAATGAGTATAACCATACCAGCAAGGTCACGCTTCCTAGGTCCAACCAGCTCTAAACCTGCAAGTTAACATGAGAATATGACATATCAGAAAGTGGGTATATTACAATTATTATGGACACTTGATACAGAGAAGTTGTGATAATGTGCTTGCATAGTTATGACGAACAAACTTTATTAGCTCGGCTGTCATAGAGCTGGTTCTTGTTGGCCGTACATAAGTCGTCAATAATTGTCCTCTTTTTGACATTTATCAGCCAAGTTGATTTTGTTCTTGGTATGCGAGAGACTTGGGTAAGCCTCTTCCAGATTTAGTTATTTCTTGATGATATCTTCAATTCTCAATGTTTAGCAAATATTTTTGTATTTTTTCGTAAAATATTCTATTTTCATTTTCTTCTTGAAAACTACCAGCCCAATTGCTTTGATACATGGTATGTGAAGTATGAGATGATAACAAATGTAATTGCCATAGCAACAACCAAATAAACTACTACGGGAAGAGCATGGTAACATTATCAACCATGGCAATTATTTAATATCGCATCATACAGAACATTTACAACTTTTGAGGTAGAAACTCTACTAAGACAACAGAAGAGCTAATTCGACAGTTTGGTCGTTTGTGCTACTTAATGAATAATACTTACCGAGAACAAATGCAACGTTACATATGCCAGCTGATAGAAACCCAATGAAAAACTGACCTACAGCAAACACAGCGTATACTGGAGCACATGCGGTGAGCAGTAAAACGAGAATCAGTAATAATAAACTGGAGATAAAACATGGTTTTCGACCAAATCTAAAAAAAAATGAAATTACACATCTCCAACATAAACAATTTTCGTTGAGAAGTGAATATCATGACAGCGTTATCACCGTCCTACTACACGCAAACAAATTAGTACAACAAATACACACACATTTTATTAATATATGTAAATTTCAACGAACTGGGGTCAAAAAGTAAATTACATCATAATACTTTTTTATATTTAAATATATCTGATGTATATAGAATAACGGTTCTCATTGGGTGGAGCCGGAATAATATTGCGTTTACACAGTAACGTAAACATGTTGTTGATGTCTCTATACCAACTGAGTAATGATATCCAATGAAATAAATTAGTCATAGTTGAGAAAAATAATTCTCAAATAAACAATATTATTTCGCACATGATAGAAAATCAAGACTAACAACAAAACACAATTACACACGTAATATGAACTGTAGACCGCAGTTGTACGCGTGATATATACTTACTTGTCCGATAATTGACCAATTACAGCTGTGCCGAATAATGAGCCAAGCGGATAAATTGCTTTTGACAGCTGTTTCATCCAGTCCTTCTCACATACTAAATCGAACTACGTAAAAACGAAACATAACAATTGTGATACAAAGGTATTGTCATCATACACATCAGTTGGCAGCATGGATCAAACGATGTAGGCGGTTTGAGAAGATTAATACAATTTCACCTTCGTGCAATAACATCGAAATTTATTTTTAATAGCCAAATACGCTGATGGATTATTAGATATTCTTCACAAAATTAATTAAATATACTTGCATCATGTACGACTGTTCTTTCGTATGTACTTCTGTCATACACCCATTCATTGTCACATGGCATTACCTCCGTCTGGTCATCGTAACAGTCTTGATCCGTGACGTTGTACCGATCGCACTTCGACCATTCAACCTCACCTTCGTCAACTTCGTACGGAATTGTACAGTTCTTTAATTGTGAGTTTTCCTGATATGTCTGATTGTCGTGTACTCTACAGTAGTGATCAGATGAAGCACTGAGGAACGTGTTTGCCATATCATTACACGCACAGAGCATGATCGGGATGCAGATGAGAAAATACTGCAATTGCTGATATCGACCAAAATCCCCAAGGATAACAAGGATGTCTTCGAATTTCATTGTCTGTCTTCTCTCTTAGTAGTCAGCCATTTTGTGGTAACAATTATTTCGTGATGTGTTCGTTCTGTTTGTACACACGGAGACTTTAATCAGGCTTTAATCTATTGATTGCCTGGTCATCGCGAGGAAAAACGATAAATTGTGTTAGAAACCTTTCTTAATGATGTTTTCTAAATTTTGTATGAAATTAGCAAAATCGAGACTCATTGTTACTCACTTATATGATTAATTGACTGACGGTAGTTGTCTGTTTGTACAGGTTGGACGTTCGATCCGTAGGACTGTTAACGACAACGAAATGCGATTTCGCTTTGGGAAGATAATACACAGCTATTTTATTCAAATATAGCAAAAGAATAGCCATTGCAAATAACTTGAGATTTTTCTTCACAAATTCCGACATTTTCTAGGTACAGATGGTATTGTGCTATGCTGTTTTGTGCTGATTACGAATATTTTGTTTACCAAGCTAAATTCGTATTATTTAAAAAGGAAACTAAAATGCCGATTTAAACCGATTTACCTGTCTTTTGAGTTTAAAATGGTACAATAAAATTGTTTGCATCAAATGTTAATTAGAGTTGGAAATACTATGACGTCATGGTACGGAATACTATGAAACTTTAACAAACTATACACATCGTTTTCACATTTCCAAAATGGGTTAGAAACCTTGGCTAAAAGCATACAGTAAATATACCTTCCAGTTATTGATTTGAAAATATTACAGGCTAGTTACCACAGCAACCCAGAAGAACGTATGGGTGAAGTGAGACGGGTCTAATAGCATATTGTCTAATATTTATGTTGAGTTTGAAATCAATGGAGAGATTATTACAAAGTATTCATTCATTAACATTACAATTATTGGGTTCAAGGTACTAAATCACGACTCTGCAAATTGCAAATTCAGATATGTGAACTGTAGCAACCACATGTGATTTGTTTTATGCAAAATACAGCTGACATTACGCAAGTAACTGCATGTGGTATGATATTACGGTGTCACAATCTAAATACCACAATTGGTATGTAGGTTGTATTTGCCACTTATTTAGCTGCCAACCATCGGAGTGCAAACATTTCACAAGCTGCTGAAGAAAACAATCGAAACTAAATCACGTAATATGCTGATCAGTGATGTGGTGTTTAGTACAGTAACTTAGAGACTATTTCAATTTCTAATAGTATGATGATCGGCACAATAATAGCGGTGTTAAATTTATTTTCAGACAAACTAAAAATCGTTATTAATTTTAATTACCAAATGAGTTTTGAAATAGTCGTTTACTAAATAATTTAGTGAGATGATACGCATATTTCATGTATTAGATTTGTGACCTCAAATTTGTTTCAAATTACATTTTCTGGAGAAACATATTTACTGAGTTAAAAGAGCAAGTGTTGTTGGATTTAGTACATTCTACCATTCTACCACATATAATGGTAAACACACTATGTTTACTAGTTTTTCATTAAGAGGCCTGTGTAATTTTTGATGTTAATTATGGTGGATTTTAACACAATACGTTTTCACGTTGGATATGGTCTTACGTGTTGAATTGATTTGAATGTTCGGTTCAATCCATGATTCACGATGACCAAAGCAAGTTTACACATCGTTGAGACTCATAAATGGAGTAAATTGACTAATTTCGAAATGTTATTTCCGCTTTCGAAATGTTAAAAGCCATGTATTTTCATTCATAAATATGTGCAGTATTTTGTATTAATTCAATAACCTAGCAAGCACATGAATTGTATCGAATCAGCATATCCAACCTTATACAGCTGCGATATAAGTACTACGTAGTAAATTACTACATACGCTACGTGTCATAATAGGTGATTTTCCAAACAATTGCGAGATCTCGCGAGATGCATGAAAGACGCGCGTCGAACGTCTGCCGCAAAAATCGAACGATTTGATTTTGAACTAGAATTTCTTTATTTCGCAGCTTACATTGACCGGCCGATCTTCGACAGAGGAATATTGCTTCCGAATACCCTCACTTAATCGAAATTGCCTATCATCAAATGTGGACAGCACATTATTAAGCATGGAAATGTCCCCGAAATACTTTCGCGTTTGTCGAATCCTACGCGATGTTTGACGCGACTACGACGCTATGACCTTTGTTTGTCCTGTTTTTACGTTCGATTTCACGCATAACGCGTGATTCTCGCAGTGTACGGAAAATGGTCTATTAACTACTACGCATGTTACAGGCACAATCTACAAACAACAGTCAATACCTTCGCAACAACCCACATTATACAACACGCCTTTTGGGTTTTCCGACATCTCCCGAAAGAAAAACTGCACCACCAAGCAAAGAAGGGAAGGCATGCAATTGCTATGCACTGAATACAGTAAAAACTCGTAGTTGTAAAACTATTACTTTTACCAATGCGTGAATTACGTAAATCGTTGTTTGCGGCTTATTATAATATTTAATGATAATATGATAATACGCGATTACTAACATACGATCGCCGCTTACTAAGTGGTGTTGGCGGATTTAATTGAAAACGTGGTTATAAAAAGTGCAGTATCATCTCAAACAAATCGCACTGAATTTCCGTCTATCGTTAATTGTGTCTTAACATTACAGACACAACCTTAAGTTGTCTAAACCGAACTAAGCATGAATCGGCAACTTTAATGAAAGGTAATCAACTGATATCTTTCAGGTCACAAACAGTTGAGATGATTTGATTGTCTAGTGGTAACCATGGTAACAACAAGCATCAACCTACGACCTACTAAGAGATATTCACACCATTGATGACCTAGACACAATACACGATACACATAATATTAATTATTTCCAGTTAAATGAAATAGCAGTAGTTGATGATAATTATGAAAGTCCCAGAAATCTTTAATCCACAATGTCAATTGTAGAATGAACACAACAAGAATAATTGGAATGGAAAACGTTCGCTTTGTTCAATAAACAGCTCGCTAACATTTTGGGTTAAATTTCGGAAGACGTACCTACGCAAGAATCAGCGACGTCATAAAAACATTACCTTTAATCGGGATCATTTTCACACGAGATGTAGGCGTATAATTTACACAAGCGGCTAACATCAAATTAGCATTAATATCTGCCCAGGGATGCACATGAACGTGTCTTGGCTTTAGGATCAGGGTCGGTAGGATTTACAGCAAACACCAAATTGGAGAAAATGTTCGCACACGAGATGTAGCCGAAGTTAACGTGTCAATATTGCTAGGGTCGATCGGGTAGTGTTTACGCAAGCGGCAAACATTAAATAGGCGTTAATGTCTGCCTCGGGATGTACACGGACGTGTCTTGGGTTTAGGGTAACGGGTCGTTAGGATTTACAGCAAACATCAATTTTGGAGAATGTGTTCGCCCACAAGATGTAACTGAACGTGTCTTGGAATTATGGTTAGAGTTCAGTCGGGTAGTGTTTACGCAAACGGCAAAAAACAAATTGGTGATATTGTCCGCACTGGTGAATGAATGATCCCTTAGTTGCAGTAAACAAATGAGTGCATCTTTCCCTCTCAGTGGATTTATCTGTCTGTTCGTTTTTCACAAATACTGTTATGTCATAAAGGTACGCAATGCAACAGACCATTTAATGGTGTGAGGACCTTCATGGTTCAGTGGAACTATTCACTAAATTACAATCAGTGGACAAAGGACGCTGCCCTAGAAACTGAGAGAGATCACAAGTTCAAATCCTGTCACCTGGTCACTGCTAAAGAAGATGTACAGGCCAACATTTCATTGGATCAACAAGTCTACACTTCAATATGTACCACCCCCATTGAAGCATGGTAAACAACTACAAGTCTGATTGACAAGGCCACCAGACACGAGAATAATTGCTGCTCTCCAAATGTGTTTCTAATTTAGTATTGGCCCACTAGCGATTGTTAATTGTCCGTTTCTAACTCTTGCTAAAAAAATATATATCGCATCGTTTAGAATGTGTTTGTCGAAACATTATTAAATATATATGAACACATCATGAATAAATTATCAAAATTTAAAGAAAAAATGCTTAAAGTTAATGTACGTCTTTTAGAATTTTGCCAAATTAGTACAACGTCCAACCTGATAAAAGCGTACATAACTCTACTATCAGTAAAGGCCCTTACCCTAGTTAACTAATTAAATGCGACTCCTGATTTATAATCGTTTCACACGAGCATCACACTGATACATACAATCTTTGCCCTCCATAGCACAGCACGCAAAAGTAGAGTTTTATAATTAGCCAAACGAGAAACGGCCATCAAAAGTCCCGCGTGTGCATGTAAATAACGGGACTGGTGTCTACTGTTCTACACTTTATAACAAATAACAAAAGTTAAAACCTGGTTCAAATTCTTTACAACAGCGGCGAATCCATCACACGGTAGCGATGAAGAGTAGATCATTTAGAACTTGCCTCCCACACGTACGGCGGTTTCACAAACTTACTCGTCCACAAATGTTTCTGCAGTTCGTTTGACTCGAAACACTGCGATATCACGAGCTGCCTCCGCTCAACAGGGTATCTAATCCTGTCATCTCAGTTACTTGAACTCATCACGTGATGGGCACTTTCAAACGGCCTCACTCAGGAGAAAATTAAGTTTGATATGTCCACTGTTACTTTTATACAACTCTATTTAACGTGCTAATGTTGCATCAAATTAAAAATATAATTTAAAAAAAAAGAAGCTTGCGACCTTTTGCATCGATCATTATAAAGGGTCAGGCAATTGATCAATGAAAACGTGCTTTCACGTATCAGGTCATTGAATGCGTCAATCCGATGACCGATAATATGAGGTTATTACGAAGATACCTCCTAGTACGCACAAAGACAGTACAGCGGAGTAGCAACCGACGCGCAATACCGCTAAATTACGGCACTCTGTAACTTATGGCGTTCGGTGACACATGTATAATAATATATACTATTATATATATAATAGTATTATACATCTGTCACCGTAACACCGTAAGTTACAGCGTAATTTTGCGGTATTTCACGGGGTGTTGTCATCCTACCATATTAGTAAATGCGAATTCCAAATATAGAATGATTACGCGTGTAAAGCGTCTGCTAATAATGCAAACAAACACGGCTGCCACCAGGATTTGACCGGACTCCACACAAAGAAGTTCGCTGATTTTGTTCTAAACATTTTGGATTCGGCACTTCCATGATGTATCCTTGGAAGGAAAATAATAATAATAAGGTTATTAGGAGGATACCTCAAAGTATGCACTCAGACAGTACACCGTCGCATCGACCTCCACTGCGCTGTACTGTCTTCGTGCGTACTGAGAAATATTCTCGTAATAATCTCATAATATTATACATCCGTCACCGTAACGCCATAAGTTACAGTGTTCTGTAATTTTGCGGTATTGCACTGGCTATTCTTCCGTATTAGGAAATGTGAATTCCAAATATTTAACGAATGCGCGCGAAAGCTGCGCGTCGATAGATACTCCCGCTGTACTGTCTTCGTACATAATTTGCATTGTCCTCATATGCTATTGGTGTGGATCTGGTAAAAGTAGGTTGTAAACATCTGCCTTGTGAGAAAAACATTATCTAATCTTACCAATGTATGCGCTTCAAATATGTCTTTACTGGTACTGTGCAGCTTTCTTTCTAACGTGTGTGTATCTATTCTGAGTGTTGTGTAGATTTCACTAAGCTTAAAAGCTCCCGAAACTGATAAATGTTTGTTCTTAATGAAAAATATTAAACTATGTTCATTTTAAACTCAAAATGATTATAACCAACACATCTAATAAATTCAATAGTTTAGAATCAGATTGTTACATAAATGAGAGTCGTGGCCTTTCATTTGGGAACAAATAATTATCTAAATGAGGCAAACTGTTCGTGCAAACGCCAAACCCCAAAATGCTGTGAAAGCTGAGACAAGTTCGAAGGTCATCAAACTGGATATTTCATATTTCGATGCATGTGTGCGAGCTTCAGGAAACTGCGGAAGATTAAACAATGTGCATATACATGTATTAAAATATTCCGAAACCAAAAATAAAGGTTATTTAACCAATTATAAAGTGATTTTGACAACAAATGAATATATCTGTAAAATATCTGTCCAAGATGCCTCTATACGAATTCGACCGTCATTATCAATAATAGCGGAGCCAATGAAAGTTATTTATATACATATATTTATATTATATACATGCATCACATTTGCACTGATTTGGCAATAGTCCAAACTTTAATTACATTCAAAATCGCAAAAGAGTAGTTTGAATGTGTCAATGCCTTGATTATGTATTGAACTTCTTACAATAACAGGATGAGACTCCAATCTACAACATCTGTACATTTATCCCATCCGAGGTGCTTATAAATAAAGGTGGAGACCGATAAATAGCATATTCTACACTCCGTCAATTTCCACAGGTGATTTACATGCTTGTTTCTGTAATATCAACGTAGAAGAATCATTAACAAATGCCGACCTCAATTATATAAGCATAACATGTTTTCATGTTACTTCACAATTCAATGAAATAGTAAAACAATAAAGTATCAAATCACAGGTTCCATTAAATAACGGGGATTGCTATTGTGTTACTTTTATATACGTATATGAACATTCCGTGGGTTGTATATGTTTGGAAAATAATTATAACAGAATTGCAATTGTAAATGTTACATAGAGTTGTTTGCATTCAATTTTTGTAACATTTGTTATATTATAGAATGGAATGTTCGACTGTTACATATAAAATTCATATAAGTACATTTTCAAACAATATCCCACAGTAAATTGATTTAGGTTAACGTTTTAAAGAAATCGAGTCTATTAAATGCATGCATACGTTAGTATCTGTGTGGAGGTACCAGCGATCAGCGAATGATCGAAACCAGACAATTCGTACTGAGTCCATGAATAAAACATTTAATTGTACTTTTTTATTTCTTTTCTGTATTTCCTGCCATAGAACACTTTGGCGTTCACTTATATGTATCAAACAGAGAGACCTAAATATACCAATTTAAGCCACGATGACATGTCGCGATGTTAATGTACGAGATAATATGAACTCCCGTAAATAAATTGTTACTTTAGTGACAATACAGCGTAATAGTTGTCGTTGAAGAGTTGTTTATTTTAGAATATTTAAAAGTGAATTGGAACCTGGAACGTTCCACAGAACCGTGTCACAGTTCAATTACCATGTCTGAGTTGTGCATGAATGTAAGCCTGGTGACGTCGTTAAGAACTTCTAATATAGTGGTTAATTAGGAGCTTCGTTGTGAACTGTATTTTTGTGAAGATTGTAGAGAAAATAGATGAAATGACATGTCAAAGTATGTTTGGTTCACAATGCAACACAAAAGGTATATCACATTTAATAGTTTTTGACATCAAATTCAATATATCTGTGACGTAACGGGGTTTAAGTAATCTCGTTCTCTGGACAATTATGTTTTGTTAAGTAGTCGCCTCAACGGCCACAGATTGCTTCTCAACCCCCTGCCTTTCGCCTGTACGTGGGCAAAACGCTATTTTACAAGTCTGATTTTTTGGTTGGAATGTTTAGAGGTTTTCAGGAAAAATGCTTTCAATTATTAACGCAATGACTTACAGAGTAGATATTCAGTCTCAGTTCCTTTATTTTTACTATCACTTGAATTTACTTTGAAACACCAATTGCTGTGAGAGGAAATGGAATCATATATCATTAACCACCAGATATTATAAGCGCTAAACATTGTGATATTATTACATCGATACCTGTGTCGGTTTTAATCCCCCATTGTGTATCGCAGTAGTTACTGTCGCAACGTTCATCTACAAATATGAGTTGCTTTCCCGGAATCAACCAATCAGAAAGACATACACGACAGACGTGTTTGATGACATTAAAAAAATACCTTGCAAAACGTTCGCCTTCCTCTATAGTATCCGGCAGTGGCACGCCCATTGTCTCCGGTAGAATTAGAACTGATACACCAGTTATGATGGACATCCCGCCGAATATAACAAAAGGGAATGGCACCCAAATGTAATCTCCCAAAAGAATCACGAACGGTGCCACAATTCCACCCATTGTTCCAAAGGTAGATGCAAATCCGAGTCCTGTATTTCTGTAATGCAAATAGCCATTTGTGAAATGAGCACGTGTGATATAGATGCAAATTTCAATTTCATAATGACCGGTAATATATTTCCCTCACAAAGTGTGTTGATTTTTTCTGCCATCGAAACTTCAATACGGTGTACATCACGCCATTATACATTTCAACCTTACCTGACGGAAGTCGGAAATATCTCGGCTGCAAATACGAAAACAATAGCGTACGATCCGGAAATACAAAATTTACCAAACAATGCCAATATTGTCACCAAATTGTCTAGTGCTGTAACCAATTATATCACATATGAATAGTTGTTATTAAAAGTTATATTAAAATCTACCTAGCGACCTAGTTCAATCGATTTCTCCATCGCATGACTTTATATACGGTTAGAATAATATAAAAGACCGAAGGCACCACTAATAGAAATGCAGACCCAGAACGATCGTCAGTAGACATTCCAACATGTGTATCTATTAGGGAATAATACTCGAAAAACTTAAGGGCGTAGCGACTGCACTTATTATTACATAATATCACATATTATCGAGACGGCGGGCAACAAAAATATCAGGTACGAGAATATATTTCAAATTGAAACCTTAGAACTGCCTCTAATAGAAACATTGTGTGACAATCTCATTCTATTTGAAGCAATCAATGAGTCTTGTACGACATTTATTCGGATTGGAATATGCCTGAATGCAGCGTGTGTGGATACAAACTTACGAACTTGTGAAATGTATATTGCAATGTATAATGTCTACACCACAGTCAAGAAACTACATGTTTATAAACTATAAACGTATTTATTATTCACGATTCACATTTTTCTGAACGACACTGACTAACTTTGTATTTTGGGTTGATTAAATCGTTGCTTCTTTGCCTCGAAAGATACGTAATAGTCGAGATTCACATAGACACTATTTAAGAAGAATTGGTGGCGTGACGTAACAGTTTCTCTCGTGAACATTTTTCAGACTCAACAGATCATTACTTCCTGTGACGGTGATTACAATTGACCGAGACAAACTGTTTACGTTGCATTGTTAGAATTCTAGCTTATAGTTGAAGATTAAACATGTTTTTTTTGTGCAGTTTCGAAAAGTTTGTTTTGTAAATAAAACTGATTCATCCTCACATTTACTACTGACGGGGGCAATAGCAATCAACGCCATTCCTCCAATCATCATAAATATACACGTCGGCCATCTTCTTCCAACTCTGTCTATTAAAGACCAACTTAGAATATATGCGGGTATCTCCACCGCGCCGGAAATTAGGAAACTGGTATATACATTATCCGAGAAGGAATCAGTGTTGGCAGATAAACCATAGTACACGAATACGTTGCAAAACCTATAAAAATAATATGTGTTTGAGATTCAAGTAAATTGCTGCTATGAATAAATAAACATCATGGAGGGTTGCTAGTTAATTCACCAGTTAATAATAAGCCAGCTAATTAGAGGAAACAAAAGAGTATACACGTGCCAAAATTCTACAAAATTGAGCGTATCCATTTGCGAATATAAATATATTAGACAAATATAGACACAATTTTTACTTACAAGGCCAGTGTCACAATTATAGTACTGCGTCTAAGATTGGAAGTTTTCATCAGATCGAGAACTGTGTAGTGTACTTCAGTTATTGACTGAAAGATTAAATGGCGGTCGTCATGCAAGAACAAATTACCAACAATTCACATCTCGGTTACCCATCATGCATTGCGACCCAAACAAATAAATTGAAGGTATGTTGATCACGGTAAATCATTCAAAAAATATTGTGAGGATTCACATACATACATACAAGTCATTCATATTTAATTTTTTACAGAGGAAGAAGAATGTATTTTCAAGAAAACATATGCAAAATAATCCGAATTATGGTCTTTTAAAACATTTTCCACAGGAATCTATGTTAGCACATTATTCCATGCATAACTTATACTTATTTGATGAAACGTTTCTGCCGAAGGAACCAATTGTAAACTACTCAAAACATGCATTTTTGATCAATTTTCGAAGTAGTTTTGGGGAAAGCTCGGTGACCATATATTTTTATTTGGGAATACTGAATATTACAGAAACTCTTGCTGGATTTCAAGGAATTCTGAGTATGTTTGTTTTTAATGATAGCGAACTAATATGTTGTCGCAAATTATGTGGAAGATTTAAACGATTACATTTGGAAACAGTGAAAAAAATCGCCATAGACGCCTTAACATGCCGATTGCACACAAAAACAAATAAACACATGCGGGAACTGTACGTGATTTCAGATGTACAACTTGCCTCAATGCAAGTATCTTGCAATATCTTTTCATCGTTTAAACAATCGTCTGGCAATACAACATTATTCATTTTTGCTGCTTTCTGAAGAATTTTGTTTGCTCGGTCATGTTTCTTTTTCTGGATTAACCATCGCACGGATTCAGGTACTAGCCTACGTAGAACAGAATAAACCAAACCAAACGTATATCAATTGTTGGCGTATTATGGATCTACTGTAATAATTGAAAAGACTAACAATGATTGTTTTTATGTAATACGGGTCAACGATCATACGGATTCCGGAATTAGCCTGTGTAGAACAGTGAAAATATAACTTATGTTAATTATTGGTGTGCTGTGATATTATTGAGTTGTGTTTAAAACTTACTTGAATCGTCATATTTCAAGTATTTGAAGACTACAAGCAACTCAAGAGTATCACAGAATCATGCAATTACAATTCTACTAAATGACATAGAAGTAGGTGAAATATAGAAGAAAATAATGTGATTATTTTTTAGTAATTTTGTATGTAAGACCATTTTTGTTATCAGAATGTTGCCGATTTGACGCACTATAAGTCGAAACGGCAGGTTTTCCCCTCGTGGCATAATGCTCGAAACCCAGAACAGTGTGTTTTATAACTGTAAAGTGTAAAATTACTTAATTAATTGCTGACCGGAGTATCAAAACGGTAGTAGCGAAAAGTAGCGTACTATAAAGACGATATACTAGTACCGTGAATTTGAAGGCTTTTGGGTATTACTCTACTGTTCTATCACGGGCTGTGTGTTGTCAGAGCGTACGTTTGTAAAAGTTACGTTTCTCCTTTTATACAGAAAAACAATTCATCCATGACCTGTGGATGTCACACTCATATATGTATGTATTCCTCCGAGTAAATGCTGATATAGAATGCTGGACGTAAACAGTCCTCAAGCAGGTGTAAACACCATACTTGCAATTGAGTGGCGTCCCCACCCGGATGTACCGTGGTCTCAGTTTGAAGTACTACCCAAGATTAACATAGTTTCCCCATCATCTCTAATTCCCAGCATCTGTTGACCAATCAGAATTAGAATCCTATACCAAACCAGCCTTACAACTTCACAGCTTAAAATGTCTCTACTTTCTCAACAACACTCCGCCGGTGTATACCTGCATAAACCAGCTGTGACACTGTCGCCGTTTGGCTACCCCCTAGAAACCTCAACAGCATGTGCTGTTAACATAAAATACACGTGATATTAACAACAGAGTAGGTATTACCAGTAGTAGGAAACGAACGGAACGGTCAGAATCGCCAGTAGCATTTCAAGATGGCGCCAATTTCCGTTTACTGCCTTTGCAAGTACAGCTAGAATCACGCACCCAATTGCATAGAACAAGACAGCGAACATGCCAACAAAGTTGCGTTTTCCAGGTCCCACAAGCTCTATACCTGTGATTGAATAAATAATATATTTGCATGTATGATTAGTTCAGACCAATTTACCGTGGAGAAATAAAATACCCGACGCGCGCGGATAACAGTGAATGGCGACAAAAGTGTGAATTGCGACTCTACGATTGCGTACAACTGTAATAATTGTTAATTGTGTATTTCAATCGTCGATTATAAACAAATTAAGGCGCTACAGTCGGCGCGCACTACTAGCTGTTGGTCCGTTACTGTTTTTGTGTCAGTCTTTGATGTTTGTGATGGTATTTCACAAACGTGTGCGTGTTCGAATTTCGTGTAAACAAACAATGTGTACGTCGCAATGGGTCCAATAAAGAACAGGACGCGCTGCAATGACTGTAGTAATACTGAGTCAAAATGACCTTTGTTATACTAAATGAACACACATGGAAGACATTTTAAAATGCCCATGCTTCTCTAGGACAAATAATATCCAAACAGCTTCCAGCTATTGCATGTTATGCGTTTGGTACTTTTTTTGAGGTTCAATTTTCCACCGATTATAATTATTATTTAAAAAATAGTGAAACACGCAGTCAATGCCCGTAATTTCATATAACGACCTAGTTACGTATATTTATTTTTAAAAGTTCAACGCCCATACTATTCGTAACAACGTGCACTAACAATTTACGTACTTACCTAGAACAAATCCAATGTTATAAATACCAATTACTAGAAACCCACAAAGAAACTGTCCGATTGCAAATATTGAAAAAGCAGGAGCAAACGATGTAATAACCGTCACTATAACAGCAAATGACAAGCTTGATACAAATATAGGTTTCCGTCCAAATCTGGAAATGAGCAACCGAAATTTCACAATTTTAGTTAAAGCGGGGGAGTCGTCACATACGCATGCGTCAGACGGCTATAGCGTATCATTGTTTACAAACAAGCGTCTACCCACGAGCCTTTGCGTTTTTAGCGTGTGTTGTCAATCGTTTTGAATCGAATTTGTTTATATTAAGGTAGAGATGCAGGTTCGTGGGCACTTGGAAGTGAAATTTTTGTTTGCTTTTTATTATCCAAACACTCTTGGCTATAGACTGTTAAAATTTTGTAGAATTGTGAATAGTGGAACATACTCAAAAGACGATTTTAAAATATAGATAGCAGGTGCAAACATTCTCTCTTTTGAATGCTTAGCAAGATTTAACAAGGCTGTACATAAATAATAAAAAAGAAACATGGTGAAAAAAAGAAATGACGGGATCTCCATATTATGCACTATATTTAACTTTTTACAAAATGATAATACATTTAAATTTGGAATTGTTACAGCCATTTTAATTATGAGCATTAGCAAACTTCTCACTGAGTGAATTGTTATGCAAATTAGCAATTATCTCAGCTTCTTTTTAGTGCACATCCCAGAACTTTAAAAAAAATAGCTCCTAGACGCTTTGACCTTTTGTTTTGAAATTTTCACAAATGATTGACAATGTGTTTATCTTCAAAACGCCGTCGGGGCATTGTTTTTGGTTGAACAGTGTTACAACAATCGTACAGACAACTAGCTTGGGTGTTAATTTATGCATAAAATTGAAGTAGTGAAATTTGAGCTGCTGCCCTGCAAAATTGACAACTGGTAGACAGTTTTCAAGACGGCACTTTCTTCATAGTAAACAGATGTACCCATAAACCAATTTTGACAGGAAACAGAAGCATGGTTTAGAAGCTATTTTTTTTAATCACTTTTGACCAAAAAAAGTACATTTTTGTGCATATTTCAAACTACAGTGTCCATAACAAAATAATACTAACAAAATGTTAAAATTCATACAATAAGCTTTCCGAAAATATATAGTTTTGTGGACAAGGGAGGTCATCTTGGTTTCCTATTTAACTAATTAAAATACCTGTCAGGTAAACTGCATGTCTACCTTAATACATAAAATGAAGAAGAAAAAAACAGATGGTACCTATCTGCTAGTTGGCCTAGTATATATGAGCCAAATAGTGCACCAACTTGTGAGAGTGATTTAGATAACTGTTTCATCCAGTCGTTGTCACACACCAGGTCAAACTAGAATGTCCAACAAAGAATGAGTCTATATTATTGAAACCATAAAAATGTTAGTTACACTACACTACACTACACTACACTACATGACACCACCATCGATTACATTTAAATTGTAGAGCAATTCCCTGACATATATAATGGTACGTTCCCTATGACGTCACAACTTCTTACTATCACAGGCATGTACTTACGTCATGTACGACGGTTCTCTCATACGCTCTGGTGTCATATACCCATCCTTTGTCACAACGTATGACATCCGTGCCTCCCTCGTGACATTCAGGTACTGTCCTGTTATAGCGAACACACTGCGACCATTCAATTACACCCTTATCAATCTTGTACGGAATCGTACAGTTCTTCAATGGGGAGTTTATGCGATACGTCTGGTTTTTGTGAATTCGGCAGTAGTGATCGGACGACCCACTGAGGAAGACGTTACCCATGTCATACCAAGCACTCGCCGAGATGGCCAGGGATATGAGTAAAACTTGGTACTTCTGGTAACGACCGAAATCCCCAAGGATGACTAAAATGTCTTCAAAACTCATGTTGTTGGTCGAGTACAGCCGAAGCTTATCAGAGGACAATGCGATTGAAACATGGTTTGTTCAGAGGTTAACGAGCGTACTGTGTGATTGTACGTACGTAGTTTGTGATACCGCGTTACCAAGTCAAATTCATGTTCACCGCTATTTATGACAATGCAACTATGGTATGTATAGTCATAATGCAAAATATGCGTACGAGTCATCGTGTTATGCAAATCATTACATCACAGGAACACGCGTTAATTATTGATATAGTATTGCGTCACTGCATTTGTGATGCGTTGATTTTAATCTTTTCTCAATAAATTCATTTCTTTTTCAAGTGTTCCGAATTTCATCACAATACATAATACAATGTTGTCACATTTTCATTCAAATAATGAAAAAAAATGCGCAGCGCGATAATAACAAACATATCAATCATTCAGTGCGTCCTTTTATATTGACTAAAAGTGTTTTACCCACGGGCGGATTTGTAGTGTCGCCGACCTTTGTATGCGATAGATCAGATAATGATGGCTTTCGAGACATTACGGGAAATATCGTTAATACTTTCTATCGCTAGAGTCTACCATAATATATAATAATTGTGCTAGGATCAAGGAGAACGAGTGGCTATATTCTCATTATCTTATTAACCTTCGGTCAGCAGCTATGTAAATAAATAGTTAGAGTATTAATATCTTGGTCATATACCCTTCCTGTAGATCGATCTTCTGATTATCTTTAACACGTGTGTTCAGTGGTCTAGTTCTCGTTGAGCTGACGTTGTAAATAAGACGAATTTTAAACAGGCTCGCAACCCGTGATAAAAAGAAACGATGTGTATAATTTTACGGGTTACCGAAAAGGGCGTATAACTGGTCGGGTGCCAGTATCCAACACGGTTGTTACCGATTGTCGATGTTGAAGCGCGGTGGTCGTCGCGCAGCTCGTGTTCGAATTTCATGTTAATAAACAATGTATTTTACACGCGTTGTATACGTCGCTATGAGTCTCATATCGAATAGGACGCGGCGCGACGACCACCGCCCTTTAACGCAGTTCTCGAAATGACACATACTATACCCGTTTTTTGCTGGGATATAATCCGTGGAACTTCATATCTAGCACAACCATATTTTCAGTGGACTTGGTTCACACCTTACACGCCTACGTACGAGGTCGCATGCTTTTGATGATAACCCACACTTTTTCATTTCACGAAGTGGAGAAGAATATACAGCTAATGTAACACACATCTTACCTGGATGTAATAATTGTGTGACAGATTGAACTACTATATGTTATTTTAAATTTTATTTTTGTCTTATTTCAAATACATTCACCGTAATATGAGATGCCTTCAGATCACTTTCTGATATTATTTTGAATCATTTTTTGGTTCCCGGATTAGGTCACAATTCCATCACGATAAATCCGATAATAAATATTCTGGTGCTTAAGTAACAAACATGACACACACATTTAAAATGTAAAAAAAAACTTGCATTTAAAAATCAATTGAAGGCAAAAGGACGGACATTTGACTTCTTCTGCGACTTTTTACGATTTGAAATCAAGTATATTAAAGCGGGAGGGTCGTCACCTGCGCACGCGCGAGAATTGAGTTCTAAGCGATGATAACAACACACGCTAAGAACGCAAAGGATCATGGGTAGACCCTTGTTTGTAAACAATGACATGCTATGGCCACCTGACGCATGCGTAGGTGACGACTCCCCCGCTTTAAGAGTATGCATCTCACTAACAGAATCCCAATTATGGCCAAACTGCCCAACAAATCGCGCCCTGTGGCGACGATGTGCTGCTGTGACGTGAGAGAAAACGGTGTAGTTCAGAATGACAACTATGTTCGGTTGTGTGGACGTTTGTTACTTAGAATATAGTTAATGTCTCTGATTGAAACCTTTATTACTGGCGGGAATACATAACAAAATGATATAAATACTGTGAATAGCACATTTCATTTAAATACGTTACTGCGTTTCTTCACTAGCGAACAAAACTTGTATGATAGTTTTACAGTGTCCGATTCCGTTTTTACGTAGGAATATATCTGCTTTGCCATAATTCGTTATGCTTCCGCTCCAGTACATGCCCAGTACGTGATAGCAAATGCATGGGGCTATTACATCAATGAATACAACACATAAATTAACGAATATTCAGAATATTGAATTGATTTTGTTACAGGTGGTCTGCTGATGCTGAACTTCCCAAACTAATGTAATTAATTGATGTTTAGTGATCGTTGGCGTCCATAATCAAGGCCTCGTCAATGTCCACTTGTACGCCAATTTCTACAGTTGTACGAGCTTTAACGTTTGCAGTTGTATTCTTCATATTTTTTCTAAAATAGTAGTACATAGTGAATTGTTACTTTTAGTCTAACACATTATGTGTATGTTTGTTATCATGTAATAATACGATATTATAATAGTAGTTAAGCTAGCTGAGCGCCATGTAGTGTCAAATTGGGCTTGACAAAGCGGCGTACTTTAGCATGGAAGTGATAGAGTGATGTACTAGTATGTGCATGGTACAACAAGCAGTGGCGTAGTTAGCGGGCGTCAACTTTGACGTACCACAAAATGCAGTAAGCTATTTTTATGTCTAAACTATGACTATGTTGATCCTAAATATTGATAATCCACTCAGTGATCATTGTACGTAAGGCCAATCTAACTAGTAGCATTAACTGCACAACTTTACAAACTAACTAAATCTAAGCTCAGTTAGCAAACCGATGACAAAGCAAGATGCAGACCGACACGTAGACAAATCAACATGTTCGCGATATAAAGAAAAATGTTTCCTTGCTGATATACTGTTGTAGCATTAATATATAAACATTTTATTACAGCTTTTGAAATCATTAGAAATGCTTTACAATTAGCGGGGCAGTGGCAGTGGCCAGTATTAATTCTATCAAATCGCAAGCAGAAGTTGTGATTTCATTAGATTTTGCAAAATTGTTGCGCAAGCTGCCAGGAATACAAGTGGTGTTGAATATATGATTCAGAAGTCTCAGCATCATGTCATAGAGGGCAAATGCTGTGTCAGACTCCTGATAATACTCACGTTCCAAAACTTTCACCTTCCATCATTGTTTCTGACAGATGCACACCCTTGGTCTCTGGTAACAGGAAGACCAGTAATCCAGCAGCCAATGCCAATCCACCATATATTAGTGAGGGGAGCGGATCCCACACATAATCACCGAGAAGCAGTACCAGGGGCGCAAGGATTGCCCCGATTTTCGCCCAAAAATTGGCAAAACCAACACCAGCCGACCTACGTAAATCAAAGTATTCAGTCACGTAGTTTACATTAAAATGAAAAAAAAATTTCAACATAGAACTGAAATTAATAAGATATTTAATGTGTAAAATATTTCGATGTAATGTACATGTTGCCATGTTATTTCGTAGGTTAGATATTCTAGAAAATGGTTCAGTGTTAACTGAACATGAATGTGATATATTTATAACAGATCACACAGTGTTTACCTGATAGGTGTAGGATATATCTCTGCTGCTAAAATATAAACTATTGCATAGGAACCAGCAATGCAAAATTTGCCAAATAACGCCAAAAATGACACCAAGCCATCCAATGCTGAAAAGCAAATATGTGTTTAGTTGTTATTGACTGTCACTGGTTATATTATGAAGTTATTACAAAGACTTGTGACCAAATACAAGTGAAAGGCATTACAAGATATTTCTATCTGCGTGGTTATTTATTAATAGACATTTTTTTGCTTTGACTCATGACAATGTTTTCTTAAGCATTGACATTGTACGATCACGGCATGGTTTTAATGGTAGTTTTAATGGTAGTTAATGTTTAATGGTAGTTTTAATGGTAGTTTTAATGGCAGTTATCGGTAGCTAATGGTTAATAGTACTTAATGGTAGTTAATGGTAGTTAATGGTTGATGGTAGTCTTAGTGTTCAGTAATGCCATCTATGTCATCAACATTTAAACTGCAATGCAATATGACTTGACGTGCAACAACTGACAAAAGTGGTTATTATAATCAGACATGGAGACAGAATAACTAGTCTGGATACCATGACAAATTATATGATTGCTATTTTTTAATCTCAAAATTGATTTGATCTGCACTTGTTACCCAGCTTGTATGATTTTGAGACTAAGTTCTGTTCATCTGCGAGAAATGATTCCAAACACATTTATAAACTATGATTTTAGGATTTACGTCATTTCAACAAATTTCATCGAATTGAAAAATAACAAAACCAATATAATAATACTTTTATGCATACTCAACTGAGTCAGATAATATAGTATTGATTGACATGAATAAACATTATGATCTGCACCAATATCCATAATCCTGATACAAGGTTTGAATAAATTCATTCTGTTTATCTGCAAGGAGCGGTTATGTACACAATGCAACCTATTACATTTCAGACGAAATGGTCGTCATCTGCGAGAAATGATTCCAAACACATTTATAAACTATGATTTTAGGATTTACGTCATTTCAACAAATTTCATCGAATTGAAAAATAACAAAACCAATATAATAATACTTTTATGCATACTCAACTGAGTCAGATAATATAGTATTGATTGACATGAATAAACATTATGATCTGCACCAATATCCATAATCCTGATACAAGGTTTGAATAAATTCATTCTGTTTATCTGCAAGGAGCGGTTATGTACACAATGCAAACTATTACATTTTAGACGAAATGGTCGTCAATTCGACAAATTAGTAGTTGTACTTTCAACGAAATCAGGTGGTCGATATGTTAATGAGAAACAGACATGGACGTGAACAAAATGACCGATATTTGGCCATTTTCATTTTAATTCTGAAAACAATATGACGTGCAATAAGAATGATCATGATGAGACGTTTGCATATAATCGTCCTGTTCAAAACGGTTCTTGACACTATCTAAATGCTTGATGCTGGACTGGAATATTTTTAGTACAGTTTTAAGTTTTAATAAAATGTTACTGTGAATGGAAAGATAAATCGCTTGCTTTGAACGACAAATTCTCACATGTGTTATTCACTGGAGCTATTATAATCAGACTTAAGCCGCCAATCACCATAAATACACAGATTAGCAGTCTTCTCCCAACTTTATCCAATAAATACCATGTCAATAGATACGCAGGAATTTCCACTGCGCCATACAGGAAAAAGCTGGCATATGGATTGTCCGATAGTGATGTTACGTTAACAGACAAGCCATAGTACACAAAACTGTTTGCGAACCTACAATAGTTTGGATATCAAACAAAAACGTATTCCATAATAAGTATTCAACAATAACGCATGTGTCGTGTTTAATTCTGTGATAATGGTCCGGGTAGAAAAGTGAACTTACTCACCAATTGAAACTTATGTTTATTGTTCGCCATCTTAAGTTCTTCGTTTTAAATAGATCAATCATTGTAAAATTCTTCTCTACAAACGTCTGAAATAGCTGGGTGTTACTTAAGACATTGTTACGAAACAAAAATAAATAAACTAAAGAATATTACTAGCGAAAGACACCAAACGAGGTGAACATCATTAAAACTTTCAAAACGATCTATTCTATACTCTCAATGTGTACACGCTAATGTTTCTAAAATATATGCAATGTATGTAACTGATACTGTTGCAACATGTCCAGGATTAGTTATTATTCTGGCCGTGTTTACTTCAAAACAAGATGATTTACCGGATTATTTCTCATTTCTTCTTCAAGTTTTTCTTGTGCATTTCTTTCATCTTCCAAAGGATTGTCAGGTAAAGCGCATTTATTCATTTTAGCGGCTTTTTGTAAGATTTCCTCCGCCTTGTCATATCTTCCTTTCTGCATAAGCCATCGGATGGACTCGGGTAAAAACCTATTCAAAATCAAGAGAGCCGCGGGACAGTATTGTCCATAAGACAGGCGCACTCAATACTACTCTGCGCGTTTCTTGTGCTCGCGTGTGACTTATGCACGATTAGTTGTTTTCAATGAACTTTTTCGTGACTGTGCAAACCATGCATTTTCCTCAGCCATGTTGCTGTAGACTAGATACATTTTCTGAAAATTTGAATATTACTTAAACAAATTACCGGAACTCCACTAGATGTTTGTAGCACATGTCAACTATTACTCACCAGTAATATAAAAAGAACGGCACAGTCAAAACTGCCAATATGATTTCAAGTTGCCTCCAGTTACCACTTACAGCAAATGCAATAACAGCTAGCAACATATATCCCATAGCATAGAATATGCAAATTACCATACCAGCAAAGTTGCGTTTCTTTGGTCCTACCAGTTCTATTCCTATAGAAAAATACAACAAAAAGCTAGAAAACATTAGCAAACGAATAAAAGATTCCTGCTTGCAGTTTCCTTATATATGTGTAATATTTTTGTAAAAGAAAGATCACAGTGTATGTGCTGTGTTTCTTTTTACAAATACAAATTCACTTATTGAAATGGTTATATTGCAGACGAAGATTAAAAAGAAAATACAGGCAAAACAGATAAACTTTAACAAAAGTACAGAAACACGCATTCCATAAAATTCAATCTAAGCAATGATAAACGAATACATGTAATGAAAATCGAAGTACTTTCAAACTATGAAAATATAAAGAATTGTGGTATGTTATTGTTGACAAGTAGGATTGATGTTTTATAATCAAATTATTTGTTCATATATTTCTCTAATACAATATTAATTCACTATTGTTATTGTTCATTAATTGATTCTAATCTGTCAGCTTCGTGAAGTCGTTTTTTTTATTTTTCCGCTTCCTTATGTAATTATTTTTTGATCGCTGCAAAAAAGGAACGTTGTGAGGTTAACATTTGGCCATATTGTTAGTTTTCTATCAAATTTATTGTTGTTGGTGAATAAATTGACGCCTTATCTTTATATTTTTAACCCCGTTGATCGTGTTTATTCACTCTCGAAACATAGAGTAATGGACGGTTGTTTATCACCAGGGAAAAGGGGTTGGGAGTTTGTAAGAAGGGTTGTTTATTTTATCCTATGTTTTAGAGGGGTCAGCATTTTCAAGACAGTTTTGAGAGAGGGTCGCATTTTATTTTGATTATTCCCTTTTTGGTGTGTAATTTTTTTTTCAATTACTTATGATCGTGAAAGCCCAAAGATCTGAATAACCTCGGTAGGAGATCTCGTACAGAAAACACTTTATATACAGCCAAGATTGGACGCACAGATAGCATAATCACTGTACACAAGGCCTTCTATGATTGGTTGAGTAATCTGGTAACTTGAGATCTCATGAACGAGATCTGTTGTGAAGATTGTTCAGACAGACGTTTGTGTGTTTGCAGTAAAAAAATAAGAAATAAATTTGAAAATATGATTAAAATAAAAAAATGGACAATTAAATAGATAAAACAAGAATTATATGTACCCGACCTTTTGTTTATCAACAACAACTTCACTCACTATGCATTGTGGATGTTCATTTAAACCAAAATGACGGTAAGAGTACTAGTAGTAGAGAAGAAAGTTTATAACCATCTAAATCTAATATTTTAAATTAAAGATTTACCAAGTACAAACCCAATAGTATAAATACCAGTTGTCGCAATTCCAATCAGAAATTGACCGAGAGCAAAAAACCAATACGTTGGAGAGAACGCTGTAAGAGCACAAACACAAACAGCGAGCATGAGACTGATGAAAAATATTGGTCGTCTCCTGAAACTGAAAGAAATACAAGGGTACACACATCTAATTACAGCGTAATTCACGATAGACGGACGATTCTTTGAAAAATAGCGGGCAGGTCGAGAGAATTGGCACTATCTTGTATAGGTTCGACTAAAATGAAAGTAAGTTTTTGATAGTGTTTCCTCGGGTTGCACTACCACCCACGTTTTTAAGGCGATGGATGATAAATGACTACCTGAGATTAGAACGCTTGTCACAAAGCTGTATCACACTAAAAGCATTTGTGAGTCACCATGACACACAAATGATTCGATATTTTTATCTTTCATTTGGCTACAGATTTATAAAGTTTAATATTCCCGACAATGGAGTAACTATTATTGACAAAAAACGTGTGAAAACTTGTTTCAGCATTGACAAGACTAATTGTAATTCGCTTTCAATAGTAAATTATTCATAACACCTTTATGGTGAATTTCACTTTCTTTGTTTTCACCTTAACAGTTGGTTACGTGAAGACAGTCAAGCTCTGGACTTCGATGGCGAAGCACTGCTGTGCTGTATTTCCAGTTTTCTTAGACAGTTCTGGCTTGGCTAGTTGTGTATTATTAAACCAACGCAAACTTGAATACTTGGTTTGTTCACTGACTCTAAGTGTATATCTGTATTGAGTATGGGTAAAGCATCAACGATCCCGTGTACCGATCTCTCCATTTGAGATCCCCACCTCACAACGTGAAGTCAACGATCCTGGGACTGCCTTCATATCAGCACACCAACTATCCTGCCAACAACCAGCCAACTATCCTGAATCCTGACCTGACACAAACTTTTTAAATTGTAACACGCTCCATAGCCGTGGCTACGCTTTTTTACACTGGCCTGGGGTACAACCGGGAATGACATACTGGGCCAAAACAATATAGCAAAATTTATATGTTCGTGACGAGAAGTGTTTACTTTGAGCCATTTCGTGTCGTTATACTTTGAACTTTACATAACTACTCCCTAGAAACGACATTTCGAAATTAAGCCACAAGGCAAAGTTGGTCAAGGACCGATGATATTTGATATTTTAGAGTAACACGATATCGTCCGATAAATTATTATGTAACACAATGTCCAGATATCTCACCTGTCAGATAGCTGCGAAAGAACGATAGCTCCCACCAAATTACCAAGTGGAAGAATTGACTTTGAGAGTTGCTTCATCCAATCTCTTTCACACACGAGATCAAACTGCAAAAGTAAGTGTAGTGTGTTAGATTGAAGGTTGAATAATTTGGTGTGTACTATAAATATATATATGAACATGGAAGTTTTGAGTCAGACTGTCACCTTGTTGATTACTGGCACTGTACATATGCACTGTATTTCAGTAATTCGTCTTGTACTTATATATTTATCGGAAGTTGTTTTGGGTTTTGGTACATGTAAACTCTAAGTAAAACTTCCAGAAGTCCTGCCTTGAATCTTTAGGGCATTATTATACCCCTATTATATCCCACCAAGCGCACCCACCCATAGTTGGCATTTCCTTAAATTGCAAATCGAGATATTTGCCCTTTGTACAAGTTGTATTTGTATTGTTGCATATGACTATAACAACTTATACATCATCTGAAAGCTTAGATATATGCAAATATAGTTGTGCAAATGCCGTAGAGCATATACCATACCAATGTTTTCTCATGGGATTTAAAAGTGTTTTGAACACTACGTACGCTACAGTATGATGAACACCATAATTACGCTACAGTATTTTGAATTACATAAATACGTCATAATAATTTGAATAATCAAGCTCCACACATAACCCTATGTATCAAACTTTGAAATCACCATGTATCCGATGTACTTGCAAAATTAAATTGGAGTTTCCTGGAAAAAATACGCAACTATATATAGCATTGTATCAAGGTGTGTTAATGGTGCTAGTACCCACTTATCTACTGCCTCTATTTGATAAAAGCATGTCATTTCATGATTACAAAACACGACAAGCGTATCACCGCCATATTTGACCAACTTGTAAATCAAATCACTCGGACATTTCAGACATAGAGCAGCTATTACTTACAACAATCTTCTTAGCTGCAGACACGTCAACTGCGCACGCGCGGGAATTGAGTCCCAAGCGATGATAACAACACACGCTAAAAACGCAAAGGTTCATGGGTAGACGCTTGTTTGTAAACAATAACACGCTAAGTGATCTCAACATTTTGATTCTGTTTCAGTTGAAATAATAAAATGTCATATTTGTATTTGCGTATTTTATATTTAGCTATATACTAGTTATACTAGTTAGTTGGATATTGTGTAGTATAAATACATTAAGGTAATTCAAATATTTCGTACATCCTAAATACGTTTCTATGTTTTGAATATAATAAATATGTTTCAATATTTCAATAGCATAATTACGTTCTACATCGTTCTAAAGATAATATACGTAACCCCGGGCACTAAGTTGTTATAGATGAAACTTTGCACTATTTTTTTAACCAAAGCACGTCCTCTCATTTACAGACAAGAAATAGCCTGTATCTTCGCTTTATTATATATAAAAGTTGTTCGTTTTTTTGGTTTTTTGACACGCAAAAAAAAAAAAATCAGGACAGTGCGAACAGTCAAGTGTACCTCCACTGCGATACAGTCAGACTGATCACGAGGCTAGATATGATAATATGGAATAAATCTGTCACGTTAAATGTTGTTGTTTGCATATCAGTAATAAATGCGACGGCGCTACTTGATTCTAATCGCTATCAGTGCACAATCGTTGTATCTTTGACAAATTTACAATGTTTACACTCTGAGGTTGCGTGAACTGTTGCATTTATCAAAAGAGGTCGCTGCGTGAACATGGCAGATAGAATGGAACATATTACTTACATCATGGATAACTGTTCTTTCATAAGTGCTATAGTCATACACCCATCCATTGTCACACTCTATAAGGTCGAGGTTTTTGTTAGCACATTCCTTGCCGGTTATGTTGTATCGATCACATTTCGACCATTCCACTGTGGAATCTTCAATCGTATACGGAATAGTACAGTTCTTTTGCTGGGAGTATTCATGGTATGTTTGGTTTTCCAGCAGCCGGCAATAGTGATCAGACGACGCGCTCACGAAACTGTTGGCGTAAGTGTGCCAGGCACTACACGCAGACGCAAGACAGACTAGGAGGTATTGCAGCTGCTGGTACTTGCCAAAATCTCCCAACGTCTTCAAAATCTCATCGAACTTCATCGTTCTGATGATCACGGCGAATTATGGCTGTTACCTTTATAAATAGGATCAAGGCGCATGTTCGACTTTTGCTCCAACTAACGAGGTTCAATGAACTTTTGTTATCTTTTGTTAATATCAACGTTAAATCAGGCAATTAACAACGCAAAGGTGGCACTACATTTCGACTTCGGTTTAGATCAGAAAGCATAGGAGACAAAATAGACTTTGAAAGATATTTTGATGAAAATCGAAGTATTATTATTTGCTTAGTGTACACTCAGAACAAAGAAATTGACGTCATTGCATCCACATTGCATCACTCACAAATTCCAATGCAGTCGAGTATAGCAAAACTTCATAAAAATATATTCATACAGAACATTGCATAGTGATATTTATTGTTGTTAGAATTAAAGGACGGTGGTCGCCGCAGTCTGGTATAGCTTTCAAACGCACTATAGAGCATCCAAACACGCGGTCGCTATAATCAATTCCCTTAAAAATGCAAATATCTTCCAGGCCAATAAGACGGTGCGATGCTCTCACATTATTTTATATATCAAGTCCTGTTCTGATAAATCTGATACACCGATTTTATTTTCTATACTGGGTAGAATTGGGATAAACCCCGACCAAGATTTGTACTAAGAGACAACCATATGCAGTAATTAATATCTGATCGGATTTTAGATAAAAAAGAGGTCTCTGTCTTTGTCATATAGACACACAGGTCAATATAGACCAATATCCTGTGACGTCGCATGTCATTTGCTCGTGTACAAAATCTAGCGTTATCAAGAACTTTTTTTAATTTCAATATACTACCGTTTTACCGAAATTTCGGGGATGTTATTATTGAAACAACCCCCCCCCCCTCACAGACGAATTACTGCGCGATAGAATGACTCTGATAAAGATGTTTTCTTCCTTATTATAAATATATATGTGTACATTGGCTTAGCAATAATGGATACTGCGCCATCTTTATTCCTATATGTTTTTATATGAATAATTAAGCTTGTGTACTTAGTCAGTTTGGACTTGCACCACAAAAAATATAAAATATACAAATAAAAACAATTATGGTATGTTTACAGTTTTTTTTTCAAATTCAGACGTAATTAACCGTATTGATACATCGTTTTCTCAAGACAAAAGCTTGTGAAAATGCAGTAGATCTTCTGTATTCGTCATGCCAAAATTACATTGCGTGATAACTAAGTGGTCATACTTGGGGTATAAATGTCCATTCCAAGACATCATGGTATATCATTGTTCACCTAATGCCACCTGCCAATAATGCGAGATACGGCATACTATATCCATGTGAACCTACTGTAAAAACGTTTTGACACGGTAATATAAACTATATCAATTTTCCCGGCTGGAAACCAAAAAGGAATTTTAAAAATAATATTCATATTTAGTTCCATATACTGCAAATAAACTCTCAATAATTTGTAAAATTGACCCTAGTTAATTATACCCGGAACGTCAATAGAACATTTTTATACGAGTCATATAGTCTTTATGATACTAATGTTACATTGTTTCATTTTGGGGTGAATTATATAGTTGTCCCAAGGTAATTAAAATACCACTACATAACATGAGAAAAATGACATGGTCTACATACTGAAGTACTATGCTATAACATGTTTTAATCAAACTAACTATGTCCCTAACTATGAAGCTTGTGGGCGTTTTGTTTTTAACAGGAAAGGCTATATTCTATTTGACTAGATATTCCACCCAAAAAAAATTCCGCAACTCTGACCAGATTCAATATTTAGTTTTAAAAAAAAACCAGGATTTTAGAATACACAATTAGGGTGAAATCACAGGTTGAATCGTCAGATTAACAAACCATTATCAATGACATATGTTTAATTGGCATGCATATTAAACCCATAACGTGTTGCTTTTATTTGTACACAATTGATCTGTAAATCAAAATAATGAGTGTTAGTAATTGATTACCATGATAGATGTCGTTAGCAATTTTGAATTGGAGCGAGTCATGTAGTTTTTATTTGGTTCATATGAGCCTCGAGCACCGGTTCATTTTTCTTTTTACATAGATACAGCCCAGTTATAATTTGAGAAGTTTTAATCTAATAAAATATGTATATTGTATCAGATCGCAAAACAAGTTACATTGTATTCCAGGCTTACGTAAAGTTCAGCTAGCTTTAAGCATGCTTCAAACAGTGTTAACTTGTCATCAAAATCTTCATTATTTCACTTTCAAAATCACAATTTGTAAATTATAATATTAAAGCAAAACCAGATATAGAATCCTCGTAAGTGAAGTTATGCTTGAGCTGTATTTTATTTTCTAATATATTGTGTTTACCAACTTAGGATTAAATCAACGACTGTAAGGAACGACGATCTGAATGGAAACAATGAAAAACTAAATGACAAACAGCCATATTAGCTAAAATTACAGAATTGAAGATATCATCATGAAATATTTAAATCGAATAAAGGATCGTCCACACATGCAGGAAGTACACATTGAGCAGTGAGGACAATGTATGTACAATTTACCAAACCTTTTTTCTCTAAACGTATAAATATATGGTTCTACATATAATTAACATTCGAAAGCAAATGTCGCCAGTAAGTCACAATAATGACCTTCGGGTTAGGGAATTAATGCAAAGATAGGACTGTGGTAAAGTTTACAGCATCGATATCATATTGTATTTGTATAGTGCTCTGTCACACTCTTCAAATCTTTGCATTGACTGACCTTCAGCCATCATCAATATCAAGTCCACAGAGCTTCTATAACTGCCCGATCCAGGTAGATATAATAGAGAACATTTACCACCACCAGTTGCAAATATTCAAGCACGTCAACGCGGCTAAGATACACCTTTTGTCACCATAATTACTAAACCAACTGCAAATAGTAAAACAATTACACATGCTGATTAAACTCCCATTACACGACGGCTCGTGGTGTACTGACTTGCCATGTTCACAACACATCCCCCGTGCCGTCGCCACTGGCACGCAACTTCATATTTATATGCAAATACTCGCTTCACACACTATCTAAAGCAAATGCCACACTTGGCTTTGTTTCGGCTTGTTATATTAGATCCTCCGAAGCCATTGACACTTGATAACACCAGACACTTATTCCCCTGTTGTTGGGTCTTTTTCCAACAATGGAGTTGTTTCAGTGTTGATTTTAAGGATAATTTGGAGCTTTGTATGTGTTAAACGTTGTTAAACATCACCATATTGTCGTGAGTATTATGGTTGGTGGCGCTCTCACCTACATTAGGGCCCGGGCATTAGGGTAGTAGAATCTCGCGTTCACACACCTATGTAACGCCTAAGTTGTGGATAAATTGGTGTCGCTGAGAGCCAAAAATTACCCTCAATAAAAAATTGTAGATTTGTAATATATACCTCACATATCAAGGTCTATGAGATTACCGAGAACCCCTACCCTACCCCACGAAATTGATATTTTAGCTCAATTCTACATCTTTATTAATTTTTTTTTCCAAGGATATCCAATACGTTCTCAGAGGTCTATCTAGTCTACGCAAAAAAGGGGATTGTCTATTCACCCGACCATCACCGTCTTGGAAACCACCAGCTCGAATGATTTGATACTTGATATTTTGTTGCTTGGGTAAACCTCTATTGGATTTGTTTATTTTGGGGTGAAAGCTGTTACTCCCTCCTTTAAGCGAATATTCCAAATTAAGTGAACCATCATTGAAACACATGAGCTGTAATATCGTCACCCTGGCATGGCAGAATTTTACTCTAAATGCTTGACTGGTCAGCTATATCAAACAGCTTGATAATTTATTACTCAATGATGTTACTGGTGTATATTTGTATATATTGTAGGTTGGTTTCATTATATATTTTATTCACAAACATTCGTACAAACAATATGTATTTATCACACGGTAGGGTATACGCTTAAATCAGACAAGTTGTTGATCATAAATTACCCATAACACTGGGGTAACAAGTGTGTATACGTGCTTTCCATGGTTACTTCCTAAAGTATAAACTATGCAGGTAACACAGTACACACTTAGCACGAATCAGGTGCTGTAATACAAAGCAACGCCATGCTTCATGCCCGTAGCCAGGATTTTGCTTAGGGGGGTTCTTTTTCGGCAGGTACATAACGCAGGTCGGGTTGCATCGGGTCGGGTCAGGTCGTCGTAATTTTGTAATTTTATTATTAACCATACAATTTTCATCACATATAATTGTCGTTATAAATACATATAACTAAACTGACGATCTGTTCTTCAAATGAATAAAAAGCTTGATAACCACGGGATTATTACGTCGATTAGAATCATAATATACTGTATTAAACGACCAGGTTCGTTTGGGAGTTTTGCGTGAGCATCATCGCATCATGGCAGAAAGATATCAAGAAGCGTTCTTGAACTTTTTGTTGCGTATGTTATTTTACTGATCCATAAAAGTAAATTTGGACTTTTACTATTGCTTAGGTAATCTTCTATTAAAAGATGGTATCTACTAGAGCAATTATTTATTTATTTATTTATTTATTTATTTATTTATTTATTTATTTATTTATTTATTTATTTATTTATTTATTTATTTATTTATTTATTTATTTATTTATTTATTTATTTATTTATTTATTTATTTATTTATTTATTTATTCTGTAATTCTGGTTTATTGTTTTACTTTTGACATAAGTTTATTAGGGCCCTACTCAATTTTAACCCTATTGTTTTTGTTCAAGTTTTCATTTCTTCTTTCTTGTTCTGCCGTTTTTTGTCGACCTAGAACTTGAACACCATTGCACTTAGACTTCTAAAACTTGAGAACTGGTGCACCTAACGTTCAGAATTTTGATTTGTCGATTGGTTTGGCCGCCATCTTGGACTGAAAATAAACCGGAAGTGGTTATTTCACCACTTTCTGAGGGTCTAGGTGATTTGATTTTTTATGACATATACTACATTTCATGTGTACTTGATATCAGCAATAAAATCTTTAGCCGTCACGTGACTTTGGCCAAAATCTTGTTTTTAGTGAAAAATAGCAAAAATACTAGAACATCTTCTCCAGAACGGCTTGAACTAGTAACTGGAAACTCTCTATATAGCATCTTCATTGTAAGACCTTTCAATTTTGCGAAAGGAAATTTGATATGTCACATGGTTTGGCAGCCATATCGGATTAAGTTTAAACAGGAAGTGCCCTATTTTACCCTTTTCTCAGGGGTCAAGCCATATCTAAAATATGTCATAGCATCAGTGGGACATTTACTACCAAGTTCATGAATAAATTTTTCACTGGTCATATGACCTTGTCGGCCATTTTCGTTTTTGATGAAAAAAGTACAAATACTGAAACATCTTCTAATGAACAGCAATACCCATTGACTTGAAACTTTGTATATAACATATCCAGGCAAAGACCTTTCAGCATATTTAAGGATATGCTGCCATCAGCCCCGGGCCATCAGCCTTCAAACTTGGACCCGACAAAGCTGCTCTGCAGCTTTAATTTTCATTTTGATATTATAATTTCAGATGTACTCAAACTTAATTTCTTTCTGTTACTTGAACCAGGAAAGGAATTTGGTAGTAATTGATCGACCGTTACACTATTGTTGTTTTAAACATGTTTTTTATTGTTGCTGTTGTGCCAATAAAGTTAGATGAATGGAAATAATTATTGGTGTATGTGTATTTAATTACACAATAATTCACACGAATGCAGATGTATGAATTATCGTGAATACAAGTACAATTTCTTTATGTTGTATGCATCAGAATATCTTAATAAATATTACACAATATGCTATTTTAGCAATTGAGAGTATACATCAATGATTCTTGGATGTTCTGTGTCATGGATGTCATAAAAAACATTAATGTTCCCATCAGGTGCTTTGAATCTCGAGTTGATCACTAAAATGGATTTACACATACAATATTGCTTCAACATTTATCTATTTATTCGTTACACATTGATTGTTTTTTGTTGACCTGACAACATTGTATTGGCTGTTTGTAAAATTCAAATTCTTTGCATCTTTCCAATAGTCTAGTGAGTGGGTGCTTTTATTAATACATTTAATGCAGTATGACCCAATTACACCTTTGGGGCTCTGAATTTTAAAATAATAGCTCGTTTGTAAATCTTCAAACCAGCATGCAACGTTTTGAAAAAGCAATGAGTTTATTGAGGTTTGGTAACAATCGCATTAAAATAGCGACGTTCAGTTTGGAATTTGAAAAAATTATAATGTGACAACCGTTTCCTGTCATGGTAAGACCCCCCCCCCCCACAAAAAAATCAGCTATGGAATGGTCCAACTTGCATATTTTTTTGGGGTGTTTTTGTTGTGAATGGGCGTTTGAAAACCTGGGGGAGGCATGAACAGTTCGGGAAAACGTGTTTACCAAAACATGACCAGCATGAATAAAATTAAGTGTAAAAAGCGGGAAATTACTCCCCAAAAAATTACACACTTTATGCCCGTCCCTATGTTTTGAAATGGTCGACCCCGTATTTACAACATCGACGTTTTTGCTCTGATGGACGGAGTATGTACCTTTAAACTAGGGCACTACATTTATTCGATACCATGCTGTCAGTGACACAGTCTGGGTGTACACTGTGTACACCGAGCCTCGGCCAGATGCACCGTGGAGCTAGACCACATTTGTACATTCTGGAAGGACCTGGCCGAAGATTCATGATTGAAACGAAATAGAATTGTATTTTTGAACTAGCAAAACATTCAACTATTTAACAACGATACATAGCAGCGTACAGTGGAAATGAACAGGACGAATAGCCACTTCATTCATAAAATGCAAAACATACGTACAAAATAATTAAATGTAGGTAGATAGACCGTTCTGATAAAACAATATGTGAAAATATAATGTTGTATGGCAAAAATTGGATTATCTGCAACCTAAATTGTTACCCGACCCGAAGACCTGACCCGACCCGATGCGACCCGACCTGCGTAATGTACCTGCCGGTTCTTTTTACTCTCTGAGGGACCAAGAAGCGCCGTAGTCGCGAAACTCGTTTTGAAGGCGCGAGATTCCTAGGGTGAATTTTGAAAATTGAGCATTCTAAAATGGCATTTCCTGCGTTTTGAGAGGATTTCAAAGGAAAAATCAGAGACACTCATATAACTGCTTCAGGCGGTCGCCCCTCTCCCAGTCAAGCTGAAACCCTTTGTGTCAGCAAAATTTGCCCTTCAAAATGCAGGAACTAGACGGGCATGTGCATATATGGCTGAGACCCGGGAGGGGCAATACATAGAACTTGTCTAATGGGGACGTGCACCTGATATGGTTTCGTTTTTTGGATTTTAGGTATTAGTATCAGTCTTATTTCTGGTCAAGATAGGTATAAATATCGGTAATATTTTTCCGATTTGGTATACTTGTTCAACCCTCAGTTTCTGATAGCGGACCCCTAAGGAGATCAAAGAGAAAGCGAACTGTTGTTTCTCATTTAACAACCTAAATAACCTGAACATTGTGTTAATAATATGCTCTTATGTAAGTGACAGTACTGTTTCTATGATCAAAATACATATTTTAATAAATCAATATACAATGCAACTGTTGGCTTACATGTGCTTCTATTGGAGATGCTCTTCTAATAGAACAAACACGGTAACTGTGTTATTTGGAATAAACAGTGATGACAGAAATGGTATAAATATGGGTGTAGATTTTGCCACTATCCAGGTATAAAAATGGTCACACTTTTGAGCACTCAAGGGCACCTCCCTACCCAGCTATGTATCAACTGCCCCCGGGGCTGAGACTGTAAATATACAGCGTAGTTGAATATTTGTGTGTATTTTGGTTGCAAAGCCACATTAATATAATTATATCGTGTGTTTTTTTCTGGCTATTTGATGTTTTATGTAAATCTCATCACCCGTGATATTAGCTCAACAATGGTAACAACTGAAAATCGGGAATTCCATTTAAAAATTGAAAAAAGAGAAACAATACCAAGTTTCAGTGTTATTTGTGACCAAATTATGCGATTACCACTTTTTCTCGCTTAAGTTTCTAATTTTTCACTATGTTGTGTTCACACCTGTAATAAAAGTTTTACGCGTTGCATAGTAACCAATTAATTCAATTCATTTAAAATGCGTCTCATATAGCATATCGCATTTGGGCATTTTGGGGGATTCGACAAATTAATTAATTATTTATTTATAAATTCACATTTATTAATTAATCCACATTAGACAAAAGATGGACACTGTTATTCTTGCTCTACATGAAGCATGACCGTTCTTTTTATGTATGAACACTCTACAATTGAAGCCGAGTCGTATTTCGTTTGTTAGCTAAAAATTTCGTGTGTTTCCCTACCTTTCCATTGACGTTGAAGAACGCTCATGCGCAGTAGAGCTTCGTACTTCAAAGGCGATTCCCCAGTCAACAGCAAATATTATACTATTCTCTAAAGCAAATGGAATCGCTCGTCTTCAGTGAAACTCATTATTGGCAACGCTTTCATAATGAGAAGCTAAGTTTCGATGGTGCAAAATGGTCGATACCATTTTCAGCAGGGGTCGACGTTAAGTTACATTACAATACTTATTACGTTGGCTGACGTTGGGTTGTTTGGTCATTGGTTTAAACAACCTGTGGTTTGGAATGGTATGGTTCTAATCACGGTTACTAGAAGAACGGTTAGGAAACTCTCTTGGTTCTTTTGTTAGGATGCGTGTCTCGGTAAACATTTAAAACAAAAGGATATTAGCATACCACCGACGTTGCGGTGATAGTAATTTGCATAAATGGACAGGAAGTTGTCATCTTATACGTCACGGTACGCCCCACAATCCTCTGCGTTCTCAACTCACTGTTGCCGGAAGTATTCTGTTAAGACCTCGCGAGTTCCGGATCTTGTATTTATCGTAATGCCTAGAGAACTTTCTTCAGATTTCTTTTCTTTTGATGACGATTCTATCGATTGGGAGCACATTTTAGAAGAGGACACATCTGCATTTCACAATGAAACAGAGTATGATCCGGTCGAAGATCCGCCATCGACAGTCGATCTACCCACGGTCACTGGCAACCGCGATTTCCCAACGAAGCAAGAATCGAAACCCCGTACAAAGTACGAATACATTTGTCCACTTTGTGCGAAAGTATACAAGAGCGCCAGTGGTTTTTCGTCGCATATGCGGGCACATAAAGTCAACAACGTCAAAGGTAATTTCATAAACATTCAGCCATAATTTTGTTTTTGCAGCAGTGTGTATTTAGTATTTTACATTTATCAGATGATGATGATGATGATGACCTTTCTAGTCATAAAACTGCCAATTGATTTACGGAAAAAATTGTACAGGATTACAGGCAAAAAAAAAGTCTTTTCGTAAATAATGGCGCAACATTTGTACAGACATTTTTTTAAAAATATGAAAAGCTGGTATTTTCCAGAGGGGCCATTTCCTGTCGCAATATTTCTATGAATAGCCAATTGACACCTGACAATTTGAGTGTACACGACAATGCACATAACATTTGTGATTTTTCAGCTTCTCAGAACAGAAGAGAACTTCCTGTCTGCGTTACCAATAATGAAACACCAGTTTCTTCAGGATCACGCATCACATCACATGACAAAATAAAGAAAACTCAGAAGAGCAAGCAGAGTAAGTTATTTTTACATATTTATTTGTTTTGAAGATTCACAGTAAATGATCTTTTAGTTTTCTTGTGAAAACAAAAGGGATAAATATTTCCATCTTCCAGTTACACTAGCAGTACATTTTATTTTTATTCATAGAAATTTCCAGACCCATACCAAAATACACTGTTGAGGAATACCTGTGTGATTTACCAAACCTGGCAAGTGATGTTTTAAAAGAGATTAGTGAAGATCAGAGGTTAAGATTCAAGGGCAATATACATGGTGATGCTGTCGCAGATCTGGCAATAAAGGCAAGAACTCAGTGCAACACGAAAAGTGAACATCAACTTTTGTATAAGTTAGGCGGCTCACTGTGGAAATCAATGGTATCCGGTGACCACCTGTATTTGCCATCTAATGGACGGGAGGAAATTTGGAGCTCGTTCTTCAATATTTGGTCAAGTGATGATGGACAGACCACTGCAAGGAACTTTATTTTGGATTTAATTCCCGGTGAATGTGACAAATCAAATATATTTAGACTCAGTCAAATGTTTGTGATGCAGCTAATGTTTACATCCCTAAAAGTAAGGTACAAGTCCAAACAGTCACCACAAACCCCAACTTCAGCAGAGAATCTTGTTTTCACAGAGGAGGAAGAAAGTGCACTGCGGTACATGAGTGGTTACATACCATTTCAACTAAAGAAAAAACTACTGCGTCGAAAGGCATCAAAAGAGGGACAGATATCACCTCACATCTTGTGTTTGAATGCCTTAGGAGAGAAAGATGCAAAACAATGGGACTGTCTTGACTCTACAAGGAAATGGACAAACAAACAAAACAGAGGAGGCCTATTTACAGTCACTGATAGTGCATTTTTACTTTTCAAGCGTACAGAAGTACTGTTTCGTTTGTGTTGTGAAAAAAAATGTTCACCAACGGACATTGAAAGCACCATCTTAGGGAACCAATATGTACTCCAAAAGTGGTCTACAGTCTGTAGAAACTTATCAGACGATGATGCATGCCAAAGTGTTCTACACATGATAGTAAGACTGTATGTACAGGTTAGAATGTTCTCTTATGCGAGACAAGAGATAGAGTCGTACAAGAAAATAACAAAATTACATACAAAAGGCTCAAAGGGACTGAGGAAGACGTTGGTTTAATGTACAACTATATTTACAGTTTAACAAAATCAAGTACAAATTGTGTTTGTAAATAAAATACTGCTATTATTACTAATGTTCATCTTGTATTAAGCTTGTATGTATAGATCGAAATGGGTAAATGTGGCTGGTCAACTATGATAAGGAGCCACAAATAATTAAAATATTAAAAACCCACTATTTACTGTAACACAAATCATAAATTACACTTGTCTAGTCTGCTGAAATATTAAAATTTAAAAAAAGGAACACGAAACCCCTGATGAATTGGGAGTAAATTTCTGCAGAGGTTATCAAAAGATGTGAATATTGCCCCGCCCAGCCGAGAATATACGGGCTTGCACCTGTCATGAATGTAACTATTTCTTTTGTCGTTTTGGAAGTGGTAAATCAACCACATTTTCAACTGTATTAATCACATTGGTGCGTCCAGTATTTCCAGTCATGCACTGTATTTGATGTGATCTCTGTAGACGGATGACATTTTCCTGGTATCCAAATTGTCGCACTGTAGGATCATTATTTGCTCCACCTTTTTGTCTGTGCTTGCTGAAGTGCTGTTCCAAAGAGTCCTGACAGAATCTTTCACTCAATACAAACTCTATACCTTCACTTAAGAGAAACTTGCACACTTCAACAAATGATTTTACTGGAAAAAAAACAAAAAGAAAAACAATGGTACAAATTAGGGTTTCCTTTTAGAAATAACTTCTTAATTTGCAATTCCACTCCCAGGATTTTGATTACTGTAAAAGGGTTAATTATTCACTGGGTTTCAGTTTTGCTTATTTTGCTGACTGGAAAATGCGCTAAATTTAAACCCAATGAATATGTGAAATCACCGTTACTAGTAACCATGGTGAAATTTAGCATGTAACACGTTATGTAAATGATAAAACGGCGAGTTTAAAACCACCGAGTATGCCTGAAATTTAAACCCAGTGAAAATTAATTATTTTAGCTGGTATTAATTTTTGCTGAAAAAGCTTTTGGATTTTTTGTATGGAATTTATTTGCACGGTTTTTTGATGAGTTGAATGTGAGACATAGGAAAAAAAGTATATTCGCTGGATTTTATTTCCACTGTAGCATCCCTTCAGTGAAAATAGCCAAAATAAATTCCAAGCGGAAATAAAGTATTCTACTGTATTACATTTCACTTCAAATATAGATATCTGGATCTTTTCTCCCACCAATTGACACAGGCAGTAACAATGTGTTCAAAGGAGACAATAATTGCTGTACTTACCAGACATTGTCAATCCCACTAGTGTTTGGTGACTCAGGCACATGGCATTTCTTTGTTTCCTTGTAAAATTACCTGGTCGCATCTGTGTAGACTCTCTCCAGTTTGACAGATACGAAAGGAAATCATTGTCCAACCACTGAAATGAACAAAAGAGAAAATGAATCAAGCAGGTTTGTTATGGGAGGGGAGTTCCTACATACAATTATAGTAAAATTGATTTTATTTAAAATCTTACTTCTAATCTTGGATCTGTAGCGTGTCTATAGGGAGCCAGGTGGGGTTTTCTCTTTCTTTGATGTTCACTTGTGTTTCTGACGTTTAAGCAGTCGAAAAATCTATCCATCATTCTAACAAACTTTACAGTACCTCCTGCATCTGGTGGACCATACAACTCTATAGCATTTGCTACAGTCTCGCTCAGCACCTGGAAATAGATACAAGTGGTGCATTTAACAGGAATGTATATGTCGGTACTACTGGTAAATGACAAGGAGGTGTACAATAGCAGCGAGATTACACCCACCAAGTTTTCATAAGGATAGTTTTCATAGTAGCGGGTACATTACATTTTATATTATACTGTTTTGGTAATGACAGCTTTAGCGGACTTACCTGAGCAGCAAGATTTACTCTCATGATTGAAAATGATGTCAGATGTATATGTTCCCATCCTAATTTGTTCAATAAATGAATTGGTCTCTCATGATCTCTATTAACCAGGTCAGATAAGTGCTTCCATAATATTGGTTGTCCATTATTCTAACAAAATGCAAAAACACCATTCATTTAGCCACAAGACAGATGCTTCATTGTACTTTTTATTTAATTGACCAAGACAGCACTTGCCCCCCTCCTCTAATTTTTTATTAGATTATTAATTTTATTGGCAGTATTTACAAAAAAAATCTAGTGCCACATTTGGCTTATTTCTATAACTTCAGTTGCTTGCTTGCTATGATTGAAAATTGTTCGCTGGTAAAAAAAAGAAGACTTAAACGATTGGAATGACAAGATACATACCCACAAGCTTCGTGTATTAGCATGGGCCTCAGAGTTGGCCCAACAGTTCCTAGATGTTTTCACCAAATGAGGCACATCTGAGAAGAAATATATACATCTTTTTGTGTCGCTGAACATATTAGGAGCTTTGTGGATTATAAAGTCTGCAGGCATGTTAGGTGTTCGATGAAGCTTGTAAAATCTGCGGTTAGGCGAGGCACCATCACTTGTTGATGCAACAACTTTCAAGCCACAGCCCACTTCGAGGAAGGAAATGTTTTCCCATATGATGGCAAACAACTCATCTGATGTACAACCATTTGATGGATAGTATGACACGCAGTATTTCATATCAGTAGCAACACCACGAACCATAAGTGCAAGTATGTGAGTTGCTAATGCTGGTTTGGTCGTATGGACTCCATTCTGCTCAATGCAAGTTTTTTCAAATTCACCAAGTTCTTGATTGATGTCACCAAGATTGACATAACCAATGAGTTCTTCAGTTGTTTTGTCGTATACAAGTTGGCTTTTCAGTTTCATTTCATCGTGCAGTAGCACAACATATCTCTTGTGCTCTGGAAGACTTTTAACATCGTATTCAGAAACCAATTCTTCTAAAACACAATGGTTAACTCCTACTTGTGGTTTGATGTAGTTAGTGTAGTCGCGTAAAGTTCGCTGACTTGGGAGAGAAACAAAACCAGACGAACGCAGTGCCTCGTAACCAGAAGAAGATTGCAGCTTTAATGCTAAGCACCATCTTATAATTGTGGGGTGCCATCTTATCCCACAAGGATTGTCAGTGTTGTTTGCTTTGCATTGTTCCTCCCAGAATATTCGCTTAAATGAACCCTCTGGAAACTGAGACAGCACATGCGTGTTAGATTCTCTCATCAGTCCACAGAAGTCCTTAGTAGCTGACTTGTCCAAATGAACTCCATTCACCTCTATTCCTTCCTGTATATACCGACGCAACTGAACACGCAATTTATCATTTGCAGATTGTATGTTCCGGGTTCTTTCAGTAAGCTCTGTTCTATTCAGATATCGATAGTTCACTTTACTATTGTGCATAGTCCTGTCAGTTGAATTTAAATCACGACTTCTCCTTCTTGACACAAGCTTTCTCAAACTGTCTCTGTGTTTTGTGCAATTTACACACCTTGTCTTCTGTTTTTCTGTGAAAAACTGGCAATTGGCACTCCTTACTGAACTGTTGTATTCGACACCATTTTTACTGACCCCACCGAAGTATGGTTCCTTGTATGCTGACACATGATGCTCATGACTGAATGACATTGCTGCTACACCTGCTCCAATTACACCACCTTTGTACTCAACTAAGGATGTATATTCTTCCTCATAATTTCCAGCACAGACTTCAACATTACGCAGACAGGAAAACAAGTCAAATACAGTCTGAAGATCTTTTATGCGTGATGGGTAACCAATAAGTTGTGGCAATTCCCTAGACACCATCTTTCCATGTATTACGATGGCCCAAGTTAAATTTTCATAAATTAACAAACCTCTTGAAATCACAGGTTGCTTGTCCAGACCAGATACTACTTTATGTATAGTTATGCCATCTCCCTTTTCTATATATGTACAACACCACCCAACTTCATTGTTAACCAGTTCAGTAATTTTGTGCTTGATGACATCACAATCAAATGAGGTGATATTGGTGTCCATTTCCGTCAAACTACAGATATGTTGAGTCGAATCAGTTGTCACCTGTGGGCAAATTCTTTGTACATGTTTTCCGCAATCTTTACTATGATCCTGTTGTGAGAAAAAGGTTAAATTAATTATTAAATATTTTTCCCAATTCTAACAAACAGGCAATAAAAATAACTGCAATTGTTAATTAAAATGAAATAATTTGAGGGAAAAAAATAAGAAAACTATGGACGGAAATAAGTATAATATTCACCTGTTTGTCATCACAAATCTCTTGATCTCCCTTCTTCTGCTTTTCAAGTTTCTCCAGCTTTTTTTTCTGTAACAATTTTCTGTAATGGTTTTTTGTTCTATCTAGCTTTCCCGACTTGTATGGCATTTTGTATGAATAATAACACTGAAATACAAAAATACATATTCAGATTAAACCTGCACCATGAAACCATACAACTTCCTACAGGTGTCAATTACACTGCCACTGGAAGCAGTCATGAAAAAACAAGATGGCCGACATCGCTATCGGGAGTAAAATGTCTGCAAACTTCGTTAAAATGAAACTAACATTGCTTAAACTAGCACATCCCTTTAATAAAAGACTAATAGATTATAATTCAATGCACAAAATAAACTTATGAACCGTTCACAGATAAATATTTGGGTACAATTCTTCGTCGCCATGTTGGACATCAACAGACACAGAGTTACGATTGCCCTACTGAAACGATGACAATTTTCTACATTAACCTAGTATTTAACCAACAGAAATGATAACAATGTGAACTATAAATATTAATTTAATAATGTGTTGTACTAAAATATAATTTAATCTGATTTTTCAGCAATTTTCCCGAACTGTTACGACAAAGGCAGTCAAAATAGCTGACGTCGCTAACCTTAACAAAAAAAGCGTTATTGTCTAAAATTGCGATTGAAACTAGTTATGATGATCGTAACTCGGTATTGAAATACCCAAACATTAACGTAGTAATGAATACAAACATTTTTGAACATTTACAGACAGAGTTTCAGGGGTACAAAATGCCAAGGTCAATTACGATTCGCAGACGGCAAATCTGTCAACAAAACAAACTATCCGTATTTTCATTTTTTTTTTCGAAAACAACAAAATAAAAGCTCACCTTGAATATCACACAACAGTCGCACAGGAGTCGGTGATGTTTTTACGACGGTTTTTCGGCTTAGTGAGTTTTATTTCTTCAATTTAGTTGACACACAGGAAATGCAATAGCAAGTCAGCAATATGGACGCCGTGCATAAAACGCAAGCGATGACGTAAGAGTGGTTGGACGCGCACCAAATTGAAGTCAATGGTAATTAGCATATCTAACAATAGAGTTTCCTAACCGTTCTTCTAGTAACCGTGTTCTAATTAAAATTCTATACGACAATCTGTCTGATTAAATGTGTTCTGTGTATTAATTAGAAGGTGTGCCATGAAAAGTTCCTTTCACGTTCTTATATAAACTTTAGCAGACTTCTCCGCCACATGAATATTCAGAAAAAGATCTGAAATTTGGTATTTAGAAGCTATGTATATAAGGGATATGCAGCCTGTAATATTTGTTAAACGGGTGTAGTAATTTCCACATGTTGCATACGTCTTTGGCAAGGTACGACTTGGGATATTCTAAATCTCATATATGCATTCTAGCTGTTTCATCGGCAAAAACACATACATCCTAGGCACTTTAGCGCATTCTATACATTTGCATACAGCAGCGCGTGCGTTGTGGTTAGTCTATCGACTGCATTTAAACAAATAATTAATTGTTTGAACCAACAATCCTTTTACAGTTACAGAGATACTTTGACGACATTTTAGCTTTATAAAGAAAAAAACACAGCACAAATCTGCGAAATATCAACATCTACACACACGTTGTCGGCAATGGCACAGTGTGACACGACTTTACACTCATCCAAACTGAGTTTGGTGTTATGTCTATTGTAAATATTATGATTTATTCAGTAAGTTTATGTGCTTTGGGTTGCATCAGGTTAAGTTAGAATAAGAGAATATTATTTTTGGGGTTGGAACGTTGAATGTTAGTGAATCAAATCTAAGCAGCTTCGGTCATATGAAGACTGTTTGAAACTTATCAATCAATTATTTCCGAGGCATATAAACACACGCCTTCTAACATAAATGTATACGTACTTCCAATCTCCAATGAATATTTTGAATGACCAACAGTAAACAAAATTTGGACAACCGGTTACATCTAAAAATGAATCAACATGAATTGCGGATATATGCCATTTGATAACGAGTTGAAAATAGATATGTCATTTATACATATCTCAAACGTTACTAAGATTGTTACTATAACAACCAATACATCATCTGACAGATTAGCTATAGCTACTGGACTACTCTAACTCATAGAGATTCCTAGCAACGTATGCTTGTATTGGATTCCCATTGAACCCGAAACGTCATATGTCCTCTGTCCTTGTACTCCACAATCACAGTCCACATGTTTCTGTGCAATAGGTCAAAGTTCGACACAATAATTGGATGTCATAATCAGAACTGGTAACAATGTTTAAATTCGTGTCAATACAGGGAGTCGCCAGTTGAAATTACGCACCTCACTACGACAATTACACCACTCGGGTTAATGACTTATTATAATTCTAATTCTAAAGTCGAACTTGCAAGACGTTTGGAACCTCTGTCGCTGATAATATCGGAACGTGTTCTCTAACTGAACATGACTCCTGATCAACATCTCCTCTCTTGAAGCTCGTCCTTGTGATATCAGCATACTAAGATCACGCGTAAAACTCCGTGATATCACGAGGTTGTTGTTTTTTGATAACCATTTTGTCATAAAGTTTTCACGATCTGTATGTTTTGCGGGCCAAACACATACACTCAACACAAAACTAGCAATGAAACTCCGTTGATTATGACTGTGTATGCCGTTTACAGTAGTTTGTGTCCTATAAACTGCGTATAGTGATATGATGTGCTCGTTTGTTTTACTATGTGAAACAACTGGGAAAAAACATCGTATAATAGTACATGTTCAGATATATATGTTTGTTCAGTTAGTAGATGGGTTTTATGTTACATCAGGTTACGACAGGATATCGAAACTAAACCATTGATCAGGATTTGCGAGACAATAACTTGAAACTTTTAAGTCATATAAAGACTACTCGAATGTATTTTCTGTTGAAGAGAACATGGTAAAAACGATCAGGTTTATCACTCATTAATTTCAAAAACACATTACTACAACCTTTAAATCGCCTACGGGTTTCCAGCGACTATTCGATCTCATGATGTACAATGGTTTATTACGTTTGGATTTGACATGCTACCTCAAATAGCTTCACAATAAACCATTTCAAATATAATTCACGCCTTTTAACATAATTACTCTCATCACACCATACAATGATTATTTATAATGACTACCAGAATTTGAATATTACCATAGCAATATCTGACGTTATGTGCATATATTTAAAACAAATGTATACGTCTATGCTCGTGAGTATTTTGAAGTGCATCACATGAATATCTTAGCGGCAATGGATCGTCGTCGACTTGTTTTTATGATTGGGATATTTCTTTTGTATTTTGCAAATTATTGTGCTGTACTTGGAGAAGGTAAGAAAACATATACTGCATGCCGTAACTGTCATATATTGCTTTATGTTTTTTAACAATGTTCATCCCGATAGCCAACGTACGATTTCTATGCTCCTTGTATCTGTTAGTAGTTTTGCAAACCACCTTTTCGCGGATGGAAATTAGAGGCAGATGTTGAATGGCAGTGTTTCATCGGACTATTGGACAATCCAACAGCCAGTATTAATTGAAAACGATGACAGCTAAACGTAACAGGGTGCCATATATGCACGGAAGCTTGGGACACAACGTAAATGTTAATGTGAATTGACCGAAACATAGAATGGGCTTTTTTTCATATATTATATCTGCCTGTGCCATGTATGATAAGATCGAAATAGAGACCTTGTTGTTTTATTATCATTTATTGCTTTACGGTTGTTCGATTTACTACTGGATGATTTGGCGCTTTGTTTGAGTGGGAAGCCTGTGACTGAGCGTTGATGATTCATGTGTTGTATTGCGCAAACTATTTCATAAGTGGTTAGTTGTCAAGCTATCGTTATTTGATCTAGACAATGTAAATGTAATGACACAACGATTTGGTGATATTAAAGACCAGCCATCTTCATTCTATTCAGGATGAAGAACTTGTTGATAGTAATGTCTTCACACAACAGGGGCTCTGGTTGTTTCCTTGGATTATTGTACTATATTTGCAGCACATAACGCATGAGGCACTATAACTGATACTGAAACGGTGTAAAGGCATCAGACCACTAAATAACTTTCTTGTTACCAAAAACTCGAATAGCCCATTCAGTACTTACCAGATTACCATTGCCCGAGTAACTTGTTATTTCGTGGTGATAAATTGTATCAATCAAGGGGACTATGCTCTTACTTTTTTTTAAATCGAACGATCAATTTTAAACTTTCTTGAACTAAGGTATCTGACAGTATTTCAAGCTGTCGTCTCTCATCTCATTACTTGAACGGACTGAGGTTAAGTTCATTTATGATTTAGTTGTGGACTGTTTATTCAAAGAAACACCAAATCTATCCATCCGTTTGTTTATTGCTAAGAATTTTTACAATATTAACTTATAGTAACATAGATGATGAAAATTGTAATTAGTACATCCAGATTATCCCCGAAGTATTGCTGAATATATTGTATTTAAACATCATATTGGCAAATATAACAACGGTTTTTTTTTAAACAGAATAGCCAACCATATTTTCAGTAAATATTAATTAATATATGTATATATAATATGACCCAAACGAACAGTGTAGAAGTCATTTGATCATCATGGTTCAGTGTTTTTAGTAGAATAAGATGTAGAAAAATTCTCGATACAACTAAATTAATTCTTTTACTGTAAGACATTTCCACATGTTTCCATAGCAGCATCTCACACCTGTGATCAATTTTAGTCGGTTGACTGGTTAACAAAACCGACAAAGCGGTTAATGGTTTATTTATAATTTTACTGAAACACAGACGGTCATCCACAACTGGTGTCATTTATGCTAAAAGTGCTTAAATCCGCGTTCAAGAAGTTCCCAAGTTGAATTTAATAATGGCGAATATTGTTTTCCCTGAAATTCTAATTTTAAATTCGGTACAAATTAGTATGTGTAAATTTATCTGCATTCACAAAATATTGATTTGGTTTATATTTTGATATTAAAAAAAAGGCTTTTTTAACATGGTAAAATATTGCAAGCTGTTGGCGTAATGTCTACTGTTGCAGCGCTTATTGTCTTGGCTATGTAATGCTGTCAATGTAAAAACTACTACTGCGGGGTTAGAATGAATGATTATGATGAATAATCTAACTCCGTCCAAACTCACATTAAAATGTAATAAAACGCTTCATGCGTACTTACTGTACCGTGGTTATTCAAACCATATCACGTGGTGTTTTCAGTATAACCGTATAAAAACCAGGCATTCACGACGTCACCCTTCACGGAACAGTGGGATTTCAGTATATCGCATGTTTGATAGATCGGGCGTGGATGTGGACAGTCAACAGCGGAAAACTAAAACTAAAAGAGCTAAAAATAAAGTGAAAACCAATATGTATCAACGACAAAAGAAGTAAACTAAGTTTGCTCCAAAACGTTTTCCGGAGAATCGAAACAACCTTTGTATTTTTTTTCGACATTGTTGTCATGACTCCGACAACCTTCTTAAATCGATAATTACCTGCAGCGGTGTTCAACAGAGGGACTGTCATTGGCCTTATAAACCACAAATGAGCTGTTTTTCTGATGCTTATGAAATTAAAGACAACTTAAAAAGCCGGTAAGCAAGAACAACAAGTCTTTAACACACTGTATACCACAAACTAGCGAGAAATCAGTTCAGTGTTATTTACAAGAATTGTAATTCTTTGTGTCAGTGACCCAAACCATCACTCACTACACGGCCGGACGATCTAATCTATGGAGATAATATGCCAGTAGGGAAAACTACTCTTGCCAACAATGACGTACTTCTGTAAGTTAGTTGTATTTGGCATACGTGTAATAACTTACCCTATAAACACGGATAAGTTACAACTCGCGATCGCTACAAGTTTCAGAAATTATATGTGGCCAAAGACCTTTTAACAAAGGTTTTCCAACAATTCAATTTAAATATTATCAACTGACCATTATGAATTATGAAGTCAAAACCTGGTGGTAGTAATAGTTATTTATTTTGTCAGAAGTGCCTCTCATACCGCGATAGATGATTATTGTCTTGTTACTGCATGCACGGTTTACAATACTAAGAAAGTAACCGTGCTGCTTAAGGATATAACAGATATGATAGGTGACTTGTGTTTGTTTTTGTAAAAACAGTAAACGTGCCTGGGTTGTGGCGGATCTTGTCTAATTTAAACAACGACATTATGTGTGATTGTATATTGTATGTTGACATACGTATCTTGAGTCTGATAGGAAAAAGAACAACACAATAGCTCTCCCGTATGTCTTTGCACACTCTGTTTCAACTTTACGTACTAGTTTATAATTGGTGTTCGACCACACACATAACGCACATTGAATCTTTGCTATTCAAGGTCGCATTGGCAGCAGCACGTAGGCAGCGACTTGTTTAGATACGTGAACAATTTGCAGCTAACTGTATTATTGACTAAATATTCAAAGTTCGCTCGAACGTAGTGATAAGATGAGTGAAATTACCGTCTATAAATTTCGAAAGGAAAGGTATATTCAGATTTACTATAATTTCAAAACAAGCTAATTGTTGGCGCGCGTTTTTCCAGGTGTCATTCAATGACGTAAAAACTTAAGGTCCAGTACATACGGGGACCTACATTATTGGATACGCTTTATTAAAGCTACGTTAATTTCTTGATAATTCAGTGAAAAATAATTTACATTGGTAATTGTAACAGCCACAGACCAGTATTGTTTTTGAAATTGATCGCTCCACGAAACAATTCCATTAACAAATTGGTAATAATTATTAAAAGCAATTTTCGTTATTTTACAGAATAAAGTCTCACGGGAATAATATTCTATATAGAATAGTCATGTCATGTGACAACAGACTAGAATATTGCATTGTTGAAAAAATGTTGTAATTAGGCGTAATTATTTATTCCATTGTAGTTCGATTCATAATGAAATGTAAGACAATTAATGTAACGTATTCTTTTATTATTAATCTTGCCATACATTGTGTAAAATATTCAGGTGATTGACTACTTGACAATTCTATGCTGTTGGGGCTATTTATTTATAATTATTTACTAACTAAAATGTCAAAGGGGGTGTACTGGCAAAGTGAGAATAACTACCTTAAATGAGGAATGTATCAGTAATTTGCATTGCATTTTATATTTCAGACACTACAGACCATTATATCACGTGTCCTGATGACGTAGTTGAACCTACGGCAACTGGAGACAACGGGGCTGTCATTGAATGGTTTGCACCCCAGGTCTGGAATGACTCTGGATCAGTGACCGTTAACTGCGACAGGCTCTCTGGCAGTAAGTTTTACATTGGTAAGAACACTGTGACTTGTACAGCTACTAGCCCGTCCGATAACACCGTCGAATGCAATTTTTCGGTAGATATTGTAGGTGAGTACAATATTACGCAATGTTTAGTCGTTAGAGTGCCCTTGTAAAATATTACCGTTTTTGCAGTCATGCCCCTCAACTTAGGCTAAATAAATAAATAAATAAATAAATAAATAAATAAATAAATAAATAAATAAATAAATAAATAAATAAATAAATAAATAAATAAATAAATAAATAAATAAATAAATAAATAAATAAATAAATAAACAAATAATATATATAATAAAATAAATAATAAAATATATGGTTATTAGAATAATCGGATAATTCTAAGTAAACCACAAAATATGGCATGTTCTCATTTTATTATGCACACATTATGTTTGATAATTTTCTATGACTACAGTGTTTTTCGTATGTTGTCCCAAAAAGTACACCAAGATGGGAATGATAATGATCTAATACAGAACGCTTGTTCATATGTAATGCTTCTGTCATAAATCTCGAGGTACACCATAGCACAGGATAATCTATTACTGAAGTATACAGGTACAAATGATTTGACGTTTTTAATTCCAAAGTCGTATAAACTCTACCTCCTTAAATAAGATATTCTCGGGGGCGGAGCAACGTCACAGAACGTTCCACTAAGACGCGCAACACTGTACCACATATTTTTATCGTCTCCGTGCAAGCTACTGTGAAACGCCGGTGTAGAGACGGTGAAAACAGATAAAAGTCATACTTTGAGGTAATCATGTGTATCCAAAGTTTATATATGTAGCACATGTAAAGGGTAATCTAGTTACACAGTTCAGGGGAGTATCAGCAACTATCCAGATGTACAGCTTTCTGTGAGTTTTAGGCCTTTTGTGTTTACCGTGATGGTAATGTAAAAAACGTATCGTGTAATCACAATTTATCTGCAGTTAAATCCGAATAACATCAACGAGAGTTTATGCTCATTGAGATCGCCTTTGAGTTAACTACTCCATTACTGATGCAACGTTTTATATGTAGTTAATTAGTTGTTGGTCAGCCTACATGTCCTAAAATATATCAGTGTTTGCGAAATAAGAAGTAAAAGCAAAGCTGCAAATAAATGAATAAAAAACACGGGGAATAGTGCACATTTATACACATTTGTTTCAGACTTGTCGTATAACAAAACACATTGATTTACTTTCAGACGAAGAAAACCCTACCTTGGTAAACTGTCCGTCCAATATTCAGCAGAATACAGATAATGGAGAATCGTATGCTACGGTTATATGGCAGGAGCCTACACCGGGAGATAACTCCGGATCACCAAACATGATCAGCAACAGATCGCCCGGGCAGCTGTTTTCTATCGGTGACACCGAAGTCACATATACGGTTACCGACCCTACTGGACGTCAAGCACCGCCATGTTTATTCACAATAACTGTAACAGGTGAGTGAAGAAACTTGTCCTTCGTTGAAAACTTAATTACTAGTAGTTTCCGCACTAAATCGAAACAGGGTATGGGACGATAATGTACAGATATGAAATAATTTTATTAACACACCTGTTATTTATTTTCATCATAAAAAACATATGTTAATAAAAAAATAATTAAATGAATAATATGATTGGTGAATGACAGTGATCATGCTGCTCTGATTAGGACTATGAACATATTTCGGAAAAACTAATCGTATCCATAGCCCTTATATCATCAATATTTAACCATGAATAAAGTGCCACATTTGTAAAATAAAATGAAATTACTAAAATACTTGGTTGAAATAATTACTGGTATCATGGCCAAGCTTGTATATTTTTGATCAAAAATTAAAAGACAATAGTTGAGTTTACAGAGTTTATTTAGTCAAATGATGCAAAGTTGTCGGAATAGTGGTGCAAAGTGTGCATGTAAAGCAGAGAATGTAAGGTAGCGGAATAGTTTTTTGGGCACTTTTCACATTTTATTTTGAAAATCACAAGCATAGCTCCATAAGGCATGCTACATACATTAGTGTATTTATTTTATTGAAAAAATAATATCTTGTACAAGTAAATTGGGTTTTTTCTTGTGTGCAAACAAACACCCAAGTTTTTGTTTATCCAGTGTACACCCCATGAGTGCTTCTCATTAATATTCATGGTTAACAAACATAACTGAACTGGGGCTAAGCTATTTGCAAACAACTGATAAGATATCTGTTTGTAGTTTACAAACAGCTGATAAGATATGTGCACTGCTTCGTTTCAAGGGGAGGAAGCTGTACAGCAAAAACAAACAAAAACACTTTCGAAACACATCAAATTTTGAATAAACAAAATACTAGTAGTACTAGTAGTATCACATGTTACCGGATTTTGCCATAAAATCGCTCGGGCCGTTTAACGGCAGTTTGGTATTTTTTAAGATTTTTTTTAAATATTTTGGGAAGACACATTTACGTTCTAAATGTTATTTTTAAATCTGTTGTCAAAATAAAAGTACAGTGTAACAGTTGGAGATTTTTTATTGTTTTTATTTCTGTTTGATACATTGTATGCTTTTTAAGATCAGGGGGGCCTTGTCCCTTACCGAGTTCCGTGTTGATTGACATTCAACGAGATCCGAGTTTTTAATTTGATGGCTGGTTTGAATTTATCCATTTTTACAGTGATCAATATAAGCGTTTGGAAATACCATAATTATATTGCGCGAGTGAAAGAACCCAGTGAAACTGTGCCACAGCGTGTTCTATTTATTTCTGACGCGCGTGGTCGGCGTCTTCGATTATTTTGTATTTTCGTTTTCGAAATGTATCACTCTGCGTTTTTTTTTTGATCACGTCTCGCAACTGAAAGTCCAAGGCTGACTTTGTTTTGGCTGTAAAACTAAAAGCCCTCAAAGTCGGATTCGTCAGCATCATTCACAAATACTTGAAGGGCGTCTGAGATATCTCCACCTTCAAACTGTCTTCGTCCAAAAAGTCAAATTCGTCGTCTTCTTCTCCAGAGTTATCTTTCCCAGCTAACACCTCTTGAAGTTTGCTGTTCAGTAATTTACTTTCATTGACTCCACCGTCATTCACAGCAGTTTTCGTTTCCTCAACGGCGGTACTCACAAAGGTAAAGGATGTTTCCCAAGATAGTACACGTATTCAATGTGGACGTGTGAATTATAAACAGAACAGACAAGTCCGGTTAAAGCAACAAAAAGACGACAAAAAGACACTTTGAAGCCCCGTCATAGCCATAAAAAGAAACCACGCGGGGTTGTTTAGTGTCTGTCAATATTTTAGAACACTGCTTTTTCATTGGTCGAATTACGTTGAAAGAGTCGTCAATTGTAACAAATATTACAGTCTGTTGACAGTGATTGATCACTGTTATCATCATGAGAAAAAAATGTTATCCACGACTTGCTGTTGGGGAGCCGCACTACGGTAGCCTCTTTAGCCGAGATCGCCAGAATCTTCACGATAATAAAAACGCAGTCGTTGTAACTTTTCGTGGAAAGAAAGTGGCAAGTTTAAAACTTGATGCAGCACAATTATTTGCGAACATAATGGACTTGAATTTAGCTGATGGTGGTTGTTACTATCTTAAACTAAAATCAAACCAAAGTCCGACGTACCTGCAAAAAGAGTGCATGTAAATGTGCTGTAAGACGAACACTTTGGTGAGGAGGGCAGCGTTCCCTTCGAATTTGTCTGAAAATCGCTTTAGGCTTATTCAGGTAAAATGAAAACTAAACTTGCACGAACACTACAAAAGGTCCCTCCCGAAAATAACAAGTCCAACAAAAACGGTCTCGTCGGATGATGATTTACAATATTTTCGTGTTGAAAATTTACTCTGCATTTCCCCAAATCCACACATAAAAAAACTTATCCCACAGCCGCCATTTCATTTTCTTATTCTACCGTACTCTGCGCAAGTTTGCTCGCGGGAGTCTGATAATTATTGTCGGAAGGTGACTGTTCTTGTGTCTCTAAAAGACTCGTGGAATACTCGAGAAAATAAGTTTGCAAATAAAACGGCCCAAACATAAATACGCTATGTTGACAAACACTTCAACTTCCCAGTGCAGTAGTTGTGTTGTTTGCTACCCGCAAACAGAACCGCCCACTTTGCATAATCCCAGCTGTAATGAATGACGTTACCGTTCATTAACAGCACAGACCGTGTCAAAACTTCATAGCGTGAAACAAAACGGTAAAAAATACAGTTTTTTTTCACAGACATAAATGTCGATTCATGATTTTTCCTGAGAACAACCTTCAAGGTAATTTATTTACTACCAACCCATGTAATTGTTGCTGCTAAAACGGGAGTTAAAGGGAAACTGAATAGAGCCTATTTTGGTGTTTGTATTTATCAAGTCATGTATATTGATTATAAATTTGAAAAAAAAATTAAAAAAAATGATTATCTTCAGAGTTATGATGATTTAAATATAAGAAACTATAAACCTGCGATGGACTTCCGTTTGCGCCATCTTGTCATAAAAATACGCCCTCATGAGATATAAACAGGTAAGGTAACAAAGCATGATGACGAAATAGTATCTGATTAAATATAAGCAACTTAGGAAGCCATAGTTGGCTGGACAGGTGAATTGACTTCTAGTCTAGGTTGTTTCGACTTTTACGTTAATGTTATTTACAAAGCGTATCAACATACAAACATTATAGATGTGCGATTGATCGAGACAGGCATTTTGTTTTGTTTTTTGTCTATATGTCTAATAAATGCTATTTCCAGTACTGCACTGTGCGTGCAAATTATTTCAAAGTCTGGATGCTGGAGTATGCAATCTTGAGTTCGAAGGGTGGCGGTGGAAACATTGTCGTCCATGTATTCACGGGGCTGCACTGGCAAATCATGGGACAATTGTCACAGGAACACCAAGCAGATTGTTCAAAGACTTCCGTGTAATTTGAAATAAAACTATCATCCGAACAAGGGGCATCGTCGACGATATACTCTCATCACTCACACTGGACTGATCTGAATCTTCACAGTATACCGTACTTCCCTGATCATAAGCCCGGAGGCATGAACACGTAAGGGAAAAGTAAAGGGATGAGCTTGTACTCGAGGACCAACTCAGAAAATATGATTTTGTTTTAGGGTTAAACACTGTAACCATCTTGCAAACAACGAAATATTATCCAAAAAAATTATTCGTTCACCACGCAGGGCTCGGGAAAATAATACTTATTTTTGAAAAAAAAAATGCGTCATTGATTTGAACGACACTTACAATGAAGAAACAAACATGCTCATAAAAAACACACACATTTCATTACAATACGATTTACATACCGTCTGAATTTACGGTGAAATAATGGGTAGGGTCTGTGAGGAAACAGTGGACGAAGGCAATTATCATTATCTTCGTTTTGGTATGTTTTCGATCGTACGCAAACTCACGACGCAAAGCAATTTTCCACCATGAGGTTTTTCAGCACGATTTGACCTGGAACAACTTCCTTTGACATAACAGGTCATGTCTTTCATTAACCAATCAAAATGATGTGTCGTAATGATGACATTTTCCGATTATTTACGATGATTTTTTAACGCAATGCGGAAGTGAATTACCGCAATGTTAAAATGCGATCTGTAGCACTGATTGCAACGAAAAAACGATGATTTTTTCCCTAAGAACTGGCGATTCGCAATTTCCGAAATATAAACGACGATAATAGTAATCGTGGGTAAACTGAGTGTGGAGGAAGAATTTAAACACTTTTCTCGGTCGCCAACATGTCTCATCGTTCAAACCCTAGGCCTTTCATGGTAGTCTCAAAGTAAACCATGCCCAATAACCAGGTACACGACTTAACGATCACATTTTTGGCTTTTCGAAAGCTACTACTCAAAGAAATATGGATTACTCAAGTATATCAACATCGGGGTTCATCCTGAGTAAATGACAGAATAGAAATGATACGAACCACGTTGTGTACGTTCACCATGCACTCTGAAATTAATGCGAGTTTTATCATAAAAGCACGAACCAAACTACCGTACCAATCACGATTATTATGAAATGAAATACACCTTTTTCACGCATATTTTAAAGAATAACGTCGAAGCCCAGGAAAAACACCCCGGGCTTATAATCGTGAATGCCCTCAACTCGATAAATACCTAGTACAATAGAGGGATTGGCTTCATACGATCGGGGAAGTACGGTACTTTAACGCAATTGGGCTTCCACTCTCAGAATACTGTGGTTCAAACGCATAATGATCTAACCCAAGTTCTAAAAAGCACATTGTGCATATAAAAGTTGAGTTTATACTAGTAGTACACAATGCTTGGCAGCATGAACGGGGCATGAACGGCTATGTACAATGGCGTATACGAATGCGATCAGATACTAAAACGTCATAGCTTTGAAAAGTACCCGGATGTTAGATATGTTCGTTCGTTATTTATTTCCCTCCATGAACGGCCTCCATATGCATGGTGTTTAATTGCAAGCACTTCAAATGCCTATCCAAGCTACAGTTATAATTAAAACAAAATTAAACCACTGCAATATTATTTCAAATACAGTTTAGAATATACACAACTATAAATTAAGGCCGCATTTAGGTTCGCTTTAAATTTTGATACGTATGTGAGGTGAGGAAGTATTAATGTGTTGTGTAGTAGAATTTTAGAACAGAACTCAATGGCAGACTAATGAAATTATACAAACTTTGGGGCAAATATTTATTTTCCGCGTCAATGATCATACCAAGGCAATTAACCGCACATGCTCCCTCAATAGTCTTCAAATATTCTGCCCAAAAAGGAGAGTGGAAGAAGCAAATATGAACTATTATTTCCATAAAGCAGGCTGAACAAAATAATCAGGGATAACCCAACTTGATTTACATTCATTCCAGAACATGACTAGTTAAACTAAATCTAAGCACGTTTTGTGAAAACAATCTTATTCACATGCATATTGCTGCCTACATATGGCAGTGTTTTTTTTTGTATCATCATTTTAATCTGATGCAATTATACAGCCAATCACAGCTACGTAATATACTGTTATATAATGTTCATTTCATAAATAGACGCAGAAGAACCAGTGATATCATTTTGCCCGAACACCAAACATCAGGACTCAGACACTGGCCTAATGACTGCTATTGTCGATTGGACTGAACCTACAGCTGCAGACAATTCGGGAGTTTTCACACTATCTGGCGATCATGGATCCGGCCACCGGTTTGATGTCGGAACATCAACTGTAACCTACACAGCGATAGATGAAGCTGGTAACGTGGCAACTTGCATTTTTGATGTGGTGATATCTGGTAAGTGTCACGCATGAATGAAAGCAGTGGCGGATCCAGCAAAATGTATTGGGGGGGGGGCAAGCTTCGCTTAAGATATACGGAGCGAAAATCGCAGAGAAGCTATGCGTAATCCAGATGATATGAATCGTCATGCGTCATGCCCCCGCCCCTCTGGATCCGCCACTGAATGAAGGATCCTAATATTTACATTATGTATTGTCATATATTAATTACTGTTGCCCTGTTAATATCATAGTGGTGTTTGTATCGGGGAATTTCTAGGGCATCTGCAGATCCGTTTTACACTTATTATACTATCGGTCTGCTACTTGAAAATTAATCCGCTATGAAATCGTCCGCTATTGAAAACACCCACCAGAGGTAACCTTCGACCTCCATAAAGAAAGCCCCCCGAAAAATGTTGGGGGCGTCGCAAATTCATATGAGAATATTGTCTCGGTTCAAAACCCCCCACGAAATAGTGTTCCAACTACGCAGGCTGGTTTCCTTCACATGAGTATTAGCTTTGCATGACCAGTCACTTTGGGAAATATTGACCTACAAGGTACGTGATTCACCAACACAAGACAATCGTGCATACGGTACCTGTCTGTACCTGGGATTTTCAAGTAGCGTACATATTCTTTGAGGTGGGACCGATTTTCAAGTAGCGAACTAATTGCATATATAGGCCGCTGTATGTATTAAGGTACAGAATTTACATTCGATGTACGGGCTGTCGTTTGATAGATAAACTGCACAAACAAATGTGAAATATGACACCAACTCCTGCAATAGCGACAGTTACAATTGGATTAATAAAGATATACTTGATGCACTTTATAATATCTTCGATTTTACCTGTATGAACAAAACCGGGAACGGGGACTTATAAATTGACGTCTGAAAATTAACGATTTTCGTGTTCTTCATAAAAAGGAAAGTTTATTCCATTTTCACCGTAAGCGGGCGCGCGTGCTGAGCTCACTGAACTCCCGGTTTACGTCCGGCACGCGTTATGGAGAAACGTGCTTAACGTTTGGCAGACCTGTATAATTCATTCCGCAATAAATAGTAATATCCAAATACATTGTTGAGAAGTAATAAATTACATTTCCAATTTTCAATTAAATTTTATTCGGTTATTTTTGTTTTATATTCACCTATACAGTTTGCAATTATATTTCATAGCTTACACACTAAAATTTCCATCAACATATTATAGCATCACGGTGCTTGTAAAATATTGTTTTCATACGTCTCTCAAAAAAATGCATTACTGTTTTATAGTGACACAACCGTCTTTACATAAATATTCTTGTATGTAATCAGAGACAATTATATCAATGTAAAGCTGTTACTTTGATGCATGTCGACGTAATAAATAATGCTCGTAAAATCTAACATTGAAGAGCGAAAACAATCGAGAATTGTTTTATTTCTCATGGAATTATTTGACTCGTTAACACTACGCTTCTTCTGTAGATGGGAAGCAAGTCATGTCATATTTGTATTGGGCATGAAAATAATGAAAATTTGGCGTCGTAGTCACTTGTATACACAACAAATAACAACACATTACACATTTATTAATCATATTGTGGAATAGAAAAACCATCACGTATGAAGGCATCCACGTTTTACGAAACGTTCAACAGCCACGGGGATGACACTACTGACAATTGTGAACTGCTTAATGGTTCATCAAAATATAACCATTATTGTGCACCAAACAGTTTTCTTGCTTTTCACTTTCCTTGAAGACCCAACACAAATTACTGATTGTCAACATAGGAGAGGGTTAGGGTTAGGGTTCATCACGTTCATTTTTCACAATTTCCAATGCCAGAATGTTCGGTGGGCTTGTCAACGTGCAGGGTAATTATTGCAAAGAAGGTGTACTTTCGAATCAGAGATATTTGATGACTTTTCCATGGGATAACATTGATTGATATATGAATTAGTATTAATTGTTGTCTACAGCGTTACAAATAATATTTCTAAGCTTGATAATTATTTTGATATAACAAAATTTATAAAAAAATGAATAATAAGTTTTGTTCATGGTCGTCGGTGATTTATAATTCAAAAGACAATTAGACAATAATATTTCAGATAATAAAGTTCATTTATCCATTTAATTATAATATTTACTAACATTGTTTTCTAATTCAAATGAAATGGCTATAGTATGTTCTAAACCATGTCGAAAAAAACACCTTCGGACCAACTATGTCGTGGTCACCTTAATGTACTGATAAAAAGAAATACATGATTTGTCAGAAGACGTGTGTATATTAACCAAGTACTGATTTTTGATCTACATCAAATCAAGATCTGATTAGCTAATAGGTTGACGTACAAATGTTTTACCAAATAATCAGGAAAATTGGCATACAAAAAGAATTCTTATTTAATTGATATTACAAGAACTCCCATATACTATGAAACACTTACATATGAGTGTAATTGGTAATATGTGCACGAGTAATTAGCGTCATTGGAGTGAGGGAAATTCAGTTTATATTCTTGTACTGAGACGATATTTTAATTGTAATATTTAACTATATGCTATATAATGCGTCAATTGAAATGTTTGGACATAATGAAAACTACGTCTTTTGAAGTGTTTAATGATATTTATTCATTTAACATTTGCTGTGGGGTTACCATCGACATCGTCGTAGCCTTGCGTGGTGATATAACTAGTTGACAGCTGACAATTTTAATATTTATTTTTCAATTTCGTACAAAGAATGTATATTTTATGGTGTTTCTAAATATTCCTTAGCTTGTATTTTTCATTGATATGAATATTTTTACACCATTTTTTGTTGTTAATGATCTTCCCTTGTATCAATATTGTTGAATTATTTGCCGTATTTATTTTGTTGACTTTTATTTTATTTTCAAACTAAAGTGTTCTGTTTGTGACTGTTATATCAACAATGGGCCACACACATATTAACATTGATTGAGGTGATTGTCATTTCTTTCAAAAAAACATACCCATGACCAATCACTTCAGGTTAACCTTGTCTCATAAGTTAATGGGGTGGTATGTACCTGACATGCCTTGTTTAGTGGCATCAAATTGTACAAGTACATTACACATTATATCATACCGCATGTGGTTTAAGTTCCGACTAAAAATGGCTTACTAATTTCAGTTTTTTTTCTTCCTCATATAATCGAAACTGTTGCCATTCGCAACTAATTCCAGACAATGAAAAACCAACCTTTGAAGGATGTCCCGACGATATTACCCAAAGCGCTAACACTGGAAAAGCGTACGCAATAGTCACATGGAGCGAACCCGTAGCCAGTGATAACTCGGGCAATATTGCATCACTCACAAAGTCAAAAACATCAGAAGATGAAATTAGTATTGGAGAGACAACAGTGACGTACAGAGCTGAGGACCAGACCGGAAATGTTGGGACATGTGTGTTCGTTATAACAGTCACAGGCAGGTTGCAGCTATTTTTTTTTACAATTATGAGGCTCAAAACAAATCAGCTAATTCTGTGAATGATAGCCAAATTGTTGTTTCGACTTAAAAAAAGAATTAGTACTTGTGAATATGTGCTTTTCCTATGCCATCTTTATTTGTTATTTATTTGGTCAAAATACCAATATTTTGTTGTAGATGACGAAGATCCTACCCTGAGCAACTGTCCGTCAAATATTCATCGGAACACAGACGTCGGGAAACCATATGCTACTGTTACTTGGCAAGAGCCTACACCGGAAGATAACTCTGGATTTCCAACCATGACCAGCACCCGATCGCCCGGGGATCAGTTTTATATGGGTGTTAATGAAGTCACTTATACGGTAACCGACCCTGCTGGAAATGTAGTATCTCCTTGTTCATTCACAATAACCGTAATAGGTGAGTTTTGACTCCCATGTGAGAGGCACACAAAGGGAGTTCCCATGTGAGAGGCACACAAAGGGAGTTTTTGCAGTTCATTTCAGTCTTTATATATGGACAGAACATCGTAAAATATATACGCACATACGATAATTCTGTCATCGGACATATATGACTATTAACGATGGTTGTCTTATCAACGTTGTGACGACTTCCATTCAACTTTACATCTACCAAGTTACGACAAACCTACCAAGTAACGACCCAACTATTTTTCATACTTTTCACAATAATCGAATTTAAGTCAAGTTTGCGTAGCTTAGTGTTAGTAAAGGGAGAACATATGGTATAATTTAAAATAATATTAATATAATTGCGCAGACCTAATTAGTTTTACATTAAGATCTGTGCATAATAATTACCTATCATCTTATTCAATGAATCTTGGTACGTAAATGCATTCAAAACATGCAACTAAATAGTTTGGGTTTATATACATCCATAATAATTACCTAATTTGCATAATAATTTACTTTTCGGCTCACCATCGATTTCTTAAGAAATAATCACATTATAATAAAACTTGGAATGACGTGCCCTGGAACAATAGACAAGCCTAATTAGTCTGGGGTTCAAATCTATGAATAATTAATTTTCACGTTGTACATCTCCTTGTTTGGAGGGCTAATTAATTGTTAATATGTTTCCAATACTCGAGAGTTCTTTCTAAGATTATTTTGATATTAATTGCTGGCACACCAACTTAAACGTTGACAAGAGATTATAGGAAATATAGGGCATGATGATATGGACAAGGTTGTGACATGTCTGAAACATGACCTCTGTTGTTTGAGGATTTTTTCAAACCGTTATGATTACATGATGTTACTATGTTGTAAATGTAACCCAAAATGGCTTCCTGGCGAGCATTTTGTTTTTTGACAAATTAGTTATACATTGGTGCATGCTTTGAGCAGTTCACTTCAGTCTTTATATATAGACAGAACATTATAGCATATATACGCACATTCGATAATTCTTTCAGCGGGCAAACATGGCTGACTGGCTGACTAACTATACCTGTACAAAAACACTAAAATCAAAAATTATAGATATTATGACATGCCGAAAACTAAATGTCGGACATTTAGACTAGGTTGGAGGAATACTCATTACGAATAGTTGCACGCAACACACGTTGATGGCCGACTAGCGACCATCTTGTTTTTGGTAAATTCTATTTCACACATATGATTCGTACATGCCATTAACGTTATAAATACATAATACTTCATCCTCTACACCACAAATTAGGTCTTGCCATTGAGCACAATCATAAATTCCAACATGGCATAATGTTTCCTATTGTAATACTTATTTGTCGTGAATTGTATGTAATAGACAGTGAGAATCCGATAATAACATTGTGTCCAAGTGACATAAACCAAGGCACGGACCCTGGAACAGACGTAGCTGAAGTTAGATGGGATTTACCTGTGGCTGAGGACAATTCGGGAATCGTGTCTGTAGTAGGAAATTACCAGCCAGGCGACGTGTTTGATATCGGAACAACTACTGTCAATTATGAGGCTAGTGACGAGAGCGGACACACAGACACATGCTCGTTTCAAATAGTAGTATTCGGTAAGTGTGTATACAGTTATGGCTAATCACACGTTTGGCACATATTTTTATATGTTCGTAAATGTAAATTCATTTGAAATATTGATACCTAGTGATTTACCGTGAAACACGATAATTTGCTCGTAGTAGTTAACTACTGCTCGTTTAAGTGTGATTAATTCTCGAATCAGTGTAAATAACATAATGTAGTTGGACTGTATAACGTAAACTGAATAACTGTAACTATATTCCAGTAAGTACGGGTCTTCTATCTGGTCTCATACTTCGTTGCAATCCTAGGATACAATTTAAAAAATAGAAATTGCGCTTAATAAGATAGAAATACCGAGCCAATCAAGAAGCATTTTGTTGAGTTGAATTACAAGTCCAACACAAAATTATATCAAACAAAAACATGGAATTGGAAAATAGCCAAAGTACACTGCCGAAATAGACTGACTGATTTGTCCAAGAAACCATATAACTAAACACTCAGGAAATACACGGAGAAATATATCAGCTGTCATAACAAATGTGATGGTAAAAGGTAGTATTTCGTTAAAGGTTTTGGAATCGACTTGTAGTGAAAATCAGGACTTTTTCAGATTTCATAAGTAGCATCGAAAGTAAAATTATAGGTATGAAGCAGAAAAAGTTCATCTCACTACTGAACTTGTACGAAGGGGTCTCCCGTGTTTTAGATGTATATTACTATGAGTCGATTTTTCGAAATACAGCCATCAAAGAATTAATATTAGACGTTCAAATCTTCTTCTCACGTTGTATGTGATTTCAGTTACACCTCTTATACGGAAACTAATTGAATTAACCTTGTTTGTATTTATTTATATCAACTGTCAATAGACGACGAGATACCAAATATTATCTGCCCTGCCGACATTGCACAAAACTCGGATCCGGGAAAGGCAACTACAGAGGTTACATGGAATGTGCCATCTGGCTCTGACAACACTGGGGTAAAAAGCGTGACAAGTGATTGGCAACCAGGAGATACGTTTTCTATATTTACTACCCTTGTCACGTACACTGTCACAGATATATACGATAATTCGTTCGAATGTACATTTGATGTTGTTGTTTTAGGTGAGTGTTTTTTGCATGATATAACATTGTTTTCGTTGCGGGGAGGGGAAGTCGTCTGTATTGACGTGCTAGTGTACTAATCACGTGTTCTTAAACTATGGGAAAACATATAGTTTACACCGTACCGCACAACGCCGAACAAGTGTCAAGTATAGACAGCAGCACAATTCGTTTTATCAGAGCGACCTACGTTAGACTGTCAACACGCAATGTGCATATGCTTATAGCAAAACTGTGCACTATAGTAGCGTGTATACACCAGCAGTTCCTGGCTAACACAAATATTAACTAACTGGTTGTAGTTATTTGTTTTTAATAGTCGGAATAGTGAAAGAAGTACATCGAAATTGTCAGTCAGATATGGCATATGAACTGCCGTTACGGTATATGCCTACATCCAAGCTTTCAGATGATGTGTTAGTTGCTATAGTAGCATAGCTGCGTGAATAATGACTTGTAGAGAATGAATCACATTTGGATTTACGTTTACACTTATTCTAATTTCTGTCTGTTGACATACATGTACTAATCGTTTCAACTATATTTGGAAGACTACTTGGTTGTATTCTATGTGAAACAACAACTTCGAAATGATGTTTACAGTCATTATTTATCATGAAACTCTGATTTGGTTCAATTCATCGCCAAGACGTGGCTTTGTATGTGCGTTATTAAATGGTAAACGTTGTTTTTGATGTCCATGATTTTGCTTGCACATTTGTATCTTGTTACTGTTAGTACAGGTTAATTACATGCAGTGTCGTTAGTTTCATTACATGCAGTTTCGTTAGTTTCATTACATGCAGTTTCGTTAGTTTCATTACATGCAGTGTCGTTATATTCTTTTTCTATATGATAAGTCGCGTGTCTTTATGCATGAAACGACGACGTGATTGACGAGTATGTGTGTTCGATTATTAATATATATATATGATTTACCAAACAAACTGATTCACTAATACGATTGGATAAATCAAATTTAGATCACAGCGTATACTAACAATATTATCTCCTACAAACGTCTGCAAAGTTAAGTAGTTTGTTTGTTTACATGCCTAATGTTATGAATATATCTGTAATCAATGAATATACATATTTTCATTGCTTAGATATTGAACCACCGACTATCATTTGTCCCGAAGACATAAAAGAAACTACTGACCCTGGCTTGCCAACATCAATCGTCACTTGGTCAGATCCCATAGTCGGCGATAACTCTGGAGACGAAACTGTGACATACTTATCTACCATGTTGCCTGGTGATGCATTTCCAATGGGAAATACTACTATCACTTATCATGCTGTAGACCCATCTGGAAACAGCGCCAAGTGTGAATTCACAATTGAAGTGATAGGTATGTAAAAATTAAACTAAAATGTTTTCGTTTCACTATATTTTTCAAGTCTCACTAAAAATAAACTCAAAAATCAACACGTTTACCTAATTAAATCAACGCAGTGAAAAGAACATTGAAATTGTATGCTAGTTGTAAATTAATTTGTATATATCGCACAGTAGATATGCTTGGTGTTTGTTATTTTTCTTGAGCGTTTTTTGCAAATCTATTTCATATAATATTTAATAATACTTATTTCTCAGATGATGAGCCCCCAGTGATTGAATGTCCAACCCCTATAACAGTGGACACAGAACCCGGACAACCCGATTCGCTGGTAGAGTGGAATCACCCAGTACCAACAGATAACTCTCAACAGGACCCCATACTATCATTTTATGGTGGATCTCCAGGAGACAGGTTCGGCATTGGGCATAACACAATCACCTATACAAGTAAAGATTCCTCGGGAAATACTCAAGGATGTGAATTTATAATCACAGTTGAAGGTAAATGTCTTCGTGGTTAGTGCTTGTGACCATAATAACTGCCAATAGCTCTAGTTACCTTACTATCTGATCTAGTATATTCCTGTTTACCTTACACGTCAGCTTGATTATATTACGGCAGTTCATCTAGTGTTGAATGAGACAACCCACCTTCTAAAATTACAACTTGTTCTATACGTGTGGGTTTTGATTTGAGTCATAGTTTATATGTTGACTTTTATTTATTTTAAACTATCGATTTTTTGTTATCAGTGGATAAATTTACAGTATAGGCACTATTTGGCATATATGTGAAAAGAGAACAATCACTATCAGTATAAATCATAATCGCTATAATTTTAATTTGCATTAGGAAAAACAACTTATAATGTTAGAACTTTAGTGTATGCAGAACATTTTAAAGTTGTGTAGTTGTGTATAATATGACGCATGTCAAAGTAAACAGCAATTAATCAACTTCCATCTGTATGGCCATTTGTACGAGCATCACAACCGTTAGCAAATTTGATGTACTGATGCAATTTGGCATTTTATATATTGATATCTAAAAAAGATGGTGGTCTAATTGTAAATTATGCGATGCTATTTGTATGCGATGTTCGTGCTTATTGTATACTTGGAGGTGTTTAATAAACGAATATTCTGAATAACTTAATTTCTATTACACAAATAACGAAAGATTACACGTAAAAAGAGCAAATATATTTTTTTAGTAATGACCAAGACAGCCCCGGTAATCTTTGTATCGAGAATTTCAGTTGAAAAATAACCACTGAACCGAGGCGTGGCTTTTCGCACAACTATGGTAATAGTTTTGTGAATTTACTTTTGCAGACCACGAACCTCCAACTATAACCTGCCCAGCTGATATAATTATCGAGGCCAATCCCTGGCCGTCCGTCATCGTCAGCTGGCGATTTCCGGATAGAAGTGACAATTGTGGTAGATGTTTTCGGACGCGCTATTTTATTAAGAGTGGGTCGCTATTTTACGTTGGCACTACTGTCAATTGGTATACAGTTACTGATGGTTCGGGAAACACAGCTTCTTGTTACTTTTCAGTAACAGTCACAGGTAATTTTCATTATGACATATTCTTTCCTTTATATAAACCTTTCTCCAGTTTTCTACCAAAACAATTGATGATATATTAGGAGATTATTATAGATGCACATGCTGGTCTATTGTGTTTTTTTATTAATAATAATGTTACATTTGTCGTTTGTAGCAAAACTGAACATAGCAGACGGACCCAGTCTACGTGAAGGACGTGTTGAAATCTATGAGAATGAAAAGTGGACATCTATTTGTGGTGATTGGTGGGATAAACCAGATGCTGATGTCGTGTGCAGACAGCTTGGTATGTATATGCTTATAGATCGAGTGACTCCACTTGAGCATGAATGCGTGCAGAAGTGTTTACATACTGTGCACTAACGTATATTCCTACTCAGTGTGCAATGATAGGAATTTGTGAGAAATATTTCTACTCAGTGTGCACTAACAGGAATATGTGAGAAATATTTCTACTCAGTGTGCACTAATAGAAATATGTGAGAAATATTTCTACTCAGTGTGCATTTATAGGAATACGTGAGCAATATTTCTACTCAGTGTGCACTAATAGGAATATGTGAGAAATATTTCTACTCAGTGTGCACTAATAGGAATAAGTGAGAAATATTCCTACCCAGTGTGCACTAATAGGAATAAGTGAGAAATATTTCTACTCAGTGTGCACTAATAGGAATAAGTGAGAAATATTCCTACCCAGTGTGCACTAATAGGAATAAGTGAGAAATATTTCTACTCAGTGTGCACTAATAGAAATATGTGAGAAATATTTCTACTCAGTGTGCACTAATAGGAATATGTGAGAAATAGTTCTACTCAGTGTGCACTAATAGGAATAAGTGAGCAATATTTCTACTCAGTGTGCACTAATAGGAATATGTGAGAAATATTTCTACTCAGTGTGCACTAATAGGAATAAGTGAGAAATATTCCTACTCAGTGTGCACTAGTAGGAATAAGTGAGAAATATTTCTACTCAGTGTGCACTAATAGGAATAAGTGAGAAATATTTCTACTCAGTGTGCACTAATAGAAATATATGAGCAATATTTCTACTCAGTGTGCACTAATAGGAATATGTGAGAAATATTTCTACTCAGTGTGCACTAATAGGAATAAGTGAGAAATATTTCTATTCAGTGTGCACTAACAGGAATATGTGAGAAATATTTCTACTCAGTGTGCACTAACAGGAATATGTGAGAAATATTCCTACTCAGTGTGCACTAATAGGAATAAGTGAGAAATATTCCTACTCAGTGTGCACTAATAGGAATAAGTGAGAAATATTTCTACTCAGTGTGCACTAATAGGAATAAGTGAGAATATTTCTACTCAGTGTGCACTAATAGAAATATGTGAGAAATATTTCTACTCAGTGTGCACTAGTAGGAATATGTGAAAAATATTTCTACTCAGTGTGCACTAACAGGAATATGTGAGAAATATTCCTACTCAGTGTGCACTAATAGGAATAAGTGAGAAATATTTCTACTCAGTGTGCACTAATAGAAATATGTGAGCAATATTTCTACTCAGTGTGCACTAATAGGAATATGTGAGAAATATTTCTACTCGGTGTGCACTAATAGGAATATGTGAGAAATATTTCTACTCGGTGTGCACTAATAGGAATATGTGAGAAATATTTCTACTCAGTGTGCACTAATAGGAATATGTGAAAAATATTTCTACTCAGTGTGCACTAATAGGAATAAGTGAGAAATATTTCTACTCAGTGTGCACTAATAGGAATAAGTGAGAAATATTTCTACTCAGTGTGCACTAACAGAAATATGTGAGAAATATTACTACTCAGTGTGCACTGATAGGAATATGTGAGAAATACTTCTACTCAGTGTGCACTAATAGAAATATGTGAGAAATATTTCTACTCAGTGTGCACTAATAGGAATAAGTGAGGAATATTTCTACTCAGTGTGCACTAATAGGAATAATTGAGAAATATTCTTACTCAGTGTGCACTAATAGGAATATGTGAGAAATATTTCTACTCAGTGTGCACTAATAGGAATATGTGAGAAATATGTCTACTCAGTGTGCACTAATAGGAATATGTGAGAAATATTTCTACTCAGTGTGCACTAATAGGAATATGTGAGAAATATTTCTACTCAGTGTGCACTAATAGGAATATGTGAGAAATATGTCTACTCAGTGTGCACTAATAGGAATATGTGAGAAATATTTATACTCAGTGTGCACTAATAGGAATATGTGAGAAATATTTCTAGTCAGTGTGCAAAACATGAATGTGTTTACAAGCTCTCTATTTAGTGTGTAACAACATACATATGTGGACACGCTCTCCACTCATGTCCAACAACATGAATATGTAGACAAGCTCACTATCCAGTGTGCAACAACATGAGTATGTGGACAACCCCTCTACTTAGTGTGCAACAACATGAATGTGTCGACACGCTCCCTACTCAGCGTGCAGCAACATGAATGACTGGACACGCTCTCTACTCAGTGTACAAAACATGAATGTGTGGACAAGCTCTTCATTTAGTGTGCAACAACATGAATATGTTGACAAGGTCTCTACTCAGTGTGCAAAACATGAATATGTGGACAAGCTCCCTACTCAGTGTGCAACAACATGAATATGTGGACACGCTCTCCACTCATGTCCAACAACATGAATATGTGGACAAGCTCACTAGTCAGTGTGCAACAACATGAATATGTGGACACGCTCCCTACTCAGTGTGCAACAACATAATTATGTGGACACGCTCTCTACTCAGAGTGCAACAACACGAATATATGGACAAACTTTCTACTCAATGTGCAACAACATGAATATGTGGACAAACTCTATACTCAATGTGCAAAATATGAATGTGTAGACAAGCTCTCCCTTCTATGTGCAACAACATGAATATATGGACACAATCTACTCAGTGTGCAACAACATGAATGCGTGGACACGCTTTCTACTCAATGTGCAAAAAATGAATGTGGTGACAAGCTCTCTACTCATTGTGCAAAACATGAATGATTTTACACGCTCTATACTCAATGTACAAAATATGAATGTGTAGACAAACTTTCTATTCAGTGTGCATCAACAGGAATATGTGGATAAACCCCTTACTCAGATCAGTGTGCAACAATATGAATACGTGGACACGCTCCCTACCCAGAGTGCAACATTATGAATGTATGGACACGCTCTCTACCCAGTGTGCAAAACATGAATGTCTGGAAAAGCTCTCTACACAATGTGCAACATGACTATGTCGAATAGCTCTGTACTCAGCAAGATGAATGTGTGGACACGCCCTCTACTCAGTGTGCAAAAATATGAATATGCGGACAAGCTCTCTACTCAATGTGAAAAACACAAATGTGTAGACAAGCTTCCTACTCAGTGTGCAACAACATGAATATGTGGACAAACTCTTTACTCAGTGTGCAACAACATGAATATGTGGACACGCTCCCTACTCAGTGTGCAACAACATGAATGCCTGGACACGCTCTCTACTCAGTGTGCAAAAATGAATGTGTGGACAAACTCCTTACTTAGTGTGCAACACCAGGAACATGTGGAAAAATTCAGTGTGCAAACTCAAACAGAAACTCAGTGTGCAACAACATGAATACGTGAACAAACTCTTTTCTTAGTGTGCAAGAACAAGAATATGTGGACAAACCCTCTACTCAGTATGCAAAAAATAAATGTGTTGGCAAGTTTATACTCAGTGTGCAACAACATGAACATGTGAACAAAGTCTTTTCACAGTGTGCAACAACAAGAATATGTGGACAACCCTCTACTCAGTATGCAAACAAATACATGTGTGGGCAAGTTTGTACTCAGTGGAAAAACACAGAAAAATGTGAACAATCTCTCGTCTCAGTGTGCAACAACATGAATGCTTGGAAAAGCTTTCTATCCAGCGGGCAAACACATGAATATGCGGACAATCTCTCTACTCAGTGTGTAAAACATGAATATCTAGACAAGCTCTCCATTCAACAACATGTATATGTGGACAAGCTTTCTATTCGATGTGCAACAACATGAATATGAGGACCAGCACTCTACTTAGTGTGCAGCAACATGCATATGTGGACAAGCTTTCTATTCGATGTGCAAAACATGAATATGTGGACAAGCTATCTATTCGATGTGCAACAACATGATTATGTGGACAATCTCTTTACACAGTGTGCTAGAACATGAATATGTGAACAAACTTTCTACTCAGTGTGCAAAACATGAATGTGTGGACAAGCTCACCATTCAGTGTACAACAACATGAATACGTAAACAAAATCTTTACTCAGTGTGCAACAACATGAATATGTGGACAAACTCTCTACTCAGTGCACAAAACATGAATGTATTTGTGGACTAAATCTGTACTTTTGACTAAGTGTGCAACAACATGAATATGTGGAAAATTAAGTGTGGAAACTCAAACTGAAACTCAGTGTGCAACAACATGAATATGTGGACAAACTTTGTACTCAATGTGCAAAACATGAATATGTGGATAAGCTCCCTGCTAAGTGTACAACAACATGAATTTGTGGACACCTCTATACTCAGTGTACAAAATATGAATGTGTAGACAAACTTTCTACTCAGTGTTGAACAACATGAATATGAGGACACGCTCTCTACTCAGTGTGCAAAACATGAATGTTTTGAAAAGCCTTACCATTCTGTGTGCAACCACATTTATATGTGGACAAGCGTTGTACTCACTGTGCAACAACATGAATATGTGAACAAATTTTCTACTCAATGTACAAAAAATAAATTTGTGGACACGCTCCCTACTCAGTGAGCAAACACATGAATATGTGTGCAATCTCTCTACTCATGTGAAGCAACATGAATATGTGGACAAGCTCACAATTCAGTGTGCAACGGCATGAATATGTGAACAAACTCTTTACTTAGTGTGCAACAACATGAATGTGTCGATACGCTCCCTACTCAGCGTGCAGCAACATGAATGACTGGACACGCTCTCTACTCAGTGTACAAAACATGAATGTGTGGACAAGCTCTTCATTTAGTGTGCAACAACATGAATATGTTGACAAGGTCTCTACTCAGTGTGCAAAACATGAATATGTGGACAAGCTCCCTACTCAGTGTGCAACAACATGAATATGTGGACACGCTCTCCACTCATGTCCAACAACATGAATATGTGGACAAGCTCACTAGTCAGTGTGCAACAACATGAATATGTTGACAAGGTCTCTACTCAGTGTGCAAAACATGAATATGTGGATAAGCTCCCTGCTAAGTGTACAACAACATGAATTTGTGGACACCTCTATACTCAGTGTACAAAATATGAATGTGTAGACAAACTTTCTACTCAGTGTTGAACAACATGAATATGAGGACACGCTCTCTACTCAGTGTGCAAAACATGAATGTTTTGAAAAGCCTTACCATTCTGTGTGCAACCACATTTATATGTGGACAAGCGTTGTACTCACTGTGCAACAACATGAATATGTGAACAAATTTTCTACTCAATGTACAAAAAATAAATTTGTGGACACGCTCCCTACTCAGTGAGCAAACACATGAATATGTGTGCAATCTCTCTACTCATGTGAAGCAACATGAATATGTGGACAAGCTCACAATTCAGTGTGCAACGGCATGAATATGTGAACAAACTCTTTACTTAGTGTGCAACAACATGAATGTGTCGACACGCTCCCTACTCAGCGTGCAGCAACATGAATGACTGGACACGCTCTCTACTCAGTGTACAAAACATGAATGTGTGGACAAGCTCTTCATTTAGTGTGCAACAACATGAATATGTTGACAAGGTCTCTACTCAGTGTGCAAAACATGAATATGTGGACAAGCTCCCTACTCAGTGTGCAACAACATGAATATGTGGACACGCTCTCCACTCATGTCCAACAACATGAATATGTGGACAAGCTCACTAGTCAGTGTGCAACAACATGAATATGTGGACACGCTCCCTACTCAGTGTGCAACAACATAATTATGTGGACACGCTCTCTACTCAGAGTGCAACAACATGAATATGTGAACACACTTTCTAGTCACTGTGCAAAACATGAATATGTGGACAAGCTCTATACTCAATGTACAAAATATGAATCTGTAGACAAACTTTCTACTAAGTGTGCAACAACATGAATATATGTGGACAAACCACTTACTCAGTGTGCAACAACATGAATGTCTGGACACAAGCTCTACTTAGTGTGCAAAACATGAATGTGTGGACAAGCTCACCATTAAGTGTGCAACAACATGAATACGTGAACAAAATCTTTACTCAGTGTGCAACAACATGAAGCTCGCTACCCACGCTCCCTACTCAGTGTGCAACAACATGCATATTTTGACAAACTTTTTACTCCTTGTACGACAACATGAATATGTGGACTAAATCTGTACTTCCATCCAAGTGTACAGCAACATTAATATGTGAACAAACTCCTTACGCTGTGTGCAACAACATGAATATGTGGACAATGTCACTATTCAGTGTGCAACAACAGAATATGTGAACAAACCCTTTACTCAGTGTGCAACAACAGGAATATGTAGACAAACTCTCTACTCAATGTACAAAACATGAATGTGTGTACAAGCTCTCTATTCAGTGTGCAACAACATGCATATGTGGACACATTTTCTACTCAAAGTGCAAAACATGAATGTTTAGACAAGCTTTCTACTCAGTGGGCAAACACATGAATATGTATACAAACTCTCAGCTCATGTGCAACAACATGAATATGTGGACAAGCTCCCAATTCAGTGTGCAACAGCATGATTATTGGACATCCTCTCTACTCAGTGTGCAACAACATGAATATTTAGACAAACTTTTCACTCAGTGTGCAGCACCATGAATATGTGAACAATATCTCTACTCAGTGTGCAAAAACATGAATATGTGGACTCGCTCACTACTTAATAAATTTGCAAAACAGGATTGTGTAGACAAGCTCTCTACCCGGTGTGCAACAACGTGAATATGTTGACACGCTCTCTACTCATGTCCAACAATGTGAGAATACGTGGACAAACTCAGTGTGCAACAGCATGAATATGTGGACAAGCTTTCTACTCAATGTGAAAAACATGAATGTATAGAAAAGCTCTCTACACAGTGTGCAACAACATGACTATGTGGAAAAGCTCTCTATTCAGTGTGTAACAACATGAACGTGTGGACAAGCTATCTACTCAGTGGGCAAAAACATGAACATGTGGACAATCTCACAATTCAGTGTGCAACAGCATGAATATGTGGACAAGCTCACAATTCAGTGTGCAACAGCATGATTATGTGTACAAACCTTTCACCCAGTGTACAAGAACATGCATATTATATGGAAACAAATTCTACTCAGTGTGCCACAACATGAATATGTAGACCTCTCTACTCAATAAATTTGCAAAACAGGAATGTGTAGACAAGCGCTCTACCCTGTGTGCAACATCATGAATATGTGGACACACTCTTTACCCAGTGCGCAACATCATGAATATGTGGACACACTCTTTACCCAGTGTGCAACATCATGAATATGTGGACACACTCTTTACCCAGTGCGCAACATCATGAATATGTGGACACACTCTTTACCCAGTGTGCAACATCATGAATATGTGGACAAGTTCTCTACTCAATAAATTTGAAAAATAGGAATGTGTAGATAACCTCTCTACCCTGTGTGCAACATCATGAATATGTGGACACACTCTTTACCCAGTGTGCAACGTCATGAATATGTGGACAAGTTCTCTACTCAATAAATTTGCAAAATAGGAATGTGTAGATAACCTCTCTACCCTGTGTGCAACATCATGAATATGTGGACACACTCTTTACCCAGTGTGCAACATCATGAATATGTGGACACGCTCTCTACTCATGTTCAACAACATGGGAATATGTGGACAAACTCAGTCTGCAAACTCAAACACAAACTAAGTGTGCAACAACATGGATGTGTGGACAAGCTCTCTATGCAGTGGGCAAAAACATGAACATGTGGACAATCTCTCAGCTCATGTGCAACAACATAAATATGTGGACAAGCTCACAATTCAGTGTGCAATAGCATGAATATGTGAACAATCTCTTTCCTCAGTGTGCAACAACATGAATATATTAATAAACTTTCTACTCAATGTGCAAAATATGAATATGTGGACACGCTCCTTACTCAGTGTTCAACATGATTATGTGTACAAACTCTTCACCCAGTGTACAAGAACATGAATATTATATGCAAAAAAATTCTACTCAGTGTGCCACAACATGAATAAGTGGACACGCTCTCTACTTCGTGTGCAACAACATGACTATTTGGACAAGCTCTCTACTCATTGTGCAAAATAATGAATATGTGAAAAACTGTCTATTGAGCGTGCAACATCATGAATTTTAGGACAAGCACTCTACTCCCTGCAAAGACACGAATATGTTCTATAACATTAATTTGTCAATACGAATTATACTCTCATATAATAATTGTATCCAATTTTCTATTTAATATGACAACGTTATCTGTTAGTAAGGAACAATATGAGTGTGTGAGTTTTCTTCTCAGTGCCCACCATCATCATTAATGCGACCACGTACTGTCTGAGTGCATAGTTTACAGTATCCTCATAATAACCTTATTATTATACATCTTTTTTTCCCAGGAGTACATATGGGAAAGCCGAAATCTAAAACATTTAGAACAGATTTAGCGAACTACTTTATGAGGGATCCTGTCAAACCCTGGGAACAGCCGTGTTTGTTTTTATTATTAGATGCTTAGGCGCGTGATCGTTTCATATTTGGAATTCGCTTTCCCATATAATAGGTTTAAAATGTCCAGTGCCTTTTAGCAGCTAGATTGATACTCATTCACAAATAATTTTATGTTATCTATGATGAAGGTCGTTCACAGGATTTGCTTTCTATTTGATACATCTGGTTGTAGGTTTCGAGGGCGCTGTTCGACCATTGTACTCTGCGTTCTATGGTGTAGCTGTCGGCGATATTCGTCCTTATCAGATGAACTGTCTTGGCACAGAAGATTCTATAGCTGACTGTCCTTTACAGAATGTCAATAGTTCCACATGTGATCATAATAAAGACGCATCTGTTATTTGCCAGAGTAAGTATATGTAGATGTTGAATTATGATGTGATCAAATGACGGTCAAACTTCCGTCGGCCATTATGCATTATGTGTTGCAATGTATCCGATGACATGCTTGTTTAATATGTTGTACAAATCAAATATTTTTCTTCTGTCTATCGTTTTTGTCCCGTAGTGCAATGGAGATTGAAAACATTTTCATATTCGAAATATTACTAATTATATCTGAATTATTTATATTTTAAAACCAACCAATTTAGCTAAACATAGGAATACATACTTTCATAAACTTATTGACGAAGTAACCCAGTGATCTGTGTAATCATGCATTAATTCATTCAATGACTAATCATTCATTGTCCCATTCTTTCATTCATTCATTCGTTCTTTACTCATTCATTAAGCTAACATTAGACTCGTCGGAGGCGCAACTCGATATGAGGGACACGTTGAAGTATTTACTGACGGCGAGTGGGGAACTATTTGTGACTATGGATGGGATTCAAATGATGCTGACGTAGCTTGTCGACAATTAGGTAATATCTATCCAACCATAGAGATACTGCTACCACTGTAAATATTCAGTTATTGGATAAACTACATACTAAGTTGTTAATAATACTGCAAGTCAGTAATTATATTCTTGATTACTGCGTGATTTGGCTGAAAATAAGCGTGAAATCTACATCATCCCTTAATATCTGGGTCCACTGATTTCAAATATTAAAAAAATGGACGAGATTATCCATAACCAATACCAGTTTGCATTGCCATAGTACAGCGGCTGATTGTATTATGTAAACTTTATAGAGTAATATTTTTTTTTGTATTACATACACTACATGCACATTTTATGCAACCATATGGCTGACGACGCCTATACTATTATGTGCATTACACTCAGTTGTGAGTTTTTTTTCAAAATTTGCTTCGTTGCTTATTTTTTGTTTGAAACGATGATATATTTTTAATGTGTCTATCCATTTTTCTGCATTGCAGGTTTTCCCCTTGGAGCAGAATCGATAAAAACTAATTCTTATTATGGGAGAAATGTGGCACAACCAACAGTGATGAACAATGTCGATTGCTCCGGCGAGGAGAGAAGCTTATTTTCCTGTTCATACACTGGAGATATATGTGATAATGAACACATTGCAGGGGTCAAGTGTCAAGGTGGGTGAAGTTGTCATTGACATATTGCAGCGTTTTGTATCGTATGTACACCTTTATCAAATCAAAACCATAAAGCCTAGTCTAAACTAGTCCAAAGTTGAAATGATTATAAACATGCCGTCCAGTTCGTCAACATACATTTCCAGTGACATTTCTAGCTTGAAATAAAAGAATTAGACATATAATACAACAACGGAGCTCCCCGGTTCTGTTTTATGGGGCTACAAGACAAAACCACATAATTCTCAAGCTGCGAATAAAGTGTGAGTGACTAAGTAGCAGTAATATATTTTTCACAGGACCAGTGAGGCTACAAGGAGGCGATTCTTCTCATGGCCGAGTGGAGGTTTATACACAAGGCAGATGGGGTACGATATGTAGTGAGAAATGGGATATACAAGACGCCAACGTGTTCTGTCGTGAGCTCGGTAAGAAGAGAAACTGATGGTTACCATTGTTCTATTCTATTCTATTCTATTATGCTTTTTGGTTCACGGGTAAAATAAAATTCAGACGATCACGTAACAGTACAAAAACACCTTGGAACCCCGTAGGACGGCCGGTGACACCAGTTCGCACTTAAGGGGGTACCGACCCCCCCACTGCCAAATTCCAAGGGAAAATTAAAACATTTAAAACACAGAACAAGTAACATAAAACATATACGCGTTGATGCAAGTGTGTGCAATGATAGCCCACCAAGAGAACAAAACTCTTGGCTCCTGTGCGTGTGCTAAGTTTGCTAATACAATGGTGTTCGTTTGTATCGATGTTTAACAAGACAAGGCAACTTTCTGTTTTAAAATAGATCCTACTTGCCACATTTACAGTAGAATGCGAAGTGTGTTATCCTCGATTTTACATAGTGCATCCTCTACCGTCCACATAATCTCGAATTCAGACAGTTGGTTCATGATCCGGGAACTTTCATATTCTGTTTTAAGCCTCGACTTAATACTTTGAATAAAAATTTTCCAAAGGCTCACTCGAGCCTTTGTTTTGCCTTTTATTACGAATAAATATACTCTGTGCCTTGCTAGATATAAAGTGTTTTGAGCGATGAAGTGGTAAAATGGTGAACCACCAAAATAGGAATGCGAAAGTATGGTTGAAGCAGTCGCGACGTGATGTTATTAAAATAATGGAGTAAGGCGCTATTTGATGGACAATCATAAAAAATGTGTTGAAGTGTGTCAAGGACATTTATTAGAATTGTTCAAACGAGCTTTGAACAGAAATCTCCCCTTGGAAAGGCACCATGGCCAATACGCCACTGCAGATCCCCATATTTGTTAATGACTGGTGTTTCATAGGATTCCTTGAAGTTGGGTTTAGCACTTTCAAGCAGACTGAGGATGTCACGCCAAACAGTGTCAAGTTTTTGTGGATGTTGTGTTATTGACTGGACACGTATTAGATGTTTATAGATTGCGCCCTTTTCAAACTCATATAGTGGCAAATTTTGTTCATCAGAAAAGTGCAGTTGAAAGCTAAGATGCGAAAGAGGTTGATTACACTTCCCGTTCCCTTTGAAGTAAGTGTTGATAGTACATTTCCATTTGGTAGGAATAGAATCGTGAATGACCTTGATACTGAGATGGAGAATACGCTCCGAATGGATTTTAATTTTATCCGACATATCAGCGGCCTCCAACCAAGTTTTATTCGTGTCTGAGACCAAATCACATACTTATTATGTTATTCCCACGTCAACAAAGTGTCTGAGCGCAAAAAGCTCATTTCTTATGGGATGTATGGTGAGTGGTGGCTCATTAAGAATATAAGTTACTTTATTATCATTGAATTTACGCACTTTATCTACAGATTTCCAACACTGAAGGAGCTCACAATAAAATAATGGCAATCTATGTAAAGGTGCTTTGATAGTGGTGCATAGTAGTTGACTTGCATATGACATATTGCTTGCTTGCATAAAAAAGTAGTCTGTGAACTTAAAACAGGGGTGGTCATGATTATTATATAGATATCTTTGAATATAGGAAAGTCGCATGGTACTTATGCGTGTTGGAAAGTGTGTAACATTTTGTTCACCCCTTTCCAAGAGAAGATATAGTGTTGCGGCAGATACCCAATGTCGGCCTTGCCAAAAGAAAGCATTTTACTGTACCTTCAGAACTACGTTCGATGGCGGCACAGGGCTATTAAAGCGGTACAATAACTGTGATGAAATCAGATTATTAATAATAAGAGCGCGCGCTCTGTAAGACATGCTGTGAACAAAGTGATTCCAGAAGTTTATCTTATTATTTACTTTTGCAACAAGTTCAGCCCAGTTCTGATTCGTGTAAGTTCGATTATTCCCAAGCTAAACACCCTTTATTCCCTTTATTACCCTTTATTCCTTGTCATTCCCTAACCAATTACAATCAATATAAGAGACTCCAAGGCCTTGCCTTCAAACAAACAACCAATCACATGAAAGGTTTACACATCATAATCAATTGATTAATCGTCAAGCTATTTAGACAACCACTATTATACTGTCAACACTAACTAATATTTATGGAGTAATAGTCTTTCAATAACATTCCACAACGATACCACATTAGTTAGAATCGCAAACAACATTGGTTTCGAATTTCTATCTCGCGTACCTCGTAATTTTTTAGAAAGTTGCTAACACATGAGATTTCTCGGCTGATTTTGACTAGCTCGCCATCTGGCCTTGTCATTAACCTTTATCAGTAGATGTCATGGCAACCACTATTAAGCTGACTGACCCCGTCATTTAACCCCTATCAGTAGATGCCATGGCAACCACCGTTAGGCTGAAATATAAATCATGACACAGGACAGATTTGAGGAGCTTTGCAGTGCGTATGTCCGGTTCAGTCCCTCTATCACGGTCAATGTCGGGTTCAGGAGTACAATTAAAATCGCCTCCCATGATTACTGGGTCATTATTTAGAGAACTGATGAATTGTTCAATTTTAGTGAAGCATTCCACGCGCTCAGCGCCATTAATGGGTGCATAGACATTAATTATATGAATAAGAGTTTCATTAATTTGAGCATGAGCGCGCAACACATATCCAGGCATGATTTCACATTGTGTTAACATATTCACAGTTGCTGCTGGAGAAAACAATATAGCCACACCCGCACGATTAACAGTGCCATAAGAAAAAAATACCAAGGCCACGCCACACAAGTTTCCAAATATTTTAATCGGAGACAAGTGAGTGTATTTCTTGTAGCATATAAATATTACAGGGATGGTCACGCTTGAGATAATTGAAAACACTGTACCGTTTGAGGGCGTCCTGGCAACCATGGACATTGTATGTTGCGCATGTTAGTGTGTTTGCCATCATAAAAAGGGAAGTTAAAAATCAGCGATAAAGTTACCCGTTTAGATTTGCTTGTTTAATTTTTTCAATGAGTCTGTGTATGCGAGATTTATCAGATGTGTTCAACTGCGCGGTATTGCGGTAGTTTATCAGATGTCGGACCAATATTTTAAGATTGAGGCAAAATTTAAAACACTTGTCTATAAATCTACGTTAGTGAAGTGTAGACACCAAAAAGGTTTTGATATTAGCGTTTGATATTATTGATTCGCTGTTATCAGTAAATGCTGAAACATCCGAAATGATAGACCCCTCATTCTCACTACATTCGCTGGCAGTTTCCTGCATATAATCAGCGGTTTTATTTTGTGACATAGGTGTGCTGAAAAGGTCTTGTGATTGATCAGTTAAACCACTTAAATCAATGGGGAGTTCGGATAGCGGCGAATAGCGTGGGGATTCAACAGTGAATTCAAGTGAGAGAGATGATGGAAATGGTGCCGACCCCGTATTCTCGGGCTGTGGCTTTGGAGTACACACAATGTTTCATTGGCATAGACATAGGGGAAGGGTTTGTGGGGTGGAGGGGGTAGGGGAGACAATTGTGATGCAATGGAAGGAGATGGAGGGGTTCGTACCCTCTCTTCATCAATCGGACAGTTTTGTTCAACAATTTCGATTACATTTTCATCATTACGTTTTTTAGAACTTGGTTCACATTTATTTTCGTCATTCAACTGGTCATTGTTTTGTTCTTCTCTATTAACTGGTGATTTAGAGCGCGTGTGCTTTTTGCTCATATTTTTGGATAAATCTGTATCCATTTCAGTTTCAAGTTCAATGTTTCCTGTTTCACCATCTGTCTCATGATGATTTATCTCAGTATCTGGTGTTTGGGTGTTAATTATATCAGTTATGTTATCGTCTTTGTCGTGCAATGTGTCAGGAGAATTTAAATTAGTAACTACATTCACCTGTTGAGAGTCTGTTGGAGATAGAGCTATTTTGAGCATTATTGTTTTCATCATTCGTCATTTGCATATTCATTGTTTGAGAGTTTGGGCAAGTTTTACGTGTATGTCCCTTCATGTTACATGAAAAGCAAGTCAATTCGTCAGACGAAACGTAAATATTATATGTCTGATCTTGAAAAGTAATAGGTAATAAACCGTTGATATTGAGATCCTTTAAATATACATAAACTTGGCGGCGAAAAGACTTTACGTGTTTCAGTGCTGGTCTTTTGCACCCGAGTGGGATCGCTCGCACCGCGCTCATTACACGCCCGTATTTAGCTAAGGCGTCTGTAATAAAAGTGTCAGGTAAAAGAGGGGAGACTTTTGATAGAACAAATTTTGTTGAGGGCAGACAAGAGGTTCAACAGAAACATGGATGATGGAGGTCTCCAATGTCAAGGCCAGCGGCAGAAACCATGTCGACCCATGTAACCTTATTCAAAAAGACAATAACCGATCGGTTCATACGGGATGCAGCCACAATACTGGCCCCGACTAAATTTGCAACAGACTCCACATAAGTTTCTACTGGAATGCCATCAATGTTTTCGCACCGTACCGCATGGTTTCTAGTAGTTGTGTGAGCGGCAGCCATCTTGGTTGCCGACCACCTTGCCAAGGCAAAGGCAAAAACACTCCAAAAAACACCAAACAATGTTAAAATACAATAGAAAGTTACTCACGTAGTGACTATAACCACCAAAAAAGCGCCTATAGCGAAAATAATAACTCAGTCGGGAGCTAGAGACCAAAACCGGGCGAAAACGCACGGAGCGCTGGAGACGACGTGCTCACTCGGTATAATATTATAATATATTATATTCACTACAGGATTTTCAGCTGGTGCTTCATCTGAGCAGGACCCTGATGTCACAGATCTTGCGACAGGTGACATCTGGATGTGGGATACTGAATGTGATGGTTCTGAAGACAGTATATTTTACTGTCTCTCTGGCAAACCTATCGGAAGCCCACCTTCAACGTGCACACATAACACCGACGCCAGTGTAATGTGTATATGTAAGTACTGTGGCATCGGTTTTTATGAGCACTAAACAAACATGAGTTATGATTACCAGATAAGGAGATAGAAAAAAAATATTGTTAAAGTGTATTTATCATCGATGCGGATGTTTGGATTTTACTTACGTATCGTAACAATCAAAAATCAGATCGATTTATTCTCAAATATACTTTTAATCTCTGTGTGTTACGCTGTAATTTAAAATATCGAAATATCGAAACTCGAAATATCAAATGTAATCGAACATTAGTGACGATTAAAGTTTTTTATTTACAAAAATGGATATAGCCAAATTAATCAAACAAGGCAACAATGAGTTGTCAGAATACGAAATAAATAAATGCTATGCCAAAATAAATACATTATCAGTGATTTGATTTTTACATTGTTAATTAAATCAATACGGATATCGTCATTCGGCCCAGGAGCCAATCAGCGACGGTCTTGTAGTTAGCTGACGATTTCAGTTTCAAATACCCCTGGAAAGTGTTCTATGTCTTCGTGTAATGATGGGCTTGTATGCAAAGAATTCGGTCGAATCTTATTAGCAACAATCTAACCACAATGGTTTGTTTGGCTGTGACAGTTTGTTTTGTTTTCCCTCGATTTGTAGGAAACTGAAAAATGCGTTTCTCAACTTGTCTCTGTATTCAAGATGGCTTCACCATATAGTATGAATCGTTTTATTATAGTATCACTTCTATGGCAAGTGAATAATGTATAGCGTCTCACTTATTTATTCAGGCTATTTTTTTTAGATATATGTTTATTAAACAAAAAAATACTTTATGAGTAGAGTAATTGTTTATAGTCTTACTTGTAGACTCCTAATGTCCCGGTAACTAATCATCACAATGCTTTTGTCTTCTGGTTTCCCCACCCGTCTTCATAATGGACGAGCGCGGTATTCAGACCGCCGGTCTATGAACCTTTCACACGCCAACTACAGTTTCGTCATTCCAGCTTTTACATTTAAACCCCATCACGATTGTTGGTACAGAAGTCAGAATCTAGTCACACAATTCCAAACAACCATTAACAATTATGCTAGAACAATAAATTAGTATTCGTCAAATCACTTAATCCAAACACCACTCAAAAGGTAAATACCGACTTTCCGACCAATCGCCTAGGAGTATAACTGCTCAGAACTATACCGTTATCCAATATCTTAAGCATGATCTTTCGGCCACTAAACACTTAAATGTCTTCGATTTACTCAATTGTTAGCCATTTAACATACGGAACATACGCAATCAACAAATTGTGATCTTTGAAAACTCGCCTGGTGAATTTGTGTACATCCTCATATTTGTTATAGCGCAATCGGTTCATCTTGTTGGTGGCCATACACCATACGAAGGAAGAGTGGAATATTTCGAGTCAGGTGAATGGAGATCGATTTGTAACAATGGCTGGGATATTAATGATATTGAAGTGGTCTGTAAAGAATTGGGTAAGTCAGAGGATCTATCTATGAGCAAATTTTGTTCGTGCATATGTAATTTTGTCTGATTTGTTTGGCATCTGTGTTGCCACTCTTTTTCGCTTTTCACTATTCCATGTTTGGCTCATAAAATCAGGTCACATACTGGGTGCCAAGCGAGTAGTATCTCGAAATTACTTTGGCAGTGGAGTTGGTAACCTATCCCTGGATCAAGTAGGATGTAGTGGTAGTGAAACACGCCTCAAGGAATGCCCTTCAACAATCACAAGTACAGTCAAGATGCTGAGTTGATCTGTAAACGTAAGTATTAAGTTATATCTTCAAGCGTTTAATTTGATTTTAAAAATTTCCTGTGTTTTCTTTTTTTTTTTATTTACAACATGTACTATATATTTCGACTGTTGCAGGTAAATATGAATTTGTCGATTTCCATAATAATGTAAAATGACAATAATATTTCAAGGTGAAAACCAACAAAAATTATGCTTTGTTTTCAGCCACAGTCCGTTTGGTTGATGGAACTAGAAATCACGAAGGAAGAGTAGAGATTTATTCTGATGGTGCTTGGAGATCTATAGCCAATACAATGTGGGAAATTACTGATGCCAATGTTGTATGTAAAGAGCTAGGTACGTTTAAACATGTATTGTATATTTTATGCTTTGATTGATTTGTTCATTTCTTGTTGTCGTTTGTACGTTTGTTGGAATAGTAACGTTACAAAACTACTCATTACCTTATAGGTTTTACTCTGGGAGCCAATATGGACGATTGCTGCCCCGCTTACGATGCAAGTCATGGACCTCTTTGGGGGGACATGGTCCAATGCACTGGAACAGAACATAGTGTTCGCAACTGCTGGCATAGTACAACTGCAGACAGTGGTTTGATGGCAGCTGGAGTCAACTGCATAGGTCAGTGACGAATAATCATATTATCATTATACTTCCCCCTGAAATATGCATCTCATCATGATACGGTGATTGTAGAATTCGATGCTGTCTTAATCATGCCATATACCCGCCTACTACCTACCTACCCACACTATTTTGTACTAATTATACAGTTGAGTAATAGCAATGACTGACTGCTAGATAAACAAGTCAGGCGCCTATCATGTGTATTCTTTCCGAGGTAGCGATTAATGTTTACATTATGTCCAACGTCTTACAGATCCCGAAGTACGTTTAAACGGGCATACCCCGTATCAAGGACGGCTTGAAGTTAAATTAAATGGCGAGTGGGGCACAGTGTGTGATGATGGGTTTTACGATAGTGACGGTGGTGTGGTCTGTCTACAGCTTGGTATGTATACGTAGTTCTTGCAATTGTACCCGTTTTTCAAACTCGCTCATTAAAATTGTAGGTGGGGAATTAGTTCAAAATTATATCTTCACATTGTTACAGGCTTAAGTCTCGGACTGACGACTATTCCACGGAGAGCATATTATGGTCGTGGGACTGGTCGTATATGGATGGAACAGCAATATTGTTTTGGTCATGAACCTAATGTTGCTTATTGTCCATCGATCCGAACAACGAGCATGTCAAGATGTAGTCACAATAGGGATGTGGGAATCGTATGTAATGGTACGTCATATTTAGGTGTATTATTTCCAATAAAAACTTCCAAGGCATAAATCTTATGGTAAAAGGAACATGTTGTCAATTGTTTTGATTTCTGTAGCAATGTAATACTGAATCAAAGTGTTTGTTTTTTATCGCAAAAATAAAAGGTTAATATTTTAATATTTAAGTTCGATGTATCAAATAAAAACAATGTCTATTGTTATTAACAGGCAGATTTTGGAACAATATAATTGTAGGGATTTTGACATATAGTTAACAATGATTTGGTTTTTGTAATCAGCTTTATTGCGTTTGGTGGGCGGACCTTCCCCTCGGCAGGGGCGACTGGAAGTTTACAAAGATGAGTGGGGAAGAGTATGTGACACTGACTGGGATGATGCTGAGGCTACAGTCGTATGTAAGGAATTAGGTGAGCAAATATCACATAGTGCATTACACCAATTTATCATCTTGAAAATGAGATTTGGTCTTTGTGACCATTATCATCTGTGAATACTGGATTCTGCCGTAAATTCGCCTATCCAAAAATCGCCGATTTCACGGCTGATGGACCCTTATTTAGGGTACAAAATTTAAAAAATGATCATCAAATATATGTTGGGAACTTGTATTATCATTGAACTTTCAACGCCGGTAGTTGGACCACTCAAAACGAAATAAACTAATGCATAAGCTAATCTAAAGTTTTATACATTTTTTTCTTGCTGGATTGGAAAATAGACCGTCTAAAATTTTATTACAAGGTCACCCAGCGCATCTTCCTCCAAAAAACAACACATTAACGAACCTCGTGCGCCAAATGCAATAATTTTTTCATTTTATTAGTAACGAAAATATAATTATTCTAAAAGATGTTTCAAATAAAAACGAACACAAATGCATTGCTTAGTAGCAAATGATCGCGGTAGCGCAATCCGGTCACAATTGCTGATTAATTGTTGAGTACTGATTATAATAACATGCAAAATATAAATTCGTTGATTTGTTATGAAATGCAAATAAATTTCAACTTATTTTATCGTAAGCGAATTATTCCTGTCGCATTTTAAACGCTCGATGCTGTAGAAATGAATATCCGCCATGTTTTGACCTGGGACGGTGTTCTTTGACCTGATGATGCCAACGTGTTCACATTACCATAGCTCAACCAGAGGGTCAGCAAAGGGTATTTTCGTAAGCTGTAATCAACTGTTTTTATTTACGTAATAATGTAATAAAAAAACGCAAACTCGTAGACAGGGGCAAAGTGTAAAATGTACTCAGCTATTTTATTTGTCCGTAGTTTTTACAAACTTTAAGATTTTATTTTTTGTAAACGTGTAAAGCATTTTCAACATTAAATGTCGTAATTCGTACGAAATTTCCAATATTGATTCTTAAACACAAATTATCAAGTATATTAAAATAATGTAATTAGGAATTTGCTTTATCTGTAAAGTGTAAAAAACCTTTTTTTACTGTAAATGTAACTTTCATTTTATTTTCTGTAATCTGTACCTGCTATTCTCTCTTAACCCCATCCAACCATACACTTGAATAGGGCGTAATGTGGTGGCTAAAATTAACAGAGACATTTGCTATACTGATCTGCCGACCCTCTCTCAAATTCATGGTAAAGCTTATAAACACATCCATATTACCACGCAACATTATATTTAAAATAATTTATTTTTGAAAAAAAAAATAGCTGCAACAGCAATGTAGATGCTTCAATCTGCAAAGTTTGTTTTAACTGTACTATACGCGATCGCGACACTTTCCACGGCAGTTTTTGATATCATGACACAAACAAATCTGGACGAATGTATTATAAAAGTGCTGGAAAGTTTAGACTACCATTATATTTTTTGAAAAAAAATACCAGACACAATCACAAGCTACACAGAGGGGAGAGATGTGTTCGTCAGCGTGCCGTGTTGACATTCGTCTTGTCAAAAAGAACTCGTTTCGAAACCAGGGATCCCTCACTTTCAGTTGCCTGCGACCTTTCTAATAACTCTCGCTTAGTTTGTTGAAATTTCTTCCTGAACTCATCCATGTTTTTATGCAGAGTCGTATTAATTGTGTTCATAACGTGAACAACTAACGCATTCATGGGGTCATTTAGAATAAATGTGCATACATTGTGTTAATATAATTTATTTCGTGACGTCAGCATCAACTTTGAATTATTCATATTAACTAGAAACATGCAGACGGGGAGAGTCTCTCGGGACTAAAGTCCCACGCGTGAAATGTTGCGCATTTCCCATCAAATGCCTTCGTGGTTCGATCGGAATGTCTAGGAAACACAATTATATTAGGCCCGAGGACTGTCGACAGTCTAACTTTACAGATAGGGCAAATTCCTAATTACATTTTACAGCTTTATAATATATATGATAATTTGTGTTGAATCAAAAAGAATCAAAATTGGGAATTGCGTAAGAATTGCGACATTTAAGGTGGGAAATGCTTTATACGTTTACAAAAAATAAGATCGAATTACAGACGAATAATATAGTTGATTACATTTTACACCTTGCCAATGTCTACAAATTTACAATTCCTATTTATTTAAATTACATTATTACGAAAATAAAAACAATTGGTTACAGCTTACGAAAATACCTCTTGCTGACCCTCACAATAAGCAGACTTGCTATTTTTCCTTATAAGACTCTAGACTCGTTGAAACATGAATACTGTTTTGTGTTCCAAGCAAACTATAATTATGGGTCAGTAAACTTTGGACTGAGTATACTATGTATACCCTAATAACAATGGCGTTCACATTGTATATTTTGACATTCGAATGAGTGATATTTTAGGACTAAATCTAGTACCATTACACCACTAGATCTAGTACATTTTTTTCTCTAGTGCTACTCGTACTGACCACTCCTGTGTCGATAACAACCTACATTCATACTGGCCAGTATCCTGACAGTGACTTGTATTGTATTGTCACTGAAAGTGATGTCGGCTGACATTTTAATACTGAACAAGTATTTGGGATTCCGTCGAATAACTTGGTTCCTATGCTAGACTCGAAATATTAAACTGGGGATTTTCCAGGGGTACTGCAACAGTAGAAAGTTTTGCGGCTTCATTTAGAAGCACGATACACCGAACATTACGTGGTGCAGTTACCAGTGGGAGAGAGTAATTGCATTGAGATGCTACAGACACTCTTCATTGAGATTGAAGCCACGTTGAACGATCGCCCGCTCACATTGGTTTCAGCCGATGTCAATAACCCGACACCATTTACAATTTCGCATCTTATCACCGAAAGAGCCATTACTTCACTGCCATACACCGAAGCATCACACTCGAGTGAAACTGAAAGTATCAGCCACCGTTAGTTAAACTAACACTACAATAATGTAATAAAACTCAACGAAGCTTTGTGGATGTGTAACACGTTATTTGTTGACCAATCTAAAATATGTTAATGTAAGAACAGCGTGTTCATGATAAATATAAAATACTATAAATAATTATCAGTATGCTTCCTCTATCAGTATGCAAAAACAAATAAACAACAAACTAGTTAGTGAGAAAACGCCCATTGTTGAAACGCCAATATATTGATTTAAAATTGTTCATTTTATTTTTGAAATAAAACAAAACTATTAAACACGATTGGAACTATTTCGGGATAATTGGATTCGCTTAAAATGTGCTACTGTAATGGTTTGTTTTCACAAAAATATTTTATTTGTTCGTTTTAGATTTGTTTCTGATAATTTCTTGTATTGATATCAGAAATGAGGAAATTAAGAACAATACTACCCTACAGTAGCACATGTTAAGCGAATCCAATTATCCCGAAATAGTTCCAATTGTGTTATTAATAGTTTGAAAAACAGAATACCTTGGTGCAATTGTTTTCATGTATATTTGTGTGGTTTTGAGCATCAACAGTAAACAACAAATAATAAATGTACACATACCATGCTGAAAGTGGTGTAAAGCGGGGGAGTCGTCACCTGCGCATGCGTCAGATTGCCATAGCCTGTTATTGTTTACACACAATCGTCTATCCATGAGCGTTTACGCTTTTAGCGTGTGTTGTTATCGTCGCTTGGGACTCAATTCCCGCGCGTGCGCAGGTGACGACCCTCCCGTTTTAAGTAAAAATATGTTATTTTCTTGTGAATTGCCATCAATGGAAAAAATAATAATGCCCGCGCCGTCGATGTCTTCTGCTTTCTACAGGGTTTCCAGGCATGGATCCCTCTTTAAATAAGAATGATCTTTTCATCCCGAATGGCCCTGGTCCAATTCTTCTGAATAATCTCGAATGTTCTGGGACTGAGAAAAGTATTATGGAATGCCCAGCGGAAACCAGTGGGGTGCAGACATGCAATGATGTTCTGATAGGATGTTCGGGTAAGCAACTATCCAATCAAATTATTGTGTTCCCGGTATTAAGCTGAGTTATTTTTACATCACTCGATGTTCGATCGCGGTATAACATGAATGTTGCAACCAGAGCAATGTACAGACACAATTATTTGTGTGTTTGGCTCATTGTCTATATAAACACGTTTTTCTCACAGATAATGTTCGCATGGTTGATGGCATTTCGTACTTTGATGGTCGTGTTGAGGTGTACCATAACGGACAGTGGGGCTTGGTTTGTAACAGTGGCTTCGATGAGAACGACGCCAATGTTGTATGCAAGGAACTTGGTAATGTATTTTAATATAGTTCATCCAAACCATTTCCTCGAATGAACATACTTTCCTCTTTAGCGTTTATGCAATAATGCAGGAAACGCAACTAAACTCAGTACATTTGATTTACAGGGTTTCCTCTCGGGGTGAAAGTAATTCTCCCGCCTGGTTTATTTGGTGTGCAGACGAAACCAGTTTGGATGACTAATGTAGATTGTCAAGGGGAAGAGCAATCCATATTTGAGTGTCCTCCATGTCCTCCACTAGATGCCAGAAGATGTACTGTTTCTGACAATACTAATATAGAATGCAAACGTGAGTAGTAGTTTGCCACTAGTTGCATATTTTGTTATTTATTATAATAAATATATATATGTAGTTAATTTTCATGACGCAAATTGGAATAGTGAAGTTACGTACTCTGAAGGGTCAAACTGATGTCTCATGCTTTTCCGATATAGGCAAGCATGTCATGCTTTGTTAGTGAAAATGAATTATATAAGATCGACAGACAAGAAAGTATTGTTTGGTTGGGCTGGTTTATCGACTTTAAATTGTTTGGGCACTTGGTAATAAATAAACCTCTTCCGAAGGGGTTGAAATAACAACTTGCCTAAACACTGCCCCATAAAACAAAAACTCACTTTCAAATCGATTTTCAACTTCGTCAGCCATTGTCTCTGTAGGCTTTCCAATTTCTATAATTCCCAACATTTGAATGCATTTATTTATATTTGTTTTAAACAGCGTCAAAAGCAATCCTTGTTTTTGTTTTCATATATTTTATTTTATGTATTTATTTTTGGTAATCGCAAATGCACATTCGCGATAACGAAAATTACCGAGACTTGTAAATTCATCCCTGACGACGAAGGTATATCCAAGGCCGCAGGTTCGGATCGACTACGATTCAAAAATACTGTTCCCAAGTGCCTGGGACACTGCTGTCAGAATGAATCACATGCTAATTACCAGGACTCACATTAGCGGATACATCAAAACTGTTATTTTCCATTAACAAAGTCAAAGCAATATTCTAATGTCTTCTTCGATCGAGCATAGAACAATTGGACGAAGTTTGGTCCACCATATTTTACTTTTCAAGACGATTCTAGATACCTTAGATGCGAAGAATTAATAAGCAAACGTTTAATGACTGTACACTCAAATGGAAGTTAACACACTAATGCGTGGTGACTCCGTACGTGACAAAGCAAATGGCGAATGCGCGCTCACTGAGCGTTGTTCCAAAGCAAAGGAAAGAAATATTCGGAAACTTAAATAAAGTAACGAAATGCTCGAACGAAAAGATTGCATATTTGAATTTATAATGAAATGTCCGAATAAAATGGTGTTTTATTCAAAGAAAACTATCAAAAAACTAATGAAATTATTTCATTTGGCGTATATTAGAATGAAATGATAAAAAATAAAGGAATGAAATGATCACATATATAAATAAATAATTAAATATACAAATGAAATACCGAAATGTAATTTTGGCATGGATACCCCGCCATAAATCTCCGATTTAAACATCTTCAAACTGAAAACAATTCTGCTATGTAGCATTTAATTTGCACTGAGGTAATATATCCAACAAGAAGTCGTGATACGACAGTGTAGCTGTAACACTTCAATGTATTGATCGTTTCGTATATGTTTCCTCAGCACCATTCCAGTTTGTGGGTGGCCGTCTTCCGTACGAAGGTCGTGTTGATGTGTACCACCAAGGACAATGGGGAACGATATGTGACACAAACTGGGATAACAGAGACGCTGAAGTTATATGCAGAGAACTAGGTAAATAAACGACATTTTCTGTTATGTCTTTTAAAATAGCGTTTTACATCATATGTCAAATTATACACCTAAAAATACTATACTTTCTTTTTCGAATCGAAAAAGCGGTCAGTCATCGAATCCTAGATTATGATATATTGAAGATAATATTTGGTAATCGTAGTCCTAAATAACTATTAAAAATAGCTACCAGTTTGGATGTAGCTATTTTTAATAGTTATTTAGGACTACGATTACCAAATATTATCTTCAATATATCATACTTATCAGTCCGAGCAGCGTTTATTTATGAATCCTAGATTATGTTCTTTATAATTTATTACCACAAGTTTTTATTAGTGGTACCATTTTGTTCCTTCAAGGTTTTCCATTCGGTGGAGTCGCTTACCCGAGTGCTCACTATGGACAAGGGTCTGGACAGATATGGTACGAAAACGTGCAGTGTGATGGCACAGAGAACTCTATCATTTCATGCCCCAAGGCCACCAGTGGTTCTACTTCTTGTACTCATGCCCAAGATGCAAGTGCCGCATGTGCAGGTGAGGTTTCGTGCTATGCCAGATAATGTTATTCTTTGTGAATCAAATACATGTAGTGTAACTTACATACATCATTCCAGCAAATATATATTCTGAAACAATAAATACATTTTGTGTTGTAACTATCAGCACCCGTTCGCCTATTTGGTGGACCGTCGCACAATGAAGGACGCTTGCAAGTTTATCGAAATGGTACATGGGGATACATATGTGATGATTACTTTGATGTTATCGAAGCCAACATTGTTTGCAAAGAACTCTGTGAGTGTATTTATTATTGATTGATATTTTTATTTTATATACTTATTACTAATTTCGCGCACAAATACTATATATGTTGAAATAATTTGAGTTTGGTTCAATTTTCTATGTGGAAAGACATATTATTATTATTATTATACATCTGTCGCCGTAACGCCAAATGCCGTAATTTTGCGGTATTTTACGGGGTATTTTCATCCTATCGTATAAGGAAATCTGAATACCTCCGCTATTCTCGTAATAAACTCATATTATATATCATTATTATACTTTTCTAACAATAACAACGAAACTAAAAGCGTGAAGTGCAAGTTACATACATGTTATAAATAACATTTTGCGGGAATTCTTACACAGCTTTCGCGTATGGATCCCAGCAACATTTCCATAAATCATACTATGGAACAGATAGTGCACCGATATGGGCAGATGATATGGGATGCCAGGGAAGGGAACAGAGCATAATGCAATGCGAATTCAGCTTGATACACAATTGTGACCATGGTGAAACTGTTGGCCTCAAATGTTTTAGTAAGTAATGCACACTTCTTATTATACAATGCACACTTCTTATTATACAATGCATGCTCCTTATTATACAATGCGCACTTCTTATTATACACTGCATACTTCTTATATATATATATATTTTTTATTTGCTCTTATAGGCCACTGGCCCCTTTTGCTTATTACAATACTGATGCAACAAATCTTTGGTCAAAGGTCAAGTATATCTTGTCTCAACTTAAATGCATTTTGTATAAAAACAGCTAAGTTACTAATAATTTCAAATGAATTACATGACATTAAAGAATAAAACTTATTTACAGATGGATTTGTATAAGCCCAAATGGGAATGAGCCGCTTTCTAAGCATCTCATACAGAGGACATATCATAATGAAATGATATTCGTCCTCTACTTCCATCATGTCACAGACTCGACAAAGTCTAAAATCAATGTCAAGCCCCATGATCCTGCCGCCCTCTATTGCCAATACATGACTGGAACATCTAAAGCATGATAATGTTCTTCTCAATTTAACATTACTAATAAATAATAAATAATCTTCCCTCTGGAATAGGACTTTGAAATTACAATATGTACGTAGTTTGTCTTTTGTACACACCTCCGCTCTCCAATTTTGTCTGAAAATATCATTTGCCCTTGACATGAATTGACAAAGAAAGGCTTCAGGGTCACCAGGACCCTGCCAAAACCACACTTCACCAAAACCAAACTCAAAAAGAATAGATTTTATGTGTGTTGCCCATGACGTTCTGTCATTTTCATCAAGATTGAGCGCAAGTTTATAAGCTTGCTTAGCAACTCTACTTGGGTGCATGCTTAATAGTCTTAGCCAGTATTTCATACACTTTTTGATTGTATAATTATATATAGGGTATCTACCACACTCTCCGAGTACTGCAACGTCCGATGTGGAAGACTTAACTCCTAAAAAAGCTTTGCAATATTTTAACTGGGCTCTTTCTACTACCTGATACCTATTATGTCCCCATATCTCTGATCCGTAACTCAAAATTGGTAAAATCATACCATCAAATAATTTAAAATAATCATTATATGGAAGACTCCCAGTATTATGTATCATGCGAAAAATTGCCCCCATCGCTTTTTGTGCTTGTCTTGCTAATGTATTTACAGCCATTGACCATGAATTTCTACTAGAGATCAATAAACCAAGGTATTTGTAGTAACTTACTGTATTAATCTGTGTCCCTCCAAAAGCCCAGTTTTCACTTTTCTTAACAATGCCCCCGCGTCTAAAAACTATAATTTCTGTTTTACTTAAGTTTACCGACATTTTCCAAAGTGTACAAAATTTTTCCAAAATCGACAGAAGTCTCTGTAAGCCAATAGGAGAATCACTAAAAATGGCCACATCACCTGCATACAAAAGTGAAAATAAGTTTAGAAGTTCCTGTGAGATTTGAATACCCACGTGACCTGAATTTTTTAACATAGTATTGAGTTCATTGATGAATAATGTAAATAAAAATGGACTAATCATGCATCCCTGACGTACCCCAACATGACAAGAGAAGTAGTTTGTAATACCTTGCTGCGATTTAACACAGGCTTTGACATCTTTGTACATGGACTTCAAAATAATAAGCATTTTCCCACTAATACCCTCTATACATAGTCTATACAATAATAAGTTATGGTCTACTGAATCAAAAGCTTTGCTAAAATCCACAAATGCACAATAAAATCTACCTTTTGATTTACTCAAATATTTTTGAACCATAACATGCAAGACAAAGATGTTATCAACCGTACTATAACCTTTGCGAAAACCTGCCTGACAATCTGTAATACAACCCACAGCATCTGCCCATTTTACCAGTCTTATATTCAATATTGATGTGAAAATTTTACTCATTGAGTTTAATAAGGTAATTCCCCTGTAATTCTGTGGATCAGTCATACTTCCCTTTTTATGTATTGGTACTATTATACCTTTACACCATTCATTTGGAAAGACACCGGTGTCAAAAATAACATTAAACATGAACATTAGAGCGGGAACAAGTATATATTTGGCAGCTTTATAAAAATCATTGGGAATGCCATCCGGTCCAGGGGATTTGTCATTTTTTTAGTTTTTTCAGTGCATGTAAAATTTCTATTTCTGAAATTTTCCTATTCAAAATTTCATCTATACTGCCATCCTGACTATTGCCCGCGTAATCAAAATCTTCTAAATATTGCTCAACTGTGGCATCTAAAGGTGACTTTTGTCTTTCGGGGTTGTGAAGTATTTCAAAATGTTGCAGCCATTTTGTCGGTGCAATGTTTGGACAATGCTTACTGACTCCCGTGAACCGTTTGACCTGTTTCCACAAATCATTTCTATCTACCTCTCGTAAATTCTTACAAGCATCACGTTTGAATTTACTTTTTGTTTTTTTCACATACCTTTTTAAAAGCTACCTTTAATGTTTTATAATTTTGTAAGCTTTCAAGACCATCATGCTTTCTGAATTTACGTAATGCAGAGTACATGTCACGTTTAGCTGACATACAATGTGTATTAAACCAGGTCGAGTATGGCTGCCTGTGAACACCTTTGCCACAATATGCACGTTTCCTGAAATCACTAGCTGCCCAGTTTAAAACATTATACAGATTTTCGATAATATCATTTACACATTCTGTATTAGAATTTAGAACCTGATTTATCATATTTACCCCCTTATTGGACATCATATTTTCTAGAAAGAAGTGACTCTTTTCCTTATCCCATTTAAATGGTGAATACGTATAATAAAGTGTTTCAGATTCCTCTGATGTGTTATTCAACAACTTAATATTCATAAAACACAATAATGGGAAATGGTCTGAATCACCTCTGTCCCCTACACAAAAACTGGTAATGTTTTGAAATAGTGGAGTCGATGCTATAACATAATCCACCACACTGGATCTCCTGTTAGCTGTACATGTGAACTCCCCTGCTAAATCTGCCCCCCAATCTACCATTCAGGAAATGAATTGAATATTCACAACACAATTCAAGCAGACTATTCCCAAATTTATTTTTAAGCATATCTTTTGAATTTCTCTTAATCTCAAAGGTATCCTCTACATAACTTTCAGTTGAAGTTTGAATGTGGTCTAAAGAATCGCCAATAATATAATCAAAATCTTGACCTGTCCTGGCATTGAACTCGCCCATAAGTAACCAGTTGCATACTTCTTATTATACACTGCATACTTCCTATTATACACTGCATACTTCTTATTATTCAATGCATACTTCTTATTATACAATGCATACTTCTTATTATACAATGCACACGTCTTATTATACACTGCATACTTCTTATTATACAATGTGCACTTCTTATTATACACTGCATACTTCTTATTATATTATACCAGTATATTGATGGTGTTAATCCATTGATTTGATTGGTCCAAACACAAAATTTGCATATGCAATCCATGGTATATTGGCTGATAATGCACGGCTAAACCAAGTGGTCCTGGAACATGAATTGACTACAGGTTTAATACGGAAATACATAAAACCGGTATTATTTGATTTTTAGGGAAATATAATGGTTGAATTTTGGAAGAATATTGAAAAAAAATACTGAATTGAAACATCTGAAAAGTTATACAACCATAATATTGCTTTTTGTTAATGGTGGGATCCAAGTTGTGAGCGTCGGTCGTTGTTGGGTGATTGTCGTTCGTCACACAAACCTAAACCATCGTCCTTCAACACCGTGAGGTGCCTAAACGAACGCCAGAACGCTGTGTTCTCCGTGTTGTGACTTTGAGATGGATTGCGAACCTCCAACAAAGAAAACATGATCTTTAAGTACTAGATAAGATTGAGGGATTGAAGGACAAAAAATGCAAAAAACTATGAGTCTCAGGCAAAAGTGTATGCCACCAATAACAACTGGTGTCCCGTAGCGGCGTTCGAATTCTAGCTGACAAAATTGCAGTGAAATTGCACCCGGGTAATTGCCATCTGTTTCAAAGAACACGGGACAACGCAGAATTCGACGACTATATATGGTATTGTAATTCTCCACTATGGGTAAATAAATTACAGGAGATGATGAAGGTAATTTCGAAAGCTGCAGATTTGTGCAGAGTGTACACCAACCACTGTATTAGAGTGTGGGAAGTCGTATTTTTGGACGTAATATTCTTTATAATACCAGCAGTCCAGCAATCAGACAAGACAAGTACTTTCAAGAGTAGAACACAAGTTGTTTATTCGTGAACATAACATAGAAGAGCCCTGAAACAATTACAATGAATGCTTAAATACCCTCGTGGGGATTCTGAATTCGAGCGGGAAAACTAGATACAAATATACAATACTGTGATTGGTCAATACAAATATTGTGGTGTTGCCTCTCACGTTCGCTCATAGCACAGTGTTCAAGGTCGTATCCCGTTTTGTTACATTCAAGCTTTAGGCGGTACAAACGATGTATATAACAGTATAATAATATAACACGATACACAATATCAGTAAAAATAGTAAACAATAATTCTGTCCATATCTATTTCCGACATTCTCCCGGCCACAAAAAAATATCGACTAAACACGTCATATTAACAAATACGAGGCAATGATGTATTAAATCAACGCTATCAATGATCATAGAAGACAACATGTAATAAGAGTTGAATAATCAAACATTTTGAATCAAAGTTAACATTAAAGTTTTTAGAAAAAATATCTATCATGATAATAAAATGTCACGATGTAATGTGTTCAAATATTACTCGCATAGGTAAACAACTGAGAACAAAAAGTCAATATATTTCATAATGTTCAACCAATTAACGGCAATTAATCCAAGACATTGGCAGGCAATATCCGATAAACAATTTCAGGGTATAATCACAAGTCCTTGAGACGATCTTGTATAAAATGTCTAGCCGCAATGGCAGCCCGTCGTTTTGGGCGAGAATGTCTAGCATCAGTATCACTTTGTTGCGTTGTGTCATCTCTATTTTCACCTCCATGTGACAACGAGAGTGGTTCTGTGTCTCTGTTTACGTTTACCGGCATCTGTGGGCCGCGAGGAAACCCGGAAGTATTGATGTTGACATCCGCGGACTCGTCGATGGCGTTAGAACGTAGAACAAGGGAATCCCCGGTACATAGTTCGTTGACCTCATGTGTGACGTCATTGGAGCGTGGATTCGCATCGCATTGAACGTCGCTGAAGAGAGGTGAATCGAAAAGCGTGCAGATTGGCCAATTTCCTTGCACAGGAAGCCACCGTGGACCATTCCACCAAAGATTGGAATTGTTCAATTCTTTTGCGGTAATTCCTCGAGTCAGGAGGTCGGCAGGATTGTCAACTGTTGGACAATATTTATACACGTGTTTGAAGCCAGTAATTTCTTTCACTCTGTTAGCGATGAATAAAGGCAATTTCTTATCACTGTGGATCCAATGTAATGTTATTTGGCTATCACACCACAATACGCGTTCAGTAATGTTCAGTTTCGGAGATAACGCATTGTAAACAAACTTACTCAATCGCGTGGCAACTAAGGCTGCCATCAACTCTAGACGAGGTAAAGTCAGTGTTTTGCAGTTGATCGGCGCGACTCGGGTTTTCGCCATAACAATAGCAGTTTTGTTGTTTTTCCTGAGGTAAACAACAGCACCATATGCTTTCATGGAAGCATCAGAGAAAACGTGCAGTTCACAATCGTTTGTGTCATCTGTGGTTTCATTGAAATATTGACGATTCATTGTAGTATTTGTGATCTGATTTAGATCGCCAGCAATAGATTCCCAATTGTTAAACATAGTCTCATTTAAAGGTTCATCCCAATCGATTCTCTTTTTCCAGATGTCTTGAATGAACAACTTTGCCTTTACGTGTACTGGTGATAATAAACCAAGCGGGTCATACAATGACGCTGTATGACTGACGACGTCGCGTTTCGTAATTAAATGTCCCGGTGATTGAATGTTAATATCTCTGTAAGTAAGTGTATCTTTCTCGGTATTCCACTGTATACCAAGAATGCCGACGTCTGGCGCGGTCTTCAGTTTGTTGTCATTTCTGGCAAGTTTACGAATCTCATTATTGTTCGAAGACCATGAACGAAGGTTGAAACCACAAGAACTCATTAGTTGATTGGACTCGTTGTAGTATTGTATGGCGTCGGATTCAGACGTACAGCCGGTTATGACGTCATCCACATATATGTTCTGTTTCAAATCGGAGGAGGTTGGAATGTCCGAATTAGCTTCCATCTGCGTTTTGACTACGGCATTCAAAATGAAAGGCGAACACACAGCGCCGAATAAAACCGATTTGAATTGGTAAGTGACGAATTCGCTCTCGATATCTCGTGGATTAGAAAGCCACAAAAACTTTGTAAACTTTCGTTCATCGGGTTCAAGACGTATTTGGAGAAAAGCTTTCTCAATGTCACTTGTCAATGCGATAGGATTTGCGCGAAATCGTAGTAGTATCGAGGTGAGGTCGTTGAGTAACGGAGGTCCGGTCATTAGACAATCATTTAGGCTAGGAGAATCAGCGTTCTTCTTACAACTACAATCGTATACAATACGAATTGGCGTGGTCTCGGAATCTTTTTTGACGGATCGATGTGGCAAGTAATGACCACATGCAATGTTATCGTTCTTAACGACCTCAATGAAGCCTTGTTTTTCTTGATCGGTAATTATTCTATCGTAAATATCAACAACATTTGGCGGTAGACGGCGAATCATGGATCGCGTTCGCGAATTCGAAACGTTGTAGTTTGTAGGTAGTGGAGCGTGGTCTGATTTCCATGGTAACTTAGCAACAAAATGATTGTCCTCTCGGCGCAGGTGAGTATCGCGATACGACTTGAATTCGGTTTCCTTTGTAGGCGTGTTATCAGAGCGTGTATCATCTTTGATGCCGATGGACTCAAGGTCCCAGTATGAAGTGATAGCAATGTCAGTTTTGCAAGTGTCAGTCATTACGTGTAGCACATTAGCAGCAGCGGTAGATTTCCCATTAAGTTTGGGACCAGATAACAAGTAACCAAAAGGAGATGACACGGCTGTAGGGCCTTTGCCACGAATAACTTCGTCTCCGACGAAATTCCAGTAGTAGTCGGCACCGATTAAAATGTCGATGTCGTAACAAGTGTCATTAGAAACCGGGTGAGCTAGGCGTAGCCCTTTCAGATATGGAAGTGTCAATAGTTCGGAATCGACGTGATTGGACATCGAAGTGGATATCTCTGGTATGAGCAATGCGTCAATTTTCGCTTTGTTGCCGGAAATGGTATGCAGATCGAATGTCCCCTTTTTCATTGAGCGTATGCGTGTATGTTTGTTCCCAAATGAAGCAAGATCAATGTTTTCGGAACGCGTAGTGTTCGCGTGTATTTTGTCGGCGAAACTTTCAGTAACAAATGTGCGATTAGCTCCCTCGTCAAATAGTACAGTAGCGGAGACAATAGTTCCATTATTGACAGAAACGGGTATTTTAGCAGTTTTGAGCAGAACCGGCCCTTTTGGCGCAAAGTTCAGGGTTGAAGTAAAATGTACACAAGTATTATTTCCATTTGTATTAGATCCGTTCGTAGGTCTGCTAGTAGGATTTCCATTATTGGCCGAATAAACCGGTGTATTATATCCAGTGGCCGAATCTGCAGGTAATCCAGAATTGTGACGAGTATCCCCACTGGGATTAGATCCATTTGTGGCACTGCTATTATTTCCTGGGTTACTGCGGTTATATCCATGAATGTGAAGCGATGAGTGATGCTTACGTTGACAGTGTCTGCAGGTGTGTTTCGATGCACAGTTTCCAACGAGATGCTTAGCTAAACAATTATAACACAGTTTGTCTCGGCGTACGATCTCCAAACGGCGCTTCGTGTCTGTAACAACCGTACATTCGGAAGGCGAATGCGATCCTTTGCAGTAGGCGCAAAGGCGTTTCGGACGAGCTGATTTCTGCCCTCGCGTCGTAGTGTGAAAGGTAGCAGTAATCGTGGGTTGATTTGTTAAAATGTTATTGTTACCAACCTGACTTATCTTAATTTCGGTGAGTATGGCTTTTCGGAGATCGGGTAGGTTCCAAGCGACATCTCCACGTGCCCTTGCTAGTAGACGTTGTATTTCAGTCGGCAGTTTTTCTAGAATCATGGGTACAAGAAGTTTTCCGTATGAGTTCTCGTCTTCACCCAGTGCATGTAGACCGCGAACATGGGATTCGAGCGAGTCGTAGAAGTGACGGAGACTTGTGGCATCTTCCGTCGGCGTTGGTAGTTCCCACAGTGACTTCATGTGGGCACTGATTATGACTTGTTTCTGTCCATACCTTTCTCTGAGTAATGTCAAAGCGCTAGCGTAGTTGGCATCAGTAAGATCAAGTCCTTTAATTGTGCGTGCGGCTTCACCTGTCAGAAGGCTTCGCAGATAGGTGAACTTCTGGATATTGTCAAGTGTACCATCGTTATGTATGGCAGCATTGAATGTATCATTGAAACTAACCCATTTTAGTGTATCTCCCGCAAATGTCTGTAATTCGAGTTTCGGTAGTTGAACGGTTCTTCGTTGAGCGGATGATTGCGCGGAGATTTGCTTTCCGGCGATAAACGAGGCATTGAAATTCTCCGTCGCAGCTTTTTTCAGTGTAGAGGGGTCGCGTGACTCGAGAAATTGTCCGATTAGTTCTTTTCTCTCGGAGATCTGAATTTCATAGTCGTCTGTCTCTTCTATGTCGCTGCTCAGATCGGGGTCTTGAGTTGCGTTGAAAATTTGTTCATCAGTAGCGATGAGTCTTGCATATCTATCTTGAACAAGTTTGTATGTTGCTCGAAGCGTGGCATAGGCTTTAGTTTTGTCAACCTCAGCGTCATATTGTCCGATTTCTGCTTCTGCCTTTTTGAAGATCTTCGTAAGTTGAGCACGGCAAACTGTGCGTTTCTTTTTGAGATCAGGCAATGGATCTGTCGCTTCAACTGGATTCTGGGCTGGATCTGGCATTATCCTGGTCTCGGCACCAAAAATGTGGGAAGTCGTATTTTTGGACGTAATATTCTTTATAATACCAGCAGTCCAGCAATCAGACAAGACAAGTACTTTCAAGAGTAGAACACAAGTTGTTTATTCGTGAACATAACATAGAAGAGCCCTGAAACAATTACAATGAATGCTTAAATACCCTCGTGGGGATTCTGAATTCGAGCGGGAAAACTAGATACAAATATACAATACTGTGATTGGTCAATACAAATATTGTGGTGTTGCCTCTCACGTTCGCTCATAGCACAGTGTTCAAGGTCGTATCCCGTTTTGTTACATTCAAGCTTTAGGCGGTACAAACGATGTATATAACAGTATAATAATATAACACGATACACAATATCAGTAAAAATAGTAAACAATAATTCTGTCCATATCTATTTCCGACATAGAGCGACGACGTGCAAAGTCTTTCTTTCCGCCGGAGTTGAGACAAGGCATATCATGTACGTGTCACAAAAACGATGCGACAATCTAATCTTACACCATCAAACTTACCCCAGAACAACGACAAAACTTGTCAGTCATACTGTCACAAAACTTTGGTTATACCAAAGGTATCCAGGTCAGATGTTGGAACTGAGGTCGCCGTAGATGATACACCGCGTCCCGCCGCGTCTCAAATTTCGGTCGAACCAAGTACCGCTGAACGTCAAATATCCACAGTTACAAGTAGTATGACGAGTCACAAAAGCGGTTTATTTCAAAACTGTACTTTCAATGGACAAATTACAATCCAAATTGTACAAAAACCGGAATGAAAACGTGGAAAATCCGTTGTTTTAATGACCCAAACTGTACACGACCCTGTATTTCAAATCGCGTTGACGCGGTCAGTAAAAGGTCATCTTTTGTTATGCTAATTTGTGTGTTTACGCTACTCTATTCGCCGTGGATACGTTTCTTTTTCATGCTGAATAAAAATTAGTTTGTATTCAATTTGAACTGTGTTGCGCATGTAATTTTTGTATGCATTCAGCGTACAACTGCATACTATTCTTATAAATATTCATGTTCGAGGGCCATAATCATGATCTTTTAGTAGATGGAAGTAAACTCTGTTTTTACTAGTTTTATCGAATTGTCAATATACTGGTATAATATAATAGCAATAACCCTCCACCGAAGGCGGGTATACCACTTGATATTGCACAATTCACTCCATATATGCACTCGCCTGTGGCTCGTGCATATATGTCGTGAATTGTGCAATATCTCGTGGTATACCCGCCTTCGGCGGGGGTTATTGCTTAATTATACAATGTGCACTTCTTATTATACACTGCATACTTCTTATTATACAATGCACACTTCTTATTATACAATGCATACTTCTTATTATACAATGCATACTTCTTATTATACAATGCACACTTCTTATTATACACTGCATACTTCTTATTATACAATGCGCACTTCTTATTATACAATGCATACTTCTTATTATACAATGCATGCTTCTTATTATACAATGCATGCTTCTTATTATACAATGCATGCTTCTTATCATACAATGCGCACTTCTTATTATACAATGCATGCTCCTTATTATACAATGCATACTTCTTATTATACAATGCATGCTCCTTATTATACAATGCATACTTCTTATTATACAATGCACACTTCTTATTATACAATGCACACTTCTTATTATACAATGCACACTTCTTATTATACAATGCGCACTTCTTATTATACACTGCATACTTCTTATTATACACTGCATACTTCCTATTATACAATGCGCACTTCTTATTATACACTGCATACTTCTTATTACACACTGCATAGTTCTTTTTATACAATGCACACTTCTGATTATACATTGCACACTTCTTATTATACAATGCATGCTCCTTATCATTCAATGCATACTTCTTATTATACAATGCACACTTCTCATTGTACAATGCACACTTCTTATTATACTCTGTATACTTCTTATGCATTGCATACTTCTTATTATACAATGCGCACTTCTTATTATACATTGCATACTTCATATTATACAATGCACACTTATTATTATACAATGCACACTTGTTATGCACTGTATACTTCTTATATACAATGCACACTTCTTATTATACACTGCATACTTCTTATTATACACTGCATACTTCCTATTATACAATGCGCACTTCTTATTATATACTGCATACTTCTTATTATACAATGCACACTTCTTATTATACAATGCATACTTCTTATTATACAATGCACACTTCTTATTATACACTGCATACTTCTTATTATTCAATGCATACTTCTTATTATACAATGCGCACTTATTATACAATGCATACTTCTTATTATACATTGCGCACTTCTTATTATTCAATGCACACTTCTGATTATACAATGCACATTTCTTATTATACACTGCATACTTCTTATTATTCAATGCATACTTCTTATTATACAATGCACACTTCTTATTATACAATGCATGCTCCTTATTATACAATGCATACTTCTTTTTATACAATGCACACTTATTATTATACAATGCACACTTCTTATTATACAATGCATACTTCTTATTATACAATGCATACTTCTTATTATACAATGTATACTTCTTATTATACACTGCATGCTTCTTATTATACAATGCATACTTCTTATTATACAATGCATACTTCTTATTATACAATGCATACTTCTTATTATACAATGCATACTTCTGATTATACAATGCACATTTCTTATTATACACTGCATACTTCTTATTATTCAATGCATACTTCTTATTATACAATGCACACTTCTTATTATACAATGCATGCTCCTTATTATACAATGCATACTTCTTATTATACAATGCACACTTCTTATTATACAATGCACACTTCTTATTATACAATGCATACTTCTTATTATACAATGCATACTTCTTATTATACAATGCATACTTCTTATTATACACTGCACACTTCTTATTATACACTGCATGCTTCTTATTATACAATGCGCACTTCTTATTATACAATGCATGCTCCTTATTATACAATGCATATTTCTTATTATACAATGCACACTTCTTATTATACAATGCACACTTCTTATTATACAATGCACACTTCTTATATGATGCGCACTTCTTATTATACACTGCATACTTCTTATTATACACTGCATACTTCTTATTATACAATGCGCACTTCTTATTATACAATGCACACTTCTTATTATACAATGCACACTTCTTATTATACAATGCACACTTCTTATATGATGCGCACTTCTTATTATACACTGCATACTTCTTATTATACACTGCATACTTCTTATTATACACTGCATACTTCCTATTATACAATGCGCACTTCTTATTATACACTGCATACTTCTTATTATACAATGCATGCTCCTTATTATTCAATGCATACTTCTTATTATACAATGCACACTTCTTATTATTCAATGCATACTTCTTATTATACAATGCACACTTCTTATTATACAATGCGCACTTCTTATTATACAATGCACACTTCTTATTATACAATGCACACTTCTTATTATACAATGCACACTTCTTATATGATGCGCACTTCTTATTATACACTGCATACTTCTTATTATACACTGCATACTTCTTATTATACACTGCATACTTCCTATTATACAATGCGCACTTCTTATTATACACTGCATACTTCTTATTATACAATGCATGCTCCTTATTATACAATGCATATTTCTTATTATACAATGCACACTTCTTATTATACAATGCACACTTCTTATTATACAATGCATACTTCTTATTATACAATGCATACTTCTTATTATACAATGCATACTTCTTATTATACACTGTGCACTTCTTATTATACACTGCATACTTCTTATTATACAATGCGCACTTCTTATTATACAATGCGCACTTCTTATTATACAATGCACACTTCTTATTATACAATGCACACTTCTTATTATACAATGCACACTTCTTATATGATGCGCACTTCTTATTATACACTGCATACTTCTTATTATACACTGCATACTTCTTATTATACACTGCATACTTCCTATTATACAATGCGCACTTCTTATTATACACTGCATACTTCTTATTATACAATGCATGCTCCTTATTATTCAATGCATACTTCTTATTATACAATGCACACTTCTTATTATTCAATGCATACTTCTTATTATACAATGCACACTCCTTATTATACACTGCACACTTCTTATTATACACTGCATGCTTCTTATTATACAATGCGCACTTCTTATTATATAATGCATGCTCCTTATTATACAATGCATACTTCTTATTATACAATGCACACTTCTTATTATACAATGCACACTTCTTATTATACAATGCATACTTCTTATTATACAATGCATACTTCTTATTATACAATGCATACTTCTTATTATACAATGCACACTTCTTATTATACACTGCATACTTCTTATTATACAATGCATACTTCTTATTATACAATGTGCACTTCTTATTATACACTGCATACTTCTTATTATACAATGCGCACTTCTTATTATACAATGCGCACTTCTTATTATACAATGCACACTTCTTATTATACAATGCACACTTCTTATTATACAATGCACACTTCTTATTATACACTGATGCGCACTTCTTATTATACACTGATGCGCACTTCTTATTATACACTGCATACTTCTTATTATACACTGCATACTTCCTATTATACAATGCGCACTTCTTATTATACACTGCATACTTCTTATTATACAATGCATGCTCCTTATTATGCAATGCATACTTCTTATTATACAATGCACACTTCTTATTATTCAATGCATACTTCTTATTATACAATGCACACTTCTTATTATACAATGCACATTTCTTATTATACACTGCGCACTTCTTATTATACACTGCATACTTCTTATTATACACTGCGTACTTCTTATTATTCAATGCACACTTCTTATTATACAATGCACACTTCTTATTATACATTGCATACTTCTTATTATACAATGCATGCTTCTTATTATACAATGCACACTTCTTATAATACACTGCATACTTCTTATTATTCAATGCATACATCTTATTATACAATGTAAACTTCTTATTATACACTGCACACTTCTTATTATACACTGCATACTTCTTATTATTCAATGCATACTTCTTATTATACAATGCACACTTCTTATTATTCAATGCACACTTCTTATCATACAATGCACACTTCTTATTATACACTGCATACTTCTTATTATACACTGCATACTTCTTATTATGCAATGCGCACTTCTTATGATACACTGCATACTTCTTATTATTCAATGCATACTTCTTATTATATAATGCACACTTCTTATTATACACTGAATACTTCTTATTATACAATGCATACTTCTTATTATACAATGCAGGCACCAGCATTATTTTGACAATCAAATCAGTGACAAAAAACTAATTTGCAGTTAATTATATAAATCTTTCTTAACAATACGTTAACGCTGCTTCATATTTTTCAGTTTCGCCGCCAGAACATTACTACTGGCCAATGGACAACTTGGAATCGAATAACCTATTGGGCGCACATGGATTGGTCGGTACTACTTCCGGAAATGTGCTCATTCGCAAAGGTCAATTTGAGGATTCTGTTTTCATTGAAGGAGAAGGGCAATGGATTGACCTTGGCAAATTCCCAGATAGTTGCCTTGAAAATCTTTACAAATGCGACACAGGGTTCACTGTGAGTATGTGGATAAAGACGGGATTACTGGAAGAAAGACAGTTAATACTTCGTTCCGGTACAAGGGCAACAGATGGTTTTGAATTTACGTACTTGGATGATCGCTTTCAACTCACTGTAAGAGCAGGGAACATGCATTGGAATGTGGTGCTATACAGCATGTTTAATCAATGGACACACGTTAAATTTGTGTGGATGAGAACACTAGGAGTGGAACTGTATATCAATGATTATTTAGCAGCGACAGATGGGATGGGGATGATATCTACCTACACGACAGCGAATGATGAAGCCGGACATGTTATAATTGGAAGATCAATCGGTGACATTCCAGGAAAGAAAGCAGAAATATATATAGATGAACTAGAAATCAAGATGGAATATGATAATACAACAGGTAAACGAATCACTTTTATTATACATGCATGTATGCAAGATTTTTACAGTGTATTGAGCATCATTGAGAAACGCAAACGTCACTACACGTATTTTTACTTAATTAGTCATGCTTGCTAGTTCCCGTTCGGAGGCAGTACATAAACGTCGAATAATAAGCAAATAAAAGGATATTTGTCTACCCTTATGTCTTACTTTTTTTTTATTCTCGCCCGGCAAACTTGCCGGCGATTCTTCACGGTGAATTTTTATCCTGTCATACACATGACATTCATAATTCCGTGGATTCCTTTTGCAAATATTGGTTACTTTCAATGTTTTTGTACTTTGAATGAATCAATATTTTAATTGTGTGTACGCATTCAGAGGCCTTTTTAAAAAAAAAAACACGTTTAAGCACAATCTGATTAAAATCTGATGTAGTGTACGGGCTTTAATTATTTTGGCTATAAACTTATTTTAATTTTATTATTTTACTTTGATTTTTTTTTAATTCTGCCCTACCTACATCTGATCCGACGCCTATGTAAGTCCTGTTCAAATCTCGCGTGAGTAACAGCCAATCACAGCCCCCCTTTTATACAGGCTGTCGGTTGCTTACTTTTCAGTGTAGTGATACTCTACGGGCAATCTTACTGTACATTATATTTTGCCCACTTGAATAAACCATTAAAAGAAAATCGCTAGTATATTTTTATTTGCAAAAGAAATTCCTCAGCATTTTACAATTTTTGTCATTACATTGAATATTTTTTTCACTTCCAACAAATGTGTACACTTCCAGATACATCTTCGCCAGCCAAGGTTCGTTCATTCAGTCATCGCTTCAATTTTACATCACTGAGCATAATTATCTAGAATGGAAGCAAAAAAAAAAAAAAAAGTAAATCGTAATGATTAGAACACTGTAAACAGCTATAGTAAACAATGCAAACTGATTTTAAATTGTATAACGGTCACCGGCCCACGGCATCGACGCAGAAAATTGGAGCAAACAAATATTTCCTGATCAATTGCGATGTGTTCCAAATAAAAAATATTTTATTCCAGTCCAAATCAGCTCAATTACTTTAATAAAGAGTTATTGTATAATGTACAAAATGTTGATACAATTTGATGAATATTTACAGCTTCAATACCGTAGACGATTTTGGCCCGATCGTCAACAAAACATCACCCGTCTCCAGGGCAGGCGACTGGAAAAAGACACTGGTGTTCAGTCGAACCGGTGGAAACAAAATCAACACTCCCAGAATAACTATGCGGAATAACGATCTAAAGTCGAACCATTTGAGTCACAACATTAACATAAAAATGACTTTCGTTGCATTTGACAATGATAAACTTACCGAAAAGCCGTGTTATTCACGGTCGCTAACGTCGGTATAATCCGCTATTTTATTTGAGTGTGTTTGCCACCCGGTGACGTCATCATGTGCGCTATAGAAGGAGGTATGTGATTCGTTGACTAAAATCGTTGATAGTGGGTCTCGTTGAAATCTCGTTACATAGGCGTCGGATCAGATGTAGGTAGGGCGGAATTAAAAAAAAATCACAAAATCAAAATCAAAGTAAAATAATGAGATAAAAGGGCATTAATAACAAAAGTAATAAAAAATGAAATTAAAATAAGTTTATAGCCAAAATAATTAAAGACCGTACACTACATCAGATTTTAATCAGATTGGTTTAAGCATGGGTGTCTTGGGTGCACGCAGACATGCCTGGGCCAATTACATTCAAACCTGACATGCACATCACACATTACGTCATACACATGCACATTCGTATATAATATTTCAAGATAGGTAATTCTGCCATTCCACAATCAGATACCAGTCGTGAATTAACATATTTATTTCGATTTATGCATGTACATTACAAATCATGTGATCATGATGCAAATCATTTTTTCTTTCATTGGTTTCAGAAAGGTTGAATGGTCATTTTTAATGAATGCTGTTTCAGGGCCGTATCTCTGGCATAATTTAACACAAATAAACTTATATACTAGTAGTTCATATCTTGTCTGTCATATGAGTGTCATTTATAATAAAGACACGAATGGTTTGTATCAGCTGTCATACCACCATCATGAATTGTAATACCGCTTTACATTAGTAACAATCAGACGAATCACACTTATTAACATATTTAAATAGGTCACTGTTTTTTTGTTTTGTTTTTTGCACTAAATTTACTCTTTATTTCTCTGCTGTATTCATAAAAAGTATCAAATTTTAACGAAACTGTGCCATGTTTAATGTCTTGTTCTTTGTTCTGTCTCTCACAATAGAACCACTGAACCTCGCTTTGAACAAACGCAGCTATGTTAGCAGTATTGAGGGCAATGACCATCGTTATATGGCGCCATCTGCGGTAGATGGTATTTTTGACACATTCTGTTTTACTTCGTCTGATGATACACAACCAACACTGCGAATAGACCTTGGCAGAACATATGGGATTACTCATGTTGTGGTGCGGGCAGCTGGTATGTATTTATGCATGTGTTCATTCCAGATGGTGAGATTAATTACAACAGTTACTAAATACTTAAATATTATGTCAAAATATGTATTTATTTAGATATCTCGCAGTCTTCACTTCAAGTAAAAGTTGGTGAAAGCAGATTGCTTCAACAATCTGATGAATGTGGCAAAGTCTTCAACACTGAGGCATATGAATCTGTCACTGTGGTCTGTGGCGATATACTGACTGGAAAGTTTGTGTTTACGACCTTTAAGCAAATGATCCAATCATCTGTTTTGAAAATAAGTGAAATAATGGTTTACAGTGGTAAGAATTTATTTTATTTAATACTACGAGTGTAATTGACAATTTACAGCTGGTCTCGTCTCACGATATCAAACACGATATAACTTATATATACAAATTATATCATTATATTTTTTAGATCCTGCCTACATTGGGTGTATGACAGACCAGGGAAAATTTACTGATAGTTTCGGAAAGGCATCTATTGGTGAATGTCGCAAATATTGCAAACATGCTGGATTTTCGTACTGTGCAATTGACAACGATCATGATTGCACGTGTTCAAATTCATACACTCCAAGCGATATGAACAGCGGGGATTGTAGCCTGTTTTTAGTTCACAGTAAAGCTGACTATACCATCTCACAAAAAGGAGCGAATAACACATTTTTCAATACATTTGGTGTGTCCTCTCGCTTGAACGTTTTCCACAGCGGTATTTACTCTGAATCCCTCCAGGAGTCTCGATCTGTCGAAATAAGTAGTCAGTGCTGGTCACATTGGACGAACTTTATATCTGTAAAACATGCCAGTATGATGTACCTTCCGAATGAAGTTATCCAATGTGGTATTGACGTGACGATCGACAGTCTTGATCTACAAGTATCATTGGTCTTAGATTTCGGTGAATATGCTGATACAATCGAAGATGTATTCCACACCAAAACACAGTATACGTTCAGTATATCATATGCAGCACCCGGGACATACTTGTTCAACATTACTGTGAAACATTTTGTTGGATCTGCTTTTAAACAACAAGAACTGGTTATAACAAAAAATACACGCCCAATACTTGGAGATGCCGAGGCGATAAATGAAATTCCGACTTATGTCACCAATCTTCATTTGCCAGGCCTCCAAATTTTGGAGAGCGAATTAGTAATGCTTGGAGAAAATGCCATTTTTAAAACATATATAGTCGACGGTGAATCGACTACGTGCACGTGGGCGTTTGATGACGATCAGATACTTGAAACCACTCATAACTTACCTGAACTTGTGACTGTCAGTCATAGCTATAACCAACCTGGTCTGTACATCGCGAATGTCACGTGTTGTAACATAATTGATTGTTCTATCAGTTCCTACCAGCGGTACGTTAAAGTTCCCCTCACTGAATTTAAACCTTCAGATCCTTTCAGCCTTGAATTTGGTCAAACAGCTGAGATAACATGGAATGTGCAAGATAATGCTGAAATTAACATGTATATACAACTTGATGGCAGTTCACGTCAAGAAATAAATTACCATACAGGCCGCCATAATATAACATTCGACCAATACGTGTGTCAAGGCAGACACAATGTTTATATGACAGTTCGCAGTCACCCAGAATATATGTTCATTGTGATTACATCATTCTTTGTGCAACAGACAATAACAGGTGTCGATTTCAAATTGGAAGTTGAATATGATGAGACAAATTTTAAAAGTTTGATTGGTGAGACAGGAGATATATTGAGAGAGTTAGAAATTGGCAAAAATATCACGATTGTGTTTTCAATACTTGGCGGGAAAGACGTTATTCGTGTATGGAATATGGGTGACGAGACAGATAACGTTCCTTGGCAAATCGGTTTATTCACTGATGGAATGCACACAGACAGTTATGTACATATGTACATGAAGAAAGATATTGTTGATATCACTATAATAGCAGTGAATGAGAACGGAATACTAAATGCCACTCATTGGTTAAATATTTACACATTATGTGATAAACCACAGGTGTGGATCAATGGCCTAGGAAAGTCAAGATTAGCTCCTAGACAAGAGTATCGCTCCAGTCAAATTGATGTCACAAGCCTTGTTACTTATTCTTGTCGCGAAAACGACACTAAAGCGACGTTTACGTGGAATGTAACCAGAATTGAGAAAGAAGGGAACTATGATATTGAAATTGAACCATCAACGAGATATACGATCACATTCCCTCCGAAATTCTTCAATTATGGTCTAATTAGTGTTTCGTTAACTGTTGACCTTGACATACCACTAGTAGACCCAGGAAATGACACAGTATACATCGATATATTAAGGGCACCACCAATCGTTGAAATAGAAGGTGGTGACATGCGGACGTCCTCGCGACAAGTACCACTTATACTTGATGGTTCAAAATCACATGACCCGGAAGCTGACACTGAAGAAATAAATTTGGTGTGGAAATGTCGCCCTCATGATTCTGAATTTACAGTTTACCTTGATGCATGTAATCTAACTTCAAATATGTATACCATAACTGAAGATAACCGTGTAGTGACTATTATGGAGGAAGTACTGAATGTTGGTCGATATATTTTCCACTTAATTTTAACAACAAATGACAATATGGAAGAATATTTTGAACAGGAGGTTTCCATTGTGGAATCAATTTCCCCAAGTATTCAAATCAAGTGAGTAGTACTTTTCAAATTAATTGAATTCATGCCTTTTCTGTCAAATGGAAAGAACAACTTCAACAAGAAACATGTAGACATCAATGTTATTATAGTGTTGCTCTTAAAAACAAATTAATGTTATTGTATTATCAGTTTTTTGAAACCGTATTAATAGTATTTGTATGCATGTCCGGGTATTTATGGCTTGTGTGTGCAAAGCAAAAACGAAAGGTAACCTCGTACCGTACCTGCCGTATGCTCTATCCATCCACCCGTCCGTTCATCCATCTGTTCATCTGAATGTGTATCTGTGTCAAATTAGTTCCACTGATATTTCAAGAGCTGCTGACTGGATTAAAAGATAAATTACCTAATTTATATACAAATAAACTGTTGTCATTATGTTGCATTTGTGTTGTAACAATTTGCACAAGTAGATCGAAGCTAATATTTTGAAATTATCCTGCGTATATTAATTAGCTTAATAATCAACTGTTTATTTTGTGTCATAACAATAGTTTGCTCAAATGACCTAATATATGTTTGGTTAATCTTAGTTTGGAACGACATCTGTTGTTTGTCACTTTCAATTTGGAAAAATACTAATTACAGAAAGATATTTATTACAATTTCATGTAAAAAACAATGCAAAATTGTTATATTTTTCAAAGCTTCTCATTTAAAACAAATTAGTGTTATAATGAGACAGATCGCACTTGTACCTAGAGCAGACACCTTTGAACACTATTCAAATTCAGTTTTAAAAGTATTATGTGACTAGTAAAAGTGACATCAAATTAAAAAACAGTAATAGAAGAAACATCATTTCCATGAATGCAATTTAGTATATATTTGCATATATATTATGCTGGCTTTCGTTCGTTACAACCACTAATATTATGACAGTGAATCTAAACCCCTATAAATATTCCCTAAGTGAAAGTAATGCTGCATTGAAATGATGCAGACATTCAGTATTTGAAGACGTCAAAGATTGATTGAAATATACCATTAAGGGTATGAGGGTATAATTGTGTAGATTAAATACTTTTTACAGTGAAGAAGTGTATTCTGTATATGATTTAATCCTGCAGCACCTCTGGTGACAATTATCGTGTCCACGACAATGTCTATAATGATTACAATTTGCCAAATTTAAAACAAACACCACCTAAGGATCCTGCAATAGTGTACTTTTTTGATGAAGGCTTAGAGGTTTTCTGTTTTAATGTAAGTTTAATAATGTTTTGAATGGTAGATTATCACTTGCAGATAAGTAAAAGTAAACAAATCCGAAAGCACCATGAGATATAGCAAATGAAAGCTATTTTAATGAAAAAATCAATTTATGTTGTTGATTGTGTTATGAAAGACTCGTGTTACACTCCACCATAACCGTACTTTCAGAAATTCAGAAATGTATTAATGAAGCAGATTTCAAGCATTAAGCATTATTATATTATAGCATTATTAATACCAGTGTATTTTATGACGTCATTGCAGCAGATTATTCGCGATAATGTATTACATTGTTGAGCATCAAGGCCCTGTTCAATGGATATGAATACAATGTTATTTTCGAAAACGAATAAAGAAGAAACTATTGAAAAAGATTCCGCGACTGATGCCGCTGTCCCTGTGGCCTCCTGATTATGAAGTGAGGTTAACCGAGGATAATTTACCCAAGCAAATGCGATAAACGAAATGGGGTACAATGTATGTCTACGAGTACAAAGAGATGAATTTGTTCTGTTTTTTGTAGTGAGTAGTACTACAAAATTTGAGATCGAGATCGCCGAAAGACCGACATGACTTGTATTTCCTCAGCGTCGACTCCCGGTAAATGTAACAGTCCGGGCACAGTTTGCATAAATAAATGAAAGTATCCGTTTTCCCAGGTGTGTATCTGTTTATTTACACAGTGAGATTAAAATCACTGTTGGTTCTCCTTCTAGGATAGTTAACATCCACTAGCTTTCCGGTCATGTTCGTTCGCCTGCTTCGAAGTATTCGTCAAATCTCCGCCTTGTCGTGGAATTTAAAATAACTCTTACACAGAAAGGACAGTTGCCAATATTATCTACCTTGATGGTTTGAAAACACTAGTGGGATGGGGTAACGATGCAACTACGTGCATGTACCCCGCGTACGCACCCCTACGCACAGTCGATCCAGCTGGGCCACGGCGGCGATCTAGCGTAGCGTAGTGCAAGGCCGCGGTGGACACCGATACGATACAACAGTCATGGTGTGCCGTTCGTTCGGGCGATCACAGCAATGCTACTCCACACCACACATCAGTCACTCATTCACTCGCAATGTAAATGAGTTCAATACAATAATATTTGATGGATTAAAACTAGTTTCTTTTTTAGTTTTCCCATGGAACTATAGGTTTATAGTTCCATGGTTTGCCATATAGGATTGTGAAAACAAATTTCCAGAAAGACATTCATTATTCAGATTCACGGGCCAGTGACTGTGAAACTATTCCGTTCACTGTAGATTTTTCTCCAATTTTTTCCGCTTTTTAGAGGCGGCACATCCACTGGTAATGACAACGCTACAACATAATAGCAATAATGAACTCCCCGACAACCCATAATGGACTCAAGCACACTTTGTGCTCCATATATGTACTCGGCTCACGCCTCGTACATATATGTCGCACAAAGTGAGCTTTCGCCCATTATGGGTTGGTGGGTCGTTCATTATTGTTTAAATATTAGCACAGTTTACGATCCAATAGTATGTGCCAAGGTACAAACAATATTCTCTGGGCTATGTAGCTTTGTTCATATGTGGCATATTTGTGCAAATTGCAAAATATGTGAAAACATAAAGTTGTAAATAGTTTACCCTAATTTGCATAATTGCTCAAATGAATGACGTAATCATATTAATCGCTTGACATTCAGCGATTATTGTAAAAGCATCATGTGATATATCACATGAATGTTATCTGCATTGCTTCATATGTATTATATAATAGAGACAATTTTAATGTATTCACTCCTATATTAAATAACTGACAAATAATGACTAATATGGTTAATCTTAGGCTAAATGTAACAAACCTGATTATAAACCTGATGTTAATCATTTTGATGACGATGCTGAGAAAAAACCACAATAGAAAGGTTAATTATAAACATCTTGTCGAACATTCCTGTCATGTCAGTAGATCACCGGCAGTCATAGTGACAGTCTGATGACCTGATTTCACAATTGATGGCTTAGCATTATAAATGGTTTGTACATAGAGTAGAGATCAACGTGATGTTAATTATTGAGCAGTTACGGCCATTTCATCATCCTACCGACTATCCAACTGCTAGAGTTTATTAGGAAACTGAAAAAAAAAGACAATTCCCAACATTTCTCGTTATATCTGATAAAAACATGCGACTTCATGCTCTATTTCCCATTGTAACGTATAATTTAGTTTTTAATTGTCCATGCAACGTTGTATTTGAATTTGTTTGAACAATGGATACATGGTTATAGTGGGAATTCTGACTAGGTACAATAGTGAATTAGAGTTCCTTTCTGTTTATATTTTAAACGAACACCCTCATATTAACGCGTAGTCTCCTGGATCGTTCCTAAACACAATTATTATACAATGTGGTGTTAGGGAATAATTATTATACATCTGTCACTGTAACGCCATGATTTATTACAGCGTGTCGTAATTTTGCGGTATTTTACAGGGTATTTTCATTCTACTATAAGAATGATTAAGCGCGTAAGCGTCCTCTAATAATAAAACAAAAACATGGCTGCTACAAGAGTTTAACCGAACTCAACACAAAGAAGTTCGCTGATTCTGTTCTAAATATTTTCTATTTCGTCATTGACATGGTGTATCCTTGGGAGGAAAAGATGTATAATAACAAGGGGTTATTACGAGAATACCTCAAGATATGCACTCAGACAGTACGCCGCGCATTATCCAGCTGTACCGTCTTCGTGCATACTTTGAGATATTCTCGTAATAACCTTATATTATTCACTTATGTCATGTTCCGTTTCATTAGTCGTGTTGTTTTCCAGTGTCAGGTGTATAAGTGCACTGTGTATATATATCATGTTTATTTTTCTTAACAGATGTATATTAAATTGCGGTAAGATTATCAGTTCCTCCTATCTAACATCATTCAAAATGATATGTTTGAACTGTGAAGAGGAAGATATATCCTATTCCTGGTCTCTTTTTCAATTTGATGAAGTAAATAATTTTGTGGAAGTTCTGGATATGGGTGCTTATACTATGACAGGTACGGGTGATAAGTTTTGTATTGCATCACATTTTGGACCTTTATGTAACTGTCATTACATGCATTGTCATACGATTTCTGGAATAATGATGCGGTATAGTTACTTACAGTAATATTGGCGATTTATTAAGCATGTATTAATTCGTCTGTGATTTTTTTCAAACTTGTCAGGCAGGTTACACCTTCACTGTAGTTAGGTTGTAAAGTCTGGAATAAAATTCTGATCCACAGTGGCTATAGCAAAAAAACAGATTGTTAATAGCTTTGAGCCAAATGTATCTCCTACAAATATAGAATTAAAAACCTTGGACATGTATATGAGTATTGGCACAAATTTACTACTTGTTTTTTGATATTTTTTTTCATTACCGAGTGATTTTACTTCAAAATTGGGGTATTTTTTTCAACGGAAATGGCTTTTTTATTGTTTTGATTGGGCGATTTCGTTCATACCTGTTAGTCAGTTCGTAACTGGGTGGTGAAAAAGTTTGTCATTTTATCGAAAACTTGCTTAAAGGGTTATCTCGCAAGAATATAAATAACGTCAACATTAAAAGACGCGTTAGTAATAAAACATCAAAAAACTGAATGCTCCTTGTGAACTTCGTATTTGGGACCCGGTTTTAGGTATAAACCGACGTTAGCTGCACTAACGTTCATGTCCTATCATGGCAACAGCCGAACACATGTTGTTGTTTTTTGAGGAGAGCGGATCGCCAGTTTATTTAACGTTTCATTAAAGTCATAAGCAAACCATAAAACCTTTTCTGGATATATAACTTCGATACACTATAGGATCCTACTAGGATTCTCAGAATCAGCTCTCATAATTGATTGAGTTTGTGTAACTTTGGAGGACGTTCTGATCTACGAAGATTACAGAACATTCAGTGTTATGAAATTTACCATATCTTTATCACAGGTGTCAATAGCTCATCTCTGATAATAGAAGCCAACTTTCTAGACAAAGGTACGACTTACAATTTGGAAGGCTCAGTCAGTGTATATGGAAAAGGAGAAGCTAAAACAGCGCAACATTTCAGAACAGCCACAACTCCGTATGGAGGAATTTGTAAGATACTTCCTGAAGAAGGCAAGTTTAGTGTCCATTCAAGTGATTTTTTAATTACGCTACACACGACTCTAACTTTATATACACCAATTCATATTGTATTTATATACAACACATGCAAAGTGTCCACTTAATACATCATGCAACAATTTTATTTCTAGGCCAAGCCATGACTACTATGTTTATCATGCTCTGCCAAGGATGGAAAACTAACGAAAGCAATGCTGAGACCGCCCTGAAAGACAGCAAGGCAAACAGTCCTGGATTGTATTTTCGTATACAACTAGCAATTGGAGATGAGATCTATGGCAGTGACTTTTATTACTCCCAAGACCCTATCACACCTAATACTACCCTACCAGAAGGACCCGAAAAAAGGGACTATATATGGGACATGATTATATCAGTTGAAGACCAGTATGGAGAATTTAATCTAACATATTTGAAAGTCAGAGTAAGATTTATCACTTATATATGAAATATAACACAAAATACTCAACTTGTTTGATGAATATAAATGTATATGACCGGTTATAAGACGTTTTTCTCAAAAGTTTAAAAATGTTATATTCACATACTAAATATACACGCGTATAATACATGTTTGTTACACTTATAAAGATGCCACAGTGTGTGTAAACATGCAGATACAGCATGCTGGGTATTTTCCATGCATACTTGGTACACACCAAATCAATTTGACATAGCATTACTTCTACACACCGATTTCAATCAGCTCGTGTAATTAAATAAGATATTACTATTTTGTAGTCAAAATATACAAATACCTGTTTCATTTTGTAAAGGTTTTACCAGTTGAATATGATGCTGAATTAATTCTTGATGTGTATCGCAAGGCTGACATGTATAAACGGCTTGACAACCCAATACAGGCCAACCAGATGGTGCTGACAATATCAACATTATTAAATAAGGTAAAATTGAGTAGATGTAACATATCATATATTATGGGCGCACAGGAGCCTATCCTGCCTGCGCACAGGAGCCTATCCTGCTAACAATTTGTATTAGCGAGTTATATAAAACATTATTCTTACCCACTCATAGCAAAACTGATTCATAATTAAATTTCACCCTTCTATATTCTTTTTCTTGAAGCCATTTGTTATATAAACTGGCCCATCCGGGTAGTCGTGTCTGACTACCTACGTCCAACAGATTGAGGAAAAATACGACTAAAAACAAGGCTAGTTTAATGACTAGACAATTTATTTCTTGCATTACAAAGAAGCATTTTTGTTTTAAATTCCCAATAAGGAATTTATGATTTACCCAATCTTGGCAGTGTACAGGATTAGTTTCTCTACTGAACTGCCACTTCTGCTTTCTATTTACATGCATACAAGTGATAATTAGAAGAAAGTTTGACCCATGGTATCAGATTTGTAAACATGTGTTTTAATTGCCAAATGTTCCCCATAAAAAACATAATTCATTTAATTACTATTTAATTCATTTGTAAATGATATAAGTCAATTAGTAGAAAATTAGACTCATGAGTAGGTCACAATTATAATAAATAAAATAAACTCTTTTTCTATATATTGATATATTGGTACTAAATAAACTAAAAAGTTCTCAGGGAATGCTGAACCTCTCCAAACAGCTCATTTCCGTTCTACTTATTGCGTTCTACATTAATTTTATCTACATTACAGGAGTCCTTGATAGTGAAAATATACATTTAAAATTATATTTATATCACTATGACTTCAATTGCTGTTTTCATTCGATCATATCTACATCTCTAACCACATTCAATTAAATGGTCCGTGTGAATCTATTAAAAGGTGTTTGAGTTATAAATGAATAGTCATTCCGAAATTGTTACTATGTTAACCGTGCCCATTATTTTTACTAAGATATAACGGTTAATAAGTATAAAAGGCGTTTTCTCCTTGAGGTTTTATGAGAGTCCTTCTATATCTTCTATGTATTCTGCTACAACAAACCGACGCTATCATAAGCAATTGATGAAATAGATATATATTCTTCACTTAATTCGAAATAAAGACACAGTGTCAATTAGTTGCAATACAATTGACGTTTAGACAATGTCCAATTGTTAATATATTATTATCACAAGTCATAAATGTGCAATTCAAAACATGCGATGCATATTTATATATATACATACTTACACTCTTAATTTACTTTCAGTGGAGCAATACCAGCACAAATCAAACTTCGATTTCAAGAATAAAAAAGGTAATATTTTTGTGAGTGTAGAATTTTTAATTTAATCGACATGACCCATGTGGTGATTCAAATTCATCACAAACAATGATTTACTAATTCTGGAAACATTATTTTTCAGTTACGAAGTGACATATGTGAATTGATGGATTTTTCAACAAGTATACTAAATACCCCGGAGGCTGTGTTGCAGACTGCATCTGCATTGAAAGTAGCAACAGTTGTGCCTTCTCAAGTGGAGACACAGACACAGGTATAAGTGCACACATTTCAGATAATTTATTTTAGCTTGCACATGATTGTATATGGTGTATCTATATATCAACTTGTTAAAAGTTGTCCAATATATGTTGAAATATTTTAGTGAGTGCAATATTTTAATAGTTTATCCAATAGAAAAACGTGAAACACAAAAAGACTCACCATAGTATTCAGATATAATATAGTCGAATATTAGGTTAACGGTCTCAAAGCGGACAGAAACTATACGAATATGATCAAAATAGCAGTTTATATGAGCAAATAGTTTCTATTTCGGATTCTCGGTCAAACGAGTTTAGTATGAATTGTATTCCTAGCATCACTGGCATGTTTTGTGGTTTAATATATTGGCCAACAAATATTCCATAAAATTTGATGAGTTGATGTGTTCCCATAACGTGAAAAATATGAACTAATTTCGAATAGAGAGAGGATATATTTAACAACAAACATATGTTGAACACTTTATTTCTATATACGATGATTTATTCGGTGACATGACTTCTAAAATACCTGAACTGATTCATTGCTATTTTGTTTGAAGTACGTTTCTTAGTTGATCAAATAATTCGTGATTTAGATTTCGTCATCAACAAATTCGAGCAAGCTATAACTTGATGTCCAGGAAATCCATGCGAGCCAGAAACCTTGTAACTTTACGTGTTTTTATTCTGTAGGACGTCTCAGTGAGAGCAATGAGTCGAGGAGCCATGGCAATGTTTGATATGAGTAAAAACAGAAATCTTCCCCAAGAAAAGGTTCTCAAAACAGCTGAAGGTACGTTAGAGATTTTAGCGAAGGACCAGAAAGATGCGCTTTATTAAGTTATGGAAAAAATATTGAAACAAAACAATTGAAAACACCACTGACGCACTGTACAAATTCCATATATTCCATGTGATATAAGTTTATCATTTAACAAAAAACATACCTCAAGGGTACATGGTGCAGTATTGTGCAGTTGCATATTCATGGCTCACTTTCAAGCAATTCAAAAATGCTTACATTGATGACCTTGGTGTTAATTTGTTCTTTTAATACCAATTATGTATAAGTTCAAGGATTAGTGACGAAGTTGTATTCCTAAACTTTCAAAAAAGCATGACGTCACAATAGCCAAATTGAATCTTATAATTCCAAATGAACAGATAGAAAAACATAGATCGCATAAATGGTTGGCAGGTTTAATTCAGGTACAGGTTAAACTGCTATAAAATAAGTAATAATCTACAACAAGTGTTCAATCGACAAACAAACAAACAAAATAGCAAACTCTAGACAATGTTCTTAGCAGATTGTCACACAACAATCCACTTTTCAAAGAAACATACTCCCAATCGCTGTGTGATACACATATCGCGTAAAATTCCCCTTGATTGTATCGTTCTACACATAAATATTTCACTGTATTCACTGTTCTATGATTATAATGTATCGAATCAATCTGAAACGAATAAATTATTGCTCTTAGCAATGTATGTTACGGGGCAATGTCACTTTACCCAGTGTTGTAGACAGTTTACTGGTCACTAAACACACACTCTCTCCAGAGCTTGGTTCACACACAATGTGTCATATCAAAGTAACATGGAATGGGTGTTGTCCCTATCTACTAATTATCTGCCTCCAAACAGAGTTGCAGTTCAATCAGATCGAATGTCGCATGCACATGCTAAAATGTTGGAAGTTCGAATAAGTTCACGGGTGATAATGACAGTCAAAAGATGTACCCATTTACACTTCAGAGAACAAAATTAATGAAGGTTTTATGAAAACAAATACTTTGAATACAAATGACAATTCCATGAACATAAATGTTGAGGATTTACGAATATAAACATTAATAAATTTGAATTAATGAATATAATTATTTTGCACATAACTATTTTTAATGAATATTTCATCACTCGGCCTTCCATCTGATTACGAATTTATTTTATCCAAACATCCAGTTTTAGCTTGTTAGATTACAACCTTTCAGAATAGTCGTCCTCTCAAACAAAGGAAAGTCGTTGTTGGCATCATATGACCCTTGAGATTCATGTGCTACACTCAGTTTAAGATAGAGATGCAGTTTATCTGACAGGTATTTTAAGTAAGGAATAAAGAAACCAAGATGACCTCCCTTGTCCGTGCATTTTATCGATGCACGGTGGCTCACAAATCGAGAAAAGTATTGTTCTTGCAACTGATCAAATTTCGCGGATAACGTCACCATTGTACTAATTGGCTGGAAAGTTTCTTAGCCAGGCCGACTCTGGTAGTGATTGTATTGCTATTTGATTAGATCTTGCGGCCTGGCAAACAGAGACATTTAAAGTATGTTGCTAGAAATGATTCATCTAATTTCTAATTACAAGGGATAGTTAAATGTTTGCATATATACCAGTAGTACATTTTAGAAGCAAGGGAACAATTTACCAGTCATTTTGGAAATTTTCTTATTCCGGGGTATATTCATTAGATTCTATTAGACTTTGAAGATTTGTCCGGGGTATGTTTATTAGGACATAAGAGTATGTGCTTCATTCAATCATTTTCTTTGCAGATTTTTTCTTCTCATCTGCCTTTCTACTGGAAGCTGTCAACCCACCAACAATTGAATCTTCTGATGTGGGGGGTAATGAATCTAGCAACACAACTCAGTTGCCCACTGCGGCCCCTGTGAAACATGTCGAAGACAAACAACATGTAAATATAAATATATTGCATATTTGCTGTGAGTGCAAGTTTATGGAAGTGCGTGTGTGTTCGTCTAGTTTTAGTGTCACTAATGGAACATGCTCTACAACAACTATAACACCATTGTAAAACATATTTCTTCTAGAATACTTGTTATATTTTACATTCTGTTATCCATTCTCCTTATGAAAGTGGAGCTTTTATACAGGTAATATTTTATTGTAAGAGTGTAACTGACTTCCTCCACAAGTATCACGTTGATTCCTGTAGTATTTGTGAGACGTTAACAGAAAGTATATGGGTGTAGGCGAAGTCCTTGAAAACAATAGTGTTCATTCGTCTTTTAAAATATGTTATTGACGAATGATTGTGATTTAAATCCACAAATTTACATTATAGCAGGCCTATTTGCTTGACTGATAGAAACACTGTATTATACAAGAATTTTTTCACACAGATGCGAGACACAACAAACAGTATAGTCAGTTCTGTTAGCACCTTATCAGACAGCGTACTTCGTCGTATGCAGCCAGGGGAGACTGCAGTGAATTTTTCATCCAATGGCCTAGCTATACAGTTGGAACGAACCACCTCTAAAGACATGGCTAACAAGACTTTGGAGCTGTCCAGTGGATCGTTTGCTCTTCCATCACCTGAAACTATGTTCGGAGAACAGAACTACTCATCAGTAGATGTAAAGGTATGCATGTAGCTGCAAGGTTTATTTACGTTTTATTGATTGTCAATTGTATATTATATTATGGTATACTTGAAACTTTATTTTGATTATTAATTTATACTGCCATCCAAACCTGAAGTAGAAGTAAAGCTTATTGACAGTATCATCATTATGATGTGTAAATATTTCATAATTGAAAATACGAAACCAGTATACATATTTCTATTATATTGTAGCTAGTACAATACGACCGCAATCCCTTCATCTGGGATACAACAGCTGAACAAGTGAGTAGCCCAATTATCTCTCTGGAGATCATGGATGATAATGGCACACTTATTGAACAGAAGAATACAGCAGAAGACTTCATTATCACAATGGATTACATAGAAGATGAACCAGAACCAGAACTGTTGAATAATATCACTAGCTCTGAAAACGAAACATCTAACGCTGCTCCGAAATACACTGTTTTCAACGTGACGTTCCCTCGTACAGCAGTTCAAATAATAATAACACCAAACAACACAAATGCAACATATATAGTGTATTTGAAACACGACTACTATCCAACTGATGAGGATTTTGACTTCAGATTTGTTGTTCCAATCGATTTTCTGTACTCAAGTAAAATGGATTTGGATTTAGGCTTTGGTATTGGTGCAGCAAATATATCTAGCATACAACAAAACAATATTCCTATTGCTGGTAATCCATACGCAGTAAGCCTTGCACCGCCAGTGCTTGGAGACGTTGAAATAACAACACCTGCACCAGGAGAGGAACCACAGGAGGGCCCCAGGCAAGGATATTCAGATGTTTCTATGAGACTCTCTGATGTATCCTCATGGAGTGATTTTACAGCTAATGCTACCCGAAGTTACAACATATTTATACCAGATAAGGATATAAGAAAAGCCGGATTGTATGGAGTGAAAATCAAGGAATTTATAGGATGGAGTAAGTGACATGCCATTTTATTATTTGATTGTTTTTCCTCAAAGCATGTATTTCATTTGAAGCATGTAGTGAACAAAACAGACAGAAGTAATAAAATAAGATGCCCTCTCAGACACACAATAACGCTCAATATTATTGCTTGTTATTTATTTCAACATTAAATGAAATGGCCAGTTGTTAATGTGTGATGTGGTAATGTGTTTACTTTTCTAGATTATTCCGAACCTACAATTGTTGAGACTGTAACTTCTTATACTATCAGAATTCATACAGCCAACTGCAGATATTGGGACACAAATAGGGATCGTTGGTCTTATAGAGGCTGCACTGTGAGTCACTAAGTAGTTATTATTCAATAATAATAAGAAAGTGGGTTACATTTGTTATATCATTGAAAAATGGGCAAATCTTTTTTGTCCCAATGTTTAAGTTTTAAGTATGTGTAAATCACACTGGTGTCTATATGTTTCACGATTTGATTTACAGTGGCCGACTACCATGCTATTTTCATTTTTAGATGTATATTTTTGTTGAAAATTGGTCAAAAATCATGAAATAATGTTATATTTACATGTATATGTTCATCGAATATCACATAGTATTCACTTGTGCTTAGCATATTTTTGTGCACATGCCTTGGGATATCTTTATCGGGTCTATTTATTCCAGGAACATCAATAACACAAATCTGCCCATGGTATAATTCGAAATTTGACATAGTAAAGTTATACATACTTAACTATTTACTGCCACTATCAAAAGTTCAGCATTTGATAAACTCAATGGGCAGAATACAAAAGCAAAGCCGGAAGATGGTTGCTCCGTAAAAGTTCTAAGCCAACTGAAAAGGGTGGAAAAGGAAAATAGGAAAAGGGAATAGGGTGACCCTAAAAAATAGTTAATTCTATAAAGGAGACACAGAGTAATAAACTCATGCAGCTAAAACGTGCTTATGTGAATGAAAAGCCAGAGATTTGGTAATCTTGAAGCTGTCAAGGTCGCGTGAGTTTTTTGGTATCAATCAAACTGTAGGAACATGTGACAACCATCGGTAAGTAACATTCACGATTTGTTGACATAATGTGTGATAAGGTGTTGGCAAATTTCCACCCAATGTTTATCATCTTGTTGAAAAACAGTGATTTCTGCCGACAATGCAAACACAGCTGTGGTTGACAGTGTTACCATGACCATGAATATTTATTGAAACTTATTGCAATCACGCGAATTCGCAGTATTGATCTTTTCTGGAGTACTCACGCCTACATGTCAGGCTATGTAATCTTGTGACCTGGGTCACAGGTCAATTTCAATCAATGTGAGGTTCGGGATTAAACGTTTCCGGATATAACATGTACATTTGAGTATCATGTGTTTTATGCATGGCCTAATAGTCGTATGGGATGTGCGTGTGTAATGCATTCTCTCTGCAGGAGAAATACAAAATCTGTTTAATATACCTCTATATGCTCTATAATAATAACTGCGCAGGGCTATGATTGGTAATAATTTAGCCTAATGAGAGTGAGTGAATAACGATGGAGTAAATCCTAGCTTTTAATTCTTTCCCAGAAAATCACGCATAATCATCAAAGAAACGTCATTTTGCTTTCACAGGGGACATCATTGATCAGAAAGTGGAGGGCTGTAAGCTCATTCTGTCTTTGACCTGAGGCTAAAGCAAACAAGAACAAAGATGTGTCAAATGTTTGAGCGTGTGACGCATTTTGTATAATTTGATATTTATAGACGTGTGTATTTCTTTGTATGCCAATAGACGCTCACGAGAGGGCGTTAATTAATGATCCAATTTACTGGGTCACAGGTCAATTTCAATCAGTTGTCTATTATCGCCGAGTCATTCTGGACACATGGCTAATCACTAACACCTTGCCACGTGGAGGCATGCAGTTGCTTCGTTATGAGTTCCCAAAGACAGATTGTTTCACGTCATGCCGAATTGAAGACAATGTACAGTTTCACTGTGTCATTCCACGGACATTTGTAAGATCTGCAACGTCTCTCTCTCAGCAAGAATTACAAGAACTCACTGCCGTCCAGCAATCACGTCGGAATTGTTCAAGCCGAAGCCAGCCGAAGATTAGGCCACGTGTTGTTTCCGTCGAAAAGATTGACTTTTGAAACTAGGTATTTTAGTGTCCATATCATTATATGGCTCCAGGCGACTGTAAATGTATTTTCTTTCCGTTGTCTTATTTCGTGTCTTATCACACTGTTATTGTATTAGGCTGAATTTGTGAATTTATTGTTCATTTGAGTTAATGTCAGTTGATACCTCGTGAGCGCACTATATTTATTTACACGAATACAATAATAGAATTTGATAACATCCTGTGTTCGTGTCGTTTCTTGTTGCGAACCCCTTGTTTGGGTTTGGGTCGAAGGAAAGATTCCAGTCTGTCCGTCATCCGACGTTAGACCCAAACTCGGCCGTAACAGAGCGTCATTAATTTTAGTGGTTCACACAGAGACAACACTAGAACTAGGCTAATGTTCAAACTAGTAGCTTCATTTGGGCACTTGGTTAGTTGCTTTTTTTAATAATCTGTGGATTGGTTCCCATGTCAACACAAGTGTAAGTTCACACTACTGGTTCAAAGCTAGCCTTGTATCCCTTGATTGTGGAAGGCAAGATATCTGTGGCAAATCAACCGCGAGAGGCACAAATGGTTGGAGTAAATCTGCTTGCCTATGACTGAATCAAACACAGCTGTACTCATAAAACTTGTTGGCTTTGCAATGGTGGTGTCGTAAAATTGCCAGAAACTAGAAAAAAAAGATCTTTTAAGAGTGTAATTGAAACAGTGCTGAACAGTGTTTTATTAAATCCATATTCTCTGAATACATGTCTACCAAAATATTGAGATGTCCACCTATATGACTGCATAATATTCAGATTATTTTCACTAACCCCGTGAATAAGTTTGTGGTGAACTCTCTGAGAGTTGCTTGAGTGAGTTCAAATACCTCTCCTCTCCCAGTACATACAGTGTTTGAACTTTTTAGATTTAAATTTGCGCTTTTCAATTTAGCCAACTCATACACGGATTATAATTGTAAAATATACACAATGTTTATATCACTCGAGCCTAATGTCATATCAAAATCTTCTTTAAAAAATACGCAACAAAGGTTTAGTAAAAGAAATAGGTATAACGCATATTAAAGACGATATACAATATAATTATGACTGCTGCAAAAAATGGTAGCTCGATCAATGAGGTGTAATAGAACTTCCCAGAAAACCACTTTCTAACAAGAAAGTAGCATTTTTCACGATGTGGGTTGAGAAATATTCTAGTTTTCTTCTGGGTCGATTCAGAATATCAGAATCTTCTAAAAGTTACTTTTTCCTGGCTTTTTGTGAAATGAATGTACAGGGCGCTCCCCTCAGGTGCCTGATTTGTTTGGCATTTGAGGGTGCTACAATTCTGAACTAAAGCCTAAGTTGAATGGTTAGCCCACTAAGTTTATCTAATGCTCAACAATGAATAGTGGTAAGGTAGGTATGACTGAACTGTAAAATCATTATTGTTCAAATTAACATTGTTTCTTTCTAATTTTTACCCAGGTGAGTCCCTTGTCTCAACCGAATCATACCATATGCCAATGCAATCATCTAACAAACTTTGGAATCGACTCATTCTATGTACCGGTAAACCCAATAGACTGGAGTAAGGTCGCAGATGGGCTTGCAAATTTCTCAGACAATGCTTTGGTGTTTTCCATTGTGATTATTATTATGATCGTCTATTTCATTTTGCTGTATTACATGAGAAAGAAGGATAAAGACGACCAAATAAGGGTAAGAAAAACATTATGCGTTCTCATTGTCCACTGAAGTATTTTTTTAAGTTTCGAATGTGATGAATATTTTAAAACTTTGTTTATTTTCAGTGGAGTGCCACGCCTTTAATCGACAATAAACCTTCGGATAAATTCCTGTATCACATTACGGTATACACTGGCCATGACAGCAAAGCAGGGACTAGGTCTAACATTTCATTCAAGTTGTCTGGAAGTAGTGGTGATACAGGCACTAGACATCTCAAAGATCAATACGGAAAGGTAATATAAATTGGTGTATGCTGATCAAATAATAAAATGTGTTGATACTGTTGTCATCATACACACAATAGTAATGTATATATATGCTTCAACAGAGCTGAAGTCGACTTATTGTACTTCTTGTTGTTGTCCGTATTTAGTTGGTCCGCCTATTTTGTTGTTGTGTTTCTGTTATTTACTCCAAATGTATAGTTATATTTTTAGTGTCACTATTTATTGCAGGTATTCGGTGCTGGTAGTGTGAATCAATTCATCCTCACTGTCCCTGATAGTCTAGGTGATTTGGAGCATTGTTATATCTGGCATGACTCTTCTGGACTAGGGGATGACTCGTCGTGGTTTCTTGATAGAATAATAATAGGAGATATGCAAATGCGGAAATGGTAATATGTTTTGTTTGTTATGTGATCTATAAATTTGCTATATATGTTTTAATATATATATTTTTATTACATTATAATACACTACGTTATATTCAAAAACATGTCTCCTTTGAGACAAAGTGTATATTAAGTATGTTATACTCTAAGAGGGAAGTTTGTAACACATCCGTATTCCAGTGAAATGTGGATATTGTTTCTTTTTACATTTCAAGGTTCATCTTCATGAACAACAACTGGCTGGCTGTTGATGTGGGTGATGGCAAAGCCGACCGACTTCTTTCAGTCAGTGAGACAACAGCGATTACTAACTTTCGTACAGTGTTTGGGTGGCGGAAACAGAAAAGCCTCACCGATGACCATCTTTGGTTTTCTCTCTTTCTTCGTCCCACCTGGAGTAGTTTCACAAGAGTACAGAGGTTATCGTGTTGCCTAACATTGTTGTTTGCGTACATGATCGCTAATGCCATGTTCTATAAAACCGCGGATGAAGCAGAAAAAGAAAAGTACACATGGATTACGTTTGGTCCCATTAAGTTTTCACTGCAGCAGATTTACATTGGTACAATCAGTGGATTGATTATCCTTCCAGTAAATCTTGTTATTGTCCAAATCTTCAGAAAAACGTCTAGAAACAAAAATGATGTATCTGTAAAATCACTGAAGCGATTCAAATTCTTCAGAAAAGGTAAATCAGAGGATGTCGTAGTTGATTTGCCTCCCGGTGGACCGCACAATGACCGAAAAAATACATCAAGTATTCCATGGTGGTGCATCTACATTGGATGGCTTTTGGTGTTTTTGACCACGTTTACATCTGCATTTTTCATCATTATGTACAGTATGATGTGGGGAGCTGCGAAACAGAAAGATTGGCTCTTGTCATGCATTACATCATTTGCTGAGTCTATTCTGTTGATGGAACCAATGAAAGTAAGTCTCGTTATTTATTTTTTCTAGCGATGCCTGTGTACTCCGTGTACATGTGTGTATCTGCTTCCAATTACCTTTTGCAATATATAACACTCTCTATCGTCGACGCTTTTACCGCATAAATGGTGATATGAAGGGCCTTCACTGTGTTTTTTGATATTGTTTTTATCTCTTAATGAAATTGTTTTATATAGTATATGAGAATTGACTACATACACCGAGTAATTTCGAACTGCATAGTGTCACACAAGCGTCTTGACGATAGGAGGAGTAGATTCTAGGAAAGATGAAATAAATATAGAATCTGTGTCTATATAGGTTATATACCATCACTGTTCATATATATAATGTTTCAGACTGCTTCGTCTGCTTAATCTCCGTATAAATGTTCTTTCACAGGCAGTTGTGTTGGCTGCAGTTATATCTTTCTTCGTACGTAAGCCTGATTTTGAGAAATACAACGTGGATGAGTCAGATTGTTTGAGAGAAAAGGTCGAACAGTCGAAAATACCTAGTAGGTTTTAAGTATTAATCCTGCTCCGAATGTTTATGCTTACGTTGTCACAAATGCTTTCTTTGCTGTATCGCTGTATTTACCCCGCTATATTCAGAAAAATTATTTTTATTTTGAAATGAGCTATATTAGTCCGCATCCATATCCATCGATGTCGTTTTCATAGTATTTGTACACAACTTTTCAAAGTAGATTTTTCTAGGAGCGATTCTTTCCTTTGCGTCATTACTTGGGTAGTATAGGGAATATCGTTTATTTCTTTTTAGTTTTTTTAGTTGGAAATTCGTTCGTCATTTAATATATAGAACAACTCATTGATGGGCTGCCACAGGTAAAAACTATATTAATGATGTAACGGCATCATTTGGTTTTACAGACCCGAATTACCCCCAAAGCGTTTCATCATCGTGTATTTCCCATTTCCGATTATTTTACATGTTAACGTTTTATTAACAGAGTATTCGTCGATGGGCGACACTGCGTCAGAAGGACCACTCAAAGGAAGCGCTCTGGAAAATATAAGAGAAAGAAGGATTACAGAAAAAAAGATGATGGCTTTACTGTATGGGATAATTGTATATTCAATGTTCGTTTGTGTTACGTTGGTAATTTGCAAGTATGTACGAGATCCCATGACTTATCACTTTAATGTACACCTGCAAAACACTTATCAGCGGTCCAACAGTTTCTCTTCGGTAAGCAGTAGTAAACATTACTCGTTTTCGTTGAACATCTGTAGAACGTTCAATGATTTAAAAGAAGATACGCATGGACAAGCAATGATAATAATATATTTAGTTGTTACTGTCTTTCGTAGATTCGAACACAAGCTCATTTTTGGAAATGGATGGACAAGAATCTTGTGCCAAATTTATATCCCGATCTTGAGGAGAATGAGACTGAGATTGTTACAAGCGATAGAATGACATACAGGGTCGGGGACCCACGGCTACGGCAACACAGAAACAAAAAAAGTAATTTTCATTTAAATAATGGATTATTTTTTCTTGCGATTACCTTCCTCAAATATTGATTGGTTGGATTGCATTATTGTTTTCGAAGTAGTGCTACAACTCAAATTAGCATAGTGAATTATTTAAAGATATTAATGTGATATGTAATATGTAATACATCTGTCGTATAATAGATACATTAATATACATTTTTAATTTCAGGACAGTGTCTGATCGACGGAATTGTTCCAGAATGCGAATTTGATGGCGTTTATCAAACTGAAAATTACGATATCGGATGGCGACCGTATAATAACCTTTCAGTGGGGGAAAGTAATAACATCACCAGCGCCTGGCATTATCGTGGCGCTGAGGATTTAGTTGGTTATGATTATTATGGGAATCATGGTGTGTACAGTCTTGGTGGATACACTACTTTCCTTGAAGGTAACAAGAGCAACATATTGGAGACACTGAGCCGATTAGCCAACAATTCTTGGGTTGATCTTTACACACGCGTCATTCTACTAGAATTTGATCTGTATTCTCCCGACGCTGACCTGTACTCCAGCAATACATATGCCATTGAGTTTCTGAATATCGGCAGTACTGAAGGCCGTGCTACGCATACGGTGTTCCGTCTGCTGAAGAGTATTTTCGATAAAGACACCATATATGACAAGTATGCTACCACCGTGTTCTTGTGTTGGGTTCTGTATGGATTCTTCGCGGCCTTCATGACATATTCGATTGTCAAACGTATTCGACTACAAAGACGCTATTTTATCCGGTTTGCCTGGAACTACTTTGACCTCTTGTTGTTACTCGTAACGTTGTCATCGTTGGTTTTAGCTATCGCATACCAAGTGGCGGCGCCTGCAATTCTTAAACAAACCCTTAAAGGTGAATCAAATCGTATTAATAACAAAAATGAAAGGTACAAAAAGTTCAATGTGAACGATACCGACATGTGCTTGGTTCGAGTTGGAGTAAGGTAGTATATATTGCACCATTGTATTAGGGTATTGGGATTAAAGCGAATATTCCTTTAGTACACTCAAATAAAAGCTAAAATGTGTTGATTTCCGTTATGAAGCTTTACATAGAACGAGGTAGAATAAGGCATTTTGAATTGTTTTTTGTTGTACTAAATTGAGAAGCATGTTAATTAATGAAGCGTTTCTACTGTGAAATGTATAAAGTTTTCATGACAACAAAACAAAATTTAGAATTTGTTAGAGTTGTTTTAGGTAACATGACTAGCCTTTTTTAATTTAAGTAACCAGAGATTAGGCCATGAATATGTTACACGCCATATATGGAGTGAAAAAAGGCATTCACGTGCGTCTTTATTTGAATACTCTTTCTTAACTGACGAATACAAAACTTTTCTAATTTTTTTAGTATACAGAGATATCAATCCGTGACAACTGGCAGCCATTCAGTATATAAAATACATGGCACATAAAGTTAATATGATTATTCCAAAAAATCATTTCTCAATATTGAAAACGACAACGGAAATTGAATTTTACGCATATTTTCAAATGCGCATTTGTCGAATTGAAATACAAAACACGTTATAGAAAATTACATTAGCTGCGGTACATAATACGGCCATTTATTATTTATTTACGAACATCCCCATGAACATATCACTATATGTGATGAATCTAAATTGAAAATTGATCTATTGAAATGTCAATATTCAATGTGTATTGGTAGGACCCGACCTAGTTTCGACGTATACGCAAAGGGACCGACATATCCTGTGGCAGTCAAAACATTGTGGGGCTAGGGATCAACCAACAACATTTCAAAATGGGTATCGGGGTAGAGGGCGTCACCTTGTCAGTTTATTGCTAGTAAATGCTTCACCTCAAAATAACGTAATGCGGACGTAATGCGGAGTAATAATCTTGAATACAGCGGTACTGTGTTTACATATTTTTCTTTTCAGTTTGGTCTTGATACGACCTTCAATAGATTGTTCAATCCCTATGCCGACTAGATTTGTAAACGCGAGATTATTTTATTCGTAATGTTGTGACATTGTATTCATTTTATTACCAACAAAAGACAATATATAAAACCAGTGTAACGAGTACAACACAATATTACTCGCAATCTGTGTCGTACAGTTTCGTTGTTCGACACCTCCACCAGATACATGATTCGTTCTTGAAACCGGTCATTTATTAAAACGTTGAGTCTACCAGCTCTAACCGGTAGTTCTAATTCCAGTATTTCTTTCTGCACCTTGATATTAAAGCGGGAGTGTCGTCACCTGCGCACGCGCGGAATTTGAGTCCCAGGCGACGATAACGAAGCACACTGAAAACGCAAAGGCTCATGGGTAGACGCTTGTTTGTAAACAATAATACGCTATGGCCATCTGACGCATGTGCAGGTGACGACTCCCCCGCTTTAACCGACATACTGCACGCACCAACCCCCAACCACCGTGACTATCACGGGCGAGCTTTGTACTGTTCTATGCGCTGTTTCGTCCTGTGTCAGTGCAAGTCACGTCGACATATTTCAACTTCCAGCCAATAGAAAACGCTGTAATATTAGAGGTGTGGCTTAAATGACATTCTACTAACTGTTCACCCAATGTAGATGACTCTAAATCATTCGTTTAACCAACCTTTTCAGTTTTCAGCTGTCTTGGGTCTCTGTCCGGTTACTACCTTGTAATCAAATCTCACAGGTTGGGTATTTTATTTATCTTAAAAACAGGTCAAGACCCAGATGAAATAATGGAATAATGAAATTTGACTCCAATATCCCGATTTTCAATTTGTCGTAGTACGCTCTCAGTCCAATATAATACATTAAGCTCGTATTTTGAAAGTTTAACTGTGATAATGAGAATAAAATAATGGATGGCCACAGTATGTTGGGCAGATGTAGGGGTAATTTAAAATAGAATTACACCGCTGTGGCTTTATTACTTGAAGCATTAAATATGGATATTTTTCATAGTCTACGTGTAAATTTCAAAGATGAAACATGACGTTTTGCCATGATTCCATCTTGTATATTTGATACACACAAGGAAAAATGAATGGCCGCCAGGTGTCACGGATTGATATATTGTCAAACTATTGTTCAATGTGGCTGTTTTAATAACATACAGCAAACTAAACATAGGACAATGATATGTATATTGAGTAATGAAATTTCAGATGTAATGAGACTCTCAAAAACATTACATTTTAGTATTTAGAATATTATCGGTTTCTATGTGTGGACAATATCTTTCATACTAGTGATCAATTTATTATTAATTTAAATAATTTATTATTTATTTCCTAACATAGTTGTCGGTGGTAACATCCAAGAAGTGGCCATGCTCAGCGATGCACTAGTACACCTTCTCTCTGTGGCAGTGTTCCTATCAATCGTCCGATATCTAAAGCTGCTAAGATTCAACCGCCGTATTATGCTTCTTACTATGACGTTACAAGCAGCAGGGCCAGCCTTGGCTAGCTTCTTCTTCGTCCTCGTCGTATATGTTGGCGCTTACACCCACGCTGGTTATCTCCTGTTCCACAAAAGTATCGGGAATTTCAAAACAGTGTATGATGCATTGCGTTACTTGTTTACTATTATGTTGGGGAAGTTTCCGAAACCGGGTAATTTCGACATACCCCCTGGAACTTGGAACATTTACTTGTTCGTCTTCACTATGTCACAGACAATAATTATGGTCAACATTTTCATCGCCATCATTAACGACGCTTTCACGGAGGCCAGGGAGAAGAATAGAAAACAGCAGAATCATTTTGAAATGGTCGACTATCTAGTGGCCAGATTGAAAGACAAAGCTATTGGCGTTGGATTGGTAGCAGAAGGTATTTATGTGTTTGTTTGTTTATTCTTTCACTCATTGATCTTCATCTATTGCTGTGTGTTAGTTGTTTTTATTTATTTCCTAGTACCGATATAAAACATCTGGTTCTTCATATTTTATTTTCAGAACAAAAGATACCTAAGGAACCTGAATATCTTGTCAAAATAGACAGAAACTTAGTTCGATTTGAAGAAGTTATGGTGGAAGTGGAAGCGAGAGTCGATAAGCTGTATTCATCTCGTTTTACCGAAGCAGACAAAACAGCCTGAATAAGTACCAGTTGTTCTAAAAGCACATGTTTCATTTGGGAGTAGAATATGTGTTTTTTTGTGTGTTTTTTTTTCAATAACTAAATATTTACTCAGATCAGGTGATTTATACAAATATTGATGAAGTGGTTTAAATTCCTTATTTCGCTGATAAAATAATATGCCATAAACATGCAAACAAATGTTCTAAACTGATGCAGATTAGAATTGTATGAATATTCACAATTGCCCTTGAATGCGAGCCTGCTTTTGGTTATTAAATAAAATGGCAGATTCTACCAATGCTAGCGATGAAAACGCTCGGGAACATATATGATGTTTATGATTACATTTTGGCTTGAATGGTTCCAGTTTAAATCGTTGTTTTGCGTAGATATTTCCCCCGGTACTAATACTGCAGTCACTCTAGCATACTGCAAACAACCTACGCAACAGTTGCATAGAAAATAAATAAATTCTTTATACCGAAAAAAATTGCAGTTATACTAATATTTCTGTGTTCAAGCATTGTGTCAATTGTAGCAATGTCACCCGCCCCGTTTTTGCCGGGCCTCGGCAATCAACCACACATTTAGATCGCCGGAGCAATGACGATTTGGACAAATGGATTGCCACGTTTTGTGCGTCAACAAAATAAGAAAATGTGAGAAAAAATAATAATTAATTAAATGTTTCGTCGCAGTGGTGAATATCGGAACTGCATCTGTAGCCCATGTTGCTTGTTTTTGGCACAAACATATGTGAATTTATGACAAAACAGGAATTTTAACTATCATGGAAAAAAATACCGCTTTTCCTGGCATTTTCTTTGGCCAACTTTTGATTGAGATCTTGTCTTAAAAATGAAATCCACGTGACGCAACACAATGTTTGTTCTTGTACTTTGTAATTATTTGTTAACTATTTTTTTCAGTGATTACGATGTCGATCAATAAATATAGTTGTTGTGATTGGCTACAGCTTGAACGGGATTTATATGGGCATTGGGTCAGATCCAAAACCCTTGGGAAAAAATGCCAGAAAATAAATAATAAATGATAAATTAAGATAAAATAAAGTAAAACAAATTGTATAAGACAAATAAATTATTAAAGAGATATCAAAAAAAATTAAGCCCAAACTAGGATCTTATTTTGATCAGACTGCTCGTGAGCTCGTATTGTCGTATTCAAAACAGCGTTCTTGCTCATTTGCATAACCGAGAGCCGTGCATGAACGCAGATTTTTGTCAGTCTACTGGTTTGCGACTGGGAATATGGATATTTTTGGAGCAATCTCTATATTTACGGTATCGGTGATTCGTAACATAACTCGTTTTGGAATTAACTGATACAGTTGTCATTTCACAATTCGTGACAATCACCACTTGCAATGTGTGAAACATTGTTGTGCGCGCAGAAGTTGAGGTAGAGAATTCGGAATAACGTCTCGTCTTAGGTATATATGCGGCTGCATATCGTACAAGCGTTTTAAAAAACTCCTGAAACAATAATTTTGAATTTTATATATTTCTTAATAATAATTTAAGACAATTGTGTAAAATTAACAACATCATGGGGTAATGCTGAATTTTGCGATAGTCAGCCATTGGGTATGTCTGCTTGTGTGGACCAATCAGATTGCCGAGATTTGTATAGAGATATGGAAAATCACTTCACTGCTTTATTACACTAAACTTCCATGAGATATTGGAAACATACAATTATCCAACATGTCATTCCTGTTCCATGTGATAAATTTTCTTATACAGATTGGTCTATTAAATCAGACTCAACTTTGGATATTATGGTTCGAACATATAAACATTATAGAAGAATTACTAGGAATTTGAGAGCGATAATAATTCAAATATGTTCGGGTTATGAAGTCATAGATCTAGTGGTCATTTCACGTAGAAAACACAATTATTGAATTTAATTAGTAGTCATAATACTAATGCGTCTCTGACATCGTAAGTATATTGACGCTACATAACTAATCACTCTAACTTCCAATAAACCTAGAAAATTTATGTAAATGGAGATAGAGAGGCAAATTTATGCAAACGAGAAAGAATGATTCAGAAAAAGCTCATTTACTATGCTATAATTTTTCATCCTGGGTGCCTGAAACGGATATAGATTTGTGTTTCTAAAATTTCACATGTATCGTTCTAATATCTCTGATATTGTGGATGAGATATATAATGTAACAATATATTTACATTTTACAAAGTAACACCCATGTATTACACGACACACATGATCTTTTGTGGTTTCAAAATAATGCTATTCTGGCCAAACACCTTATCTACCTATCTTGTATATTCATCTGTGAATAAGTAACATCATGTTAATAGCGACCAATCGTATGAGTTCCATGATTGATTTCCTAAAACCGGATATAATAGGATAAGATTACATTATGTAAGATGTGCTAGGAATGAGATGTTAGGTTTCTGAGTATTATTTGGAAATTTGCATTTACACTGTTATGACTCGTTACGTAACCTTTTTGTAAGTTAGATACAGATGCTCTAAACAAAAAACATACGTGTTTTCCCGTATACATTTACGTACAAAACGTGTCGTTCTCGATACCACCAACTCATTTGCGAACGTCACACTGAGTATTTATTCTTACATTCTTCTATTCAAAATAATTATTTTAATGTTGTTGTTTTTTGCATACATTAAAAGGTTCGATCTATCATTCCACCATTGTTTGTAATGCTTGAGGAAATAATGACACGACTTTTGTTTTTTTATTGTTTAAACATTTACTGTATTTCAAAGTCGTTTTGGTTTGATAATTTTGTTTTGCATATAGAAAACTCTTATATTTGTATTCACATGATTTTATATTTCACTGTACTGTGTCTTTTGGCGATTTCAGATCTTAGCCATGAGCTTAACACGTATACAACTGTTCCAGAAGCTGATAACACTCATTTGTACATATACCACAACGGTAACACTAGGAAATATCCGTATACAGCATCGATAGTTGATATGATTCACATACATGCAAGTCATTTATATGTAAATTGTTTAGGGAGAAAGAAGAATGTGCTTTCAAGAAAATATGTGCAAAATATTTCAAAAATCTGCCATTTTCCATAGGAATCCATGTTAACACATTACTCCATAGATAAATTATACTAATATTCAAAATTATCCATTTTTTGTTTATGTGTAGCCTTCATACCACTATATGATAACGTAGTTGGATGACCAGATATTTTTATTTCAGAATTTTGAACAGTAACACAACCATTGCTGATGGCTTTTTCTAATGGTAGAGAAACTCCCTGTAATGAATTTCAGTTTAATATGCTGTATGTCATCAAGTTTTCTTTGCAAATAATATTTTTGCATGTTTTCAACTAATTTACATATGTTAAATCTCCACGAGACAATTTTGATGTATATTATCTAAATGTTACCCACCATTCGATGGGATTGTGGATGGAGATGGCATCTTAGTAAAAATACAGAAATTTCCAATTCTTGATAGTTTGCAAATACATGTGAAATAACTATATTAAGAATGTATTCGAGACTATTTTGATGAAAATAAACACTAACGATAAGCTCACTATAGGCTATTTCGAATTAAAAGTTATTCAAAATCAAAACAATAGAAGTTAAAATTTAAATTGGTTAACCAAGCTGTTACAGCGCGACTATATACCCAGTAATGAGAAACATTTTCAAAAAGTTTGTGTTAGAAGTGTTAGCCACAGGTTATTATGAATCAATAATGCTAATTTTCTATCTATCTGTATAGTATATATAACTGTGTGAAAACAATAAAAAACTGCACGACTTGCAATGTGTTCACGAGTGTTTCATTGTGTCTGAATATTACAAAATGACATACACATAGAATGTAGTACTAAATGCTTTACGGGTGCCATTATCATGAGATATTTCGCAAATCATGTTGGAACATCTCGAAATTATACGACTTAAAATCTCGAGTGGCATCATAATTATCAAAAATGGAAAACACAGTCTTGTATATATAAGTCATAGTCATACATATATAGTGTGTATATAAGTGATGACAGCTACAGCATGCATTAAATCCGAACTAAAGTTTGTGTAAATGTGATCTTTAAGATTTAAACATTAACATCGTAATTAGCTGGATACTGAAACTATCCAGTTCGGCATAGTCAATAGTAAAATCGCCCATCATTATACATTTTTTTTTTGTATTTTTTTTAAATTTGAAAGAATATCAAGAAACCTTGTTACAAACCCTGACATGTGGTGTATGACATTCTATAAATAACGCAAACAAAGATATTTTTCCTACAAATTATGTTTACATAAATATTCACTTGAATACAATTGCCCAGATTGATGTGGATGCGTATATACTGCTAGATTTCTCCATAAATTGTATGTAAATTGGTCAGGTGTTAAATGTACAGGAGCCTAGTTTCAGAGACAGCTATAAACAATATAATATGTGACACTAACACGTACAGAAGTAAATGGGTTATTGAAACAAGAAGAAGGCATAAGATGACTTTCAACATTGGAAACACACACTGTAACCTTCATCAAGATCGGGAGACGTGAATATTAAAATAATAATAATGGTCATTCTTTGCATTTAACGTTTCATATTAATGTTCTGTACCAGATTTTGTACAATTAAATAGAATGAAAAATAGCTCGTGTCTTAGGTAAGCAAAATGTACACGCCAACAATATGTTAATATTCGAATCAATAACTAACAAAAATGGTAATACAATACAAATTATATAATTTGTCAATCAGTATTGAACTGATTCACATGTTGCAAGATGCGGCGAGCGAAACACGAGGGCCTGGCAAAGAAGACGATCGTATTGTTGGCGTATTTAAGTTAGGACAACAATGAAATTCAATCGCTTGTAATTAGTTGCCGTTGACTGCTACTGGTATCTATCTATCACGAGTAAGCCATTAATCTTGGGAATTACGTACGCACATTAAAACAATCAGCGAATTTTTCCGAGTTGTTGCAAGAGCGAAAGATCATTGGGCGATTATCGTTTATTCATCCGAGCAATATCTAACTAAGGTGGCGAATGGCTGGCAGGAATGATTTGACTTAGTGACAGAATAAATTAGTTTCGTTCTTTCCAATTTGACAGAAGGCATTCTGTACGAAGGTTCCAACAAGCCAATTTAAAACGAAGGAATTGAGTATTGTCGACTTGTCAAAAAAATTAAATAAGACGTGATTCAGTGACAGATAATCGTATCTACGAACTTATTATATGCTTTCGTTTTCTCGTTTTCAGAATGGGGTATCCAATGCATGTCAACCTGGATATTGTTGCAACAAAATGTTCAATACGATTTACAACTTTCAGTCCAACTTGAAACAACTATCAGTCAAACTTGAAACAATCAACCAAAAACCAGCATACTTTCATATGATGTATAGAGAGCATAGAAATTATAGCATAAAGTGCCGCCTTCAAGGCATCACAAGTATAGCTTTCCTTGTGAATAAATGTAGGATCAAAAACTCGAATCACTAGCGTCAAACTAAAAAATAGAAGTGACTAAAAATTTAGGCTTGATACAGAAACCGCTGAGCACATATAAATTTCCATACCAAAATGTTAGTTCTTGCAGCACTGGGACAGACATGCAAACATATAAATCATAACAAAGATGATAGCTATGCTAAACAATAAGTGGATATGTCTAGTCTCCTTAGGCTAGTCAAAAGACGAGTGATATGTTCCACCACAAGGGGCAGAGATGCCAGAAAACAAGCTCGCATGTACAATCTGTGACCAATCGCGACTAGCGCATAATGATTGAAATTAATTGTCAATGATATAGCATATCACATAACCCTTCCCTCTCCCCACTGAATGTTCCAGATTTGATTATTGTGAACGCGAATACGCTCTTTTTGTCTTATTTTGTATATAACGAATAATGTTCAAAATTGTTTGGTTGCACATGAAAGCATTTAGCCAGTAGTAGTAGAAAGCGTAACCAATGGCGGCCAGCAAATATGAACGACGACATTTGTGTCACCCTTTACCCCTTTGACCGTTTTGGTGTTTGGTATGTTTTGGTTTCGCATAGATGCGTGCGGTGATATCAGGGATTAACCATCATATATTAAATTATCATACAATTCCCCCCAAAATGGTGTTGTTTCAAAATATACTTTTGTCACCCATTCATAGGTTATTCTCACAATTTTAAAATGCATGGTGTCGTACTTTATGATAAACTTCCATACCTTGGTGCGGAGACAATATTTGCGTTTGAAAAGGATATACAAAGCTTCCAGGTTTAGCCAAATAACATATGCCATGCTTATAATGGGAGAAGAACGAGAGTATGCCCTTGATAGTTAGTTCGATACTTGGCAGAAACCATGCTGAAAAGACTAATCCCTCAAAGGGGTAAAATGCTATTTTGCGATATATGTAATATTGATTAGTTGAAAAATCGTCATGATTGATCACCCAAATGTACTTCTTAGTGCTCATCATTTATAGACGATTGATTTTATGTTTTTATAACAGGTATAAGCTGATTATTTTCACTATTCTAATTAGGAGAGAATCTACAGCAGAAGGAGACGGGCACATATTGACATTTGTTTTACTGATGTAAAAGGGGGTAAAAGGTGCTTTATGGGATATTTGTTTTTAATTATTTTCAATCATTATGCGGTGGGCGCGATGTCACGCATCTCGTACATTTCATTTCAGGGATATGACATGACTAAGAACTGATTTTATCATATTGATCTTTCTTTATGGACCGGACAATTCTATGCACACTAATCTGAATAGATTCCCAATGTGTTTTTTCTCATTGGCTTTGAAATTGGTTTTCCGAAACATGGTCACAGCGCCTTTGATATTTCCTATGGCCTAAAGCCATATTATACAGTTTGACCTTAAAATGGGTGCCCTCACAACCCCAAAATTCACGCCCTGTAATTGTAGAGATCATAATCGACTTTGTTAAATATTTCATCGAATATAACGAGTTGAGCTGTCGGTACATATGATTGTTTAATCCTCACTATCATTGTCATAATCCCACGTCTTTTCATTTATCATTTAAAAGACGATTTCTCAAAAACTACTAGCGCTATTGCATTAATAGCAATAGTGCGCGTGTTTTTTTTGTGGTTTTTTTATCTCTAGCTTACAATGTTGACAATTTGTATTTTATATATCAAAAATCATATTTTCGTCTTCAATAGCTTTGATACCTGGTATAAGGTGTCCCCTTGTTAACCTTTATTAGATTTTAACTTTTTGTTATTGTAGTGTCCGTGAAAATTTCTCAAAACTGTAGAGCCCCGTATAAATGTTATTGACTCAATGAATATATCGACACCTCTGCTGACAGGCTATGAGTCTCCCACCTCAATGCATTCTTCAGACAGTTATGAAACAACAGTTTACCTTTAAGTTATGCTTTATTTGTATCCATCATACCAGTTATGACATGTATACAGGCCGAATAGTACTCTGATGGTATAGAATGATTGACTGCAAAAACACAAAAAATAGAATGTCACAAAGTCTCACAAATGTTACAAATACAGCTCCACAACAGCACACAGAAATATATCAACAGTGAAAGCAAAATACACATACTTTTCAGTGAAAACCTTCACGTACATAAAATATCACTCAAACTCAGAAAATAACAGTACAGTATAAATCATTCATGAATCACTGAATAATAATTATTTGTATACTGGCGTCACTGGGCGTCCGGCTGTGGTCACTAAGAAAATGCGCGATCATCCAACGTGGTTGCAACAAGTTATTACATCATCATCGACACAACGCTGCCGCATGGAGAAACGACTCACAGTGGCAAAGTACTGAAAAGTAGTGGCAAAGTGCTGAAAAGTAGTGGCAAAGTACTGAAAAGTAGCGGCAAAGTACTGAAAAGTAGTGCCAAAGTACTGAACATTAGTGGCAAAGTGCTGAAAAGTAGTGGCAAAGTACGGGAAAATAGTGGCAAAGTACTGGCAAAGTAGTGGCAATGTACTGCAAAGCAGTGGCAAAGTACTGCAAAGCATTGGCGAAGTACGGCAAAATACTGCAAAGTAGAGGCAAAGTATTGCAAAGTAGTGGCGAGGTACTGCAAAGTATGGCAAAGTAGTGGCAAAGTGCGGCAAATTACTGCAATGTAGTGGCAAAGTACTGAAAGTAGTGGCAAAGTAGGCAAAGTACTGAAAGTAGTGGCAAAGTATGGCAAAGTACAGCAAAGTAGTGAATAGTAGTGGCAAAGTACTGAAAAGTAGTGGCAAAGTACTGAAAAGTAGTGGCAAAGTACTGAAAAGTGGTGGCAAAGTGCTGAAAATTAGTGGCAAAGTACTGAAAAGTAGTGGCAAAGTGCTGAAAAGTAGTGGCAAAGTACTGCGAAGTAGTTGCAAAATACTGAAAAGTAGTGGCAAAGTACTGCAAAGTAGTGGCAAAGTACTGCAAAGGAGTGGCAAAGTAGTGGCAAAGTACTAGCAAAGTACTATAAAGTAGTGGCAAAGTACGGCAAAGTACTGAAAAGTAGTGTCAAAGTACTGAAAAGTAGTGGCAAAGTACGGGAAAGTAGTGGCAAAGTACTGAAAAGTAGTGGCAAAGTGCTGCGAAGTACGGCAAAGCACTGGCAAAGTACTGGCAAAGTAGTGGCAATGTGCTGAAAAGCACTGGCAAAGTACAGCAAAGTACTGCAAAGTAGTGGCATAGTACTGCAAAGTAGTGGCGAGGTACTGCAAAGTATGGCAAAGTAGTGGCAAAGCGCGGCAAATTACTGCAAAGTAGTGGCAAAGTATTGCAAAGTAGTGGCAAAGTAGTGGCAAAGGACGAGAAAGTAGTGGCAAAGTATGGGAAAGTAGTGGCAAAGTACTGAAAAGTAGTGGCAAAGTACAGCGAAGTACGGCAAAGTAGTGGCAAAGGACTAGAAAGTAGTGGCAAAGCGCGGCAAATTACTGCAAAGTAGTGGCAAAGTATTGCAAAGTAGTGGCAAAGTAGTGGCAAAGGACTAGAAAGTAGTGGCAAAGTACGGCAAAGTACTGCAAAGTAGTGGCAAAGAACTGCAAAGTAGTGTCAAAGTACGGCAAAGTAGTGGCAAAGTATGGCAAAGTAGTGGCAAAGTACCGAAAGTAGTGGCAAAGTATGTCAAAGTATGGCAAAGTACTGCAAAGTAGAGAATAGTGGTGGCAAAGTACTGAAAAGTAGTTGCAAAGTAGTGAAAAGTAGTGGCAAAGTACAGAAAAGTGGTGGCAAAGTGCTGAAAAGTAGTGGCAAAGTGATGAAAAGTAGTTGCAAATTACTACGAAGTAGTTGAAAAGTACTGAAAAGAAGTGGCAAAGTACTGAAAAGTAGTGGCAAAGTAGTAAAAAGTAGTCGGAAAGTACGGCAAATTAGTGGCAAAGTAGTGAAAAGTAGTGGTAAAGTAGTGAAAAGTAGTGGCAAAGTGCTGAAAAGTAGTGGCAAAGTACGGGAAAATAGAGGCAAAGTACTGAAAAGTACGGCAAAGTACTGGCAAAGTATTGAAAAGTAGTGGTAAAATGCTGAAAAGTAGTGGCAAAGTGCTGAAAAGTAGTGGCAAAGTACTGAAAAGCAGTGGTAAAGTACTGAAAAGTACGGCAAAGTACTGGCAAAGTAGTTTCAAAGTAGTGGCAATGTTGTGCTAAGCAGTGGCAAAGTACGGCAAAGTAGTGGCAAAGCAGTGCAAAGTCCAGCAAAGTAGTGACAAAAAACTGCAAAGTGGTGGCAAAGTACGGCAAAGTAGTGGAAAAGTACGGCAAAGTAGTGGCAAAGTACTGCAAAGTATGACAAAGTAGTGGCAAAGTACTGCAAAGTAGTGGCAAGGTACTGCAAAGTACTGGAAAGTAGTGGCAAAGTACGGCAAAGTAGTGGCAAAGTACATCAAAGTATAGCAAATTAATGGCAAAGTGCTGCAAAGTAGTGACAAAGTACGGCAAAGTAGTGGCAAAGTACTGCAAAGTATGGCAAAGTAGTGGCAAAGTACTGGAATGTAGTGGCAAAGTACGGCAAAGTACTGGAAAGTAGTGGCAAAGTACGGCAAAGTAGTGGCAAAGTACATCAAAGTAGTGGCAAAGTAATGCAAAGTAATGGCAAAGTACTACAAAGAAGTGCCAAAGTACTACAAAGTAGTGGCAATGTACAGCAAAGTGGTGGCAAAGTAGGCAAAGTACTGCAAAGAAGTGGCAAATTACTGCAAAGTAGTGGCAAATTACTGCAAAGTAGTGGCAAAGTACTAGAAAGTAGTGGCAAAGTACGGCAAAGTACTGCAAAGTAGTGGCAAAATACTGCGAAGTACGGCAAAGTACTGGCAAAGTAGTGGCAATGTACTGAAAAGCACTGGCAAAGTACAGCAAAGTACTGCAAAGTAGTGGCAAAGTACTGCAAAGTAGTGGCGAGGTACTGCAAAGTATGGCAACGTAGTGGCAAAGCGTGGCAAATTACTGCAAAGTAGTGGCAAAGTACTGCAAAGTAGTGGCAAAGTACGGCAAAGTAGTGGCACAGTACGGCATAGTGGCAAAGTACGGCAAAGTAGTGGCAAAGTACTGAAAGTAGTGTCAAAGTATGGCAAAGTAATGCAAAGTAGAGAATAGTAGTGGCAAAGTACTGAAAAGTAGTGCAAAGTAGTGGCAAAGTACGAAAAGTGGTGGCAAAGTGCTGAAAAGTAGTAGCAAAATGATGAAAAGTAGTGGCAAAGTACTGCGAAGTAGTTGCAAAGTACTGAAAAGTAGTGGCAAAGTACTGAAAAGTAGTGGCAAAGTAGTAAAAAGTAGTGGTAAATTACGGCAAATTAGTGGCAAAGTACTGAAAAGTAGAGGTAATGTAGAGAAAAGTGGTGGCAAAGTGCTGAAAAGTTGTGGCAAAGTGCTGAAATGTAGTGGCAAAGTGCTGAAAAGTAGTGGCAAAGTACTGCGAAGTAGTTGCAAAATACTGAAAAGTAGTGGCAAAGTACTGAATAGTAGTGGCAAAGTACGGCAAATACTGAAAAGTAGTGGCAAAGTAGTGCAAAGTAGTGGCAAAGTGCTGACAAGTAGTGGAAAAGTAGTGAAAAGTAGTGGCAAAGTACTGCAAAGCAATGGCAAAGTACGGCAAAGTACTTCAAAGTGGTGGCAAAGTAGTGCAAAGTACAGCAAGGTAGTGACAAAAAACTGAAAAGTACTGCAAAGTGGTTGCAAAGTACAGCAAAGTATAGCAAATTAATAGCAAAGTACTGCAAAGTAGTGGCAGAGTACGGCAAAGTACTGGAAAGTAGTGGCAAAGTACGGTAAAGTAGTGGCAAAGTACGGCAAAGTACTGGAAAGTAGTAGAATCGTAGGGTAAAGTAGTGGCAAAGTTCATCAAAGTAGTGGCAAAGTAATGCAAAGTATTGGCAAAGTACTACCAAGAAGTGGCAAAGTACTGCAAAGTAGTGGCAAAGTAGTGCAAAGTAGGTGCAAAGTACTGCAAAGTATGGCAAAGTACAGCAAAGTAGTGGCAAAGTACGGCAAAGTACTGGAAAGTAGTGGCAAAGTACGGCAAAGAAGTGGCAAAGTACATCAAAGTAGTGGCAAAGTAATGCAAAGTATTGGCAAAGTACTGGCAATGTTGTGCAAAGCAGTGGCAAAGTACGGCAAAGTACTGCAAAGTCGTGGCAAAATAGTGCAAAGTTCAGCAAAGTAGTGACAAAAAACTGCAAAGTGGTGGCAAAGTACGGCAAAGTAGTGGCAAAGTACGGCGAAGTAGTGACAAAGTACTGCAAAGTATGACAAACTAGTGGCAAAGTACTGCAAAGTAGTGGCAAAGTACGACAAAGTACTGGAAAGTAGTGGCAAAGTACGGCAAAGTAGTGGCAAAGTACATCAAAGTATAGCAAATTAATGGCAAAGTACTGCAAAGTAGTGGCAAAGTACTGCAAAGTAGTGGCAAAGAAGTGCAATGTACAGCAAAGTAGTGACAAAAAACTGAAAAGTAGTGGCAAAGTACTGCAAATTGGTGGCAAAGTGCTGAAAAGTAGTGGCAAAGTGCTGAAAAGTAGTGGCAAAGTGCTGAAAAGCAGTGGCAAAGTACTGCGAAGTAGTTGCAAAAAACTGAAAAGTAGTGGCAAAGTACTGAATAGTAGTGGCAAAGTAGTAAAAAGTAGTGGCAAAGTACGGCAAATACTGAAAAGTAGTGGCAAAGTGCTGTAAAGTAGAGGCAAAGTAGTGAAAAGTATTGGTAAAGTGCTGCAAAGTATTGGCAAAGTGATGAAAAGTAGTGGCAAAGTACTGCAAAGCAGTGGCAAAGTATGGCAAACTACTGCAAAATAGTGGCAAAGTAGTGCAAAGTACAGCAAAGTAGTGACAAAAAACTGACAAAAAACTGACAAGTACTTCAAAGTGGTTGCAAAGTACAGCAAAGTATAGCAAATTAATAGCAAAGTACTGCAAAGTAGTGGCAAAGTATTGCAAAGAAGTGGCAAAGTACTGCAAAGTAGTTGCAAAGTTCTGCAAAGTATGGCAAAGTAGTGGCAAAGTACTGCAAAGCAGTGGCAAAGTACGGCAAAGTACTGGAAAATAGTGGCAAAGTACGGCAAAGTACTGGAAAGTAGTGGCAAAGTACATCAAAGTAGTGGCAAAGTAATGCAAAGTATTGGCAAAGTACTACAAAGAAGTGGCAAAGTACTGCAAAGTAGTGGCAAAGTAATGGCAAAGTACTGGCAAAGTAGTGGTAATGTTGTGCAAAGCAGTGGAAAAGTACGGCAAAGTAGTGCAAAGTAGTGGCAAAATAGTGCAAAGTTCAGCAAAGTAGTGACAAAAAACTGCAAAGTGGTAGCAAAGTACGGCAAAGTAGTGGCAAAGTACGGCAAAGTAGTGGCAAAGTACTGCAAAGTATGACAAAGTAGTGGCAAAGTACTGCAAAGTAGTGGCAAAGTACGACAAAGCACTGGAAAGTAGTGGCAAAGTAGTGGCAAAGTAGTGGCAAAGTACATCAAAGTATAGCAAATTAATGGCAAAGTACTGCAAAGTAGTGGCAAAGTAGTGGCAAAGTACTGCAAAGTATGGCAAAGTAGTGGCAAAGTACTGCAAAGTAGTGGCAAAGTACGGCAAAGTACTGGAAAGTAGTGGCAAAGTAGTGGCAAAGTACATCAAAGTAGTGGCAAAGTAATGCAAAGTAATGGCAAAGTACTACAAAGAAGTGGCAAAGTACTGCAAAGTAGTGACAATGTACTGCAAAGTGGTGGCAAAGTAGGCAAAGTACTGCAAATAAGTGGCAAAGTACTGCAAAGTAGTGGTAAAGTACGGCAAAGTACTGCAAAGTAGTGGAAAAGAACTGCAAACTAGTGGCAAAGTACGGGAAAGTAGTGGCAAAGTACTGAAAAGTAGTGGCAAAGTACTGCGAAGTACGGCAAAGTACTGGCAAAGTACTGGCAAAGTACTGGCAAAGTACTTGCAAAGTAGTGGCAATGTACTGAAAAGCACATGCAAAGTACAGCAAAGTACTGCAAAGTAGTGGCAAAGTACTGCAAAGTAGTGGCGAAGTACTGCAAAGTATGGCAAAGTAGTGGCAAAGCGCGGCAAATTACTGCAAAGTAGTGGTACAGTACAGCAAAATAGTGGCAAAGTACAGCAAAGTAGTGGCAAAGTACTGAAAGTAGTGGCAAAGTATGGCAAAGTACTGCAAAGTAGAGAATAGTAGTGGCAAAGTACTGAAAAGTAGTAGCAAAGTACTGCAAAGTAGTGGCAAAGTACTGCAAAGTATGGCAAAGTAGTGGCAAAGTCATTGCCAGAAATAGACAATAGAATCTGGTCAAGTTGAGATTTCCTGTCTATCCCATTGCAGTGACTATAATTACATGCAAAATTATTCAAGACGACGGATGATGTCATAGACTGTTAAGGCCTATTGTTTAGCCTAGTTGAGAGTATATTGTTATGTTAAGTAGTTCACAGCTTGGGGTTGGAAACAATAGTAAGTGAGGTAATCTATTGTTTCCTTTATTCTGTGTCCACTTGTATTTGTCTGCTGATCATATGAAGCCATGTAATAAATGGTTGTAGTTACCAGAGAACGAGATACCCTTAGGTACACTCTTAAGATGGCATTGAAGACAGCCACCCGTTATATACTTAATACAAAAATATGTGGACAGACTAATCTTGTAAATATCATTGTGGCAGTCAACGGCGATTGGTATGTAAATTACGTTTGTCTGACGCATTACAAAACAAAAGTCTAGACTGTCGTAGAATAATACACAACTCGCGGACAGACAGTGAGATGAAACCCCTTTTTTACAAAGAGGAAAAACGGCCGATACAATATATTGATCTTGTGGTCTGACCTTCAGCATCAAAAGCAGTATGGCGATAGTGCTTCGCGTTCGAAAAGTGGGATAATTTTTAACATGGAATAACGGACATAAACTAAATCTTGATTCAGGTTACTTCCTGTTGTTAATTGAATTAAAACAGTTATATTTGCTAACAACTGGATCGTACATCTGTGTAAAAAATGCATGAATTTTAACTATAATTTGGGCAGCGAATACTGCGTCTACAACTGCGTTGGCTGCGTCGCCGTGTTCATTGAACCAGAGAGTATCCAGAACGAAGCAAACAAACTTGAACAGTCACCTGCGTTACTGCATTTACCTATTTTTAAAAATAGAGCTTGGCACACAATTACATATTGTCCATTGGTAATACACTGGGCCAGTGTAGGATTTATCATCAGGTTTTACGGCAAGTTGGGCATTTAATGGTGGAGTTTTGATGGAAACATCTATAACATATCGAAAGCTTGGAACGTCACCTGTGTATTACGAAGCACACTAAAGTGAAAAAATGAAAAATATAAACTCAAAATTAAATTTTGCTTTAATAGATGTTTATGCAATGCATTCTCTATGGCAGCACATCCTGTAATGTTTATTTGACTGGGGAATACTGGCCAGGACGGAAGTCGGCCATCTTGTCCACTCATTTCTGGCAATGACTGCAAAGTAGTGGCAAAGTAGTGGCAAAGTACGGCAAAGTACTGGCAAAGTACATCAAAGTAGTGGCAATGTAATGCAAAGTATTGGCAAAGTACTACAAAGAAGTGGCAAAGTACTGCAAAGTAGTGGCAAAGTACTGCAAAGTGGTGGCAAAGTAGGCAAAGTACTGCAAATAAATGGCAAAGTACTGCAAAGTAGTGGCAAAGTAGTGGCAAAGTAGTGGCAAAGTAGTGGCAAAGTAGTGGCAAAGTAGTGGCAAAGTACTAGAAAGTAGCGGCAAAGTACGGCAAATACTGAAAAGTAGTGGCAAAGTGCTGTAAAGTAGAGGCAAAGTAGTGAAAAGTATTGGTAAAGTGCTGCAAAGTATTGGCAAAGTGATGAAAAGTAGTGGCAAAGTACTGCAAAGCAGTGGCAAAGTATGGCAAACTACTGCAAAATAGTGGCAAAGTAGTGCAAAGTACAGCAAAGTAGTGACAAAAAACTGACAAAAAACTGACAAGTACTTCAAAGTGGTTGCAAAGTACAGCAAAGTATAGCAAATTAATAGCAAAGTACTGCAAAGTAGTGGCAAAGTATTGCAAAGAAGTGGCAAAGTACTGCAAAGTAGTTGCAAAGTTCTGCAAAGTATGGCAAAGTAGTGGCAAAGTACTGCAAAGCAGTGGCAAAGTACGGCAAAGTACTGGAAAATAGTGGCAAAGTACGGCAAAGTACTGGAAAGTAGTGGCAAAGTACATCAAAGTAGTGGCAAAGTAATGCAAAGTATTGGCAAAGTACTACAAAGAAGTGGCAAAGTACTGCAAAGTAGTGGCAAAGTAATGGCAAAGTACTGGCAAAGTAGTGGTAATGTTGTGCAAAGCAGTGGAAAAGTACGGCAAAGTAGTGCAAAGTAGTGGCAAAATAGTGCAAAGTTCAGCAAAGTAGTGACAAAAAACTGCAAAGTGGTAGCAAAGTACGGCAAAGTAGTGGCAAAGTACGGCAAAGTAGTGGCAAAGTACTGCAAAGTATGACAAAGTAGTGGCAAAGTACTGCAAAGTAGTGGCAAAGTACGACAAAGCACTGGAAAGTAGTGGCAAAGTAGTGGCAAAGTAGTGGCAAAGTACATCAAAGTATAGCAAATTAATGGCAAAGTACTGCAAAGTAGTGGCAAAGTAGTGGCAAAGTACTGCAAAGTATGGCAAAGTAGTGGCAAAGTACTGCAAAGTAGTGGCAAAGTACGGCAAAGTACTGGAAAGTAGTGGCAAAGTAGTGGCAAAGTACATCAAAGTAGTGGCAAAGTAATGCAAAGTAATGGCAAAGTACTACAAAGAAGTGGCAAAGTACTGCAAAGTAGTGACAATGTACTGCAAAGTGGTGGCAAAGTAGGCAAAGTACTGCAAATAAGTGGCAAAGTACTGCAAAGTAGTGGTAAAGTACGGCAAAGTACTGCAAAGTAGTGGAAAAGAACTGCAAACTAGTGGCAAAGTTAGGGAAAGTAGTGGCAAAGTACTGAAAAGTAGTGGCAAAGTACTGCGAAGTACGGCAAAGTACTGGCAAAGTACTGGCAAAGTACTGGCAAAGTACTTGCAAAGTAGTGGCAATGTACTGAAAAGCACATGCAAAGTACAGCAAAGTACTGCAAAGTAGTGGCAAAGTACTGCAAAGTAGTGGCGAAGTACTGCAAAGTATGGCAAAGTAGTGGCAAAGCGCGGCAAATTACTGCAAAGTAGTGGTACAGTACAGCAAAATAGTGGCAAAGTACAGCAAAGTAGTGGCAAAGTACTGAAAGTAGTGGCAAAGTATGGCAAAGTACTGCAAAGTAGAGAATAGTAGTGGCAAAGTACTGAAAAGTAGTAGCAAAGTACTGCAAAGTAGTGGCAAAGTACTGCAAAGTATGGCAAAGTAGTGGCAAAGTCATTGCCAGAAATAGACAATAGAATCTGGTCAAGTTGAGATTTCCTGTCTATCCCATTGCAGTGACTATAATTACATGCAAAATTATTCAAGACGATGGATGATGTCATAGACTGTTAAGGCCTATTGTTTAGCCTAGTTGAGAGTATATTGTTATGTTAAGTAGTTCACAGCTTGGGGTTGGAAACAATAGTAAGTGAGGTAATCTATTGTTTCCTTTATTCTGTGTCCACTTGTATTTGTCTGCTGATCATATGAAGCCATGTAATAAATGGTTGTAGTTACCAGAGAACGAGATACCCTTAGGTACACTCTTAAGATGGCATTGAAGACAGCCACCCGTTATATACTTAATACAAAAATATGTGGACAGACTAATCTTGTAAATATCATTGTGGCAGTCAACGGCGATTGGTATGTAAATTACGTTTGTCTGACGCATTACAAAACAAAAGTCTAGACTGTCGTAGAATAATACACAACTCGCGGACAGACAGTGAGATGAAACCCCTTTTTTACAAAGAGGAAAAACGGCCGATACAATATATTGATCTTGTGGTCTGACCTTCAGCATCAAAAGCAGTATGGCGATAGTGCTTCGCGTTCGAAAAGTGGGATAATTTTTAACATGGAATAACGGACATAAACTAAATCTTGATTCAGGTTACTTCCTGTTGTTAATTGAATTAAAACAGTTATATTTGCTAACAACTGGATCGTACATCTGTGTAAAAAATGCATGAATTTTAACTATAATTTGGGCAGCGAATACTGCGTCTACAACTGCGTTGGCTGCGTCGCCGTGTTCATTGAACCAGAGAGTATCCAGAACGAAGCAAACAAACTTGAACAGTCACCTGCGTTACTGCATTTACCTATTTTTAAAAATAGAGCTTGGCACACAATTACATATTGTCCATTGGTAATACACTGGGCCAGTGTAGGATTTATCATCAGGTTTTACGGCAAGTTGGGCATTTAATGGTGGAGTTTTGATGGAAACATCTATAACATATCGAAAGCTTGGAACGTCACCTGTGTATTACGAAGCACACTAAAGTGAAAAAATGAAAAATATAAACTCAAAATTAAATTTTGCTTTAATAGATGTTTATGCAATGCATTCTCTATGGCAGCACATCCTGTAATGTTTATTTGACTGGGGAATACTGGCCAGGACGGAAGTCGGCCATCTTGTCCACTCATTTCTGGCAATGACTGCAAAGTAGTGGCAAAGTAGTGGCAAAGTACGGCAAAGTACTGGCAAAGTACGGCAAAGTACTGGCAAAGTACATCAAAGTAGTGGCAATGTAATGCAAAGTATTGGCAAAGTACTACAAAGAAGTGGCAAAGTACTGCAAAGTAGTGGCAAAGTACTGCAAAGTGGTGGCAAAGTAGGCAAAGTACTGCAAATAAATGGCAAAGTACTGCAAAGTAGTGGCAAAGTAGTGGCAAAGTAGTGGCAAAGTAGTGGCAAAGTAGTGGCAAAGTACTAGAAAGTAGCGGCAAAGTACGGCAAAGTACTGCAAAGTAGTGGCAAAGAACTGCAAAGTAGTGTCAAAGTACTGAAAAATAGTGGCAAAGTACTGCGAAGTACGGCAAAGTACTGGCAAAGTAGTGGCAATGTACTGAAAAGCACTGGCAAAGTACAGCAAAGTACTGCAAAGTAGTGGCAAAGTACTGCAAAGTAGTGGCGAGGTACTGCAAATTATGGCAAAGTAGTGGCAAAGCGCGGCAAGTTACTGCAAAGTAGTGGCAAAGTACTGCAAAGTAGTGGCAAAGTACGGCAAAGTAGTGGTACAGTACGGCAATATAGTGGCAAAGTACGGCAAAATCATGGCAAAGTACTGAAAGTAGTGGCAAAGTATGGCAAAGTTGTGAAAAGTAGTGGCAAAGTACTGAAAAGTGGTGGCAAAGTGATGAAAAGTAGTGGCAAAGTGATGAAAAGTAGTGGCAAAGTGCTGAAAAGTAGTGACAAAGTACTGCAAAGCAGTGGCAAAGTACGGCAAATTACTGCAAATTGGTGGCAAAGTAGTGCAAAGTACAGCAAAGTAGTGAAAAAAACTGAAAAGTAGTGGCAAAGTACTGCAAAGTATAGCAAATTAATGGCAAAGTACTGCAAAATAGTGGCAAAGTACTACAAAGTAGTGGCAAAGTAATGCAAAGTATGGCAAAGTACTGCAAAGTAGTGGCAAGTACGGCAAAATACTGGAAAGTAGTGGCAAAGTACGGCAAAGTAGTGGCAAAGTACATCAAAGTAGTGGCAAAGTAATGCAAAGTATTGGCAAAGTACTACAACGAAGTGGCAAAGTACTGCAATGTAGTGGCAAAGTACTGCAAGATGGTGGCAAAGTACTGAAAAGCAGTGGCAAAGTATTGATAAGTACGGCAAAGTACTGGCAAAGTACTAGCAAAGTAGTGGCAATGTACTGAAAAGCACTGGCAAAGTACAGCAAAATACTGCAAAGTAGTGGCGAGGTACTGCAAAGTAGTGGCAAAGTAGTGGCAAAGTACTGAAAGTAGTGGCAAAGTATGGCAACGTACTGCAAATTAGAGAATAGTAGTGGCAAAGTACTGAAAAGTAGTGGTAAAGTACTGCAAAGTAGTGGCAAAGTACTGCAAAGTATGGCAAAGTACTGCAAAGTAGTGGCAAAGTACGGCAAATACTGGAAAGTAGTGGCAAAGAACGGCAAAGTAGTGGCAAAGTACATCAAAGTAGTGGCAAAATAATGCAAAGTATTGGCAAAGTACTACAAAGAAGTGGTAAAGTACTGCAAAGTAGTGGCAATGTACTGCAAAGTGGTGGCAAAGAACTGAAAAGCACTGGCAAAGTACAGCAAAGTACTGCAAAGTAGTGGCAAAGTATGGCAAAGTAGTGGCAAAATACTGAAAATAGTGGCAAAGTACTGAAAAGTAGTGGCAAAGTGATGAAAAGTAGTGGCAAAGTACTGCGAAGAAGTTGCAAAGTGCTGAAAAGTAGTGGCAAAGTACTGCAAAGTAGTAGCAAAGTAGTGGCAAAGTACTAGAAAGTAGTGGCAAAGTACGGCAGAGTACTGCAAAGTAGTGGCAAAGAACTGCAAAGTAGTGTAAAAGTACTGAAAAGTAGTGGCAAAGTACGGGAAAGTAGTGGCAAAGTACTGGCAAAGTAGTGCAAAGTACAGCAAAGTAGTGACAAAAAACTGCAAAGTGGTGGCAAAGTACGGCAAAGTAGTGGCAAAGTACGGCAAAATAGTGGCAAAGTACTGCAAAGTATGACAAAGTAGTGGCAAAGTACTGCCAAGTAGTGGCAAAGTACTGCAAAGTATGGCAAAGTAGTGGCAAAGTACGGCAAAGTAGTGGCAATGTACGGCAAAGTACTGGAAAATAGTGGCAAAGTACATCAAAGTAGTGGCAAAGTAAGGCAAAGTATTGGCAAAGTACTGAAAGTAGTGGCAAAGTATGGCAAAGTTCTGCAAAGTAGAGAATAGTAGTGGCAAAGTACTGAAAAGTAGTGGCAAAGAATTGAAAAGTAGTGGCAAAGTACTGAAAAGTGGTGGCAAAGTGCTGAAAAGTTGTGTCAAAGTGATGAAAAGTAATGGCAAAGTGCTGAAAAGTAGTGGCAAAGTACTGCAAAGCAGTGGCAAAGTACGGCAAAGTACTGCAAAGTAGTGGCAAAGTAGTGGCAAAGTACTGCAATGTACAGCAAAGTAGTGACAAAAAACTGAAAAGTAGTGGCAAAGTATTGCAAAGTGGTTGCAAAGTATAGCAAATTAATGGCAAAGTACTGCAAAGTAGTGGCAGAATACGGCAAAGTACTGCAAAGAAGTGGCAAAGTACTGCAAAGTAGTGGCAAAGTAATGCAAAGTAGTGGCAAAGTGCGGCAAAGTACATCAAAGTAGTGGCAAAGTAATGCTAAGTATTGGCAAAGTACTACAAAGAAGTGGCAAAGTACTGCAAAGTAGTGGCAAAGTAATGGCAAAGTAGTTTCAAAGTAGTGGCAATGTTGTGCAAAGCAGTGGCAAAGTACGGCGAAGTACTGCAAAGTAGTGGCAAAGTAGTGTAAAGTACAGCAAAGTAGTGACAAAAAACTGCAAAGTGGAGGCAAAGTACGGCAAAGTAGTGGAAAAGTACTGGCAAAGTACTGGCAAAGTACTAGCAAAGTAGTGGCAATGTACTGAAAAGCACTGGCAAAGTACAGCAAAATACTGCAAAGTAGTGGCGAGGTACTGCAAAGTATGGCAAAGTAGTGGCAAAGTACTGAAAGTAGTGGCAAAGTATGGCAAAGTACTGCAAAGTAGAGAATAGTAGTGGCAAAGTAATGCAAAGTATGGCAAAGTACTGCAAAGTAGTGGCAAGTACGGCAAAATACTGGAAAGTAGTGGCAAAGTACGGCAAAGTAGTGGCAAAGTACATCAAAGTAGTGGCAAAGTAATGCAAAGTATTGGCAAAGTACTACAACGAAGTGGCAAAGTACTGCAATGTAGTGGCAAAGTACTGCAAGATGGTGGCAATGTACTGAAAAGCAGTGGCAAAGTATTGATAAGTACGGCAAAGTACTGGCAAAGTACTAGCAAAGTAGTGGCAATGTACTGAAAAGCACTGGCAAAGTACAGCAAAATACTGCAAAGTAGTGGCGAGGTACTGCAAAGTAGTGGCAAAGTAGTGGAAAAGTACTGAAAGTAGTGGCAAAGTATGGCAACGTACTGCAAATTAGAGAATAGTAGTGGCAAAGTTCTGAAAAGTAGTGGTAAAGTACTGCAAAGTAGTGGCAAAGTACTGCAAAGTATGGCAAAGTACTGCAAAGTAGTGGCAAAGTACGGCAAATACTGGAAAGTAGTGGCAAAGAACGGCAAAGTAGTGGCAAAGTACATCAAAGTAGTGGCAAAATAATGCAAAGTATTGGCAAAGTACTACAAAGAAGTGGTAAAGTACTGCAAAGTAGTGGCAATGTACTGCAAAGTGGTGGCAAAGTAGGCAAAGTACTGCAAATAAGTGGCAAAGTACTGCAAAGTAGTGGCAACGTACTGCAAAGTAGTAGCAAAGTAGTGGCAAAGTACTAGAAAGTAGTGGCAAAGTACGGCAGAGTACTGCAAAGTAGTGGCAAAGAACTGCAAAGTAGTGTAAAAGTACTGAAAAGTAGTGGCAAAGTACGGGAAAGTAGTGGCAAAGTACTGGCAAAGTAGTGCAAAGTACAGCAAAGTAGTGACAAAAAACTGCAAAGTCGTGGCAAAGTACGGCAAAGTAGTGGCAAAGTACGGCAAAATAGTGGCAAAGTACTGCAAAGTATGACAAAGTAGTGGCAAAGTACTGCCAAGTAGTGGCAAAGTACTGCAAAGTATGGCAAAGTAGTGGCAAAGTACGGCAAAGTAGTGGCAATGTACGACAACGTACTGGAAAATAGTGGCAAAGTACATCAAAGTAGTGGCAAAGTAAGGCAAAGTATTGGCAAAGTACTGAAAGTAGTGGCAAAGTATGGCAAAGTTCTGCAAAGTAGAGAATAGTAGTGGCAAAGTACTGAAAAGTAGTGGCAAAGAATTGAAAAGTAGTGGCAAAGTACTGAAAAGTGGTGGCAAAGTGCTGAAAAGTTGTGTCAAAGTGATGAAAAGTAATGGCAAAGTGCTGAAAAGTAGTGGCAAAGTACTGCAAAGCAGTGGCAAAGTACTGCAAAGTAGTGGCAAAGTAGTGGCAAAGTAGTGGCAAAGTACTGCAATGTACAGCAAAGTAGTGACAAAAAACTGAAAAGTAGTGGCAAAGTATTGCAAAGTGGTTGCAAAGTATAGCAAATTAATGGCAAAGTACTGCAAAGTAGTGGCAGAATACGGCAAAGTACTGCAAAGAAGTGGCAAAGTACTGCAAAGTAGTGGCAAAGTAATGCAAAGTAGTGGCAAAGTGCGGCAAAGTACATCAAAGTAGTGGCAAAGTAATGCTAAGTATTGGCAAAGTACTACAAAGAAGTGGCAAAGTACTGCAAAGTAGTGGCAAAGTAATGGCAAAGTAGTTTCAAAGTAGTGGCAATGTTGTGCAAAGCAGTGGCAAAGTACGGCGAAGTACTGCAAAGTAGTGGCAAAGTAGTGTAAAGTACAGCAAAGTAGTGACAAAAAACTGCAAAGTGGAGGCAAAGTACGGCAAAGTAGTGGAAAAGTACTGGCAAAGTACTGGCAAAGTACTAGCAAAGTAGTGGCAATGTACTGAAAAGCACTGGCAAAGTACAGCAAAATACTGCAAAGTAGTGGCGAGGTACTGCAAAGTATGGCAAAGTAGTGGCAAAGTACTGAAAGTAGTGGCAAAGTATGGCAAAGTACTGCAAAGTAGAGAATAGTAGTGGCAAAGTACTGCAAAGTAGTGGCAAAGTACTGCAAAGTAGTGGCAAAGTACTGCAAAGTATGGCAAAGTACTGCAAAGTAGTGGCAAAGTACGGCAAATACTGGAAAGTAGTGGCAATGTACAGCAAAGTGGTGGCAAAGTAGGCAAAGTACTGCAAATAAGTGGCAAAGTACTGCAAAGTAGTGGCAACGTACTGCAAAGTAGTAGCAAAGTAGTGGCAAAGAACTGCAAAGTAGTGTAAAGGTACTGAAAAGTAGTGGCAAAGTACGGGAAAGTAGTGGCAAAGTACTGAAAAGTAGTGGCAAAGTACTGCGAAGTACGGCAAAGTACTGGCAAAGTACTGGCAAAGTAGTGGCAATGTACTGAAAAGTAGTGGCGAGGTACTGCAAAGTATGGCAAAGTAGTGGCAAAGCGCGGCAAGTTACTGCAAAGTAGTGGCAAAGTACGGCAAAGTAGTGGTACAGTACGGCAAAATAGTGGCAAAGTACGGCAAAATAGTAGCAAAGTACTGAAAGTAGTAGCAAAGTATGGCAAAGTAGTGGCAAAGTTGTGAAAACTAGTGTCAAAGTACTGAAAAGTGGTGGCAAAGTGCTGAAAAGTAGTGGCAAAGTGATGAAAAGTAGTGGCAAAGTAGTGCAAAGTACAGCAAAGTAGTGAAAACAACTGAAAAGTAGTGGCAAAGTACTGCAAAGTAAAGCAACTTAATGGCAAATACTGCAAAATAGTGGCAGAGTACGGCAAAGTACTGCAAAGAAGTGGCAAAGTACTACAAAGTAGTGGCAAAGTAATGCAAAGTATGGCAAAGTAGTGGCAAAGTACTGGAAAGTAGTGGCAAAGTACGGCAAAGTACTGGAAAGTAGTGGCAAAGTACGGCAAAGTAGTGGCAAAGTAGTGGCAAAGTACATCAAAGTAGTGCAAAGTAATGCAAAGTAGTGGCAAAGTACAGAAAAGCAGTGGCAAAGTACTGAAAAGTACGGCAAAGTACTGGCAAAGTAGTTGCAAAGTAGTGGCAATGTTGTGCAAAGCAGTGGCAAAGTACTGCAAAGTAGTGGCAAAGTAGTGCAAAGTAGTGGCAATGTACTGCAAAGTGGTGGCAAAGTAGGCAAATTACTGCAAAGTAGTGTCAATGTACTGCAAAGTAGTGGCAAAGTACGGCAAAGTACTGCAAAGTAGTGGCAAAGAACTGCAAAGTAGTGGCGAGGTACTGCAAAGTATGGCAATGTAGAGGCAAAGTGCGGCAAGTTACTGCAAAGTAGTGGCAAAGTACGGCAAAGTAGTGGTACAGTACGGCAAAATAGTGGCAAAGTACGGCAAAATAGTAGCAAAGTACTGAAAATAGAAGCAAAGTATGGCAAAGTAGTGGCAAAGTTGTGAAAAGTAGTGTCAAAGTACTGAAAAGTGGTGGCAAAGTGCTGAAAAGTAGTGGCAAAGTGATGAAAAGTAGTGGCAAAGTAGTGCAAAGTACAGCAAAGTAGTGAAAAAAACTGAAAAGTAGTGGCAAAGTACTGCAAAGTATAGCAACTTAATGGCAAATTACTGCAAAATAGTGGCAGAGTACGGCAAAGTACTGCGAAGAAGTGGCAAAGTACTACAAAGTAGTGGCAAAGTAATGCAAAGTATGGCAAAGTAGTGGCAAAGTACTGGAAAGTAGTGGCAAAGTACGTAAAAGTACTGGAAAGTAGTGGCAAAGTACGGCAAAGTAGTGGCAAAGTAGTGGCAAAGTACATCAAAGTAGTGGCAAAGTAATGCAAAGTAGTGGCAAAGTACTGAAAAACAGTGGCAAAGTACTGAAAAGTACGGCAAAGTACTGGCAAAGTACTGGCAAAGTAGTGGCAAAGTACATCAAAGTAGTGCAAAGTAATGCAAAGTAGTGGCAAAGTACTGAAAAGCAGTGGCAAAGTACTGAAAAGTACGGCAAAGTACTGGCAAAGTAGTTGCAAAGTAGTGGCAATGTTGTGCAAAGCAGTGGCAAAGTACTGCAAAGTAGTGGCAAAGTAGTGCAAAGTAGTGGCAATGTACTGCAAAGTGGTGGCAAAGTAGGCAAAGTACTGCAAAGAAGTGGCAAAGTACTGCAAAGTAGTGGCAAAGTACGTAAAAGTACTGGAAAGTAGTGGCAAAGTACGGCAAAGTAGTGGCAAAGTAGTGGCAAAGTACATCAAAGTAGTGGCAAAGTAATGCAAAGTAGTGGCAAAGTACTGAAAAACAGTGGCAAAGTACTGAAAAGTACGGCAAAGTACTGGCAAAGTACTGGCAAAGTAGTGGCAAAGTACATCAAAGTAGTGCAAAGTAATGCAAAGTAGTGGCAAAGTACTGAAAAGCAGTGGCAAAGTACTGAAAAGTACGGCAAAGTACTGGCAAAGTAGTTGCAAAGTAGTGGCAATGTTGTGCAAAGCAGTGGCAAAGTACTGCAAAGTAGTGGCAAAGTAGTGCAAAGTAGTGGCAATGTACTGCAAAGTGGTGGCAAAGTAGGCAAATTACTGCAAAGAAGTGGCAAAGTACTGCAAAGTAGTGCAAAGTAGTGGCAAAGTAGTGGCAAATTACTGCAAAGTAGTGGCAAAGAACTGCAAAGTAGTGGCGAGGTACTGCAAAGTATGGCAAAGTAGTGGCAAAGCGCGGCAAGTTACTGCAAAGTAGTGGCAAAGTACGGCAAAGTAGTGGTACAGTACGGCAAAATAGTGGCAAAGTACGGCAAAATAGTAGCAAAGTACTGAAAGTAGTAGCAAAGTATGGCAAAGTAGTGGCAAAGTTGTGAAAAGTAGTGTCAAAGTACTGAAAAGTGGTGGCAAAGTGCTGAAAAGTAGTGGCAAAGTGATCAAAAGTAGTGGCAAAGTAGTGGCAAAGTACTGAAAAACAGTGGCAAAGTACTGAAAAGTACGGCAAAGTACTGGCAAAGTACTGGCAAAGTAGTGGCAAAGTACATCAAAGTAGTGCAAAGTAATGCAAAGTAGTGGCAAAGTACTGAAAAGCAGTGGCAAAGTACTGAAAAGTACGGCAAAGTACTGGCAAAGTAGTTGCAAAGTAGTGGCAATGTTGTGCAAAGCAGTGGCAAAGTACTGCAAAGTAGTGGCAAAGTAGTGCAAAGTAGTGGCAATGTACTGCAAAGTGGTGGCAAAGTAGGCAAAGTACTGCAAAGAAGTGGCAAAGTACTGCAAAGTAGTGGCAAAGTACGTAAAAGTACTGGAAAGTAGTGGCAAAGTACGGCAAAGTAGTGGCAAAGTAGTGGCAAAGTACATCAAAGTAGTGGCAAAGTAATGCAAAGTAGTGGCAAAGTACTGAAAAACAGTGGCAAAGTACTGAAAAGTACGGCAAAGTACTGGCAAAGTACTGGCAAAGTAGTGGCAAAGTACATCAAAGTAGTGCAAAGTAATGCAAAGTAGTGGCAAAGTACTGAAAAGCAGTGGCAAAGTACTGAAAAGTACGGCAAAGTACTGGCAAAGTAGTTGCAAAGTAGTGGCAATGTTGTGCAAAGCAGTGGCAAAGTACTGCAAAGTAGTGGCAAAGTAGTGCAAAGTAGTGGCAATGTACTGCAAAGTGGTGGCAAAGTAGGCAAATTACTGCAAAGAAGTGGCAAAGTACTGCAAAGTAGTGCAAAGTAGTGGCAAAGTAGTGGCAAATTACTGCAAAGTAGTGGCAAAGAACTGCAAAGTAGTGGCGAGGTACTGCAAAGTATGGCAAAGTAGTGGCAAAGCGCGGCAAGTTACTGCAAAGTAGTGGCAAAGTACGGCAAAGTAGTGGTACAGTACGGCAAAATAGTGGCAAAGTACGGCAAAATAGTAGCAAAGTACTGAAAGTAGTAGCAAAGTATGGCAAAGTAGTGGCAAAGTTGTGAAAAGTAGTGTCAAAGTACTGAAAAGTGGTGGCAAAGTGCTGAAAAGTAGTGGCAAAGTGATCAAAAGTAGTGGCAAAGTAGTGCAAAGTACAGCAAAGTAGTGAAAAAAACTGAAAAGTAGTGGCAAAGTACTGCAAAGTATAGCAACTTAATGGCAAAGTACTGCAAAATAGTGGCAGAGTACTGAAAAGCAGTGGCAAAGTACTGAAAAGTACGGCAAAGTACTGGCAAAGTAGTTGCAAAGTAGTGGCAATGTTGTGCAAAGCATGGCAAAGTACTGCAAAGTAGTGGCAAAGTGCTGAAAAGTAGTGGCAAAGTGATGAAAAGTAGTGGCAAAGTAGTGCAAAGTACAGCAAAGTAGTGAAAAAAACTGAAAAGTAGTGGCAAAGTACTGCAAAGTATAGCAACTTAATGGCAAATTACTGCAAAATAGTGGCAGAGTACGGCAAAGTACTGCGAAGAAGTGGCAAAGTACTACAAAGTAGTGGCAAAGTAATGCAAAGTAGTGTCAATGTACTGCAAAGTAGTGGCAAAGTACGGCAAAGTACTGCAAAGTAGTGGCAAAGAACTGCAAAGTAGTGGCGAGGTACTGCAAAGTATGGCAATGTAGAGGCAAAGTACTGGAAAATAGTGGCAAAGTACGTAAAAGTACTGGAAAGTAGTGGCAAAGTACTGGAAAGTAGTGGCAAAGTAGTGGCAAAGTAGTGGCAAAGTACTGCAAAGTAGTGGCAAAGAACTGCAAAGTAGTGTCAAAGAACTGAAAAGAAGTGGCAAAGTACTGAAAAGTACGGCAAAGTAGTTGCAAAGTAGTGGCAATGTTGTGCAAAGCAGTGTCAAAGTACTGCAAAGTAGTGGCAAAGTAGTGCAAAGTAGTGGCAATGTACTGCAAAGTGGTGGCAAAGTAGGCAAAGTACTGCAAAGAAGTGGCAAAGTACTTCAAAGTAGTGGCAAAGTAGTGGCAAAGTACTGCAAAGTAGTGGCAAAGAACTGCAAAGTAGTGTCAAAGTACTGAAAAGTAGTGGCAAAGTACGGGAAAGTAGTGGCAAAGTACTGAAAAGTAGTGGCAAAGTAGAGCGAAGTACGGCAATGTACTGGCAAAGTAGTGGCAAAGTACATCAAAGTAGTGGCAAAGTAATGCAAAGTATTGGCAAAGTACTACAAAGAAGTGGCAATGTACTGCAAAGTAGTGGCAAAGTACTGCAAAGTAGTGGCAAAGTACATCAAAGTATAGCAAATTAATGGCAAATTACTGCAAAGTAGTGGCAAAGTACTGTAAAGTAGTGGCAAAGTACTGCAAAGTATGGCAAAGTAGCGGCAAAGTACTGCAAAGTAGTGGCAAAGTACGGCAAAGTAATGGAAAGTAGTGGCAAAGTATTGGCAAAGTACATCAAAGTAGTGGCAAAGTAATGCAAAGTATTGGCAAAGTACTACAAAGAAGTGGCAAAGTACTGCAAAGTTGTGGCAAAGTAGGCAAAGTACTGCAAAGAAGTGGCAAAGTACTGCAAAGTAGTGGCAAAGTACTGCAAAGTAGTGGCAAAGGACTAGAAAGTAGTGGCAAAGTACGGCAAAGTACTGCAAAGTAGTGGCAAAGAAGTGCAAAGTAGTGTCAAAGTACTGAAAAGTAGTGGCAAAGTACGGGAAAGTAGTGGCAAAGTACTGAAAAGTAGTGGCAAAGTACAGCGAAGTACGGCAAAGTACTGACAAAGTACTGGCAAAGTAGTGGCAATGTACTGAAAAGCACTGGCAAAGTACAGTAAATTACTGCAAAGTAGTGGCAAAGTACTGCAAAGTAGTGGCGAGGTACTGCAAAGAATGGCAACGTAGTGGCAAAGCGCGGCAAATTACTGAAAAGTAGTAGCAAAGTACAGCAAAGTAGTGGCAAAGTACGGCAAAGTAGTGGCAAAGTACTGAAAGTAGTGGCAAAGTGATGAAAAGTAGTGGCAAAGTAGTGCAAAGTACAGCAAAGTAGTGAAAAAAACTGAAAAGTAGTGGCAAAGTACTGCAAAGTATAGCAACTTAATGGCAAAGTACTGCAAAATAGTGGCAGAGTACGGCAAAGTACTGCAAAGAAGTGGCAAAGTACTACAAAGTAGTGGCAAAGTAATGCAAAGTATGGCAAAGTAGTGGCAAAGTACTGGAAAGTAGTGGCAAAGTACGTAAAAGTACTGGAAAGTAGTGGCAAAGTACGGCAAAGTGGTGGCAAAGTAGTGGCAAAGTACATCAAAGTAGTGGCAAAGTAATGCAAAGTAGTGGCAAAGTACTGAAAAGCAGTGGCAAAGTACTGAAAAGTACGGCAAAGTACTGGCAAAGTACTGGCAAAGTAGTGGCAAAGTACATCAAAGTAGTGCAAAGTAATGCAAAGTAGTGGCAAAGTACTGAAAAGCAGTGGCAAAGTACTGAAAAGTACGGCAAAGTTCTGGCAAAGTAGTTGCAAAGTAGTGGCAATGTTGTGCAAAGCAGTGGCAAAGTACTGCAAAGTAGTGGCAAAGTAGTGCAAAGTAGTGGCAATGTACTGCAAAGTGGTGGCAAAGTAGGCAAATTACTGCAAAGAAGTGGCAAAGTACTGCAAAGTAGTGGCAAATTAGTGGCAAAGTAGTGGCAAATTACTGCAAAGTAGTGGCAAAGAACTGCAAAGTAGTGGCGAGGTACTGCAAAGTATGGCAAAGTAGTGGCAAAGCGCGTCAAGTTACTGCAAAGTAGTGGCAAAGTACGGCAAAGTAGTGGTACAGTACGGCAAAATAGTGGCAAAGTACGGCAAAATAGTAGCAAAGTACTGAAAGTAGTAGCAAAGTATGGCAAAGTAGTGGCAAAGTTGTGAAAAGTAGTGTCAAAGTACTGAAAAGTGGTGGCAAAGTGCTGAAAAGTAGTGGCAAAGTACTGGAAAGTAGTGGCAAAGTAGTGGCAAAGTAGTGGCAAAGTACTGCAAAGTAGTGGCAAAGAACTGCAAAGTAGTGTCAAAGAACTGAAAAGAAGTGGCAAAGTACTGAAAAGTACGGCAAAGTAGTTGCAAAGTAGTGGCAATGTTGTGCAAAGCAGTGTCAAAGTACTGCAAAGTAGTGGCAAAGTAGTGCAAAGTAGTGGCAATGTACTGCAAAGTGGTGGCAAAGTAGGCAAAGTACTGCAAAGAAGTGGCAAAGTACTTCAAAGTAGTGGCAAAGTAGTGGCAAAGTACTGCAAAGTAGTGGCAAAGAACTGCAAAGTAGTGTCAAAGTACTGAAAAGTAGTGGCAAAGTACGGGAAAGTAGTGGCAAAGTACTGAAAAGTAGTGGCAAAGTAGAGCGAAGTACGGCAATGTACTGGCAAAGTAGTGGCAAAGTACATCAAAGTAGTGGCAAAGTAATGCAATGTATTGGCAAAGTACTACAAAGAAGTGGCAATGTACTGCAAAGTAGTGGCAAAGTACTGCAAAGTAGTGGCAAAGTACATCAAAGTATAGCAAATTAATGGCAAATTACTGCAAAGTAGTGGCAAAGTACTGTAAAGTAGTGGCAAAGTACTGCAAAGTATGGCAAAGTAGCGGCAAAGTACTGCAAAGTAGTGGCAAAGTACGGCAAAGTAATGGAAAGTAGTGGCAAAGTATTGGCAAAGTACATCAAAGTAGTGGCAAAGTAATGCAAAGTATTGGCAAAGTACTACAAAGAAGTGGCAAAGTACTGCAAAGTTGTGGCAAAGTAGGCAAAGTACTGCAAAGAAGTGGCAAAGTACTGCAAAGTAGTGGCAAAGTACTGCAAAGTAGTGGCAAAGGACTAGAAAGTAGTGGCAAAGTACGGCAAAGTACTGCAAAGTAGTGGCAAAGAAGTGCAAAGTAGTGTCAAAGTACTGAAAAGTAGTGGCAAAGTACGGGAAAGTAGTGGCAAAGTACTGAAAAGTAGTGGCAAAGTACAGCGAAGTACGGCAAAGTACTGACAAAGTACTGGCAAAGTAGTGGCAATGTACTGAAAAGCACTGGCAAAGTACAGTAAAGTACTGCAAAGTAGTGGCAAAGTACTGCAAAGTAGTGGCGAGGTACTGCAAAGAATGGCAACGTAGTGGCAAAGCGCGGCAAATTACTGAAAAGTAGTAGCAAAGTACAGCAAAGTAGTGGCAAAGTACGGCAAAGTAGTGGCAAAGTACTGAAAGTAGTGGCAAAGTGATGAAAAGTAGTGGCAAAGTAGTGCAAAGTACAGCAAAGTAGTGAAAAAAACTGAAAAGTAGTGGCAAAGTACTGCAAAGTATAGCAACTTAATGGCAAAGTACTGCAAAATAGTGGCAGAGTACGGCAAAGTACTGCAAAGAAGTGGCAAAGTACTACAAAGTAGTGGCAAAGTAATGCAAAGTATGGCAAAGTAGTGGCAAAGTAATGGAAAGTAGTGGCAAAGTACGTAAAAGTACTGGAAAGTAGTGGCAAAGTACGGCAAAGTGGTGGCAAAGTAGTGGCAAAGTACATCAAAGTAGTGGCAAAGTAATGCAAAGTAGTGGCAAAGTACTGAAAAGCAGTGGCAAAGTACTGAAAAGTACGGCAAAGTACTGGCAAAGTACTGGCAAAGTAGTGGCAAAGTACATCAAAGTAGTGCAAAGTAATGCAAAGTAGTGGCAAAGTACTGAAAAGCAGTGGCAAAGTACTGAAAAGTACGGCAAAGTTCTGGCAAAGTAGTTGCAAAGTAGTGGCAATGTTGTGCAAAGCAGTGGCAAAGTACTGCAAAGTAGTGGCAAAGTAGTGCAAAGTAGTGGCAATGTACTGCAAAGTGGTGGCAAAGTAGGCAAATTACTGCAAAGAAGTGGCAAAGTACTGCAAAGTAGTGGCAAATTAGTGGCAAAGTAGTGGCAAATTACTGCAAAGTAGTGGCAAAGAACTGCAAAGTAGTGGCGAGGTACTGCAAAGTATGGCAAAGTAGTGGCAAAGCGCGTCAAGTTACTGCAAAGTAGTGGCAAAGTACGGCAAAGTAGTGGTACAGTACGGCAAAATAGTGGCAAAGTACGGCAAAATAGTAGCAAAGTACTGAAAGTAGTAGCAAAGTATGGCAAAGTAGTGGCAAAGTTGTGAAAAGTAGTGTCAAAGTACTGAAAAGTGGTGGCAAAGTGCTGAAAAGTAGTGGCAAAGTGATGAAAAGTAGTGGCAAAGTAGTGCAAAGTACAGCAAAGTAGTGAAAAAAAGTGAAAAGTAGTGGCAAAGTACTGCAAAGTATAGCAACTTAATGGCAAAGTACTGCAAAATAGTGGCAGATTACTGAAAAGCAGTGGCAAAGTACTGAAAAGTACGGCAAAGTACTGGCAAAGTAGTTGCAAAGTAGTGGCACTGTTGTGCAAAGCAGTGGCAAAGTACTGCAAAGTAGTGGCAAAGTAGTGCATAGTAGTGGCAATGTACTGCAAAGTGGTGGCAAAGTAGGCAAAGTACTGCAAAGAAGTGGCAAAGTACTGCAAAGTAGTGGCAAAGTAGTGGCAAAGTAGTGGCAAAGTACTGCAAAGTAGTGGCAAAGAACTGCAAAGTAGTATCAATGTACAGAAAAGTAGTGGCAAAGTACGGGAAAGTAGTGGCAAAGTACTGAAAAGTAGTGGCAAAGTAGAGCGAAGTACGGCAAAGTACTGGCAAAGTAGTGGCAAAGTACATCAAAGTAGTGGCAAAGTAATGCAAAGTATTGGCAAAGTACTACAAAGAAGTGGCAATGTACTGCAAAGTAGTGGCAATGTACTGCAAAGTAGTGGCAAAGTACGGCAAAGTACTGCAAAGTAGTGGCAAAGAACTGCAAAGTAGTGGCGAGGTACTGCAAAGTATGGCAAAGTAGTGGCAAAGCGCGGCAAGTTACTGCAAAGTAGTGGCAAAATACGGCAAAGTAGTGGTACAGTACGGCAAAGAAGTGGCAAAGTACGGCAAAATAGTAGCAAAGTACTGAAAATAGTAGCAAAGTATGGCAAAGTAGTGGCAAAGTTGTGAAAAGTAGTGTCAAAGAACTGAAAAGTGGTGGCAAAGTGCTGAAAAGTAGTGGCAAAGTGATGAAAAGTAGTGGCAAAGTAGTGCAAAGTACAGCAAAGTAGTGAAAAAAACTGAAAAGTAGTGGCAAAGTACTGCAAAGTATAGCAACTTAATGGCAAAGTACTGCAACATAGTGGCAGAGTACGGCAAAGTACTGCAAAGAAGTGGCAAAGTACTACAAAGTAGTGGCAAAGTAATGCAAAGTATGGCAAAGTAGTGGCAAAGTACTGGAAAGTAGTGGCAAAGTACGTAAAAGTACTGGAAAGTAGTGGCAAAGTACTGCAAAGTAGTGGCAAAGTAGTGGCAAAGTACATCAAAGTAGTGGCAAAGTACTGAAAAGCAGTGGCAAAGTACTGAAAAGTACGGCAAAGTACTGGCAAAGTAGTTGCAAAGTAGTGGCAATGTTGTGCAAAGCAGTGGCAAAGTACTGCAAAGTAGTGGCAAAGTAGTGCAAAGTAGTGGCAATGTACTGCAAAGTAGTAGCAAAGTAGTGGCAAAGTACTAGAAAGTAGTGGCAAAGTACGGCAAAGTACTGCAAAGTAGTGGCAAAGAACTGCAAAGTAGTGTAAAAGTACTGAAAAGTAGTGGCAAAGTACGGGAAAGTAGTGGCAAAGTACTGAAAAGTAGTGGCAAAGTACTGCGAAGTACGGCAAAGTACTGGCAAAGTACTGGCAAAGTAATGGCAATGTACTGAAAAGCACTGGCAAAGTACAGCAAAGTACTGGAAAGTAGTGGCAAAGTACTGCAAAGTAGTGGCGAGGTACTGCAAAGTATGGCAAAGTAGTGGCAAAGCGCGGCAAGTTACTGCAAAGTAGTGGCAAAGTACGGCAAAGTAGTGGTACAGTACGGCAAAATAGTGGCAAAGTACGGCAAAATAGTAGCAAAGTACTGAAAGTAGTAGCAAAGTATGGCAAAGTAGTGGCAAAGTTGTGAAAACTAGTGTCAAAGTACTGAAAAGTGGTGGCAAAGTGCTGAAAAGTAGTGGCAAAGTGATGAAAAGTAGTGGCAAAGTAGTGCAAAGTACAGCAAAGTAGTGAAAAAAACTGAAAAGTAGTGGCAAAGTACTGCAAAGTATAGCAACTTAATGGCAAAGTACTGCAAAGTATAGCAACTTAATGGCAAAGTACTGCAAAATAGTGGCAGAGTACGGCAAAGTACTGCAAAGAAGTGGCAAAATACTACAAAGTAGTGGCAAAGTAATGCAAAGTATGGCAAAGTAGTGGCAAAGTACTGGAAAGTAGTGGCAAAGTACTGGAAAGTAGTGGCAAAGTACGGCAAAGTAGTGGCAAAGTATTGGCAAAGTACATCAAAGTAGTGGCAAAGTAATGCAAAGTAGTGGCAAAGTACTGAAAAGCAGTGGCAAAGTACTGAAAAGTACGGCAAAGTACTGGCAAAGTAGTTGCAAAGAAGTGGCAATGTTGTGCAAAGCAGTGTCAAAGTACTGCAAAGTAGTGGCAAAGTAGTGCAAAGTAGTGGCAATGTACTCAAAGTGGTGGCAAAGTAGGCAATGTACTGCAAAGAAGTGGCAAAGTACTTCAAAGTAGTGGCAAAGTAGTGGCAAAGAACTGCAAAGTAGTGTCAAAGTACTGAAAAGTAGTGGCAAAGTACGGGAAAGTAGTGGCAAAGTACTGAAAAGTAGTGGCAAAGTAGAGCGAAGTACGGCAAAGTACTGGCAAAGTAGTGGCAAAGTACATCAAAGTAGTGGCAAAGTAATGCAAAGTACTGAAAAGTAGTGGCAAAGTAGTGAAAAGTAGTGACAAAGTATGGCAGAGTAGTTGCAAAGTAGTGGCAATGTACTGCAAAGTAGTGGCAAAGTACGGCAAAGTACTGCAAAGTAGTGGCAAAGTACATCAAAGTATTGGCAAAGTACTACAAAGAAGTGGTAAAGTACGGCAAAGTAGTGGCAAAGTACTGCAAAGTAGTGGCAAAGTACATCAAAGTATAGCAAATTAATGGCAAATTACTGCAAAGTAGTGGCAAAGTACTGTAAAGTAGTGGCAAAGTACAGCAAAGTATGGCAAAGTAGCGGCAAAGTACTGCAAAGTAGTGGCAAAGTACGGCAAAGTAATGGAAAGTAGTGGCAAAGTATTGGCAAAGTACATCAAAGTAGTGGCAAAGTAATGCAAAGTATTGGCAAAGTACTACAAAGAAGTGGCAAAGTACTGCAAAGTAGTGGCAATGTACTGCAAAGTTGTGGCAAAGTAGGCAAAGTACTGCAAAGAAGTGGCAAAGTACTGCAAAGTAGTGGCAAAGTACTGCAAAGTAGTGGCAAAGGACTAGAAAGTTGTGGCAAAGTACGGCAAAGTACTGCAAAGTAATGGCAAAGAAGTGCAAAGTAGTGTCAAAGTACTGAAAAGTAGTGGCAAAGTACGGGAAAGTAGTGGCAAAGTACTGAAAAGTAGTGGCAAAGTACAGCGAAGTACGGCAAAGTACTGACAAAGTACTGGCAAAGTAGTGGCAATGTACTGAAAAGCACTGGCAAAGTACAGCAAAGTACTGCAAAGTAGTGGCAAAGTACTGCAAAGTAGTGGCGAGGTACTGCAAAGTATGGCAACGTAGTGGCAAAGCGCGGCAAATTACTGAAAAGTAGTAGCAAAGTACGGCAAAGTAGAGGCAAAGTACGGCAAAGAAGTGGCAAAGTACTGAAAGTAGTGGCAAAGTACTGACAAGTAGTAGCAAAGTGATGAAAAGTAGTGGCAAAGTACTGCGAAGTAGTTGCAAAGTACTGAAAAGTAATGGCAAAGTACTGAAAGTAGTGGTAAAGTATGGCAAAGTTCTGCAAAGTAGAGAATAGTAGTGGCAAAGTACTGAAAAGTAGTGGCAAAGTAGAGAAAAGTAGTGGCAAAGTACTGAAAAGTGGTGGCAAAGTGCTGAAAAGTATTGTCAAAGTGATGAAAAGTAATGGCAAAGTGCTGAAAAGTAGTGGCAGAATACTGCAAAGTACTGAAAAGTAGTGGCAAAGTACAGCGAAGTACGACAAAGTACTGGCAAAGTAGTGGTAATGTACATCAAAGTAGTGGCAATGTACTGCGAAGTAGTGGCAAAGTACGGCAAAGTACTGCAAAGTAGTGGCAAAGAACTGCAAAGTAGTGTCAAAGTACTGCAAAGTGGTTGCAAAGTACAGCAAAGTAGAGCAAATTAATGGCAAAGTACTGCAAAGAAGTGGCAAAGTAGTGGCAAAGTACTGCAAAGTATGGCAAAGTAGCGGCAAAACACTGCAAAGTAGTGGCAAAGTACGGCAAAGTACTGCAAAGTAGTGGCAAAGTACGGCAAAGTAGTGGCAAAGTACATCAAATAGTGGCAAAGTAATGCAAAGTATTGGCAAAGTACTACAAAGAAGTGGCAAAGTATTGCAAAGTAGTGGCAAAGTACTGCAAAGTAGTGGCAAAGTACTGAAAAGCAGTGGCAAAGTAGTGTAAAGTACAGCAAAGTAGTGACAAAAAACTGCAAAGTGGTGGCAAAGTACGGCAAAGTAGTGGAAAAGTACGGCAAACTAGTGGCAAAGTACTGCAAAGTATGACAATGTAGTGGCAAAGTACTGGAAATTAGTGGCAAAGTACGGCAAAGTACTAGAAAGTAGTGGCAAAGTACGGCAAAGTAGTGGCAAAGTACATCAAAGTATGGCAAAGTAGAGGCAAAGTACTGCAAAGTATGGCAAAGTAGTGGCAAAGTACTGCAAAGTAGTGGCAAAGTACGGCAAAGTACTGGAAAGTAGTGGCAAAGTACGGCAAAGAAGCGGCAAAGTACATCAAAGTAGTGGCAAAGTAATGCAAAGTAGTGGCAAAGTACTGCAAAGTAGAGGCAAAGTACTGAAAAGCAGTGGCAAAGTACTGACAAGTGCGGCAAAGTACTTCAAAGTAGTGGCAAAGTACGGCAACCTAGTGGCAACGTACATCAAAGTATAGCAAATTAATGGCAAAGTACTGCAAAGTAGTGGCAAAGTACTGCAAAGTAGTGGCAAAGTACTGCAAAGTATGGCAAAGTAGTGGCAAAGTACTGCAAAGTAGTGGCAAAGTACGGCAAAGTAATGGAAAGTAGTGGCAAAGTACGCCAAGCCAAAGTAGTGGCAAAGTACATCAAAGTAGTGGCAAAGTAATGCAAAGTATTGGCAAAGTACTACAAAGAAGTGGCAAAGAAGTGGCAAAGTACTGCAAAGTAGTGGCAAAGAACTGCAAAGTAGTGTCATAGTACTGAAAAGTAGTGGCAAAGTACGGGAAAGTAGTGGCAAAGTACTAAAAAGTCGTGGCGAAGTACAGCAAAGTACTGGCAAAGTACTGGCAATGTACTGAAAAGCACTGGCAGAGTACAGCAAAGTACTGCAAAGTAGTGGCAAAGTGTTGCAAAGTAGTGGCGTGGTACTGCAAAGTATGACAACGTAGTGGCAAAGCGCGGCAAATTACTGCAAAGTTGTGGCAAAGTACTGGAAAATAGTGGCAAAGTACGGCAAAGTAGTGGCAAAGTACGGCAAAGTAGTGGCAAAGTACTGAAAGTAGTGGCAAAGTATGGCAAAGTTCTGCAAAGTTGAGGTAGTGGCAAAGTATGGCAAAGTTCTGCAAAGTTGAGAATAGTAGTGGCAAAGTACTGAAAAGTAGTCGCAAAGTACTGAAAAGTGGTGGCAAAGTGCTGAAAAGAGGTGGCAAAGTGCTGAAAAGTAGTGGCAAAGTGATGAAAAGTAGTGGCAAAGTACTGCGAAGTAGTTGCAAAGTACTGAAAAGTAGTGGCAAAGTACTGAAAGTAGTGGTAAAGTATGGCAACATTGTGCAAAGTAGAGAATAGTAGTGGCAAAGTACTGAAAATTAGTGGCAAAGTAGTGAAAAGTAGTGGCAAAGTACTGAAAAGTGGTGGCAAAGTGCTGAAAAGTAGTGGCAAAGTACTGCAAAGCATTGGCAAAGTACGGCAAAATACTGCAAAGTAGAGGCAAAGTATTGCAAAGTAGTGGCGAGGTACTGCAAAATGTGGAAAAGTACTGGCAAAGTGCGGCAAATTACTGCAAAGTAGTGGCAAAGTACTGAAAGTAGTGGCAAAGTAGTGGCAAAATACTGAAAGTAGTGGCAAAGTATGACAAAGTACTGCAAAGTAGTGAATAGTAGTGGCAAAGTACTGAAAAGTAGTGGCAAAGTAGTGAAAAGTAGTGGCAAAGTACTGAAAAGTGGTGGCAAAGTGCTGAAAAGTAGTGGCAAAGTGCTGAAAAGTAGTGGCAAAGTGCTGAAAAGTAGGGGCAAAGTATTGCGAAGTAGTTGCAAAATACTGAAAAGTAGTGGCAAAGTACTGAATAGTAGTGGCAAAGTAGTACAAAGTAGTGGCAAAGTACGGCAAATACTGAAAAGTAGTGGCAAAGTAGTGCAAAGTAGTGGCAAAGTGCTGAAAAGTAGTGGCAATGTAGTGAAAAGTAGTGGCAAAGTCCTGAAAAGTAGTGGCAAATTACTGCAAAGCAGTGGCAAAGTACGGCAAAGTACTGCAAAGTAGTGGCAAAGTACGTAGTGCAAAGTACAGGAAAGTAGTGACAAAAACTGAAAAGTAGCGGCAAAGTACTGCAAAGTAGTGGCAAAGTACATCAAAGTAGTGGCAAATAATGCAAAGTAGTGGCAACGTGCTACAAAGAAGTGGGAAAGTACTGCAAAGTAGTAGCAAAGTACTGCAAAGTAGTGGCAAAGAACTGAAAAGCACTGGCAAAGTACAGCAAAGTACTGCAAAGTAGTGGCAAAGTATGGCAAAGTAGTGGCAAAGTACTGAAAGTAGTGGCAAAGTATGACAAAGTACTGCAAAGTAGAGAATAGTGGTGGCAAAGTACTGAAAAGTAGTGGCAAAGCAGTAAAAAGTAGTGGCAAAGTACTGAAAAGTGGTGGCAAAGTACTGAAAAGTAGTGGCAAAGTGATGAAAAGTAGTGGCAAAGTACTGCGAAGTTGTTGCAAAGTACTGAAAAGTAGTGGCAAAGTACTGAAACGTAGTGGCAAAGTAGTAAAAAGTAGTGGCAAAGTACGGCAAATTAGTGGCAAAGTACTGAAAAGTAGTGGTAAAGTAGTGAAAAGTAATGGCAAAGTGCTGAAAAGTAGTGGCAAAGTAGTGAAAAGTAGTGGCAAAGTACGGCAAAAAAGTGGCAAAGTACTGCAAAGTAAGGCAAAGTAGTGGCAAAGTACGGCAAAGTAATGCAAAGTAGTGGCAAAGAACTGCAAAGTAGTGACAACGTACTGAAAAGTAGTGTCAAAGTACGGGAAAATAGTGGCAAAGTACTGCAAAGTACGGCAAACTACTGGCAAAGTACTGGCAAAGTAGTGGCAATGTACTGCAAAGCAGTGGCAAAGTACGGCAAAATACTGCAAAGTAGAGGCAAAGTGTTGCAAAGTAGTGGCAAAGTGCGGCAAATTACTGCAAAGTAGTGGCAAAGTACTGAAAGTAGTGGCAAAGTACTGAAAGTAGTGAATAGTAGTGGCAAAGTACTGAAAAGTAGTGGCAAAGTACTGAAAAGTGGTGGCAAAGTGCTGAAACGTAGTGGCAAAGTACTGCGAAGTAGTTGCAAAATACTGAAAAGTAGTGGCAAACTACTGAATAGTAGTGGCAAAGTAGTAAAAAGTAGTGGCAAATTAAGGCAAATACTGAAAAGTAGTGGCAAAGTAGTGCAAAGTAGTGGCAAAGTGCTGAAAAGTAGTGGCAAAGTGCTGAAAAGTAGTGGCAAAGTACAGCAAAGCAGTGGCAAAGTACTGCAAAGTAGTGGCAAAGTATTGGCAAAGTACTGGAAAGTAGTAGCAAAGTACGGCAAAGTAGTGGCAAAGTACATCAAAGTAGTGGCAAAGTAATGCAAAGTATTGGCAAAGTACTACAAAGAAGTGGCAAAGTACTGCAAAGTAGTAGCAAAGTACTGCAAAGTAGTGGCAATGTACTGAAAAGCACTGGCAAAGTACTGCAAAGTAGTGACAAAGTACTGCAAAGTAGTGGCGAGGTACTGCAAAGTATGGCAAAGTACTGGAAAGTAATGGCAAAGTACGGCAAAGTAGTGGCAAATTACTGAAAAGTGGTGGCAAAGTGCTGAAAAGTAGTGGCAAAGTGCTGAAAAGTAGTGGCAAAGTGCTGAAAAGTAGTGGCAAAGTACTGCGAAGTAGTTGCAAAATACTGAAAAGTAGTGGCAAAGTACTGAATATTAGTGGCAAAGTAGTGCAAAGTAGTGGCAAAGTGCTGAAAAGTAGTGGCAAAGTAGTGAAAAGTAGTGGTAAAGTGCGAAAAGTAGTGGCAAAGTGCTGAAAAGTAGTGGCAAATTACTGTAAAGCAGTGGCAGAGTACGGCAAAGTACTGCAAAGTAGTGGCAAGGTACGTAGTGCAAAGTACAGCAAAGTAGTGACAAAAACTGAAAAGTAGCGGCAAAGTACTGCAAAGTAGTGGCAAAGTTCTGCAAAGTATGGCAAAGTAGTGGCAAAGTACTGCAAAGTAGTGGCAAAGTACGGCAAAGTACTGGAAAGTAGTGGCAAACTACGGCAAAGTAGTGGCAAAGTACGGCAAAGTACTACAAAATGGTGGCACAGTACGGCAAAGTAATGCAAAGTGGTGACAAAGTACGGCAAAGTACTGCAAAGAAGTGACAGAGTACTGCAAAGTATGGCAAAGTACTGAAAAGTAGTGGCAAAGTAGTGAAAAGTAGTGGCAAAGTACTGAAAAGTGGTGGCAAAATACTGCGAAGTAGTTGCAAAATACTGCAAAGTAGTGGCAAAGTACTGCAAAGTATGGCAAAGTACTGAAATGTAGTGGCAAATTACGGTAAAGTAGTGGCAAAGTACAGCAAAGTAGTGGCAAAGTACTGCAAAGTATTGGCAAAGTGCTAAAAAGAGGTGGCAAACTACGGCAAAGTACTGCAAATTAGTTGTAAAGAACTGCAAGGTAGTGGCAAATTACTGAAAATTAGAGGCAAAGTACTGAAACGTAGTGGCAATGTACTGCAAAGCAGTGGCAACGTACGGCAAAGTACTGCAAAGTAGTGGCAAAGTACGGCAAAGTAGCGGCAAAGTATGGCAAAGCACTAAAAAGTAGTGGAAAAGTATGGCAGAGTAGTTGCAAAGTAGTGGCAATGTACTGCAAAGTAGTGAATAGTAGTGGCAAAGTACTGAAAAGTAGTGGCAAAGTAGTGAAAAGTTGTGAAAAGTAGTGGCACAGTACTGAAAAGTGGTGTTAAAGTGCTGAAAAGTATTGGCAAAGTGCTGAAAAGTAGTGGCAAAGTACTGCGAAGTAGTTGCAAAGTACTGAAAAGTAGTGGCAAAATACAGAAAAGCAGTGGCAAAGTAGTGGCAAAGTATAGGCAAAGTACTGAAAAGTAGTAGCAAAGTACTGAAAAGTAGTGGCAAAGTACGGTAAAGTACTGCAAGAAAGGGGCAAAGTACTGCAAATTAGTGACAAAGTACAGCAAAGTATGGCAAATTAGTGGCAAAGTAAGGCAAAGTACTGGAAAGTAGTGGCAAAGTACGGCAAAGTAGTGGTAAAGGACAGCAAAGTAGTGGCAAAGTACTGCAAAGTACTGCAAAGTATTGGCAAAGTACTGCAAAGAGGTGGCAAAGTACGGCAAAGTACTGGCAAAGTACTGCAAAGTAGTGGCAAAGTACTGAAAAGTACGGCAAAGTACTGGCAAAGTTGTGGCAAAGTACGGCAAAGTAGTGCCAAAAATTGCAAAGTGGTGGTAAAGTACGGCAAAGTAGTGGCAAAGTACGCTAAAGTAGTAGCACAGTACGGCAAAGTAGTGGCAAAGTAGTGGCAAAGTATGGCAAAGTACTGAAAAGTAGTGGCAAAGTAGTGAAAAGTAGTGACAAAGTATGGCAGAGTAGTTGCAAAGTAGTGGCTATTCACTGCAAAGCAGTGGCAAAGTACGGCAAAGTACTGCAAAGTACTGCAAAGTAGTGGCAAAGTACGACAAAGAAGTGGTAAAATACGGCGAAGTAGTGACAAAAAACTGCAAAGTGGTGGCAAAGTACGGTGAAGTAGTGGCAAAGTATGGCAAAGCACTGAATAGTAGTGGCAAAGTATGGCAGAGTAGATGCAAAGTAGTGGCAATTTACTGCAAAGTAGTGCCAAAGTATGGAAAAGTACTGAAAGTAGTGGCAAAGTAGTGAAAAGTAGGGAAAAGTAGTGGCAAAGTACTGAAAAGTGGTGGCAAAGTGCTGAAAAGTATTGGCAAAGTGATGAAAAGTAGTGGCAAAGTACTGCGAAGTAGTTGCAAAGTACTGAAAAGTAGTGGCAAAATACAGAAAAGTAGTGGCAAAGTACTGAAAAGTAGTGGCAAAGTAGTGAAAAGTAGTGGCAAAGTACTGCAAAGTACTGGCAAAGTACTGAAAAGTAGTGGCAAAGTACTGAAAAGTACGGCAAAGTAGTGGCAAAGTTGTGGCAAAGTACGGCAAAGTAGTGCCAAAAATTGCAAAGTGGTGGCAAAGTACGGCAAAGTAGTGGCAAAGTACGCTAAAGTAGTAGCACAGTACGGCAAAGTAGTGGCAAAGTAGTGGCAAAGTATGGCAAAGCACTGAAAAGTATAGGCAAAGTAGTGAAAAATAGTGACAAAGTATGGAAGAGTAGTTGCAAAGTAGTGGCTATTCACTGCAAAGCAGTGGCAAAGTACGGCAAAGTACTGCAAAGTACTGCAAAGTAGTGGCAAAGTACGGCAAAGAAGTGGTAAAATACGGCGAAGTAGTGACAAAAAACTGCAAAGTGGTGGTGAAGTAGTGGCAAAGTATGGCAAAGCACTGAATAGTAGTGGCAAAGTATGGCAGAGTAGTTGAAAAGTAGTGGCAATGTACTGCAAAGTAGTGGCAAAGTATGGAAAAGTACTGAAAGTAGTGGCAAAGTAGTGAAAAGTAGTGAAAAGTAGTGGCAAAGTACTGAAAAGTAGTGGCAAAGTACTGCGAAGTAGTTTCAAAGTACTGAACAGTACTGGCAAAGTACTGAAAAGAAGTGGCAAAGTACGGCAAAGTAGTGGCAAAGTACATCAAAGTAGTGGGAAAGTAATGTAAAGTACGCAAAAGTAGTAGCACAGTACTGCAAAGTAGTGGCAAAGTACTGCAAAGTTGTGGCAAAGTACTGAAAAGCAGTGGCAAAGTACTGAAAAGCACGGCAAAATACTGGCAAAGTAGTTGCAAAGTAGTGGCAATGTACTGCAAAGCAGTGGCAAAGTAGTAGCAAAGTACGGCAAAGTAGTGGCAAAGTACAGCAAAGTACTACAAAATGATGGCACAGTACGGCAAAGTACTGCAGTGGCAAAGTACGGCAAAGTACTGCAAAGTAGTGGCAAAGAACTGCAAAGTAGTGGCAAAGTACTGAAAAGTAGTGGCAAAGTGCTGAAAAGTAGTGGCAAAGTACTGCGAAGTAGTTGCAAAATACTGAAAAGTAGTGGCAATGTACTGCGAAGTAGTTGCAAAGTACTGAAAAGTAGTGGCAAAATACAGAAAAGTAGTGGCAAAGTACTGAAAGGTAGTGGCAAAGTAGTGAAAAGTAGTGGCAAAGTACGGATTAGTAGTGGCAAAGTAATGCAAAGTAGTTTCAAAGTACTGAACAGTACTGGCAAAGTACTGAAAAGAAGTGGCGAAGTACGGCAAACTAGTGGCAAAGTACATCAAAGTATTGGCAAAGTAATGTAAAGTATTGGCAAAGTACTACAACGAGATGGCAAAAAACTGTAAAGTAGTGGCAAAGTACTGCAAAGTAGTGGCAAAGTACTGAAAAGCAGTGGCAAAGAACTGAAAAGTACGGCAAAGTACTGGCAAAGTAGTTGCAGAGTAGTGGCAATGTACTGCAAAGCACTGGCAAAGTATTGCAAAGTATGGCAAAGTAGTGGCAAAGTACTGCAAAGTAGTGGCAAAGTACGGCAAAGTACTGGAAAGTAGTGGCAAAGTACTGCAAAGTAGTGGCAAAGTACATCAAAGTAGTGGCAAATAATGCAAAGTAGCGGCAAAGTGCTACAAAGAAGTGGGAAAGTACTGCAAAGTAGTAGCAAAGTACTGCAAAGTAGTGGCAAAGAACTGAAAAGCACTGGCAAAGTACAGCAAAGTACTGCAAAGTAGTGGCAAAGTATGGCAAAGTGGTGGCAAAGTACTGAAAGTAGTGGCAAAGTATGACAAAGTAGTGCAAAGTAGAGAATAGTGGTGGCAAAGTACTGAAAAGTAGTGGCAAAGCAGTAAAAAGTAGTGGCAAAGTACTGAAAAGTGATGGCAAAGTACTGAAAAGTAGTGGCAAAGTGATGAAAAGTAGTGGCAAAGTACTGCGAAGTAGTTGCAAAGTGCTGAAAAGTAGTGGCAAAGTACTGAAACGTAGTGGCAAAGTAGTAAAAAGTAGTGGCAAAGTACGGCAAATTAGTGGCAAAGTACTGAAAAGTAGTGGTAAAGTAGTGAAAAGTAGTGGCAAAGTGCTGAAAAGTAGTGGCAAAGTAGTGAAAAGTAGTGGCAAAGCACGGCAAAAAAGTGGCAAAGTACTGCAAAGTATGGCAAAGTAGTGGCAAAGTACGGCAAAGTACTGCAAAGTAGTGGCAAAGAACTGCAAAGTAGTGGCAACGTACTGAAAAGTAGTGGCAAAGTACGGGAAAATAGTGGCAAAGTACTGCAAAGTACGGCAAAGTACTGGCAAAGTACTGGCAAAGTAGTGGCAATGTACTGCAAAGCAGTGGCAAAGAACGGCAAAATACTGCAAAGTAGAGGCAAAGTATTGCAAAGTAGTGGCGAGGTACAGCAAAGTATGGAAAAGTAGTGGCAAAGTACGGCAAATTAGTGGCAAAGTACTGAAAAGTAGTGGTAAAGTAGTGAAAAGTAGTGGCAAAGTGCTGAAAAGTAGTGGCAAAGTAGTGAAAAGTAGTGGCAAAGCACGGCAAAAAGTGGCAAAGTACTGCAAAGTATGGCAAAGTAGTGGCAAAGTACGGCAAAGTACTGCAAAGTAGTGGCAAAGAACTGCAAAGTAGTGGCAACGTACTGAAAAGTAGTGGCAAAGTACGGGAAAATAGTGGCAAAGTACTGCAAAGTACGGCAAAGTACTGGCAAAGTACTGGCAAAGTAGTGGCAATGTACTGCAAAGCAGTGGCAAAGAACGGCAAAATACTGCAAAGTAGAGGCAAAGTATTGCAAAGTAGTGGCGAGGTACAGCAAAGTATGGAAAAGTAGTGGCAAAGTGCGGCAAATTACTGCAAAGTAGTGGCAAAGTACTGAAAGTAGTGGCAAAGTACTGAAAGTAGTGGCAAAGTAGTGGCAAAGTACAGAAAGTAGTGGCAAAGTATAGCAAAGTAGTTAATAGTAGTGGCAAAGTACTGAAAAGTAGTGGCAAAGTACTGAAAAGTGGTGGCAAAGTGCTGAAAAGTAGAGGCAAAGTGCTGAAAAGTAGTGGCAAAGTACTGCGAAGTAGTTGCAAAATACTGAAAAGTTGTGGCAAAGTACTGAATAGTAGTGGCAAAGTAGTAAAAAGTAGTGGCAAAGTAAGGCAAATACTGAAAAGTAGTGGCAAAGTAGTGCAAAATAGTGGCAATGTGCTGAAAAGTAGTGGCAAAGTAGTGAAAAGTAGTGGTAAAGTGCTGAAAAGTAGTGGCAAAGTGCTGAAAAGTAGTGGCAAAGTACAGCAAAGCAGTGGCATAGTACGGCAAAGTACTGCAAAGTAGTGGCAAAGTATTGGCAAAGTACGGCAAAGTACTGGAAAGTAGTAGCAAAGTACTGCAAAGTATTGGCAAAGTGCTGGAATGTAGTGGCAAAGTACGGTAAAGTTGTGGCAAAGTACAGCAAAGTAGTGGCAAAGTACTGCAAAGTATTGGCAAAGTGCTACAAAGATGTGGCAAACTACGGCAAAGTACTGCAAAGTAGTTGTAAAGAACTGCAAGGTAGTGGCAAAGTACTAAAAAGTATAGGCAAAGTACTGAAACGTAGTGGCAATGTACTGCAAAGCAGTGGCAACGTACGGCAAAGTACTGCAAAGTAGTGGCAAAGTACGGCAAAGTAGCGGCAAAGTATGGCAAAGCACTAAAAAGTAGTGGAAAAGTATGGCAGAGTAGTTGCAAAGTAGTGGCAATGTACTGCAAAGTAGTGAATAGTAAAGGCAAAGTACTGAAAAGTAGTGGCAAAGTAGTGAAAAGTTGTGAAAAGTAGTGGCACAGTACTGAAAAGTGGTGGCAAAGTGCTGAAAAGTATTGGCAAAGTGCTGAAAAGTAGTGGCAAAGTACTGCGAAGTAGTTGCAAAGTACTGAAAAGTAGTGGCAAAATACAGAAAAGCAGTGGCAAAGTAGTGGCAAAGTAGAGGCAAAGTACTGAAAAGTAGTAGCAAAGTACTGAAAAGTAGTGGCAAAGTACGGAAAAGTAGTTGCAAAGTGCTGAAAAGTATAGCAAATTAATGGCAAAGTTCTGCAAAGTAGTGGCAAAGTACGGCAAAGTACTACAAGAAAGTGGCAAAGTACTGCAAATTAGTGACAAAATACTGCAAAGTATGGCAAAGTAGTGGCAAAGTAAGGCAAAGTACTGGAAAGTAGTGGCAAAGTACGGCAAAGTAGTGGTAAAGGACAGCAAAGTAGTGGCAAAGTACTGCAAAGTACTGCAAAGTATTGGCAAAGTACTGCAAAGAGGTGGCAAAGTACGGCAAAGTACTGGCAAAGTACGGCAAAGTAGTGGCAAAGTACTGAAAAGTACGGCAAAGTACTGGCAAAGTTGTGGCAAAGTACGGCAAAGTAGTGCAAAAAATTGCAAAGTGGTGGCAAAGTACGGCAAAGTAGTGGCAAAGTACGCTAAAGTAGTAGCACAGTACGGCAAAGTAGTGGCAAAGTAGTGGCAAAGTATGGCAAAGTACTGAAAAGTAGTGGCAAAGTAGTGAAAAGTAGTGACAAAGTATGGCAGAGTAGTTGCAAAGTAGTGGCTATTCACTGCAAAGCAGTGGCAAAGTATGGCAAAGTACTGCAAAGTACTGCAAAGTACTGCAAAGTAGTGGCAAAGTACGGCAAAGAAGTGGTAAAATACGGCGAAGTAGTGACAAAAAACTGCAAAGTGGTGGCAAAGTACGGTGACGTAGTGGCAAAGTATGGCAAAGCACTGAATAGTAGTGGCAAAGTATGGCAGAGTAGTTGCAAAGTAGTGGCAATGTACTGCAAAGTAGTGCCAAAGTATGGAAAAGTACTGAAAGTAGTGGCAAAGTAGTGAAAGGTAGGGAAAAGTAGTGGCAAAGTACTGAAAAGTGGTGGCAAAGTGCTGAGAAGTATTGGCAAAGTGCTGAAAAGTAGTGGCAAAGTACTGCGAAGTAGTTGCAAAGTACTGAAAAGTAGTGGCAAAATACAGAAAAGTAGTGGCAAAGTACTGAAAAGTAGTGGAAAAGTAGTGAAAAGTAGTGGCAAAGTACGCCAAAGTACTGGCAAAGTACTGCAAAGTAGTGGCAAAGTACTGAAAAGTACGGCAAAGTACTGGCAAAGTTGTGGCAAAGTACGGCAAAGTAGTGCCAAAAATTGCAAAGTGGTGGCAAAGTACGGCAAAGTAGTGGCAAAGTACGCTAAAGTAGTAGCACAGTACGGCAAAGTAGTGGCAAAGTAGTGAAAAGTAGTGACAAAGTATGGCAGAGTAGTTGCAAAGTAGTGGCTATTCACTGCAAAGCAGTGGCAAAGTACGGCAAAGTACTGAAAGTAGTGGCAAATTAGTGAAAAGTAGGGAAAAGTAGTGGCAAAGTACTGAAAAGTGGTGGCAAAGTGCTGAAAAGTATTGGCAAAGTGCTGAAAAGTAGTGACAAAGTACTGCGAAGTAGTTGCAAAGTAATGAAAAGTAGTGGCAAAATACAGAAAAGTAGTGGCAAAGTAGTGAAAAGTAGTGGCAAAGTAGTGAAAAGTAGTGGCAAAGTACGGCAAAGCAGTGGCAAAGTACATCAAAGTAGTGCAAAGTAATGCAAAGTAGTGGCAAAGTACTACAAATAGGTGGCAAAGTACTGCAAAGTAGTGGCAAAGTACTGCAAAGTTGTGGCAAAGTACTGAAAAGCAGTGCCAAAGTACTGAAAAGCACGGCAAAATACTGGCAAAGTAGTTGCAAAGTAGTGGCAATGTGCTGCAAAGCAGTGGCAAAGTAGTAGCAAAGTACGGCAAAGTAGTGGCAAAGTACAGCAAAGTACTACAAAATGATGGCACAGTACGGCAAAGTACTGCAGTGGCAAAGTACGGCAAAGTACTGCAAAGTAGTGGCAAAGAACTGCAAAGTAGTGGCAAAGTACTGAAAAGTAGTGGCAAAGTGCAGAAAAGTAGTGGCAAAGTACTGCTAAGTAGTTGCAAAATACTGAAAAGTAGTGGCAAAGGACTGCAAAGTAGTGGCAAAGTACTGCAAAGGAGTGGCAAAGTACTAGAAACTAGTGGCAAAGTTCGGCAAAGTACTGCAAAGTAGTGGCAAAGAATGCAAAGTAGTGTCAAAGTACTGAAAAGTAGTGGCAAAGTACGGGAAAGTAGTGGCAATGTACTGGCAAAGTAGTGGCAATGTACTGAAAAGCACTGGCAAAGTACAGCAAAGTACTGCAAAGTAGTGGCAAAGTACGGCAAAGTAGTGGCACAGTACTGCAAAGTAGTGGCAAAGTAGTGGCAAAGTACTGAAAGTAGTGGCAAAGTACTGCAAAGTAGTGGCAAAGTACGGCAAAGTAGTGGCACAGTACTGCAAAGTAGTGGCAAAGTAGTGGCAAAGTACTGAAAGTAGTGGCAAAGTATGGCAAAGTACTGCAAAGTAGAGAATAGTGGTGGCAAAGTACTGAAAAGTAGTGGCAAAGTAGTAAAAAGTAGTGGCAAAGTACTGAAAAGTGGAGGCAAAGTGCTGAAAAGTAGTGGCAAAGTGATGAAAAGTAGTGGCAAAGTACTGCGAAGTAGTTGCAAAGTACTGAAAAGTAGTGGCAAAGTACTGAAAAGTAGTGGCAAAGTAGTAAAAAGTAGTGGCAAAGTGCTGAAAAGTAGTGGCAAAGTGATGAAAAGTAGTGCCAAAGTACTGCGAAGTAGTTGCAAAGTACTGAAAAGTAGTGGCAAAGTACTGAAAAGTAGTGGCAAAGTAGTAAAATGTAGTGGCATAGTACGGCAAATTAGTGGCAAAGTACTGAAAAGTAGTGGTAAAGTAGAGAAAAGTAGTGGCAAAGTGCTGAAAAGCAGTGGCAAAGTAGTGAAAAGTAGTGGCAAAGTACGGCAAAAAAGTGGCAAAGTACTGCAAAGTATGGCAAAGTAGTGACAAAGTAGTGGCAAAGTACTGCAAAGTAGTGGCAAAGTACGGCAAAGTACTGCAAAGTAGTGGCAAAGAACTGCAAAGTATTGGCAACGTACTGAAAAGTAGTGGCAAAGTACGGGCAAAGTAGTGGCAATGTACGGCAAAGTAGTTTCAAAGAACTGAACAGTACTGGCAAAGTACTGAAAAGAAGTGGCAAAGTACGGCAAAGTAGTGGCAAAGTACATCAAAGTAGTGGCAAAGTAATGTAAAGTATTGGCAAAGTACTACAACGAGATGGCAAAAAACTGCAAAGTAGTGGCAAAGTACTGCAAATTAGTGGCAAAGTACTGAAAAGCAGTGGCAAAGTACTGAAAAGTATGGCAAAGTACTGGCAAAGTAGTTGCTGAGTAGTGGCAATGTACTGCAAAGCAGTGGCAAAGTATTGCAAAGTATGGCAAAGTAGTGGCAAAGTACTGCAAAGTAGTGGCAAAGTACGGCAAAGTACTGGAAAGTAGTGGCAAAGTACTGCAAAGTAGTGGCAAAGTACATCAAAGTAGTGCAAAGTAATGCAAAGTATTGGCAAAGTACTACAAATAGGTGGCAAAATACTGCAAAGTAGTGGCAAAGTACTGCAAAGTTGTGGCAAAGTACTGAAAAGCAGTGCCAAAGTACTGAAAAGCACAGCAAAATACTGGCAAAGTAGTTGCAAAGTAGTGGCAATGTACTGCAAAGCAGTGGCAAAGTAGTAGCAAAGTACTTCAAAGTAGTGGCAAAGTACAGCAAAGTACTACAAAATGATGGCACAGTACGGCAAAGTACTGCAGTGGCAAAGTACGGCAAAGTACTGCAAAGTAGTGGCAAAGAACTGCAAAGTAGTGGCAAAGTACTGAAAAGTAGTGGCAAAGTGCTGAAAAGTAGTGGCAAAGTACTGCGAAGTAGTTGCAAAATACTGAAAAGTAGTGGCAAAGTACTGCAAAGTAGTGGCAAAGTACTGCAAAGGAGTGGCAAAGTACTAGAAACTAGTGCCAAAGTTCGGCAAAGTACTGCAAAGTAGTGGCAAAGAATGCAAAGTAGTGTCAAAGTACTGAAAAATAGTGGCAAAGTACGGGAAAGTAGTGGCAATGTACTGCAAAGTAGTGGCAAAGTGCTGAAAAGTACGGCAAAGTACTGGCAAAGTAGTGGCAATGTACTGAAAAGCACTGGCAAAGTACAGCAAAGTACTGCAAAGTAGTGGCAAAGTACTGCAAAGTAGTGGCGAGGTACTGCAAAGTATGGCAAAGTAGTGGCAAAGCGCGGCAAATTACTGCAAAGCAGTGGCAAAGTACTGCAAAGTAGTGGCAAAGTACGGCAAAGTAGAGAATAGTGGTGGCAAAGTACTGAAAAGTAGTGGCAAAGTAGTAAAAAGTAGTGGCAAAGTACTGAAAAGTGGAGGCAAAGTGCTGAAAAGTAGTGGCAAAGTGATGAAAAGTAGTGGCAAAGTACTGTGAAGTAGTTGCAAAGTACTGAAAAGTAGTGGCAAATTACTGAAAAGTAGTGGCAAAGTAGTAAAAAGTAGTGGCAAAGTGCTGAAAAGTAGTGGCAAAGTGATGAAAAGTAGTGCCAAAGTACTGCGAAGTAGTTGCAAAGTACTGAAAAGTAGTGCCAAAGTACTGAAAAGTAGTGGCAAAGTAGTAAAAAGTAGTGGCATAGTACGGCAAATTAGTGGCAAAGTATTGAAAAGTAGTGGTAAAGTAGTGAAAAGTATAGGCAAAGTGCTGAAAAGCAGTGGCAAAGTAGTGAAAAGTAGTGGCAAAGTACGGCAAAAAAGTGGCAAAGTACTGCAAAGTATGGCAAAGTAGTGGCAAAGTAGTGGCAAAGTACTGCAAAGTAGTGGCAAAGTACTGCAAAGTAGTGGCAAAGAACTGCAAAGTAGTGGCAACGTACTGAAAAGTAGTGGCAAAGTACGGGAAAATAGTGGCAAAGTACTGCAAAGTACTGGCAAAGTACGGGCAAAGTAGTGGCAATGTACTGCAAAGCAGTGGCAAAGTACTGCAAAGCATTGGTAAAGTACGGCAAAATACTGCAAAGTAGAGGCAAAGTATTGCAAAGTAGTGGCGAGGTACTGCAAAATGTGGAAAAGTAGTGGCAAAGTGCGGCAAATTACTGCAAAGTAGTGGCAAAGTACTGAAAGTAGTAGCAAAGTAGTGGCAAAGTACTGAAAGTAGTGGCAAAGTATGGCAAAGTACTGCAATGTAGTGAATAGTAGTGGCAAAGTACTGAAAAGTAGTGGCAAAGTAGTGAAAAGTAGTGGCAAAGTGCTGAAAAGTAGTGGCAAAGTGCTGAAAAGTAGTGGCAAAGTGCTGAAAAGTAGTGGCAAAGTACTGCGAAGTAGTGGCAAAGTAGTGAAAAGTAGTGGTAAAGTGCTGAAAAGTAGTGGCAAAGTGCTGAAAAGTAGTGGCAAATTACTGCAAAGCAGTGGCAAAGTACGGCAAAGTACTGCAAAGTATTGGCAAAGTAAGGCAAAGTACTGCAAGAAAGTGGCAAAGTACTGCAAATTAGTGACAAAGTAAAGCAAAGTATGGCAAAGTAGTGGCAAAGTAGTGTCAAAGTAAGGCAAAGTACTGGAAAGTAGGGGCAAAGTACGGCAAAGTAGTGGTAAAGGACAGCAAAGTAGTGGCAAAGTACTGCAAAGTACTGCAAAGTATTGGCAAAGTACTGCAAAGAGGTGGCAAAGTACGGCAAAGTACTGGCAAAGTACTGACAAGTCCGGCAAAGTACTGGCAAAGTTGTGGCAAAGTACGGCAAAGTAGTGGCAAAGTACGCTAAAGTAATAGCACAGTACGGCAAAGTAGAGGCAAAGTAGAGGCAAAGTATGGCAAAGTACTGAAAAGTAGTGGCAAAGTAGTGAAAAGTAGTGGCTATTCACTGCAAAGCAGTGGCAAAGTACGGCAAAGTACGGCAAAGTACTGCAAAGTAGTGGCAAAGTACGGCAAAGAAGTGGTAAAATACGGCGAAGTAGTGACAAAAAACTGCAAAGTGGTGGCAAAGTACGGTGAAGTAGTGGCAAAGTATGGCAAAGCACTGAATAGTAGTGGCAAAGTATGGCAGAGTAGTTGCAAAGTAGTGGCAATGTACTGCAAAGTAGTGGCAAAGTATGGAAAAGTACTGAAAGTAGTGGCAAAGTAGTGAAAAGTAGTGGCAAAATACAGAAAAGTAGTGGCAAAGTACTGAAAAGTAGTGGCAAAGTAGTGAAAAGTAGTGGCAAAGTAGGGAAAAGTAGAGGCAAAGTACTGCGAAGTAGTTTCAAAGTACTGAACAGTACTGGCAAAGTACTGAAAAGAAGTGGCAAAGTACGGCAAACTAGTGGCAAAGTACATCAAAGTAGTGGCAAAGTAATGTAAAGTATTGGCAAAGTACTACAACGAGATGGCAAAAAACTGCAAAGTAGTGGCAAAGTACTGCAAATTAGTGGCAAAGTAATGAAAAGCAGTGGCAAAGAACTGAAAAGTACGGCAAAGTACTGGCAAAGTAGTTGCAGAGTAGTGGCAATATACTGCAAAGCAGTGGCAAAGTATTGCAAAGTATGGCAAAGTAGTGGCAAAGTACTGCAAAGTAGTGGCAAAGTACGGCAAAGTACTGGAAAGTAGTGGCAAAGTACGGCAAAGTAGTGGCAAAGTACATCAAAGTAGTGCAAAGTAATGCAAAGTATTGGCAAAGTACTACAAATAGGTGGCAAAGTACTGCAAAGTAGTGGCAAAGTACTGCAAAATTGTGGCAAAGTACTGAAAAGCAGTGCCAAAGTACTGAAAAGCACGGCAAAATACTGGCAAAGTAGTTGCAAAGTAGTGGCAATGTACTGCAAAGCAGTGGCAAAGTAGTAGCAAAGTACGGCAAAGTACAGCAAAGTACTACAAAATGATGGCACAGTACGGCAAAGTACTGCAAAGTGGTGGCAAAGTACGGCAAAGTACTGCAAAGTAGTGGCAAAGAACTGCAAAGTAGTGGCAAAGTACTGAAAAGTAGTGGCAAAGTGCTGAAAAGTAGTGGCAAAGTACAGCGAAGTAGTTGCAAAATACTGAAAAGTACGGAAAAGTACTGGCAAAGTACGGGCAAAGTAGTGGCAATGTACTGCAAAGCAATGGCAAAGTACTGAAAAGTAGTGGCAAAGTAGTGAAAAGTAGTGGCAAAGTACGGAAAAGTAGTGGCAAAGTACTGGAAAGTAGTGGCAAAGTACGGCAAAGTACTGGAAAGTAGTGGCAAAGTACATCAAAGTAGGGGCAAATAATGCAAAGTAGTGGCAAAGTGCTACAAAGAAGTGGGAAAGTACTGCAAAGTAGTAGCAAAGTACTGCAAAGTAGTGGCAAAGAACTGAAAAGCACTGGCAAAGTACAGCAAAGTACTGCAAAGTAGTGGCAAAGTATGGCAAAGTAGTGGCAAAATACTGAAAATAGTGGCAAAGTACTGAAAAGTAGTGGCAAAGTGATGAAAAGTAGTGGCAAAGTACTGCGAAGAAGTTGCAAAGTGCTGAAAAGTAGTGGCAAAGTACTGAAACGTAGTGGCAAAGTAGTAAAAAGTAGTGGCAAAGTACGGCAAATTAGTGGCAAAGTACTGAAAAGTAGTGGTAAAGTAGTGAAAAGTAGTGGCAAAGTGCTGAAAAGTAGTGGCAAAGTAGTGAAAAGTAGTGGCAAAGCACGGCAAAAAAGTGGCAAAGTACTGCAAAGTACTGCAAAGTAGTGGCAAAGAACTGCAAAGTAGTGGCAACGTACTGAAAAATAGTGGCAAAGTACGGGAAAATAGTGGCAAAGTACTGCAAAGTACGGCAAAGTACTGGCAAAGTACTGGCAAAGTAGTGGCAATGTACTGCAAAGCAGTGGCAAAGTACGGCAAAATACTGCAAAGTAGAGGCAAAGTATTGCAAAGTAGTGGCGAGGTACTGCAAAGTATGGAAAAGTAGTGGCAAAGTGCGGCAAATTACAGCAAAGTAGTGGCAAAGTACTGAAAGTAGTGGTAAAGTACTGAAAGTAGTGGCAAAGTAGTGGCAAAGTACAGAAAGTAGTGGCAAAGTATAGCAAAGTAGTTAATAGTAGTGGCAAAGTACTGAAAAGTAGTGGCAAAGTACTGAAAAGTGGTGGCAAAGTGCTGAAACGTAGTGGCAAAGTGCTGAAAAGTATTGGCAAAGTACTGCGAAGTAGTTGCAAAATACTGAAAAGTAGTGGCAAAGTACTGAATAGTAGTGGCAAAGTAGTAAAAAGTAGTGACAAAGTAAGGCAAGTACTGAAAAGTAGTGGCAAAGTAGTGCAAAATAGTGGCAATGAGCTGAAAAGTAGTGGCAAAGTAGTGAAAAGTAGTGGTAAAGTGCCGAAATGTAGTGGCAAAGTGCTGAAAAGTAGTGGCAAAGTACAGCAAAGCAGTGGCAAAGTACGGCAAAGTACTGCAAAGTAGTGGCAAAGTATTGGCAAAGTACGGCAAAGTACTGGAAAGTAGTAGCAAATTACGGCAAAGTAGTGGCAAAGTACATCAAAGTAGTGGCAAAGTACGGCAAAATACTGCAAAGTAGAGGCAAAGTATTGCAAAGTAGTGGCGAGGTACTGCAAAGTATGGAAAAGTAGTGGCAAAGTGCGGCAAATTACAGCAAAGTAGTGGCAAAGTACTGAAAGTAGTGGCAAAGTACTGAAAGTAGTGGCAAAGTAGTGGCAAACTACAGAAAGTAGTGGCAAAGTATAGCAAAGTAGTTAATAGTAGTGGCAAAGTACTGAAAAGTAGTGGCAAAGTACTGAAAAGTGGTGGCAAAGTGCTGAAACGTAGTGGCAAAGTGCTGAAAAGTAGTGGCAAAGTACTGCGAAGTAGTTGCAAAATACTGAAAAGTAGTGGCAAAGTACTGAATAGTAGTGGCAAAGTAGTAAAAAGTAGTGACAAAGTAAGGCAAGTACTGAAAAGTAGTGGCAAAGTAGTGCAAAATAGTGGCAATGAGCTGAAAAGTAGTGGCAAAGTAGTGAAAAGTAGTGGTAAAGTGCTGAAATGTAGTGGCAAAGTGCTGAAAAGTAGTGGCAAAGTACAGCAAAGCAGTGGCAAAGTAGTAGCAAAGTACGGCAAAGTACAGCAAAGTACTACAAAATGATGGCACAGTACGGCAAAGTACTGCAAAGTGGTGGCAAAGTACGGCAAAGTACTGCAAAGTAGTGGCAAAGAACTGCAAAGTAGTGGCAAAGTACTGAAAAGTAGTGGCAAAGTGCTGAAAAGTAGTGGCAAAGTACAGCGAAGTAGTTGCAAAATACTGAAAAGTACGGAAAAGTACTGGCAAAGTACGGGCAAAGTAGTGGCAATGTACTGCAAAGCAATGGCAAAGTACTGAAAAGTAGTGGCAAAGTAGTGAAAAGTAGTGGCAAAGTACGGAAAAGTAGTGGCAAAGTAGTGCAAAATAGTGGCAATGAGCTGAAAAGTAGTGGCAAAGTAGTGAAAAGTAGTGGTAAAGTGCTGAAATGTAGTGGCAAAGTGCTGAAAAGTAGTGGCAAAGTACAGCAAAGCAGTGGCAAAGTACGGCAAAGTACTGCAAAGTAGTGGCAAAGTATTGGCAAAGTACGGCAAAGTACTGGAAAGTAGTAGCAAATTACGGCAAAGTAGTGGCAAAGTACATCAAAGTAGTGGCAAAGTAATGCAAAGTATTGGCAAAGTACTACAAAGAAGTGGCAAAGTACTGCAAAGTAGTAGCAAAGTACTGCAAAGTAGTGGCAATGTACTGAAAAGCATTGGCAAAGTACAGCAAAGTACTGCAAAGTAGTGACAAGGTACTGCAAAGTAGTGGCGAGGTACTGCAAAGTATGGCAAAGTAGTGGCAAAGCGCGGCAAATTACTGCAAAGTAGTGGCAAAGTACTGGAAAGTAATGGCAAAGTACGGCAAAGTAGTGGCAAATTACTGAAAGTGGTGGCAAAGTGCTGAAAAGTAGTGGCAAAGTGCTGAAAAGTAGTGGCAAACTGCTGAAAAGTAGTGGCAAAGTACTGCAAAGTAGTTGCAAAATACTGAAAAGTAGTGGCAAAGTACTGAATATTAGTGGCAAAGTAGTGCAAAGTAGTGGCAAAGTGCTGAAAAGTAGTGGCAAAGTAGTGAAAAGTAGTGGTAAAGTGCTGAAAAGTAGTGGCAAAGTGCTGAAAAGTAGTGGCAAATTACTGTAAAGCAGTGGCAGAGTACGGCAAAGTACTGCAAAGTAGTGGCAAAGTACTGCAAAGTATGGCAAAGTACTGGAATGTAGTGGCAAAGTACGGTAAAGTAGTAGCAAAGTACTGCAAAGTAGTGGCAATGTACTGAAAAGCATTGGCAAAGTACAGCAAAGTACTGCAAAGTAGTGACAAGGTACTGCAAAGTAGTGGCGAGGTACTGCAAAGTATGGCAAAGTAGTGGCAAAGCGCGGCAAATTACTGCAAAGTAGTGGCAAAGTACTGGAAAGTAATGGCAAAGTACGGCAAACTAGTGGCAAATTACTGAAAGTGGTGGCAAAGTGCTGAAAAGTAGTGGCAAAGTGCTGAAAAGTAGTGGCAAAGTGCTGAAAAGTAGTGGCAAAGTACTGCAAAGTAGTTGCAAAATACTGAAAAGTAGTGGCAAAGTACTGAATATTAGTGGCAAAGTAGTGCAAAGTAGTGGCAAAGTGCTGAAAAGTAGTGGCAAAGTAGTGAAAAGTAGTGGTAAAGTGCTGAAAAGTAGTGGCAAAGTGCTGAAAAGTAGTGGCAAATTACTGTAAAGCAGTGGCAGAGTACGGCAAAGTACTGCAAAGTAGTGGCAAAGTACGTAGTGCAAAGTACAGCAAAGTAGTGACAAAAACTGAAAAGTAGCGGCAAAGTACTGCAAAGTAGTGGCAAAGTACTGCAAAGTATGGCAAAGTAGTGGCAAAGTACTGCAAAGTAGTGGCAAAGTACGGCAAAGTACTGGAAAGTAGTGGCAAAGTACTGCAAAGTATGGCAAAGTACTGGAATGTAGTGGCAAAGTACGGTAAAGTAGTGGCAAAGTACAGCAAAGTAGTGGCACAGTGCTGCAAAGTATTGGCAAAGTGCTACAAAGAGGTGGCAAACTACGGCAAATTACTGCAAAGTAGTTGTAAAGAACTGCAAGGTAGTGGCAAAGTACTGCAAAGTAGTGGCAAAGTACGGCAAAGTACTGGAAAGAAGTGGCAAACTACGGCAAAGTAGTGGCAACGTACTGAAAAGTAGTGGCAAAGTACGGGAAAATAGTGGCAAAGTACTGCAAAGTACGGCAAAGTACTGGCAAAGTACTGGCAAAGTAGTGGCAATGTACTGCAAAGCAGTGGCAAAGTACGGCAAAATACTGCAAAGTAGAGGCAAAGTATTGCAAAGTAGTGGCGAGGTACTGCAAAGTATGGAAAAGTAGTGGCAAAGTGCGGCAAATTACAGCAAAGTAGTGGCAAAGTACTGAAAGTAGTGGCAAAGTACTGAAAGTAGTGGCAAAGTAGTGGCAAAGTACAGAAAGTAGAGGCAAAGTATAGCAAAGTAGTTAATAGTAGTGGCAAAGTACTGAAAAGTAGTGGCAAAGTACTGAAAAGTGGTGGCAAAGTGCTGAAACGTAGTGGCAAAGTGCTGAAAAGTAGTGGCAAAGTACTGCGAAGTAGTTGCAAAATACTGAAAAGTAGTGGCAAAGTACTGAATAGTAGTGGCAAAGTAGTAAAAAGTAGTGACAAAGTAAGGCAAGTACTGAAAAGTAGTGGCAAAGTAGTGCAAAATAGTGGCAATGAGCTGAAAAGCAGTGGCAAAGTAGTGAAAAGTAGTGGTAAAGTGCTGAAATGTAGTGGCAAAGTGCTGAAAAGTAGTGGCAAAGTACAGCAAAGCAGTGGCAAAGTACGGCAAAGTACTGCATAGTAGTGGCAAAGTATTGGCAAAGTACGGCAAAGTAGTGGCAAAGTACATCAAAGTAGTGGCAAAGTAATGCAAAGTATTGGCAAAGTACTACAAAGAAGTGGCAAAGTACTGCAAAGTAGTAGCAAAGTACTGCAAAGTAGTGGCAATGTACTGAAAAGCATTGGCAAAGTACAGCAAAGTACTGCAAAGTAGTGACAAGGTACTGCAAAGTAGTGGCGAGGTACTGCAAAGTATGGCAAAGTAGTGGCAAAGCGCGGCAAATTACTGCAAAGTAGTGGCAAAGTACTGGAAAGTAATGGCAAAGTACGGCAAAGTAGTGGCAAATTACTGAAAGTGGTGGCAAAGTGCTGAAAAGTAGTGGCAAAGTGCTGAAAAGTAGTGGCAAACTGCTGAAAAGTAGTGGCAAAGTACTGCAAAGTAGTTGCAAAATACTGAAAAGTAGTGGCAAAGTACTGAATATTAGTGGCAAAGAAGTGCAAAGTAGTGGCAAAGTGCTGAAAAGTAGTGGCAAAGTAGTGAAAAGTAGTGGTAAAGTGCTGAAAAGTAGTGGCAAAGTGCTGAAAAGTAGTGGCAAATTACTGTAAAGCAGTGGCAGAGTACGGCAAAGTACTGCAAAGTAGTGGCAAAGTACTGCAAAGTATGGCAAAGTACTGGAATGTAGTGGCAAAGTACGGTAAAGTAGTGGCAAAAACTGAAAAGTAGCGGCAAAGTACTGCAAAGTAGTGGCAAAGTACTGCAAAGTATGGCAAAGTAGTGGCAAAGTACTGCAAAGTAGTGGCAAAGTACGGCAAAGTACTGGAAAGTAGTGGCAAAGTACTGCAAAGTATGGCAAAGTACTGGAATGTAGTGGCAAAGTACGGTAAAGTAGTGGCAAAGTGCTGCAAAGTATTGGCAAAGTGCTACAAAGAGGTGGCAAACTACGGCAAATTACTGCAAAGTAGTTGTAAAGAACTGCAAGGTAGTGGCAAAGTACTGCAAAGTAGTGGCAAAGTACGGCAAAGTACTGGAAAGTAGTGGCAAACTACGGCAAAGTAGTGGCAAAGTACGGCAAATACTACAAAATGGTGGCACAGTACGGCAAAGTAATGCAAAGTGGTGACAAAGTACGGCAAAGTACTGCAAAGAAGAGACAAATTACTGCAAAGTATGGCAAAGTACTGAAAAGTAGTGGCAAAGTATTGAAAAGTAGTGGCAAAGTACTGAAAGTAGTGGCAAAGTAGTGGCAAAGTACAGAAAGTAGTGGCAAAGTATAGCAAAGTAGTTAATAGTAGTGGCAAAGTACTGAAAAGTAGTGGCAAAGTACTGAAAAGTGGTGGCAAAGTGCTGAAACGTAGTGGCAAAGTGCTGAAAAGTAGTGGCAAAGTGCTGAAAAGTAGTGGCAAAGTACTGCGAAGTAGTGGCAAAGTACTGCAAAGTAGTGGCATAGTACGGCAAAGTACTGGAAAGTAGTGGCAAAGTACATCAAAGTAGGGGCAAATAATGCAAAGTAGTGGCAAAGTGCTACAAAGAAGTGGGAAAGTACTGCAAAGTAGTAGCAAAGTACTGCAAAGTAGTGGCAAAGAACTGAAAAGCACTGGCAAAGTACAGCAAAGTACTGCAAAGTAGTGGCAAAGTATGGCAAAGTAGTGGCAAAATACTGAAAATAGTGGCAAAGTACTGAAAAGTAGTGGCAAAGTGATGAAAAGTAGTGGCAAAGTACTGCGAAGAAGTTGCAAAGTGCTGAAAAGTAGTGGCAAAGTACTGAAACGTAGTGGCAAAGTAGTAAAAAGTAGTGGCAAGGTACGGCAAATTAGTGGCAAAGTACTGAAAAGTAGTGGTAAAGTAGTGAAAAATAGTGGCAAAGTGCTGAAAAGTAGTGGCAAAGTAGTGAAAAGTAGTGGCAAAGCACGGCAAAAAAGTGGCAAAGTACTGCAAAGTATGGCAAAGTAGTGGCAAAGTACGGCAAAGTACTGCAAAGTAGTGGCAAAGAACTGCAAAGTAGTGGCAACGTACTGAAAAGTAGTGGCAAAGTACGGGAAAATAGTGGCAAAGTACTGCAAAGTACGGCAAAGTACTGGCAAAGTACTGGCAAAGTAGTGGCAATGTACTGCAAAGCAGTGGCAAAGTACGGCAAAATACTGCAAAGTAGAGGCAAAGTATTGCAAAGTAGTGGCGAGGTACTGCAAAGTATGGAAAAGTAGTGGCAAAGTGCGGCAAATTACAGCAAAGTAGTGGCAAAGTACTGAAAGTAGTGGCAAAGTACTGAAAGTAGTGGCAAAGTAGTGGCAAAGTACAGAAAGTAGTGGCAAAGTATAGCAAAGTAGTTAATAGTAGTGGCAAAGTACTGAAAAGTAGTGGCAAAGTACTGAAAAGTGGTGGCAAAGTGTTGAAACGTAGTGGCAAAGTGCTGAAAAGTAGTGGCAAAGTACTGCGAAGTAGTTGCAAAATACTGAAAAGTAGTGGCAAAGTACTGAATAGTAGTGGCAAAGTAGTAAAAAGTAGTGACAAAGTAAGGCAAGTACTGAAAAGTAGTGGCAAAGTAGTGCAAAATAGTGGCAATGTGCTGAAAAGTAGTGGCAAAGTAGTGAAAAGTAGTGGTAAAGCGCTGAAATGTAGTGGCAAAGTGCTGAAAAGTAGTGGCAAAGTACAGCAAAGCAGTGGCAAAGTATGGCAAAGTACTGCAAAGTAGTGGCAAAGTATTGGCAAAGTACGGCAAAGTACTGGAAAGTAGTAGCAAATTACGGCAAAGTAGTGGCAAAGTACATCAAAGTAGTGGCAAAGTAATGCAAAGTATTGGCAAAGTATGGCAAAGTACTGGAAAGTAGTGGCAAAGTACATCAAAGTAGGGGCAAATAATGCAAAGTAGTGGCAAAGTGCTACAAAGAAGTGGGAAAGTACTGCAAAGTAGTAGCAAAGTACTGCAAAGTAGTGGCAAAGAACTGAAAAGCACTGGCAAAGTACAGCAAAGTACTGCAAATTAGTGGCAAAGTATGGCAAAGTAGTGGCAAAATACTGAAAATAGTGGCAAAGTACTGAAAAGTAGTGGCAAAGTGATGAAAAGTAGTGGCAAAGTACTGCGAAGAAGTTGCAAAGTGCTGAAAAGTAGTGGCAAACTACTGAAACGTAGTGGCAAAGTAGTAAAAAGTAGTGGCAAAGTACGGCAAATTAGTGGCAAAGTACTGAAAAGTAGTGGTAAAGTAGTGAAAAGTAGTGGCAAAGTGCTGAAAAGTAGTGGCAAAGTACTGAAAAGTGGTGGCAAAGTGCTGAAACGTAGTGGCAAAGTGCTGAAAAGTAGTGGCAAAGTACTGCGAAGTAGTTGCAAAATACTGAAAAGTAGTGGCAAAGTACTGAATAGTAGTGGCAAAGTAGTAAAAAGTAGTGACAAAGTAAGGCAAGTACTGAAAAGTAGTGGCAAAGTAGTGAAAAGTAGTGGTAAAGTGCTGAAATGTAGTGGCAAAGTGCTGAAAAGTAGTGGCAAAGTACAGCAAAGCAGTGGCAAAGTACGGCAAAGTACTGCAAAGTAGTGGCAAAGTATTGGCACAGTACGGCAAAGTACTGGAAAGTAGTAGCAAATTACGGCAAAGTAGTGGCAAAGTACATCAAAGTAGTGGCAAAGTAATGCAAAGTATTGGCAAAGTACTACAAAGAAGTGGCAAAGTACTGCAAAGTAGTAGCAAAGTACTGCAAAGTAGTGGCTATGTACTGAAAAGCATTGGCAAAGTACAGAAAGTACTGCAAAGTAGTGACAAGGTACTGCAAAGTAGTGGCGAGGTACTGCAAAGTATGGCAAAGTAGTGGCAAAGCGCGGCAAATTACTGCAAAGTAGTGGCAAAGTACTGGAAAGTAATGGCAAAGTACGGCAAAGTAGTGGCAAATTACTGTAAGTGGTGGCAAAGTGCTGAAAAGTAGTGGCAAAGTGCTGAAAAGTAGTGGCAAAGTGCTGAAAAGTAGTGGCAAAGTACTGCAAAGTAGTTGCAAAATACTGAAAAGTAGTGGCAAAGTACTGAATATTAGTGGCAAAGTAGTGCAAAGTAGTGGCAAAGTGCTGAAAAGTAGTGGCAAAGTAGTGAAAAGTAGTGGTAAAGTGCTGAAAAGTAGTGGCAAAGTGCTGAAAAGTAGTGGCAAATTACTGTAAAGCAGTGGCAGAGTACGGCAAAGTACTGCAAAGTAGTGGCAAAGTACGTAGTGCAAAGTACAGCAAAGTAGTGCCAAAAACTGAAAAGTAGCGGCAAAGTACTGCAAAGTAGTGGCAAAGTACTGCAAAGTATGGCAAAGTAGTGGCAAAGTACTGCAAAGTAGTGGCAAAGTACGGCAAAGTACTGGAAAGTAGTGGCAAAGTACTGCAAAGTATGGCAAAGTACTGCAAAGTAGTTGTAAAGAACTGCAAGATAGTGGCAAAGTACTGCAAAGTAGTGGCAAAGTACAGCAAAGTACTGGAAAGTAGTGGCAAACTACGGCAAAGTAGTGGCAAAGTACGGCAAATACTACAAAATGGTGGCACAGTACGGCAAAGTAATGCAAAGTGGTGACAAAGTACGGCAAAGTACTGCAAAGAAGAGACAAATTACTGCAAAGTATGGCAAAGTACTGAAAAGTAGTGGCAAAGTAGTGAAAAGTAGTGGCAAAGTACTGAAAGTAGTGGCAAAGTAGTGGCAAAGTACAGAAAGTAGTGGCAAAGTATAGCAAAGTAGTTAATAGTAGTGGCAAAGTACTGAAAAGTAGTGGCAAAGTGCCGAAAAGTAGTGGCAAAGTAGTGAAAAGTAGTGGTAAAGTGCTGAAAAGTAGTGGCAAAGTGCTGAAAAGTAGTGGCAAAGTACTGCGAAGTAGTGGCAAAGTACTGCAAAGTAGTGGCAAAGTACGGCAAAGTACTGGAAAGTAGTGGCAAAGTACATCAAAGTAGGGGCAAATAATGCAAAGTAGTGGCAAAGTGCTACAAAGAAGTGGGAAAGTACTGCAAAGTAGTAGCAAAGTACTGCAAAGTAGTGGCAAAGAACTGAAAAGCACTGGCAAAGTACAGCAAAGTACTGCAAAGTAGTGGCAAAGTATGGCAAAGTAGTGGCAAAATACTGAAAATAGTGGCAAAGTACTGAAAAGTAGTGGCAAAGTGATGAAAAGTAGTGGCAAAGTACTGCGAAGAAGTTGCAAAGTGCTGAAAAGTAGTGGCAAAGTACTGAAACGTAGTGGCAAAGTAGTAAAAAGTAGTGGCAAAGTACGGCAAATTAGTGGCAAAGTACTGAAAAGTAGTGGTAAAGTAGTGAAAAGTAGTGGCAAAGTGCTGAAAAGTAGTGGCAAAGTAGTGAAAAGTAGTGGCAAAGCACGGCAAAAAAGTGGCAAAGTACTGTAAAGTATGGCAAAGTAGTGGCAAAGTACGGCAAAGTACTGCAAAGTAGTGGCAAAGAACTGCAAAGTAGTGGCAACGTACTGAAAAGTAGTGGCAAAGTACGGGAAAATAGTGGCAAAGTACTGCAAAGCACTGCAAAGTACTGGCAAAGTACTGGCAAAGTAGTGGCAATGTACTGCAAAGCAGTGGCAAAGTACGGCAAAATACTGCAAAGTAGAGGCAAAGTATTGCAAAGTAGTGGCGAGGTACTGCAAAGTATGGAAAAGTAGTGGCAAAGTGCGGCAAATTACAGCAAAGTAGTGGCAAAGTACTGAAAGTAGTGGCAAAGTACTGAAAGTAGTGGCAAAGTAGTGGCAAAGTACAGAAAGTAGTGGCAAAGTATAGCAAAGTAGTTAATAGTAGTGGCAAAGTACTGAAAAGTAGTGGAAAAGTACTGAAAAGTGGTGGCAAAGTGTTGAAACGTAGTGGCAAAGTGCTGAAAAGTAGTGGCAAAGTACTGCGAAGTAGTTGCAAAATACTGAAAAGTAGTGGCAAAGTACTGAATAGTAGTGGCAAAGTAGTAAAAAGTAGTGAGAAAGTAAGGCAAGTACTGAAAAGTAGTGGCAAAGTAGTGCAAAATAGTGGCAATGTGCTGAAAAGTAGTGGCAAAGTAGTGAAAAGTAGTGGTAAAGTGCTGAAATGTAGTGGCAAAGTGCTGAAAAGTAGTGGCAAAGTACAGCAAAGCAGTGGCAAAGTACGGCAAAGTACTGCAAAGTAGTGGCAAAGTATTGGCAAAGTACGGCAAAGTACTGGAAAGTAGTAGCAAATTACGGCAAAGTAGTGGCAAAGTACATCAAAGTAGTGGCAAAGTAATGCAAAGTATTGGCAAAGTACTACAAAGAAGTGGCAAAGTACTGCAAAGTAGTAGCAAAGTACTGCAAAGTAGTGGCAATGTACTGAAAAGCATTGGCAAAGTACAGCAAAGTACTGCAAAGTAGTGACAAGGTACTGCAAAGTAGTGGCGAGGTACTGCAAAGTATGGCAAAGTAGTGGCAAAGCGCGGCAAATTACTGCAACGTAGTGGCAAAGTACTGGAAAGTAATGGCAAAGTACGGCAAAGTAGTGGCAAATTACTGAAAAGTGGTGGCAAAGTGCTGAAAAGTAGTGGCAAAGTGCTGAAAAGTAGTGGCAAAGTGCTGAAAAGTAGCGGCAAAGTACTGCAAAGTAGTTGCAAAATACTGAAAAGTAGTGGCAAAGTACTGAATATTAGTGGCAAAGTAGTGCAAAGTAGTGGCAAAGTGCTGAAAAGTAGTGGCAAAGTAGTGAAAAGTAGTGGTAAAGTGCTGAAAAGTAGTGGCAAAGTGCTGAAAAGTAGTGGCAAATTACTGTAAAGCAGTGGCACAGTACGGCAAAGTACTGCAAAGTAGTGGCAAAGTACATAGTGCAAAGTACAGCAAAGTAGTGACAAAAACTGAAAAGTAGCGGCAAAGTACTGCAAAGTAGTGGCAAAGTACTGCAAAGTATGGCAAAGTAGTGGCAAAGTACTGCAAAGTAGTGGCAAAGTACGGCAAAGTACTGGAAAGTAGTGGCAAAGTACTGCAAAGTATGGCAAAGTACTGCAAAGCAGTGGAAAATTACGGTAAAGTAGTGGCAAAGTACGGCAAACTACGGCAAAGTAGTGGCAAAGTACTGATAAGTAGTGGCAAATAGTGAAAAGTAGTGGCAAATTATGGCAGAATACTGCAAAGTAGTGGCCAAATACGACAAAGTACTGCAAAGAAGTGGCAAAGTATTGCAAAGTAGTGGCAAAGTTCTGCAAAGTAGAGGCAACGTAGTGGCAAAGTACTGCAGGGTAGTGGCAAAGTACGGCAAAGTACTGGAAAGTAGTGGCAAAGTACGGCAAAGTAGTGGCAAAGTACAGCAAAATAGAGGCAAAGTTCTACAAACTTTGGCAAATTACTGCAAAGTAGTGGCAAAGTACTGAAAAGCAGTGGCAAAGTACTGAAAAGTACAGTAAAGTACTGCCAAAGTAGTTGCAAAGCAGTGGCAATGTACTGCAAAGCAGTGGTAAAGTACGGCAAAGTGCTGGCAAAGTACGGCAAAGTACTACAAAATAGTGGCAAAGTACTGCAAAATACTGCAAAGTAGTAGCAAAGTAGTTGCAAAGCAGTGGCAATGTACTGCAAAGTAGTGGCAAAGTACGGCAAAGTAGTTGCAAAGCAGTGGCAATGTACTGCAAAGTAGTGGCATAGTACGGCAAAGTGGTGGCAAAGTATGGCAAAGTACTACAAAATGGTGGCAAAGTACGGCAAAGTACTGCAAAGTAGTGGCAAAGAACTACAAAGTAGTGGCAAAGTACTGAAAAGAAGAGGCAAAGTAGTTGCAAAGTATGGCAAAGTCCTGGCAAAGTAGTGGCAAAGTACGGCAAAGTACTTCAAAGTAGTGGCAAAATACGGCAAAGTAGTGGCAAAGTACGTTGCAATGTACGGCAAAGTCCTGGCAAAGTAGTGGCAAAGTACGGCAAAGTACTTCAAAGTAGTGGCAAAATACGGCAAAGTAGTGGCAAAGTACGGCAAAGTAGTGACAACATACTGCAAAGTAGTGGCAAAGTACGGCAAAGTAGTGGCAAAGTATGGCAAAGTAGTGGCACAGTACGTCAAAGTAGTGGCAAAGTAGTGGTAAAGTACGGCAAAGTAATGGCAAATTATGGCAAAGTTCTGAAAAGTAGTGTCAAAGTAGTGAAAAGTAGTGGCGAAGTATGGCAGAGTAGTTGCAAATTAGTGTCAATGTACTGCAAAGCAGTGGCAAAGTACGGCAAAGTACGGCAAAGTCGTGGCAAAGTATGGCAAAGTAGTGACAAAGTACGGCAAAGTACTGCAAAGTAGTGGCAAAGTACTGCAAAGTAGTGGCGATGTACTGCAAAGTATGGCAAAGTAGAAGCAAAGTGCGGCAAATTACCGCAAAGTAGTGGCAAAGTGGTGAAAAGTACTGGAAAAGTACGGCAAAGTAGTGGCAAAGTACGGCAAACTACGGCAAAGTAGTGGCAAAGTATGGCAAAGTACTGAAAAGTAGTGGCAAAGTAGTGAAAAGTAGTGGCAAAGTATGACAGAGTACTGCAAAGTAGTGGCCAAATGCGGCAAAGTACTGCAAAAAGGTGGCAAAGTACTGCAAGTAGTGGCACAGTACTGCAAAGTATGGCAAAGTAGTGGCAAAGTAGTCGCAAAGTACTGCAAAGTAGTGGCAAAGTACGGCAAAGTACTCGTAAGTAGTGGCAAAGTATGGCAAAGTTGTGGCAAAGTAGAGCAAAGTAGTTGCAAAGTACTGCAAAGCTGTGGCAAAGTACGGCAAAGTACTGCAAAGTAGTGGCAAAGTACGGCAATGTTGTGGCAAAGTTGTGGCAAAGTTGTGTCAAAGTAGTAACAAAAAACTGCAAAGTGGTGGCAAAGTATGGCAAAGTAGTGCCAAAGTACGGCAAAGTACAACAAAATGGTGGCAAAGTACGACAAAATACTGCAAAGTGGTGGCAAAGTACTGCAAAGTATAGCAAAGTAATGGCAAAGTACTGCAATGTAGTGGCAAAGTACTGCAAAGTAGTGGCAAAGTACTGCAAAGTAGTGGCAAAGTACGGCAAAGTACTGGAAAGTAGTGGCAAAGTACAGCAAACTAGTGGCAAAGTACAGCAAAGTAGTGTCAAAGTACTGGAAAGTAGTGGCAAAGTATGGCAAAGTACTGGAAAGTAGTGGCAAAGTACGGCAAACTAGTGGCAAAGTACAGCAAAGTAATGGCAAAGTACTGCAAAGTAGTGGCAAAGTACGGCAAAGTACTAGAAAGTAGTGGCAAAGTACGGCAAAGTAGTGGCAAAGTACAGCAAAGTAGTTGCAAAGTACTGCAAAGCAGTGGCAAAGTACAGCAAAGTACTGCAAAGTGGTGGCAAAGTACGGCAAAGTAGTGCCAAAGTACGGCAAAGTACAACAAAATGGTGGCAAAATACTGCAAAGTGGTGGCAAAGTACTGCAAAGTATAGCAAAGTAATGGCAAATTACTGCAAAGTAGTGGCAAAGTACTGCAAAGTAGTGGCAAAGTTCTGCAAAGTAGTGGCAAAGTACGGCAAAGTACTGGAAAGTAGTGGCAAAGTACGGCAAACTAGTGGCAAAGTACAGCAAAGTAGTGGCAAAGTACTGCAAAGTATTGGCAAAGTATTATTTTGACTATTTTGGGCACCGCCAGCCAATGGTAGCTGTGGTTTCACGCATCTCTGTTGATACTTTGTACTAAGGAACGCAAATCGAGGAACTTTTCTCTAAACTATGACGTACTTCCACTCACCCATGGATCTAAAAATCTTTTTTTTAGCTCCAATGCGTCACTTCCTGAGTCCTATTCGTGAGGTCGTATCTGTGAGGTTCTATTCGTGAGGCATATAGCGTGCGCACACATTAATTGGGTTTGTGAGCGTGAAGCAAGCTGGGAGCGAGCGCCCTATGTGTGGAGAGTGCAAATGCATACGACAGATTTCTTTCAATAACCACTTTGTGTGTTTATTCAAGTTCTACTTCCCGTCTCACCTCCAATGCTACCATAGGTGGTGCTCTAACCACGTAGTATTGTGAATGACAATAGCGGATTTAAGAGAGCAAGTACAATGTAACAGGAATGATAAAACTGAGTTGAATAAGTTTGTTAATATCCAAGTTTTAACGGGGTGAATAAAAGTGTAGAAATTATTGTGAATTATACATGTCATATTAATACAGTAGCAGAGACACTTGTGGATGTATTTTGTATGGTGGATTTACTGCATAATATCTTGAATGACCAACACTTCCAATTTACACCTGGTGTTCTGCAAGAGGTGAGCCAGTTATTTCAATAAAAATGTTGACTATAACGCCCTACCATCCCGCCTGTGACTGGTGGGAAGTTTTAACAGCACATTGAAATAGACATTGAAGAGTTCTAAAAGGCCCAAAGATTGGGATCACTATCTGGGATCACTTTTGCTTGCATATCACGAGGTACCACTAGTTTTTTTTTTTTTTTGCTTTTTAGGAATAGAATATTCAACTCAAAGAGCTGGTGAAGTGAACTTATGTAAGAACTACCTACCAGTTTGTCATTGATATTGTGGGACAGCTTTGACAATATGTGTGCGCTTGCACATTGGAACCTACAGAGACATGGTTTAGGTTTGGGGACTCTGTTTTGCCACTCCTTTCCACAAACAGACACATGTGTTGGTGCAGTGGAAAGGACCATTTCCAGTGGTGGCAAAACTCAGCAATATGGAATATCAGATTGACATGAGTGGTGAAGTAAAGCCTTTCCCTTCTATTTTGCTTAAGCAATGTTTAAACTAAAGCAGTATGTCCTGCCATAGAATCAAAACTAGAGCCAGAGGATAAAACTGTACAACCATGTGGTGCCTTACTAATTGTGTCAGTTTCACAGCAAATTCAAACTGTCAATGATGTGAAGGTTAGTGACGGCCTTACTTTGAAGCAAAATGTCGTGGTGAGATGTCTACTTGCCCAGTTTAGTGAAGTACTCGGATTTGCCTGGGAGGACGGACGGGGGTAGCATGTAATTAAGTTGACAACATGTGAGTCAATCAGACAAGGACCCTACATAATAGCACATGCCTTAAAAGACACAGTAAGAGAGGAAATAATAGAACCCTCTGAATACTACTGTCCAATGGTCCCGGGGAAAAAAGAATAACCAATTCAGCTTCTGTATAGATTTCCTGTCATTAAATAGAATCTGTTTTTGATGCTGGACCATTGATCCAGATAAAGAAACTTCACTCTCACAAGATAATTATTTCATCAAGCTAGACCTCAGCACATGGTATTTGCAAATTGAAAAAGAAATCACTGAAAGGTTTGTTTCACTTCTGCTTGATGCCCTTTGACTTGGTAAATGCACAGACATTCATGGACATATTACCAGTCTCTTATATACATGCAGAGAACCAAGAAGGTCAATACAAGGGTGATGTGTTAGGCTTTGCTGTTACAGACCTAAATGTTGAGTTTGTGTATGGTAATGCGCCAGATTATAGGGTCACGCCAAAGCGTGAACCTTTTTTGCAAAATCACGAGCAGTAACTTTTATTATAACACTATCTAAATCGTACTTTGAGCCTATAAACTTTACTTTGTGTTTAGTGCTAAACACCCTTGTTAAGTAAATCAAATATCTCATTGGTGTATATGAGCTTTCATGTGATTGGTCAATGCATGATCAGCTCGTTCATTACTGTGATTTAATCGCAATCTTTTTTAAATACAATTGATTAAGATGCTTTGATTACAGTGAGGTAATTTATAATAGTCATGTTAACTTTATTAACTCGCGCCGACGACTGTATGGTGTAACAATTTACTTCTTCTCCAACAGGCAGTGTCAGTACCTAACTGGCGATCTGTGTTGAAAAGTAATCCTTAGTTGTTGCAGCATTGTGTTTACAATGATTGCAGAAGAAGTGAAAACAGACAGGAAACTTTAATTTAGAGCTAGAACATATTAACGCACTTTCACGTAACCAGATTAGTGGCATCCCCATGTCAATAAGTGAAAAGAATATATACTATCTGTCTCTGAAACGTGGCGCAAGGACAACTCACAACTGGATAATTTACATAAATATTCTTTTGAATTTAAATGACCAGATACTGGCAAAGGACTGCTAGATTTGTGATTCCTACATACTAGTACTCCCTGGCTTAGGAATAACTGGTAGCAGTTTGGCGTCATTTATAGAAAGCCAAACACCAAAATATCAGTTTTTAATCAGCCTTCTAATTTTTTTCGAAATTGAACAAAAAATATGAAAACGCAATTTATATTGATGGGCGATTTCAGTATTGACTTTGTAAATGTAGATAGTTTCATTAACCAGCTAATTACCATGTTACAATGTTTAAGTCTTGAACAGATGATCATTGTTTCTATACGAGTCAAAAACTTATCCAATATTGTTATTAATCACATTTACACAAAATTTAGTGCACTGATAAGTATAATGTTGATGCCACTTCAGAAAATAAAAACATTTTAAATCGTATAATTGCGAGATGTTCCAACATGGCTTGCAAAATACCTCATGATAATGGCACCAGTAAAGCACTTATAACAACCACCCAGTACCGCATTCTATGTGTATGCATTCTATGTGTATTCAGATACAATGAAACACTCGTGAGCACATTGCAAGTCGTGCAGGATTTTATTGTTTTCACACAGTTATATGTATTATACAGATAGATAGAAAACCAGTATACTTATACCAAAATGGCAATCACTTAACGGCTTTTTATTAATGGGTATAGAGATCGAAACAAGCAGCTTGGGTTAACCGAGTTGACTTTTTACCTCAATTTATTGATTTTAACCCAGTTTTAATTCAAAAAAGATGCCAATGAGCTTATTGTTGGTGTTTATAGTAGATAATTTGGTAATCCTAGGTAACTATTAAAAATAGCTTGACGTTTCGAGCAGTGGCTTTTTATCTATAGATAGCATCGATGTTATATGGTGTTGCCGATGTGGTACATGCATAAATGAGGTGACTGAAACACTGAGCGTTGTCATGGTGAAGACGTGACACAGTAAAAAGACATGGTACAGTCAAATTTATAATCATGTGAATTACAAGAAAATTTTACATTAAACATATTACTTTTCGACTGGGAAACATAACAATCCAAATTCAAATTTCCCAAATAATGTCCAGAAATCAAACATCTCATATTTTAGTCGTATCTGTCAGTGGCAATACCTATGTTACACTGCTCACGATTTGTAATTGATAAAAAGCATTTAATACATACGAACACAATAGATATAAACCAATCGACTATACTATTTTAAATCACAAGCAAACGTAAGAAATTCAACTCGGGATCAAGGCACGCCACTTCACTGCAGACAGATACACTCCAGGGTACGCTACACACAAAATGACGTGTAGAGAACACCGTTTACCAGCGACTAAATGGTGACTAGATGTATATGGAAAAAAATCTAACATAACCTACAATATATATAGCCATGTACTCATGGTTCGAAATTAACCTACTATAACATATATGGTGATTTTGCATAATTACTATTGATAAATACATCCCTAAACACATCACATATAATCCTATCATAATTCAGCAAGCTTCAGTAAATACATGAAAACTTCGTATGATGAGTCGTTATTAATTATCAATATTTTCGAAAAGATAGAAAACCAAGTGTCACCATGGAAACGAATTAAGTGAGATTTCGTGAATCGTTCCATCCTTTTTGCATACATCTGATCCTCTAACTCTGTTTACCAGTATCACTATAATTACGGTGTTACAGACGCATTAGTAATATAACTACTAATTGTGAAGTAAATACAATATATAGCCTTATGTATACTACGTGAAATGTCCACTAGACTTCATAACCCGAACATATTTGAAACATTAAAATTATAATAATTCTTTGATTCCTAGTGATTTTCCCACAACATGTTAATGTTAATACACTTCAAACATAATATTAAAAATTGATAAACCAATCTGTATAGAGATATTGAAATGTGGCTTTATCACTTGGAACAGAAATTACTTATTTGATATTTATATTTATCGCACATATCATAGCAGTTATATATTGTCATATTACGTAATATAATTTGATTTGTCCATACAAGCAGATTGATCTTTTGACAAGGTGACTGACTATCGCAAAATACATAACTATCTCAATATGTTATTTCACACAATATTTCTAATATCATTAATTTTATAAATCTGAGAAAATATTTAATTAATGAAAAAACACATATATTTTAATTCCAAATTAAACATGTGCTTTTAGAACAACTAGTACTTATTCAGGCTGTTTTGTCTGCTTCGGTAAAATAAGATGAATACAGCTTATCGACTCTCGCTTCCACTTCCACCATAACTTCTTCAAATCGAACTAAGTTTCTGTCTATTTTGTCAAGATATTCAGGAATCCTCAGACTCTGCTGTTCTAAAAATAGAATATATAGAACCAAATATAAGCATCGAAAGTATTATTTCAATACTAAGAAACAAATGAAAAACAACTAACATACAAACAGCAGAACATGAACATCATGGAATAAATAAACACACACACACGCCACACACACACACCACACACCCCCCCCCCCACACACACAAACACCCATACAGGTGTCCAATGAATTGTGGAGCCACTATTGGATTAACGTTTAATATATGAATATATATATATACGATATGAACTCGATTAAAACGCGTTCTTATATAGGGTTGCGTTTTAATTGGAGTTTAATTAAACTCAATTACAATGCAATACAATGGAGAATTGCACTTTAATTAAGTTTAATTAAACCAGAGTTGAATATACCGTGACTGGACTTAGAAATGTTTGCGAAGCTTAGGTTTAGTATCGGGGTAAGGTATGGTATAATTATATTAATATAAACTGAACCATACCTTCCCCGATACTAAACCTAAGCTTCGCAAACCTGACTTAAATTCGATTAAATATTAATATAAATTATGAAACATTGTGGAGCTACCCACTTGTACAAAGGGCTCCACTTTGTTTGTGTATGTCTGGACTACTGGCTCTACTTCTACGTCTACACCAACGCACACACACACATAAATACCTTCTGTTATTAATCCAATGCCAATAGCCTTGTCTTTTAATCTGGCCATTAGATAGTCGACCATTTCAAAATGATTCTGCTGTTTTCTATTCTTCTCCCTGGCCTCCGTGAAAGCGTCGTTAATGATGGCGATGAAAATGTTGATCATAATTACTGTCTGTGACATAGTGAAGACGAACAAGTAAATATTCCAAGTTCCAGGGGGTATGTCGAAATTACCCGGTTTCGGAAACTTCCCCAACATAATAGTAAACAAGTAACGCAATGCATCATACACTGTTTTGAAATTCCCGATACTTTTGTGGAACAGGAGATAACCAGCGTGGGTGTAAGCGCCAACATATACGACGAGGACGAAGAAGAAGCTAGCCAAGGCTGGCCCTGCTGCTTGTAACGTCATAGTAAGAAGCATAATACGGCGGTTGAATCTTAGCAGCTTTAGATATCGGACGATTGACAGGAACACTGCCACAGAGAGAAGGTGTACTAGTGCATCGCTGAGCATGGCCACTTCTTGCATGTTACCACCAACAACTATGTAAGAGAATAAATAATTAATTAATCACTGGTATCCAAGATATCATGATTGTCCACAAATACAAGCCGATAATATTTTAAATACTAAAATATATGAATGTATTTGAGAGTATCGTTACATCTGACATAATTAATATATTTAAACAAGAAGCCAAAGTTTCTAAAGTCATATATCATTTATTGTTCTCAGGATGTTCAACGTTTAGTTTGCAGTATGTCTTTAAAAACAGTCACGTCGAACAATATTATGACAAGAGGTCACTCTATATTTTCCAAAATATAAGCACATTTATTTAAACATCAATTGACAAAATAGTATGTGAATATGAGTTATTTTTTCATTTCAAATATGGCGGTTGATCTTATTCTCTAGGCTAGTCATGTTACCTAAAACACCTCAAATATGACGTTGCAAATTGTCTTTTATTGCCATGACAACTGTAAAAGTATTTTATTGATGAAAACAATGCCTTTACGAAACCTTCAATTCAAAATGCTTCAATCCAGCTTGTCCTATATAGTCCTATATTTTGACATCAATACATTTTAGCTTTCATTTAAGTGTACTAAATGGACATTCACTTTAATCTGAATACCATATTACAATGGGGCAATTTATACTACGTTGCTTCAACCGGAAATCAGATTAGTATCGTAGGTAACTGTTTATACCTTTCAAAGTCGCATGATAAAATGTATTATTATTATTATTATTATTATTATTACGATTTGATTTACCTTTAAGGGTTTCTTTAAGAATTGCAGGCGCTGTCACTTGGTATGAGATAGCTAAAGCCAACGATGACAACGTTACGAGCAACAACAAGAGATCGAAATAGTTCCAGGCAAACCGGATAAAATAGTGTCTCTGTAGTCGAATACGTTTAACAATCGAATATGTCATGAAGGCCGCGAAGAATCCATACATAATCCAACACAAGAACACGGTGCTAGCATACTTGTCATATATGGTATCTTTATCGAAAATACTCTTCAGCAGACGGAACACCTTATGTGTAGCACGGCATTCAGTACTGCCGATATTCAGAAACTCAATGGCATATGTATTGCTGGAGTACAGGTCAGCGTCGGGAGAATACAGATCAAATTCTAGTAGAATGATGCGTGTGTAAAGATCAACCCAAGAATTGTTGGCTAATCGGCTCAGTGTCTCCAATAAGTTGCTCTTGTTACCTTCAAGGAAAGTAGTGTATCCACCAAGACTGTACACACCATGATTTCCATAATAATCATAACCAACTAAATCCTCAGCGCCACGATAATGCCAGGCGCTGGTGATGTTATTACTTTCCCCCACTGAAAGGTTATTATACGGTCGCCATCCGATATCGTAATTTTCAGTTTCATAAACGCCATGAAATTCGCATTCTGGAACAATACCTTCGATCAGGCACTGTCCTGAAATTACAATATATATCTGAATGTATCAAATAACGACAGATGCATGTTTTTTTTTATATATTTTTTTATTACTTTAAATGCATGACAGATGCATGTTTTCTATTATGTCAATGTTTTTCTATGAACAATGCGCTATATTAACTATTAGGATAGAGAAACGCACCAGTTCGGACACCATAATACAATCCAGCTATTTTTTAGAAAGACAAAATTACTCGTTTCTGAGTGATTTTGAAACGAAAATTACCTTTTTTGTTTCTGTGTTGCCGTAGCCGTGGGACCCCGACCCTGTATGTCATTCTATCGCTTGTAACAATCTCAGTCTCATTCTCCTCAAGATCGGGATATAGATTTGGCACAAGATTGTTGTCCATCCATTCCCAAAAATGAGCTGGGGTTCGAATCTACGAAAGACAGTAACAATCAAAATAATATTATCATTGCTTGTCCATACGTATCTTCTTTTAAATCATTGAAAGCTCTACCGATGTTCAACGAAAACAAGGTAATACTGCTTACCGAAGAGAAACTGTTGGACTGCTGATAAATGTTTTGCAGGTGTATATTAAACTGATAAGTCAAGGGATCTCGTACATACTTGCAAATTACCAACGTAACACAAACGAACATTGAATATACAATTATCCCATACAGTAAAGCCATCATCTTTTTTTCTTTAACCCTTCTTTCTCTTATATTTTCCAGAGCGCTCCCTTTAAGTGGTCCTTCTGACACAGTGTCGCCCATCGATGAATACTCTGTTAATAAAACGTTAACATGTAAAATAATCGAAAATAGAAAATACACCATGTTAGAAAGCGTTTTGTAAAACAAAGGGACGCAAAACATTGATATTGTTTTTGCCTGTGGCAGTCCATCAATGCCTATATAATTTATTAGAGATCTTTTAAACATTTTTTTTTTATTTGGTGCAGCTCCTAATTCACATAGTGAGCTGTTACAAAAGGCAATAAATAAATAAATAAATAAATAAATAAATAAATAAATAAATAAATAAATAAATAAATAAATAAATAAATAAATAAATAAATAAATAAATAAATAAATAAATAAATAAATAAATAAATAAATAAATAAATAAATAAATAAATAAATAAATAAATAAATAAATAAATAAATAAATAAATAAATAAATAAATAAATAAATAAATAAATAAATAAATAAATAAATAAATAAATAAATAAATAAATAAATAAATAAATAAATAAATAAATAAATAAATAAATAAATAAATAAATAAATAAATAAATAAATAAATAAATAAATAAATAAATAAATAAATAAATAAATAAATAAATAAATAAATAAATAAATAAATAAATAAATAAATAAATAAATAAATAAATAAATAAATAAATAAATAAATAAATAAATAAATAAATAAATAAATAAATGCCGAACGACTTCCCAAGGGAACTCATCGAAATAAACGATATCCCCCTACCCTATCCAGGTAATTTTGTTGCCACGGAAAAAATCGCGTTTAGAAAAATCTACTTTAACAAGTTATGTACAAATACTACAACACATAAACCACAGTAGTTTACATAGATAACGAATGATAAATATGGTTCATTTCAAAATATAAATCATCACGGTACAGTGAATACAGCGATACAGAAAACAAAACATTTTTGTCATCATATTCATTAACACTACAGGAGTAATACTTAATATACATACTAGATATTTCCGTCTGGTCGATCTTTTCTGACTCATGCAGCTTGTATTTCTCAAAATCAGGCTTACGTACGAAGAAAGATACAACTGCAGCCAGCACAACTACCTGTGAAAGCACATGTATACGGAGATTAAATAGACGAAGCAGTCTGAAACATTGTATATATGAACTGTGATGGTATACAACTTATATAGACACAGATTATTTATTTCACGACATTATCAGTGTAGTATTATTGAGCACTTGGAATACACCTTTTCTCGAAGCTGCTCCCTATATATCGGCAAGACACTAAGTAGTTCAAATTGTATGTAGTCATTTCTCATATACTATATTCATTAAAAGATCAAAACAATATTAATTAACACAGTGAATGACTTTCATATCACCATTCACGTGGTAAAAGCGTCGACGATGGAGTGTTAGATATTGCAAATGATAATTGGAAACAAATACACATATGTACACAGAATAAACAAACATCGCTAGATAAAAAATAAATAACAAGACTTACTTTCATTGGTTCCATCAACAGAATAGACTCAGCAAATGATGTAATGCATGACAAGAGCCAATCTTTCTGTTTCTCAGCTCCCCACATCATACTGTACATAATGACGAAAAATGCAGATGTAAACGTGGTCAAAAACACCAAAAGCCACCCAATGTAGATGCACCACCATGGAATACTTGATGTATTTCTCCCGTTATTGCGCGGGCCACCGTGAGACAAATCAACTACGACATCCTCTGATTTACCTTTTCTGAAGAATTTGAATCGCTTCAGCGATTTTACAAATACATCATTTTTGTTTCTAGACGTTTTTCTGAAGATTTGGACAATAACAAGATTTACTGGAAGGATAATCAATCCACTGATTGTACCAATGTAAATCTGCTGCAGTGAAAACTTAATGGGACCAAACGTAATCCATGTGTACTTTTCTTTTTCTGCTTCATCCGCGGTTTTATAGAACATGGCATTAGCGATCATGTACGCAAACAATAATGTTAGGCAACACGATAACCTCTGTACTCTTGTGAAACTACTCCAGGTGGGACGAAGAAAGAGAGAAAACCAAATATGGTCATCGGTGAGGCTTTTCTGTTTCCGCCACCCAAACACTGTACGAAAGTTGGTAATCTCTGTTGTCTCACTGACTGAAAGAAGTCGATCGGCTTTGCCATCACCCACATCAACAGCCAGCCAGTTGTTGTTCATGAAGATGAACCTTGAAATGTAAAAAAAAAAACAATATCCATATTTCACTGGAATACGAATGTGTTGCAAACGTACTAAATATACACTTTGTCTCAAAGGAGACATGTTTTTGAATATAACGTAATGTATTATAATGTAATCAAAAATACATATATTAAAACATATAAGCAAATTTATAGATCACATAAAAAACAAACTTATTACCATTTCCGCATTTGCATATCTCCTATTATTATTCTATCAAGAAACCATGACGAGTCATCCCCTAGTCCAGAAGAGTCATGCCAGATATAACAATGTTCCAAATCACCTAGACTGTCTTGGACAGTGAGATAGAATTGATTCACACTACCAGCACCGAATACCTGCAATAAATAGTGAGGTCAAATGTATAATTATACATTTGGACTGAATAACAAAAACACAACAACAAAATAGGCGGACCAACTAAATACGGACAGACATAATGACAACAGCCCATTCGACCTCATTTCTGTTAAAGCATACATGTGAACAATACATTACAATACTATCATGACAATGTCTATTACCTTTCCATATTGATCTTTGAGATGTCTAGTGCCTGTATCACCACTACTTCCAGACAACTTGAATGAAATGTTGGACCTAGTCCCCGCTTTGCTGTCATGGCCAGTGTATACCGTAATGTGATACAGGAATCTATCCAATGGCTTATTATCGATTAAAGGAGTAGCGCTCCACTGAAAATAAACACAGTTTTAAAATATTCATCACATTTGAAACTTGAAACATTTACGTCAATAAATAATGAGAACGCATAATTTTTTTTCTTACCCTTATTCGGTCGTCTTTATCCTTCTTTCTCATGTAATACAGCAACATGAAATAGACGATCATAATAATAATCACAACGGAAAAGACCAAAGCATTGTCTGCAAAATTTGCAAGCCCACCTTGGACCCTATCCCAGTCTATTGTGTTTACAGGTACATAGAATGAGTGAATTCCAAAGTTTGTTAGGTGATTGCACCGGCATATGGTATGATTCGGTTGAGACAAGGGACTTACCTGAGTAAGGAATAGACAAAATAATGTTAATTTGGACACTAATATTACGGATAGTTCACTCACGCCTTCCTTCCTATTATTCAACATTAAACATTTTAAAATTTGTGACTTTCACCCTATTTTTTATTTTTTCAGTTGGCTTAGAACTGTTACGATTCCATCACCTTCTAGATATGCTGCCTATTGAGCTTATCAAATGCTGATCTGTGGCTAGTGGTAAGGTATTACGACTCTGCCGTGTAAAAATTGAAATTATCCCCGGGGAATTTGTGTTATTGATATTCTTGGAATAAATACATTTGATAGAAATATCCCAAGACACGTGCACAAACATTATACTAAGCATAAGTGAAAAAAGCACCACCGATATGCCATTGGGAATAATTGATCGTTTTTTAACGTTGACTGGTAACAACGAACGTGATCAAGCATATTAGTGACATCTGAACATTGCTAGTCGATACCAGTGTATCTGTATGTTTCTCCTGCAAACTATAGAAATCAAGAAAAGCCGTCAGGCGCACGTACACTCACACATATGATATGAAAATGTATCATAATTCACACTACAAATCTAACAACGGTGATTAAATTTTGCTGTGCTGGCATCTAATCCAGAATAATTACTCAGCGACTTACAGTGCAGCCTTCATTAGACCAACGATCCTTATTTGTGTCCCAATATCTACAGTTGGCTGTATGAATTCTGATAGTATAAGGAGTCACAGTCTCACCAATTGTAGGTTCGGAGTAATCTAGGAAAGTAAATACATTACCGGTAACAACTGATTATTTCATTTAATGTTGAAATAAATAACAAGCAATAATATTGAGAGTTATTGTGTATCTGAGAGGGCATCTTATTATATTACTTCTGTCTTTTTTGTTCACTACATGCTTCAACTGAAATACATGCTTTGAGGTAAATCAAACAAATAATAAAATGGCATGACTCTTACTCCATCCTAAAAATTCCTTGATTTTCACTCCATACGATCCGGATTTTCTTATATTCTTATCTGGTATAAATATGTTGTAACTGCGGGTAGCATTAGCTGAAAAATCACTCCATGAGGATATATCAGAGAGTCTCATAGATACATCTGAATATCCTTGCCTGGGGCCCTTCTGTGGTTCCTCTTCTGGTGCAGGTGTTGTTATTTCAACGTCTCCAAGTACTGGCGGTGCAAGGCTTACTGCGTATGGATTACCAGCAATAGGAATATTGTTTTGTTGTATGCTGGATACATTTGCCATACCAATACCAAAGCCTAAATCCAAATCCATTCTACTTGAGTACAGGAAATCGATTGGAACAACAAATCTAAAGTCAAAATCCTCATCAGTTGGATATAAGTCGTGTTTCAAATACACTATATATGTCGCGTTTGTGTTGTTTGGTGTTATTATTATTTGAACTGCTGTACGAGGGAACGTCACGTTGAAAACAGTGTATTTCGGAGGAGCATTTGAGATTTCGTTTTCAGAGATATTAGTCAACAGTTCTGGTTCATCTTCTATGTAATCCATTGTGATAATGAAGTCTTCTGCTGTATTCTTCTGTTCAATAAGTGTGCCATTATCATCCATGATTTCTAAAGAGATAATTGGACTACTCACTTGTTCGGCTGTTGTATCCCAAATAAAAGGATTGCGGTCGTATTGTACTAGCTACAATATAAAAGAAATATGTATACTGGTTTCGTATTTTCAACTATGAAATGTTTACACATCATAATGATGATACTGTCAATAATGATCCTGTCAATAAGCTTTACTTCTAATGCAGGTTTGGATGGCAGTATAAATTAATAATCAAAAGAAAGTTTCAAGTATAACATAATACATGAGTATAAATACAATTGACAATCAAAACGTAAATAAACGTTGCAGCTACGTGTATACCTTTACATCTACTGATGAGTAGTTCTGTTCTCCGAACATAATTTCAGGTGATGGAAGAGCAAACGTCCCACTTGGCAATTCCGGAGTCTTGTTAGCCATGTTTTCGGAGGTGGTTCGTTCCAACTGTATAGCTAGGCCATTGGATGAAAAATTCACTGCAGATTCCCCTGGCTGCATACGACGAAGTACGCTGTCTGATAAACTGCTAACTGAACTGACTATACTGTTTGTTGTGTCTCGCATCTGTGTAAGACAATTCTTGTATAATACAGATTGTATTTTAGTCTAGCAGCTACGGGCTCCCCTGGCGTAATTTTTTCCAATCACAGTTTTGATAGCAAATCCGATAACTACCATATTTTAAAGGTTTGTACTATTGTAATAGACGAATGAACACTTAATACACTACTGATTATATATTTAAACAATTTTTCTTGCATCTATCTACGTCATTTAGACTAGACGAAGACACATGCACACTAACATACATAAGCTTGCACTCGCAGTGAACTATGAATCTATGAATATGTTTATATTTACATGTTGTCTGTCTTCGACATGTTTCACGGGTGCTTCAGTAGACAACTGAGTTGTATTGCTAGATTCATTTCTCCCCACATCAGAAGAGTTTATTTCAACTGTTGCCATTTCAACTGTTGAGTTGCCAGCTTCAAGTAGAAAGGCAGATGAAAAGAAAAAATCTGCAAAGCAAATGATTGAATGAGGCACATATATACACACCAATCCACTAAACCATTATCTGAGGTGTAGCATATGAATACAAGTACTTTACTCATTGAATCATATGATGTTTTCAGCGACTTCAATGATTTTACCCCTCTTGATTAGACCATTTCGAACGGATGTAATATAAGAGTTTTTTATCGATTGAACACCTGTTGTTGTTTATTACTTTGTACAATGTGTATTTCTATACCAGTTTTACGTGTGTCTGATTTAAACAAGTATCTATCTGATCTAAGTTCTTCTGTTTATTTAAAGAATTTAATGTTCCGTTTTATTTAGAATTATAGGATTAATTTGGCTATTGTGGCATCATGAGTGTTGGTAGTTTCGGAATACAACTTATACTTGAACTAATTTAAAAGCGGCCTTGTTATATATGTCTCAAATTAACACCAATATCATCAATGTGGGCGTTTTTGAGTTAATTGAAAGTGAGCCGTGACCTAAAATCTTATGAAAAAACGACAAAGGCCTAGCAACTTCTTATTAAAGTAATTTGTATAATGCGTCAGTCTCCATCGCTTCACTGAGCCAATCTTTCCTGGTCTTTTGATTATTACATTTATTACCACAGCTATCTCAGCAATCTCTAACGCACCTTCAGCTGTTTTGAGAACTTTCTCTTGAGGAAGATTCGTATTTTTACTCATATCAGACATTGCCATGGCTCCTCGACTCATTGCTCTCACTGAGACGTCCTACAGAATAAAAACACGTAATGTTACAAGGTTTCTGGTTCGCGTGGTTTTTGAGACATCAAGTTATAACTTGCTCGAATTCGCTGACGATGAGAACCAAATCACGAATTAGTTGATACGTAATCCAAACAAAATATTGGCCCGTCACGTTGTTGTAGTATAGAAATAGATTTGAAAATTATTTTGGTGATTATAATATGATAACAAACGTAGATGAACGCAATACCAATTACTTCATTCATTAAATTAACCTGTATGATTCTACTATAGCACACAGATTTAGCTCATATTAGCATTGACAAATTAGAATGAATATTTGAATGATGATTTTAATGCAAAACATGCACTATGTCGTTTCTAATCAATTTTCAGCAAAATAGAAAATTTTCAGCAGAATAGAGCATGCCTGTTGACCACGCGACTTTTGAACTCTCGAGTTGACACGTTTTGTGTTCTACAGTACAAACCACACACAATGCACGATATGGTGCACAGAGTGGCAAGAGATAATGCAAGGCACCGCCACTTCAGCCATTACAGAAGTGTCACGTCTGAGAGCATATGTATGTATCATGTATTTTCACCGAATAAAATTATAGAAATATAGTTTTCAAAGGCTGTTTGATGTTAAATTTGTCACCTCTATTCAAACTTATGTTGTCTATTTTTTCCCATCACTGGAAAGCATCAACCCATCACATTGTATGGAATATCGATAGACCAATAAATTTAACTCCAAAACATACTAGTAATGTTGAGAATACAATTCTTACTACCCTCGTTCAAACGACAATCTGAAATAAGAACTATTTGTTCATATAAACAGTAATTTTTCTGGCAATTCTATTTTTATGCAGCATTCTGTTTTATAATGTGTCAGTTGAAATAGTGGTCGAAGTTTATGTCATGCCTATTTATTTTTCTGTCCATTTACAGCCCCTTAACCTAATTAATGGACTTTTATTTAAGACTACCCTAAGTCGTTTTTTTTTGTTTGTTTTTTTTTGTTTACTTAGTAGCTGAACGAGTCTGTCTAATATAGTACGATAAAAATTGCACTCAAATATTTTAGACATATTTTTAACTATGACTCCCGTAATGCAATTCGCAAAAGACGCACGCGTTTGTATTGGATGTACTCATACCAGTGTCTGTCTCTCCACTTGAGAAGGCACAGCTGTTGCTATTTTTAACGTAGATGCAGTCTGCAACACAGCCTCGGGGGTATTTAGTATCCTTGTAGTAAAATCCATCAATTTACATATGTCACTTCGTAACTGTAAAATTAATTAATATCTTTTTCAGAATTAGTATATCACTATTTGCGTGGAATAAATTCCATCAAGACGAACTGGATTTGGATCACCACATGAAACATTCGACCAAATTCCACACCTACAGCAATATTACCTTTTTCATTCTTGTAAATGAAGTTTGATTTGTGCTGGTATTGCTCCACTGAAAGTACATTAAGAGTGTAAGTATGCATGGTATGTTTCGATTTGCTCATTTATGACTTGTGGTAATATTGTATTAACATATGAACACTGTGCGTTAATTAAAATCAAGTGAAGAATATATTTATTGTCCCCGCCAAGAAGGTTATGTTTATTATAGCTTCGGTAGGTTTTAGGAGATAACTCCAAAGGTTTTGTACAAATATGTGGTATGGTTACCATGGAAACAGCATTTTCTGAAATATTTTTCATTTATAATTTAGAAACCTACAGATGGATTCACTTAAAATGTTCAAAAGAAGTCGCCCTTGATAAGGAACAATCAATTAAATGGTAGTAGAGATGTGAATCTGGTTGCCAAGGAAACAGCAATTAAACGGGTAGTGATATAAGTATATATGGTCAATAATAACAATAATGTGGATAATATTAATCACTAAACAAGCTTTATTTACGGTCACATTTCCCTGGTGTGTTTCCCAGATGGGTCAATTTATTAAAGAATAAATAGGAGTTCGCAAGTTAATTACGAATCAGTTTTGCTTTATTTCGATAATAAGAATGGGTCATATAATAGCTAATTTGTTATCTCAAAAGTTAAAATCTGGCTCCGTATTGATATAATGCCATTGCTTTATGTTTTATCTCTGTTTGGAAAGAGTTGATCCCTAGTTTTTAGTAATGATTTATACGAATTGCCGTAGAGCAAATACGAACTAATTGTATTCCCATACACATTGTCAGCAGTTGTTTGATAGGTTCCCACTTATATTTAATTTTACCTTATTTAAGAATGTTGATATTGACAGCACCATCTGCATGGCCTGTATTGGGTTGTCAAGCCGTTTATATATATCGGCTTTGTGATACACATCATAAATTAGGTCATCGTCATATTCAACTGGTAAAACCTTTAGAAATTGAAACACATATATCGATAACTTGACAACTGAATAATGATATATTTTGTAATCACACGAGCTAAGAGTAAGAAGCGAGTATACTAAGACTCTGCCAAACTGATTTGGTATGTACTAAGTGCGCATGTGACCAAGATGTTGTATGTGCATGTTTACGAAAAAAGGTGGCATGTTCATGGTTGTAGCAATAACGTATTATACATGTGTACAATTAGTATGTGAATATAGGATTTCAAAACATCATGTCTGCTACTCGGCCATTCAAACAAAATACCTGTTATGATGCTGATACACAATTGCTTGATTTCATATATACAAATATATATATATAAATCTTACTCTGACTTTCAAATATGTTAGATTAAATTCTCCATACTGGTCTTCAACTGATATTATTATGTCCCATATATAGTCTTTTTCTTCGGGTCCTTCTGGTAGGGTAGTATTAGGTGTGATAGGGTCTTGGGAGTAATAAAAGTCACTACCATAGATCTCATCTCCAATTGCTAGTTGTATACGAAAATACAATCCAGGACTGTTTGCCTTGCTGTCTTTCAGGGCGGTCTCAGCATTGCTTTCGTTAGTTTTCCATCCTTGGCAGAGCATGATAAACATAGTAGTCATGGCTTGGCCTAGAAATAAAATTGTTGCATGTTGTATTAAAGTTGGCATTATGCAATTCTTGTGTACGTTGTATACGAAAACAAAATGAATGACAGTATATAAAGTGCGAGATCAGTAAAGTTTAGATCAATAGATAGATCACATGAATGGATTAGAGTCAGACAGGCAGACAAAACTTGCCTTCTCCAGGAAGTATCTTACAAATTCCCCCATACGGAGTTGTGGCTGTTCTGAAATGTTGCGCTGTCTTAGCGTCTCCTTTTCCAGGTACACAAACTGAGCCTTCCAACTTGTAAGTCGTACCTTTGTCTAGAAAGTGGGCTTCTATTATCAGAGATGAGCTATTGACACCTGTGTTAAAGATATGGTAAAACTGAACTGAACATTTTCGGATATTGGTTAGGTGCATTTTCATGGACCAGGACGTTTTCTGAACTACGATAAATTCATCGATTCTAATTGTGAGAGCTTTACCGGCGAATCTTTATGTTTTAATCCTGTACGAAAAACGTGCATTAAATGGCCATTCTCCGTTTGTACAATCTTGGTACAATCGTTTCATCGATTTCGTCAACCGAAAGTTACAACCTGGACATGCTTATGTCAATGATTTCAGAATCAATTGGGTATCAGTACGTTATTTTAGAATGATTTTTATTGGTTTCATGTGATAGTGGGTACAACATTGTCATATACCATTCCAAACAGGAAGTCCATGGCATTTGGTCACAATGTACCTCAAACCACTCCTTTCGATGTTATCACTATCGCCAGTGTGGGCGATAACTGATAGCCGCATTGTGGCTTGTGCGTGAGAATAGAAAATGGACGCCGAAGACTTTTTGATTATTTTGACGATGGATTTTGACTTATGACTTGAAATTATCATCTCTCGGGGTTGATCGTGAATGGGTGAAGTACTGTTGAAAAACATAACTAGAAGGTGTAAAGTACTGAAGTACTGATTTCTTTAAAAGAGACTGTGCCTGCAGCTCCCTTGTCATTTTTATACTGAAGCTATATTTATTCATTTTATTGAATTCGGTTACACCACCCAAATTTATATTGAAGTAATATTTGTCATTCATGGTTTAGTCGTCGGAGCTGATCAATAAAGTTCACCATTAGTATTATAA